>NW_026646025.1:0-2400000 GCF_949987535.1 Balaenoptera acutorostrata | reverse complement strand
TGTGATGAGAAGAATTCTGGAGCATTGTCATGACAAGGGCCATGGAGCATTGTGATGACACGGTCATGGAACATTGTGATGACAAGAATTCTGGAGCATTATGATGACAAGGGCCATGGAGCATTGTGATGACACGGCCATTGAACATTGTGATGACAAGAATTGTGGAGCATTGTGATGACAATGGCCATGGAGCATTGTGATGACACGGTCATGGAACATTGTGATGACAAGAATTCTGGAGCATTGTGATGACAATGGCCATGGAGCATTGTGATGACACGGTCATGGAACATTGTGATGAGAAGAATTCTGGAGCATTGTCATGACAAGGGCCATGGAGCATTGTGATGACACGGTCATGGAACATTGTGATGACAAGAATTCTGGAGCATTGTGATGACAAGGGCCATGGAGCATTGTGATGACACAGTCATGGAACATTGTGATGAGAAGAATTCTGGAGCATTGTGCTGACAAGGGCCATGGAGCATTGTGATGATACGGTCATGGAACATTGTGATGACAAGAATTCTGGAGAATTGTGATGACAAGTTTCATGGAGAATTGTGATGACACGGCCATGGAACATTGTGATGACAGGAATTCTGGAGCATTGTGCTGACAAGGGCCATGGAGCATTGTGATGACACGGCCATGGAACATTGTGATGAAAAGAATTCTGGAGCATTCTGATGAAAAGGTTCATGGAGAATTGTGATGACACGGCCATGGAACATTGTGATGACAAGAATTCTGGAGCATTGTTCTGACAAGGGCCATGGAGCATTGTGATGACACGGTCATGGAACATTGTGATGACAAGAATGCTGGAGCATTCTGATGACAAGCGCCATAGAGCATTGTGATGACACGTTCATGGAATATAGTAATGACAAGAATTCTGGAGCAGTATGATGACAAGGGCCATGGAGCATTGTGATGACACGGCCATGGAACATTGTGATGACACGGTCATGGAACATTGTGATGACAAGAATTCTGGAGCATTGTGCTGACAAGGGACATGGAGCATTGTGATGATACGGTCATGGAACATTGTGATGACAAGAATTCTGGAGCATTATGATGACAAGGGCCATGGAGCATTGTGATGACACGGCCATGTAACATTGTGATGACAAGAATTCTGGAGCATTGTGATGACAATGGCCATGGAGCATTGTGATGACACGGTATGGAACATTGTGATGACAAGAATTCTGGAGCACTGTGATGACAAGGGCCATGGAGCATTGTGATGACACGGTCATGGAACATTGTGATGACAGGAATTCTCGAGCATTGTGCTGAAAAGGGCTATGGAGCATTGTGATGACACAGTCATGGAACATTGTCATGAGAAGAATTCTGGAGCATTGTGCTGACAAGGGCCATGGAGCATTGTGATGATACGGTCATGGAACATTGTGATGAGAAGAATTCTGGAGCATTATGATGACAAGTGCCATGGAGCATTGTGATGACACGGTCATGGAACATTGTGATGACAAGAATTCTGGAGCATTGTGATGACAATGGCCATGGAGCATTGTGATGACACGGTCATGGAACATTGTGATGAGAAAAATTCTGGAGCATTGTCATGACAAGGGCCATGGAGCATTGTGATGACACGGTCATGGAACATTGTGATGACAAGAATTCTGGAGCATTGTGATGACAAGGGCCATGGAGCATTGTGATGACACAGTCAAGGAACATTGTGATGAGAAGAATTCTGGAGCATTGTGCTGACAAGGGCCATGGAGCATTGTGATGATACGGTCATGGAACATTGTGATGACAAGAATTCTGGAGCATTGTGATGACAATGGCCATGGAGCATTGTGATGACACGGTCATGGATCATTGTAATGAGAAGAATTCTGGAGCATTGTCATGACAAGGGCCATGGATCATTGTGATGACACGGCCATTGAACATTGTGATGACAAGTATTCTGGAGAATTGTGATGACAAGTTTCATGGAGAATTGTGATGACACGGCCATGGAACATTGTGATGACAGGAATTCTGGAGCATTGTGCTGACAAGGGCCATGGAGCATTGTGATGACACGGCCATGGAACATTGTGATGAAAAGAATTCTGGAGCATTCTGATGAAAAGGTTCATGGAGAATTGTGATGACACGGCCATGGAACATTGTGATGACAAGAATTCTGGAGCATTGTGCTGACAAGGGCCATGGAGCATTGTGATGACACGGTCATGGAACATTGTGATGACAAGAATTCTGGAGCATTCTGATGACAAAGGCGATGGAGCATTGTGATGACACGGTCATGGATCATTGTGATGAGAAGAATTCTGGAGCATTGTGATGACAAGGGCCATGGAGCATTGTGATGACACGGCCATGGAACATTGTGATGACAAGAATTCTGGAGCATTCTAATGACAAGCGCCATAGAGCATTGTGATAACACGTTCATGGAATATCGTAATGACAAGAATTCTGGAGCATTATGATGACAAGGGCCATGGAGCATTGTGATGACACGGCCATGGAACATTGTGATGACACGGTCATGGAATATTGTGATGACAAGTATTCTGGAGCATTGTGATGACAATGGCCATGGAGCATTGTGATGACACGGCCATGGAAACTTGTGATGACAAGTATTCTGGAGCATTGTGATGACAATGGCCATGGAGCATTGTGATGACACGGTATGGAACATTGTGATGACAAGAATTCTGGAGCATTGTGATGACAAGGGCCATGGAGCATTGTGATGACACGGTCATGGAACATTGTGATGACAGGAATTCTGGAGCATTGTGCTGAAAAGGGCCATGGAGTATTGTGATGACACGGTCATGGAACAATTTGATGAGAAGAATTCCGGAGCATTGTGATGACAAGGGCCATGGAGCATTGTGATGACACGGTCATGGAACATTGTGATGACAAGAATTCTGGAGCATTGTGCTGATGACGGCCATGGAGCATTGTGATGACACAGTCAAGGAACATTGCGATGAAAAAGATTTCTGGAGCATTGTGATGAAAGGGCATGGAGCATTGTGATTAAAAGTGACAAGGAACATTGTGATGATATGGGCAGAGAACTCTGTGATGACAGTGGTCATGCAGTATTGTGACGAAAAGTGTCATGGAACATTCTGCTGACAGCGATTATGGAGCTTTTTGGTAAGAGAGGCTATGGAGATTTGTGATGTCAGGCGTCATGGGGCATTGTGTTGAGAGTGGTCTTGGAGCATTGTGATGAAAAGTGTCATGGAGCACTGTGATTACAGGGGCCATGGAGCATTGTGAATACAAAGGCTATGGAGCATTGAGATGACAGGGTTCATGGAGCACTGTGATGAATGTGATCTTGGATCATTGTGATGACAAGTGTCCTGGAACCTTGTGATGACACGGTTCATGGAGCATTGTGATGACAAGGACCATGGCGAATTGTGATGACATCTCTCATGGGGCATTGTGATGACAGCGGTCATCTAGATTTGTGATGAAAGGTATCATGGAGCACTGTGATGACAGGGGCCATGGAACATTGTGATGACAAAGGCCATGGAGCATTGTGATGACAAGTGTCATGGGGCATTTTGATGACATTGGCATGGAGCATTATGATGACAAGAGTTCTGGAGCATGTTGATGACAAGGGCATGGAGCATTGTGATGACAGGGCCCACGGAGCTTTGTGATGAAAAGGGCAGGGTACATTGTGATGACAGGGTTCATGGAGCATTGTGATGAAAGGGGCCATGGAGCATTGAGATGAGAGCCGTTATGAGGCATGGTGATGACAGTGGTCATGGAGCATTGTGATGAAAGAGATCATGGAGCAATATGATAACAGGGGCCATGGAGCATTGTGATGACAGGGGTATTGGAGCATTGTGATGGAAGTAGACATGGATCATTGTGATGACATGTGTCCTGGAACACTGTGATGACACGGTTCATCGAGTATTGTGATGACAAGGGTCATAGCGAATTGTGATGACAAGTGTCATGGGGCATTGTGATGACATTGATCATCTAGGAATTGTGATGAAAGGTATCGTGGAGCACTGTGATGACTGGGGGCATGAAGCACTGTGATGAAAATTGTCCTGGATTATTGTGATGACAGCAGTCATGGAGAATTGTGATGACAGGGATTATGCAGCATTGTGTTGACAAGGGTATGGACTATTGTGATGACAATGGTCATGGAGCAATGTGATGAAAGTATTCATGGAACATCGTGATGAAAAGTGCATGGGAGCATTGTGACGATAAAGGCCATGGAGTATTGTGATGACTAGTGTCATGGAGCATTTTAATGAAAGGTTTCATTGTGCACCATGATGACAAAGGGGATGGAGAATTGTGATGAAACTGCTCCTGGAGCATTGTGATAACAAAAGCCATGGAGCATTGTGATGACAGGCATCATGGAGCATTGTGAAGAAAGGGGCCATGGGGTATTGTAATGACACTAGAGAAATATGATGAAAATGGTCAGCGAGCATAGTGATTAAAGTGGTCATTGAGAATTGTGATGAAAAGCGACATAGAGCATTGTGATGACAAAGGTCATGGAGAACTGTGATGATACGGTCATGGAACATTGTGATGACAAGAATTTTGGAGCATTATGATGACAAGGGCCATGGAGCATTGTGATGACACGGCCATGGAACATTGTGATGACAAGAATTCTGGAGCATTGTGATGACAATGGCCATGGAGCATTGTGATGACACGGTATGGAACATTGTGATGACAAGAATTCTGGAGCACTGTGATGACAAGGGCCATGGAGCATTGTGATGACACGGTCATGGAACATTGTGATGACAGGAATTCTCGAGCATTGTGCTGAAAAGGGCTATGGAGCATTGTGATGACACAGTCATGGAACATTGTCATGAGAAGAATTCTGGAGCATTGTGCTGACAAGGGCCATGGAGCATTGTGATGATACGGTCATGGAACATTGTGATGAGAAGAATTCTGGAGCATTATGATGACAAGTGCCATGGAGCCTTGTGATGACACGGTCATGGAACATCGTGATGACAAGAATTCTGGAGCATTGTGATGACAATGGCCATGGAGCATTGTGATGACACGGTCATGGAACATTGTGATGAGAAGAATTCTGGAGCATTGTCATGACAAGGGCCATGGAGCATTGTGATGACACGGTCATGGAACATTGTGATGACAAGAATTCTGGAGCATTGTGATGACAAGGGCCATGGAGCATTGTGATGACACAGTCATGGAACATTGTGATGAGAAGAATTCTGGAGCATTGTGCTGACAAGGGCCATGGAGCATTGTGATGATATGGTCATGGAACATTGTGATGACAAGAATTCTGGAGCATTGTGATGACAATGGCCATGGAGCATTGTGATGACACGGTCATGGATCATTGTAATGAGAAGAATTCTGGAGCATTGTCATGACAAGGGCCATGGAGCATTGTGATGACACGGCCATTGAACATTGTGATGACAAGAATTCTGGAAAATTGTGATGACAAGTTTCATGGAGAATTGTGATGACACGGCCATGGAACATTGTGATGACAGGAATTCTGGAGCATTGTGCTGACAAGGGCCATGGAGCATTGTGATGACACGGCCATGGAACATTGTGATGAAAAGAATTCTGGAGCATTCTGATGAAAAGGTTCATGGAGAATTGTGATGACACGGCCATGGAACATTGTGATGACAAGAATTCTGGAGCATTGTGCTGACAAGGGCCATGGAGCATTGTGATGACACGGTCATGGAACATTGTGATGACAAGAATTCTGGAGCATTCTGATGACAAAGGCGATGGAGCATTGTGATGACACGGTCATGGATCATTGTGATGAAAAGAATTCTGGAGCATTGTCATGACAAGGGCCATGGAGCATTGTGATGACACGGCCATGGAACATTGTGATGACAAGAATTCTGGATCATTGTGCTGACAAGGGCCATGGAGCATTGTGATGATACGGTCATGGAACATTGTGATGACAAGAATTTTGGAGCATTATGATGACAAGTGCCATGGAGCATTGTGATGACACGGCCATGGAACATTGTGATGACAAGAATTCTGGAGCATTGTGATGACAATGGCCATGGAGCATTGTGATGACACGGTATGGAACATTGTGATGACAAGAATTCTGGTGCACTGTGATGACAAGGGCCATGGAGCATTGTGATGACACGGTCATGGAACATTGTGATGACAGGAATTCTCGAGCATTGTGCTGAAAAGGGCTATGGAGCATTGTGATGACACAGTCATGGAACATTGTCATGAGAAGAATTCTGGAGCATTGTGCTGACAAGGGCCATGGAGCACTGTGATGATACGGTCATGGAACATTGTGATGAGAAGAATTCTGGAGCATTATGATGACAAGTGCCATGGAGCATTGTGATGACACGGTCATGGAACATTGTGATGACAAGAATTCTGGAGCATTGTGATGACAATGGCCATGGAGCATTGTGATGACACGGTCATGGAACATTGTGATGAGAAGAATTCTGGAGCATTGTCATGACAAGGGCCATGGAGCATTGTGATGACACGGCCATTGAACATTGTGATGACAAGAATTCTGGAGAATTGTGATGACAAGTTTCATGGAGAATTGTGATGACACGGCCATGGAACATTGTGATGACAGGAATTCTGGAGCATTGTGCTGACAAGGGCCATGGAGCATTGTGATGACACGGCCATGGAACATTGTGATGAAAAGAATTCTGGAGCATTGTGATGACAAGTGCCATGGAGCATTGTGATGACACGGTCATGGAACATTGTGATGAGAAGAATTCTGGAGCATTGTCATGACAAGGGCCATGGAGCATTGTGATGACATGGTCATGGAACATTGTGATGACAAGAATTCTGGAGCATTGTGATGACAAGGGCCATGGAGCATTGTGATGACACAGTCATGGAACATTGTGATGAGAA
Organism: Balaenoptera acutorostrata; assembly: GCF_949987535.1. NCBI lineage: Eukaryota > Metazoa > Chordata > Mammalia > Artiodactyla > Balaenopteridae > Balaenoptera > Balaenoptera acutorostrata. The sequence continues at coordinate 2,393,004 of NW_026646025.1, read as the reverse complement.
GAATTCTGGAGCATTGTGCTGACAAGGGCCATGGAGCATTGTGATGATATGGTCATGGAACATTGTGATGAAAAGAATTCTGGAGCATTGTGATGACAATGGCCATGGAGCATTGTGATGACACGGTCATGGATCATTGTAATGAGAAGAATTCTGGAGCATTGTCATGACAAGGGCCATGGAGCATTGTGATGACACGGCCATTGAACATTGTGATGACAAGAATTCTGGAGAATTGTGATGACAAGTTTCATGGAGAATTGTGATGACACGGCCATGGAACATTGTGATGACAGGAATTCTGGAGCATTGTGCTGACAAGGGCCATGGAGCATTGTGATGACAAGGGCCATGGAGCATTGTGATGACACGGTCATGGAACATTGTGATGACAGGAATTCTCGAGCATTGTGCTGAAAAGGGCTATGGAGCATTGTGATGACACAGTCATGGAACATTGTCATGAGAAGAATTCTGGAGCATTGTGCTGACAAGGGCCATGGAGCATTGTGATGATACGGTCATGGAACATTGTGATGAGAAGAATTCTGGAGCATTATGATGACAAGTGCCATGGAGCATTGTGATGACACGGTCATGGAACATTGTGATGACAAGAATTCTGGAGCATTGTGATGACAATGGCCATGGAGCATTGTGATGACACGGTCATGGAACATTGTGATGAGAAAAATTCTGGAGCATTGTCATGACAAGGGCCATGGAGCATTGTGATGACACGGTCATGGAATATTGTGATGACAAGAATTCTGGAGCATTGTGATGACAAGGGCCATGGAGCATTGTGATGACACGGTCAAGGAACATTGTGATGAGAAGAATTCTGGAGCATTGTGCTGACAAGGGCCATGGAGCATTGTGATGATACGGTCATGGAACATTGTGATGACAAGAATTCTGGAGCATTGTGATGACAATGGCCATGGAGCATTGTGATGACTCGGTCATGGATCATTGTAATGAGAAGAATTCTGGAGCATTGTCATGACAAGGGCCATGGATCATTGTGATGACACGGCCATTGAACATTGTGATGACAAGTATTCTGGAGAATTGTGATGACAAGTTTCATGGAGAATTGTGATGACACGGCCATGGAACATTGTGATGACAGGAATTCTGGAGCATTGTGCTGACAAGGGCCATGGAGCATTGTGATGACACGGCCATGGAACATTGTGATGAAAAGAATTCTGGAGCATTCTGATGAAAAGGTTCATGGAGAATTGTGATGACACGGCCATGGAACATTGTGATGACAAGAATTCTGGAGCATTGTGCTGACAAGGGCCATGGAGCATTGTGATGACACGGTCATGGAACATTGTGATGACAAGAATTCTGGAGCATTCTGATGACAAAGGCGATGGAGCATTGTGATGACACGGTCATGGATCATTGTGATGAGAAGAATTCTGGAGCATTGTCATGACAAGGGCCATGGAGCATTGTGATGACACGGCCATGGAACATTGTGATGACAAGAATTCTGGAGCATTCTAATGACAAGCGCCATAGAGCATTGTGATAACACGTTCATGGAATATCGTAATGACAAGAATTCTGGAGCATTGTGATGACAATGGCCATGGAGCATTGTGATGACACGGTATGGAACATTGTGATGACAAGAATTCTGGAGCATTGTGCTGACAAGTGCCATGGAGCATTGTGATGATACTGTCATGGAACATTGTGATGAGAAGAATTCTGGAGCATTGTCATGACAAGGGCCATGGAGCATTGTGATGACACGGTCATGGAACATTGTGATGACAAGGGCCATGGAGCATTGTGATGACCCAGTCATTGAACATTGTGATGAGAAGAATTCTGGAGCATTGTGCTGACAAGGGCCATGGAGCATTGTGATGATACGGTCATGGAACATTGTGATGACAAGACTTCTGGAGCATTGTGATGACAATGGCCATGGAGCATTGTGATGACACGGTCATGGATCATTGTAATGAGAAGAATTCTGGAGCATTGTCATGACAAGGGCCATGGAGCATTGTGATGACACGGCCATTGAACATTGTGATGACAAGAATTCTGGAGAATTGTGATGACAAGGGCCATGGAGCATTGTGATGACACGGCCATGGAACATTGTGATGAAAAGAATTCTGGAGCATTCTGATGAAAAGGTTCATGGACAATTGTGTTGACACGGCCATGGAACATTGTGATGACAAGAATTCTGGAGCATTGTGCTGACAAGGGCCATGGAGCATTGTGATGACACGGTCATGGAACATTGTGATGACAAGAATTCTGGAGCACTCTGATGACAAAGGCGATGGAGCATTGTGATGACACGGTCATGGATCATTGTGATGAGAAGAATTCTGGAGCATTGTCATGACAAGGGCCATGGAGCATTGTGATGACACGGCCATGGAACATTGTGATGACAAGAATTGTGGAGCATTGTGCTGACAAGGGCCATGGAGCATTGTGATGATATGGTCATGGAACATTGTGATGACAAGAATTTTGGAGCATTATGATGACAAGGGCCATGGAGCATTGTGATGACACCGCCATGGAACATTGTGATGACAAGAATTCTGGAGCATTGTGCTGACAAGGGCCATGGAGCATTGTGATGATACGGTCATGGAATATTGTGATGACAAGAATTCTGGAGCATTGTGATGACAATGGCCATGGAGCATTGTGATGACACGGTCATGGATCATTGTAATGAGAAGAATTCTGGAGCATTGTCATGACAAGGACCATGGAGCATTGTGATGACACGGCCATTGAACATTGTGATGACAAGAATTCTGGAGAATTGTGATGACAAGTTTCATGGAGAATTGTGATGACACGGCCATGGAACATTGTGAAGACAGGAATTCTGGAGCATTGTGCTGACAAGGGCCATGGAGCATTGTGATGACACGGCCATGGAACATTGTGATGAAAAGAATTCTGGAGCATTCTGATGAAAAGGTTCATGGACAATTGTGATGAAACGGCCATGGAACATTGTGATGACAAGAATTCTGGAGCATTGTGCTGACAAGGGCCATGGAGCATTGTGATGACACGGTCATGGAACATTGTGATGACAAGAATTCTGGAGCATTCTGATGACAAAGGCGATGGAGCATTGTGATGACACGGTCATGGATCATTGTGATGAGAAGAATTCTGGAGCATTGTCATGACAAGGGCCATGGAGCATTGTGATGACACGGCCATGGAACATTGTGAGGACAAGAATTCTGGAGCATTCTAATGACAAGCGCCATAGAGCATTGTGATGACACGTTCATGGAATATAATAATGACAAGAATTCTGGAGCATTATGATGACAAGGGCCATGGAGCATTGTGATGACACGGCCATGGAACATTGTGATGACACGGTCATGGTATATTGTGATGACAAGTATTCTGGAGCATTGTGATGACAATGGCCATGGAGCATTGTGATGACACGGCCATGGAACCTTGTGATGACAAGTATTCTGGAGCATTGTGATGACAATGGCCATGGAGCATTGTGATGACACGGTATGGAACATTGTGATGAAAAGAATTCTGGAGCATTGTGATGACAAGGGCCATGGAGCATTGTGATGACACGGTCATGGAACATTGTGATGACAGGAATTCTGGAGCATTGTGCTGAAAAGGGCCATGGAGTATTGTGATGACACGGTCATGGAACAATGTGATGAGAAGAATTCCGGAGCATTGTGATGACAAGGGCCATGGAGCATTGTGATGACACGGTCATGGAACATTGTGATGACAAGAATTCTGGAGCATTGTGCTGATGATGGCCATGGAGCATTGTGATGACACAGTCAAGGAACATTGCGATGAAAAAGATTTCTGGAGCATTGTGATGAAAGGGCATGGAGCATTGTGATTAAAAGTGACAAGGAACATTGTGATGATATGGGCAGAGAACTCTGTGATGACAGTGGTCTTGCAGTATTGTGACGAAAAGTGTCATGGAACATTCTGCTGACAGCGATCATGGAGCTTTTTGGTAAGAGAGGCTATGGAGATTTGTGATGTCAGGCGTCATGGGGCATTGTGTTGAGAGTGGTCTTGGAGCATTGTGATGAAAAGGGTCATGGAGCACTGTGATTACAGGGACCATGGAGCATTGTGAATACAAAGGCTATGGAGCATTGAGATGACAGGGTTCATGGAGCACTGTGATGAATGTGATCTTGGATCATTGTGATGACAAGTGTCCTGGAACCTTGTGATGACACGGTTCATGGAGCATTGTGATGACAAGGACCATGGCGAATTGTGATGACATCTGTCATGGGGCATTGTGATGACAGTGGTCATCTAGATTTGCGATGAAAGGTATCATGGAGCACTGTGATGACAGGGGCCATGGAACATTGTGATGACAAAGGCCATGGAGCATTGTGATGACAAGTGTCATGGGGCATTTTGATGACATTGGCATGGAGCATTATGATGACAAGAGTTCTGGAGCATGTTGATGACAAGGGCATGGAGCATTGTGATGACAGGGCCCACGGAGCTTTGTGATGAAAAGGGCAGGGTACATTGTGATGACAGGGTTCATGGAGCATTGTGATGAAAGGGGCCATGGAGCATTGAGATGAGAGCCGTTATGAGGCATGGTGATGACAGTGGTCATGGAGCATTGTGATGAAAGAGATCATGGAGCAATATGATAACAGGGGCCATGGAGCATTGTGATGACAGGGGTATTGGAGCATTGTGATGGAAGTAGACATGGATCATTGTGATGACATGTGTCCTGGAACACTGTGATGACACGGTTCATCGAGTATTGTGATGACAAGGGTCATAGCGAATTGTGATGACAAGTGTCATGGGGCATTGTGATGACATTGATCATCTAGGAATTGTGATGAAAGGTATCGTGGAGCACTGTGATGACTGGGGGCATGAAGCACTGTGATGAAAATTGTCCTGGATTATTGTGATGACAGCAGTCATGGAGAATTGTGATGACAGGGATTATGCAGCATTGTGTTGACAAGGGTATGGACTATTGTGATGACAATGGTCATGGAGCAATGTGATGAAAGTATTCATGGAACATAGTGATGAAAAGTGCATGGGAGCATTGTGACGAAAAAGGCCATGGAATATTGTGATGACTAGTGTCATGGAGCATTTTAATGAAAGGTTTCATTGTGCACCATGATGACAAAGGGGATGGAGAATTGTGATGAAACTGGTCCTAGAGCATTGTGATAACAAAAGCCATGGAGCATTGTGATGACAGGCATCATGGAGCATTGTGAAGAAAGGGGCCATGGGGTATTGTAATGACACTAGAGAAATATGATGAAAATGGTCAGCGAGCATAGTGATTAAAGTGGTCATTGAGAATTGTGATGAAAAGCGACATAGAGCATTGTGATGACAAAGGTCATGGAGAACTGTGATGACCAGGGTCATGTAGCATGGTGATGACACGGTCATGGAACATTGTGATGACAAGAATTCTGGAGAATTGTGCTGACTAAGGCCATGGACCATTGTGAAGACATGGTCATGGAACATTTTGATGACAAAAATTCTGGAGCATTGTGATGACAAGGGCCATTGACCATTGTGATGAAACGGTCATGCAACATTGTGATGAAAAGAATTCTGCAGCATTGCGATGACAAGGGCCATGGAGCATTGTGATGACACGGACATGGAACATTGTCATGAGAAGAATTCTGGAGCATTGTGCTGACAAGTGCCATGGAGCATTGTGATGATACTGTCATGGAACATTGTGATGAGAAGAATTCTGGAGCATTATGATGACAAGTGCCATGGAGCATTGTGATGACACGGTCATGGAACATTGTGATGACAAGAATTCTGGAGCATTGTGATGACAATGGCCATGGAGCATTGTGATGACACGGTCATGGAACATTGTGATGAGAAGAATTCTGGAGCATTGTCATGACAAGGGCCATGGAGCATTGTGATGACACGGTCATGGAACATTGTGATGACAAGAATTCTGGAGCATTGTGATGACAAGGGCCATGGAGCATTGTGATGACACAGTCATGGAACATTGTGATGAGAAGAATTCTGGAGCATTGTGCTGACAAGGGCCATGGAGCATTGTGATGATACGGTCATGGAACATTGTGATGACAAGAATTCTGGAGCATTGTGATGACAATGGCCATGGAGCATTGTGATGACACGGTCATGGATCATTGTAATGAGAAGAATTCTGGAGCATTGTCATGACAAGGGCCATGGAGCATTGTGATGACACGGCCATTGAACATTGTGATGACAAGAATTCTGGAGAATTGTGATGACAAGTTTCATGGAGAATTGTGATGACACGGCCATGGAACATTGTGATGACAGGAATTCTGGAGCATTGTGCTGACATGGGCCATGGAGCATTGTGATGACACGGCCATGGAACATTGTGATGAAAAGAATTCTGGAGCATTCTGATGAAAAGGTTCATGGAGAATTGTGATGACACGGCCATGGAACATTGTGATGACAAGAATTCTGGAGCATTGTGCTGACAAGGGCCATGGAGCATTGTGATGACACGGTCATGGAACATTGTGATGACAAGAATTCTGGAGCATTCTCATGACAAAGGCGATGGAGCATTGTGATGACACGGTCATGGATCATTGTGATGAGAAGAATTCTGGAGCATTCTCATGACAAGGGCCATGGAGCATTGTGATGACACGGCCATGGAACATTGTGATGACAAGAATTCTGGAGCATTGTGCTGACAAGGGCCATGGAGCATTGTGATGATACGGTCATGGAACATTGTGATGACAAGAATTTTGGAGCATTATGATGACAAGTGCCATGGAGCATTGTGATGACACGGCCATGGAACATTGTGATGACAAGAATTCTGGAGCATTGTGATGACAATGGCCATGGAGCATTGTGATGACACGGTATGGAACATTGTGATGACAAGAATTCTGGTGCACTGTGATGACAAGGGCCATGGAGCATTGTGATGACACGGTCATGGAACATTGTGATGACAGGAATTCTCGAGCATTGTGCTGAAAAGGGCTATGGAGCATTGTGATGAAACAGTCATGGAACATTGTCATGAGAAGAATTCTGGAGCATTGTGCTGACAAGGGCCATGGAGCATTGTGATGATACGGTCATGGAACATTGTGATGAGAAGAATTCTGGAGCATTATGATGACAAGTGCCATGGAGCATTGTGATGACACGGTCATGGAACATTGTGATGACAAGAATTCTGGAGCATTGTGATGACAATGGCCATGGAGCATTGTGATGACACGGTCATGGAACATTGTGATGAGAAGAATTCTGGAGCATTGTCATGACAAGGGCCATGGAGCATTGTGATGACACGGTCATGGAACATTGTGATGACAAGGGCCATGGAGCATTGTGATGACCCAGTCATTGAACATTGTGATGAGAAGAATTCTGGAGCATTGTGCTGACAAGGGCCATGGAGCATTGTGATGATACGGTCATGGAACATTGTGATGACAAGACTTCTGGAGCATTGTGATGACAATGGCCATGGAGCATTGTGATGACACGGTCATGGATCATTGTAATGAGAAGAATTCTGGAGCATTGTCATGACAAGGGCCATGGAGCATTGTGATGACACGGCCATTGAACATTGTGATGACAAGAATTCTGGAGAATTGTGATGACAAGGGCCATGGAGCATTGTGATGACACGGCCATGGAACATTGTGATGAAAAGAATTCTGGAGCATTCTGATGAAAAGTTCATGGACAATTGTGTTGACACGGCCATGGAACATTGTGATGACAAGAATTCTGGAGCATTGTGCTGACAAGGGCCATGGAGCATTGTGATGACACGGTCATGGAACATTTTGATGACAAGAATTCTGGAGCATTCTGATGACAAAGGCGATGGAGCATTGTGATGACACGGTCATGGATCATTGTGATGAGAAGAATTCTGGAGCATTGTCATGACAAGGGCCATGGAGCATTGTGATGACACGGCCATGGAACATTGTGATGACAAGAATTGTGGAGCATTGTGCTGACAAGGGCCATGGAGCATTGTGATGATATGGTCATGGAACATTGTGATGACAAGAATTTTGGAGCATTATGATGACAAGGGCCATGGAGCATTGTGATGACACGGCCATGGAACATTGTGATGACAAGAATTCTGGAGCATTGTGATGACAATGGCCATGGAGCATTTTGATGACACGGTATGGAACATTGTGATGACAAGAATTCTGGAGCACTGTGATGACAAGGGCCATGGAGCATTGTGATGACACGGTCATGGAACATTGTGAGGACAGGAATTCTCGAGCATTGTGCTGAAAAGGGCTATGGAGCATTGTGATGACACAGTCATGGAACATTGTCATGAGAAGAATTCTGGAGCATTGTGCTGACAAGGGCCATGGAGCTTTGTGATGGTACGGTCATGGAACATTGTGATGAGAAGAATTCTGGAGCATTATGATGACAAGTGCCATGGAGCATTGTGATGACACGGTCATGGAACATTGTGATGACAAGAATTCTGGAGCATTGTGATGACAATGGCCATGGAGCATTGTGATGACACGGTCATGGAACATTGTGATGAGAAGAATTCTGGAGCATTGTCATGACAAGGGCCATGGAGCATTGTGATGACACGGTCATGGAACATTGTGATGACAAGAATTCTGGAGCATTGTGATGACAAGGGCCATGGAGCATTGTGATGACACAGTCATGGAACATTGTGATGAGAAGAATTCTGGAGCATTGTGCTGACAAGGGCCATGGAGCATTGTGATGATACGGTCATGGAATATTGTGATGACAAGAATTCTGGAGCATTGTGATGACAATGGCCATGGAGCATTGTGATGACACGGTCATGGATCATTGTAATGAGAAGAATTCTGGAGCATTGTCATGACAAGGACCATGGAGCATTGTGATGACACGGCCATTGAACATTGTGATGACAAGAATTCTGGAGAATTGTGATGACAAGTTTCATGGAGAATTGTGATGACACGGCCATGGAACATTGTGAAGACAGGAATTCTGGAGCATTGTGCTGACAAGGGCCATGGAGCATTGTGATGACACGGCCATGGAACATTGTGATGAAAAGAATTCTGGAGCATTCTGATGAAAAGGTTCATGGACAATTGTGATGACACGGCCATGGAACATTGTGATGACAAGAATTCTGGAGCATTGTGCTGACAAGGGCCATGGAGCATTGTGATGACACGGTCATGGAACATTGTGATGACAAGAATTCTGGAGCATTCTGATGACAAAGGCGATGGAGCATTGTGATGACACGGTTATGGATCATTGTGATGAGAAGAATTCTGGAGCATTGTCATGACAAGGGCCATGGAGCATTGTGATGACACGGCCATGGAACATTGTGAGGACAAGAATTCTGGAGCATTCTAATGACAAGCGCCATAGAGCATTGTGATGACACGTTCATGGAATATAATAATGACAAGAATTCTGGAGCATTATGATGACAAGGGCCATGGAGCATTGTGATGACACGGCCATGGAACATTGTGATGACACGGTCATGGTATATTGTGATGACAAGTATTCTGGAGCATTGTGATGACAATGGCCATGGAGCATTGTGATGACACGGCCATGGAACCTTGTGATGACAAGTATTCTGGAGCATTGTGATGACAATGGCCATGGAGCATTGTGATGACACGGTATGGAACATTGTGATGAAAAGAATTCTGGAGCATTGTGATGACAAGGGCCATGGAGCATTGTGATGACACGGTCATGGAACATTGTGATGACAGGAATTCTGGAGCATTGTGCTGAAAAGGGCCATGGAGTATTGTGATGACACGGTCATGGAACAATGTGATGAGAAGAATTCCGGAGCATTGTGATGACAAGGGCCATGGAGCATTGTGATGACACGGTCATGGAACATTGTGATGACAAGAATTCTGGAGCATTGTGCTGATGATGGCCATGGAGCATTGTGATGACACAGTCAAGGAACATTGCGATGAAAAAGATTTCTGGAGCATTGTGATGAAAGGGCATGGAGCATTGTGATTAAAAGTGACAAGGAACATTGTGATGATATGGGCAGAGAACTCTGTGATGACAGTGGTCTTGCAGTATTGTGACGAAAAGTGTCATGGAACATTCTGCTGACAGCGATCATGGAGCTTTTTGGTAAGAGAGGCTATGGAGATTTGTGATGTCAGGCGTCATGGGGCATTGTGTTGAGAGTGGTCTTGGAGCATTGTGATGAAAAGGGTCATGGAGCACTGTGATTACAGGGGCCATGGAGCATTGTGAATACAAAGGCTATGGAGCATTGAGATGACAGGGTTCATGGAGCACTGTGATGAATGTGATCTTGGATCATTGTGATGACAAGTGTCCTGGAACCTTGTGATGACACGGTTCATGGAGCATTGTGATGACAAGGACCATGGCGAATTGTGATGACATCTGTCATGGGGCATTGTGATGACAGTGGTCATCTAGATTTGCGATGAAAGGTATCATGGAGCACTGTGATGACAGGGGCCATGGAACATTGTGATGACAAAGGCCATGGAGCATTGTGATGACAAGTGTCATGGGGCATTTTGATGACATTGGCATGGAGCATTATGATGACAAGAGTTCTGGAGCATGTTGATGACAAGGGCATGGAGCATTGTGATGACAGGGCCCACGGAGCTTTGTGATGAAAAGGGCAGGGTACATTGTGATGACAGGGTTCATGGAGCATTGTGATGAAAGGGGCCATGGAGCATTGAGATGGGAGCCGTTATGAGGCATGGTGATGACAGTGGTCATGGAGCATTGTGATGAAAGAGATCATGGAGCAATATGATAACAGGGGCCATGGAGCATTGTGATGACAGGGGTATTGGAGCATTGTGATGGAAGTAGACATGGATCATTGTGATGACATGTGTCCTGGAACACTGTGATGACACGGTTCATCGAGTATTGTGATGACAAGGGTCATAGCGAATTGTGATGACAAGTGTCATGGGGCATTGTGATGACATTGATCATCTAGGAATTGTGATGAAAGGTATCGTGGAGCACTGTGATGACTCGGGGCATGAAGCACTGTGATGAAAATTGTCCTGGATTATTGTGATGACAGCAGTCATGGAGAATTGTGATGACAGGGATTATGCAGCATTGTGTTGACAAGGGTATGGACTATTGTGATGACAATGGTCATGGAGCAATGTGATGAAAGTATACATGGAACATCGTGATGAAAAGTGCATGGGAGCATTGTGACGAAAAAGGCCATGGAATATTGTGATGACTAGTGTCATGGAGCATTTTAATGAAAGGTTTCATTGTGCACCATGATGACAAAGGGGATGGAGAATTGTGATGAAACTGGTCCTAGAGCATTGTGATAACAAAAGCCATGGAGCATTGTGATGACAGGCATCATGGAGCATTGTGAAGAAAGGGGCCATGGGGTATTGTAATGACACTAGAGAAATATGATGAAAATGGTCAGCGAGCATAGTGATTAAAGTGGTCATTGAGAATTGTGATGAAAAGCAACATAGAGCATTGTGATGACAAAGGTCATGGAGAACTGTGATGACCAGGGTCATGTAGCATTGTGATGACACGGTCATGGAACATTGTGATGACAAGAATTCTGGAGAATTGTGCTGACTAGGGCCATGGACCATTGTGAAGACATGGTCATGGAACATTTTGATGACAAAAATTCTGGAGCATTGTGATGACAAGGGCCATTGACCATTGTGATGACACGGTCATGCAACATTGTGATGAAAAGAATTCTGCAGCATTGCGATGACAAGGGCCATGGAGCATTGTGATGACACGGTCATGGAACATTGTCATGAGAAGAATTCTGGAGCATTGTGCTGACAAGGGCCATGGAGCATTGTGATGATACGGTCATGGAACATTGTGATGACAAGAATTCTGGAGCATTATGATGACAAGGGCCATGGAGCATTGTGATGACACGGCCATGGAACATTGTGATGACAAGTATTCTGGAGCATTGTGATGACAATGGCCATGGAGCATTGTGATGACACAGACATGGAACATTGTGATGAGAAGAATTCTGGAGCATTGTCATGACAAGGGCCATGGAGCATTGTGATGACACGGTCATGGAACATTGTGATGACAAGAATTCTGGAGCATTGTGATGACAAGGGCCATGGAGCATTGTGATGACACAGTCATGGAACATTGTGATGAGAAGAATTCTGGAGCATTGTGCTGACAAGGGCCATGGAGCATTGTGATGATACGGTCATGGAATATTGTGATGACAAGAATTCTGGAGCATTGTGATGACAATGGCCATGGAGCATTGTGATGACACGGTCATGGATCATTGTAATGAGAAGAATTCTGGAGCATTGTCATGACAAGGACCATGGAGCATTGTGATGACACGGCCATTGAACATTGTGATGACAAGAATTCTGGAGAATTGTGATGACAAGTTTCATGGAGAATTGTGATGACACGGCCATGGAACATTGTGAAGACAGGAATTCTGGAGCATTGTGCTGACAAGGGCCATGGAGCATTGTGATGACACGGCCATGGAACATTGTGATGAAAAGAATTCTGGAGCATTCTGATGAAAAGGTTCATGGACAATTGTGATGACACGGCCATGGAACATTGTGATGACAAGAATTCTGGAGCATTGTGCTGACAAGGGCCATGGAGCATTGTGATGACACGGTCATGGAACATTGTGATGACAAGAATTCTGGAGCATTCTGATGACAAAGGCGATGGAGCATTGTGATGACACGGTCATGGATCATTGTGATGAGAAGAATTCTGGAGCATTGTCATGACAAGGGCCATGGAGCATTGTGATGACACGGCCATGGAACATTGTGAGGACAAGAATTCTGGAGCATTCTAATGACAAGCGCCATAGAGCATTGTGATGACACGTTCATGGAATATAATAATGACAAGAATTCTGGAGCATTATGATGACAAGGGCCATGGAGCATTGTGATGACACGGCCATGGAACATTGTGATGACACGGTCATGGTATATTGTGATGACAAGTATTCTGGAGCATTGTGATGACAATGGCCATGGAGCATTGTGATGACACGGCCATGGAACCTTGTGATGACAAGTATTCTGGAGCATTGTGATGACAATGGCCATGGAGCATTGTGATGACACGGTATGGAACATTGTGATGAAAAGAATTCTGGAGCATTGTGATGACAAGGGCCATGGAGCATTGTGATGACACGGTCATGGAACATTGTGATGACAGGAATTCTGGAGCATTGTGCTGAAAAGGGCCATGGAGTATTGTGATGACACGGTCATGGAACAATGTGATGAGAAGAATTCCGGAGCATTGTGATGACAAGGGCCATGGAGCATTGTGATGACACGGTCATGGAACATTGTGATGACAAGAATTCTGGAGCATTGTGCTGATGATGGCCATGGAGCATTGTGATGACACAGTCAAGGAACATTGCGATGAAAAAGATTTCTGGAGCATTGTGATGAAAGGGCATGGAGCATTGTGATTAAAAGTGACAAGGAACATTGTGATGATATGGGCAGAGAACTCTGTGATGACAGTGGTCTTGCAGTATTGTGACGAAAAGTGTCATGGAACATTCTGCTGACAGCGATCATGGAGCTTTTTGGTAAGAGAGGCTATGGAGATTTGTGATGTCAGGCGTCATGGGGCATTGTGTTGAGAGTGGTCTTGGAGCATTGTGATGAAAAGGGTCATGGAGCACTGTGATTACAGGGACCATGGAGCATTGTGAATACAAAGGCTATGGAGCATTGAGATGACAGGGTTCATGGAGCACTGTGATGAATGTGATCTTGGATCATTGTGATGACAAGTGTCCTGGAACCTTGTGATGACACGGTTCATGGAGCATTGTGATGACAAGGACCATGGCGAATTGTGATGACATCTGTCATGGGGCATTGTGATGACAGTGGTCATCTAGATTTGCGATGAAAGGTATCATGGAGCACTGTGATGACAGGGGCCATGGAACATTGTGATGACAAAGGCCATGGAGCATTGTGATGACAAGTGTCATGGGGCATTTTGATGACATTGGCATGGAGCATTATGATGACAAGAGTTCTGGAGCATGTTGATGACAAGGGCATGGAGCATTGTGATGACAGGGCCCACGGAGCTTTGTGATGAAAAGGGCAGGGTACATTGTGATGACAGGGTTCATGGAGCATTGTGATGAAAGGGGCCATGGAGCATTGAGATGAGAGCCGTTATGAGGCATGGTGATGACAGTGGTCATGGAGCATTGTGATGAAAGAGATCATGGAGCAATATGATAACAGGGGCCATGGAGCATTGTGATGACAGGGGTATTGGAGCATTGTGATGGAAGTAGACATGGATCATTGTGATGACATGTGTCCTGGAACACTGTGATGACACGGTTCATCGAGTATTGTGATGACAAGGGTCATAGCGAATTGTGATGACAAGTGTCATGGGGCATTGTGATGACATTGATCATCTAGGAATTGTGATGAAAGGTATCGTGGAGCACTGTGATGACTGGGGGCATGAAGCACTGTGATGAAAATTGTCCTGGATTATTGTGATGACAGCAGTCATGGAGAATTGTGATGACAGGGATTATGCAGCATTGTGTTGACAAGGGTATGGACTATTGTGATGACAATGGTCATGGAGCAATGTGATGAAAGTATTCATGGAACATCGTGATGAAAAGTGCATGGGAGCATTGTGACGAAAAAGGCCATGGAATATTGTGATGACTAGTGTCATGGAGCATTTTAATGAAAGGTTTCATTGTGCACCATGATGACAAAGGGGATGGAGAATTGTGATGAAACTGGTCCTAGAGCATTGTGATAACAAAAGCCATGGAGCATTGTGATGACAGGCATCATGGAGCATTGTGAAGAAAGGGGCCATGGGGTATTGTAATGACACTAGAGAAATATGATGAAAATGGTCAGCGAGCATAGTGATTAAAGTGGTCATTGAGAATTGTGATGAAAAGCGACATAGAGCATTGTGATGACAAAGGTCATGGAGAACTGTGATGACCAGGGTCATGTAGCATTGTGATGACACGGTCATGGAACATTGTGATGACAAGAATTCTGGAGAAATGTGCTGACTAGGGCCATGGACCATTGTGAAGACATGGTCATGGAACATTTTGATGACAAAAATTCTGGAGCATTGTGATGACAAGGGCCATTGACCATTGTGATGACACGGTCATGCAACATTGTGATGAAAAGAATTCTGCAGCATTGCGATGACAAGGGCCATGGAGCATTGTGATGACACGGTCATGGAACATTGTCATGAGAAGAATTCTGGAGCATTGTGCTGACAAGGGCCATGGAGCATTGTGATGATACGGTCATGGAACATTGTGATGACAAGAATTCTGGAGCATTATGATGACAAGGGCCATGGAGCATTGTGATGACACGGCCATGGAACATTGTGATGACAAGTATTCTGGAGCATTGTGATGACAATGGCCATGGAGCATTGTGATGACACAGACATGGAACATTGTGATGAGAAGAATTCTGGAGCATTGTCATGACAAGGGCCATGGAGCATTGTGATGACACGGTCATGGAACATTGTGATGACAAGAATTCTGGAGCATTATGATGACAAGGGCCATGGAGCATTGTGATGACACGGCCATTGAACATTGTGATGACAAGAATTCTGGAGCATTGTGATGACAATGGCCATGGAGCATTGTGATGACACGGTCATGGAACATTGTGATGACAAGAATTCTGGAGCATTGTGATGACAATGGCCATGGAGCACTGTGATGACACGGTCATGGAACATTGTGATGAGAAGAATTCTGGAGCATTGTCATGACAAGGGCCATGGAGCATTGTGATGACACGGTCATGGAACATTGTGATGAGAAGAATTCTGGAGCATTGTCATGACAAGGGCCATGGAGCATTGTGATGACACGGTCATGGAACATTGTGATGACAAGAATTCTGGAGCATTATGATGACAAGGGCCATGGAGCATTGTGATGACACGGCCATTGAACATTGTGATGACAAGAATTCTGGAGCATTGTGATGACAATGGCCATGGAGCATTGTGATGACACGGTCATGGAACATTGTGATGACAAGAATTCTGGAGCATTGTGATGACAATGGCCATGGAGCACTGTGATGACACGGTCATGGAACATTGTGATGAGAAGAATTCTGGAGCATTGTCATGACAAGGGCCATGGAGCATTGTGATGACACGGTCATGGAACATTGTGATGACAAGAATTCTGGAGCATTGTGATGACAAGGGCCATGGAGCATTGTGATTACACAGTCATGGAACATTGTGATGAGAAGAATTCTGGAACATTGTGCTGACAAGGGCCATGGAGCATTGTGATGATACGGTCATGGAACATTGTGATGATAAGAATTCTGGAGCATTGTGATGACAATGGCCATGGAGCATTGTGATGACACGGTCATGGATCATTGTAATGAGAAGAATTTTGGAGCATTGTCATGACAAGGGCCATGGAGCATTGTGATGACACGGCCATTGAACATTGTGATGACAAGAATTCTGGAGAATTGTGATGACAAGTTTCATGGAGAATTGTGATGACACGGCCATGGAACATTGTGATGACAGGAATTCTGGAGCATTGTGCTGACAAGGGCCATGGAGCATTGTGATGACACGGCCATGGAACATTGTGATGAAAAGAATTCTGGAGCATTCTGATGAAAAGGTTCATGGAGAATTGTGATGACACGGCCATGGAACATTGTGATGACAGGAATTCTGGAGCATTGTGCTGACAAGGGCCATGGAGCATTGTGATGACACGGTCATGGAACATTGTGATGACAAGAATTCTGGAGCATTCTGCTGACAAAGGCGATGGAGCATTGTGATGACACGGTCATGGATCATTGTGATGAGAAGAATTCTGGAGCATTGTCATGACAAGGGCCATGGAGCATTGTGATGACACGGCCATGGAACATTGTGATGACAAGAATTCTGGAGCATTGTGCTGACAAGGGCCATGGAGCATTGTGATGATACGGTCATGGAACATTGTGATGACAAGAATTTTGGAGCATTATGATGACAAGGGCCATGGAGCATTGTGATGACACGGCCATGGAACATTGTGATGACAAGAATTCTGGAGCATTGTGATGACAATGGTCATGGAGCATTGTGATGACACGGTGTGGAACATTGTGATGACAAGAATTCTGGAGCATTGTGCTGACAAGGGCCATGGAGCAGTGTGATAACACGGCCATGGAACATTGTGATGACAAGTATTCTGGAGCATTGTGATGACAATGGCCATGGAGCATTGTGATGACACGGCCATGGAAACTTGTGATGACAAGTATTCTGGAGCATTGTGATGACAATGGCCATGGAGCATTGTGATGACACGGTATGGAACATTGTGATGACAAGAATTCTGGAGCATTGTGATGACAAGGGCCATGGAGCATTGTGATGACACGGTCATGGAACATTGTGATGACAGGAATTCTGGAGCATTGTGATGAAAAGGGCCATGGAGTATTGTGATGACACGGTCATGGAACAATGTGATGAGAAGAATTCCGGAGCATTGTGATGACAAGGGCCATGGAGCATTGTGATGACACGGTCATGGAACATTGTGATGACAAGAATTCTGGAGCATTGTGCTGATGACGGCCATGGAGCATTGTGATGACACAGTCAAGGAACATTGCGATGAAAAAGATTTCTGGAGCATTGTGATGAAAGGGCATGGAGCATTGTGATTAAAAGTGACAAGGAACATTGTGATGATATGGGCAGAGAACTCTGTGATGACAGTGGTCTTGCAGTATTGTGACGAAAAGTGTCATGGAACATTCTGCTGACAGCGATCATGGAGCTTTTTGGTAAGAGAGGCTATGGAGATTTGTGATGTCAGGCGTCATGGGGCATTGTGTTGAGAGTGGTCTTGGAGCATTGTGATGAAAAGGGTCATGGAGCACTGTGATTACAGGGGCCATGGAGCATTGTGAATACAAAGGCTATGGAGCATTGAGATGACAGGGTTCATGGAGCACTGTGATGAATGTGATCTTGGATCATTGTGATGACAAGTGTCCTGGAACCTTGTGATGACACGGTTCATGGAGGATTGTGATGACAAGGACCATGGCGAATTGTGATGACATCTGTCATGGGGCATTGTGATGACAGTGGTCATCTAGATTTGCGATGAAAGGTACCATGGAGCACTGTGATGACAGGGGCCATGGAACATTGTGATGACAAAGGCCATGGAGCATTGTGATGACAAGTGTCATGGGGCATTTTGATGACATTGGCATTGAGCATTATGATGACACGGCCATGGAACATTGTGATGACAAGAATTCTGGACCATTTTGATGACAAGTGCCATAGAGCATTGTGATGACACGTTCATGGAATATAGTAATGACAAGAATTCTGGAGCATTATGATGACAAGGGCCATGGAGCATTGTGATGACTAGGCCATGGAACATTGTGATGAGAAGAATTCTGGAGCATTGTGATGACAATGGCCATGGAGCATTGTGATGACACGGTCATGGAACATTGTGATGAGAAGATTTCTGGAGCATTGTCATGACAAGGGCCATGGAGCATTGTGATGACACGGCCATGGAACATTGTGATGACAAGAATTCTGGAGAATTGTGATGACAAGGTTCATGGAGAATTGTGATGACACGGCCATGGAACATTGTGATGACAAGAATTCTGGAGCATTGTGCTGACAAGGGCCATGGAGCATTGTGATGACACGGTCATGGAACATTGTGATGACAAGAATTCTGGAGCATTATGATGACAAGGGCCATGGAGCATTGTGATGACACGGCCATGGAACATTGTGATGACAAGAATTCTGGAGCATTGTGATGACAAGTACCATGGAGCATTGTGATGACACGGCCATGGAACATTGTGATGACAAGAATTCTGGGGCATTGTGATGACAGTGGCCATGGAGCATTTTGTTGACACGGTCATGGAACATTGTGATGAGAAGAATTCTGGAGCATTGTCATGACAAGGGCCATGGAGCATTGTGATGACACGGTCATGGAACATTGTGATGACAGGAATTCTCGAGCATTGTGCTGACAAGGGCCATGGAGCATTGTGATGACACGGTCATGGAACATTGTGATGACAAGAATTCTGGAGCATTATGATGACAAGGGCCATGGAGCATTGTGATGACACGGCCATGGAACATTGTGATGACAAGAATTCTGGAGCATTGTGATGACAATGGCCATGGAGCATTGTGATGACATGGTCATGGAACATTGTGATGACAGGAATTCTGGAGCATTGTGCTGAAAAGGGCCATGGAGCATTGTGATGACATGGTCATGGAACAATGTGATGAGAAGAATTCCGGAGCATTGTGATGACAAGGGCCATGGAGCATTGTGATGAAACAGTCATGGAACATTGTGATGACAAGAATTCTGGAGCATTCTGATGACAAGCGCCATAGAGCATTGTGATGACACAGTCAAGGAACATTGCGATGAAAAAGATTTCTGGAGCATTGTGATGAAAGGGCATGGAGCATTGTGATTAAAGGTGACAAGGAACATTGTGATGATATGGGTAGAGAACTCTGTGATGACAGTGGTCTTGCAGGATTGTGACGAAAAGTGTCATGGGACATTCTGCTGACAGCGATCATGGAGTTTTTTGGTAAGAGAGGCTATGGAGTTTTGTGATGTCAGGCGTCATGGGGCATTGTGTTGAGAGCGGTCTTGGAGCATTGTGATGAAAAGGGTCATGGAGCACTGTGATTACAGGGGCCATGGAGCATTGTGAATACAAAAGCTTTGGAGCATTGAGATGACAGGGTTCATGGAGAACTGTGATGAATGTGATCTTAGATCATTGTGATGACAAGTGTCCTGGAACCTTGTGATGACACGGTTCATGGAGCATTGTGATGACAAGGACGATGACGAATTGTGATGACATCTGTCATGGGGCATTGTGATGACAGTGGTCATCTAGATTTGCGATGAAAGGTATCATGGAGCACTGTGATGACAGGGGCCATGGAACATTGTGATGACAAAGGCCATGGAGCATTGTGATGACAAGTGTCATGGGGCATTTTGATGACATTGGCATGGAGCATTATGATGACAAGAGTTCTGGAGCATTTTGATGACAAGGGCATGGAGCATTGTGATGACAGTGCCCACGGAGCTTTGTGATGAAAAGGGCAGGGTACATTGTGATGACAGGGTTCATGGAGCATTGTGATGAAAGGGGCCATGGAGCATTGAGATGAGAGCCATTATGAGGCATGGTGATGACAGTGGTCATGGAGCATTGTGATGAAAGTGATCATGGAGCAATATGATAACAGGGGCCATGGAGCATTGTGATGACAGGAGTATTGGAGCATTGTGATGGAAGTAGACATGGATCATTGTGATGACATGTGTCCTGGAACACTGTGATGACACGGTTCATCGAGTATTGTGATGAAAAGGGTAATAGTGAATTGTGATGACAAGTGTCATGGGGCATTGTGTGACATTGATCATCTAGGAATTGTGATGAAAGGTATCATGGAGCACTGTGATGAAAATTGGCCTGGATTATTGTGATGACAGCAGTCATGGAGAATTGTGATGACAGGGATTATGCAGCATTGTGTTGACAAGGGTATGGACTATTGTGATGACAATGGTCATGGAGCAATGTGATGAAAGTATTCATGGAACATCGTGATGAAAAGTGCATGGGAGCATTGTGACGATAAAGGCCATGGAGTATTGTGATGACTAGTGTCATGGAGCATTTTAATGAAAGGTTTCATTGTGCACCATGATGACAAAGGGGATGGAGAATTGTGATGAAACTGGTCCTGGAGCATTGTGATAACAAAAGCCATGGAGCATTGTGATTACAGGCATCATGAAGCATTGTGAAGAAAGGGGCCATGGGGTATTGTAATGACACTAGAGAAATATGATGAAAATGGTCAGCGAGCATAGTGATTAAAGTGGTCATTGAGAATTGTGATGAAAAGCGACATAGAGCATTGTGATGACAAAGGTCATGGAGAACTGTGATGACCAGGGTCATGTAGCATTGTGATGACACGGTCATGGAACATTGTGATGACAAGAATTCTGGAGCATTGTGCTGACAAGGGCCATGGAGCATTGTGATGACACGGTCATGGAACATTGTGATGACAAGAATTCTGGAGCATTCTGATGACAAAGGCGATGGAGCATTGTGATGACACGGTCATGGAACATTGTGATGACAAGAATTCTGGAGCATTCTGATGACAAGCGCCATAGAGCATTGTGATGACACGTTCATGGAATATAGTAATGACAAGAATTCTGGAGCATTATGATGACAAGGGCCATGGAGCATTGTGGTGACACGGCCATGGAACATTGTGATGACAAGAATTCTGGAGCATTGTGATGACAAGGGCCATGGAGCATTGTGATGACACGGTCATGGAACAATGTGATGAGAAGAATTCTGGAGCATTGTCATGACAAGGGCCATGGAGCATTGTGATGACACGGTCATGGAACATTGTGATGACAAGAATTCTGGAGCATTATGATGACAAGGGCCATGGAGCATTGTGATGCCACGGCCATGAAACATTGTGATGACAAGAATTCTGGAGCATTGTGATGACAATGGCTATGGAGCATTGTGATGACACGGTCATGGAACATTGTGATGAGAAGAATTCTGGAGCATTGTCATGAAAAGGGCCATGGAGCATTTTGATGACACGGTCATGGAACATTGTGATGACAAGAATTCTGGAGCATTGTGATGACAAGCGCCGTGGAGCATTGTGATGACACGGTCATGGAACATTGTGATGAGAAGAATTCTGGAGCATTGTGATGACAATGGCCATGGAGCTTTGTGATGACACGGTCATGGATCATTGTGATGAGAAGAATTCTGGAGCATTGTGATGACAAGGGCCATGGAGCATTGTGATGACACGGTCATGGAACATTGTGATGACAAGAATTCTGGAGCATTCTGATGACAAGCGCCATAGAGCATTGTGATGACACGTTCATGGAATATAGTAATGACAAGAATTCTGGAGCATTATGATGACAAGTGCCATGGAGCATTGTGATGACACGGCCATGGAACATTGTGCTGACAAGAATTCTGGGGCATTGTGATGACAGTGGCCATGGAGCATTTTGTTGACACGGTCATGGAACATTGTGATGAGAAGAATTCTGGAGAATTGTCATGACAAGGGCCATGGAGCATTGTGCTGACACGGTCATGGAACATTGTGATGACAGGAATTCTCGAGCATTGTGCTGACAAGGGCCATGGAGCATTGTGATGACACGGTCATGGAACATTGTGATGACAAGAATTCTGGAGCATTGTGATGACAAGGGCCATGGAGCATTGTGATGACACGGTCATGGAACATTGTGATGAGAAGTATTCTGGAGCATTGTGCTGACAAGGGCCATGGAGTATTGTGATGACACGGTCATGGAACATTGTGATGACAAGAATTCTGGAGCATTCTGATGACCAAGGCGATGGAGCATTGTGATGACACGGTCATGGAACATTGTGATGACAAGAATGCTGGAGCATTCTGATGACAAGCGCCATAGAGCATAGTGATGACACGTTCATGGAATATAGTAATGACAAGAATTCTGGAGCAGTATGATGACAAGGGCCATGGAGCATTGTGATGACACGGCCATGGAACATTGTGATGATATGGTCATGGAACATTGTGATGACAATAATTCTGGAGCATTGTGCTGACTAGGGCCATGGACCATTGTGATGACACGGTATGGAACATTGTGATGTCAAGAATTCTGGAGCATTGTGATGACACGGTCATGGAACATTTTGATGACAGGAATTCTGGAGCATTGTGCTGAAAAGGGCCATGTAGCATTGTGATGACACGGTCATGGAACAATGTGATGAGAAGAATTCCGGAGCATTGTGATGACAAGGGCCATGGAGCATTGTGATGACACGGTCATGGAACATTGTGATGACAAGAATTCTGGAGCATTGTGCTGATGACGGCCATGGAGCATTGTGATGACACAGTCAAGGAACATTGCGATGAAAAAGATTTCTGGAGCATTGTGATGAAAGGGCATGGAGCATTGTGATTAAAGGTGACAAGGAACATTGTGATGATATGGGCAGAGAACTCTGTGATGACAGTGGTCTTGCAGTATTGTGACGAAAAGTGTCATGGAATATTCTGCTGACAGCGATCATGGAGCTTTTTGGTAAGAGAGGCTATGGAGATTTGTGATGTCAGGCGTCATGGGGCATTGTGTTGAGAGCGGTCTTGGAGCATTGTGATGAAATGGGTCATTGAGCACTGTGATTACAGGGGCCATGGAGCATTGTGAATACAAAGGCTATGGAGCATTGAGATGACAGGGTTCATGGAGCACTGTGATGAATGTGATGTTGGATCATTGTGATGACAAGTGTCCTGGAACCTTGTGATGACATGGTTCATGGAGCATTGTGATGACAAGGACCATGGCGAATTGTGATGACATCTGTCATGGGGCATTATGATGACAGTGGTCATCTAGAATTGCGATGAAATGTATCATGGAGCACTGTGATGAGAGGGGCCATGGAACATTGTGATGACAAAGGCCATGGAGCATTGTGATGACAAGTGTCATGGGGCATTTTGATGACATTGGCATAGAGCATTATGATGACAAGAGTTCTGGAGCATTTTGATGACAAGGGCATGGAGCATTGTGATGACAGGGCCCACGGAGCTTTGTGATGAAAAGGGCAGGGTACATTGTGATGACAGGGTTCATGGAGCATTGTGATGAAAGAGATCATGGAGCAATATGATAACAGGGGCCATGGAGCATTGTGATGACAGGGGTATTGGAGCATTATGATGGAAGTAGACATGGATCATTGTGATGACATGGGTCCTGGAACACTGTGATGACACGGTTCATCGAGTATTGTGATGACAAGGGTCATAGCGAATTGTGATGACAAGTGTCATGGGGCATTGTGTGACATTGATCATCTAGGAAATGTGATGAAAGGTATCATGGAGCACTGTGATGAAAATTGGCCTGGATTATTGTGATGACAGCAGTCATGGAGAATTGTGATGACAGGGATTATGCAGCATTGTGTCGACAAGGGTATGGACTATTGTGATGACAATGGTCATGGAGCAATGTGATGAAAGTATTCATGGAACATCGTGATGAAAAGTGCATGGGAGCATTGTGACGATAAAGGCCATGGAGTATTGTGATGACTAGTGTCATGGAGCATTTTAATGAAAGGTTTCATTGTGCACCATGATGACAAAGGGGATGGAGAATTGTGATGAAACTGGTCCTGGAGCATTGTGATAACAAAAGCCATGGAGCATTGTGATGACAGGCATCATGGAGCATTGTGAAGAAAGGGGCCATGGGGTATTGTAATGACACTAGAGAAATATGATGAAAATGGTCAGCGAGCATAGTGATTAAAGAGGTCATTGAGAATTGTGATGAAAAGCGACATAGAGCATTGTGATGACAAAGGTCATGGAGAACTGTGATGACCAGTGTCATGGAGCATTGTGATGACACGCTCATGGAACATTGTGATGACAAGAACTCTGGAGCATTGTGCTGACTAGGGCCATGCACCATTGTGATGACATGGTCATGGAACATTGTGATGACAAGAATTCTGGAGCATTGTGATGACAAGGGTCATGGAGCATTGTGATGACACGGTCATGGAACATTGTGATGACAAGAATTCTGCAGCATTGCGATGACAAGGGCCATGGAGCATTGTGAAGACACGGTCATGGAAAATTGTGATGAGAAGAATTCTGGAGCATTCTGATGACAAGTGCCATAGAGCATTGTTATGACAAGTTCATGGAATATAGTAATGACAAGAATTTTGGAGCAATATGATGACAAGGGCCATGGAGCATTGTGATGACACGCCCATGGAACATTGTGATGACACCGTCATGGAACATTTTGATGACAAGTATTCTGGAGCATTGTGCTGACAAGGGCCATGGAGCATTGTGATGATACGGTCATGGAACATTGTGATGACAAGAATTCTGGAGCATTGTGATGACAATGGCCATGGAGCATTGTGATGACACGGCCATGAAACATTGTGATGACAAGAATTCTGGAGCATTGTGATGACAATGGCCATGGAGCATTGTGATGACACGGTATGGAACATTGTGATGACAAGAATTCTGGAGCATTGTGATGACAAGTGCCATGGAGCATTGTGATGACACGGTCATGGAACATTGTGATGACAGGAATTCTGGAGCATTGTGCTGAAAAGGGCCATGGAGTATTGTGATGACACGGTCATGGAACAATGTGATGAGAAGAATTCCGGAGCATTGTGATGACAAGGGCCTTGGAGCATTGTGATGACACGATCATGGAACATTGTGATGACAAGAGTTCTGGCGCATTGTGCTGATGACGGCCATGGAGCATTGTGATGACACAGTCAAGGAACATTGCGATGAAAAAGATTTCTGGAGCATTGTGATGAAAGGGCATGGAGCATTGTGATTAAATGTGACAAGGAACATTGTGATGATATGGGTAGAGAACTCTGTGATGACAGTGGTCTTGCAGTATTGTGATGAAAAGTGTTATGGAACATTCTGCTGACAGCGATCATGGAGCTTTTTGGTAAGAGAGGCTATGGAGATTTGTGATGTCAGGCGTCATGGGGCATTGCGTTGAGAGCAGTCTTGGAGCATTGTGATGAAAAGGGTCATGGAGCACTGTGATTACAGGGGCCATGGAGCATTGTGAATACAAAGGCTATGGAGCATTGAGATGACAGGGTTCTTGGAGCACTGTGATGAATGTGATCTTGGATCATTGTGATGACAAGTGTCCTGGAACCTTGTGATGACACGGTTCATGGAGCATTGTGATGACAAGGACCATGGCGAATTGTGATGACATCTGTCATGGGGCATTGTGATGACAGTGGTCATCTAGATTTGCGATGAAAGGTATCATGGAGCACTGTGATGACAGGGGCCATGGAACATTGTGATGACAAAGGCCATGGAGCATTGTGATGACAAGTGTCATGGGGCATTTTGATGACATTGGCATGGAGCATTATGATGACAAGAGTTCTGGAGCATTTTGATGACAAGGGCATGGAGCATTGTGATGACAGGGCCCACGGAGCTTTGTGATGAAAAGGACAGGGTACATTGTGATGACAGTGTTCATGGAGCATTGTGATGAAAGTGGCCGTGGAGCATTGAGATGAGAGCCGTTATGAGGCATGGTGATGACAGTGGTCATGGAGCATTGTGGTGAAAGAGATCATGGAGCAATATGATAACAGGGGCCATGGAGCATTGTGATGACAGGGGTATTGGAGCATTGTGATGGAAGTAGACATGGATCATTGTGATGACATGTGTCCTGGAACAATGTGATGACACGGTTCATCGAGTATTGTGATGACCAGGGTCATAGCGAATTGTGATGACAAGTGTCATGGGGCATTGTGATGACATTGATCATCTAGGAATTGTGATGAAAGGTATCATGGAGCACTGTGATGACTGGGGGCATGAAGCACTGTGATGAAAATTGTCCTGGATTATTGTGATGACAGCAGTCATGGCGAATTGTGATGACAGGGATTATGCAGCATTGTGTTGACAAGGGTATGGACTATTGTGATGACAATGGTCATGGAGCAATGTGATGAAAGTATTCATGGAACATCGTGATGAAAAGTGCATGGGAGCATTGTGACGATAAAGGCCATGGAGTATTGTGATGACTAGTGTCATGGAGCATTTTAATGAAAGGTTTCATTGTGCACCATGATGACAAAGGGGATGGAGAATTGTGATGAAACTGGTCCTGGAGCATTGTGATAACAAAAGCCATGGAGCATTGTGATGACAGGCATCATGGAGCATTGTGAAGAAAGGGGCCATGGGGTATTGTAATGAAACTAGAGAAATATGATGAAAATGGTCAGCGACCATAGTGATTAAAGTGGTCATTGAGAATTGTGATGAAAAGCGACATAGAGCATTGTGATGACAAAGGTCATGGAGAACTGTGATGACCAGGGTCATGTAGCATTGTGATGACACGGTCATGGAACATTTTGATGACAGGTATTCTGGAGCATTGTGCTGACAAGGGCCATGGACCATTGTGATGACATGGTCATGGAACATGGTGATGACAAGAATTCTGCAGCATTGCGATGACAAGGGCCATGGAGCATTGTGATGACAAAGGCCATGGAGCATTGTGATGACAAGTGTCATGGGGCATTTTGATGACATTGGCATGGAGCATTGTGATGACAGGGCCCACGGAGCTTTGTGATGAAAAGGGCAGGGTACATTGTGATGACAGGTTTCATGGAGCATTGTGATGAAAGTGGCCATGGAGCATTGAGATGAGAGCCGTTATGAGGCATGGTGATGACAGTGGTCATGGAGCATTGTGATGAAAGAGATCATGGAGCAATATGATAACAGGGGCCATGGAGCATTGTGATGACAGGGGTATTGGAGCATTGTGATGGAAGTAGACATGGATCATTGTGATGACATGTGTCCTGGAACACTGTGATGACACGGTTCATCGAGTATTGTGATGACAAGGGTCATAGCGAATTGTGATGACAAGTGTCATGGGGCATTGTGTGACATTGATCATCTAGGAATTGTGATGAAAGGTATCATGGAGCACTGTGATGAAAATTGTCCTGGATTATTGTGATGACAGCAGTCATGGAGAATTGTGATGACAGGGATTATGCAGCATTGTGTTGACAAGGGTATGGACTATTGTGATGACAATGGTCATGGAGCAATGTGATGAAAGTATTCATGGAACATCGTGATGAAAAGTGCATGGGAGCATTGTGACGATAAAGGCCATGGAGTATTGTGATGACTAGTGTCATGGAGCATTTTAATGAAAGGTTTCATTGTGCACCATGATGACAAAGGGGATGGAGAATTGTGATGAAACTGGTCCTGGAGCATTGTGATAACAAAAGCCATGGAGCATTGTGATGACAGGCATCATGGAGCATTGTGAAGAAAGGGGCCATGGGGTATTGTAATGACACTAGAGAAATATGATGAAAATGGTCAGCGAGCATAGTGATTAAAGTGGTCATTGAGAATTGTGATGAAAAGCGACATAGAGCATTGTGATGACAAAGGTCATGGAGAACTGTGATGACCAGGGTCATGGAGAATTGTGATGACACGGTCATGGAACATTGTGATGACAGGAATTCTGGAGCATTGTGCTGACTACGGCCATGGACCATTGTGATGACATGGTCATGGAACATTGTGATGACACGGTCATGGATCATTGTGATGACAAGAATTCTGGAGCATTGTCATGACAAGGGCCATGGAGCATTGTGATGACACGGTCATGGAACATTGTGATGACAAGAATTCTGGAGCATTGTGATGACAAGGGCCATGGAGCATTGTGATGACACAGTCATGGAATATTGTGATGAGAAGAATTCTGGAGCATTGTGCTGACAAGCGCCATGGAGCATTGTGATGATACGGTCATGGAACATTGTGATGACAAGAATTCTGAAGCATTGTGATGACAATGGCCATGGAGCATTGTGATGACACGGCCATGAAACATTGTGATGACAAGAATTCTGGAGCATTGTGATGACAATGGCCATGGAGCATTGTGATGACACGGTATGGAACATTGTGATGACAAGAATTCTGGAGCATTGTGATGACAAGGGCCATGGAGCATTGTGATGACACGGTCATGGAACATTGTGATGACAGGAATTCTGGAGCATTGTGCTGAAAAGGGCCATGGAGTATTGTGATGACACGGTCATGGAACAATGTGATGAGAAGAATTCCGGAGCATTGTGATGACAAGGGCCTTGGAGCATTGTGATGACACGATCATGGAACATTGTGATGACAAGAGTTCTGGCGCATTGTGCTGATGACGGCCATGGAGCATTGTGATGACACAGTCAAGGAACATTGCGATGAAAAAGATTTCTGGAGCATTGTGATGAAAGGGCATGGAGCATTGTGATTAAAGGTGACAAGGAACATTGTGATGATATGGGTAGAGAACTCTGTGATGACAGTGGTCTTGCAGTATTGTGATGAAAAGTGTCATGGAACATTCTGCTGACAGCGATCATGGAGCTTTTTGGTAAGAGAGGCTATGGAGATTTGTGATGTCAGGCGTCATGGGGCATTGCGTTGAGAGCAGTCTTGGAGCATTGTGATGAAAAGGGTCATGGAGCACTGTGATTACAGGGGCCATGGAGCATTGTGAATACAAAGGCTATGGAGCATTGAGATGACAGGGTTCTTGGAGCACTGTGATGAATGTGATCTTGGATCATTGTGATGACAAGTGTCCTGGAACCTTGTGATGACACGGTTCATGGAGCATTGTGATGACAAGGACCATGGCGAATTGTGATGACATCTGTCATGGGGCATTGTGATGACAGTGGTCATCTAGATTTGCGATGAAAGGTATCATGGAGCACTGTGATGACAGGGGCCATGGAACATTGTGATGACAAAGGCCATGGAGCATTGTGATGACAAGTGTCATGGGGCATTTTGATGACATTGGCATGGAGCATTATGATGACAAGAGTTCTGGAGCATTTTGATGACAAGGGCATGGAGCATTGTGATGACAGGGCCCACGGAGCTTTGTGATGAAAAGGGCAGGGTACATTGTGATGACAGTGTTCATGGAGCATTGTGATGAAAGTGGCCGTGGAGCATTGAGATGAGAGCCGTTATGAGGCATGGTGATGACAGTGGTCATGGAGCATTGTGGTGAAAGAGATCATGGAGCAATATGATAACAGGGGCCATGGAGCATTGTGATGACAGGGGTATTGGAGCATTGTGATGGAAGTAGACATGGATCATTGTGATGACATGTGTCCTGGAACAATGTGATGACACGGTTCATCGAGTATTGTGATGACCAGGGTCATAGCGAATTGTGATGACAAGTGTCATGGGGCATTGTGATGACATTGATCATCTAGGAATTGTGATGAAAGGTATCATGGAGCACTGTGATGACTGGGGGCATGAAGCACTGTGATGAAAATTGTCCTGGATTATTGTGATGACAGCAGTCATGGCGAATTGTGATGACAGGGATTATGCAGCATTGTGTTGACAAGGGTATGGACTATTGTGATGACAATGGTCATGGAGCAATGTGATGAAAGTATTCATGGAACATCGTGATGAAAAGTGCATGGGAGCATTGTGACGATAAAGGCCATGGAGTATTGTGATGACTAGTGTCATGGAGCATTTTAATGAAAGGTTTCATTGTGCACCATGATGACAAAGGGGATGGAGAATTGTGATGAAACTGGTCCTGGAGCATTGTGATAACAAAAGCCATGGAGCATTGTGATGACAGGCATCATGGAGCATTGTGAAGAAAGGGGCCATGGGGTATTGTAATGAAACTAGAGAAATATGATGAAAATGGTCAGCGACCATAGTGATTAAAGTGGTCATTGAGAATTGTGATGAAAAGCGACATAGAGCATTGTGATGACAAAGGTCATGGAGAACTGTGATGACCAGGGTCATGTAGCATTGTGATGACACGGTCATGGAACATTTTGATGACAGGTATTCTGGAGCATTGTGCTGACAAGGGCCATGGACCATTGTGATGACATGGTCATGGAACATGGTGATGACAAGAATTCTGCAGCATTGCGATGACAAGGGCCATGGAGCATTGTGATGACAAAGGCCATGGAGCATTGTGATGACAAGTGTCATGGGGCATTTTGATGACATTGGCATGGAGCATTGTGATGACAGGGCCCACGGAGCTTTGTGATGAAAAGGGCAGGGTACATTGTGATGACAGGTTTCATGGAGCATTGTGATGAAAGTGGCCATGGAGCATTGAGATGAGAGCCGTTATGAGGCATGGTGATGACAGTGGTCATGGAGCATTGTGATGAAAGAGATCATGGAGCAATATGATAACAGGGGCCATGGAGCATTGTGATGACAGGGGTATTGGAGCATTGTGATGGAAGTAGACATGGATCATTGTGATGACATGTGTCCTGGAACACTGTGATGACACGGTTCATCGAGTATTGTGATGACAAGGGTCATAGCGAATTGTGATGACAAGTGTCATGGGGCATTGTGTGACATTGATCATCTAGGAATTGTGATGAAAGGTATCATGGAGCACTGTGATGAAAATTGTCCTGGATTATTGTGATGACAGCAGTCATGGAGAATTGTGATGACAGGGATTATGCAGCATTGTGTTGACAAGGGTATGGACTATTGTGATGACAATGGTCATGGAGCAATGTGATGAAAGTATTCATGGAACATCGTGATGAAAAGTGCATGGGAGCATTGTGACGATAAAGGCCATGGAGTATTGTGATGACTAGTGTCATGGAGCATTTTAATGAAAGGTTTCATTGTGCACCATGATGACAAAGGGGATGGAGAATTGTGATGAAACTGGTCCTGGAGCATTGTGATAACAAAAGCCATGGAGCATTGTGATGACAGGCATCATGGAGCATTGTGAAGAAAGGGGCCATGGGGTATTGTAATGACACTAGAGAAATATGATGAAAATGGTCAGCGAGCATAGTGATTAAAGTGGTCATTGAGAATTGTGATGAAAAGCGACATAGAGCATTGTGATGACAAAGGTCATGGAGAACTGTGATGACCAGGGTCATGGAGAATTGTGATGACACGGTCATGGAACATTGTGATGACAGGAATTCTGGAGCATTGTGCTGACTACGGCCATGGACCATTGTGATGACATGGTCATGGAACATTGTGATGACACGGTCATGGATCATTGTGATGACAAGAATTCTGGAGCATTGTCATGACAAGGGCCATGGAGCATTGTGATGACACGGTCATGGAACATTGTGATGACAAGAATTCTGGAGCATTGTGATGACAAGGGCCATGGAGCATTGTGATGACACAGTCATGGAATATTGTGATGAGAAGAATTCTGGAGCATTGTGCTGACAAGCGCCATGGAGCATTGTGATGATACGGTCATGGAACATTGTGATGACAAGAATTCTGAAGCATTGTGATGACAATGGCCATGGAGCATTGTGATGACACGGTCATGGATCATTGTAATGAGAAGAATTCTGGAGCATTCTGATGAAAAGGTTCATGGAGAATTGTGATGACACGGCCATGGAACATTGTGATGACAAGAATTCTGGAGCATTGTGCTGACAAGGGCCATGGAGCATTGTGATGACACGGTCATGGAACATTGTGATGACAAGAATTCTGGAGCATTCTGATGACAAAGGCGATGGAGCATTGTGATGACACGGTCATGGATCATTGTGATGAGAAGAATTCTGGAGCATTGTCATGACAAGGGCCATGGAGCATTGTGATGACACGGCCATGGAACATTGTGATGACAAGAATTCTGGAGAATTGTGATGACAACGTTCATGGAGAATTCTGATGACACGGCCATGGAACATTGTGATGACAAGAATTCTGGAGCATTCTGATGACAAAGGCGATGGAGCATTGTGATGACACGATCATGGAACATTGTGATGACAAGAATTCTGGAGCATTCTAATGACAAGCGCCATAGAGCATTGTGATGACACGTTCATGGAATATAGTAATGACAAGAATTCTGGAGCATTATGATGACAAGGACCATGGAGCATTGTGATGACACGGCCATGGAACATTGTGATGACACGGTCATGGAATATTGTGATGACAAGTATTCTGGAGCATTGTGATGACAAGGGCCATGGAGCATTGTGATGACACGGCCATGGAACCTTGTGATGACAAGTATTCTGGAGCATTGTGATGACAATGGCCATGGA
The DNA here is from genome assembly GCF_949987535.1 of Balaenoptera acutorostrata. Lineage (NCBI taxonomy): Eukaryota > Metazoa > Chordata > Mammalia > Artiodactyla > Balaenopteridae > Balaenoptera > Balaenoptera acutorostrata. The sequence continues at coordinate 2,359,780 of NW_026646025.1, read as the reverse complement.
GCATTGTGATGACACGGTATGGAACATTGTGATGACAAGAATTCTGGAGCATTGTGATGACAAGGGCCATGGAGCATTGTGATGACACGGTCATGGAACATTGTGATGACAGGAATTCTGGAGCATTGTGCTGAAAAGGGCCATGGAGTATTGTGATGACACGGTCATGGAACAATGTGATGAGAAGAATTCCGGAGCATTGTGCTGACAAGGGCCATGGAGCATTGTGATGACACGGTCATGGAACATTGTGATGACAAGAATTCTGGAGCATTCTGATGACAAAGGCGATGGAGCATTGTGATGACACGGTCATGGAACATTGTGATGACAAGAATGCTGGAGCATTCTGATGACAAGCGCCATAGAGCATAGTGATGACACGTTCATGGAATATAGTAATGACAAGAATTCTGGAGCAGTATGATGACAAGGGCCATGGAGCATTGTGATGACACGGCCATGGAACATTGTGATGATATGGTCATGGAACATTGTGATGACAAGAATTCTGGAGCATTGTGCTGACTAGGGCCATGGACCATTGTGATGACATGGTCATGGAACATTGTGATGACAATAATTCTGGAGCATTGTGATGACAATGGCCATGGAGCATTGTGATGACACGGTATGGAACATTGTGATGTCAAGAATTCTGGAGCATTGTGATGACACGGTCATGGAACATTTTGATGACAGGAATTCTGGAGCATTGTGCTGAAAAGGGCCATGGAGCATTGTGATGACACGGTCATGGAACAATGTGATGATAAGAATTCCGGAGCATTGTGATGACAAGGGCCATGGAGCATTGTGATGACACGGTCATGGAACATTGTGATGACAAGAATTCTGGAGCATTGTGCTGATGACGGCCATGGAGCATTGTGATGACACAGTCAAGGAACATTGCGATGAAAAAGATTTCTGGAGCATTGTGATGAAAGGGCATGGAGCATTGTGATTAAAGGTGACAAGGAACATTGTGATGATATGGGCAGAGAACTCTGTGATGACAGTGGTCTTGCAGTATTGTGACGAAAAGTGTCATGGAACATTCTGCTGACAGCGATCATGGAGCTTATTGGTAAGAGAGGCTATGGAGATTTGGGATGTCAGGCGTCATGGGGCATTGTGTTGAGAGTGGTCTTGGAGCATTGTGATGAAAAGGGTCATGGAGCACTGTGATTACAGGGGCCATGGAGCATTGTGAATACAAAGGCTATGGAGCATTGAGATGAGAGCCGTTATGAGGCATGGTGATGACAGTGGTCATGGAGCATTGTGATGAAAGAGATCATGGAGCAATATGATAACAGGGGCCATGGAGCATTGTGATGACAGGGGTATTGGAGCATTGTGATGGAAGTAGACATGGATCATTGTGATGACATGTGTCCTGGAAAACTGTGTTGACACGGTTCATCGAGTATTGTGATGACAAGGGTCATAGCGAATTGTGATGACAAGTGTCATGGGGCATTGTGTGACATTGATCATCTAGGAATTGTGATGAAAGGTATCATGGAGCACTGTGATGAAAATTGTCCTGGATTATTGTGATGACAGCAGTCATGGAGAATTGTGATGACAGGGATTATGCAGCATTGTGTTGACAAGGGTATGGACTATTGTGATGACAATGGTCATGGAGCAATGTGATGAAAGTATTCATGGAACATTGTGATGAAAAGTGCATGGGAGAATTGTGATGATAAAGGCCATGGAGTATTGTGATGACTAGTGTCATGGAGCATTTTAATGAAAGGTTTCATTGTGCAACATGATGACAAAGGGGATGGAGAATTGAGATGAACCTGGTCCTGGAGCATTGTGATAACAAAAGCCATGGAGCATTGTGATGACAGGCATCATGGAGCATTGTGAAGAAAGGGGCCATGGGGTATTGTAATGACACTAGAGAAATATGATGAAAATGGTCAGCGAGCATAGTGATTAAAGTGGTCATTGAGAATTGTGATGAAAAGTGACATAGAGCATTGTGATGACAAAGGTCATGGAGAACTGTGATGACCAGGGTCATATAGCATTGTGATGACACGGTCATGGAACATTGTGATGACAAGAATTCTGGAGCATTGTGCTGACAAGGGCCATGGAGCATTGTGATGAAACGGTCATGGAACATTGTGATGACAAGAATTCTGGAGCATTCTGATGACAAAGGCGATGGAGCATTGTGATGACACGGTCATGGAACATTGTGATGACAAGAATTCTGGAGCATAATGATGACAAGTTCCATGGAGCATTGTGATGACACGGCCATGGAACATTGTGATGACAAGAATTCTGGAGCATTGTGATGACAATGGTCATGGAGCTTTGTGATGACACGGTCATGGAACATTGTGATGAGAAGAATTCTGGAGCATTGTCATGACAAGCGCCATGGAGCATTGTGATGACACAGCCATGGAACATTGTGGTGACAAGAATTCTGTAGCATTCTGATGACAAGCGCCATAGAGCATTGTGATGACACGTTCATGGAATATAGTAATGACAAGAATTCTGGAGCATTATGATGACAAGGGCCATGGAGCATTGTGGTGACACGGCCATGGAACATTGTGATGACAAGAATTCTGGAGCATTGTGATGACAAGGGCCATGGAGCATTGTGATGACACGGTCATGGAACATTGTGATGAGAAGAATTCTGGAGCATTGTCATGACAAGGGCCATGGAGCATTTTGATGACACGGTCATGGAACATTGTGATGATAAGAATTCTGGAGCATTGTGATGACAAGGGCCGTGGAGCATTGTGATGACACGGTCATGGAACATTGTGATGAGAAGAAATCTGGAGCATAGTGCTGACAAGGGCCATGGAGCATTGTGATGATACGGTCATGGAACATTGTGATGACAAGAATTCTGGAGCATTATGATGACAAGGGCCATGGAACATTGTGATGACACGGCCATGGAACATTGTGATGACAAGAATTCTGGAGCATTGTGCTGACAAGGGCCATGGAGCATTGTGATGACACGGTCATGGAACATTGTGATGAGAAGAATTCTGGAGCATTGTCATGACAAGGGCCATGGAGCAATGTGATGACATGGTCATGGAACATTGTGATGACAAGAATTCTGGAGCATTATGATGACAAGGTCCTTGGAGCATTGTGATGACACAGCCATGGAACATTGTGATGACAAGAATTCTGGAGCATTGTGATGACAATGGCCATGGAGCTTTGTGATGACACGGTCATGGAACATTGTGATGAGAAGAATTCTGGAGCATTGTCATGACAAGGGCCATGGAGCATTGTGATGACACGGCCATGGAACATTGTGATGACAAGAATTCTGGAGCATTCTGATGACAAGCGCCATAGAGCATTGTGATGACACGTTCATGGAATATAGTAATGACAAGAATTCTGAAGCATTATGTTGACAAGTGCCATGGAGCATTGTGATGACACGGCCATGGAACATTGTGATGACAAGAATTCTGGGGCATTGTAATGACAGTGGCCATGGAGCATTTTGTTGACATGGTCATGGAACATTGTGATGAGAAGAATTCTGGAGCATTGTCATGACAAGGGCCATGGAGCATTGTGATGACACGGTCATGGAACATTGTGATGACAGGAATTCTCGAGCATTGTGCTGACAAGGGCCATGGAGCATTGTGATGACACGGTCATGGAACATTGTGATGACAAGAAATCTGGAGCATTGTGATGACAAGGGCCATGGAGCATTGTGATGACACGGTCATGGAACATTGTGATGAGAAGTATTCTGGAGCATTGTGCTGACAAGGGCCATGGAGCATTGTGATGACACGGTCATGGAACATTGTGATGACAAGAATTCTAGAGCATTCTGATGACAAAGGCGATGGAGCATTGTGATGACACGGTCATGGAACATTGTGATGACAAGAATGCTGGAGCATTCTGATGACAAGCGCCATAGAGCATTGTGATGACACGTTCATGGAATATAGTAATGACAAGAATTCTGGAGCAGTATGATGACAAGGGCCATGGAGCATTGTGATGACACGGCCATGGAACATTGTGATGATATGGTCATGGAACATTGTGATGACAAGAATTCTGGAGCATTGTGATGAAAAGGGCCATGGAGCATTGTGATGACACGGTATGGAACATTGTGATGTCAAGAATTCTGGAGCATTGTTATGAAAAGGGCCATGGAGCATTGTGATGACACGGTCATGGAACAATGTGATGAGAAGTATTCCGGAGCATTGTGATGACAAGGGCCATGGAGCATTGTGATGACACGGTCATGGAACATTGTGATGACAAGAATTCTGGAGCATTGTGCTGATGACGGCCATGGAGCATTGTGATGACACAGTCAAGGAACATTGCGATGAAAAAGATTTCTGGAGCATTGTGATGAAAGGGCATGGAGCATTGTGATTAAAGGTGACAAGGAACATTGTGATGATATGGGCAGAGAACTCTGTGATGACAGTGGTCTTGCAGGATTGTGACGAAAAGTGTCATGGAACATTCTGCTGACAGCGATCATGGAACTTATTGGTAAGAGAGGCTATGGAGATTTGTGATGTCAGGCGTCATGGGGCATTGTGTTGAGAGTGGTCTTGGAGCATTGTGATGAAAAGGGTCATGGAGCACTGTGATTACAGGGGCCATGGAGCATTGTGAATACAAAGGCTATGGAGCATTGAGATGACAGGGTTCATGGAGCACTGTGATGAATGTGATCTTGGATCATTTTGATGAAAAATGTCATGGGGCATTTTGATGAAAGGGTTCATTGTGCACCATGATGACAAAGGGGATGGAGAATTGTGATGAAACTGGTCCTGGAGCATGGTGATAACAAAAGCCATGGAGCATTGTGATTACAGGCATCATGGAGCATTGTGAAGAAAGGGGCCATGGGGTATTGTAATGACACTAGAGAAATATGATGAAAATGGTCAGCGAGCATAGTGATTAAAGTGGTCATTGAGAATTGTGATGAAAAGCGACATAGAGCATTGTGATGACAAAGGTCATGGAGAACTGTGATGACCAGGGTCATGTAGCATTGTGATGACATGGTCATGGAACATTGTGATGACAAGAATTCTGGAGCATTGTGCTGACAAGGGCCATGGAGCATTGTGATGACACGGTCATGGAACATTGTGATGACAAGAATTCTGGAGCATTCTGATGACAAAGGCGATGGAGCATTGTGATGACACGGTCATGGAACATTGTGATGACAAGAATTCTGGAGCATTCTGATGACAAGGGCCATGGAGCATTGTGATGATACGGCCATTGAACATTGTGATGACAAGAATTCTGGAGCATTCTGATGACAAAGGCGATGGAGCATTGTGATGACACGTTCATGGAATATAGTAATGACAAGAATTCTGGAGCATTATGATGACAAGGGCCATGGAGCATTGTGATGATACGGCCATTGAACATTGTGATGACAAGAATTCTGTAGCATTGTGATGACAAGGGCCATGGAGAATTGTGATGACACGGTCATGGAACATTGTGATGAGAAGAATTCTGGAGCATTGTCATGATAAGGGCCATGGAGCATTGTGATGGCACGGTCATGGAACATTGTGATGACAAGAATTCTGGAGCATTCTGCTGACAAAGGCGATGGAGCCTTGTGATGACACGGTCATGGAACATTGTGATGACAAGATTTCTGGAGCATTCTGATGACTAGCGCCATAGAGCATTGTGATGACACGTTCATGGAATATAGTAATGACAAGAATTCTGGAGCATTATGATGACAAGGGCCATGGAGCATTGTGATGATACGGCCATTGAACATTGTGATGACACGGTCATGGATCATTGTGATGACAAGAATTGTGGAGCATTGTGCTGACAAGGGCCATGGAGCATTGTGAGGATACGGTCATGGAACATTGTGATGACAAGAATTTTGGAGCATTATGATGACAAGGGCCATGGAGCATTGTGATGACACGGCCATGGAACATTGTGATGACAAGAATTCTGGAGCATTGTGATGACAATGGCCATGGAGCATTGTGATGACACGGTATGGAACATTGTGATGACAAGAATTCTGGAGCACTGTGATGACAAGGGCCATGGAGCATTGTGATGACACGGTCATGGAACATTGTGATGACAGGAATTCTCGAGCATTGTGCTGAAAAGTGCCATGGAGCATTGTGATGACACAGTCATGGAACATTGTCATGAGAAGAATTCCGGAGCATTGTGCTGACAAGGGACATGGAGCATTGTGATGATACGGTCATGGAACATTGTGATGAGAAGAATTCTGGAGCATTGTGCTGACAAGCGCCATGGAGCATTGTGATGACACGGTCATGGAACATTGTGATGAGAAGAATTCTGGAGCATTGTCATGACAAGGGCCATGGAGCATTGTGATGACACGGTCATGGAACATTGTGATGACAAGAATTCTGGAGCATTGTGATGACAAGGGCCATGGAGCATTGTGATGACACAGTCATGGAACATTGTGATGACAAGAATTCTGGAGCATTGTGATGACAATGGCCATGGAGCATTGTGATGACACGGTCATGGATCATTGTAATGAGAAGAATTCTGGAGCATTGTGATGACAATGGCCATGGAGCATTGTGATGACACGGCCATTGAACATTGTGATGACAAGAATTCTAGAGAATTGTGATGACAAGGTTCATGGAGAATTGTGATGACACGGCCATGGAACATTGTGATGACAAGAATTCTGGAGCATTGTGCTGACAAGGGCCATGGAGCATTGTGATGACACGGCCATGGAACATTGTGATGAAAAGAATTCTGGAGCATTCTGATGACAAGGTTCATGGAGAATTGTTATGACACGGCCATGGAACATTGTGATGAAAAAATTCTGGAGCATTGTGCTGACAAGGGCCATGGAGCATTGTGATGACACGGTCATGGAACATTGTGATGACAAGAATTCTGGAGCATTCTGATGACAAAGGCGATGGAGCATTGTGATGACACGGTCATGGATCATTGTGATGAGAAGAATTCTGCAGCATTGTCATGACAAGGGCCATGGAGCATTGTGATGACACGGCCATGGAACATTGTGATGACAAGAATTCTGGAGAATTGTGATGACAACGTTCATGGAGAATTCAGATGACACGGCCATGGAACATTGTGATGACAAGAATTCTGGAGCATTCTGATGACAAAGGCGATGGAGCATTGTGATGACACGATCATGGAACATTGTGATGATAAGAATTCTGGAGCATTCTAATGAGAAGCGCCATAGAGCATTGTGATGACACGTTCATGGAATATAGTAATGACAAAAATTCTGGAGCATTATGATGACAAGGACCATGGAGCATTGTGATGACACGGTCATGGAACATTGTGATGACAAGAATTCTGGAGCATTGTGCTGAAAAGGGCCATGGAGTATTGTGATGACACGGTCATGGAACAATGTGATGAGAAGAATTCCGGAGCATTGTGCTGACAAGGGCCATGGAGCATTGTGATGACACGGTCATGGAACATTGTGATGACAAGAATTCTGGAGCATTCTGATGACAATGGCGATGGAGCATTGTGATGACACGGTCATGGAACATTGTGATGACAAGAATGCTGGAGCATTCTGATGACAAGCGCCATAGAGCATAGTGATGACACGTTCATGGAATATAGTAATGACAAGAATTCTGGAGCAGTATGATGACAAGGGCCATGGAGCATTGTGATGACACGGCCATGGAACATTGTGATGATATGGTCATGGATCATTGTGATGACAAGAATTCTGGAGCATTGTGCTGACTAGGGCCATGGACCATTGTGATGACATGGTCATGGAACATTGTGATGACAATAATTCTGGAGCATTGTGATGACAATGGCCATGGAGCATTGTGATGACACGGTATGGAACATTGTGATGTCAAGAATTCTGGAGCATTGTGATGACACGGTCATGGAACATTTTGATGACAGGAATTCTGGAGCATTGTGCTGAAAAGGGCCATGGAGCATTGTGATGACACTGTCATGGAACAATGTGATGAGAAGAATTCCGGAGCATTGTGATGACAAGGGCCATGGAGCATTGTGATGACACGGTCATGGAACATTGTGATGACAAAAATTCTGGAGCATTGTGCTGATGACGGCCATGGAGCATTGTGATGACACAGTCAAGGAACATTGCGATGAAAAAGATTTCTGGAGCATTGTGATGAAAGGGCATGGAGCATTGTGATTAAAGGTGACAAGGAACATTGTAATGATATGGGCAGAGAACTCTGTGATGACAGTGGTCTTGCAGTATTGTGACGAAAAGTGTCATGGAACATTCTGCTGACAGCGATCATGGAGCTTATTGGTAAGAGAGGCTATGGAGATTTGTGATGTCAGGCGTCATGGGGCATTGTGTTGAGAGTGGTCTTGGAGCATTGTGATGAAAAGGGTCATGGAGCACTGTGATTACAGGGGCCATGGAGCATTGTGAATACAAAGGCTATGGAGGATTGAGATGAGAGCCGTTATGAGGCATGGTGATGACAGTGGTCAAGGAGCATTGTGATGAAAGAGATCATGGAGCAATATGATAACAGGGGCCATGGAGCATTGTGATGACATGTGTCCTGGAACACTGTGATGACACGGTTCATTGAGTATTGTGATGACAAGGGTCATAGTGAATTGTGATGACAAGTTTCATGGGGCATTGTGTGACATTGATCATCTAGGAATTGTGATGAAAGGTATCATGGAGCACTGTGATGAAAATTGTCCTGGATTATTGTGATGACAGCAGTCATGGAGAATTGTGATGACAGGGATTATGCAGCAATGTGTTGACAAGGGTATGGACTATTGTGATGACAATGGTCATGGAGCAATGTGATGAAAGTATTCATGGAACATCGTGATGAAAAGTGCATGGGAGAATTGTGACGATAAAGGCCATGGAGTATTGTGATGACTAGTGTCATGGAGCATTTTAATGAAAGGTTTCATTGTGCACCATGATGACAAAGGGGATGGAGAATTGTGATGAAACTGGTCCTGGAGCATTGTGATAACAAAAGCCATGGAGCATTGTGATGACAGGCATCATGGAGCATTGTGAAGAAAGGGGCCATGGGGTATTGTAATGACACTAGAGAAATATGATGAAAATGGTCAGCGAGCATAGTGATTAAAGTGGTCATTGAGAATTGTGATGAAAAGCGACATAGAGCATTGTGATGACAAAGGTCATGGAGAACTGTGATGACCAGGGTCATGTAGCATTGTGATGACACGGTCATGGAACATTTTGATGACAAGAATTCTGGAGCATTGTGCTGACAAGGGCCATGGAGCATTGTGATGACACGGTCATGGAACATTGTGATGAGAAGAATTCTGGAGCATTGTCATGACAAGGGCCATGGAGCATTTTGATGACACGGTCATGGAACATTGTGATGACAAGAATTCTGGAGCATTGTGATGACAAGGGCCGTGGAGCATTGTGATGACACGGTCATGGAACATTGTGATGAGAAGAAATCTGGAGCATTGTGCTGACAAGGGCCATGGAGCATTGTGATGATACGGTCATGGAACATTGTGATGACAAGAATTCTGGAGCATTATGATGACAAGGGCCATGGAACATTGTGATGACACGGCCATGGAACATTGTGATGACAAGAATTCTGGAGCATTGTGATGACAACGGCCATGGAGCATTGTGATGACACGGTCATGGAACATTGTGATGAGAAGAATTCTGGAGCATTGTCATGACAAGGGCCATGGAGCAATGTGATGACACGGTCATGGAACATTGTGATGACAAGAATTCTGGAGCATTATGATGACAAGGTCCATGGAGCATTGTGATGACACAGCCATGGAATATTGTGATGACAAGAATTCTGGAGAATTGTGATGACAAGGGCCGTGGAGCATTGTGATGACACGGTCATGGAACATTGTGATGAGAAGAAATCTGGAGCATTGTGCTGACAAGGGCCATGGAGCATTGTGATGATACGGTCATGGAACATTGTGATGATATGGTCAAGGAACATTGTGATGACAAGAATTCTGGAGCATTGTGCTGACTAGGGCCATGGACCATTGTGATGACATGGTCATGGAACATTGTGATGACAATAATTCTGGAGCATTGTGATGACAATGGCCATGGAGCATTGTGATGACACGGTATGGAACATTGTGATGTCAAGAATTCTGGAGCATTGTGATGAAAAGGGCCATGGAGCATTGTGATGACACGGTCATGGAACAATGTGATGAGAAGTATTCCGGAGCATTGTGATGACAAGGGCCATGGAGCATTGTGATGACACGGTCATGGAACATTGTGATGACAAAAATTCTGGAGCATTGTGCTGATGACGGCCATGGAGCATTGTGATGACACAGTCAAGGAACATTGCGATGAAAAAGATTTCTGGAGCATTGTGATGAAAGGGCATGGAGCATTGTGATTAAAGGTGACAAGGAACATTGTGATGATATGGGCAGAGAACTCTGTGATGACAGTGGTCTTGCAGGATTGTGACGAAAAGTGTCATGGAACATTCTGCTGACAGCGATCATGGAACTTATTGGTAAGAGAGGCTATGGAGATTTGTGATGTCAGGCGTCATGGGGCATTGTGTTGAGAGTGGTCTTGGAGCATTGTGATGAAAAGGGTCATGGAGCACTGTGATTACAGGGGCCATGGAGCATTGTGAATACAAAGGCTATGGAGCATTGAGATGACAGGGTTCATGGAGCACTGTGATGAATGTGATCTTGGATCATTGTGATGACAAGTGTCCTGGAACCTTGTGATGACATGGTTCATGGAGCATTGTGATGACAAGGACCATGGCGAATTGTGATGACATCTGTCATGGGGCATTGTGATGACAGTGGTCATCTAGAATTGCGATGAAATGTATCATGGAGCACTGTGATGACAGGGGCCATGGAACATTGTGATGACAAAGGCCATGGAGCATTGTGATGACAAGTGTCATGGGGCATTTTGATGACATTGGCATGGAGCATTATGATGACAAGAGTTCTGGAGCATTTTGATGACAAGGGCATGGAGCATTGTGATGACAGGGCCCACAGACCTTTGTGATGAAAAGGACAGGGTACATTGTGATGACAGGGTTCATGGAGCATTGTGATGAAAGGGGCCATGGAGCATTGAGATGAGAGCCGTTATGAGGCATGGTGATGACAGTGGTCATGGAGCATTGTGATGAAAGAGATCATGGAGCAATATGATAACAGGGGCCATGGAGCATTGTGATGACAGGGGTATTGGAGCATTGTGATGGAAGTAGACATGGATCATTGTGATGACATGTGTCCTGGAACACTGTGATGACACGGTTCATCGAGTATTGTGATGAAAAGGGTCATAGAGAATTGTGATGACAAGTGTCATGGGGCATTGTGTGACATTGATCATCTAGGAATTGTGATGAAAGGTATCATGGAGCACTGTGATGAAAATTGGCCTGGATTATTGTGATGACAGCAGTCATGGAGAATTGTGATGACAGGGATTATGCAGCATTGTGTTGACAAGGGTATGGACTATTGTGATGACAATGGTCATGGAGCAATGTGATGAAAGTATTCATGGAACATCGTGATGAAAAGTGCATGGGAGCATTGTGACGATAAAGGCCATGGAGTATTGTGATGACTAGTGTCATGGAGCATTTTAATGAAAGGTTTCATTGTGCACCATGATGACAAAGGGGATGGAGAATTGTGATGAAACTGGTCCTGGAGCATTGTGATAACAAAAGCCATGGAGCATTGTGATGACAGGCATCATGGAGCATTGTGAAGAAAGGGGCCATGGGGTATTGTAATGACACTAGAGAAATATGATGAAAATGGTCAGCGAGCATAGTGATTAAAGTGCTCATTGAGAATTGTGATGAAAAGCGACATAGAGCATTGTGATGACAAAGGTCATGGAGAACTGTGATGACCAGTGTCATGTAGCATTGTGATGACACGGTCATGGAACATTGTGATGACAAGAATTCTGGAGCATTGTGCTGACAAGGGCCATGGAGCATTGTGATGACACGGTCATGGAACATTGTGATGACAAGAATTCTGGACCATTCTGATGACAAAGGCGATGGAGCATTGTGATGACACGGTCATGGAACATTGTGATGACAAGAATTCTGGAGCATTATGATGACAAGTTCCATGGAGCATTGTGATGACACGGCCATGGAACATTGTGATGACAAGAATTCTGGAGCATTGTGATGACAATGGCCATGGAGCTTTGTGATGACACGGTCATGGAACATTGTGATGAGAAGAATTCTGGAGCATTGTCATGACAAGGGCCATGGAGCATTGTGATGACACGGCCATGGAACATTGTGATGACAAGAATTCTGGAGCATTCTGATGACAAGCGCCATAGAGCATTGTGATGACACCTTCATGGAATATAGTAATGACAAGAATTCTGGAGCATTATGATGACAAGGGCCATGGAGCATTGTGATGACACGGCCATGGAATATTGTGATGAGAAGAATTCTGGAGCATTGTGATAACAATGGCCATGGAGCATTGTGATGACACGGTCATGGAACTTTGTGATGACAAGAATTCTGGAGCATTGTGATGACAAGCGCCATAGCGCATTGTGATGACATGTTCATGGAATATACTAATGACAAGAATTCTGGAGCATTATGATGACAAGGGCCATGGAGCATTGTGATGACACGGCCATGGAACATTGTGATGACAAGAATTCTGGGGCATTGTGATGACAGTGGCCATGGAGCATTTTGTTGACACGGTCATGGAACATTGTGATGAAAAGAATTCTGGAGCATTCTGATGACAAGGTTCATGGAGAATTGTGATGACACGGCCATGGAACATTGTGATGACAAGAATTCTGGAGCATTGTGCTGACAATGGCCATGGAGCATTGTGATGATACGGTCATGGAACATTGTGATGAGAAGAATTCTGGAGCATTGTGCTGACAAGGGCCATGGAGCATTGTGATGACACGGTCATGGAACATTGTGATGACAAGAATTCTGGAGCATTCTGATGACAAGGGCCGTGGAGCATTGTGATGACACGGTCATGGAACATTGTGATGAGAAGTAATCTGGAGCATTGTGCTGACAAGGGCCATGGAGCATTGTGATGATACGGTCATGGAACATTGTGATGACAAGAATTCTGGAGCATTATGATGACAAGGGCCATGGAACATTGTGATGACACGGCCATGGAACATTGTGATGACAAGAATTCTGGAGCATTGTGATGACAACGGCCATGGAGCATTGTGATGACACGGTCATGGAACATTGTGATGAGAAGAATTCTGGAGCATTGTCATGACAAGGGCCATGGAGCAATGTGATGACACGGTCATGGAACATTGTGATGACAAGAATTCTGGAGCATTATGATGACAAGGTCCATGGAGCATTGTGATGACACAGCCATGGAACATTGTGATGACAAGAATTCTGGAGAATTGTGATGACAATGGCCATGGAGCTTTGTGATGACACGGTCATGGAACATTGTGATGAGAAGAATTCTGGAGCATTGTCATGACAAGGGCCATGGAGCATTGTGATGACACGGCCATGGAACATTGTGATGACAAGAATTCTGGAGCATTCTGATGACAAGCGCCATAGAGCATTGTGATGACACGTTCATGGAATATAGTAATGACAAGAATTCTGGAGCATTATGATGACAAGTGCCATGGAGCATTGTGATGACACGGCCATGGAACATTGTGATGACAAGAATTCTGGGGCATTGTGATGACAGTGGCCATGGAGCATTTTGTTGACACGGTCATGGAACATTGTGATGAGAAGAATTCTGGAGCATTGTCATGACAAGGGCCATGGAGCATTGTGATGACACGGTCATGGAACATTGTGATGACAGGAATTCTCGAGCATTGTGCTGACAAGGGCCATGGAGCATTGTGATGACACGGTCATGGAACATTGTGATGACAAGAATTCTGGAGCATTGTGATGACAAGGGCCATGAAGCATTGTGATGACACGGTCATGGAACATTGTGATGAGAAGTATTCTGGAGCATTGTGCTGACAAGGGCCATGGAGCATTGTGATGACACGGTCATGGAACATTGTGATGACAAGAATTCTGGAGCATTCTGATGACAAAGGCGATGGAGCATTGTGATGACACGGTCATGGAACATTGTGATGACAAGAATGCTGGAGCATTCTGATGACAAGCGCCATAGATCATTGTGATGACACGTTCATGGAATATAGTAATGACATGAATTCTGGAGCAGTATGATGACAAGGGCCATGGAGCATTGTGATGACACGGCCATGGAACATTGTGATGATATGGTCATGGAACATTGTGATGACAAGAATTCTGGAGCATTGTGCTGACAATGGCCATGGAGCATTGTGATGACACGGTATGGAACATTGTGATATCAAGAATTCTGGAGCATTGTGATAACAATGGCCATGGAGCATTGTGATGACACGGTCATGGAACAATGTGATGAGAAGTATTCCGGAGCATTGTGATGACAAGGGCCATGGAGCATTGTGATGACACGGTCATGGAACATTGTGATGACAAGAATTCTGGAGCATTGTGCTGATGACGGCCATGGAGCATTGTGATGACACAGTCAAGGAACATTGCGATGAAAAAGATTTCTGGAGCATTGTGATGAAAGGGCATGGAGCATTGTGATTAAAGGTGACAAGGAACATTGTGATGATATGGGCAGAGAACTCTGTGATGACAGTGGTCTTGCAGGATTGTGACGAAAAGTGTCATGGAACATTCTGCTGACAGCGATCATGGAACTTATTGGTAAGAGAGGCTATGGAGATTTGTGATGTCAGGCGTCATGGGGCATTGTGTTGAGAGTGGTCTTGGAGCATTGTGATGAAAAGGGTCATGGAGCACTGTGATTACAGGGGCCATGGAGCATTGTGAATACAAAGGCTATGGAGCATTGAGATGACAGGGTTCATGGAGCACTGTGATGAATGTGATCTTGGATCATTGTGATGACAAGTGTCCTGGAACCTTGTGATGACATGGTTCATGGAGCATTGTGATGACAAGGACCATGGCGAATTGTGATGACATCTGTCATGGGGCATTGTGATGACAGTGGTCATCTAGAATTGCGATGAAATGTATCATGGAGCACTGTGATGACAGGGGCCATGGAACATTGTGATGACAAAGGCCATGGAGCATTGTGATGACAAGTGTCATGGGGCATTTTGATGACATTGGCATGGAGCATTATGATGACAAGAGTTCTGGAGCATTTTGATGACAAGGGCATGGAGCATTGTGATGACAGGGCCCACGGACCTTTGTGATGAAAAGGACAGGGTACATTGTGATGACAGGGTTCATGGAGCATTGTGATGAAAGGGGCCATGGAGCATTGAGATGAGAGCCGTTATGAGGCATGGTGATGACAGTGGTCATGGAGCATTGTGATGAAAGAGATCATGGAGCAATATGATAACAGGGGCCATGGAGCATTGTGATGACAGGGGTATTGGAGCATTGTGATGGAAGTAGACATGGATCATTGTGATGACATGTGTCCTGGAACACTGTGATGACACGGTTCATCGAGTATTGTGATGAAAAGGGTCATAGAGAATTGTGATGACAAGTGTCATGGGGCATTGTGTGACATTGATCATCTAGGAATTGTGATGAAAGGTATCATGGAGCACTGTGATGAAAATTGGCCTGGATTATTGTGATGACAGCAGTCATGGAGAATTGTGATGACAGGGATTATGCAGCATTGTGTTGACAAGGGTATGGACTATTGTGATGACAATGGTCATGGAGCAATGTGATGAAAGTATTCATGGAACATCGTGATGAAAAGTGCATGGGAGCATTGTGACGATAAAGGCCATGGAGTATTGTGATGACTAGTGTCATGGAGCATTTTAATGAAAGGTTTCATTGTGCACCATGATGACAAAGGGGATGGAGAATTGTGATGAAACTGGTCCTGGAGCATTGTGATAACAAAAGCCATGGAGCATTGTGATGACAGGCATCATGGAGCATTGTGAAGAAAGGGGCCATGGGGTATTGTAATGACACTAGAGAAATATGATGAAAATGGTCAGCGAGCATAGTGATTAAAGTGCTCATTGAGAATTGTGATGAAAAGCGACATAGAGCATTGTGATGACACGGTCATGGAACATTGTGATGACAAGAATTCTGGAGCATTATGATGACAAGTTCCATGGAGCATTGTGATGACACGGCCATGGAACATTGTGATGACAAGAATTCTGGAGCATTGTGATGACAATGGCCATGGAGCTTTGTGATGACACGGTCATGGAACATTGTGATGAGAAGAATTCTGGAGCATTGTCATGACAAGGGCCATGGAGCATTGTGATGACACGGCCATGGAACATTGTGATGACAAGAATTCTGGGGCATTGTGATGACAGTGGCCATGGAGCATTTTCTTGACACGGTCATGGAACATTGTGATGAAAAGAATTCTGGAGCATTCTGATGACAAGGTTCATGGAGAATTGTGATGACACGGCCATGGAACATTGTGATGACAAGAATTCTGGAGCATTGTGCTGACAATGGCCATGGAGCATTGTGATGATACGGTCATGGAACATTGTGATGAGAAGAATTCTGGAGCATTGTGCTGACAAGGGCCATGGAGCATTGTGATGACACGGTCATGGAACATTGTGATGACAAGAATTCTGGAGCATTCTGATGACAAGGGCCGTGGAGCATTGTGATGACACGGTCATGGAACATTGTGATGAGAAGAAATCTGGAGCATTGTGCTGACAAGGGCCATGGAGCATTGTGATGATACGGTAATGGAACATTGTGATGACAAGAATTCTGGAGCATTATGATGACAAGGGCCATGGAACATTGTGATGACACGGCCATGGAACATTGTGATGACAAGAATTCTGGAGCATTGTGATGACAACGGCCATGGAGCATTGTGATGACACAGTCATGGAACATTGTGATGAGAAGAATTCTGGAGCATTGTCATGACAAGGGCCATGGAGCAATGTGATGACACGGTCATGGAACATTGTGATGACAAGAATTCTGGAGCATTATGATGACAAGGTCCATGGAGCATTGTGATGACACAGCCATGGAACATTGTGATGACAAGAATTCTGGAGAATTGTGATGACAATGGCCATGGAGCTTTGTGATGACACGGTCATGGAACATTGTGATGAGAAGAATTCTGGAGCATTGTCATGACAAGGGCCATGGAGCATTGTGATGACACGGCCATGGAACATTGTGATGACAAGAATTCTGGAGCATTCTGATGACAAGCGCCATAGAGCATTGTGATGACACGTTCATGGAATATAGTAATGACAAGAATTCTGGAGCATTATTATGACAAGTGCCATGGAGCATTGTGATGACACGGCCATGGAACATTGTGATGACAAGAATTCTGGGGCATTGTGATGACAGTGGCCATGGAGCATTTTGTTGACACGGTCATGGAACATTGTGATGAGAAGAATTCTGGAGCATTGTCATGACAAGGGCCATGGAGCATTGTGATGACACGGTCATGGAACATTGTGATGACAGGAATTCTCGAGCATTGTGCTGACAAGGGCCATGGAGCATTGTGATGACACGGTCATGGAACATTGTGATGACAAGAATTCTGGAGCATTGTGATGACAAGGGCCATGAAGCATTGTGATGACACGGTCATGGAACATTGTGATGAGAAGTATTCTGGAGCATTGTGCTGACAAGGGCCATGGAGCATTGTGATGACACGGTCATGGAACATTGTCATGACAAGAATTCTGGAGCATTCTGATGACAAAGGCGATGGAGCATTGTGATGACACGGTCATGGAACATTGTGATGACAAGAATGCTGGAGCATTCTGATGACAAGCGCCATAGATCATTGTGATGACACGTTCATGGAATATAGTAATGACATGAATTCTGGAGCAGTATGATGACAAGGGCCATGGAGCATTGTGATGACACGGCCATGGAACATTGTGATGATATGGTCATGGAACATTGTGATGACAAGAATTCTGGAGCATTGTGCTGACAATGGCCATGGAGCATTGTGATGACACGGTATGGAACATTGTGATATCAAGAATTCTGGAGCATTGTGATGACAATGACCATGGAGCATTGTGATGACACGGTCATGGAACAATGTGATGAGAAGTATTCCGGAGCATTGTGATGACAAGGGCCATGGAGCATTGTGATGACACGGTCATGGAACATTGTGATGACAAGAATTCTGGAGCATTGTGCTGATGACGGCCATGGAGCATTGTGATGACACAGTCAAGGAACATTGCGATGAAAAAGATTTCTGGAGCATTGTGATGAAAGGGCATGGAGCATTGTGATTAAAGGTGACAAGGAACATTGTGATGATATGGGCAGAGAACTCTGTGATGACAGTGGTCTTGCAGGATTGTGACGAAAAGTGTCATGGAACATTCTGCTGACAGCGATCATGGAACTTATTGGTAAGAGAGGCTATGGAGATTTGTGATGTCAGGCGTCATGGGGCATTGTGTTGAGAGTGGTCTTGGAGCATTGTGATGAAAAGGGTCATGGAGCACTGTGATTACAGGGGCCATGGAGCATTGTGAATACAAAGGCTATGGAGCATTGAGATGACAGGGTTCATGGAGCACTGTGATGAATGTGATCTTGGATCATTGTGATGACAAGTGTCCTGGAACCTTGTGATGACATGGTTCATGGAGCATTGTGATGACAAGGACCATGGCGAATTGTGATGACATCTGTCATGGGGCATTGTGATGACAGTGGTCATCTAGAATTGCGATGAAATGTATCATGGAGCACTGTGATGACAGGGGCCATGGAACATTGTGATGACAAAGGCCATGGAGCATTGTGATGACAAGTGTCATGGGGCATTTTGATGACATTGGCATGGAGCATTATGATGACAAGAGTTCTGGAGCATTTTGATGACAAGGGCATGGAGCATTGTGATGACAGGGCCCACGGACCTTTGTGATGAAAAGGACAGGGTACATTGTGATGACAGGGTTCATGGAGCATTGTGATGAAAGGGGCCATGGAGCATTGAGATGAGAGCCGTTATGAGGCATGGTGATGACAGTGGTCATGGAGCATTGTGATGAAAGAGATCATGGAGCAATATGATAACAGGGGCCATGGAGCATTGTGATGACAGGGGTATTGGAGCATTGTGATGGAAGTAGACATGGATCATTGTGATGACATGTGTCCTGGAACACTGTGATGACACGGTTCATCGAGTATTGTGATGAAAAGGGTCATAGAGAATTGTGATGACAAGTGTCATGGGGCATTGTGTGACATTGATCATCTAGGAATTGTGATGAAAGGTATCATGGAGCACTGTGATGAAAATTGGCCTGGATTAATGTGATGACAGCAGTCATGGAGAATTGTGATGACAGGGATTATGCAGCATTGTGTTGACAAGGGTATGGACTATTGTGATGACAATGGTCATGGAGCAATGTGATGAAAGTATTCATGGAACATCGTGATGAAAAGTGCATGGGAGCATTGTGACGATAAAGGCCATGGAGTATTGTGATGACTAGTGTCATGGAGCATTTTAATGAAAGGTTTCATTGTGCACCATGATGACAAAGGGGATGGAGAATTGTGATGAAACTGGTCCTGGAGCATTGTGATAACAAAAGCCATGGAGCATTGTGATGACAGGCATCATGGAGCATTGTGAAGAAAGGGGCCATGGGGTATTGTAATGACACTAGAGAAATATGATGAAAATGGTCAGCGAGCATAGTGATTAAAGTGGTCATTGAGAATTGTGATGAAAAGCGACATAGAGCATTGTGATGACAAAGGTCATGGAGAACTGTGATGACCAGGGTCATGTAGCATTGTGATGACACGGTCATGGAACACTGTGATGACAAGAATTCTGGAGCATTGTGCTGACAAGGGCCATGGAGCATTGTGATGACACGGTCATGGAACATTGTGATGACAAGAATTCTGGAGCATTCTGATGACAAAGGCGATGGAGCATTGTGATGACACGGTCATGGAACATTGTGATGACAAGAATTCTGGAGCATTATGATGACAAGTTCCATGGAGCATTGTGATGACACGGCCATGGAACATTGTGATGACAAGAATTCTGGAGCATTCTGATGACAATGGCCATGGAGCATTGTGATGACACGGTTATGGAACATTGTGATGAGAAGAATTCTGGAGCATTGTCATGACAAGGGCCATGGAGCAATGTGATGACACGGTCATGGAACATTGTGATGACAAGAATTCTGGGGCATTATGATGACAAGGTCCATGGAGCATTGTGATGACACAGCCATGGAACATTGTGATGACAAGAATTCTGGAGCATTGTGATGACAATGGCCATGGAGCTTTGTGATGACACGGTCATGGAACATTGTGATGAGAAGAATTCTGGAGCATTGTCATGACAAGGGCCATGGAGCATTGTGATGACAAGGCCATGGAACATTGTGATGACAAGAATTCTGGAGCATTCTGATGACAAGCGCAATAGAGCATTGTGATGACACGTTCATGGAATATAGTAATGACAAGAATTCTGGAGCATTATGATGACAAGTGCCATGGAGCATTGTGATGACACGGCCATGGAACATTGTGATGACAAGAATTCTGGGGCATTGTGATGACAGTGGCCATGGAGCATTTTGTTGAAACGGTCATGGAACATTGTGATGAGAAGAATTCTGGAGCATTGTCATGACAAGGGCCATGGAGCATTGTGATGACACGGTCATGGAACATTGTGATGACAGGAATTCTCGAGCATTGTGCTGACAAGGGCCATGGAGCATTGTGATGACACGGTCATGGAACATTGTGATGACAAGAATTCTGGAGCATTGTGATGACAAGGGCCATGGAGCATTGTGATGACACGGTCATGGAACATTGTGATGAGAAGTATTCTGGAGCATTGTGCTGACAAGGGCCATGGAGCATTGTGATGACACGGTCATGGAACATTGTGATGACAAGAATTCTGGAGCATTCTGATGACAAAGGCGATGGAGCATTGTGATGACACGGTCATGGAACATTGTGATGACAAGAATGCTGGAGCATTCTGATGACAAGCGCCATAGAGCATTGTGATGACACGTTCATGGAATATAGTAATGAGAAGAATTCTGGAGCAGTATGATGACAAGGGCCATGGAGCATTGTGATGACACGGCCATGGAACATTGTGATGATATGGTCATGGAACATTGTGATGACAAGAATTCTGGAGCATTGTGCTGACTAGGGCCATGGACCATTGTGATGACATGGTCATGGAACATTGTGATGACAATAATTCTGGAGCATTGTGATGACAATGGCCATGGAGCATTGTGATGACACGGTATGGAACATTGTGATGTCAAGAATTCTGGAGCATTGTGATGAAAAGGGCCATGGAGCATTGTGATGACACGGTCATGGAACAATGTGATGAGAAGTATTCCGGAGCATTGTGATGACAAGGGCCATGGAGCATTGTGATGACACGGTCATGGAACATTGTGATGACAAGAATTCTGGAGCATTGTGCTGATGACGGCCATGGAGCATTGTGATGACACAGTCAAGGAACATTGCGATGAAAAAGATTTCTGGAGCATTGTGATGAAAGGGCATGGAGCATTGTGATTAAAGGTGACAAGGAACATTGTGATGATATGGGCAGAGAACTCTGTGATGACAGTGGTCTTGCAGGATTGTGACGAAAAGTGTCATGGAACATTCTGCTGACAGCGATCATGGAACTTATTGGTAAGAGAGGCTATGGAGATTTGTGATGTCAGGCGTCATGGGGCATTGTGTTGAGAGTGGTCTTGGAGCATTGTGATGAAAAGGGTCATGGAGCACTGTGATTACAGGGGCCATGGAGCATTGTGAATACAAAGGCTATGGAGCATTGAGATGACAGGGTTCATGGAGCACTGTGATGAATGTGATCTTGGATCATTGTGATGACAAGTGTCCTGGAACCTTGTGATGACATGGTTCATGGAGCATTGTGATGACAAGGACCATGGCGAATTGTGATGACATCTGTCATGGGGCATTGTGATGACAGTGGTCATCTAGAATTGCGATGAAATGTATCATGGAGCACTGTGATGACAGGGGCCATGGAACATTGTGATGACAAAGGCCATGGAGCATTGTGATGACAAGTGTCATGGGGCATTTTGATGACATTGGCATGGAGCATTATGATGACAAGAGTTCTGGAGCATTTTGATGACAAGGGCATGGAGCATTGTGATGACAGGGCCCACGGACCTTTGTGATGAAAAGGACAGGGTACATTGTGATGACAGGGTTCATGGAGCATTGTGATGAAAGGGGCCATGGAGCATTGAGATGAGAGCCGTTATGAGGCATGGTGATGACAGTGGTCATGGAGCATTGTGATGAAAGAGATCATGGAGCAATATGATAACAGGGGCCATGGAGCATTGTGATGACAGGGGTATTGGAGCATTGTGATGGAAGTAGACATGGATCATTGTGATGACATGTGTCCTGGAACACTGTGATGACACGGTTCATCGAGTATTGTGATGAAAAGGGTCATAGAGAATTGTGATGACAAGTGTCATGGGGCATTGTGTGACATTGATCATCTAGGAATTGTGATGAAAGGTATCATGGAGCACTGTGATGAAAATTGGCCTGGATTAATGTGATGACAGCAGTCATGGAGAATTGTGATGACAGGGATTATGCAGCATTGTGTTGACAAGGGTATGGACTATTGTGATGACAATGGTCATGGAGCAATGTGATGAAAGTATTCATGGAACATCGTGATGAAAAGTGCATGGGAGCATTGTGACGATAAAGGCCATGGAGTATTGTGATGACTAGTGTCATGGAGCATTTTAATGAAAGGTTTCATTGTGCACCATGATGACAAAGGGGATGGAGAATTGTGATGAAACTGGTCCTGGAGCATTGTGATAACAAAAGCCATGGAGCATTGTGATGACAGGCATCATGGAGCATTGTGAAGAAAGGGGCCATGGGGTATTGTAATGACACTAGAGAAATATGATGAAAATGGTCAGCGAGCATAGTGATTAAAGTGGTCATTGAGAATTGTGATGAAAAGCGACATAGAGCATTGTGATGACAAAGGTCATGGAGAACTGTGATGACCAGGGTCATGTAGCATTGTGATGACACGGTCATGGAACACTGTGATGACAAGAATTCTGGAGCATTGTGCTGACAAGGGCCATGGAGCATTGTGATGACACGGTCATGGAACATTGTGATGACAAGAATTCTGGAGCATTCTGATGACAAAGGCGATGGAGCATTGTGATGACACGGTCATGGAACATTGTGATGACAAGAATTCTGGAGCATTATGATGACAAGTTCCATGGAGCATTGTGATGACACGGCCATGGAACATTGTGATGACAAGAATTCTGGAGCATTCTGATGACAATGGCCATGGAGCATTGTGATGACACGGTTATGGAACATTGTGATGAGAAGAATTCTGGAGCATTGTCATGACAAGGGCCATGGAGCAATGTGATGACACGGTCATGGAACATTGTGATGACAAGAATTCTGGGGCATTATGATGACAAGGTCCATGGAGCATTGTGATGACACAGCCATGGAACATTGTGATGACAAGAATTCTGGAGCATTGTGATGACAATGGCCATGGAGCTTTGTGATGACACGGTCATGGAACATTGTGATGAGAAGAATTCTGGAGCATTGTCATGACAAGGGCCATGGAGCATTGTGATGACAAGGCCATGGAACATTGTGATGACAAGAATTCTGGAGCATTCTGATGACAAGCGCAATAGAGCATTGTGATGACACGTTCATGGAATATAGTAATGACAAGAATTCTGGAGCATTATGATGACAAGTGCCATGGAGCATTGTGATGACACGGCCATGGAACATTGTGATGACAAGAATTCTGGGGCATTGTGATGACAGTGGCCATGGAGCATTTTGTTGAAACGGTCATGGAACATTGTGATGAGAAGAATTCTGGAGCATTGTCATGACAAGGGCCATGGAGCATTGTGATGACACGGTCATGGAACATTGTGATGACAGGAATTCTCGAGCATTGTGCTGACAAGGGCCATGGAGCATTGTGATGACACGGTCATGGAACATTGTGATGACAAGAATTCTGGAGCATTGTGATGACAAGGGCCATGGAGCATTGTGATGACACGGTCATGGAACATTGTGATGAGAAGTATTCTGGAGCATTGTGCTGACAAGGGCCATGGAGCATTGTGATGACACGGTCATGGAACATTGTGATGACAAGAATTCTGGAGCATTCTGATGACAAAGGCGATGGAGCATTGTGATGACACGGTCATGGAACATTGTGATGACAAGAATGCTGGAGCATTCTGATGACAAGCGCCATAGAGCATTGTGATGACACGTTCATGGAATATAGTAATGAGAAGAATTCTGGAGCAGTATGATGACAAGGGCCATGGAGCATTGTGATGACACGGCCATGGAACATTGTGATGATATGGTCATGGAACATTGTGATGACAAGAATTCTGGAGCATTGTGCTGACTAGGGCCATGGACCATTGTGATGACATGGTCATGGAACATTGTGATGACAATAATTCTGGAGCATTGTGATGACAATGGCCATGGAGCATTGTGATGACACGGTATGGAACATTGTGATGTCAAGAATTCTGGAGCATTGTGATGAAAAGGGCCATGGAGCATTGTGATGACACGGTCATGGAACAATGTGATGAGAAGTATTCCGGAGCATTGTGATGACAAGGGCCATGGAGCATTGTGATGACACGGTCATGGAACATTGTGATGACAAGAATTCTGGAGCATTGTGCTGATGACGGCCATGGAGCATTGTGATGACACAGTCAAGGAACATTGCGATGAAAAAGATTTCTGGAGCATTGTGATGAAAGGGCATGGAGCATTGTGATTAAAGGTGACAAGGAACATTGTGATGATATGGGCAGAGAACTCTGTGATGACAGTGGTCTTGCAGGATTGTGACGAAAAGTGTCATGGAACATTCTGCTGACAGCGATCATGGAACTTATTGGTAAGAGAGGCTATGGAGATTTGTGATGTCAGGCGTCATGGGGCATTGTGTTGAGAGTGGTCTTGGAGCATTGTGATGAAAAGGGTCATGGAGCACTGTGATTACAGGGGCCATGGAGCATTGTGAATACAAAGGCTATGGAGCATTGAGATGACAGGGTTCATGGAGCACTGTGATGAATGTGATCTTGGATCATTGTGATGACAAGTGTCCTGGAACCTTGTGATGACATGGTTCATGGAGCATTGTGATGACAAGGACCATGGCGAATTGTGATGACATCTGTCATGGGGCATTGTGATGACAGTGGTCATCTAGAATTGCGATGAAATGTATCATGGAGCACTGTGATGACAGGGGCCATGGAACATTGTGATGACAAAGGCCATGGAGCATTGTGATGACAAGTGTCATGGGGCATTTTGATGACATTGGCATGGAGCATTATGATGACAAGAGTTCTGGAGCATTTTGATGACAAGGGCATGGAGCATTGTGATGACAGGGCCCACGGACCTTTGTGATGAAAAGGACAGGGTACATTGTGATGACAGGGTTCATGGAGCATTGTGATGAAAGGGGCCATGGAGCATTGAGATGAGAGCCGTTATGAGGCATGGTGATGAGAGTGGTCATGGAGCATTGTGATGAAAGAGATCATGGAGCAATATGATAACAGGGGCCATGGAGCATTGTGATGACAGGGGTATTGGAGCATTGTGATGGAAGTAGACATGGATCATTGTGATGACATGTGTCCTGGAACACTGTGATGACACGGTTCATCGAGTATTGTGATGAAAAGGGTCATAGAGAATTGTGATGACAAGTGTCATGGGGCATTGTGTGACATTGATCATCTAGGAATTGTGATGAAAGGTATCATGGAGCACTGTGATGAAAATTGTCCTGGATTATTGTGATGACAGCAGTCATGGAGAATTGTGATGACAGGGATTATGCAGCATTGTGTTGACAAGGGTATGGACTATTGTGATGACAATGGTCATGGAGCAATGTGATGAAAGTATTCATGGAACATCGTGATGAAAAGTGCATGGGAGCATTGTGACGATAAAGGCCATGGAGTATTGTGATGACTAGTGTCATGGAGCATTTTAATGAAAGGTTTCATTGTGCACCATGATGACAAAGGGGATGGAGAATTGTGATGAAACTGGTCCTGGAGCATTGTGATAACAAAAGCCATGGAGCATTGTGATGACAGGCATCATGGAGCATTGTGAAGAAAGGGGCCATGGGGTATTGTAATGACACTAGAGAAATATGATGAAAATGGTCAGCGAGCATAGGGATTAAAGTGCTCATTGAGAATTGTGATGAAAAGCGACATAGAGCATTGTGATGACAAAGGTCATGGAGAACTGTGATGACCAGTGTCATGTAGCATTGTGATGACACGGTCATGGAACATTGTGATGACAAGAATTCTGGAGCATTGTGCTGACAAGGGCCATGGAGCATTGTGATGACACGGTCATGGAACATTGTGATGACAAGAATTCTGGAGCATTCTGATGACAAAGGCGATGGAGCATTGTGATGACACGGTCATGGAACATTGTGATGACAAGAATTCTGGAGCATTATGATGACAAGTTCCATGGAGCATTGTGATGACACGGCCATGGAACATTGTGATGACAAGAATTCTGGAGCATTGTGATGACAATGGCCATGGAGCTTTGTGATGACACGGTCATGGAACATTGTGATGAGAAGAATTCTGGAGCATTGTCATGACAAGGGCCATGGAGCATTGTGATGACACGGCCATGGAACATTGTGATGACAAGAATTCTGGAGCATTCTGATGACAAGCGCCATAGAGCATTGTGATGACACCTTCATGGAATATACTAATGACAAGAATTCTGGAGCATTATGATGACAAGGGCCATGGAGCATTGTGATGACACGGCCATGGAATATTGTGATGAGAAGAATTCTGGAGCATTGTGATAACAATGGCCATGGAGCATTGTGATGACACGGTCATGGAACTTTGTGATGACAAGAATTCTGGAGCATTGTGATGACAAGCGCCATAGAGCATTGTGATGACATGTTCATGGAATATAGTAATGACAAGAATTCTGGAGCATTATGATGACAAGGGCCATGGAGCATTGTGATGACACGGCCATGGAACATTGTGAGGACAAGAATTCTGGGGCATTGTGATGACAGTGGCCATGGAGCATTTTGTTGACACGGTCATGGAACATTGTGATGAGAAGAATTCTGGAGCATTGTCATGACAAGGGCCATGGAGCAATGTGATGACACGGCCATGGAACATTGTGATGACAAGAATTCTGGGGCATTGTGATGACAGTGGCCATGGAGCATTTTGTTGACACGGTCATGGAACATTGTGATGAAAAGAATTCTGGAGCATTCTGATGACAAGGTTCATGGAGAATTGTGATGACACGGCAATGGAACATTGTGATGAAAAGAATTCTGGAGCATTGTGCTGACAATGGCCATGGAGCATTGTGATGATACGGTCATGGAACATTGTGATGAGAAGAATTCTGGAGCATTGTGCTGACAAGGGCCATGGAGCATTGTGATGACACGGTCATGGAACATTGTGATGACAAGAATTCTGGAGCATTCTGATGACAAAGGCGATGGAGCATTGTGATGACACGGTCATGGAACATTGTGATGACAAGAATTCTGGAGCATTATGATGACAAGTTCCATGGAGCATTGTGATGACACGGCCATGGAACATTGTGATGACAAGAATTCTGGAGCATTGTGATGACAATGGTCATGGAGCTTTGTGATGACACGGTCATGGAACATTGTGATGAGAAGAATTCTGGAGCATTGTCATGACAAGGGCCATGGAGCAATGTGATGACACGGTCATGGAACATTGTGATGACAAGAATTCTGGAGCATTATGATGACAAGGTCCATGGAGCATTGTGATGACACGGCCATGGAACATTGTGATGACAAGAATTCTGGAGCATTGTGATGACAATGGTCATGGAGCTTTGTGATGACACGGTCATGGAACAGTGTGATGAGAAGTATTCCGGAGCATTGTGATGACAAGGGCCATGGAGCATTGTGATGACACGGTCATGGAACATTGTGATGACAAGAATTCTGGAGCATTGTGCTGATGACGGCCATGGAGCATTGTGATGACACAGTCAAGGAACATTGCGATGAAAAAGATTTCTGGAGCATTGTGATGAAAGGGCATGGAGCATTGTGATTAAAGGTGACAAGGAACATTGTGATGATATGGGCAGAGAACTCTGTGGTGACAGTGGTCTTGCAGGATTGTGACGAAAAGTGTCATGGAACATTCTGCTGACAGCGATCATGGAACTTATTGGTAAGAGAGGCTATGGAGATTTGTGATGTCAGGCGTCATGGGGCATTGTGTTGAGAGTGGTCTTGGAGCATTGTGATGAAAAGGGTCATGGAGCACTGTGATTACAGGGGCCATGGAGCATTGTGAATACAAAGGCTATGGAGCATTGAGATGACAGGGTTCATGGAGCACTGTGATGAATGTGATCTTGGATCATTGTGATGACAAGTGTCCTGGAACCTTGTGATGACATGGTTCATGGAGCATTGTGATGACAAGGACCATGGCGAATTGTGATGACATCTGTCATGGGGCATTGTGATGACAGTGGTCATCTAGAATTGCGATGAAATGTATCATGGAGCACTGTGATGACAGGGGCCATGGAACATTGTGATGACAAAGGCCATGGAGCATTGTGATGACAAGTGTCATGGGGCATTTTGATGACATTGGCATGGAGCATTATGATGACAAGAGTTCTGGAGCATTTTGATGACAAGGGCATGGAGCATTGTGATGACAGGGCCCACGGACCTTTGTGATGAAAAGGACAGGGTACATTGTGATGACAGGGTTCATGGAGCATTGTGATGAAAGGGGCCATGGAGCATTGAGATGAGAGCCGTTATGAGGCATGGTGATGAGAGTGGTCATGGAGCATTGTGATGAAAGAGATCATGGAGCAATATGATAACAGGGGCCATGGAGCATTGTGATGACAGGGGTATTGGAGCATTGTGATGGAAGTAGACATGGATCATTGTGATGACATGTGTCCTGGAACACTGTGATGACACGGTTCATCGAGTATTGTGATGAAAAGGGTCATAGAGAATTGTGATGACAAGTGTCATGGGGCATTGTGTGACATTGATCATCTAGGAATTGTGATGAAAGGTATCATGGAGCACTGTGATGAAAATTGGCCTGGATTATTGTGATGACAGCAGTCATGGAGAATTGTGATGACAGGGATTATGCAGCATTGTGTTGACAAGGGTATGGACTATTGTGATGACAATGGTCATGGAGCAATGTGATGAAAGTATTCATGGAACATCGTGATGAAAAGTGCATGGGAGCATTGTGACGATAAAGGCCATGGAGTATTGTGATGACTAGTGTCATGGAGCATTTTAATGAAAGGTTTCATTGTGCACCATGATGACAAAGGGGATGGAGAATTGTGATGAAACTGGTCCTGGAGCATTGTGATAACAAAAGCCATGGAGCATTGTGATGACAGGCATCATGGAGCATTGTGAAGAAAGGGGCCATGGGGTATTGTAATGACACTAGAGAAATATGATGAAAATGGTCAGCGAGCATAGTGATTAAAGTGGTCATTGAGAATTGTGATGAAAAGCGACATAGAGCATTGTGATGACAAAGGTCATGGAGAACTGTGATGACCAGGGTCATGTAGCATTGTGATGACACGGTCATGGAACATTGTGATGACAAGAATTCTGGAGCATTGTGCTGACAAGGGCCATGGAGCATTGTGATGACACGGTCATGGAACATTGTGATGACAAGAATTCTGGAGCATTCTGATGACAAAGGCGATGGAGCATTGTGATGACACGGTCATGGAACATTGTGATGACAAGAATTCTGGAGCATTATGATGACAAGTTCCATGGAGCATTGTGATGACACGGCCATGGAACATTGTGATGACAAGAATTCTGGAGCATTGTGATAACAATGGCCATGGAGCATTGTGATGACACGGTCATGGAACTTTGTGATGACAAGAATTCTGGAGCATTCTGATGACAAGCGCCATAGAGCATTGTGATGACATGTTCATGGAATATAGTAATGACAAGAATTCTGGAGCATTATGATGACAAGGGCCATGGAGCATTGTGATGACACGGCCATGGAACATTGTGATGACAAGAATTCTGGGGCATTGTGATGACAGTGGCCATGGAGCATTTTGTTGACACGGTCATGGAACATTGTGATGAAAAGAATTCTGGAGCATTCTGATGACAAGGTTCATGGAGAATTGTGATGACACGGCCATGGAACATTGTGATGACAAGAATTCTGGAGCATTGTGCTGACAATGGCCATGGAGCATTGTGATGATACGGTCATGGAACATTGTGATGAGAAGAATTCTGGAGCATTGTGCTGACAAGGGCCATGGAGCATTGTGATGACACGGTCATGGAACATTGTGATCACAAGAATTCTGGAGCATTCTGATGACAAAGGCGATGGAGCATTGTGATGACACGGTCATGGAACATTGTGATGACAAGAATTCTGGAGCATTATGATGACAAGTTCCATGGAGCATTGTGATGACACGGCCATGGAACATTGTGATGACAAGAATTCTGGAGCATTGTGATGACAATGGTCATGGAGCTTTGTGATGACACGGTCATGGAACATTGTGATGAGAAGAATTCTGGAGCATTGTCATGACAAGGGCCATGGAGCAATGTGATGACACGGTCATGGAACATTGTGATGACAAGAATTCTGGAGCATTATGATGACAAGGTCCATGGAGCATTGTGATGACACAGCCATGGAACATTGTGATGACAAGAATTCTGGAGCATTGTGATGACAATGGCCATGGAGCTTTGTGATGACACGGTCATGGAACAATGTGATGAGAAGTATTCCGGAGCATTGTGATGACAAGGGCCATGGAGCATTGTGATGACACGGTCATGGAACATTGTGATGAAAAGAATTCTGGAGCATTGTGCTGATGACGGCCATGGAGCATTGTGATGACACAGTCAAGGAACATTGCGATGAAAAAGATTTCTGGAGCATTGTGATGAAAGGGCATGGAGCATTGTGATTAAAGGTGACAAGGAACATTGTGATGATATGGGCAGAGAACTCTGTGATGACAGTGGTCTTGCAGGATTGTGATGAAAAGTGTCATGGAACATTCTGCTGACAGCGATCATGGAACTTATTGGTAAGAGAGGCTATGGAGATTTGTGATGTCAGGCGTCATGGGGCATTGTGTTGAGAGTGGTCTTGGAGCATTGTGATGAAAAGGGTCATGGAGCACTGTGATTACAGGGGCCATGGAGCATTGTGAATACAAAGGCTATGGAGCATTGAGATGACAGGGTTCATGGAGCACTGTGATGAATGTGATCTTGGATCATTGTGATGACAAGTGTCCTGGAACCTTGTGATGACATGGTTCATGGAGCATTGTGATGACAAGGACCATGGCGAATTGTGATGACATCTGTCATGGGGCATTGTGATGACAGTGGTCATCTAGAATTGCGATGAAATGTATCATGGAGCACTGTGATGACAGGGGCCATGGAACATTGTGATGACAAAGGCCATGGAGCATTGTGATGACAAGTGTCATGGGGCATTTTGATGACATTGGCATGGAGCATTATGATGACAAGAGTTCTGGAGCATTTTGATGACAAGGGCATGGAGCATTGTGATGACAGGGCCCACGGACCTTTGTGATGAAAAGGACAGGGTACATTGTGATGACAGGGTTCATGGAGCATTGTGATGAAAGGGGCCATGGAGCATTGAGATGAGAGCCGTTATGAGGCATGGTGATGACAGTGGTCATGGAGCATTGTGATGAAAGAGATCATGGAGCAATATGATAACAGGGGCCATGGAGCATTGTGATGACAGGGGTATTGGAGCATTGTGATGGAAGTAGACATGGATCATTGTGATGACATGTGTCCTGGAACACTGTGATGACACGGTTCATCGAGTATTGTGATGAAAAGGGTCATAGAGAATTGTGATGACAAGTGTCATGGGGCATTGTGTGACATTGATCATCTAGGAATTGTGATGAAAGGTATCATGGAGCACTGTGATGAAAATTGGCCTGGATTATTGTGATGACAGCAGTCATGGAGAATTGTGATGGCAGGGATTATGCAGCATTGTGTTGACAAGGGTATGGACTATTGTGATGACAATGGTCATGGAGCAATGTGATGAAAGTATTCATGGAACATCGTGATGAAAAGTGCATGGGAGCATTGTGACGATAAAGGCCATGGAGTATTGTGATGACTAGTGTCATGGAGCATTTTAATGAAAGGTTTCATTGTGCACCATGATGACAAAGGGGATGGAGAATTGTGATGAAACTGGTCCTGGAGCATTGTGATAACAAAAGCCATGGAGCATTGTGATGACAGGCATCATGGAGCATTGTGAAGAAAGGGGCCATGGGGTATTGTAATGACACTAGAGAAATATGATGAAAATGGTCAGCGAGCATAGTGATTAAAGTGGTCATTGAGAATTGTGATGAAAAGCGACATAGAGCATTGTGATGACAAAGGTCATGGAGAACTGTGATGACCAGGGTCATGTAGCATTGTGATGACACGGTCATGGAACATTGTGATGACAAGAATTCTGGAGCATTGTGCTGACAAGGGCCATGGAGCATTGTGATGACACGGTCATGGAACATTGTGATGACAAGAATTCTGGAGCATTCTGATGACAAAGGCGATGGAGCATTGTGATGACACGGTCATGGAACATTGTGATGACAAGAATTCTGGAGCATTATGATGACAAGTTCCATGGAGCATTGTGATGACACGGCCATGGAACATTGTGATGACAAGAATTCTGGAGCATTGTGATGACAATGGCCATGGAGCTTTGTGATGACACGGTCATGGAACATTGTGATGAGAAGAATTCTGGAGCATTGTCATGACAAGGGCCATGGAGCATTGTGATGACACGGCCATGGAACATTGTGATGACAAGAATTCTGGAGCATTCTGATGACAAGCGCCATAGAGCATTGTGATGACACGTTCATGGAATATAGTAATGACAAGAATTCTGGAGCATTATGATGACAAGGGCCATGGAGCATTGTGATGACACGGCCATGGAATATTGTGATGAGAAGAATTCTGGAGCATTGTGATAACAATGGCCATGGAGCATTGTGATGACACGGTCATGGAACTTTGTGATGACAAGAATTCTGGAGCATTGTGATGACAAGCGCCATAGAGCATTGTGATGGCATGTTCATGGAATATAGAAATGACAAGAATTCTGGAGCATTATGATGACAAGGGCCATGGAGCATTGTGATGACACGGCCATGGAACATTGTGATGACAAGAATTCTGGGGCATTGTGATGACAGTGGCCATGGAGCATTTTGTTGACACGGTCATGGAACATTGTGATGAAAAGAATTCTGGAGCATTCTGATGACAAGGTTCATGGAGAATTGTGATGACACGGCCATGGAACATTGTGATGACAAGAATTCTGGAGCATTGTGCTGACAATGGCCATGGAGCATTGTGATGATACGGTCATGGAACATTGTGATGAGAAGAATTCTGGAGCATTGTGCTGACAAGGGCCATGGAGCATTGTGATGACACGGTCATGGAACAATGTGATGACAAGAATTCTGGAGCATTCTGATGACAAAGGCGATGGAGCATTGTGATGACACGGTCATGGAACATTGTGATGACAAGAATTCTGGAGCATTATGATGACAAGTTCCATGGAGCATTGTGATGACACGGCCATGGAACATTGTGATGACAAGAATTCTGGAGCATTGTGATGACAATGGTCATGGAGCTTTGTGATGACACGGTCATGGAACATTGTGATGAGAAGAATTCTGGAGCATTGTCATGACAAGGGCCATGGAGCAATGTGATGACACGGTCATGGAACATTGTGATGACAAGAATTCTGGAGCATTATGATGACAAGGTCCATGGAGCATTGTGATGACACGGCCATGGAACATTGTGATGACAAGAATTCTGGAGCATTGTGATGACAATGGCCATGGAGCTTTGTGATGACACGGTCATGGAACATTGTGATGAGAAGAATTCTGGAGCATTGTCATGACAAGGGCCATGGAGCATTGTGATGACACGGTCATGGAACATTGTGATGACAGGAATTCTCGAGCATTGTGCTGACAAGGGCCATGGAGCATTGTGATGACACGGTCATGGAACATTGTGATGACAAGAATTCTGGAGCATTGTGATGACAAGGGCCATGGAGCATTGTGATGACACGGTCATGGAACATTGTGATGAGAAGTATTCTGGAGCATTGTGCTGACAAGGGCCATGGAGCATTGTGATGACACGGTCATGGAACATTGTGATGACAAGAATTCTGGAGCATTCTGATGACAAAGGCGATGGAGCATTGTGATGACACGGTCATGGAACATTGTGATGAGAAGTATTCTGGAGCATTGTGCTGACAAGGGCCATGGAGCATTGTGATGACACGGTCATGGAACTTTGTGATGACAAGAATTCTGGAGCATTCTGATGACAAGCGCCATAGAGCATTGTGATGACATGTTCATGGAATATAGTAATGACAAGAATTCTGGAGCATTATGATGACAAGGGCCATGGAGCATTGTGATGACACGGCCATGGAACATTGTGATGACAAGAATTCTGGGGCATTGTGATGACAGTGGCCATGGAGCATTTTGTTGACACGGTCATGGAACATTGTGATGAAAAGAATTCTGGAGCATTCTGATGACAAGGTTCATGGAGAATTGTGATGACACGGCCATGGAACATTGTGATGACAAGAATTCTGGAGCATTGTGCTGACAATGGCCATGGAGCATTGTGATGATACGGTCATGGAACATTGTGATGAGAAGAATTCTGGAGCATTGTGCTGACAAGGGCCATGGAGCATTGTGATGACACGGTCATGGAACATTGTGATGACAAGAATTCTGGAGCATTCTGATGACAAGGTCCATGGAGCATTGTGATGACACAGCCATGGAACATTGTGATGACAAGAATTCTGGAGCATTGTGATGACAATGGCCATGGAGCTTTGTGATGACACGGTCATGGAACAGTGTGATGAGAAGTATTCCGGAGCATTGTGATGACAAGGGCCATGGAGCATTGTGATGACACGGTCATGGAACATTGTGATGACAAGAATTCTGGAGCATTGTGCTGATGACGGCCATGGAGCATTGTGATGACACAGTCAAGGAACATTGCGATGAAAAAGATTTCTGGAGCATTGTGATGAAAGGGCATGGAGCATTGTGATTAAAGGTGACAAGGAACATTGTGATGATATGGGCAGAGAACTCTGTGATGACAGTGGTCTTGCAGGATTGTGACGAAAAGTGTCATGGAACATTCTGCTGACAGCGATCATGGAACTTATTGGTAAGAGAGGCTATGGAGATTTGTGATGTCAGGCGTCATGGGGCATTGTGTTGAGAGTGGTCTTGGAGCATTGTGATGAAAAGGGTCATGGAGCACTGTGATTACAGGGGCCATGGAGCATTGTGAATACAAAGGCTATGGAGCATTGAGATGACAGGGTTCATGGAGCACTGTGATGAATGTGATCTTGGATCATTGTGATGACAAGTGTCCTGGAACCTTGTGATGACATGGTTCATGGAGCATTGTGATGACAAGGACCATGGCGAATTGTGATGACATCTGTCATGGGGCATTGTGATGACATTGGTCATCTAGAATTGCGATGAAATGTATCATGGAGCACTGTGATGACAGGGGCCATGGAACATTGTGATGACAAAGGCCATGGAGCATTGTGATGACAAGTGTCATGGGGCATTTTGATGACATTGGCATGGAGCATTATGATGACAAGAGTTCTGGAGCATTTTGATGACAAGGGCATGGAGCATTGTGATGACAGGGCCCACGGACCTTTGTGATGAAAAGGACAGGGTACATTGTGATGACAGGGTTCATGGAGCATTGTGATGAAAGGGGCCATGGAGCATTGAGATGAGAGCCGTTATGAGGCATGGTGATGACAGTGGTCATGGAGCATTGTGATGAAAGAGATCATGGAGCAATATGATAACAGGGGCCATGGAGCATTGTGATGACAGGGGTATTGGAGCATTGTGATGGAAGTAGACATGGATCATTGCGATGACATGTGTCCTGGAACACTGTGATGACACGGTTCATCGAGTATTGTGATGAAAAGGGTCATAGAGAATTGTGATGACAAGTGTCATGGGGCATTGTGTGACATTGATCATCTAGGAATTGTGATGAAAGGTATCATGGAGCACTGTGATGAAAATTGGCCTGGATTATTGTGATGACAGCAGTCATGGAGAATTGTGATGACAGGGATTATGCAGCATTGTGTTGACAAGGGTATGGACTATTGTGATGACAATGGTCATGGAGCAATGTGATGAAAGTATTCATGGAACATCGTGATGAAAAGTGCATGGGAGCATTGTGACGATAAAGGCCATGGAGTATTGTGATGACTAGTGTCATGGAGCATTTTAATGAAAGGTTTCATTGTGCACCATGATGACAAAGGGGATGGAGAATTGTGATGAAACTGGTCCTGGAGCATTGTGATAACAAAAGCCATGGAGCATTGTGATGACAGGCATCATGGAGCATTGTGAAGAAAGGGGCCATGGGGTATTGTAATGACACTAGAGAAATATGATGAAAATGGTCAGCGAGCATAGTGATTAAAGTGGTCATTGAGAATTGTGATGAAAAGCGACATAGAGCATTGTGATGACAAAGGTCATGGAGAACTGTGATGACCAGGGTCATGTAGCATTGTGATGACACGGTCATGGAACATTGTCATGAGAAGAATTCTGGAGCATTGTGCTGACAAGGGCCATGGAGCATTGTGATGACACGGTCATGGAACATTGTGATGACAAGAATTCTGGAGCATTCTGATGAAAAAGGCGATGGAGCATTGTGATGACACGGTCATGGAACATTGTGATGACAAGAATTCTGGAGCATTATGATGACAAGTTCCATGGAGCATTGTGATGACACGGCCATGGAACATTGTGATGACAAGAATTCTGGAGCATTGTGATGACAATGGCCATGGAGCTTTGTGATGACACGGTCATGGAACATTGTGATGAGAAGAATTCTGGAGCATTGTCATGACAAGGGCCATGGAGCATTGTGATGACACGGCCATGGAACATTGTGATGACAAGAATTCTGGAGCATTCTGATGACAAGCGCCATAGAGCATTGTGATGACACGTTCATGGAATATAGTAATGACAAGATTTCTGGAGCATTATGATGACAAGGGCCATGGAGCATTGTGATGACACGGCCATGGAATATTGTGATGAGAAGAATTCTGGAGCATTGTGATAACAATGGCCATGGAGCATTGTGATGACACGGTCATGGAACTTTGTGATGACAAGAATTCTGGAGCATTGTGATGACAAGCGCCATAGAGCATTGTGATGACATGTTCATGGAATATAGTAATGAC
Organism: Balaenoptera acutorostrata; assembly: GCF_949987535.1. Lineage (NCBI taxonomy): Eukaryota > Metazoa > Chordata > Mammalia > Artiodactyla > Balaenopteridae > Balaenoptera > Balaenoptera acutorostrata. The sequence continues at coordinate 2,321,694 of NW_026646025.1, read as the reverse complement.
AAGAATTCTGGAGCATTATGATGACAAGGGCCATGGAGCATTGTGATGACACGGCCATGGAACATTGTGATGACAAGAATTCTGGGGCATTGTGATGACAGTGGCCATGGAGCATTTTGTTGACACGGTCATGGAACATTGTGATGAAAAGAATTCTGGAGCATTCTGATGACAAGGTTCATGGAGAATTGTGATGACACGGCCATGGAACATTGTGATGACAAGAATTCTGGAGCATTGTGCTGACAATGGCCATGGAGCATTGTGATGATACGGTCATGGAACATTGTGATGAGAAGAATTCTGGAGCATTGTGCTGACAAGGGCCATGGAGCATTGTGATGACACGGTCATGGAACATTGTGATGACAAGAATTCTGGAGCATTCTGATGACAAAGGCGATGGAGCATTGTGATGACACGGTCATGGAACATTGTGATGAGAAGAATTCTGGAGCATTATGATGAAAAGTTCCATGGAGCATTGTGATGACACGGCCATGGAACATTGTGATGACAAGAATTCTGGAGCATTGTGATGACAATGGTCATGGAGCTTTGTGATGACACGGTCATGGAACATTGTGATGAGAAGAATTCTGGAGCATTGTCATGACAAGGGCCATGGAGCAATGTGATGACACGGTCATGGAACATTGTGATGACAAGAATTCTGGAGCATTATGATGACAAGGTCCATGGAGCATTGTGATGACACAGCCATGGAACATTGTGATGACAAGAATTCTGGAGCATTGTGATGACAATGGCCATGGAGCTTTGTGATGACACGGTCATGGAACAGTGTGATGAGAAGTATTCCGGAGCATTGTGATGACAAGGGCCATGGAGCATTGTGATGACACGGTCATGGAACATTGTGATGACAAGAATTCTGGAGCATTGTGCTGATGACGGCCATGGAGCATTGTGATGACACAGTCAAGGAACATTGCGATGAAAAAGATTTCTGGAGCATTGTGATGAAAGGGCATGGAGCATTGTGATTAAAGGTGACAAGGAACATTGTGATGATATGGGCAGAGAACTCTGTGATGACAGTGGTCTTGCAGGATTGTGACGAAAAGTGTCATGGAACATTCTGCTGACAGCGATCATGGAACTTATTGGTAAGAGAGGCTATGGAGATTTGTAATGTCAGGCGTCATGGGGCATTGTGTTGAGAGTGGTCTTGGAGCATTGTGATGAAAAGGGTCATGGAGCACTGTGATTACAGGGGCCATGGAGCATTGTGAATACAAAGGCTATGGAGCATTGAGATGACAGGGTTCATGGAGCACTGTGATGAATGTGATCTTGGATCATTGTGATGACAAGTGTCCTGGAACCTTGTGATGACATGGTTCATGGAGCATTGTGATGACAAGGACCATGGCGAATTGTGATGACATCTGTCATGGGGCATTGTGATGACAGTGGTCATCTAGAATTGCGATGAAATGTATCATGGAGCACTGTGATGACAGGGGCCATGGAACATTGTGATGACAAAGGCCATGGAGCATTGTGATGACAAGTGTCATGGGGCATTTTGATGACATTGGCATGGAGCATTATGATGACAAGAGTTCTGGAGCATTTTGATGACAAGGGCATGGAGCATTGTGATGACAGGGCCCACGGACCTTTGTGATGAAAAGGACAGGGTACATTGTGATGACAGGGTTCATGGAGCATTGTGATGAAAGGGGCCATGGAGCATTGAGATGAGAGCCGTTATGAGGCATGGTGATGACAGTGGTCATGGAGCATTGTGATGAAAGAGATCATGGAGCAATATGATAACAGGGGCCATGGAGCATTGTGATGACAGGGGTATTGGAGCATTGTGATGGAAGTAGACATGGATCATTGTGATGACATGTGTCCTGGAACACTGTGATGACACGGTTCATCGAGTATTGTGATGAAAAGGGTCATAGAGAATTGTGATGACAAGTGTCATGGGGCATTGTGTGACATTGATCATCTAGGAATTGTGATGAAAGGTATCATGGAGCACTGTGATGAAAATTGGCCTGGATTATTGTGATGACAGCAGTCATGGAGAATTGTGATGACAGGGATTATGCAGCATTGTGTTGACAAGGGTATGGACTATTGTGATGACAATGGTCATGGAGCAATGTGATGAAAGTATTCATGGAACATGGTGATGAAAAGTGCATGGGAGCATTGTGACGATAAAGGCCATGGAGTATTGTGATGACTAGTGTCATGGAGCATTTTAATGAAAGGTTTCATTGTGCACCATGATGACAAAGGGGATGGAGAATTGTGATGAAACTGGTCCTGGAGCATTGTGATAACAAAAGCCATGGAGCATTGTGATGACAGGCATCATGGAGCATTGTGAAGAAAGGGGCCATGGGGAATTGTAATGACACTACAGAAATATGATGAAAATGGTCAGCGAGCATAGTGATTAAAGTGGTCATTGAGAATTGTGATGAAAAGCGACATAGAGCATTGTGATGACAAAGGTCATGGAGAACTGTGATGACCAGGGTCATGTAGCATTGTGATGACACGGTCATGGAACATTGTGATGACAAGAATTCTGGAGCATTGTGCTGACAAGGGCCATGGAGCATTGTGATGACACGGTCATGGAACATTGTGATGACAAGAATTCTGGAGCATTCTGATGACAAAGGCGATGGAGCATTGTGATGACACGGTCATGGAACATTGTGATGACAAGAATTCTGGAGCATTCTGATGACAAGGTTCATGGAGAATTGTGATGACACGGCCATGGAACATTGTGATGACAAGAATTCTGGAGCATTGTGCTGACAATGGCCATGGAGCATTGTGATGATACGGTCATGGAACATTGTGATGAGAAGAATTCTGGAGCATTGTGCTGACAAGGGCCATGGAGCATTGTGATGACACGGTCATGGAACATTGTGATGACAAGAATTCTGGAGCATTCTGATGACAAAGGCGATGGAGCATTGTGATGACACGGTCATGGAACATTGTGATGACAAGAATTCTGGAGCATTATGATGACAAGTTCCATGGAGCATTGTGATGACACGGCCATGGAACATTGTGATGACAAGAATTCTGGAGCATTGTGATGACAATGGTCATGGAGCTTTGTGATGACACGGTCATGGAACATTGTGATGAGAAGAATTCTGGAGCATTGTCATGACAAGGGCCATGGAGCAATGTGATGACACGGTCATGGAACATTGTGATGACAAGAATTCTGGAGCATTATGATGACAAGGTCCATGGAGCATTGTGATGACACAGCCATGGAATATTGTGATGACAAGAATTCTGGAGCATTGTGATGACAATGGCCATGGAGCTTTGTGATGACACGGTCATGGAACATTGTGATGAGAAGAATTCTGGAGCATTGTCATGACAAGGGCCATGGAGCATTGTGATGACACGGCCATGGAACATTGTGATGACAAGAATTCTGGAGCATTCTGATGACAAGCGCCATAGAGCATTGTGATGACACGTTCATGGAATATAGTAATGACAAGAATTCTGGAGCATTATGATGACAAGTGCCATGGAGCATTGTGATGACACGGCCATGGAACATTGTGATGACAAGAATTCTGGGGCATTGTGATGACAGTGGCCATGGAGTATTTTGTTGACACGGTAATGGAACATTGTGATGAGAAGAATTCTGGAGCATTGTCATGACAAGGGCCATGGAGCATTGTGATGACACGGTCATGGAACATTGTGATGACAGGAATTCTCGAGCATTGTGCTGACAAGGGCCATGGAGCATTGTGATGACACGGTCATGGAACATTGTGATGACAAGAATTCTGGAGCATTGTGATGACAAGGGCCATGGAGCATTGTGATGACACGGTCATGGAACATTGTGATGAGAAGTATTCTGGAGCATTGTGCTGACAAGGGCCATGGAGCATTGTGATGACACGGTCATGGAACATTGTGATGACAAGAATTCTGGAGCATTCTGATGACAAAGGCGATGGAGCATTGTGATGACACGGTCATGGAACATTGTGATGAGAAGTATTCTGGAGCATTGTGCTGACAAGGGCCATGGAGCATTGTGATGACACGGTCATGGAACTTTGTGATGACAAGAATTCTGGAGCATTCTGATGACAAGCGCCATAGAGCATTGTGATAACATGTTCATGGAATATAGTAATGACAAGAATTCTGGAGCATTATGATGACAAGGGCCATGGAGCATTGTGATGACACGGCCATGGAACATTGTGATGACAAGAATTCTGGGGCATTGTGATGACAGTGGCCATGGAGCATTTTGTTGACACGGTCATGGAACATTGTGATAAAAAGAATTCTGGAGCATTCTGATGACAAGGTTCATGGAGAATTGTGATGACACGGCCATGGAACATTGTGATGACAAGAATTCTGGAGCATTGTGCTGACAAGGGCCATGGAGCATTGTGATGACACGGTCATGGAACATTGTGATGACAAGAATTCTGGAGCATTCTGATGACAAAGGCGATGGAGCATTGTAATGACACGGTCATGGAACATTGTGATGACAAGAATTCTGGAGCATTATGATGACAAGTTCCATGGAGCATTGTGATGACACGGCCATGGAACATTGTGATGACAAGAATTCTGGAGCATTGTGATGACAATGGTCATGGAGCTTTGTGATGACACGGTCATGGAACATTGTGATGAGAAGAATTCTGGAGCATTGTCATGACAAGGGCCATGGAGCAATGTGATGACACGGTCATGGAACATTGTGATGAGAAGAATTCTGGAGCATTATGATGACAAGGTCCATGGAGCATTGTGATGACACAGCCATGGAACATTGTGATGACAAGAATTCTGGAGCATTGTGATGACAATGGCCATGGAGCTTTGTGATGACACGGTCATGGAACAATGTGATGAGAAGTATTCCGGAGCATTGTGATGACAAGGGCCATGGAGCATTGTGATGACACGGTCATGGAACATTGTGATGACAAGAATTCTGGAGCATTGTGCTGATGACGGCCATGGAGCATTGTGATGACACAGTCAAGGAACATTGCGATGAAAAAGATTTCTGGAGCATTGTGATGAAAGGGCATGGAGCATTGTGATTAAAGGTGACAAGGAACATTGTGATGATATGGGCAGAGAACTCTGTGATGACAGTGGTCTTGCAGGATTGTGACGAAAAGTGTCATGGAACATTCTGCTGACAGCGATCATGGAACTTATTGGTAAGAGAGGCTATGGAGATTTGTGATGTCAGGCGTCATGGGGCATTGTGTTGAGAGTGGTCTTGGAGCATTGTGATGAAAAGGGTCATGGAGCACTGTGATTACAGGGGCCATGGAGCATTGTGAATACAAAGGCTATGGAGCGTTGAGATGACAGGGTTCATGGAGCACTGTGATGAATGTGATCTTGGATCATTGTGATGACAAGTGTCCTGGAACCTTGTGATGACATGGTTCATGGAGCATTGTGATGACAAGGACCATGGCGAATTGTGATGACATCTGTCATGGGGCATTGTGATGACAGTGGTCATCTAGAATTGCGATGAAATGTATCATGGAGCACTGTGATGACAGGGGCCATGGAACATTGTGATGACAAAGGCCATGGAGCATTGTGATGACAAGTGTCATGGGGCATTTTGATGACATTGGCATGGAGCATTATGATGACAAGAGTTCTGGAGCATTTTGATGACAAGGGCATGGAGCATTGTGATGACAGGGCCCACGGACCTTTGTGATGAAAAGGACAGGGTACATTGTGATGACAGGGTTCATGGAGCATTGTGATGAAAGGGGCCATGGAGCATTGAGATGAGAGCCGTTATGAGGCATGGTGATGACAGTGGTCATGGAGCATTGTGATGAAAGAGATCATGGAGCAATATGATAACAGGGGCCATGGAGCATTGTGATGACAGGGGTATTGGAGCATTGTGATGGAAGTAGACATGGATCATTGTGATGACATGTGTCCTGGAACACTGTGATGACACGGTTCATCGAGTATTGTGATGAAAAGGGTCATAGAGAATTGTGATGACAAGTGTCATGGGGCATTGTGTGACATTGATCATCTAGGAATTGTGATGAAAGGTATCATGGAGCACTGTGATGAAAATTGGCCTGGATTATTGTGATGACAGCAGTCATGGAGAATTGTGATGACAGGGATTATGCAGCATTGTGTTGACAAGGGTATGGACTATTGTGATGACAATGGTCATGGAGCAATGTGATGAAAGTATTCATGGAACATCGTGATGAAAAGTGCATGGGAGCATTGTGACGATAAAGGCCATGGAGTATTGTGATGACTAGTGTCATGGAGCATTTTAATGAAAGGTTTCATTGTGCACCATGATGAGAAAGGGGATGGAGAATTGTGATGAAACTGGTCCTGGAGCATTGTGATAACAAAAGCCATGGAGCATTGTGATGACAGGCATCATGGAGCATTGTGAAGAAAGGGGCAATGGGGTATTGTAATGACACTAGAGAAATATGATGAAAATGGTCAGCGAGCATAGTGATTAAAGTGGTCATTGAGAATTGTGATGAAAAGCGACATAGAGCATTGTGATGACAAAGGTCATGGAGAACTGTGATGACCAGGGTCATGTAGCATTGTGAGGACACGGTCATGGAACATTGTGATGACAAGAATTCTGGAGCATTATGATGACAAGGGCCATGGAGCATTGTGATGACACGGTCATGGAACATTGTCATGAGAAGAATTCTGGAGCATTGTGCTGACAAGGGCCATGGAGCATTGTGATGACACGGTCATGGAACATTGTGATGACAAGAATTCTGGAGCATTCTGATGACAAAGGCGATGGAGCATTGTGATGACACGGTCATGGAACATTGTGATGACAAGAATTCTGGAGCATTATGATGACAAGTTCCATGGAGCATTGTGATGACACGGCCATGGAACATTGTGATGACAAGAATTCTGGAGCATTGTGATGACAATGGCCATGGAGCTTTGTGATGACACGGTCATGGAACATTGTGATGAGAAGAATTCTGGAGCATTGTCATGACAAGGGCCATGGAGCATTGTGATGACACGGCCATGGAACATTGTGATGACAAGAATTCTGGAGCATTCTGATGACAAGCGCCATAGAGCATTGTGATGACACGTTCATGGAATATAGTAATGACAAGAATTCTGGAGCATTATGATGACAAGGGCCATGGAGCATTGTGATGACACGGCCATGGAATATTGTGATGAGAAGAATTCTGGAGCATTGTGATAACAATGGCCATGGAGCATTGTGATGACACGGTCATGGAACTTTGTGATGACAAGAATTCTGGAGCATTCTGATGACAAGCGCCATAGAGCATTGTGATGACATGTTCATGGAATATAGTAATGACAAGAATTCTGGAGCATTATGATGACAAGGGCCATGGAGCATTGTGATGACACGGCCATGGAACATTGTGATGACAAGAATTCTGGGGCATTGTGATGACAGTGGCCATGGAGCATTTTGTTGACACGGTCATGGAACATTGTGATGAAAAGAATTCTGGAGCATTCTGATGACAAGGTTCATGGAGAATTGTGATGACACGGCCATGGAACATTGTGATGATAAGAATTCTGGAGCATTGTGCTGACAATGGCCATGGAGCATTGTGATGATACGGTCATGGAACATTGTGATGAGAAGAATTCTGGAGCATTGTGCTGACAAGGGCCATGGAGCATTGTGATGACACGGTCATGGAACATTGTGATGACAAGAATTCTGGAGCATTCTGATGACAAAGGCGATGGAGCATTGTGATGACACGGTCATGGAACATTGTGATGACAAGAATTCTGGAGCATTATGATGACAAGTTCCATGGAGCATTGTGATGACACGGCCATGGAACATTGTGATGAAAAGAATTCTGGAGCATTGTGATGACCATGGCCATGGAGCTTTGTGAAGATACGGTCATGGAACATTGTGATGAGAAGAATTCTGGAGCATTGTCATGACAAGGGCCATGGAGCATTGTGATGACACGGCCATGGAACATTGTGATGACAAGAATTCTGGGGCATTGTGATGACAGTGGCCATGGAGTATTTTGTTGACACGGTCATGGAACATTTTGATGAGAAGAATTCTGGAGCATTGTCATGACAAGGGCCATGGAGCATTGTGATGACACGGTCATGGAACATTGTGATGACAGGAATTCTCGAGCATTGTGCTGACAAGGGCCATGGAGCATTGTGATGACACGGTCATGGAACATTGTGATGACAAGAATTCTGGAGCATTGTGATGACAAGGGCCATGGAGCATTGTGATGACACGGTCATGGAACATTGTGATGAGAAGTATTCTGGAGCATTATGATGACAAGCGCCATAGAGCATTGTGATGACACGTTCATGGAATATAGTAATGAGAAGAATTCTGGAGCAGTATGATGACAAGGGCCATGGAGCATTGTGATGACAAGGCCATGGAACATTGTGATGATATGGTCATGGAACATTGTGATGACAAGAATTCTGGAGCATTGTGCTGACTAGGGCCATGGACCATTGTGATGACATGGTCATGGAACATTGTGATGACAATAATTCTGGAGCATTGTGATGACAATGGCCATGGAGCATTGTGATGACATGGTATGGAACATTGTGATGTCAAGAATTCTGGAGCATTGTGATGAAAAGGGCCATGGAGCATTGTGATGACACTGTCATGGAACAATGTGATGAGAAGTATTCCGGAGCATTGTGATGACAAGGGCCATGGAGCATTGTGATGACACGGTCATGGAACATTGTGATGACAAGAATTCTGGAGCATTGTGCTGATGACGGCCATGGAGCATTGTGATGACACAGTCAAGGAACATTGCGATGAAAAAGATTTCTGGAGCATTGTGATGAAAGGGCATGGAGCATTGTGATTAAAGGTGACAAGGAACATTGTGATGATATGGGCAGAGAACTCTGTGATGACAGTGGTCTTGCAGGATTGTGACGAAAAGTGTCATGGAACATTCTGCTGACAGCGATCATGGAACTTATTGGTAAGAGAGGCTATGGAGATTTGTGATGTCAGGCGTCATGGGGCATTGTGTTGAGAGTGGTCTTGGAGCATTGTGATGAAAAGGGTCATGGAGCACTGTGATTACAGGGGCCATGGAGCATTGTGAATACAAAGGCTATGGAGCATTGAGATGACAGGGTTCATGGAGCACTGTGATGAATGTGATCTTGGATCATTGTGATGACAAGTGTCCTGGAACCTTGTGATGACATGGTTCATGGAGCATTGTGATGACAAGGACCATGGCGAATTGTGATGACATCTGTCATGGGGCATTGTGATGACAGTGGTCATCTAGAATTGCGATGAAATGTAACATGGAGCACTGTGATGACAGGGGCCATGGAACATTGTGATGACAAAGGCCATGGAGCATTGTGATGACAAGTGTCATGGGGCATTTTGATGACATTGGCATGGAGCATTATGATGACAAGAGTTCTGGAGCATTTTGATGACAAGGGCATGGAGCATTGTGATGACAGGGCCCACGGACCTTTGTGATGAAAAGGACAGGGTACATTGTGATGACAGGGTTCATGGAGCATTGTGATGAAAGGGGCCATGGAGCATTGAGATGAGAGCCGTTATGAGGCATGGTGATGACAGTGGTCATGGAGCATTGTGATGAAAGAGATCATGGAGCAATATGATAACAGGGGCCATGGAGCATTGTGATGACAGGGGTATTGGAGCATTGTGATGGAAGTAGACATGGATCATTGTGATGACATGGGTCCTGGAACACTGTGATGACACGGTTCATCGAGTATTGTGATGAAAAGGGTCATAGAGAATTGTGATGACAAGTGTCATGGGGCATTGTGTGACATTGATCATCTAGGAATTGTGATGAAAGGTATCATGGAGCACTGTGATGAAAATTGGCCTGGATTATTGTGATGACAGCAGTCATGGAGAATTGTGATGACAGGGATTATGCAGCATTGTGTTGACAAGGGTATGGACTATTGTGATGACAATGGTCATGGAGCAATGTGATGAAAGTATTCATGGAACATCGTGATGAAAAGTGCATGGGAGCATTGTGACGATAAAGGCCATGGAGTATTGTGATGACTAGTGTCATGGAGCATTTTACTGAAAGGTTTCATTGTGCACCATGATGACAAAGGGGATGGAGAATTGTGATGAAACTGGTCCTGGAGCATTGTGATAACAAAAGCCATGGAGCATTGTGATGACAGGCATCATGGAGCATTGTGAAGAAAGGGGCCATGGGGTATTGTAATGACACTAGAGAAATATGATGAAAATGGTCAGCGAGCATAGTGATTAAAGTGGTCATTGAGAATTGTGATGAAAAGCGACATAGAGCATTGTGATGACAAAGGTCATGGAGAACTGTGATGACCAGGGTCATGTAGCATTGTGATGACACGGTCATGGAACTTTGTGATGACAAGAATTCTGGAGCATTGTGATGACAATGGCCATGGAGCATTGTGATGACACGGTCATGGAACATTGTGATGAGAAGAATTCTGGAGCATTGTCATGACAAGGGCCATGGAGCATTGTGATGACACGGTCATGGAACATTGTGATTACAAGAATTCTGGAGCATTATGATGACAAGGGCCATGGAGCATTGTGATGACACGGTCATGGAACATTGTGATGACAAGAATTCTGGAGCATTCTGATGACAATGGCCATGGAGCATTGTGATGACACGGTCATGGAACATTGTGATGAGAAGAATTCTGGAGCATTGTCATGACAAGGGCCATGGAGCATTGTGATGACACGGTCATGGAACATTGTGATGACAAGAATTCTGGAGCATTGTGATGACAAGGGCCATGGAGCATTGTGATGACACGGTCATGGAACATTGTGATGACAAGAATTCTGGAGCATTGTGATGACAATGGCCATGGAGCATTGTGATGACACGGTCATGGAACATTGTGATGAGAAGAATTCTGGAGCATTGTCATGACAAGGGCCATGGAGCATTGTGATGACACGGTCATGGAACATTGTGATGACAAGAATTCTGGAGCATTGTGATGACAAGGGCCATGGAGCATTGTGATGACACGGTCATGGATCATTGTAATGAGAAGAATTCTGGAGCATTGTCATGACAAGGGCCATGGAGCATTGTGATGGCACGGTCATGGAACATTGTGATGACAAGAATTCTGGAGCATTCTGCTGACAAAGGCGATGGAGCATTGTGATTACACGGTCATGGAAAATTGTGATGACAAGAATTCTGGAGCATTCTGATGACTAGCGCCATAGAGCATTGTGATGACCCGTTCATGGAATATAGTAATGACAAGAATTCTGGAGCATTATGATGACAAGGGCCATGGAGCATTGTGATGATACGGCCATTGAACATTGTGATGACACGGTCATGGATCATTGTGATGACAAGAATTGTGGAGCATTGTGCTGACAAGGGCCATGGAGCATTGTGAGGATACGGTCATGGAACATTGTGATGACAAGAATTTTGGAGCATTATGATGACAAGGGCCATGGAGCATTGTGATGACACGGCCATGGAACATTGTGATGACAAGAATTCTGGAGCATTGTGATGACAATGGCCATGGAGCATTGTGATGACACGGTATGGAACATTGTGATGACAAGAATTCTGGAGCACTGTGATGACAAGGGCCATGGAGCATTGTGATGACACGGTCATGGAACATTGTGATGACAGGAATTCTCGAGCATTGTGCTGAAAAGTGCCATGGAGCATTGTGATGACACAGTCATGGAACATTGTCATGAGAAGAATTCCGGAGCATTGTGCTGACAAGGGCCATGGAGCATTGTGATGACACGGTCATGGAACATTGTGATGACAAGAATTCTGGAGCATTCTGATGACAAAGGCGATGGAGCATTGTGATGACACGGTCATGGATCATTGTGATGAGAAGAATTCTGGAGCATTGTCATGCCAAGGGCCATGGAGCATTGTGATGACACGGCCATGGAACATTGTGATGACAAGAATTCTGGAGAATTGTGATGACAACGTTCATGGAGAATTCTGATGACACGGCCATGGAACATTGTGATGACAAGAATTCTGGAGCATTCTGATGACAAAGGCGATGGAGCATTGTGATGACACGATCATGGAACATTGTGATGACAAGAATTCTGGAGCATTGTGATGACAATGGCCATGGAGCATTGTGATGACACGGTCATGGAATATTGTGATGAGAAGAATTCTGGAGCATTGTCATGACAAGGGCCATGGAGCATTGTGATGACACGGTCATGGAACATTGTGATGACAAGAATTCTGGAGCATTGTGATGACAAGGGCCATGGAGCATTGTGATGACACGGTCATGGATCATTGTAATGAGAAGAATTCTGGAGCATTGTCATGACAAGGGCCATGGAGCATTGTGATGGCACGGTCATGGAACATTGTGATGACAAGAATTCTGGAGCATTCTGCTGACAAAGGCGATGGAGCATTGTGATGACACGGTCATGGAACATTGTGATGACAAGAATTCTGGAGCATTGTGATGACAAGGGCCATGGAGCATTGTGATGACACGGTCATGGAACATTGTGATGACAAGAATTCTGGAGCATTGTGATGACAATGGCCATGGAGCATTGTGATGACACGGTCATGGAACATTGTGATGAGAAGAATTCTGGAGCATTGTCATGACAAGGGCCATGGAGCATTGTGATGACACGGTCATGGAACATTGTGATGACAAGAATTCTGGAGCATTGTGATGACAAGGGCCATGGAGCATTGTGATGACACGGTCATGGATCATTGTAATGAGAAGAATTCTGGAGCATTGTCATGACAAGGGCCATGGAGCATTGTGATGGCACGGTCATGGAACATTGTGATGACAAGAATTCTGGAGCATTCTGCTGACAAAGGCGATGGAGCATTGTGATGACACGGTCATGGAACATTGTGATGACAAGAATTCTGGAGCATTCTGATGACTAGCGCCATAGAGCATTGTGATGACCCGTTCATGGAATATAGTAATGACAAGAATTCTGGAGCATTATGATGACAAGGGCCATGGAGCATTGTGATGATACGGCCATTGAACATTGTGATGACACGGTCATGGATCATTGTGATGACAAGAATTGTGGAGCATTGTGCTGACAAGGGCCATGGAGCATTGTGAGGATACGGTCATGGAACATTGTGATGACAAGAATTTTGGAGCATTATGATGACAAGGGCCATGGAGCATTGTGATGACACGGCCATGGAACATTGTGATGACAAGAATTCTGGAGCATTGTGATGACAATGGCCATGGAGCATTGTGATGACACGGTATGGAACATTGTGATGACAAGAATTCTGGAGCACTGTGATGACAAGGGCCATGGAGCATTGTGATGACACGGTCATGGAACATTGTGATGACAAGAATTCTGGAGCATTATGATGACAAGTTCCATGGAGCATTGTGATGACACGGCCATGGAACATTGTGATTACAAGAATTCTGGAGCATTGTGATGACAATGGCCATGGAGCTTTGTGATGACACGGTCATGGAACATTGTGATGAGAAGAATTCTGGAGCATTGTCATGACAAGGGCCATGGAGCATTGTGATGACACGGTCATGGAACATTGTGATGACAAGAATTCTGGAGCATTGTGATGACAAGGGCCATGGAGAATTGTGATGACACAGTCATGGAACATTGTGATGAGAAGAATTCTGGAGGATTGTGCTGACAAGCGCCATGAAGCATTGTGATGATACGGTCATGGAACATTGTGATGACAAGAATTCTGGAGCATTCTGATGACAAGCGCCATAGAGCACTGTGATGACACGTTCATGGAATATAGTAATGAAAAGAATTCTGGAGCAGTATGATGACAAGGGCCATGGAGAATTGTGATGACACGGCCATGGAACATTGTGATGACACGGTCATGGAACATTGTGATGACAAGAATTCTGGAGCATTGTGCTGACAAGGGCCATGGAGCATTGTGATGACACGGCCATGGAACATTGTGATGACAAGAATTCTGGAGCATTGTGATGACAATGGCCATGGAGCATTGTGATGACACGGTATGGAACATTGTGATGACAAGAATTCTGGAGCATTGTGATGACAAGGGCCATGGAGCATTGTGATGACACGGTCATGGAACATTGTGATGACAGGAATTCTGGAGCATTGTGCTGAAAAGGGCCATGGAGCATTGTGATGACACGGTCATGGAACATTGTGATGACAAGAATACTGGAGCATTCTGATGACAAAGGCGATGGAGCATTGTGATGAGACGGTCATGGAACATTGTGATGACAAGAAATCTGGAGCATTGTGATGACAATGGCAATGGAGCATTGTGATGACACGGCCATGGAACATTGTGATAAGAAGAATTCTGGAGCATTGTCATGACAAGGGCCATGGAGCATTGTGATGATACGGTCATGGAACATTGTGATGACAAGAATTCTGGAGCATTATGATGACAAGGGCCATGGAGCATTGTGATGACACGGCCATGGAACATTGTGATGAAAGTATTCTGGAGCATTGTGATGACAATGGCCATGGAGCATTGTGATGACACGGTCATGGAACATTGTGATGAGAAGAATTCTGGAGCATTGTCATGACAAGGGCCATGGAGCATTGTGATGACACGGTCATAGAACATTGTGATTACAAGAATTCTGGAGCATTATGATGACAAGGGCCATGGAGCATTGTGATGACACGGTCATGGAACATTGTGATGACAAGAATTCTGGAGCATTGTGATGACAATGGCCATGGAGCATTGTGATGACACGGTCATGGAACATTGTGATGAGAAGAATTCTGGAGCATTGTCATGACAAGGGCCATGGAGCATTGTGATGACACGGTCATGGAACATTGTGATGACAAGAATTCTGGAGCATTGTGATGACAAGGGCCATGGAGCATTGTGATGACACGGTCATGGAACATTGTGATGACAAGAATTCTGGAGCATTGTGATGACAATGGCCATGGAGCATTGTGATGACACGGTCATGGAACATTGTGATGAGAAGAATTCTGGAGCATTGTCATGACAAGGGCCATGGAGCATTGTGATGACACGGTCATGGAACATTGTGATGACAAGAATTCTGGAGCATTGTGATGACAAGGGCCATGGAGCATTGTGATGACACGGTCATGGATCATTGTAATGAGAAGAATTCTGGAGCATTGTCATGACAAGGGCCATGGAGCATTGTGATGGCACGGTCATGGAACATTGTGATGACAAGAATTCTGGAGCATTCTGCTGACAAAGGCGATGGAGCATTGTGATGACACGGTCATGGAACATTGTGATGACAAGAATTCTGGAGCATTCTGATGACTAGCGCCATAGAGCATTGTGATGACCCGTTCATGGAATATAGTAATGACAAGAATTCTGGAGCATTATGATGACAAGGGCCATGGAGAATTGTGATGATACGGCCATTGAACATTGTGATGACACGGTCATGGATCATTGTGATGACAAGAATTGTGGAGCATTGTGCTGACAAGGGCCATGGAGCATTGTGAGGATACGGTCATGGAACATTGTGATGACAAGAATTTTGGAGCATTATGATGACAAGAGCCATGGAGCATTGTGATGACACGGCCATGGAACATTGTGATGACAAGAATTCTGGAGCATTGTGATGACAATGGCCATGGAGCATTGTGATGACATGGTATGGAACATTGTGATGACAAGAATTCTGGAGCACTGTGATGACAAGGGCCATGGAGCATTGTGATGACACGGTCATGGAACATTGTGATGACAGGAATTCTCGAGCATTGTGCTGAAAAGTGCCATGGAGCATTGTGATGACACAGTCATGGAACATTGTCATGAGAAGAATTCCGGAGCATTGTGCTGACAAGGGCCATGGAGCATTGTGATGACACGGTCATGGAACATTGTGATGACAAGAATTCTGGAGCATTCTGATGACAAAGGCGATGGAGCATTGTGATGACACGATCATGGAACATTGTGATGACAAGAATTCTGGAGCATTGTGATGACAATGGCCATGGAGCATTGTGATGACACGGTCATGGAACATTGTGATGAGAAGAATTCTGGAGCATTGTCATGACAAGGGCCATGGAGCATTGTGATGACACGGTCATGGAACATTGTGATGACAAGAATTCTGGAGCATTGTGATGACAAGGGCCATGGAGCATTGTGATGACACGGTCATGGATCATTGTAATGAGAAGAATTCTGGAGCATTGTCATGACAAGGGCCATGGAGCATTGTGATGGCACGGTCATGGAACATTGTGATGACAAGAATTCTGGAGCATTCTGCTGACAAAGGCGATGGAGCATTGTGATGACACGGTCATGGAACATTGTGATGACAAGAATTCTGGAGCATTGTGATGACAAGGGCCATGGAGCATTGTGATGACACGGTCATGGAACATTGTGATGACAAGAATTCTGGAGCATTGTGATGACAATGGCCATGGAGCATTGTGATGACACGGTCATGGAACATTGTGATGAGAAGAATTCTGGAGCATTGTCATGACAAGGGCCATGGAGCATTGTGATGACACGGTCATGGAACATTGTGATGACAAGAATTCTGGAGCATTGTGATGACAAGGGCCATGGAGCATTGTGATGACACGGTCATGGATCATTGTAATGAGAAGAATTCTGGAGCATTGTCATGACAAGGGCCATGGAGCATTGTGATGGCACGGTCATGGAACATTGTGATGACAAGAATTCTGGAGCATTCTGCTGACAAAGGCGATGGAGCATTGTGATGACACGGTCATGGAACATTGTGATGACAAGAATTCTGGAGCATTCTGATGACTAGCGCCATAGAGCATTGTGATGACCCGTTCATGGAATATAGTAATGACAAGAATTCTGGAGCATTATGATGACAAGGGCCATGGAGCATTGTGATGATACGGCCATTGAACATTGTGATGACACGGTCATGGATCATTGTGATGACAAGAATTGTGGAGCATTGTGCTGACAAGGGCCATGGAGCATTGTGAGGATACGGTCATGGAACATTGTGATGACAAGAATTTTGGAGCATTATGATGACAAGGGCCATGGAGCATTGTGATGACACGGCCATGGAACATTGTGATGACAAGAATTCTGGAGCATTGTGATGACAATGGCCATGGAGCATTGTGATGACACGGTATGGAACATTGTGATGACAAGAATTCTGGAGCACTGTGATGACAAGGGCCATGGAGCATTGTGATGACACGGTCATGGAACATTGTGATGACAAGAATTCTGGAGCATTATGATGACAAGTTCCATGGAGCATTGTGATGACACGGCCATGGAACATTGTGATTACAAGAATTCTGGAGCATTGTGATGACAATGGCCATGGAGCATTGTGATGACACGGTCATGGAACATTGTGATGAGAAGAATTCTGGAGCATTGTCATGACAAGGGCCATGGAGCATTGTGATGACACGGTCATGGAACATTGTGATGACAAGAATTCTGGAGCATTGTGATGACAAGGGCCATGGAGAATTGTGATGACACAGTCATGGAACATTGTGATGAGAAGAATTCTGGAGGATTGTGCTGACAAGCGCCATGAAGCATTGTGATGATACGGTCATGGAACATTGTGATGACAAGAATTCTGGAGCATTCTGATGACAAGCGCCATAGAGCACTGTGATGACACGTTCATGGAATATAGTAATGAAAAGAATTCTGGAGCAGTATGATGACAAGGGCCATGGAGAATTGTGATGACACGGCCATGGAACATTGTGATGACACGGTCATGGAACATTGTGATGACAAGAATTCTGGAGCATTGTGCTGACAAGGGCCATGGAGCATTGTGATGACACGGCCATGGAACATTGTGATGACAAGAATTCTGGAGCATTGTGATGACAATGGCCATGGAGCATTGTGATGACAAGGTATGGAACATTGTGATGACAAGAATTCTGGAGCATTGTGATGACAAGGGCCATGGAGCATTGTGATGACACGGTCATGGAACATTGTGATGACAGGAATTCTGGAGCATTGTGCTGAAAAGGGCCATGGAGCATTGTGAGGACACGGTCATGGAACATTGTGATGACAAGAATACTGGAGCATTCTGATGACAAAGGCGATGGAGCATTGTGATGAGACGGTCATGGAACATTGTGATGACAAGAAATCTGGAGCATTGTGATGACAATGGCCATGGAGCATTGTGATGACACGGCCATGGAACATTGTGATAAGAAGAATTCTGGAGCATTGTCATGACAAGGGCCATGGAGCATTGTGATGATACGGTCATGGAACATTATGATGACAAGAATTCTGGAGCATTATGATGACAAGGGCCATGGAGCATTGTGATGACACGGCCATGGAACATTGTGATGAAAGTATTCTGGAGCATTGTGATGACAATGGCCATGGAGCATTGTGATGACACAGTCATGGAACATTGTGATGAGAAGAATTCTGGAGCATTGTCATGACAAGGGCCATGGAGCATTGTGATGACACGGTCATGGAACATTGTGATTACAAGAATTCTGGAGCATTATGATGACAAGGGCCATGGAGCATTGTGATGACACGGTCATGGAACATTGTGATGACAAGAATTCTGGAGCATTGTGATGACAATGGCCATGGAGCATTGTGATGACACGGTCATGGAACATTGTGATGAGAAGAATTCTGGAGCATTGTCATGACAAGGGCCATGGAGCATTGTGATGACACGGTCATGGAACATTGTGATGACAAGAATTCTGGAGCATTGTGATGACAATGGCCATGGAGCATTGTGATGACACGGTCATGGAACATTGTGATGACAAGAATTCTGGAGCATTGTGATGACAATGGCCATGGAGCATTGTGATGACACGGTCATGGAACATTGTGATGAGAAGAATTCTGGAGCATTGTCATGACAAGGGCCATGGAGCATTGTGATGACACGGTCATGGAACATTGTGATGACAAGAATTCTGGAGCATTGTGATGACAAGGGCCATGGAGCATTGTGATGACACGGTCATGGATCATTGTAATGAGAAGAATTCTGGAGCATTGTCATGACAAGGGCCATGGAGCATTGTGATGACACGGTCATGGAACATTGTGATGACAAGAATTCTGGAGCATTCTGCTGACAAAGGCGATGGAGCATTGTGATGACACGGTCATGGAACATTGTGATGACAAGAATTCTGGAGCATTCTGATGACTAGCGCCATAGAGCATTGTGATGACCCGTTCATGGAATATAGTAATGACAAGAATTCTGGAGCATTATGATGACAAGGGCCATGGAGCATTGTGATGATACGGCCATTGAACATTGTGATGACACGGTCATGGATCATTGTGATGACAAGAATTGTGGAGCATTGTGCTGACAAGGGCCATGGAGCATTGTGAGGATACGGTCATGGAACATTGTGATGACAAGAATTTTGGAGCATTATGATGACAAGGGCCATGGAGCATTGTGATGACACGGCCATGGAACATTGTGATGACAAGAATTCTGGAGCATTGTGATGACAATGGCCATGGAGCATTGTGATGACACGGTATGGAACATTGTGATGACAAGAATTCTGGAGCACTGTGATGACAAGGGCCATGGAGCATTGTGATGACACGGTCATGGAACATTGTGATGACAGGAATTCTCGAGCATTGTGCTGAAAAGTGCCATGGAGCATTGTGATGACACAGTCATGGAACATTGTCATGAGAAGAATTCCGGAGCATTGTGCTGACAAGGGCCATGGAGCATTGTGATGACACGGTCATGGAACATTGTGATGACAAGAATCTGGAGCATTCTGATGACAAAGGCGATGGAGCATTGTGATGACACGGTCATGGATCATTGTGATGAGAAGAATTCTGGAGCATTGTCATGCCAAGGGCCATGGAGCATTGTGATGACACGGCCATGGAACATTGTGATGACAAGAATTCTGGAGAATTGTGATGACAACGTTCATGGAGAATTCTGATGACACGGCCATGGAACATTGTGATGACAAGAATTCTGGAGCATTCTGATGACAAAGGCGATGGAGCATTGTGATGACACGATCATGGACCATTGTGATGACAAGAATTCTGGAGCATTGTGATGACAATGGCCATGGAGCATTGTGATGACACGGTCATGGAACATTGTGATGAGAAGAATTCTGGAGCATTGTCATGACAAGGGCCATGGAGCATTGTGATGACACGGTCATGGAACATTGTGATGACAAGAATTCTGGAGCATTGTGATGACAAGGGCCATGGAGCATTGTGATGACACGGTCATGGATCATTGTAATGAGAAGAATTCTGGAGCATTGTCATGACAAGGGCCATGGAGCATTGTGATGGCACGGTCATGGAACACTGTGATGACAAGAATAATGGAGCATTCTGCTGACAAAGGCGATGGAGCATTGTGATGACACGGTCATGGAACATTGTGATGACAAGAATTCTGGAGCATTCTGATGACTAGCGCCATAGAGCATTGTGATGACACGTTCATGGAATATAGTAATGACAAGAATTCTGGAGCATTATGATGACAAGGGCCATGGAGCATTGTGATGATACGGCCATTGAACATTGTGATGACACGGTCATGGATCATTGTGATGACAAGAATTGTGGAGCATTGTGCTGACAAGGGCCATGGAGCATTGTGAGGATACGGTCATGGAACATTGTGATGACAAGAATTTTGGAGCATTATGATGACAAGGGCCATGGAGCATTGTGATGACACGGCCATGGAACATTGTGATGACAAGAATTCTGGAGCATTGTGATGACAATGGCCATGGAGCATTGTGATGACACGGTATGGAACATTGTGATGACAAGAATTCTGGAGCACTGTGATGACAAGGGCCATGGAGCATTGTGATGACACGGTCATGGAACATTGTGATGACAGGAATTCTCGAGCATTGTGCTGAAAAGTGCCATGGAGCATTGTGATGACACAGTCATGGAACATTGTCATGAGAAGAATTCCGGAGCATTGTGCTGACAAGGGCCATGGAGCATTGTGATGATACGGTCATGGAACATTGTGATGAGAAGAATTCTGGAGCATTGTGCTGACAAGCGCCATGGAGCATTGTGATGACACGGTCATGGAACATTGTGATGAGAAGAATTCTGGAGCATTGTCATGACAAGGGCCATGGAGCATTGTGATGACACGGTCATGGAACATTGTGATGACAAGAATTCTGGAGCATTGTGATGACAAGGGCCATGGAGCATTGTGATGACACAGTCATGGAACATTGTGATGAGAAGAATTCTGGAGCATTGTGCTGACAAGCGCCATGGAGCATTGTGATGATACGGTCATGGAACATTGTGATGGCAAGAATTCTGGAGCATTGTGATGACAATGGCCATGGAGCATTGTGATGACACGGTCATGGATCATTGTAATGAGAAGAATTCTGGAGCATTGTCATGACAAGGGCCATGGAGCATTGTGATGACACGGCCATTGAACATTGTGATGACAAGAATTCTGGAGAATTGTGATGACAAGGTTCATGGAGAATTGTGATGACACGGCCATGGAACATTGTGATGACAAGAATTC
This sequence comes from Balaenoptera acutorostrata, assembly GCF_949987535.1. Classification (NCBI taxonomy): domain Eukaryota; kingdom Metazoa; phylum Chordata; class Mammalia; order Artiodactyla; family Balaenopteridae; genus Balaenoptera; species Balaenoptera acutorostrata. Next base: position 2,299,848 of record NW_026646025.1, on the reverse strand, counting down.
TGGAGCATTGTGCTGACAAGGGCCATGGAGCATTGTGATGACACGGCCATGGAACATTGTGATGAAAAGAATTCTGGAGCATTCTGATGACAAGGTTCATGGAGAATTGTGATGACACGGCCATGGAACATTGTGATGACAAGAATTCTGGAGCATTGTGCTGACAAGGGCCATGGAGCATTGTGATGACACGGTCATGGAACATTGTGATGACAAGAATTCTGGAGCATTCTGATGACAAAGGCGATGGAGCATTGTGATGACACGGTCATGGATCATTGTGATGAGAAGAATTCTGGAGCATTGTCATGCCAAGGGCCATGGAGCATTGTGATGACACGGCCATGGAACATTGTGATGACAAGAATTCTGGAGAATTGTGATGACAACGTTCATGGAGAATAATGATGACACGGCCATGGAACATTGTGATGACAAGAATTCTGGAGCATTCTGATGACAAAGGCGATGGAGCATTGTGATGACATGATCATGGAACATTGTGATGACAAGAATTCTGGAGCATTCTAATGACAAACGCCATAGAGCATTGTGATGACACGTTCATGGAATATAGTAATGACAAGAATTCTGGAGCCTTATGATGACAAGGACCATGGAGCATTGTGATGACACGGCCATGGAACATTGTGATGACACGGTCATGGAACAATGTGATGAGAAGAATTCCGGAGCATTGTGATGACAAGGGCCATGGAGCATTGTGATGACACGGTCATGGAACATTGTGATGACAAGAATTCTGGAGCATTGTGCTGATGACGGCCATGGAGCATTGTGATGACACAGTCAAGGAACATTGCGATGAAAAAGATTTCTGGAGCATTGTGATGAAAGGGCATGGAGCATTGTGATTAAAGGTGACAAGGAACATTGTGATGATATGGGCAGAGAACTCTGTGATGACAGTGGTCTTGCAGAATTGTGACGAAAAGTGTCATGGAACATTCTGCTGACAGCGATCATGGAGCTTTTTGGTAAGAGAGGCTATGGAGATTTGTGATGTCAGGCGTCATGGGGCATGGTGTTGAGAGTGGTCTTGGAGCACTGTGATGAAAAGGGTCATGGAGCACTGTGATTACAGGGGCCATGGAGCATTGTGAATACAAAGGCTATGGAGCATTGAGATGACAGGGTTCATGGAGCACTGTGATGAATGTGATCTTGGATCATTGTGATGACAAGTGTCCTGGAACCTTGTGATGACACGGTTCATGGAGCATTGTGATGACAAGGACCATGGCGAATTGTGATGTCATCTGTCATGGGGCATTGTGATGACAGTGGTCATCTAGATTTGCGATGAAAGGTATCATGGAGCACTGTGATGACAGGGGCCATGGAACATTGTGATGACAAAGGCCATGGAGCATTGTGATGACAAGTGTCATGGGGCATTTTGATGACATTGGCATGGAGCATTATGATGACAAGAGTTCTGGAGCACTTTGATGACAAGGGCATGGAGCATTGTGATGACAGGGCCCACGGAGCTTTGTGATGAAAAGGGCAGGGTACATTGTGATGACAGGGTTCATGGAGCATTGTGATGAAAGGGGCCATGGAGCATTGAGATGAGAGCCGTTATGAGGCATGGTGATGACAGTGGTCATAGAGCATTGTGATGAAAGAGATCATGGAGCAATATGATAACAGGGGCCATGGAGCATTGTGATGACAGGGGTATTGGAGCATTGTGATGGAAGTAGACATGGATCATTGTCATGACATGTGTCCTGGAACACTGTGATGACACGATTCATCGAGGATTGTGATGAAAAGGGTCATAGCGAATTGTGATGACAAGTGTCATGGGGCATTGTGATGACATTGATCATCTAGGAATTGTGATGAAAGGTATCGTGGAGCACTGTGATGACTGGGGGCATGAAGCACTGTGATGAAAATTGTCCTGGATTATTGTGATGACAGCAGTCATGGAGAATTGTGATGACAGGAATTATGCAGCATTGTGTTGACAAGGGTATGGACTATTGTGATGACAATGGTCATGGAGCAATGTGATGAAAGTATTCATGGAACCTCGTGATGAAAAGTGCATGGGAGGATTGTGACGATAAAGGCCATGGAGTATTGTGATGACTAGTGTCATGGAGCATTTTAATGAAAGGTTTCATTGTGCAACATGATGACAAAGGGGATGGAGAATTGTGATGAAACTGGTCCTGGAGCATTGTGATAACAAAAGCCATGAAGCATTGTGATGACAGGCATCATGGAGCATTGTGAAGAAAGGGGCCATGGGGTATTGTAATGACACTAGAGAAATATGATGAAAATGGTCAGCGAGCATAGTGATTAAAGTGGTCATTGAGAATTGTGATGAAAAGCGACATAGAGCATTGTGATGACAAAGGTCATGGAACATTGTGATGACAAGAATTCTGGAGAATTGTGCTGAATAGGGCCATGGACCATTGTGATGACATGGTCATTGAACATTTTGATGACAAAAATTCTGGAGAATTGTGATGACAAGGGCCATTGACCATTGTGATGACACGGTCATGCAACATTGTGATGAAAAGAATTCTGCAGCATTGCGATGACAAGGGCCATGGAGCATTGTGATGACACGGTCATGGAACATTTTCATGAGAAGAATTCTGGAGCATTGTGCTGACAAGGGCCATGGAGCACTGTGATGATACGGTCATGGAACATTGTGATGACAAGTATTCTGGAGCATTGTGATGACAATGGCCATGGAGCATTGTGATGACACGGACATGGAACATTGTGATGAGAAGAATTCTGGAGCATTGTCATGACAAGGGCCATGGAGCATTGTGATGACACGGTCATGGAACATTGTGATGACAAGAATTCTGGAGCATTATGATGACAAGGGCCATGGAGCATTGTAATGACACAGCCATGGAACATTGTGATGACAATGGCCATGGAGCATTGTGATGACACGGTCATGGAACATTGTGATGAGAAGAATTCTGGAGCATTGTCATGACAAGGGCCATGGAGCATTGTGATGACACGGTCAAGGAACATTGTGATGACAAGAATTCTGGAGCATTGTGATGAGAAGGGCCATGGAGCATTGAGATGACACAGTCATGGAACATTGTGATGACAAGAATTCTGGAGCATTATGATGACAAGGGCCATGGAGCATTATGATGACACGGCCATGGAACATTGTGATGACAAGAATTCTGGAGCATTGTGATGACAAGTGCCATAGAGCATTGTGATGACACGTTCACGGAATATAGTAATGACAAGAATTCTGGAGCATTATGATGACAAGGGCCATGGAGCATTGTGATGACTAGGCCATGGAACATTGTGATGAGAAGAATTCTGGAGCATTGTGATGACAATGGCCATGGAGCATTGTGATGACACGGTCATGGAACATTGTGATGAGAAGATTTCTGGAGCATTGTAATGACAAGGGCCATGGAGCATTGTGATGATACGGCCATGGAACATTGTGATGACAAGAATTCTGGAGAATTGTGATGACAAGGTTCATGGAGAATTGTGATGACACGGCCATGGAACATTGTGATGACAAGAATTCTGGAGCATTGTGCTGACAAGGGCCATGGAGCATTGTGATGACACGGTCATGGAACATTGTGATGACAAGAATTCTGGAGCATTATGATGACAAGGGCCATGGAGCATTGTGATGACACGGGCATGGAACATTGTGATGACAAGAATTCTGGAGCATTGTGATGACCAGTACCATGGAGCATTGTGATGACACGGCCATGGAACATTGTGATGACAAGAATTCTGGGGCATTGTGATGAAGTGGCCATGGAGCATTTTTTTGACACGGTCATGGAACATTGTGATGAGAAGAATTCTGGAGCATTGTCATGACAAGGGCCATGGAGCATTGTGATGACACGGTCATGGAACATTGTGATGACAGGAATTCTCGAGCATTGTGCTGACAAGGGCCTTGGAGCATTGTGATGACACGGTCATGGAACATTGTGATGACAAGAATTCTGGAGCATTGTGCTGACAAGGGACATGGAGCATTGTGATGATACGGTCATGGAACATTGTGATGACAAGAATTCTGGAGCATTATGATGACAAGAATTCTGGAGCATTATGATGACAAGGGCCATGGAGCATTGTGATTACACGGCCATGGAACATTGTGATGACAAGAATTCTGGAGCATTGTGTTGACAATGGCCATGGAGCATTGTGATGACATGGTCATGGAACATTGTGATGACAGGAATTCTGGAGCATTGTGCTGAAAAGGGCCATGGAGCATTGTGATGACATGGTCATGGAACAATGTGATGAGAAGAATTCCGGAGCATTGTGATGACAAGGTCCATGGAGCATTGTGATGAAACAGTCATGGAACATTGTGATGACAAGAATTCTGGAGCATTGTGCTGATGACGGCCATGGAGCATTGTGATGACACAGTCAAGGAACATTGCGATGAAAATGATTTCTGGAGCATTGTGATGAAAGGGCATGGAGCATTGTGATTAAAGGTGACAAGGAACATTGTGATGATATGGGCAGAGAACTCTGTGATGACAGTGGTCTTGCAGTATTGTGACGAAAAGTGTCATGGGACATTCTGCTGACAGCGATCATGGAGTTTTTTGGTAAGAGAGGCTATGGAGTTTTGTGATGTCAGGCGTCATGGGGCATTGTGTTGAGAGCGGTCTTGGAGCATTGTGATGAAAAGGGTCATGGAGCACTGTGATTACAGGGGCCATGGAGCATTGTGAATACAAAGGCTTTGGAGCATTGAGATGACAGGGTTCATGGAGAACTGTGATGAATGTGATCTTGGATCATTGTGATGACAAGTGTCCTGGAACCTTGTGATGACACGGTTCATGGAGCATTGTGATGACAAGGACGATGACGAATTGTGATGACATCTGTCATGGGGCATTGTGATGACAGTGGTCATCTAGATTTGCGATGAATGGTATCATGGAGCACTGTGATGACAGGGGCCATGGAACATTGTGATGACAAAGGCCATGGAGCATTGTGATGACAAGTGTCATGGGGCATTTTGATGACATTGGCATGGAGCATTATGATAACAAGAGTTCTGGAGCATTTTGATGACAAGGGCATGGAGCATTGTGATGAGAGGGCCCACGGAGCTTTGTGATGAAAAGGGCAGGGTACATTGTGATGACAGGGTTCATGGAGCATTGTGATGAAAGGGGCCATGGAGGATTGAGATGAGAGCCATTATGAGGCATGGTGATGACAGTGGTCATGGAGCATTGTGATGAAAGTGATCATGGAGCAATATGATAACAGGGGCCATGGAGCATTGTGATGACAGGGGTATTGGAGCATTGTGATGGAAGTAGACATGGATCATTGTGATGACATGTGTCCTGGAACACTGTGATGACACGGTTCATCGAGTATTGTGATGAAAAGGGTCATAGTGAATTGTGATGACAAGTGTCATGGGGCATTGTGTGACATTGATCATCTAGGAATTGTGATGAAAGGTATCATGGAGCACTGTGATGAAAATTGTCCTGGATTATTGTGATGACAGCAGTCATGGAGAATTGTGATGACAGGGATTATGCAGCATTGTGTTGACAAGGGTATGGACTATTGTGATGACAATGGTCATGGAGCAATGTGATGAAAGTATTCATGGAACATCGTGATGAAAAGTGCATGGGAGCATTGTGACGATAAAGGCCATGGAGTATTGTGATGACTAGTGTCATGGAGCATTTTAATGAAAGGTTTCATTGTGCACCATGATGACAAAGGGGATGGAGAATTGTGATGAAACTGGTCCTGGAGCATTGTGATAACAAAAGCCATGGAGCATTGTGATGACAGGCATCATGGAGCATTGTGAAGAAAGGGGCCATGGGGTATTGTAATGACACTAGAGAAATATGATGAAAATGGTCAGCGAGCATAGTGATTAAAGTGGTCATTGAGAATTGTGATGAAAAGTGACATAGAGCATTGTGATGACAAAGGTCATGGAGAACTTTGATGACCAGGGTCATGTAGCATTGTGATGACACGGTCATGGAACATTGTGATGACAAGAATTCTGGAGCATTGTGCTGACAAGGGCCATGGAGCATTGTGATGACACGGTCATGGAACATTGTGATGACAAGAATTCTGGAGCATTCTGATGACAAAGGCGATGGAGCATTGTGATGACACGGTCATGGAACATTGTGATGACAAGAATTCTGGAGCATTCTGATGACAAGCGCCATAGAGCATTGTGATGACACGTTCATGGAATATATTAATGACAAGAATTCTGGATCATTATGATGACAAGGGCCATGGAGCATTGTGGTGACACGGCCATGGAACATTGTGATGAAAAGAATTCTGGAGCATTGTGATGACAAGGGCCGTGGAGCATTGTGATGACACGGTCATGGAACATTGTGATGAGAAGAATTCTGGAGCATTGTGCTGACAAGGGCCATGGAGCATTGTGATGATACGGTCATGGAACATTGTGATGAGAAGAATTCTGGAGCATTGTCATGACAAGGGCCATGGAGCATTTTGATGACACGGTCATGGAACATTGTGATGACAAGAATTCTGGAGCATTATGATGACAAGGGCCATGGAACATTGTGATGACACGGCCATGGAAAATTGTGATGACAAGAATTCTGGAGCATTGTGATGACAATGGCCATGGAGCATTGTGATGACACGGTCATGGAACATTGTGATGAGAAGAATTCTGGAGCATTGTCATGACAAGGGCCATGGAGCAATGTGATGACACGGTCATGGAACATTGTGATGACAAGAATTCTGGAGCATTATGATGACAAGGTCCATGGAGCATTGTGATGACACAGCCATGGAACATGGTGATGACAAGAATTCTGGAGCATTGTGATGACAATGGCCATGGAGCTTTGTGATGACACGGTCATGGAACATTGTGATGAGAAGAATTCTGGAGCATTGTCATGACAAGGGCCATGGAGCATTGTGATGACACGGCCATGGAACATTGTGATGACAAGAATTCTGGAGCATTCTGATGACAAGCGCCATAGAGCATTGTGATGACATGTTCATGGAATATAGTAATGACAAGAATTCTGGAGCATTATGATGACAAGTGCCATGGAGCATTGTGATGACACGGCCATGGAACATTGTGATGACAAGAATTCTGGGGCATTGTGATGACAGTGGCCATGGAGCATTTTGTTGACACGGTCATGGAACATTGTGATGAGAAGGATTCTGGAGCATTGTCATGACAAGGGCCATGGAGCATTGTGATGACACGGTCATGGAACATTGTGATGACAGGAATTCTCGAGCATTGTGCTGACAATGGCCATGGAGCATTGTGATGACACGGTATGGAACATTGTGATGTCAAGAATTCTGGAGCATTGTGATGACACGGTCATGGAACATTTTGATGACAGGAATTCTGGAGCATTGTGCTGAAAAGCGCCATGGAGCATTGTGATGACACGGTCATGGAACAATGTGATGAGAAATATTCCGGAGCATTGTGATGACAAGGGCCATGGAGCATTGTGATGACACGGTCATGGAACATTGTGATGACAAGGATTCTGGAGCATTGTGCTGATGACGGCCATGGAGCATTGTGATGACACAGTCAAGGAACATTGCGATGAAAAAGATTTCTGGAGCATTGTGATGAAAGGGCATGGAGCATTGTGATTAAAGGTGACAAGGAACATTGTGATGATATGGGCAGAGAACTCTGTGGTGACAGTGGTCTTGCAGGATTGTGACGAAAAGTGTCATGGAACATTCTGCTGACAGCGATCATGGAACTTATTGGTAAGAGAGGCTATGGAGATTTGTGATGTCAGGCGTCATGGGGCATTGTGTTGAGAGTGGTCTTGGAGCATTGTGATGAAAAGGGTCATGGAGCACTGTGATTACAGGGGCCATGGAGCATTGTGAATACAAAGGCTATGGAGCATTGAGATGACAGGGTTCATGGAGCACTGTGATGAATGTGATCTTGGATCATTGTGATGACAAGTGTCCTGGAACCTTGTGATGACATGGTTCATGGAGCATTGTGATGACAAGGATCATGGCGAATTGTGATGACATCTGTCATGGGGCATTGTGATGACAGTGGTCATCTAGATTTGCGATGAAAGGTATCATGGAGCACTGTGATGACAGGGGCCATGGAACATTGTGATGACAAAGGCCATGGAGCATTGTGATGACAAGTGTCATGGGGCATTTTGATGACATTGGCATGGAGCATTATGATGACAAGAGTTCTGGAGCATTTTGATGACAAGGGCATGGAGCATTGTGATGACAGTGCCCACGGAGCTTTGTGATGAAAAGGACAGGGTACATTGTGATGACAGGGTTCATGGAGCATTGTGATGAAAGGGCCCATGGAGCATTGAGATGAGAGCCGTTATGAGGCATGGTGATGACAGTGGTCATGGAGCATTGTGATGAAAGAGATCATGGAGCAATATGATAACAGGGGCCATGGAGCATTGTGATGACAGGGGTATTGGAGCATTGTTATGGAAGTAGACATGGATCATTGTGATGACATGTGTCCTGGAACACTGTGATGACACGGTTCATTGAGTATTGTGATGACAAGGGTCATAGTGAATTGTGATGACAAGTGTCATGGGGCATTGTGTGACATTGATCATCTAGGAATTCTGATGAAAGGTATCATGGAGCACTGTGATGAAAATTGTCCTGGATTATTGTGATGACAGCAGTCATGGAGAATTGTGATGACAGGGATTATGCAGCATTGTGTTGACAAGGGTATGGACTATTGTGATGACAATGGTCATGGAGCAATGTGATGAAAGTATTCATGGAACATCGTGATGAAAAGTGCATGGGAGCATTGTGACGATAAAGGCCATGGAGTATTGTGATGACTAGTGTCATGGAGCATTTTAATGAAAGGTTTCATTGTGCACCATGATGACAAAGGGGATGGAGAATTGTGATGAAACTGGTCCTGGAGCATTGTGATAACAAAAGCCATGGAGCATTGTGATGACAGGCATCATGGAGCATTGTGAAGAAAGGGGCCATGGGGTATTGTAATGACACTAGAGAAATATGATGAAAATGGTCAGCGAGCATAGTGATTAAAGTGGTCATTGAGAATTGTGATGAAAAGCGACATAGAGCATTGTGATGACAAAGGTCATGGAGAACTGTGATGACCAGGGTCATGTAGCATTGTGATGACACGGTCATGGAACATTGTGATGACAAGAATTCTGGAGCATTGTGATGACAAGGGCCATGGAGCATTGTGATGACACGGTCATGGAACATTGTGATGAGAAGTATTCTGGAGCATTGTGCTGACAAGGGCCATGGAGCATTGTGATGACACGGTCATGGAACATTGTGATGACAAGAATTCTGGAGCATTCTGATGACAAAGGCGATGGAGCATTGTGATGACACGGTCATGGAACATTGTGATGACAAGAATGCTGGAGCATTCTGATGACAAGCGCCATAGATCATTGTGATGACACGTTCATGGAATATAGTAATGACAAGAATTCTGGAGCAGTATAATGACAAGGGCCATGGAGCATTGTGATGACACGGCCATGGAACATTGTGATGATATGGTCATGGAACATTGTGATGACAAGAATTCTGGAGCATTGTGCTGACAATGGCCATGGAGCATTGTGATGACACGGTATGGAACATTGTGATGTCAAGAATTCTGGAGCATTGTGATGAAAACGGCCATGGAGCATTGTGATGACACGGTCATGGAACAATGTGATGAGAAGTATTCCGGAGCATTGTGATGACAAGGGCCATGGAGCATTGTGATGACACGGTCATGGAACATTGTGATGACAAGAATTCTGGAGCATTGTGCTGATGACGGCCATGGAGCATTGTGATGACACAGTCAAGGAACATTGCGATGAAAAAGATTTCTGGAGCATTGTGATGAAAGGGCATGGAGCATTGTGATTAAAGGTGACAAGGAACATTGTGATGATATGGGCAGAGAACTCTGTGATGACAGTGGTCTTGCAGGATTGTGACGAAAAGTGTCATGGAACATTCTGCTGACAGCGATCATGGAACTTATTGGTAAGAGAGGCTATGGAGATTTGTGATGTCAGGCGTCATGGGGCATTGTGTTGAGAGTGGTCTTGGAGCATTGTGATGAAAAGGGTCATGGAGCACTGTGATTACAGGGGCCATGGAGCATTGTGAATACAAAGGCTATGGAGCATTGAGATGACAGGGTTCATGGAGCACTGTGATGAATGTGATCTTGGATCATTGTGATGAAAAATGTCATGGGGCATTTTGATGAAAGGGTTCATTGTGCACCATGATGACAAAGGGGATGGAGAATTGTGATGAAACTGGTCCTGGAGCATGGTGATAACAAAAGCCATGGAGCATTGTGATGACAGGCATCATGGAGCATTGTGTAGAAAGGGGCCATGGGGTATTGTAATGACACTAGAGAAATATGATGAAAATGGTCAGCGAGCATAGTGATTAAAGTGGTCATTGAGAATTGTGATGAAAAGCGACATAGAGCATTGTGATGACAAAGGTCATGGAGAACTGTGATGACCAGGGTCATGTAGCATTGTGAGGACACGGTCATGGAACATTGTGATGACAAGAATTCTGGAGCATTGTGCTGACAAGGGCCATGGAGCATTGTGATGACACGGTCATGGAACATTGTGATGACAAGAATTCTGGAGCATTCTGATGACAAAGGCGATGGAGCATTGTGATGACACGGTCATGGAACATTGTGATGACAAGAATTCTGGGGCATTATGATGACAAGGTCCATGGAGCATTGTGATGACACAGCCATGGAACATTGTGATGAAAAGAATTCTGGAGCATTGTGATGACAATGGCCATGGAGCTTTGTGATGACACGGTCATGGAACATTGTGATGACAAGAATTCTGGAGCATTGTGCTGACAAGGGCCATGGAGCATTGTGATGACACGGTCATGGAACATTGTGATGAGAAGAATTCTGGAGCATTGTCATGACAAGGGCCATGGAGCATTGTGATGACACGGCCATGGAACATTGTGATGACAAGAATTCTGGAGCATTCTGATGACAAGCGCCATAGAGCATTGTGATGACACGTTCATGGAATATAGTAATGACAAGAATTCTGGAGCATTATGATGACAAGGGCCATGGAGCATTGTGGTGACACGGCCATGGAACATTGTGATGACAAGAATTCTGGAGCATTGTGATGACAAGGGCCATGGAGCATTGTGATGACACGGTCATGGAACAATGTGATGAGAAGAATTCTGGAGCATTGTCATGACAAGGGCCATGGAGCATTGTGATGTCACGGTCATGGAACATTGTGATGACAAGAATTCTGGAGCATTATGATGACAAGGGCCATGGAGCATTGTGATGACACGGCCATGAAACATTGTGATGACAAGAATTCTGGAGCATTGTGATGACAATGGCCATGGAGCATTGTGATGACACGGTCATGGAACATTGTGATGAGAAGAATTCAGGAGCATTGTCATGACAAGGGCCATGGAGCATTTTGATGACACGGTCATGGAACATTGTGATGACAAGAATTCTGGAGCATTGTGATGACAAGGGCCGTGGAGCATTGTGATGACACGGTCATGGAACATTGTGATGAGAAGAAATCTGGAGCATTGTGCTGACAAGGGCCATGGAGCATTGTGATGATACGGTCATGGAACATTGTGATGACAAGAATTCTGGAGCATTATGATGACAAGGGCCATGGAACATTGTGATGACACGGCCATGGAACATTGTGATGACAAGAATTCTGGAGCATTGTGATGACAATGGCCATGGAGCATTGTGATGACACGGTCATGGAACATTGTGATGAGAAGAATTCTGGAGCATTGTCATGACAAGGGCCATGGAGCAATGTGATGACACGGTCATGGAACATTGTGATGACAAGAATTCTGGAGCATTATGATGACAAGGTCCATGGAGCATTGTGATGACACAGCCATGGAACATTGTGATGACAAGAATTCTGGAGCATTGTGATGACAATGGCCATGGAGCTTTGTGATGACACGGTCATGGAACATTGTGATGAGAAGAATTCTGGAGCATTGTCATGACAAGGGCCATGGAGCATTGTGATGACACGGCCATGGAACATTGTGATGACAAGAATTCTGGAGCATTCTGATGACAAGCGCCATAGAGCATTGTGATGACACGTTCATGGAATATAGTAATGACAAGAATTCTGGAGCATTATGATGACAAGTGCCATGGAGCATTGTGATGACACGGCCATGGAACATTGTGATGACAAGAATTCTGGGGCATTGTGATGACAGTGGCCATGGAGCATTTTGTTGACACGGTCATGGAACATTGTGATGAGAAGAATTCTGGAGCATTGTCATGACAAGGGCCATGGAGCATTGTGATGACACGGTCATGGAACATTGTGATGACAGGAATTCTCGAGCATTGTGCTGACAAGGGCCATGGAGCATTGTGATGACACGGTCATGGAACATTGTGATGACAAGAATTCTGGAGCATTGTGATGACAAGGGCCATGGAGCATTGTGATGACACGGTCATGGAACATTGTGATGAGAAGTATTCTGGAGCATTGTGCTGACAAGGGCCATGGAGCATTGTGATGACACGGTCATGGAACATTGTGATGACAAGAATTCTGGAGCATTCTGATGACAAAGGCGATGGAGCATTGTGATGACACGGTCATGGAACATTGTGATGACAAGAATGCTGGAGCATTCTGATGACAAGCGCCATAGAGCATTGTGATGACACGTTCATGGAATATAGTAATGACAAGAATTCTGGAGCAGTATGATGACAAGGGCCATGGAGCATTGTGATGACACGGCCATGGAACATTGTGATGATATGGTCATGGAACATTGTGATGACAAGAATTCTGGAGCATTGTCCTGACTAGGGCCATGGACCATTGTGATGACATGGTCATGGAACATTGTGATGACAATAATTCTGGAGCATTGTGATGACAATGGCCATGGAGCATTGTGATGACACGGTATGGAACATTGTGATGTCAAGTATTCTGGAGCATTGTGATGAAAACGGCCATGGAGCATTGTGATGACACGGTCATGGAACAATGTGATGAGAAGTATTCCGGAGCATTGTGATGACAAGGGCCATGGAGCATTGTGATGACACGGTCATGGAACATTGTGATGACAAGAATTCTGGAGCATTGTGCTGATGACGGCCATGGAGCATTGTGATGACACAGTCAAGGAACATTGCGATGAAAAAGATTTCTGGAGCATTGTGATGAAAGGGCATGGAGCATTGTGATTAAAGGTGACAAGGAACATTGTGATGATATGGGCAGAGAACTCTGTGATGACAGTGGTCTTGCAGGATTGTGACGAAAAGTGTCATGGAACATTCTGCTGACAGCGATCATGGAACTTATTGGTAAGAGAGGCTATGGAGATTTGTGATGTCAGGCGTCATGGGGCATTGCGTTGAGAGTTGTCTTGGAGCATTGTGATGAAAAGGGTCATGGAGCACTGTGATTACAGGGGCCATGGAGCATTGTGAATACAAAGGCTATGGAGCATTGAGATGACAGGGTTCATGGAGCACTGTGATGAATGTGATCTTGGATCATTGTGATGACAAGTGTCCTGGAACCTTGTGATGACATGGTTCATGGAGCATTGTGATGACAAGGACCATGGCGAATTGTGATGACATCTGTCATGGGGCATTGTGATGACAGTGGTCATCTAGAATTGCGATGAAATGTATCATGGAGCACTGTGATGACAGGGGCCATGGAACATTGTGATGACAAAGGCCATGGAGCATTGTGATGACAAGTGTCATGGGGCATTTTGATGACATTGGCATGGAGCATTATGATGACAAGAGTTCTGGAGCATTTTGATGACAAGGGCATGGAGCATTGTGATGACAGGGCCCACGGACCTTTGTGATGAAAAGGACAGGGTACATTGTGATGACAGGGTTCATGGAGCATTGTGATGAAAGGGGCCATGGAGCATTGAGATGAGAGCCGTTATGAGGCATGGTGATGACAGTGGTCATGGAGCATTGTGATGAAAGAGATCATGGAGCAATATGATAACAGGGGCCATGGAGCATTGTGATGACAGATGTATTGGAGCATTGTGATGGAAGTAGACATGGATCATTGTGATGACATGTGTCCTGGAACACTGTGATGACACGGTTCATCGAGTATTGTGATGAAAAGGGTCATAGAGAATTGTGATGACAAGTGTCATGGGGCATTGTGTGACATTGATCATCTAGGAATTGTGATGAAAGGTATCATGGAGCACTGTGATGAAAATTGGCCTGGATTATTGTGATGACAGCAGTCATGGAGAATTGTGATGACAGGGATTATGCAGCATTGTGTTGACAAGGGTATGGACTATTGTGATGACAATGGTCATGGAGCAATGTGATGAAAGTATTCATGGAACATCGTGATGAAAAGTGCATGGGAGCATTGTGACGATAAAGGCCATGGAGTATTGTGATGACTAGTGTCATGGAGCATTTTAATGAAAGGTTTCATTGTGCACCATGATGACAAAGGGGATGGAGAATTGTGATGAAACTGGTCCTGGAGCATTGTGATAACAAAAGCCATGGAGCATTGTGATGACAGGCATCATGGAGAATTGTGAAGAAAGGGGCCATGGGGTATTGTAATGACACTAGAGAAATATGATGAAAATGGTCAGCGAGCATAGTGATTAAAGTGGTCATTGAGAATTGTGATGAAAAGCGACATAGAGCATTGTGATGACAAAGGTCATGGAGAACTGTGATGACCAGGGTCATGTAGCATTGTGATGACACGGTCATGGAACATTGTGATGACAAGAATTCTGGAGCATTGTGCTGACAAGGGCCATGGAGCATTGTGATGACACGGTCATGGAACATTGTGATGACAAGAATTCTGGAGCATTCTGATGACAAAGGCGATGGAGCATTGTGATGACACGGTCATGGAACATTGTGATGACAAGAATTCTGGAGCATTATGATGACAAGTTCCATGGAGCATTGTGATGACACGGCCATGGAACATTGTGATGACAAGAATTCTGGAGCATTGTGATGACAATGGCCATGGAGCATTGTGATGACACGGTCATGGAACATTGTGATGAGAAGAATTCTGGAGCATTGTCATGACAAGGGCCATGGAGCAATGTGATGACACGGTCATGGAACATTGTGATGACAAGAATTCTGGGGCATTATGAGGACAAGGTCCATGGAGCATTGTGATGACACAGCCATGGAACATTGTGATGACAAGAATTCTGGAGCATTGTGATGACAATGGCCATGGAGCTTTGTGATGACACGGTCATGGAACATTGTGATGAGAAGAATTCTGGAGCATTGTCATGACAAGGGCCATGGAGCATTGTGATGACACGGCCATGGAACATTGTGATGACAAGAATTCTGGAGCATTCTGATGACAAGCGCCATAGAGCATTGTGATGACACGTTCATGGAATATAGTAATGACAAGAATTCTGGAGCATTATGATGACAAGTGCCATGGAGCATTGTGATGACACGGCCATGGAACATTGTGATGACAAGAATTCTGGGGCATTGTGATGACATTGGCCATGGAGCATTTTGTTGACACGGTCATGGAACATTGTGATGAGAAGAATTCTGGAGCATTGTCATGACAAGGGCCATGGAGCATTGTGATGACACGGTCATGGAACATTGTGATGACAGGAATTCTCGAGCATTGTGCTGACAAGGGCCATGGAGCATTGTGATGACACGGTCATGGAACATTGTGATGACAAGAATTCTGGAGCATTGTGATGAAAAGGGCCATGGAGCATTGTGATGACACGGTCATGGAACATTGTGATGAGAAGTATTCTGGAGCATTGTGCTGACAAGGGCCATGGAGCATTGTGATGACACGGTCATGGAACATTGTGATGACAAGAATTCTGGAGCATTCTGATGACAAAGGCGATGGAGCATTGTGATGACACGGTCATGGAACATTGTGATGACAAGAATGCTGGAGCATTCTGATGACAAGCGCCATAGAGCATTGTGATGACACGTTCATGGAATATAGTAATGACAAGAATTCTGGAGCAGTATGATGACAAGGGCCATGGAGCATTGTGATGACACGGCCATGGAACATTGTGATGATATGGTCATGGAACATTGTGATGACAAGAATTCTGGAGCATTGTGCTGACTAGGGCCATGGACCATTGTGATGACATGGTCATGGAACATTGTGATGACAATAATTCTGGAGCATTGTGATGACAATGGCCATGGAGCATTGTGATGACACGGTATGGAACATTGTGATGTCAAGAATTCTGGAGCATTGTGATGAAAAGGGCCATGGAGCATTGTGATGACACGGTCATGGAACAATGTGATGAGAAGTATTCCGGAGCATTGTGATGACAAGGGCCATGGAGCATTGTGTTGACACGGTCATGGAACATTGTGATGACAAGAATTCTGGAGCATTGTGCTGATGACGGCCATGGAGCATTGTGATGACACAGTCAAGGAACATTGCGATGAAAAAGATTTCTGGAGCATTGTGATGAAATGGAATGGAGCATTGTGATTAAAGGTGACAAGGAACATTGTGATGATATGGGCAGAGAACTCTGTGATGACAGTGGTCTTGCAGGATTGTGACGAAAAGTGTCATGGAACATTCTGCTGACAGCGATCATGGAACTTATTGGTAAGAGAGGCTATGGAGATTTGTGATGTCAGGCGTCATGGGGCATTGTGTTGAGAGTGGTCTTGGAGCATTGTGATGAAAAGGGTCATGGAGCACTGTGATTACAGGGGCCATGGAGCATTGTGAATACAAAGGCTATGGAGCATTGAGATGACAGGGTTCATGGAGCACTGTGATGAATGTGATCTTGGATCATTGTGATGACAAGTGTCCTGGAACCTTGTGATGACACGGTTCATGGAGCATTGTGATGACAAGGACCATGGCGAATTGAGATGACATCTGTCATGGGGCATTGTGATGACAGTGGTCATCTAGAATTGCGATGAAATGTATCATGGAGCACTGTGATGACAGGGGCCATGGAACATTGTGATGACAAAGGCCATGGAGCATTGTGATGACAAGTGTCATGGGGCATTTTGATGACATTGGCATGGAGCATTATGATGACAAGAGTTCTGGAGCATTTTGATGACAAGGGCATGGAGCATTGTGATGACAGGGCCCACGGACCTTTGTGATGAAAAGGACAGGGTACATTGTGATGACAGGGTTCATGGAGCATTGTGATGAAAGGGGCCATGGAGCATTGAGATGAGAGCCGTTATGAGGCATGGTGATGAGAGTGGTCATGGAGCATTGTGATGAAAGAGATCATGGAGCAATATGATAACAGGGGCCATGGAGCATTGTGATGACAGGGGTATTGGAGCATTGTGATGGAAGTAGACATGGATCATTGTGATGACATGTGTCCTGGAACACTGTGATGACACGGTTCATCGAGTATTGTGATGAAAAGGGTCATAGAGAATTGTGATGACAAGTGTCATGGGGCATTGTGTGACATTGATCATCTAGGAATTGTGATGAAAGGTATCATGGAGCACTGTAATGAAAATTGGCCTGGATTATTGTGATGACAGCAGTCATGGAGAATTGTGATGACAGGGATTATGCAGCATTGTGTTGACAAGGGTATGGACTATTGTGATGACAATGGTCATGGAGCAATGTGATGAAAGTATTCATGGAACATCGTGATGAAAAGTGCATGGGAGCATTGTGACGATAAAGGCCATGGAGTATTGTGATGACTAGTGTCATGGAGCATTTTAATGAAAGGTTTCATTGTGCACCATGATGAGAAAGGGGATGGAGAATTGTGATGAAACTGGTCCTGGAGCATTGTGATAACAAAAGCCATGGAGCATTGTGATGACAGGCATCATGGAGCATTGTGAAGAAAGGGGCAATGGGGTATTGTAATGACACTAGAGAAATATGATGAAAATGGTCAGCGAGCATAGTGATTAAAGTGGTCATTGAGAATTGTGATGAAAAGCGACATAGAGCATTGTGATGACAAAGGTCATGGAGAACTGTGATGACCAGGGTCATGTAGCATTGTGAGGACACGGTCATGGAACATTGTGATGACAAGAATTCTGGAGCATTATGATGACAAGGGCCATGGAGCATTGTGATGACACGGTCATGGAACATTGTCATGAGAAGAATTCTGGAGCATTGTGCTGACAAGGGCCATGGAGCATTGTGATGACACGGTCATGGAACATTGTGATGACAAGAATTCTGGAGCATTCTGATGACAAAGGCAATGGAGCATTGTGATGACACGGTCATGGAACATTGTGATGACAAGAATTCTGGAGCATTATGATGACAAGTTCCATGGAGCATTGTGATGACACGGCCATGGAACATTGTGATGACAAGAATTCTGGAGCATTGTGATGACAATGGCCATGGAGCTTTGTGATGACACGGTCATGGAACATTGTGATGAGAAGAATTCTGGAGCATTGTCATGACAAGGGCCATGGAGCATTGTGATGACACTGCCATGGAACATTGTGATGACAAGAATTCTGGAGCATTCTGATGACAAGCGCCATAGAGCATTGTGATGACACGTTCATGGAATATAGTAATGACAAGAATTCTGGAGCATTATGATGACAAGGGCCATGGAGCATTGTGATGACACGGCCATGGAATATTGTGATGAGAAGAATTCTGGAGCATTGTGATAACAATGGCCATGGAGCATTGTGATGACACGGTCATGGAACTTTGTGATGACAAGAATTCTGGAGCATTCTGATGACAAGCGCCATAGAGCATTGTGATGACATGTTCATGGATTATAGTAATGACAAGAATTCTGGAGCATTATGATGACAAGGGCCATGGAGCATTGTGATGACACGGCCATGGAACATTGTGATGACAAGAATTCTGGGGCATTGTGATGACAGTGGCCATGGAGCATTTTGTTGACACGGTCATGGAACATTGTGATGAAAAGAATTCTGGAGCATTCTGATGACAAGGTTCATGGAGAATTGTGATGACATGGCCATGGAACATTGTGATGACAAGAATTCTGGAGCATTGTGCTGACAATGGCCATGGAGCATTGTGATGATACGGTCATGGAACATTGTGATGAGAAGAATTCTGGAGCATTGTGCTGACAAGGGCCATGGAGCATTGTGATGACACGGTCATGGAACATTGTGATGACAAGAATTCTGGAGCATTCTGATGACAAAGGCGATGGAGCATTGTGATGACACGGTCATGGAACATTGTGATGACAAGAATTCTGGAGCATTATGATGACAAGTTCCATGGAGCATTGTGATTACACGGCCATGGAACATTGTGATGAAAAGAATTCTGGAGCATTGTGATGACAATGGTCATGGAGCTTTGTGATGACACGGTCATGGAACATTGTGATGAGAAGAATTCTGGAGCATTGTCATGACAAGGGCCATGGAGCAATGTGATGACACGGTCATGGAACATTGTGATGACAAGAATTCTGGAGCATTATGATGAAAAGGTCCATGGAGCATTGTGATGACACAGCCATGGAACATTGTGATGACAAGAATTCTGGAGCATTGTGATTACAATGGCCGTGGAGCTTTGTGATGACACGGTCATGGAACATTGTGATGAGAAGAATTCTGGAGCATTGTGATGACACGGCCATGGAACATTGTGATGACAAGAATTCTGGAGCATTCTGATGACAAGCGCCATAGAGCATTGTGATGACACGCTCATGGAATATAGTAATGACAAGAATTCTGGAGCATTATGATGACAAGTGCCATGGAGCATTGTGATGACACGGCCATGGAACATTGTGATGACAAGAATTCTGGGGCATTGTGATGACAGTGGCCATGGAGCATTTTGTTGACACGGTCATGGAACATTGTGATGAGAAGAATTCTGGAGCATTGTCATGACAAGGGCCATGGAGCATTGTGATGACACGGTCATGGAACATTGTGATGACAGGAATTCTCGAGCATTGTGCTGACAAGGGCCATGGAGCATTGTGATGACACGGTCATGGAACATTGTGATGACAAGAATTCTGGAGCATTGTGATGACAAGGGCCATGGAGCATTGTGATGACACGGTCATGGAACATTGTGATGGGAAGTATTCTGGAGCATTGTGCTGACAAGGGCCATGGAGCATTGTGATGACACGGTCATGGAACATTGTGATGACAAGAATTCTGGAGCATTCTGATGACAAAGGCGATGGAGCATTGTGATGACACGGTCATGGAACATTGTGATGAAAAGAATGCTGGAGCATTCTGATGACAAGCGCCATAGAGCATTGTGATGACACGTTCATGGAATATAGTAATGAGAAGAATTCTGGAGCAGTATGATGACAAGGGCCATGGAGCATTGTGATGACACGGCCATGGAACATTGTGATGATATGGTCATGGAACATTGTGATGACAAGAATTCTGGAGCATTGTGATGACAATGGCCAAGGAGCATTGTGATGACACGGTATGGAACATTGTGATGTCAAGAATTCTGGAGCATTGTGATGAAAAGGGCCATGGAGCATTGTGATGACACGGTCATGGAACAATGTGATGAGAAGTATTCCGGAGCATTGTGATGACAAGGGCCATGGAGCATTGTGATGACACGGTCATGGAACATTGTGATGACAAGAATTCTGGAGCATTGTGCTGATGACGGCCATGGAGCATTGTGATGACACAGTCAAGGAACATTGCGATGAAAAAGATTTCTGGAGCATTGTGATGAAAGGGCATGGAGCATTGTGATTAAAGGTGACAAGGAACATTGTGATGATATGGGCAGAGAACTCTGTGATGACAGTGGTCTTGCAGGATTGTGACGAAAAGTGTCATGGAACATTCTGCTGACAGCGATCATGGAACTTATTGGTAAGAGAGGCTATGGAGATTTGTGATGTCAGGCGTCATGGGGCATTGTGTTGAGAGTGGTCTTGGAGCATTGTGATGAAAAGGGTCATGGAGCACTGTGATTACAGGGGCCATGGAGCATTGTGAATACAAAGGCTATGGAGCATTGAGATGACAGGGTTCATGGAGCACTGTGATGAATGTGATCTTGGATCATTGTGATGACAAGTGTCCTGGAACCTTGTGATGACATGGTTCATGGAGCATTGTGATGACAAGGACCATGGCGAATTGTGATGACATCTGTCATGGGGCATTGTGATGACAGTGGTCATCTAGAATTGCGATGAAATGTATCATGGAGCACTGTGATGACAGGGGCCATGGAACATTGTGATGACAAAGGCCATGGAGCATTGTGATGACAAGTGTCATGGGGCATTTTGATGACATTGGCATGGAGCATTATGATGACAAGAGTTCTGGAGCATTTTGATGACAAGGGCATGGAGCATTGTGATGACAGGGCCCACGGACCTTTGTGATGAAAAGGACAGGGTACATTGTGATGACAGGGTTCATGGAGCATTGTGATGAAAGGGGCCATGGAGCATTGAGATGAGAGCCGTTATGAGGCATGGTGATGACAGTGGTCATGGAGCATTGTGATGAAAGAGATCATGGAGCAATATGATAACAGGGGCCATGGAGCATTGTGATGACAGGGGTATTGGAGCATTGTGATGGAAGTAGACATGGATCATTGTGATGACATGTGTCCTGGAACACTGTGATGACACGGTTCATCGAGTATTGTGATGAAAAGGGTCATAGAGAATTGTGATGACAAGTGTCATGGGGCATTGTGTGACATTGATCATCTAGGAATTGTGATGAAAGGTATCATGGAGCACTGTGATGAAAATTGGCCTGGATTATTGTGATGACAGCAGTCATGGAGAATTGTGATGACAGGGATTATGCAGCATTGTGTTGACAAGGGTATGGACTATTGTGATGACAATGGTCATGGAGAAATGTGATGAAAGTATTCATGGAACATCGTGATGAAAAGTGCATGGGAGCATTGTGACGATAAAGGCCATGGAGTATTGTGATGACTAGTGTCATGGAGCATTTTAATGAAAGGTTTCATTGTGCACCATGATGACAAAGGGGATGGAGAATTGTGATGAAACTGGTCCTGGAGCATTGTGATAACAAAAGCCATGGAGCATTGTGATGACAGGCATCATGGAGCATTGTGAAGAAAGGGGCCATGGGGTATTGTAATGACACTAGAGAAATATGATGAAAATGGTCAGCGAGCATAGTGATTAAAGTGGTCATTGAGAATTGTGATGAAAAGCGACATAGAGCATTGTGATGACAAAGGTCATGGAGAACTGTGATGACCAGGGTCATGTAGCATTGTGATGACACGGTCATGGAACATTGTGATGACAAGAATTCTGGAGCATTGTGCTGACAAGGGCCATGGAGCATTGTGATGACACGGTCATGGAACATTGTGATGACAAGAATTCTGGAGCATTCTGATGACAAAGGCGATGGAGCATTGTGATGACACGGTCATGGAACATTGTGATGACAAGAATTCTGGAGCATTATGATGACAAGTTCCATGGAGCATTGTGATGACACGGCCATGGAACATTGTGATGACAAGAATTCTGGAGCATTGTGATGACAATGGCCATGGAGCTTTGTGATGACACGGTCATGGAACATTTTGATGAGAAGAATTCTGGAGCATTGTCATGACAAGGGCCATGGAGCATTGTGATGACACGGCCATGGAACATTGTGATGACAAGAATTCTGGGGCATTGTGATGACAGTGGCCATGGAGCATTTTGTTGACACGGTCATGGAACATTGTGATGAAAAGAATTCTGGAGCATTCTGATGACAAGGTTCATGGAGAATTGTGATGACACGGCAATGGAACATTGTGATGACAAGAATTCTGGAGCATTGTGCTGACAATGGCCATGGAGCATTGTGATGATACGGTCATGGAACATTGTGATGAGAAGAATTCTGGAGCATTGTGCTGACAAGGGCCATGGAGCATTGTGATGACACGGTCATGGAACATTGTGATGACAAGAATTCTGGAGCATTCTGATGACAAAGGCGATGGAGCATTGTGATGACACGGTCATGGAACATTGTGATGACAAGAATTCTGGAGGATTATGATGACAAGTTCCATGGAGCATTGTGATGACACGGCCATGGAACATTGTGATGACAAGAATTCTGGAGCATTGTGATGACAATGGTCATGGAGCTTTGTGATGACACGGTCATGGAACATTGTGATGAGAAGAATTCTGGAGCATTGTCATGAAAAGGGCCATGGAGCAATGTGATGACACGGTCATGGAACATTGTGATGACAAGAATTCTGGAGCATTATGATGACAAGGTCCATGGAGCATTGTGATGACACAGCCATGGAACATTGTGATGACAAGAATTCTGGAGCATTGTGATGACAATGGCCATGGAGCTTTGTGATGACACGGTCATGGAACAATGTGATGAGAAGTATTCCGGAGCATTGTGATGACAAGGGCCATGGAGCATTGTGATGACACGGTCATGGAACATTGTGATGACAAGAATTCTGGAGCATTGTGCTGATGACGGCCATGGAGCATTGTGATGACACAGTCAAGGAACATTGCGATGAAAAAGATTTCTGGAGCATTGTGATGAAAGGGCATGGAGCATTGTGATTAAAGGTGACAAGGAACATTGTGATGATATGGGCAGAGAACTCTGTGATGACAGTGGTCTTGCAGGATTGTGACGAAAAGTGTCATGGAACATTCTGCTGACAGCGATCATGGAACTTATTGGTAAGAGAGGCTATGGAGATTTGTGATGTCAGGCGTCATGGGGCATTGTGTTGAGAGTGGTCTTGGAGCATTGTGATGAAAAGGGTCATGGAGCACTGTGATTACAGGGGCCATGGAGCATTGTGAATACAAAGGCTATGGAGCATTGAGATGACAGGGTTCATGGAGCACTGTGATGAATGTGATCTTGGATCATTGTGATGACAAGTGTCCTGGAACCTTGTGATGACATGGTTCATGGAGCATTGTGATGACAAGGACCATGGCGAATTGTGATGACATCTGTCATGGGGCATTGTGATGACAGTGGTCATCTAGAATTGCGATGAAATGTATCATGGAGCACTGTGATGACAGGGGCCATGGAACATTGTGATGACAAGTGTCATGGGGCATTTTGATGACATTGGCATGGAGCATTATGATGACAAGAGTTCTGGAGCATTTTGATGACAAGGGCATGGAGCATTGTGATGACAGGGCCCACGGACCTTTGTGATGAAAAGGACAGGGTACATTGTGATGACAGGGTTCATGGAGCATTGTGATGAAAGGGGCCATGGAGCATTGAGATGAGAGCCGTTATGAGGCATGGTGATGAGAGTGGTCATGGAGCATTGTGATGAAAGAGATCATGGAGCAATATGATAACAGGGGCCATGGAGCATTGTGATGACAGGGGTATTGGAGCATTGTGATGGAAGTAGACATGGATCATTGTGATGACATGTGTCCTGGAACACTGTGATGACACGGTTCATCGAGTATTGTGATGAAAAGGGTCATAGAGAATTGTGATGACAAGTGTCATGGGGCATTGTGTGACATTGATCATCTAGGAATTGTGATGAAAGGTATCATGGAGCACTGTGATGAAAATTGTCCTGGATTATTGTGATGACAGCAGTCATGGAGAATTGTGATGACAGGGATTCTGCAGCATTGTGTTGACAAGGGTATGGACTATTGTGATGACAATGGTCATGGAGCAATGTGATGAAAGTATTCATGGAACATCGTGATGAAAAGTGCATGGGAGCATTGTGACGATAAAGGCCATGGAGTATTGTGATGACTAGTGTCATGAAGCATTTTAATGAAAGGTTTCATTGTGCACCATGATGACAAAGGGGATGGAGAATTGTGATGAAACTGGTCCTGGAGCATTGTGATAACAAAAGCCATGGAGCATTGTGATGACAGGCATCATGGAGCATTGTGAAGAAAGGGGCCATGGGGTATTGTAATGACACTAGAGAAATATGATGAAAATGGTCAGCGAGCATAGTGATTAAAGTGGTCATTGAGAATTGTGATGAAAAGCGACATAGAGCATTGTGATGACAAAGGTCATGGAGAACTGTGATGACCAGGGTCATGTAGCATTGTGAGGACACGGTCATGGAACATTGTGATGACAAGAATTCAGGAGCATTGTGCTGACAAGGGCCATGGAGCATTGTGATGACACGGTCATGGAACATTGTGATGACAAGAATTCTGGAGCATTCTGATGACAAAGGCGATGGAGCATTGTGATGACACGGTCATGGAACATTGTGATGAAAAGAATTCTGGAGCATTATGATGACAAGTTCCATGGAGCATTGTGATGACACGGCCATGGAACATTGTGATGACAAGAATTCTGGAGCATTGTGATGACAATGGCCATGGAGCTTTGTGATGACACGGTCATGGAACATTGTGATGAGAAGAATTCTGGAGCATTGTCATGACAAGGGCCATGGAGCATTGTGATGACACGGCCATGGAACATTGTGATGACAAGAATTCTGGAGCATTCTGATGACAAGCGCCATAGAGCATTGTGATGACACGCTCATGGAATATAGTAATGACAAGAATTCTGGAGCATTATGATGACAAGTGCCATGGAGCATTGTGATGACACGGCCATGGAACATTGTGATGACAAGAATTCTGGGGCATTGTGATGACAGTGGCCATGGAGCATTTTGTTGACACGGTCATGGAACATTGTGATGAGAAGAATTCTGGAGCATTGTCATGACAAGGGCCATGGAGCATTGTGATGACACGGTCATGGAACATTGTGATGACAGGAATTCTCGAGCATTGTGCTGACAAGGGCCATGGAGCATTGTGATGACACGGTCATGGAACATTGTGATGACAAGAATTCTGGAGCATTGTGATGACAAGGGCCATGGAGCATTGTGATGACACGGTCATGGAACATTGTGATGGGAAGTATTCTGGAGCATTGTGCTGACAAGGGCCATGGAGCATTGTGATGACACGGTCATGGAACATTGTGATGACAAGAATTCTGGAGCATTCTGATGACAAAGGCGATGGAGCATTGTGATGACACGGTCATGGAACATTGTGATGAAAAGAATGCTGGAGCATTCTGATGACAAGCGCCATAGAGCATTGTGATGACACGTTCATGGAATATAGTAATGAGAAGAATTCTGGAGCAGTATGATGACAAGGGCCATGGAGCATTGTGATGACACGGCCATGGAACATTGTGATGATATGGTCATGGAACATTGTGATGACAAGAATTCTGGAGCATTGTGATGACAATGGCCAAGGAGCATTGTGATGACACGGTATGGAACATTGTGATGTCAAGAATTCTGGAGCATTGTGATGAAAAGGGCCATGGAGCATTGTGATGACACGGTCATGGAACAATGTGATGAGAAGTATTCCGGAGCATTGTGATGACAAGGGCCATGGTGCATTGTGATGACACGGTCATGGAACATTGTGATGACAAGAATTCTGGAGCATTGTGCTGATGACGGCCATGGAGCATTGTGATGACACAGTCAAGGAACATTGCGATGAAAAAGATTTCTGGAGCATTGTGATGAAAGGGCATGGAGCATTGTGATTAAAGGTGACAAGGAACATTGTGATGATATGGGCAGAGAACTCTGTGATGACAGTGGTCTTGCAGGATTGTGACGAAAAGTGTCATGGAACATTCTGCTGACAGCGATCATGGAACTTATTGGTAAGAGAGGCTATGGAGATTTGTGATGTCAGGCGTCATGGGGCATTGTGTTGAGAGTGGTCTTGGAGCATTGTGATGAAAAGGGTCATGGAGCACTGTGATTACAGGGGCCATGGAGCATTGTGAATACAAAGGCTATGGAGCATTGAGATGACAGGGTTCATGGAGCACTGTGATGAATGTGATCTTGGATCATTGTGATGACAAGTGTCCTGGAACCTTGTGATGACATGGTTCATGGAGCATTGTGATGACAAGGACCATGGCGAATTGTGATGACATCTGTCATGGGGCATTGTGATGACAGTGGTCATCTAGAATTGCGATGAAATGTATCATGGAGCACTGTGATGACAGGGGCCATGGAACATTGTGATGACAAAGGCCATGGAGCATTGTGATGACAAGTGTCATGGGGCATTTTGATGACATTGGCATGGAGCATTATGATGACAAGAGTTCTGGAGCATTTTGATGACAAGGGCATGGAGCATTGTGATGACAGGGCCCACGGACCTTTGTGATGAAAAGGACAGGGTACATTGTGATGACAGGGTTCATGGAGCATTGTGATGAAAGGGGCCATGGAGCATTGAGATGAGAGCCGTTATGAGGCATGGTGATGACAGTGGTCATGGAGCATTGTGATGAAAGAGATCATGGAGCAATATGATAACAGGGGCCATGGAGCATTGTGATGACAGGGGTATTGGAGCATTGTGATGGAAGTAGACATGGATCATTGTGATGACATGTGTCCTGGAACACTGTGATGACACGGTTCATCGAGTATTGTGATGAAAAGGGTCATAGAGAATTGTGATGACAAGTGTCATGGGGCATTGTGTGACATTGATCATCTAGGAATTGTGATGAAAGGTATCATGGAGCACTGTGATGAAAATTGGCCTGGATTATTGTGATGACAGCAGTCATGGAGAATTGTGATGACAGGGATTATGCAGCATTGTGTTGACAAGGGTATGGACTATTGTGATGACAATGGTCATGGAGAAATGTGATGAAAGTATTCATGGAACATCGTGATGAAAAGTGCATGGGAGCATTGTGACGATAAAGGCCATGGAGTATTGTGATGACTAGTGTCATGGAGCATTTTAATGAAAGGTTTCATTGTGCACCATGATGACAAAGGGGATGGAGAATTGTGATGAAACTGGTCCTGGAGCATTGTGATAACAAAAGCCATGGAGCATTGTGATGACAGGCATCATGGAGCATTGTGAAGAAAGGGGCCATGGGGTATTGTAATGACACTAGAGAAATATGATGAAAATGGTCAGCGAGCATAGTGATTAAAGTGGTCATTGAGAATTGTGATGAAAAGCGACATAGAGCATTGTGATGACAAAGGTCATGGAGAACTGTGATGACCAGGGTCATGTAGCATTGTGATGACACGGTCATGGAACATTGTGATGACAAGAATTCTGGAGCATTGTGCTGACAAGGGCCATGGAGCATTGTGATGACACGGTCATGGAACATTGTGATGACAAGAATTCTGGAGCATTCTGATGACAAAGGCGATGGAGCATTGTGATGACACGGTCATGGAACATTGTGATGACAAGAATTCTGGAGCATTATGATGACAAGTTCCATGGAGCATTGTGATGACACGGCCATGGAACATTGTGATGACAAGAATTCTGGAGCATTGTGATGACAATGGCCATGGAGCTTTGTGATGACACGGTCATGGAACATTTTGATGAGAAGAATTCTGGAGCATTGTCATGACAAGGGCCATGGAGCATTGTGATGACACGGCCATGGAACATTGTGATGACAAGAATTCTGGGGCATTGTGATGACAGTGGCCATGGAGCATTTTGTTGACACGGTCATGGAACATTGTGATGAAAAGAATTCTGGAGCATTCTGATGACAAGGTTCATGGAGAATTGTGATGACACGGCAATGGAACATTGTGATGACAAGAATTCTGGAGCATTGTGCTGACAATGGCCATGGAGCATTGTGATGATACGGTCATGGAACATTGTGATGAGAAGAATTCTGGAGCATTGTGCTGACAAGGGCCATGGAGCATTGTGATGACACGGTCATGGAACATTGTGATGACAAGAATTCTGGAGCATTCTGATGACAAAGGCGATGGAGCATTGTGATGACACGGTCATGGAACATTGTGATGACAAGAATTCTGGAGCATTATGATGACAAGGTCCATGGAGCATTGTGATGACACAGCCATGGAACATTGTGATGACAAGAATTCTGGAGCATTGTGATGACAATGGCCATGGAGCTTTGTGATGACACGGTCATGGAACAATGTGATGAGAAGTATTCCGGAGCATTGTGATGACAAGGGCCATGGAGCATTGTGATGACACGGTCATGGAACATTGTGATGACAAGAATTCTGGAGCATTGTGCTGATGACGGCCATGGAGCATTGTGATGACACAGTCAAGGAACATTGCGATGAAAAAGATTTCTGGAGCATTGTGATGAAAGGGCATGGAGCATTGTGATTAAAGGTGACAAGGAACATTGTGATGATATGGGCAGAGAACTCTGTGATGACAGTGGTCTTGCAGGATTGTGACGAAAAGTGTCATGGAACATTCTGCTGACAGCGATCATGGAACTTATTGGTAAGAGAGGCTATGGAGATTTGTGATGTCAGGCGTCATGGGGCATTGTGTTGAGAGTGGTCTTGGAGCATTGTGATGAAAAGGGTCATGGAGCACTGTGATTACAGGGGCCATGGAGCATTGTGAATACAAAGGCTATGGAGCATTGAGATGACAGGGTTCATGGAGCACTGTGATGAATGTGATCTTGGATCATTGTGATGACAAGTGTCCTGGAACCTTGTGATGACATGGTTCATGGAGCATTGTGATGACAAGGACCATGGCGAATTGTGATGACATCTGTCATGGGGCATTGTGATGACAGTGGTCATCTAGAATTGCGATGAAATGTATCATGGAGCACTGTGATGACAGGGGCCATGGAACATTGTGATGACAAGTGTCATGGGGCATTTTGATGACATTGGCATGGAGCATTATGATGACAAGAGTTCTGGAGCATTTTGATGACAAGGGCATGGAGCATTGTGATGACAGGGCCCACGGACCTTTGTGATGAAAAGGACAGGGTACATTGTGATGACAGGGTTCATGGAGCATTGTGATGAAAGGGGCCATGGAGCATTGAGATGAGAGCCGTTATGAGGCATGGTGATGAGAGTGGTCATGGAGCATTGTGATGAAAGAGATCATGGAGCAATATGATAACAGGGGCCATGGAGCATTGTGATGACAGGGGTATTGGAGCATTGTGATGGAAGTAGACATGGATCATTGTGATGACATGTGTCCTGGAACACTGTGATGACACGGTTCATCGAGTATTGTGATGAAAAGGGTCATAGAGAATTGTGATGACAAGTGTCATGGGGCATTGTGTGACATTGATCATCTAGGAATTGTGATGAAAGGTATCATGGAGCACTGTGATGAAAATTGTCCTGGATTATTGTGATGACAGCAGTCATGGAGAATTGTGATGACAGGGATTCTGCAGCATTGTGTTGACAAGGGTATGGACTATTGTGATGACAATGGTCATGGAGCAATGTGATGAAAGTATTCATGGAACATCGTGATGAAAAGTGCATGGGAGCATTGTGACGATAAAGGCCATGGAGTATTGTGATGACTAGTGTCATGGAGCATTTTAATGAAAGGTTTCATTGTGCACCATGATGACAAAGGGGATGGAGAATTGTGATGAAACTGGTCCTGGAGCATTGTGATAACAAAAGCCATGGAGCATTGTGATGACAGGCATCATGGAGCATTGTGAAGAAAGGGGCCATGGGGTATTGTAATGACACTAGAGAAATATGATGAAAATGGTCAGCGAGCATAGTGATTAAAGTGGTCATTGAGAATTGTGATGAAAAGCGACATAGAGCATTGTGATGACAAAGGTCATGGAGAACTGTGATGACCAGGGTCATGTAGCATTGTGAGGACACGGTCATGGAACATTGTGATGACAAGAATTCTGGAGCATTGTGCTGACAAGGGCCATGGAGCATTGTGATGACACGGTCATGGAACATTGTGATGACAAGAATTCTGGAGCATTCTGATGACAAAGGCGATGGAGCATTGTGATGACACGGTCATGGAACATTGTGATGAAAAGAATTCTGGAGCATTATGATGACAAGTTCCATGGAGCATTGTGATGACACGGCCATGGAACATTGTGATGACAAGAATTCTGGAGCATTGTGATGACAATGGCCATGGAGCTTTGTGATGACACGGTCATGGAACATTGTGATGAGAAGAATTCTGGAGCATTGTCATGACAAGGGCCATGGAGCATTGTGATGACACGGCCATGGAACATTGTGATGACAAGAATTCTGGAGCATTCTGATGACAAGCGCCATAGAGCATTGTGATGACACGTTCATGGAATATAGTAATGACAAGAATTCTGGAGCATTATGATGACAAGGGCCATGGAGCATTGTGATGACACGGCCATGGAATAATGTGATGAGAAGAATTCTGGAGCATTGTGATAACAATGGCCATGGAGCATTGTGATGACACGTCATGGAACTTTGTGATGACAAGAATTCTGGAGCATTCTGATGACAAGCGCCATAGAGCATTGTGATGACATGTTCATGGAATATAGTAATGACAAGAATTCTGGAGCATTATGATGACAAGGGCCATGGAGCATTGTGATGACACGGCCATGGAACATTGTGATGACAAGAATTCTGGGGCATTGTGATGACAGTGGCCATGGAGCATTTTGTTGACACGGTCATGGAACATTGTGATGAAAAGAATTCTGGAGCATTCTGATGACAAGGTTCATGGAGAATTGTGATGACACGGCCATGGAACATTGTGATGACAAGAATTCTGGAGCATTGTGCTGACAATGGCCATGGAGCATTGTGATGATACGGTCATGGAACATTGTGATGAGAAGAATTCTGGAGCGTTGTGCTGACAAGGGGCATGGAGCATTGTGATGACACGGTCATGGAACATTGTGATGACAAGAATTCTGGAGCATTCTGATGACAAAGGCGATGGAGCATTGTGATGACACGGTCATGGAACATTGTGATGACAAGAATTCTGGAGCATTATGATGACAAGTTCCATGGAGCATTGTGATGACACGGCCATGGAACATTGTGATGACAAGAATTCTGGAGCATTGTGATGACAATGGTCATGGAGCTTTGTGATGACACGGTCATGGAACATTGTGATGAGAAGAATTCTGGAGCATTGTCATGACAAGGGCCATGGAGCATTGTGATGACACGGCCATGGAACATTGTGATGACAAGAATTCTGGAGCATTGTGCTGACAATGGTCATGGAGCATTGTGATGATACGGTCATGGAACATTGTGATGAGAAGGATTCTGGAGCATTGTGCTGACAAGGGCCATGGAGCATTGTGATGACACGGTCATGGAACATTGTGATGACAAGAATTCTGGAGCATTCTGATGACAAAGGCGATGGAGCATTGTGATGACACGGTCATGGAACATTGTGATGACAAGAATTCTGGAGCATTCTGATGACAAGCGCCATAGAGCATTGTGATGACACGTTCATGGAATATAGTAATGACAAGAATTCTGGAGCATTATGATGACAAGGGCCATGGAGCATTGTGATGACACGGCCATGGAATATTGTGATGAGAAGAATTCTGGAGCATTGTGATAACAATGGCCATGGAGCATTGTGATGACACGTCATGGAACTTTGTGATGACAAGAATTCTGGAGCATTCTGATGACAAGCGCCATAGAGCATTGTGATGACATGTTCATGGAATATAGTAATGACAAGAATTCTGGAGCATTATGATGATAAGGGCCATGGAGCATTGTGATGACACGGCCATGGAACATTGTGATGACAAGAATTCTGGGGCATTGTGATGACAGTGGCCATGGAGCATTTTGTTGACACGGTCATGGAACATTGTGATGAAAAGAATTCTGGAGCATTCTGATGACAAGGTTCATGGAGAATTGTGATGACACGGCCATGGAACATTGTGATGACCAGAATTCTGGAGCATTGTGCTGACAATGGCCATGGAGCATTGTGATGATACGGTCATGGAACATTGTGATGAGAAGAATTCTGGAGCATTGTGCTGACAAGGGCCATGGAGCATTGTGATGACACGGTCATGGAACATTGTGATGACAAGAATTCTGGAGCATTCTGATGACAAAGGCGATGGAGCATTGTGATGACACGGTCATGGAACATTGTGATGACAAGAATTCTGGAGCATTATGATGACAAGTTCCATGGAGCATTGTGATGACACGGCCATGGAACATTGTGATGACAAGAATTCTGGAGCATTGTGATGACAATGGTCATGGAGCTTTGTGATGACACGGTCATGGAACATTGTGATGAGAAGAAATCTGGAGCATTGTCATGACAAGGGCCATGGAGCATTGTGATGACACGGCCATGGAACATTGTGATGACAAGAATTCTGGAGCATTCTGATGACAAGCGCCATAGAGCATTGTGATGACATGTTCATGGAATATAGTAATGACAAGAATTCTGGAGCATTATGATGACAAGGGCCATGGAGCATTGTGATGACACGGCCATGGAACATTGTGATGACAAGAATTCTGGAGCATTGTGCTGACAATGGCCATGGAGCATTGTGATGATACGGTCATGGAACATTGTGATGAGAAGAATTCTGGAGCATTGTGCTGACAAGGGCCATGGAGCATTGTGATGAAACGGTCATGGAACATTGTGATGACAAGAATTCTGGAGCATTCTGATGACAAAGGCGATGGAGCCTTGTGATGACACGGTCATGGAACATTGTGATGACAAGAATTCTGGAGCATTATGATGACAAGTTCCATGGAGCATTGTGATGACACGGCCATGGAACATTGTGATGACAAGAATTCTGGAGCATTGTGATGACAATGGTCATGGAGCTTTGTGATGACACGGTCATGGAACATTGTGATGAAAAGAATTCTGGAGCATTGTCATGACAAGGGCCATGGAGCATTGTGATGACACGGCCATGGAACATTGTGATGACAAGAATTCTGGAGCATTCTGATGACAAGCGCCATAGAGCATTGTGATGACATGTTCATGGAATATAATAATGACAAGAATTCTGGAGCATTATGATGACAAGGGCCATGGAGCATTGTGATGACACGGCCATGGAACATTGTGATGACAAGAATTCTGGAGCATTGTGCTGACAATGGCCATGGAGCATTGTGATGATACGTTCATGGAACATTGTGATGACAAGAATTCTGGAGCATTGTGATGACAAGGGCCATGGAGCATTGTGATGACACGGTCATGGAACATTGTGATGAGAAGTATTCTGGAGCATTGTGCTGACAAGGGCCATGGAGCATTGTGATGACACGGTCATGGAACATTGTGATGACAAGAATTCTGGAGCATTCTGATGACAAAGGCGATGGAGCATTGTGATGACACGGTCATGGAACATTGTGATGAGAAGTATTCTGGAGCATTGTGCTGACAAGGGCCATGGAGCATTGTGATGACACGGTCATGGAACTTTGTGATGACAAGAATTCTGGAGCATTCTGATGACAAGCGCCATAGAGCATTGTGATGACATGTTCATGGAATATAGTAATGACAAGAATTCTGGAGCATTATGATGACAAGGGCCATGGAGCATTGTGATGACACGGCCATGGAACATTGTGATGACAAGAATTCTGGGGCATTGTGATGACAGTGGCCATGGAGCATTTTGTTGACACGGTCATGGAACATTGTGATGAAAAGAATTCTGGAGCATTCTGATGACAAGGTTCATGGAGAATTGTGATGACACGGCCATGGAACATTGTGATGACAAGAATTCTGGAGCATTGTGCTGACAATGGCCATGGAGCATTGTGATGATACGGTCATGGAACATTGTGATGAGAAGAATTCTGGAGCATTGTGCTGACAAGGGCCATGGAGCATTGTGATGACACGGTCATGGAACATTGTGATGACAAGAAATCTGGAGCATTCTGATGACAAAGGCGATGGAGCATTGTGATGACACGGTCATGGAACATTGTGATGACAAGAATTCTGGAGCATTATGATGACAAGTTCCATGGAGCATTGTGATGACACGGCCATGGAACATTGTGATGACAAGAATTCTGGAGCATTGTGATGACAATGGTCATGGAGCTTTGTGATGACACGGTCATGGAACATTGTGATGAGAAGAATTCTGGAGCATTGTCATGACAAGGGCCATGGAGCAATGTGATGACACGGTCATGGAACATTGTGATGACAAGAATTCTGGAGCATTATGATGACAAGGTCCATGGAGCATTGTGATGACACAGCCATGGAACATTGTGATGACAAGAATTCTGGAGCATTGTGATGACAATGGCCATGGAGCTTTGTGATGACACGGTCATGGAACAATGTGATGAGAAGTATTCCGGAGCATTGTGATGACAAGGGCCATGGAGCATTGTGATGACACGGTCATGGAACATTGTGATGACAAGAATTCTGGAGCATTGTGCTGATGACGGCCATGGAGCATTGTGATGACACAGCCATGGAACCTTGTGATGACAAGAATTCTGGAGCATTGTGATGACAATGGCCATGGAGCTTTGTGATGACACGGTCATGGAACATTGTGATGAGAAGAATTCTGGAGCATTGTCATGACAAGGGCCATG
Organism: Balaenoptera acutorostrata; assembly: GCF_949987535.1. Classification (NCBI taxonomy): domain Eukaryota; kingdom Metazoa; phylum Chordata; class Mammalia; order Artiodactyla; family Balaenopteridae; genus Balaenoptera; species Balaenoptera acutorostrata. The sequence continues at coordinate 2,263,939 of NW_026646025.1, read as the reverse complement.
GAGCATTGTGATGACACGGCCATGGAACATTGTGATGACAAGAATTCTGGAGCATTCTGATGACAAGCGCCATAGAGCATTGTGATGACACGTTCATGGAATATAGTAATGACAAGAATTCTGGAGCATTATGATGACAAGTGCCATGGAGCATTGTGATGACACGGCCATGGAACATTGTGATGACAAGAATTCTGGGGCATTGTGATGACAGTGGCCATGGAGTATTTTGTTGACACGGTCATGGAACATTGTGATGAGAAGAATTCTGGAGCATTGTCATGACAAGGGCCATGGAGCATTGTGATGACACCGTCATGGAACATTGTGATGACAGGAATTCTCGAGCATTGTGCTGACAAGGGCCATGGAGCATTGTGATGACACGGTCATGGAACATTGTGATGACAAGAATTCTGGAGCATTGTGATGACAAGGGCCATGGAGCATTGTGATGACACGGTCATGGAACATTGTGATGAGAAGTATTCTGGAGCATTGTGCTGACAAGGGCCATGGAGCATTGTGATGACACGGTCATGGAACATTGTGATGACAAGAATTCTGGAGCATTCTGATGACAAAGGCGATGGAGCATTGTGATGACACGGTCATGGAACATTGTGATGAGAAGTATTCTGGAGCATTGTGCTGACAAGGGCCATGGAGCATTGTGATGACACGGTCATGGAACTTTGTGATGACAAGAATTCTGGAGCATTCTGATGACAAGCGCCATAGAGCATTGTGATGACATGTTCATGGAATATAGTAATGACAAGAATTCTGGAGCATTATGATGACAAGGGCCATGGAGCATTGTGATGACACGGCCATGGAACATTGTGATGACAAGAATTCTGGGGCATTGTGATGACAGTGGCCATGGAGCATTTTGTTGACACGGTCATGGAACATTGTGATGACAAGAATTCTGGAGCATTGTGCTGACAAGGGCCATGGAGCATTGTGATGACACGGTCATGGAACATTGTGATGACAAGAATTCTGGAGCATTCTGATGACAAAGGCGATGGAGCATTGTGATGACACGGTCATGGAACATTGTGATGACAAGAATTCTGGAGCATTATGATGACAAGTTCCATGGAGCATTGTGATTACACGGCCATGGAACATTGTGATGAAAAGAATTCTGGAGCATTGTGATGACAATGGTCATGGAGCTTTGTGATGACACGGTCATGGAACATTGTGATGAGAAGAATTCTGGAGCATTGTCATGACAAGGGCCATGGAGCAATGTGATGACACGGTCATGGAACATTGTGATGACAAGAATTCTGGAGCATTATGATGAAAAGGTCCATGGAGCATTGTGATGACACAGCCATGGAACATTGTGATGACAAGAATTCTGGAGCATTGTGATGACAATGGCCGTGGAGCTTTGTGATGACACGGTCATGGAACATTGTGATGAGAAGAATTCTGGAGCATTGTGATGACACGGCCATGGAACATTGTGATGACAAGAATTTTGGAGCATTCTGATGACAAGCGCCGTAGAGCATTGTGATGACACGCTCATGGAATATAGTAATGACAAGAATTCTGGAGCATTATGATGACAAGTGCCATGGAGCATTGTGATGACACGGCCATGGAACATTGTGATGACAAGAATTCTGGGGCATTGTGATGACAGTGGCCATGGAGCATTTTGTTGACACGGTCATGGAACATTGTGATGAGAAGAATTCTGGAGCATTGTCAAGACAAGGGCCATGGAGCATTGTGATGACACGGTCATGGAACATTGTGATGACAGGAATTCTCGAGCATTGTGCTGACAAGGGCCATGGAGCATTGTGATGACACGGTCATGGAACATTGTGATGACAAGAATTCTGGAGCATTGTGATGACAAGGGCCATGGAGCATTGTGATGACACGGTCATGGAACATTGTGATGGGAAGTATTCTGGAGCATTGTGCTGACAAGGGCCATGGAGCATTGTGATGACACGGTCATGGAACATTGTGATGACAAGAATTCTGGAGCATTCTGATGACAAAGGCGATGGAGCATTGTGATGACACGGTCATGGAACATTGTGATGAAAAGAATGCTGGAGCATTCTGATGACAAGCGCCATAGAGCATTGTGATGACACGTTCATGGAATATAGTAATGAGAAGAATTCTGGAGCAGTATGATGACAAGGGCCATGGAGCATTGTGATGACACGGCCATGGAACATTGTGATGATATGGTCATGGAACATTGTGATGACAAGAATTCTGGAGCATTGTGATGACAATGGCCAAGGAGCATTGTGATGACACGGTATGGAACATTGTGATGTCAAGAATTCTGGAGCATTGTGATGAAAAGGGCCATGGAGCATTGTGATGACACGGTCATGGAACAATGTGATGAGAAGTATTCCGTAGCATTGTGATGACAAGGGCCATGGAGCATTGTGATGACACGGTCATGGAACATTGTGATGACAAGAATTCTGGAGCATTGTGCTGATGACGGCCATGGAGCATTGTGATGACACAGTCAAGGAACATTGCGATGAAAAAGATTTCTGGAGCATTGTGATGAAAGGGCATGGAGCATTGTGATTAAAGGTGACAAGGAACATTGTGATGATATGGGCAGAGAACTCTGTGATGACAGTGGTCTTGCAGGATTGTGACGAAAAGTGTCATGGAACATTCTGCTGACAGCGATCATGGAACTTATTGGTAAGAGAGGCTATGGAGATTTGTGATGTCAGGCGTCATGGGGCATTGTGTTGAGAGTGGTCTTGGAGCATTGTGATGAAAAGGGTCATGGAGCACTGTGATTACAGGGGCCATGGAGCATTGTGAATACAAAGGCTATGGAGCATTGAGATGACAGGGTTCATGGAGCACTGTGATGAATGTGATCTTGGATCATTGTGATGACAAGTGTCCTGGAACCTTGTGATGACATGGTTCATGGAGCATTGTGATGACAAGGACCATGGCGAATTGTGATGACATCTGTCATGGGGCATTGTGATGACAGTGGTCATCTAGAATTGCGATGAAATGTATCATGGAGCACTGTGATGACAGGGGCCATGGAACATTGTGATGACAAAGGCCATGGAGCATTGTGATGACAAGTGTCATGGGGCATTTTGATGACATTGGCATGGAGCATTATGATGACAAGAGTTCTGGAGCATTTTGATGACAAGGGCATGGAGCATTGTGATGACAGGGCCCACGGACCTTTGTGATGAAAAGGACAGGGTACATTGTGATGACAGGGTTCATGGAGCATTGTGATGAAAGGGGCCATGGAGCATTGAGATGAGAGCCGTTATGAGGCATGGTGATGACAGTGGTCATGGAGCATTGTGATGAAAGAGATCATGGAGCAATATGATAACAGGGGCCATGGAGCATTGTGATGACAGGGGTATTGGAGCATTGTGATGGAAGTAGACATGGATCATTGTGATGACATGTGTCCTGGAACACTGTGATGACACGGTTCATCGAGTATTGTGATGAAAAGGGTCATAGAGAATTGTGATGACAAGTGTCATGGGGCATTGTGTGACATTGATCATCTAGGAATTGTGATGAAAGGTATCATGGAGCACTGTGATGAAAATTGGCCTGGATTATTGTGATGACAGCAGTCATGGAGAATTGTGATGACAGGGATTATGCAGCATTGTGTTGACAAGGGTATGGACTATTGTGATGACAATGGTCATGGAGCAATGTGATGAAAGTATTCATGGAACATCGTGATGAAAAGTGCATGGGAGCATTGTGACGATAAAGGCCATGGAGTATTGTGATGACTAGTGTCATGGAGCATTTTAATGAAAGGTTTCATTGTGCACCATGATGACAAAGGGGATGGAGAATTGTGATGAAACTGGTCCTGGAGCATTGTGATAACAAAAGCCATGGAGCATTGTGATGACAGGCATCATGGAGCATTGTGAAGAAAGGGGCCATGGGGTATTGTAATGACACTAGAGAAATATGATGAAAATGGTCAGCGAGCATAGTGATTAAAGTGGTCATTGAGAATTGCGATGAAAAGCGACATAGAGCATTGTGATGACAAAGGTCATGGAGAACTGTGATGACCAGGGTCATGTAGCATTGTGATGACACGGTCATGGAACATTGTGATGACAAGAATTCTGGAGCATTGTGCTGACAAGGGCCATGGAGCATTGTGATGACACGGTCATGGAACATTGTGATGACAAGAATTCTGGAGCATTCTGATGACAAAGGCGATGGAGCATTGTGATGACACGGTCATGGAACATTGTGATGACAAGAATTCTGGAGCATTATGATGACAAGTTCCATGGAGCATTGTGATGACACGGCCATGGAACATTGTGATGACAAGAATTCTGGAGCATTGTGATGACAATGGCCATGGAGCTTTGTGATGACACGGTCATGGAACATTTTGATGAGAAGAATTCTGGAGCATTGTCATGACAAGGGCCATGGAGCATTGTGATGACACGGCCATGGAACATTGTGATGACAAGAATTCTGGGGCATTGTGATGACAGTGGCCATGGAGCATTTTGTTGACACGGTCATGGAACATTGTGATGAAAAGAATTCTGGAGCATTCTGATGACAAGGTTCATGGAGAATTGTGATGACACGGCAATGGAACATTGTGATGACAAGAATTCTGGAGCATTGTGCTGACAATGGCCATGGAGCATTGTGATGATACGGTCATGGAACATTGTGATGAGAAGAATTCTGGAGCATTGTGCTGACAAGGGCCATGGAGCATTGTGATGACACGGTCATGGAACATTGTGATGACAAGAATTCTGGAGCATTCTGATGACAAAGGCGATGGAGCATTGTGATGACACGGTCATGGAACATTGTGATGACAAGAATTCTGGAGGATTATGATGACAAGTTCCATGGAGCATTGTGATGACACGGCCATGGAACATTGTGATGACAAGAATTCTGGAGCATTGTGATGACAATGGTCATGGAGCTTTGTGATGACACGGTCATGGAACATTGTGATGAGAAGAATTCTGGAGCATTGTCATGACAAGGGCCATGGAGCAATGTGATGACACGGTCATGGAACATTGTGATGACAAGAATTCTGGAGCATTATGATGACAAGGTCCATGGAGCATTGTGATGACACAGCCATGGAACATTGTGATGACAAGAATTCTGGAGCATTGTGATGACAATGGCCATGGAGCTTTGTGATGACACGGTCATGGAACAATGTGATGAGAAGTATTCCGGAGCATTGTGATGACAAGGGCCATGGAGCATTGTGATGACACGGTCATGGAACATTGTGATGACAAGAATTCTGGAGCATTGTGCTGATGACGGCCATGGAGCATTGTGATGACACAGTCAAGGAACATTGCGATGAAAAAGATTTCTGGAGCATTGTGATGAAAGGGCATGGAGCATTGTGATTAAAGGTGACAAGGAACATTGTGATGATATGGGCAGAGAACTCTGTGATGACAGTGGTCTTGCAGGATTGTGACGAAAAGTGTCATGGAACATTCTGCTGACAGCGATCATGGAACTTATTGGTAAGAGAGGCTATGGAGATTTGTGATGTCAGGCGTCATGGGGCATTGTGTTGAGAGTGGTCTTGGAGCATTGTGATGAAAAGGGTCATGGAGCACTGTGATTACAGGGGCCATGGAGCATTGTGAATACAAAGGCTATGGAGCATTGAGATGACAGGGTTCATGGAGCACTGTGATGAATGTGATCTTGGATCATTGTGATGACAAGTGTCCTGGAACCTTGTGATGACATGGTTCATGGAGCATTGTGATGACAAGGACCATGGCGAATTGTGATGACATCTGTCATGGGGCATTGTGATGACAGTGGTCATCTAGAATTGCGATGAAATGTATCATGGAGCACTGTGATGACAGGGGCCATGGAACATTGTGATGACAAAGGCCATGGAGCATTGTGATGACAAGTGTCATGGGGCATTTTGATGACATTGGCATGGAGCATTATGATGACAAGAGTTCTGGAGCATTTTGATGACAAGGGCATGGAGCATTGTGATGACAGGGCCCACGGACCTTTGTGATGAAAAGGACAGGGTACATTGTGATGACAGGGTTCATGGAGCATTGTGATGAAAGGGGCCATGGAGCATTGAGATGAGAGCCGTTATGAGGCATGGTGATGAGAGTGGTCATGGAGCATTGTGATGAAAGAGATCATGGAGCAATATGATAACAGGGGCCATGGAGCATTGTGATGACAGGGGTATTGGAGCATTGTGATGGAAGTAGACATGGATCATTGTGATGACATGTGTCCTGGAACACTGTGATGACACGGTTCATCGAGTATTGTGATGAAAAGGGTCATAGAGAATTGTGATGACAAGTGTCATGGGGCATTGTGTGACATTGATCATCTAGGAATTGTGATGAAAGGTATCATGGAGCACTGTGATGAAAATTGTCCTGGATTATTGTGATGACAGCAGTCATGGAGAATTGTGATGACAGGGATTCTGCAGCATTGTGTTGACAAGGGTATGGACTATTGTGATGACAATGGTCATGGAGCAATGTGATGAAAGTATTCATGGAACATCGTGATGAAAAGTGCATGGGAGCATTGTGACGATAAAGGCCATGGAGTATTGTGATGACTAGTGTCATGGAGCATTTTAATGAAAGGTTTCATTGTGCACCATGATGACAAAGGGGATGGAGAATTGTGATGAAACTGGTCCTGGAGCATTGTGATAACAAAAGCCATGGAGCATTGTGATGACAGGCATCATGGAGCATTGTGAAGAAAGGGGCCATGGGGTATTGTAATGACACTAGAGAAATATGATGAAAATGGTCAGCGAGCATAGTGATTAAAGTGGTCATTGAGAATTGTGATGAAAAGCGACATAGAGCATTGTGATGACAAAGGTCATGGAGAACTGTGATGACCAGGGTCATGTAGCATTGTGAGGACACGGTCATGGAACATTGTGATGACAAGAATTCTGGAGCATTGTGCTGACAAGGGCCATGGAGCATTGTGATGACACGGTCATGGAACATTGTGATGACAAGAATTCTGGAGCATTCTGATGACAAAGGCGATGGAGCATTGTGATGACACGGTCATGGAACATTGTGATGAAAAGAATTCTGGAGCATTATGATGACAAGTTCCATGGAGCATTGTGATGACACGGCCATGGAACATTGTGATGACAAGAATTCTGGAGCATTGTGATGACAATGGCCATGGAGCTTTGTGATGACACGGTCATGGAACATTGTGATGAGAAGAATTCTGGAGCATTGTCATGACAAGGGCCATGGAGCATTGTGATGACACGGCCATGGAACATTGTGATGACAAGAATTCTGGAGCATTCTGATGACAAGCGCCATAGAGCATTGTGATGACACGTTCATGGAATATAGTAATGACAAGAATTCTGGAGCATTATGATGACAAGGGCCATGGAGCATTGTGATGACACGGCCATGGAATAATGTGATGAGAAGAATTCTGGAGCATTGTGATAACAATGGCCATGGAGCATTGTGATGACACGTCATGGAACTTTGTGATGACAAGAATTCTGGAGCATTCTGATGACAAGCGCCATAGAGCATTGTGATGACATGTTCATGGAATATAGTAATGACAAGAATTCTGGAGCATTATGATGACAAGGGCCATGGAGCATTGTGATGACACGGCCATGGAACATTGTGATGACAAGAATTCTGGGGCATTGTGATGACAGTGGCCATGGAGCATTTTGTTGACACGGTCATGGAACATTGTGATGAAAAGAATTCTGGAGCATTCTGATGACAAGGTTCATGGAGAATTGTGATGACACGGCCATGGAACATTGTGATGACAAGAATTCTGGAGCATTGTGCTGACAATGGCCATGGAGCATTGTGATGATACGGTCATGGAACATTGTGATGAGAAGAATTCTGGAGCGTTGTGCTGACAAGGGGCATGGAGCATTGTGATGACACGGTCATGGAACATTGTGATGACAAGAATTCTGGAGCATTCTGATGACAAAGGCGATGGAGCATTGTGATGACACGGTCATGGAACATTGTGATGACAAGAATTCTGGAGCATTATGATGACAAGTTCCATGGAGCATTGTGATGACACGGCCATGGAACATTGTGATGACAAGAATTCTGGAGCATTGTGATGACAATGGTCATGGAGCTTTGTGATGACACGGTCATGGAACATTGTGATGAGAAGAATTCTGGAGCATTGTCATGACAAGGGCCATGGAGCATTGTGATGACACGGCCATGGAACATTGTGATGACAAGAATTCTGGAGCATTGTGCTGACAATGGCCATGGAGCATTGTGATGATACGGTCATGGAACATTGTGATGAGAAGGATTCTGGAGCATTGTGCTGACAAGGGCCATGGAGCATTGTGATGACACGGTCATGGAACATTGTGATGACAAGAATTCTGGAGCATTCTGATGACAAAGGCGATGGAGCATTGTGATGACACGGTCATGGAACATTGTGATGACAAGAATTCTGGAGCATTCTGATGACAAGCGCCATAGAGCATTGTGATGACACGTTCATGGAATATAGTAATGACAAGAATTCTGGAGCATTATGATGACAAGGGCCATGGAGCATTGTGATGACACGGCCATGGAATATTGTGATGAGAAGAATTCTGGAGCATTGTGATAACAATGGCCATGGAGCATTGTGATGACACGTCATGGAACTTTGTGATGACAAGAATTCTGGAGCATTCTGATGAAAAGCGCCATAGAGCATTGTGATGACATGTTCATGGAATATAGTAATGACAAGAATTCTGGAGCATTATGATGACAAGGGCCATGGAGCATTGTGATGACACGGCCATGGAACATTGTGATGACAAGAATTCTGGGGCATTGTGATGACAGTGGCCATGGAGCATTTTGTTGACACGGTCATGGAACATTGTGATGAAAAGAATTCTGGAGCATTCTGATGACAAGGTTCATGGAGAATTGTGATGACACGGCCATGGAACATTGTGATGACCAGAATTCTGGAGCATTGTGCTGACAATGGCCATGGAGCATTGTGATGATACGGTCATGGAACATTGTGATGAGAAGAATTCTGGAGCATTGTGCTGACAAGGGCCATGGAGCATTGTGATGACACGGTCATGGAACATTGTGATGACAAGAATTCTGGAGCATTCTGATGACAAAGGCGATGGAGCATTGTGATGACACGGTCATGGAACATTGTGATGACAAGAATTCTGGAGCATTATGATGACAAGTTCCATGGAGCATTGTGATGACACGGCCATGGAACATTGTGATGACAAGAATTCTGGAGCATTGTGATGACAATGGTCATGGAGCTTTGTGATGACACGGTCATGGAACATTGTGATGAGAAGAATTCTGGAGCATTGTCATGACAAGGGCCATGGAGCATTGTGATGACACGGCCATGGAACATTGTGATGACAAGAATTCTGGAGCATTCTGATGACAAGCGCCATAGAGCATTGTGATGACATGTTCATGGAATATAGTAATGACAAGAATTCTGGAGCATTATGATGACAAGGGCCATGGAGCATTGTGATGACACGGCCATGGAACATTGTGATGACAAGAATTCTGGAGCATTGTGCTGACAATGGCCATGGAGCATTGTGATAATACGGTCATGGAACATTGTGATGAGAAGAATTCTGGAGCATTGTGCTGACAAGGGCCATGGAGCATTGTGATGAAACGGTCATGGAACATTGTGATGACAAGAATTCTGGAGCATTCTGATGACAAAGGCGATGGAGCATTGTGATGACACGGTCATGGAACATTGTGATGACAAGAATTCTGGAGCATTATGATGACAAGTTCCATGGAGCATTGTGATGACACGGCCATGGAACATTGTGATGACAAGAATTCTGGAGCATTGTGATGACAATGGTCATGGAGCTTTGTGATGACACGGTCATGGAACATTGTGATGAAAAGAATTCTGGAGCATTGTCATGACAAGGGCCATGGAGCATTGTGATGACACGGCCATGGAACATTGTGATGACAAGAATTCTGGAGCATTCTGATGACAAGCGCCATAGAGCATTGTGATGACATGTTCATGGAATATAATAATGACAAGAATTCTGGAGCATTATGATGACAAGGGCCATGGAGCATTGTGATGACACGGCCATGGAACATTGTGATGACAAGAATTCTGGAGCATTGTGCTGACAATGGCCATGGAGCATTGTGATGATACGTTCATGGAACATTGTGATGACAAGAATTCTGGAGCATTGTGATGACAAGGGCCATGGAGCATTGTGATGACACGGTCATGGAACATTGTGATGAGAAGTATTCTGGAGCATTGTGCTGACAAGGGCCATGGAGCATTGTGATGACACGGTCATGGAACATTGTGATGACAAGAATTCTGGAGCATTCTGATGACAAAGGCGATGGAGCATTGTGATGACACGGTCATGGAACATTGTGATGAGAAGTATTCTGGAGCATTGTGCTGACAAGGGCCATGGAGCATTGTGATGACACGGTCATGGAACTTTGTGATGACAAGAATTCTGGAGCATTCTGATGACAAGCGCCATAGAGCATTGTGATGACATGTTCATGGAATATAGTAATGACAAGAATTCTGGAGCATTATGATGACAAGGGCCATGGAGCATTGTGATGACACGGCCATGGAACATTGTGATGACAAGAATTCTGGGGCATTGTGATGACAGTGGCCATGGAGCATTTTGTTGACACGGTCATGGAACATTGTGATGAAAAGAATTCTGGAGCATTCTGATGACAAGGTTCATGGAGAATTGTGATGACACGGCCATGGAACATTGTGATGACAAGAATTCTGGAGCATTGTGCTGACAATGGCCATGGAGCATTGTGATGATACGGTCATGGAACATTGTGATGAGAAGAATTCTGGAGCATTGTGCTGACAAGGGCCATGGAGCATTGTGATGACACGGTCATGGAACATTGTGATGACAAGAAATCTGGAGCATTCTGATGACAAAGGCGATGGAGCATTGTGATGACACGGTCATGGAACATTGTGATGACAAGAATTCTGGAGCATTATGATGACAAGTTCCATGGAGCATTGTGATGACACGGCCATGGAACATTGTGATGACAAGAATTCTGGAGCATTGTGATGACAATGGTCATGGAGCTTTGTGATGACACGGTCATGGAACATTGTGATGAGAAGAATTCTGGAGCATTGTCATGACAAGGGCCATGGAGCAATGTGATGACACGGTCATGGAACATTGTGATGACAAGAATTCTGGAGCATTATGATGACAAGGTCCATGGAGCATTGTGATGACACAGCCATGGAACATTGTGATGACAAGAATTCTGGAGCATTGTGATGACAATGGCCATGGAGCTTTGTGATGACACGGTCATGGAACAATGTGATGAGAAGTATTCCGGAGCATTGTGATGACAAGGGCCATGGAGCATTGTGATGACACGGTCATGGAACATTGTGATGACAAGAATTCTGGAGCATTGTGCTGATGACGGCCATGGAGCATTGTGATGACACAGCCATGGAACCTTGTGATGACAAGAATTCTGGAGCATTGTGATGACAATGGCCATGGAGCTTTGTGATGACACGGTCATGGAACATTGTGATGAGAAGAATTCTGGAGCATTGTCATGACAAGGGCCATGGAGCATTGTGATGACACGGCCATGGAACATTGTGATGACAAGAATTCTGGAGCATTCTGATGACAAGCGCCATAGAGCATTGTGATGACACGTTCATGGAATATAGTAATGACAAGAATTCTGGAGCATTATGATGACAAGTGCCATGGAGCATTGTGATGACACGGCCATGGAACATTGTGATGACAAGAATTCTGGGGCATTGTGATGACAGTGGCCATGGAGTATTTTGTTGACACGGTCATGGAACATTGTGATGAGAAGAATTCTGGAGCATTGTCATGACAAGGGCCATGGAGCATTGTGATGACACCGTCATGGAACATTGTGATGACAGGAATTCTCGAGCATTGTGCTGACAAGGGCCATGGAGCATTGTGATGACACGGTCATGGAACATTGTGATGACAAGAATTCTGGAGCATTGTGATGACAAGGGCCATGGAGCATTGTGATGACACGGTCATGGAACATTGTGATGAGAAGTATTCTGGAGCATTGTGCTGACAAGGGCCATGGAGCATTGTGATGACACGGTCATGGAACATTGTGATGACAAGAATTCTGGAGCATTCTGATGACAAAGGCGATGGAGCATTGTGATGACACGGTCATGGAACATTGTGATGAGAAGTATTCTGGAGCATTGTGCTGACAAGGGCCATGGAGCATTGTGATGACACGGTCATGGAACTTTGTGATGACAAGAATTCTGGAGCATTCTGATGACAAGCGCCATAGAGCATTGTGATGACATGTTCATGGAATATAGTAATGACAAGAATTCTGGAGCATTATGATGACAAGGGCCATGGAGCATTGTGATGACACGGCCATGGAACATTGTGATGACAAGAATTCTGGGGCATTGTGATGACAGTGGCCATGGAGCATTTTGTTGACACGGTCATGGAACATTGTGATGACAAGAATTCTGGAGCATTGTGCTGACAAGGGCCATGGAGCATTGTGATGACACGGTCATGGAACATTGTGATGACAAGAATTCTGGAGCATTCTGATGACAAAGGCGATGGAGCATTGTGATGACACGGTCATGGAACATTGTGATGACAAGAATTCTGGAGCATTATGATGACAAGTTCCATGGAGCATTGTGATTACACGGCCATGGAACATTGTGATGAAAAGAATTCTGGAGCATTGTGATGACAATGGTCATGGAGCTTTGTGATGACACGGTCATGGAACATTGTGATGAGAAGAATTCTGGAGCATTGTCATGACAAGGGCCATGGAGCAATGTGATGACACGGTCATGGAACATTGTGATGACAAGAATTCTGGAGCATTATGATGAAAAGGTCCATGGAGCATTGTGATGACACAGCCATGGAACATTGTGATGACAAGAATTCTGGAGCATTGTGATGACACGGCCATGGAACATTGTGATGACAAGAATTCTGGAGCATTGTGATGACACGGCCATGGAACATTGTGATGACAAGAATTCTGGAGCATTCTGATGACAAGCGCCATAGAGCATTGTGATGACACGCTCATGGAATATAGTAATGACAAGAATTCTGGAGCATTATGATGACAAGTGCCATGGAGCATTGTGATGACACGGTCATGGAACATTGTGATGACAAGAATTCTGGAGCATTGTGCTGATGACGGCCATGGAGCATTGTGATGACACAGTCAAGGAACATTGCGATGAAAAAGATTTCTGGAGCATTGTGATGAAAGGGCATGGAGCATTGTGATTAAAGGTGACAAGGAACATTGTGATGATATGGGCAGAGAACTCTGTGATGACAGTGGTCTTGCAGGATTGTGACGAAAAGTGTCATGGAACATTCTGCTGACAGCGATCATGGAACTTATTGGTAAGAGAGGCTATGGAGATTTGTGATGTCAGGCGTCATGGGGCATTGTGTTGAGAGTGGTCTTGGAGCATTGTGATGAAAAGGGTCATGGAGCACTGTGATTACAGGGGCCATGGAGCATTGTGAATACAAAGGCTATGGAGCATTGAGATGACAGGGTTCATGGAGCACTGTGATGAATGTGATCTTGGATCATTGTGATGACAAGTGTCCTGGAACCTTGTGATGACATGGTTCATGGAGCATTGTGATGACAAGGACCATGGCGAATTGTGATGACATCTGTCATGGGGCATTGTGATGACAGTGGTCATCTAGAATTGCGATGAAATGTATCATGGAGCACTGTGATGACAGGGGCCATGGAACATTGTGATGACAAAGGCCATGGAGCATTGTGATGACAAGTGTCATGGGGCATTTTGATGACATTGGCATGGAGCATTATGATGACAAGAGTTCTGGAGCATTTTGATGACAAGGGCATGGAGCATTGTGATGACAGGGCCCACGGACCTTTGTGATGAAAAGGACAGGGTACATTGTGATGACAGGGTTCATGGAGCATTGTGATGAAAGGGGCCATGGAGCATTGAGATGAGAGCCGTTATGAGGCATGGTGATGACAGTGGTCATGGAGCATTGTGATGAAAGAGATCATGGAGCAATATGATAACAGGGGCCATGGAGCATTGTGATGACAGGGGTATTGGAGCATTGTGATGGAAGTAGACATGGATCATTGTGATGACATGTGTCCTGGAACACTGTGATGACACGGTTCATCGAGTATTGTGATGAAAAGGGTCATAGAGAATTGTGATGACAAGTGTCATGGGGCATTGTGTGACATTGATCATCTAGGAATTGTGATGAAAGGTATCATGGAGCACTGTGATGAAAATTGGCCTGGATTATTGTGATGACAGCAGTCATGGAGAATTGTGATGACAGGGATTATGCAGCATTGTGTTGACAAGGGTATGGACTATTGTGATGACAATGGTCATGGAGAAATGTGATGAAAGTATTCATGGAACATCGTGATGAAAAGTGCATGGGAGCATTGTGACGATAAAGGCCATGGAGTATTGTGATGACTAGTGTCATGGAGCATTTTAATGAAAGGTTTCATTGTGCACCATGATGACAAAGGGGATGGAGAATAGTGATGAAACTGGTCCTGGAGCATTGTGATAACAAAAGCCATGGAGCATTGTGATGACAGGCATCATGGAGCATTGTGAAGAAAGGGGCCATGGGGTATTGTAATGACACTAGAGAAATATGATGAAAATGGTCAGCGAGCATAGTGATTAAAGTGGTCATTGAGAATTGTGATGAAAAGCGACATAGAGCATTGTGATGACAAAGGTCATGGAGAACTGTGATGACCAGGGTCATGTAGCATTGTGATGACACGGTCATGGAACATTGTGATGACAAGAATTCTGGAGCATTGTGCTGACAAGGGCCATGGAGCATTGTGATGACACGGTCATGGAACATTGTGATGACAAGAATTCTGGAGCATTCTGATGACAAAGGCGATGGAGCATTGTGATGACACGGTCATGGAACATTGTGATGACAAGAATTCTGGAGCATTATGATGACAAGTTCCATGGAGCATTGTGATGACACGGCCATGGAACATTGTGATGACAAGAATTCTGGAGCATTGTGATGACAATGGCCATGGAGCTTTGTGATGACACGGTCATGGAACATTTTGATGAGAAGAATTCTGGAGCATTGTCATGACAAGGGCCATGGAGCATTGTGATGACACGGCCATGGAACATTGTGATGACAAGAATTCTGGGGCATTGTGATGACAGTGGCCATGGAGCATTTTGTTGACACGGTCATGGAACATTGTGATGAAAAGAATTCTGGAGCATTCTGATGACAAGGTTCATGGAGAATTGTGATGACACGGCAATGGAACATTGTGATGACAAGAATTCTGGAGCATTGTGCTGACAATGGCCATGGAGCATTGTGATGATACGGTCATGGAACATTGTGATGAGAAGAATTCTGGAGCATTGTGCTGACAAGGGCCATGGAGCATTGTGATGACACGGTCATGGAACATTGTGATGACAAGAATTCTGGAGCATTCTGATGACAAAGGCGATGGAGCATTGTGATGACACGGTCATGGAACATTGTGATGACAAGAATTCTGGAGGATTATGATGACAAGTTCCATGGAGCATTGTGATGACACGGCCATGGAACATTGTGATGACAAGAATTCTGGAGCATTGTGATGACAATGGTCATGGAGCTTTGTGATGACACGGTCATGGAACATTGTGATGAGAAGAATTCTGGAGCATTGTCATGAAAAGGGCCATGGAGCAATGTGATGACACGGTCATGGAACATTGTGATGACAAGAATTCTGGAGCATTATGATGACAAGGTCCATGGAGCATTGTGATGACACAGCCATGGAACATTGTGATGACAAGAATTCTGGAGCATTGTGATGACAATGGCCATGGAGCTTTGTGATGACACGGTCATGGAACAATGTGATGAGAAGTATTCCGGAGCATTGTGATGACAAGGGCCATGGAGCATTGTGATGACACGGTCATGGAACATTGTGATGACAAGAATTCTGGAGCATTGTGCTGATGACGGCCATGGAGCATTGTGATGACACAGTCAAGGAACATTGCGATGAAAAAGATTTCTGGAGCATTGTGATGAAAGGGCATGGAGCATTGTGATTAAAGGTGACAAGGAACATTGTGATGATATGGGCAGAGAACTCTGTGATGACAGTGGTCTTGCAGGATTGTGACGAAAAGTGTCATGGAACATTCTGCTGACAGCGATCATGGAACTTATTGGTAAGAGAGGCTATGGAGATTTGTGATGTCAGGCGTCATGGGGCATTGTGTTGAGAGTGGTCTTGGAGCATTGTGATGAAAAGGGTCATGGAGCACTGTGATTACAGGGGCCATGGAGCATTGTGAATACAAAGGCTATGGAGCATTGAGATGACAGGGTTCATGGAGCACTGTGATGAATGTGATCTTGGATCATTGTGATGACAAGTGTCCTGGAACCTTGTGATGACATGGTTCATGGAGCATTGTGATGACAAGGACCATGGCGAATTGTGATGACATCTGTCATGGGGCATTGTGATGACAGTGGTCATCTAGAATTGCGATGAAATGTATCATGGAGCACTGTGATGACAGGGGCCATGGAACATTGTGATGACAAAGGCCATGGAGCATTGTGATGACAAGTGTCATGGGGCATTTTGATGACATTGGCATGGAGCATTATGATGACAAGAGTTCTGGAGCATTTTGATGACAAGGGCATGGAGCATTGTGATGACAGGGCCCACGGACCTTTGTGATGAAAAGGACAGGGTACATTGTGATGACAGGGTTCATGGAGCATTGTGATGAAAGGGGCCATGGAGCATTGAGATGAGAGCCGTTATGAGGCATGGTGATGACAGTGGTCATGGAGCATTGTGATGAAAGAGATCATGGAGCAATATGATAACAGGGGCCATGGAGCATTGTGATGACAGGGGTATTGGAGCATTGTGATGGAAGTAGACATGGATCATTGTGATGACATGTGTCCTGGAACACTGTGATGACACGGTTCATCGAGTATTGTGATGAAAAGGGTCATAGAGAATTGTGATGACAAGTGTCATGGGGCATTGTGTGACATTGATCATCTAGGAATTGTGATGAAAGGTATCATGGAGCACTGTGATGAAAATTGGCCTGGATTATTGTGATGACAGCAGTCATGGAGAATTGTGATGACAGGGATTCTGCAGCATTGTGTTGACAAGGGTATGGACTATTGTGATGACAATGGTCATGGAGCAATGTGATGAAAGTATTCATGGAACATCGTGATGAAAAGTGCATGGGAGCATTGTGACGATAAAGGCCATGGAGTATTGTGATGACTAGTGTCATGGAGGATTTTAATGAAAGGTTTCATTGTGCACCATGATGACAAAGGGGATGGAGAATTGTGATGAAACTGGTCCTGGAGCATTGTGATAACAAAAGCCATGGAGCATTGTGATGACAGGCATCATGGAGCATTGTGAAGAAAGGGGCCATGGGGTATTGTAATGACACTAGAGAAATATGATGAAAATGGTCAGCGAGCATAGTGATTAAAGTGGTCATTGAGAATTGTGATGAAAAGCGACATAGAGCATTGTGATGACAAAGGTCATGGAGAACTGTGATGACCAGGGTCATGTAGCATTGTGAGGACACGGTCATGGAACATTGTGATGACAAGAATTCTGGAGCATTGTGCTGACAAGGGCCATGGAGCATTGTGATGACACGGTCATGGAACATTGTGATGACAAGAATTCTGGAGCATTCTGATGACAAAGGCGATGGAGCATTGTGATGACACGGTCATGGAACATTGTGATGAAAAGAATTCTGGAGCATTATGATGACAAGTTCCATGGAGCATTGTGATGACACGGCCATGGAACATTGTGATGACAAGAATTCTGGAGCATTGTGATGACAATGGCCATGGAGCTTTGTGATGACACGGTCATGGAACATTGTGATGAGAAGAATTCTGGAGCATTGTCATGACAAGGGCCATGGAGCATTGTGATGACACGGCCATGGAACATTGTGATGACAAGAATTCTGGAGCATTCTGATGACAAGCGCCATAGAGCATTGTGATGACACGTTCATGGAATATAGTAATGACAAGAATTCTGGAGCATTATGATGACAAGGGCCATGGAGCATTGTGATGACACGGCCATGGAATATTGTGATGAGAAGAATTCTGGAGCATTGTGATAACAATGGCCATGGAGCATTGTGATGACACGTCATGGAACTTTGTGATGACAAGAATTCTGGAGCATTCTGATGACAAGCGCCATAGAGCATTGTGATGACATGTTCATGGAATATAGTAATGACAAGAATTCTGGAGCATTGTCATGACAAGGGCCATGGAGCATTGTGATGACACGGCCATGGAACATTGTGATGACAAGAATTCTGGGGCATTGTGATGACAGTGGCCATGGAGCATTTTGTTGACACGGTCATGGAACAGTGTGATGAAAAGAATTCTGGAGCATTCTGATGACAAGGTTCATGGAGAATTGTGATGACACGGCCATGGAACATTGTGATGACAAGAATTCTGGAGCATTGTGCTGACAATGGCCATGGAGCATTGTGATGATACGGTCATGGAACATTGTGATGAGAAGAATTCTGGAGCATTGTGCTGACAAGGGGCATGGAGCATTGTGATGACACGGTCATGGAACATTGTGATGACAAGAATTCTGGAGCATTCTGATGACAAAGGCGATGGAGCATTGTGATGACACGGTCATGGAACATTGTGATGACAAGAATTCTGGAGCATTATGATGACAAGTTCCATGGAGCATTGTGATGACACGGCCATGGAACATTGTGATGACAAGAATTCTGGAGCATTGTGATGACAATGGTCATGGAGCTTTGTGATGACACGGTCATGGAACATTGTGATGAGAAGAATTCTGGAGCATTGTCATGACAAGGGCCATGGAGCATTGTGATGACACGGCCATGGAACATTGTGATGACAAGAATTCTGGAGCATTGTGCTGACAATGGCCATGGAGCATTGTGATGATACGGTCATGGAACATTGTGATGAGAAGGATTCTGGAGCATTGTGCTGACAAGGGCCATGGAGCATTGTGATGACACGGTCATGGAACATTGTGATGACAAGAATTCTGGAGCATTCTGATGACAAAGGCGATGGAGCATTGTGATGACACGGTCATGGAACATTGTGATGACAAGAATTCTGGAGCATTATGATGACAAGTTCCATGGAGCATTGTGATGACACGGCCATGGAACATTGTGATGACAAGAATTCTGGAGCATTGTGATGACAATGGTCATGGAGCTTTGTGATGACACGGTCATGGAACATTGTGATGAGAAGAATTCTGGAGCATTGTCATGACAAGGGCCATGGAGCATTGTGATGACACGGCCATGGAACATTGTGATGACAAGAATTCTGGAGCATTCTGATGACAAGCGCCATAGAGCATTGTGATGACATGTTCATGGAATATAGTAATGACAAGAATTCTGGAGCATTATGATGACAAGGGCCATGGAGCATTGTGATGACACGGCCATGGAACATTGTGATGACAAGAATTCTGGAGCATTGTGCTGACAATGGCCATGGAGCATTGTGATGATACGGTCATGGAACATTGTGATGAGAAGAATTCTGGAGCATTGTGCTGACAAGGGCCATGGAGCATTGTGATGAAACGGTCATGGAACATTGTGATGACAAGAATTCTGGAGCATTCTGATGACAAAGGCGATGGAGCATTGTGATGACACGGTCATGGAACATTGTGATGACAAGAATTCTGGAGCATTATGATGACAAGTTCCATGGAGCATTGTGATGACACGGCCATGGAACATTGTGATGACAAGAATTCTGGAGCATTGTGATGACAATGGTCATGGAGCTTTGTGATGACACGGTCATGGAACATTGTGATGAGAAGAATTCTGGAGCATTGTCATGACAAGGGCCATGGAGCATTGTGATGACACGGCCATGGAACATTGTGATGACAAGAATTCTGGAGCATTCTGATGACAAGCGCCATAGAGCATTGTGATGACATGTTCATGGAATATAATAATGACAAGAATTCTGGAGCATTATGATGACAAGGGCCATGGAGCATTGTGATGACACGGCCATGGAACATTGTGATGACAAGAATTCTGGAGCATTGTGCTGACAATGGCCATGGAGCATTGTGATGATACGTTCATGGAACATTGTGATGAGAAGAATTCTGGAGCATTGTGCTGACAAGGGCCATGGAGCATTGTGATGACACGGTCATGGAACATTGTGATGACAAGAATTCTGGAGCATTCTGATGACAAAGGCGATGGAGCATTGTGATGACACGGTCATGGAACATTGGGATGACAGGAATTCTCGAGCATTGTGCTGACAAGTGCCATGGAGCATTGTGATGACACGGTCATGGAACATTGTGATGACAAGAATTCTGGAGCATTGTGCTGACAAGGGCCATGGAGCATTGTGATGACACGGCCATGGAACATTGTGATGACAAGAATTCTGGGGCATTGTGATGACAGTGGCCATGGAGCATTTTGTTGACACGGTCATGGAACATTGTGATGAAAAGAATTCTGGAGCATTCTGATGACAAGGTTCATGGAGAATTGTGATGACACGGCCATGGAACATTGTGATGACAAGAATTCTGGAGCATTGTGCTGACAATGGCCATGGAGCATTGTGATGATACGGTCATGGAACATTGTGATGAGAAGAATTCTGGAGCATTGTGCTGACAAGGGCCATGGAGCATTGTGATGACACGGTCATGGAACATTGTGATGACAAGAATTCTGGAGCATTCTGATGACAAAGGCGATGGAGCATTGTGATGACACGGTCATGGAACATTTTGATGACAAGAATTCTGGAGCATTATGATGACAAGTTCCATGGAGCATTGTGATGACACGGCCATGGAACATTGTGATGACAAGAATTCTGGAGCATTGTGATGACAATGGTCATGGAGCTTTGTGATGACACGGTCATGGAACATTGTGATGAGAAGAATTCTGGAGCATTGTCATGACAAGGGCCATGGAGCAATGTGATGACACGGTCATGGAACATTGTGATGACAAGAATTCTGGAGCATTATGATGACAAGGTCCATGGAGCATTGTGATGACACAGCCATGGAACATTGTGATGACAAGAATTCTGGAGCATTGTGATGACAATGGCCATGGAGCTTTGTGATGACACGGTCATGGAACAATGTGATGAGAAGTATTCCGGAGCATTGTGATGACAAGGGCCATGGAGCATTGTGATGACACGGTCATGGAACATTGTGATGACAAGAATTCTGGAGCATTGTGCTGATGACGGCCATGGAGCATTGTGATGACACAGCCATGGAACATTGTGATGACAAGAATTCTGGAGCATTGTGATGACAATGGCCATGGAGCTTTGTGATGACACGGTCATGGAACATTGTGATGAGAAGAATTCTGGAGCATTGTCATGACAAGGGCCATGGAGCATTGTGATGACACGGCCATGGAACATTGTGATGACAAGAATTCTGGAGCATTCTGATGACAAGCACCATAGAGCATTGTGATGACACGTTCATGGAATATAGTAATGACAAGAATTCTGGAGCATTATGATGACAAGTGCCATGGAGCATTGTGATGACACGGCCATGGAACATTGTGATGACAAGAATTCTGGGGCATTGTGATGACAGTGGCCATGGAGTATTTTGTTGACACGGTCATGGAACATTGTGATGAGAAGAATTCTGGAGCATTGTCATGACAAGGGCCATGGAGCATTGTGATGACACGGTCATGGAACATTGTGATGACAGGAATTCTCGAGCATTGTGCTGACAAGGGCCATGGAGCATTGTGATGACACGGTCATGGAACATTGTGATGACAAGAATTCTGGAGCATTGTGATGACAAGGGCCATGGAGCATTGTGATGACACGGTCATGGAACATTGTGATGAGAAGTATTCTGGAGCATTGTGCTGACAAGGGCCATGGAGCATTGTGATGACACGGTCATGGAACATTGTGATGACAAGAATTCTGGAGCATTCTGATGACAAAGGCGATGGAGCATTGTGATGACACGGTCATGGAACATTGTGATGAGAAGTATTCTGGAGCATTGTGCTGACAAGGACCATGGAGCATTGTGATGACACGGTCATGGAACTTTGTGATGACAAGAATTCTGGAGCATTCTGATGACAAGCGCCATAGAGCATTGTGATGACATGTTCATGGAATATAGTAATGACAAGAATTCTGGAGCATTATGATGACAAGGGCCATGGAGCATTGTGATGACACGGCCATGGAACATTGTGATGACAAGAATTCTGGGGCATTGTGATGACAGTGGCCATGGAGCATTTTGTTGACACGGTCATGGAACATTGTGATGAAAAGAATTCTGGAGCATTCTGATGACAAGGTTCATGGAGAATTGTGATGACACGGCCATGGAACATTGTGATGACAAGAATTCTGGAGCATTGTGCTGACAATGGCCATGGAGCATTGTGATGATACGGTCATGGAACATTGTGATGAGAAGAATTCTGGAGCATTGTGCTGACAAGGGCCATGGAGCATTGTGATGACACGGTCATGGAACATTGTGATGACAAGAATTCTGGAGCATTCTGATGACAAAGGCGATGGAGCATTGTGATGACACGGTCATGGAACATTGTGATGACAAGTTCCATGGAGCATTGTGATGACACGGCCATGGAACATTGTGATGACAAGAATTCTGGAGCATTGTGATGACAATGGTCATGGAGCTTTGTGATGACACGGTCATGGAACATTGTGATGAGAAGAATTCTGGAGCATTGTCATGACAAGGGCCATGGAGCAATGTGATGACACGGTCATGGAACATTGTGATGACAAGAATTCTGGAGCATTATGATGACAAGGTCCATGGAGCATTGTGATGACACAGCCATGGAACATTGTGATGACAAGAATTCTGGAGCATTGTGATGACAATGGCCATGGAGCTTTGTGATGACACGGTCATGGAACAATGTGATGAGAAGTATTCCGGAGCATTGTGATGACAAGGGCCATGGAGCATTGTGATGACACGGTCATGGAACATTGTGATGACAAGAATTCTGGAGCATTGTGCTGATGACGGCCATGGAGCATTGTGATGACACAGTCAAGGAACATTGCGATGAAAAAGATTTCTGGAGCATTGTGATGAAAGGGCATGGAGCATTGTGATTAAAGGTGACAAGGAACATTGTGATGATATGGGCAGAGAACTCTGTGATGACAGTGGTCTTGCAGGATTGTGACGAAAAGTGTCATGGAACATTCTGCTGACAGCGATCATGGAACTTATTGGTAAGAGAGGCTATGGAGATTTGTGATGTCAGGCGTCATGGGGCATTGTGTTGAGAGTGGTCTTGGAGCATTGTGATGAAAAGGGTCATGGAGCACTGTGATTACAGGGGCCATGGAGCATTGTGAATACAAAGGCTATGGAGCATTGAGATGACAGGGTTCATGGAGCACTGTGATGAATGTGATCTTGGATCATTGTGATGACAAGTGTCCTGGAACCTTGTGATGACATGGTTCATGGAGCATTGTGATGACAAGGACCATGGCGAATTGTGATGACATCTGTCATGGGGCATTGTGATGACAGTGGTCATCTAGAATTGCGATGAAATGTATCATGGAGCACTGTGATGACAGGGGCCATGGAACATTGTGATGACAAAGGCCATGGAGCATTGTGATGACAAGTGTCATGGGGCATTTTGATGACATTGGCATGGAGCATTATGATGACAAGAGTTCTGGAGCATTTTGATGACAAGGGCATGGAGCATTGTGATGACAGGGCCCACGGACCTTTGTGATGAAAAGGACAGGGTACATTGTGATGACAGGGTTCATGGAGCATTGTGATGAAAGGGGCCATGGAGCATTGAGATGAGAGCCGTTATGAGGCATGGTGATGAGAGTGGTCATGGAGCATTGTGATGAAAGAGATCATGGAGCAATATGATAACAGGGGCCATGGAGCATTGTGATGACAGGGGTATTGGAGCATTGTGATGGAAGTAGACATGGATCATTGTGATGACATGTGTCCTGGAACACTGTGATGACACGGTTCATCGAGTATTGTGATGAAAAGGGTCATAGAGAATTGTGATGACAAGTGTCATGGGGCATTGTGTGACATTGATCATCTAGGAATTGTGATGAAAGGTATCATGGAGCACTGTGATGAAAATTGGCCTGGATTATTGTGATGACAGCAGTCATGGAGAATTGTGATGACAGGGATTATGCAGCATTGTGTTGACAAGGGTATGGACTATTGTGATGACAATGGTCATGGAGCAATGTGATGAAAGTATTCATGGAACATCGTGATGAAAAGTGCATGGGAGCATTGTGACGATAAAGGCCATGGAGTATTGTGATGACTAGTGTCATGGAGCATTTTACTGAAAGGTTTCATTGTGCACCATGATGACAAAGGGGATGGAGAATTGTGATGAAACTGGTCCTGGAGCATTGTGATAACAAAAGCCATGGAGCATTGTGATGACAGGCATCATGGAGCATTGTGAAGAAAGGGGCCATGGGGTATTGTAATGACACTAGAGAAATATGATGAAAATGGTCAGCGAGCATAGTGATTAAAGTGGTCATTGAGAATTGTGATGAAAAGCGACATAGAGCATTGTGATGACAAAGGTCATGGAGAACTGTGATGACCAGGGTCATGTAGCATTGTGATGACACGGTCATGGAACATTGTGATGACAAGAATTCTGGAGCATTGTGCTGATGACGGCCATGGAGCATTGTGATGACACAGTCAAGGAACATTGCGATGAAAAAGATTTCTGGAGCATTGTGATGAAAGGGCATGGAGCATTGTGATTAAAGGTGACAAGGAACATTGTGATGATATGGGCAGAGAACTCTGTGATGACAGTGGTCTTGCAGGATTGTGACGAAAAGTGTCATGGAACATTCTGCTGACAGCGATCATGGAACTTATTGGTAAGAGAGGCTATGGAGATTTGTGATGTCAGGCGTCATGGGGCATTGTGTTGAGAGTGGTCTTGGAGCATTGTGATGAAAAGGGTCATGGAGCACTGTGATTACAGGGGCCATGGAGCATTGTGAATACAAAGGCTATGGAGCATTGAGATGACAGGGTTCATGGAGCACTGTGATGAATGTGATCTTGGATCATTGTGATGACAAGTGTCCTGGAACCTTGTGATGACATGGTTCATGGAGCATTGTGATGACAAGGACCATGGCGAATTGTGATGACATCTGTCATGGGGCATTGTGATGACAGTGGTCATCTAGAATTGCGATGAAATGTATCATGGAGCACTGTGATGACAGGGGCCATGGAACATTGTGATGACAAAGGCCATGGAGCATTGTGATGACAAGTGTCATGGGGCATTTTGATGACATTGGCATGGAGCATTATGATGACAAGAGTTCTGGAGCATTTTGATGACAAGGGCATGGAGCATTGTGATGACAGGGCCCACGGACCTTTGTGATGAAAAGGACAGGGTACATTGTGATGACAGGGTTCATGGAGCATTGTGATGAAAGGGGCCATGGAGCATTGAGATGAGAGCCGTTATGAGGCATGGTGATGAGAGTGGTCATGGAGCATTGTGATGAAAGAGATCATGGAGCAATATGATAACAGGGGCCATGGAGCATTGTGATGACAGGGGTATTGGAGCATTGTGATGGAAGTAGACATGGATCATTGTGATGACATGTGTCCTGGAACACTGTGATGACACGGTTCATCGAGTATTGTGATGAAAAGGGTCATAGAGAATTGTGATGACAAGTGTCATGGGGCATTGTGTGACATTGATCATCTAGGAATTGTGATGAAAGGTATCATGGAGCACTGTGATGAAAATTGGCCTGGATTATTGTGATGACAGCAGTCATGGAGAATTGTGATGACAGGGATTATGCAGCATTGTGTTGACAAGGGTATGGACTATTGTGATGACAATGGTCATGGAGCAATGTGATGAAAGTATTCATGGAACATCGTGATGAAAAGTGCATGGGAGCATTGTGACGATAAAGGCCATGGAGTATTGTGATGACTAGTGTCATGGAGCATTTTACTGAAAGGTTTCATTGTGCACCATGATGACAAAGGGGATGGAGAATTGTGATGAAACTGGTCCTGGAGCATTGTGATAACAAAAGCCATGGAGCATTGTGATGACAGGCATCATGGAGCATTGTGAAGAAAGGGGCCATGGGGTATTGTAATGACACTAGAGAAATATGATGAAAATGGTCAGCGAGCATAGTGATTAAAGTGGTCATTGAGAATTGTGATGAAAAGCGACATAGAGCATTGTGATGACAAAGGTCATGGAGAACTGTGATGACCAGGGTCATGTAGCATTGTGATGACACGGTCATGGAACATTGTGATGACAAGAATTCTGGAGCATTGTGCTGATGACGGCCATGGAGCATTGTGATGACACAGTCAAGGAACATTGCGATGAAAAAGATTTCTGGAGCATTGTGATGAAAGGGCATGGAGCATTGTGATTAAAGGTGACAAGGAACATTGTGATGATATGGGCAGAGAACTCTGTGATGACAGTGGTCTTGCAGGATTGTGACGAAAAGTGTCATGGAACATTCTGCTGACAGCGATCATGGAACTTATTGGTAAGAGAGGCTATGGAGATTTGTGATGTCAGGCGTCATGGGGCATTGTGTTGAGAGTGGTCTTGGAGCATTGTGATGAAAAGGGTCATGGAGCACTGTGATTACAGGGGCCATGGAGCATTGTGAATACAAAGGCTATGGAGCATTGAGATGACAGGGTTCATGGAGCACTGTGATGAATGTGATCTTGGATCATTGTGATGACAAGTGTCCTGGAACCTTGTGATGACATGGTTCATGGAGCATTGTGATGAAAAGGACCATGGCGAATTGTGATGACATCTGTCATGGGGCATTGTGATGACAGTGGTCATCTAGAATTGCGATGAAATGTATCATGGAGCACTGTGATGACAGGGGCCATGGAACATTGTGATGACAAAGGCCATGGAGCATTGTGATGACAAGTGTCATGGGGCATTTTGATGACATTGGCATGGAGCATTATGATGACAAAGGCGATGGAGCATTGTGATGACACGGTCATGGAACATTGTGATGACAAGAATTCTGGAGCATTGTGCTGACAAGGGCCATGGAGCATTGTGATGACACGGTCATGGAACATTGTGATGACAAGAATTCTGGAGCATTCTGATGACAAAGGCGATGGAGCATTGTGATGACACGGTCATGGAACATTGTGATGACAAGAATTCTGGAGCATTATGATGACAAGTTCCATGGAGCATTGTGATGACACGGCCATGGAACATTGTGATGACAAGAATTCTGGAGCATTGTGATGACAATGGCCATGGAGCTTTGTGATGACACGGTCATGGAACATTGTGATGAGAAGAATTCTGGAGCATTGTCATGACAAGGGCCATGGAGCATTGTGATGACACGGCCATGGAACATTGTGATGACAAAAATTCTGGAGCATTCTGATGACAAGCGCCATAGAGCATTGTGATGACACGTTCATGGAATATAGTAATGACAAGAATTCTGGAGCATTATGATGACAAGGGCCATGGAGCATTGTGATGACACGGCCATGGAATATTGTGATGAGAAGAATTCTGGAGCATTGTGATAACAATGGCCATGGAGCATTGTGATGACACGGTCATGGAACTTTGTGATGACAAGAATTCTGGAGCATTGTGATGACAAGCGCCATAGAGCATTGTGATGACATGTTCATGGAATATAGTAATGACAAGAATTCTGGAGCATTATGATGACAAGGGCCATGGAGCATTGTGATGACACGGCCATGGAACATTGTGATGACAAGAATTCTGGGGCATTGTGATGACAGTGGCCATGGAGCATTTTGTTGACACGGTCATGGAACATTGTGATGAAAAGAATTCTGGAGCATTCTGATGACAAGGTTCATGGAGAATTGTGATGACACGGCCATGGAACATTGTGATGACAAGAATTCTGGAGCATTGTGCTGACAATGGCCATGGAGCATTGTGATGATACGGTCATGGAACATTGTGATGAGAAGAATTCTGGAGCATTGTGCTGACAAGGGCCATGGAGCATTGTGATGACACGGTCATGGAACATTGTGATGACAAGAATTCTGGAGCATTCTGATGACAAAGGCGATGGAGCATTGTGATGACACGGTCATGGAACATTGTAATGACAAGAATTCTGGAGCATTATGATGACAAGTTCCATGGAGCATTGTGATGACACGGCCATGGAACATTGTGATGACAAGAATTCTGGAGCATTGTGATGACAATGGTCATGGAGCTTTGTGATGACACGGTCATGGAACATTGTGATGAGAAGAATTCTGGAGCATTGTCA
Source organism: Balaenoptera acutorostrata (assembly GCF_949987535.1). Taxonomy (NCBI): domain Eukaryota; kingdom Metazoa; phylum Chordata; class Mammalia; order Artiodactyla; family Balaenopteridae; genus Balaenoptera; species Balaenoptera acutorostrata. The sequence continues at coordinate 2,235,042 of NW_026646025.1, read as the reverse complement.
TGACAAGGGCCATGGAGCAATGTGATGACACGGTCATGGAACATTGTGATGACAAGAATTCTGGAGCATTATGATGACAAGGTCCATGGAGCATTGTGATGATACAGCCATGGAACATTGTGATGACAAGAATTCTGGAGCATTGTGATGACAATGGCCATGGAGCTTTGTGATGACACGGTCATGGAACAATGTGATGAGAAGTATTCCGGAGCATTGTGATGACAAGGGCCATGGAGCATTGTGATGACACGGTCATGGAACATTGTGATGACAAGAATTCTGGAGCATTGTGCTGATGACGGCCATGGAGCATTGTGATGACACAGTCAAGGAACATTGCGATGAAAAAGATTTCTGGAGCATTGTGATGAAAGGGCATGGAGCATTGTGATTAAAGGTGACAAGGAACATTGTGATGATATGGGCAGAGAACTCTGTGATGACAGTGGTCTTGCAGGATTGTGACGAAAAGTGTCATGGAACATTCTGCTGACAGCGATCATGGAACTTATTGGTAAGAGAGGCTATGGAGATTTGTGATGTCAGGCGTCATGGGGCATTGTGTTGAGAGTGGTCTTGGAGCATTGTGATGAAAAGGGTCATGGAGCACTGTGATTACAGGGGCCATGGAGCATTGTGAATACAAAGGCTATGGAGCATTGAGATGACAGGGTTCATGGAGCACTGTGATGAATGTGATCTTGGATCATTGTGATGACAAGTGTCCTGGAACCTTGTGATGACATGGTTCATGGAGCATTGTGATGACAAGGACCATGGCGAATTGTGATGACATCTGTCATGGGGCATTGTGATGACAGTGGTCATCTAGAATTGCGATGAAATGTATCATGGAGCACTGTGATGACAGGGGCCATGGAACATTGTGATGACAAAGGCCATGGAGCATTGTGATGACAAGTGTCATGGGGCATTTTGATGACATTGGCATGGAGCATTATGATGACAAGAGTTCTGGAGCATTTTGATGACAAGGGCATGGAGCATTGTGATGACAGGGCCCACGGACCTTTGTGATGAAAAGGACAGGGTACATTGTGATGACAGGGTTCATGGAGCATTGTGATGAAAGGGGCCATGGAGCATTGAGATGAGAGCCGTTATGAGGCATGGTGATGACAGTGGTCATGGAGCATTGTGATGAAAGAGATCATGGAGCAATATGATAACAGGGGCCATGGAGCATTGTGATGACAGGGGTATTGGAGCATTGTGATGGAAGTAGACATGGATCATTGTGATGACATGTGTCCTGGAACACTGTGATGACACGGTTCATCGAGTATTGTGATGAAAAGGGTCATAGAGAATTGTGATGACAAGTGTCATGGGGCATTGTGTGACATTGATCATCTAGGAATTGTGATGAAAGGTATCATGGAGCACTGTGATGAAAATTGGCCTGGATTATTGTGATGACAGCAGTCATGGAGAATTGTGATGACAGGGATTATGCAGCATTGTGTTGACAAGGGTATGGACTATTGTGATGACAATGGTCATGGAGCAATGTGATGAAAGTATTCATGGAACATCGTGATGAAAAGTGCATGGGAGCATTGTGACGATAAAGGCCATGGAGTATTGTGATGACTAGTGTCATGGAGCATTTTAATGAAAGGTTTCATTGTGCACCATGATGACAAAGGGGATGGAGAATTGTGATGAAACTGGTCCTGGAGCATTGTGATAACAAAAGCCATGGAGCATTGTGATGACAGGCATCATGGAGCATTGTGAAGAAAGGGGCCATGGGGTATTGTAATGACACTAGAGAAATATGATGAAAATGGTCAGCGAGCATAGTGATTAAAGTGGTCATTGAGAATTGTGATGAAAAGCGACATAGAGCATTGTGATGACAAAGGTCATGGAGAACTGTGATGACCAGGGTCATGTAGCATTGTGATGACACGGTCATGGAACATTGTGATGACAAGAATTCTGGAGCATTGTGCTGACAAGGGCCATGGAGCATTGTGATGACACGGTCATGGAACATTGTGATGACAAGAATTCTGGAGCATTCTGATGACAAAGGCGATGGAGCATTGTGATGACACGGTCATGAAACATTGTGATGACAAGAATTCTGGAGCATTATGATGACAAGTTCCATGGAGCATTGTGATGACACGGCCATGGAACATTGTGATGACAAGAATTCTGGAGCATTGTGATGACAATGGCCATGGAGCTTTGTGATGACACGGTCATGGAACATTGTGATGAGAAGAATTCTGGAGCATTGTCATGACAAGGGCCATGGAGCATTGTGATGACACGGCCATGGAACATTGTGATGACAAGAATTCTGGAGCATTCTGATGACAAGCGCCATAGAGCATTGTGATGACACGTTCATGGAATATAGTAATGACAAGAATTCTGGAGCATTATGATGACAAGGGCCATGGAGCATTGTGATGACACGGCCATGGAATATTGTGATGAGAAGAATTCTGGAGCATTGTGATAACAATGGCCATGGAGCATTGTGATGACACGGTCATGGAACTTTGTGATGACAAGAATTCTGGAGCATTCTGATGACAAGCGCCATAGAGCATTGTGATGACATGTTCATGGAATATAGTAATGACAAGAATTCTGGAGCATTATGATGACAAGGGCCATGGAGCATTGTGATGACACGGCCATGGAACATTGTGATGACAAGAATTCTGGGGCATTGTGATGACAGTGGCCATGGAGCATTTTGTTGACACGGTCATGGAACATTGTGATGAAAAGAATTCTGGAGCATTCTGATGACAAGGTTCATGGAGAATTGTGATGACACGGCCATGGAACATTGTGATGACAAGAATTCTGGAGCATTGTGCTGACAATGGCCATGGAGCATTGTGATGATACGGTCATGGAACATTGTGATGAGAAGAATTCTGGAGCATTGTGCTGACAAGGGCCATGGAGCATTGTGATGACACGGTCATGGAACATTGTGATGACAAGAATTCTGGAGCATTCTGATGACAAAGGCGATGGAGCATTGTGATGACACGGTCATGGAACATTGTGATGACAAGAATTCTGGAGCATTATGATGACAAGTTCCATGGAGCATTGTGATGACACGGCCATGGAACATTGTGATGACAAGAATTCTGGAGCATTGTGATGACACTGGTCATGGAGCTTTGTGATGACACGGTCATGGAACATTGTGATGAGAAGAATTCTGGAGCATTGTCATGACAAGGGCCATGGAGCAATGTGATGACACGGTCATGGAACATTGTGATGACAAGAATTCTGGAGCATTATGATGACAAGGTCCATGGAGCATTGTGATGACACAGCCATGGAACATTGTGATGAAAAGAATTCTGGAGCATTGTGATGACAATGGCCATGGAGCTTTGTGATGACACGGTCATGGAACAATGTGATGAGAAGTATTCCGGAGCATTGTGATGACAAGGGCCATGGAGCATTGTGATGATACGGTCATGGAACATTGTGATGACAAGAATTCTGGAGCATTGTGCTGATGACGGCCATGGAGCATTGTGATGACAGTCAAGGAACATTGCGATGAAAAAGATTTCTGGAGCATTGTGATGAAAGGGCATGGAGCATTGTGATTAAAGGTGACAAGGAACATTGTGATGATATGGGCAGAGAACTCTGTGATGACTGTGGTCTTGCAGGATTGTGACGAAAAGTGTCATGGAACATTCTGCTGACAGCGATCATGGAACTTATTGGTAAGAGAGGCTATGGAGATTTGTGATGTCAGGCGTCATGGGGCATTGTGTTGAGAGTGGTCTTGGAGCATTGTGATGAAATGGGTCATGGAGCACTGTGATTACAGGGGCCATGGAGCATTGTGAATACAAAGGCTATGGAGCATTGAGATGACAGGTTTCATGGAGCACTGTGATGAATGTGATCTTGGATCATTGTGATGACAAGTGTCCTGGAACCTTGTGATGACATGGTTCATGGAGCATTGTGATGACAAGGACCATGGCGAATTGTGATGACATCTGTCATGGGGCATTGTGATGACAGTGGTCATCTAGAATTGCGATGAAATGTATCATGGAGCACTGTGATGACAGGGGCCATGGAACATTGTGATGACAAAGGCCATGGAGCATTGTGATGACAAGTGTCATGGGGCATTTTGATGACATTGGCATGGAGCATTATGATGACAAGAGTTCTGGAGCATTTTGATGACAAGGGCATGGAGCATTGTGATGACAGGGCCCACGGACCTTTGTGATGAAAAGGACAGGGTACATTGTGATGACAGGGTTCATGGAGCATTGTGATGAAAGGGGCCATGGAGCATTGAGATGAGAGCCGTTATGAGGCATGGTGATGACAGTGGTCATGGAGCATTGTGATGAAAGAGATCATGGAGCAATATGATAACAGGGGCCATGGAGCATTGTGATGACAGGGGTTTTGGAGCATTGTGATGGAAGTAGACATGGATCATTGTGATGACATGTGTCCTGGAACACTGTGATGACACGGTTCATCGAGTATTGTGATGAAAAGGGTCATAGAGAATTGTGATGACAAGTGTCATGGGGCATTGTGTGACATTGATCATCTAGGAATTGTGATGAAAGGTATCATGGAGCACTGTGATGAAAATTGGCCTGGATTATTGTGATGACAGCAGTCATGGAGAATTGTGATGACAGGGATTATGCAGCATTGTGTTGACAAGGGTATGGACTACTGTGATGACAATGGTCATGGAGCAATGTGATGAAAGTATTCATGGAACCTCGTGATTAAAAGTGCATGGGAGCATTGTGACGATAAAGGCCATGGAGTATTGTGATGACTAGTGTCATGGAGCATTTTAATGAAAGGTTTCATTGTGCACCATGATGACAAAGGGGATGGAGAATTGTGATGAAACTGGTCCTGGAGCATTGTGATAACAAAAGCCATGGAGCATTGTGATGACAGGCATCATGGAGCATTGTGAAGAAAGGGGCCATGGGGTATTGTAATGACACTAGAGAAATATGATGAAAATGGTCAGCGAGCATAGTGATTAAAGTGGTCATTGAGAATTGTGATGAAAAGCGACATAGAGCATTGTGATGACAAAGGTCATGGAGAACTGTGATGACCAGAGTCATGTAGCATTGTGAGGACACGGTCATGGAACATTGTGATGACAAGAATTCTGGAGCATTGTGCTGACAAGGGCCATGGAGCATTGTGATGACACGGTCATGGAACATTGTGATGACAAGAATTCTGGAGCATTCTGATGACAAAGGCGATGGAGCATTGTGATGACACGGTCATGGAACATTGTGATGACAAGAATTCTGGAGCATTATGATGACAAGTTCCATGGAGCATTGTGATGACACGGCCATGGAACATTGTGATGACAAGAATTCTGGAGCATTGTGATGACAATGGCCATGGAGCTTTGTGATGACACGGTCATGGAACATTGTGATGAGAAGAATTCTGGAGCATTGTCATGACAAGGGCCATGGAGCATTGTGATGACACGGCCATGGAACATTGTGATGACAAGAATTCTGGAGCATTCTGATGACAAGCGCCATAGAGCATTGTGATGACACGTTCATGGAATATAGTAATGACAAGAATTCTGGAGCATTATGATGACAAGGGCCATGGAGCATTGTGATGACACGGCCATGGAACATTGTGATGACAAGAATTCTGGGGCATTGTGATGACAGTGGCCATGAGCATTTTGTTGACACGGTCATGGAACATTGTGATGAAAAGAATTCTGGAGCATTCTGATGACAAGGTTCATGGAGAATTGTGATGACACGGCCATGGAACATTGTGATGACAAGAATTCTGGAGCATTGTGCTGACAATGGCCATGGAGCATTGTGATGATACGGTCATGGAACATTGTGATGAGAAGAATTCTGGAGCATTGTGCTGACAAGGGCCATGGAGCATTGTGATGACACGGTCATGGAACATTGTGATGACAAGAATTCTTGAGCATTCTGATGACAAAGGCGATGGAGCATTGTGATGACACGGTCATGGAACATTGTGATGACAAGAATTCTGGAGCATTATGATGACAAGTTCCATGGAGCATTGTGATGACACGGCCATGGAACATTGTGATGACAAGAATTCTGGAGCATTGTGATGACAATGGTCATGGAGCTTTGCGATGACACGGTCATGGAACATTGTGATGAGAAGAATTCTGGAGCATTGTCATGACAAGGGCCATGGAGCAATGTGATGACACGGTCATGGAACATTGTGATGACAAGAATTCTGGAGCATTATGATGACAAGGTCCATGGAGCATTGTGATGACACAGCCATGGAACATTGTGATGACAAGAATTCTGGAGCATTGTGATGACAATGGCCATGGAGCTTTGTGATGACACGGTCATGGAACATTGTGATGAGAAGAATTCTGGAGCATTGTCATGAAAAGGGCCATGGAGCATTGTGATGACACGACCATGGAACATTGTGATGACAAGAATTCTGGAGCATTCTGATGACAAGCGCCATAGAGCATTGTGATGACAAGTTCATGGAATATAGTAATGACAAGAATTCTGGAGCATTATGATGACAAGTGCCATGGAGCATTGTGATGACACGGCCATGGAACATTGTGATGACAAGAATTCTGGGGCATTGTGATGACAGTGGCCATGGAGTATTTTGTTGACACGGTCATGGAACATTGTGATGAGAAGAATTCTGGAGCATTGTCATGACAAGGGCCATGGAGCATTGTGATGACACGGTCATGGAACATTGTGATGACAGGAATTCTCGAGCATTGTGCTGACAAGTGCCATGGAGCTTTGTGATGACACGGTCATGGAACATTGTGATGAGAAGAATTCTGGAGCATTGTCATGACAAGGGCCATGGAGCATTGTGATGACACGGCCATGGAACATTGTGATGACAAGAATTCTGGAGCATTCTGATGACAAGCGCCATAGAGCATTGCGATGACACGTTCATGGAATATAGTAATGACAAGAATTCTGGAGCATTATGATGACAAGGGCCATGGAGCATTGTGATGACACGGCCATGGAATATTGTGATGAGAAGAATTCTGGAGCATTGTGATAACAATGGCCATGGAGCATTGTGATGACACGGTCATGGAACTTTGTGATGACAAGAATTCTGGAGCATTGTGATGACAAGCGCCATAGAGCATTGTGATGACATGTTCATGGAATATAGTAATGACAAGAATTCTGGAGCATTATGATGACAAGGGCCATGGAGCATTGTGATGACACGGCCATGGAACATTGTGATGACAAGAATTCTGGGGCATTGTGATGACAGTGGCCATGGAGCATTTTGTTGACACGGTCATGGAACATTGTGATGAAAAGAATTCTGGAGCATTCTGATGACAAGGTTCATGGAGAATTGTGATGACACGGCCATGGAACATTGTGATGACAAGAATTCTGGAGCATTGTGCTGACAATGGCCATGGAGCATTGTGATGATACGGTCATGGAACATTGTGATGAGAAGAATTCTGGAGCATTGTGCTGACAAGGGCCATGGAGCATTGTGATGACACTGTCATGGAACATTGTGATGACAAGAATTCTGGAGCATTCTGATGACAAAGGCGATGGAGCATTGTGATGACACGGTCATGGAATATTGTGATGACAAGAATTCTGGAGCATTATGATGACAAGTTCCATGGAGCATTGTGATGACACGGCCATGGAACATTGTGATGATAAGAATTCTGGAGCATTGGGATGACAATGGTCATGGAGCTTTGTGATGACACGGTCATGGAACATTGTGATGAGAAGAAATCTGGAGCATTGTCATGACAAGGGCCATGGAGCAATGTGATGACACGGTCATGGAACATTGTGATGACAAGAATTCTGGAGTATTATGATGACAAGGGCCATGGAGCATTGTGATGACACAGCCATGGAACATTGTGATGACAAGAATTCTGGAGCATTGTGATGACAATGGCCATGGAGCTTTGTGATGATACGGTCATGGAACAATGTGATGAGAAGTATTCCGGAGCATTGTGATGACAAGGGCCATGGAGCATTGTGATGACACGGTCATGGAACATTGTGATGACAAGAATTCTGGAGCATTGTGCTGATGACGGCCATGGAGCATTGTGATGACACAGTCAAGGAACATTGCGATGAAAAAGATTTCTGGAGCATTGTGATGAAAGGGCATGGAGCATTGTGATTAAAGGTGACAAGGAACATTGTGATGATATGGGCAGAGAACTCTGTGATGACAGTGGTCTTGCAGGATTGTGACGAAAAGTGTCATGGAACATTCTGCTGACAGCGATCATGGAACTTATTGGTAAGAGAGGCTATGGAGATTTGTGATGTCAGGCGTCATGGGGCATTGTGTTGAGAGTGGTCTTGGAGCATTGTGATGAAAAGGGTCATGGAGCACTGTGATTACAGGGGCCATGGAGCATTGTGAATACAAAGGCTATGGAGCATTGAGATGACAGGGTTCATGGAGCACTGTGATGAATGTGATCTTGGATCATTGTGATGACAAGTGTCCTGGAACCTTGTGATGACATGGTTCATGGAGCATTGTGATGACAAGGACCATGGCGAATTGTGATGACATCTGTCATGGGGCATTGTGATGACAGTGGTCATCTAGAATTGCGATGAAATGTATCATGGAGCACTGTGATGACAGGGGCCATGGAACATTGTGATGACAAAGGCCATGGAGCATTGTGATGACAAGTGTCATGGGGCATTTTGATGACATTGGCATGGAGCATTATGATGACAAGAGTTCTGGAGCATTTTGATGACAAGGGCATGGAGCATTGTGATGACAGGGCCCACGGACCTTTGTGATGAAAAGGACAGGGTACATTGTGATGACAGGGTTCATGGAGCATTGTGATGAAAGGGGCCATGGAGTATTTTGTTGACACGGTCATGGAACATTGTGATGAGAAGAATTCTGGAGCATTGTCATGACAAGGGCCATGGAGCATTGTGATGACACGGTCATGGAACATTGTGATGACAGGAATTCTCGAGCATTGTGCTGACAAGGGCCATGGAGCATTGTGATGACACGGTCATGGAACATTGTGATGACAAGAATTCTGGAGCATTCTGATGACAAAGGCGATGGAGCATTGTGATGACACGGTCATGGAACATTGTGATGACAAGAATTCTGGAGCATTATGATGACAAGTTCCATGGAGCATTGTGATGACACGGCCATGGAACATTGTGATGACAAGAATTCTGGAGCATTGTGATGACAATGGTCATGGAGTTTTGTGATGACACGGTCATGGAACATTGTGATGAGAAGAATTCTGGAGCATTGTCATGACAAGGGCCATGGAGCAATGTGATGACACGGTCATGGAACATTGTGATGACAAGAATTCTGGAGCATTATGATGACAAGGTCCATGGAGCATTGTGATGACACAGCCATGGAACATTGTGATGACAAGAATTCTGGAGCATTGTGATGACAATGGCCATGGAGCTTTGTGATGACACGGTAATGGAACATTGTGATGAGAAGAATTCTGGAGCATTGTCATGAAAAGGGCCATGGAGCATTGTGATGACACGACCATGGAACATTGTGATGACAAGAATTCTGGAGCATTCTGATGACAAGCGCCATAGAGCATTGTGATGACACGTTCATGGAATATAGTAATGACAAGAATTCTGGAGCATTATGATGACAAGTGCCATGGAGCATTGTGATGACACGGCCATGGAACATTGTGATGACAAGAATTCTGGGGCATTGTGATGACAGTGGCCATGGAGTATTTTGTTGACACGGTCATGGAACATTGTGATGACAAGAATTCTGGAGCATTGTCATGACAAGGGCCATGGAGCATTGTGATGACACGGTCATGGAACATTGTGATGACAGGAATTCTCGAGCATTGTGCTGACAAGGGCCATGGAGCTTTGTGATGACACGGTCATGGAACATTGTGATGAGAAGAATTCTGGAGCATTGTCATGACAAGGGCCATGGAGCATTGTGATGACACGGCCATGGAACATTGTGATGACAAGAATTCTGGAGCATTCTGATGACAAGCGCCATAGAGCATTGTGATGACACGTTCATGGAATATAGTAATGACAAGAATTCTGGAGCATTATGATGACAAGGGCCATGGAGCATTGTGATGACACGGCCATGGAATATTGTGATGAGAAGAATTCTGGAGCATTGTGATAACAATGGCCATGGAGCATTGTGATGACACGGTCATGGAACTTTGTGATGACAAGAATTCTGGAGCATTGTGATGACAAGCGCCATAGAGCATTGTGATGACATGTTCATGGAATATAGTAATGACAAGAATTCTGGAGCATTATGATGACAAGGGCCATGGAGCATTGTGATGACACGGCCATGGAACATTGTGATGACAAGAATTCTGGGGCATTGTGATGACAGTGGCCATGGAGCCTTTTGTTGACACGGTCATGGAACATTGTGATGACAAGAATTCTGGAGCATTATGATGACAAGTTCCATGGAGCATTGTGATGACACGGCCATGGAACATTGTGATGATAAGAATTCTGGAGCATTGTGATGACAATGGTCATGGAGCTTTGTGATGACACGGTCATGGAACATTGTGATGAGAAGAATTCTGGAGCATTGTCATGACAAGGGCCATGGAGCAATGTGATGACACGGTCATGGAACATTGTGATGACAAGAATTCTGGAGCATTATGATGACAAGGTCCATGGAGCATTGTGATGACACAGCCATGGAACTTTGTGATGACAAGAATTCTGGAGCATTGTGATGACAATGGCCATGGAGCTTTGTGATGACACGGTCATGGAACAATGTGATGGGAAGTATTCCGGAGCATTGTTATGACAAGGGCCATGGAGCATTGTGATGACACGGTCATGGAACATTGTGATGACAAGAATTCTGGAGCATTGTGCTGATGACGGCCATGGAGCATTGTGATGACACAGTCAAGGAACATTGCGATGAAAAAGATTTCTGGAGCATTGTGATGAAAGGGCATGGAGCATTGTGATTAAAGGTGACAAGGAACATTGTGATGATATGGGCAGAGAACTCTGTGATGACAGTGGTCTTGCAGGATTGTGACGAAAAGTGTCATGGAACATTCTGCTGACAGCGATCATGGAACTTATTGGTAAGAGAGGCTATGGAGATTTGTGATGTCAGGCGTCATGGGGCATTGTGTTGAGAGCGGTCTTGGAGCATTGTGATGAAAAGGGTCATGGAGCACTGTGATTACAGGGGCCATGGAGCATTGTGAATACAAAGGCTATGGAGAATTGAGATGACAGGGTTCATGGAGCACTGTGATGAATGTGATCTTGGATCATTGTGATGACAAGTGTCCTGGAACCTTGTGATGACATGGTTCATGGAGCATTGTGATGACAAGGACCATGGCGAATTGTGATGACATCTGTCATGGGGCATTGTGATGACAGTGGTCATCTAGAATTGCGATGAAATGTATCATGGAGCACTGTGATGACAGGGGCCATGGAACATTGTGATGACAAAGGCCATGGAGCATTGTGATGACAAGTGTCATGGGGCATTTTGATGACATTGGCATGGAGCATTATGATGACAAGAGTTCTGGAGCATTTTGATGACAAGGGCATGGAGCATTGTGATGACAGGGCCCACGGACCTTTGTGATGAAAAGGACAGGGTACATTGTGATGACAGGGTTCATGGAGCATTGTGATGAAAGGGGCCATGGAGCATTGAGATGAGAGCCGTTATGAGGCATGGTGATGACAGTGGTCATGGACCATTGTGATGAAAGAGATCATGGAGCAATATGATAACAGGGGCCATGGAGCATTGTGATGACAGGGGTATTGGAGCATTGTGATGGAAGTAGACATGGATCATTGTGATGACATGTGTCCTGGAACACTGTGATGACACGGTTCATCGAGTATTGTGATGAAAAGGGTCATAGAGAATTGTGATGACAAGTGTCATGGGGCATTGTGTGACATTGATCATCTAGGAATTGTGATGAAAGGTATCATGGAGCACTGTGATGAAAATTGGCCTGGATTATTGTGATGACAGCAGTCATGGAGAATTGTGATGACAGGGATTATGCAGCATTGTGTTGACAAGGGTATGGACTATTGTGATGACAATGGTCATGGAGCAATGTGATGAAAGTATTCATGGAACATCGTGATGAAAAGTGCATGGGAGCATTGTGACGATAAAGGCCATGGAGTATTGTGATGACTAGTGTCATGGAGCATTTTAATGAAAGGTTTCATTGTGCACCATGATGACAAAGGGGATGGAGAATTGTGATGAAACTGGTCCTGGAGCATTGTGATAACAAAAGCCATGGAGCATTGTGATGACAGGCATCATGGAGCATTGTGAAGAAAGGGGCCATGGGGTATTGTAATGACACTAGAGAAATATGATGAAAATGGTCAGCGAGCATAGTGATTAAAGTGGTCATTGAGAATTGTGATGAAAAGCGACATAGAGCATTGTGATGACAAAGGTCATGGAGAACTGTGATGACCAGGGTCATGTAGCATTGTGATGACACGGTCATGGAACATTGTGATGACAAGAATTCTGGAGCATTGTGCTGACAAGGGCCATGGAGCATTGTGATGACACGGTCATGGAACATTGTGATGACCAGAATTCTGGAGCATTCTGATGACAAAGGCGATGGAGCATTGTGATGACACGGTCATGGAACATTGTGATGACAAGAATTCTGGAGCATTATGATGACAAGTTCCATGGAGCATTGTGATGACACGGCCATGGAACATTGTGATGACAAGAATTCTGGAGCATTGTGATGACCATGGCCATGGAGCTTTGTGATGACACGGTCATGGAACATTGTGATGAGAAGAATTCTGGAGCATTGTCATGACAAGGGCCATGGAGCATTGTGATGACACGACCATGGAACATTGTGATGACAAGAATTCTGGAGCATTCTGATGACAAGCGCCATAGAGCATTGTGATGACACGTTCATGGAATATAGTAATGACAAGAATTCTGGAGCATTATGATGACAAGTGCCATGGAGCATTGTGATGACACGGCCATGGAACATTGTGATGACAAGAATTCTGGGGCATTGTGATGACAGTGGCCATGGAGTATTTTGTTGACACGGTCATGGAACATTGTGATGAGAAGAATTCTGGAGCATTGTCATGACAAGGCCCATGGAGCATTGTGATGACACGGTCATGGAACATTGTGATGACAGGAATTCTCGAGCATTGTGCTGACAAGGGCCATGGAGCATTGTGATGACACGGTCATGGAACATTGTGATGACAAGAATTCTGGAGCATTGTGATGACACGGCCATGGAACATTGTGATGATATGGTCATGGAACATTGTGATGACAAGAATTCTGGAGCATTGTGCTGACTAGGGCCATGGACCATTGTGATGACATGGTCATGGAACATTGTGATGACAAGAATTCTGGAGCATTGTGATGACAATGGCCATGGAGCATTGTGATGACACGGTATGGAACATTGTGATGTCAAGAATTCTGGAGCATTGTGATGAAAAGGGCCATGGAGCATTGTGATGACACGGTCATGGAACAATGTGATGAGAAGTATTCCGGAGCATTGTGATGACAAGGGCCATGGAGCATTGTGATGACACGGTCATGGAACATTGTGATGACAAGAATTCTGGAGCATTGTGCTGATGACGGCCATGGAGCATTGTGATGACACAGTCAAGGAACATTGCGATGAAAAAGATTTCTGGAGCATTGTGATGAAAGGGCATGGAGCATTGTGATTAAAGGTGACAAGGAACATTGTGATGATATGGGCAGAGAACTCTGTGATGACAGTGGTCTTGCAGGATTGTGACGAAAAGTGTCATGGAACATTCTGCTGACAGCGATCATGGAACTTATTGGTAAGAGAGGCTATGGAGATTTGTGATGTCAGGCGTCATGGGGCATTGTGTTGAGAGTGGTCTTGGAGCATTGTGATGAAAAGGGTCATGGAGCACTGTGATTACAGGGGCCATGGAGCATTGTGAATACAAAGGCTATGGAGCATTGAGATGACAGGGTTCATGGAGCACTGTGATGAATGTGATCTTGGATCATTGTGATGAAAAATGTCATGGGGCATTTTGATGAAAGGGTTCATTGTGCACCATGATGACAAAGGGGATGGAGAATTGTGATGAAACTGGTCCTGGAGCATGGTGATAACAAAAGCCATGGAGCATTGTGATGACAGGCATCATGGAGCATTGTGAAGAAAGGGGCCATGGGGTATTGTAATGACACTAGAGAAATATGATGAAAATGGTCAGCGAGCATAGTGATTAAAGTGGTCATTGAGAATTGTGATGAAAAGCGACATAGAGCATTGTGATGACAAAGGTCATGGAGAACTGTGATGACCAGGGTCATGTAGCATTGTGATGACACGGTCATGGAACATTGTGATGACAAGAATTCTGGAGCATTATGATGACAAGTTCCATGGAGCATTGTGATGACACGGCCATGGAACATTGTGATGACAAGAATTCTGGAGCATTGTGATGACAATGGCCATGGAGCTTTGTGATGACACGGTCATGGAACATTGTGATGAGAAGAATTCTGGAGCATTGTCATGACAAGGGCCATGGAGCATTGTGATGACACGGCCATGGAACATTGTGATGACAAGAATTCTGGAGCATTCTGATGACAAGCGCCATAGAGCATTGTGATGACATGTTCATGGAATATAGTAATGACAAGAATTCTGGAGCATTATGATGACAAGGGCCATGGAGCATTGTGATGACACGTCCATGGAACATTGTGATGACAAGAATTCTGGGGCATTGTGATGACAGTGGCCATGGAGCATTTTGTTGACACGGTCATGGAACATTGTGATGAAAAGAATTCTGGAGCATTCTGATGACAAGGTTCATGGAGAATTGTGATGACACGGCCATGGAACATTGTGATGACAAGAATTCTGGAGCATTGTGCTGACAATGGCCATGGAGCATTGTGATGATACGGTCATGGAACATTGTGATGAGAAGAATTCTGGAGCATTGTGCTGACAAGGGCCATGGAGCATTGTGATGACACGGTCATGGAACATTGTGATGACAAGAATTCTGGAGCATTCTGATGACAAAGGCGATGGAGCATTGTGATGACACGGTCATGGAACATTGTGATGACAAGAATTCTGGAGCATTATGATGACAAGTTCCATGGAGCATTGTGATGACACGGCCATGGAACATTGTGATGACAAGAATTCTGGAGCATTGTGATGACCATGGCCATGGAGCTTTGTGATGACACGGTCATGGAACATTGTGATGAGAAGAATTCTGGAGCATTGTCATGACAAGGGCCATGGAGCATTGTGATGACACGGCCATGGAACATTGTGATGACAAGAATTCTGGAGCATTCTGATGACAAGCGCCATAGAGCATTGTGATGACACGTTCATGGAATATAGTAATGACAAGAATTCTGGAGCATTATGATGACAAGTGCGATGGAGCATTGTGATGACACGGCCATGGAACATTGTGATGACAAGAATTCTGGGGCATTGTGATGACAGTGGCCATGGAGTATTTTGTTGACACGGTCATGGAACATTGTGATGAGAAGAATTCTGGAGCATTGTGCTGACAAGGGCCATGGAGCATTGTGATGACACGGTCATGGAACATTGTGATGACAAGAATTCTGGAGCATTCTGATGACAAAGGCGATGGAGCATTGTGATGACACGGTCATGGAACATTGTGATGACAAGAATGCTGGAGCATTCTGATGACAAGCGCCATAGAGCATTGTGATGACACGTTCATGGAATATAGTAATGAGAAGAATTCTGGAGCAGTATGATGACAAGGGCCATGGAGCATTGTGATGACACGGCCATGGAACATTGTGATGATATGGTCATGGAACATTGTGATGACAAGAATTCTGGAGCATTGTGCTGACTACGGCCATGGACCATTGTGATGACATGGTCATGGAACATTGTGATGACAAGAATTCTGGAGCATTGTGATGACAATGGCCATGGAGCATTGTGATGACACGGTATGGAACATTGTGATGTCAAGAATTCTGGAGCATTGTGATGAAAAGGGCCATGGAGCATTGTGATGACACGGTCATGGAACAATGTGATGAGAAGTATTCCGGAGCATTGTGATGACAAGGGCCATGGAGCATTGTGATGACACGGTCATGGAACATTGTGATGACAAGAATTCTGGAGCATTGTGCTGATGACGGCCATGGAGCATTGTGATGACACAGTCAAGGAACATTGCGATGAAAAAGATTTCTGGAGCATTGTGATGAAAGGGCATGGAGCATTGTGATTAAAGGTGACAAGGAACATTGTGATGATATGGGCAGAGAACTCTGTGATGACAGTGGTCTTGCAGGATTGTGACAAAAAGTGTCATGGAACATTCTGCTGACAGCGATCATGGAACTTATTGGTAAGAGAGGCTATGGAGATTTGTGATGTCAGGCGTCATGGGGCATTGTGTTGAGAGTGGTCTTGGAGCATTGTGATGAAAAGGGTCATGGAGCACTGTGATTACAGGGGCCATGGAGCATTGTGAATACAAAGGCTATGGAGCATTGAGATGACAGGGTTCATGGAGCACTGTGATGAATGTGATCTTGGATCATTGTGATGACAAGTGTCCTGGAACCTTGTGATGACATGGTTCATGGAGCATTGTGATGACAAGGACCATGGCGAATTGTGATGACATCTGTCATGGGGCATTGTGATGACAGTGGTCATCTAGAATTGCGATGAAATGTAACATGGAGCACTGTGATGACAGGGGCCATGGAACATTGTGATGACAAAGGCCATGGAGCATTGTGATGACAAGTGTCATGGGGCATTTTGATGACATTGGCATGGAGCATTATGATGACAAGAGTTCTGGAGCATTTTGATGACAAGGGCATGGAGCATTGTGATGACAGGGCCCACGGACCTTTGTGATGAAAAGGACAGGGTACATTGTGATGACAGGGTTCATGGAGCATTGTGATGAAAGGGGCCATGGAGCATTGAGATGAGAGCCGTTATGAGGCATGGTGATGACAGTGGTCATGGAGCATTGTGATGAAAGAGATCATGGAGCAATATGATAACAGGGGCCATGGAGCATTGTGATGACAGGGGTATTGGAGCATTGTGATGGAAGTAGACATGGATCATTGTGATGACATGTGTCCTGGAACACTGTGATGACACGGTTCATCGAGTATTGTGATGAAAAGGGTCATAGAGAATTGTGATGACAAGTGTCATGGGGCATTGTGTGACATTGATCATCTAGGAATTGTGATGAAAGGTATCATGGAGCACTGTGATGAAAATTGGCCTGGATTATTGTGATGACAGCAGTCATGGAGAATTGTGATGACAGGGATTATGCAGCATTGTGTTGACAAGGGTATGGACTATTGTGATGACAATGGTCATGGAGCAATGTGATGAAAGTATTCATGGAACATCGTGATGAAAAGTGCATGGGAGCATTGTGACGATAAAGGCCATGGAGTATTGTGATGACTAGTGTCATGGAGCATTTTAATGAAAGGTTTCATTGTGCACCATGATGACAAAGGGGATGGAGAATTGTGATGAAACTGGTCCTGGAGCATTGTGATAACAAAAGCCATGGAGCATTGTGATGACAGGCATCATGGAGCATTGTGAAGAAAGGGGCCATGGGGTATTGTAATGACACTAGAGAAATATGATGAAAATGGTCAGCGAGCATAGTGATTAAAGTGGTCATTGAGAATTGTGATGAAACGCGACATAGAGCATTGTGATGACAAAGGTCATGGAGAACTGTGATGACCAGGGTCATGTAGCATTGTGAGGACACGGTCATGGAACATTGTGATGACAAGAATTCTGGAGCATTGTGCTGACAAGGGCCATGGAGCATTGTGATGACACGGTCATGGAACATTGTGATGACAAGAATTCTGGAGCATTCTGATGACAAAGGCGATGGAGCATTGTGATGACACGGTCATGGAACATTGTGATGACAAGAATTCTGGAGCATTATGATGACAAGTTCCATGGAGCATTGTGATGACACGGCCATGGAACACTGTGATGACAAGAATTATGGAGCATTGTGATGACACGGTTATGGAACATTGTGATGACAAGAATTCTGGAGCATTGTGATGACAAGGGCCATGGTGCATTGTGATGACACGGTCATGGAACTTTGTGATGACAAGCAATCTGGAGCATTGTGATGAACAGGGCCATGGAGCATTGTGATGACAAGAATTCTGGAGCATTGTGATGACAAGAATTCTGGAGCATTGTGATGACACGGTCATGGAACATTGTGATGACAAGAATTCTGGAGCATTGTGATGACAAAAATTCTGGAGCATTGTGATGACACGGTCATGGAACATTGTGATGACAAGAATTCTGGAGAATTGTGATGACACGGTCATGGAACATTTTGATGATAAGAATTATGGAGCATTGTGATGACACGGTCATGGAACATTGTGATGACAAGAATTCTGGAGCATTGTGATGACAAGGGCCATGGTGCATTGTGATGACACGGTCATGGAACTTTGTGATTACAAGCAATCTGGAGCATTGTGATGACCAGGGCCATGGAGCATTTTAATGACACGGTCATGGAACATTGTGATGACAAGAATTCTGGAGCATTGTGATGACAAGAATTCTGGAGCATTGTGATGACACGGTCATGGAACATTGTGATGACAAGAATTCTGGAGCATTGTGCTGATGACGGCCATGGAGCATTGTGATGACACAGTCAAGGAACATTGCGATGAAAAAGATTTCTGGAGCATTGTGATGAAAGGGCATGGAGCATTGTGATTAAAGGTGACAAGGAATATTGTGATGATATGGGCAGAGAACTCTGTGATGACAGTGGTCTTGCAGGATTGTGACGAAAAGTGTCATGGAACATTCTGCTGACAGCGATCATGGAACTTATTGGTAAGAGAGGCTATGGAGATTTGTGATGTCAGGCGTCATGGGGCATTGTGTTGAGAGTGGTCTTGGAGCATTGTGATGAAAAGGGTCATGGAGCACTGTGATTACAGGGGCCATGGAGCATTGTGAATACAAAGGCTATGGAGCATTGAGATGACAGGGTTCATGGAGCACTGTGATGAATGTGATCTTGGATCATTGTGATGACAAGTGTCCTGGAACCTTGTGATGACATGGTTCATGGAGCATTGTGATGACAAGGACCATGGCGAATTGTGATGACATCTGTCATGGGGCATTGTGATGACAGTGGTCATCTAGAATTGCGATGAAATGTATCATGGAGCACTGTGATGACAGGGGCCATGGAACATTGTGATGACAAAGGCCATGGAGCATTGTGATGACAAGTGTCATGGGGCATTTTGATGACATTGGCATGGAGCATTGTGATGACAGGGCCCACGGACCTTTGTGATGAAAAGGACAGGGTACATTGTGATGACAGGGTTCATGGAGCATTGTGATGAAAGGGGCCATGGAGCATTGAGATGAGAGCCGTTATGAGGCATGGTGATGACAGTGGTCATGGAGCATTGTGATGAAAGAGATCATGGAGAAATATGATAACAGGGGCCATGGAGCATTGTGATGACAGGGGTATTGGAGCATTGTGATGGAAGTAGACATGGATCATTGTGATGACATGTGTCCTGGAACACTGTGATGACACGGTTCATCGAGTATTGTGATGAAAAGGGTCATAGAGAATTGTGATGACAAGTGTCATGGGGCATTGTGTGACATTGATCATCTAGGAATTGTGATGAAAGGTATCATGGAGCACTGTGATGAAAATTGGCCTGGATTATTGTGATGACAGCAGTCATGGAGAATTGTGATGACAGGGATTATGCAGCATTGTGTTGACAAGGGTATGGACTATTGTGATGACAATGGTCATGGAGCAATGTGATGAAAGTATTCATGGAACATCGTGATGAAAAGTGCATGGGAGCATTGTGATGATAAAGGCCATGGAGTATTGTGATGACTAGTGTCATGGAGCATTTTAATGAAAGGTTTCATTGTGCACCATGATGACAAAGGGGATGGAGAATTGTGATGAAACTGGTCCTGGAGCATTGTGATAACAAAAGCCATGGAGCATTGTGATGACAGGCATCATGGAGCATTGTGAAGAAAGGGGCCATGGGGTATTGTAATGACACTAGAGAAATATGATGAAAATGGTCAGCGAGCATAGTGATTAAAGTGGTCATTGAGAATTGTGATGAAAAGCGACATAGAACATTGTGATGACAAAGGTCATGGAGAACTGTGATGACCAGGGTCATGTAGCATTGTGAGGACACGGTCATGGAACACTGTGATGACAAGAATTCTGGAGCATTGTGCTGACAAGGGCCATGGAGCATTGTGATGACACGGTCATGGAACATTGTGATGACAAGAATTCTGGAGCATTCTGATGACAAAGGCGATGGAGCATTGTGATGACACGGTCATGGAACATTGTGATGACAAGAATTCTGGAGCATTATGATGACAAGTTCCATGGAGCATTGTGATGACACGGCCATGGAACATTGTGATGACAAGAATTCTGGAGCATTGTGATGACAATGGCCATGGAGCTTTGTGATGACACGGTCATGGAACATTGTGATGAGAAGAATTCTGGAGCATTGTCATGACAAGGGCCATGGAGCATTGTGATGACACGGCCATGGAACATTGTGATGACAAGAATTCTGGAGCATTCTGATGGCAAGCGCCATAGAGCATTGTGATGACACGTTCATGGAATATAGTAATGACAAGAATTCTGGAGCATTATGATGACAAGGGCCATGGAGCATTGTGATGACACGGCCATGGAATATTGTGATGAGAAGAATTCTGGAGCATTGTGATAACAATGGCCATGGAGCATTGTGATGACACGGTCATGGAACTTTGTGATGACAAGAATTCTGGAGCATTCTGATGACAAGCGCCATAGAGCATTGTGATGACATGTTCATGGAATATAGTAATGACAAGAATTCTGGAGCATTATGATGACAAGGGCCATGGAGCATTGTGATGACACGGCCATGGAACATTGTGATGACAAGAATTCTGGGGCATTGTGATGACAGTGGCCATGGAGCATTTTGTTGACACGGTCATGGAACATTGTGATGAGAAGAATTCTGGAGCATTGTCATGAAAAGGGCCATGGAGCATTGTGATGACATGGTCATGGAACATTGTGATGACAAGAATTCTGGAGC
The DNA here is from genome assembly GCF_949987535.1 of Balaenoptera acutorostrata. NCBI lineage: Eukaryota > Metazoa > Chordata > Mammalia > Artiodactyla > Balaenopteridae > Balaenoptera > Balaenoptera acutorostrata. The sequence goes on along the minus strand of NW_026646025.1, from coordinate 2,213,547 downwards.
ATTGTGCTGACAAGGGCCATGGAGCATTGTGATGACACGGTCATGGAACATTGTGATGACAAGAATTCTGGAGAATTGTGATGTCAAGGGCCATGGAGCATTGTGATGACACGGTCATGGAACATTGTGATGAGAAGAATTCTGGAGCATTGTGCTGACAAGGGCCATGGAGCATTGTGATGATACGGTCATGGAACATTGTGATGACAAGAATTCTGGAGCATTCTGATGACAAGCGCCATAGAGCATTGTGATGACAAATTCATGGAATATAGTAATGACAAGAATTCTGGAGCAGTATGATGACAAGGGTCATGGAGCATTGTGATGACACGGCCATGGAACATTGTGATGATATGGTCATGGAACATTGTGATGACAAGAATTCTGGAGCATTGTGCTGACTAGGGCCATGGACCATTGTGATGACATGGTCATGGAACATTGTGATGACAATAATTCTGGAGCATTGTGATGACAATGGCCATGGAGCATTGTGATGACACGGTATGGAACATTGTGATGTCAAGAATTCTGGAGCATTGTGATGAAAAGGGACATGGAGCATTGTGATGACACGGTCATGGAACAATGTGATGAGAAGTATTCCGGAGCATTGTGATGACAAGGGCCATGGAGCATTGTGATGACACGGTCATGGAACATTGTGATGACAAGAATTCTGGAGCATTGTGCTGATGACGGCCATGGAGCATTGTGATGACACAGTCAAGGAACATTGCGATGAAAAAGATTTCTGGAGCATTGTGATGAAAGGGCATGGAGCATTGTGATTAAAGGTGACAAGGAACATTGTGATGATATGGGCAGAGAACTCTGTGATGACAGTGGTCTTGCAGGATTGTGACGAAAAGTGTCATGGAACATTCTGCTGACAGCGATCATGGAACTTATTGGTAAGAGAGGCTATGGAGATTTGTGATGTCAGGCGTCATGGGGCATTGTGTTGAGAGTGGTCTTGGAGCATTGTGATGAAAAGGGTCATGGAGCACTGTGATTACAGGGGCCATGGAGCATTGTGAATACAAAGGCTATGGAGCATTGAGATGACAGGGTTCATGGAGCACTGTGATGAATGTGATCTTGGATCATTGTGATGACAAGTGTCCTGGAACCTTGTGATGACATGGTTCATGGAGCATTGTGATGACAAGGACCATGGCGAATTGTGATGACATCTGTCATGGGGCATTGTGATGACAGTGGTCATCTAGAATTGCGATGAAATGTATCATGGAGCACTGTGATGACAGGGGCCATGGAACATTGTGATGACAAAGGCCATGGAGCATTGTGATGACAAGTGTCATGGGGCATTTTGATGACATTGGCATGGAGCATTATGATGACAAGAGTTCTGGAGCATTTTGATGACAAGGGCATGGAGCATTGTGATGACAGGGCCCACGGACCTTTGTGATGAAAAGGACAGGGTACATTGTGATGACAGGGTTCATGGAGCATTGTGATGAAAGGGGCCATGGAGCATTGAGATGAGAGCCGTTATGAGGCATGGTGATGACAGTGGTCATGGAGCATTGTGATGAAAGAGATCATGGAGCAATATGATAACAGGGGCCATGGAGCATTGTGATGACAGGGGTATTGGAGCATTGTGATGGAAGTAGACATGGATCATTGTGATGACATGTGTCCTGGAACACTGTGATGACACGGTTCATCGAGTATTGTGATGAAAAGGGTCATAGAGAATTGTGATGACAAGTGTCATGGGGCATTGTGTGACATTGATCATCTAGGAATTGTGATGAAAGGTATCATGGAGCACTGTGATGAAAATTGGCCTGGATTATTGTGATGACAGCAGTCATGGAGAATTGTGATGACAGGGATTATGCAGCATTGTGTTGACAAGGGTATGGACTATTGTGATGACAATGGTCATGGAGCAATGTGATGAAAGTATTCATGGAACATCGTGATGAAAAGTGCATGGGAGCATTGTGACGATAAAGGCCATGGAGTATTGTGATGACTAGTGTCATGGAGCATTTTAATGAAAGGTTTCATTGTGCACCATGATGACAAAGGGGATGGAGAATTGTGATGAAACTGGTCCTGGAGCATTGTGATAACAACAGCCATGGAGCATTGTGTTGACATGCATCATGGAGCATTGTGAAGAAAGGGGCCATGGGGTATTGTAATGACACTAGAGAAATATGATGAAAATGGTCAGCGAGCATAGTGATTAAAGTGGTCATTGAGAATTGTGATGAAAAGCGACATAGAGCATTGTGATGACAAAGGTCATGGAGAACTGTGATGACCAGGGTCATGTAGCATTGTGAGGACACGGTCATGGAACATTGTGATGACAAGAATTCTGGAGCATTGTGCTGACAAGGGCCATGGAGCATTGTGATGACACGGTCATGGAACATTGTGATGACAAGAATTCTGGAGCATTCTGATGACAAAGGCGATGGAGCATTGTGATGACACGGTCATGGAACATTGTGATGACAAGAATTCTGGAGCATTATGATGACAAGTTCCATGGAGCATTGTGATGACACGGCCATGGAACATTGTGATGACAAGAATTCTGGAGCATTGTGATGACAATGGCCATGGAGCTTTGTGATGACACGGTCATGGAACATTGTGATGAGAAGAATTCTGGAGCATTGTTATGACAAGGGCCATGGAGCATTGTGATGACACGGCCATGGAACATTGTGATGACAAGAATTCTGGAGCATTCTGATGAGAAGCGCCATAGAGCATTGTGATGACACGTTCATGGAATATAGTAATGACAAGAATTCTGGAGCATTATGATGACAAGGGCCATGGAGCATTGTGATGACACGGCCATGGAATATTGTGATGAGAAGAATTCTGGAGCATTGTGATAACAATGGCCATGGAGCATTGTGATGACACGGTCATGGAACATTGTGATGACAAGAATTCTGGAGCATTCTGATGACAAGCGCCATAGAGCATTGTGATGACATGTTCATGGAATATAGTAATGACAAGAATTCTGGAGCATTATGATGACAAGGGCCATGGAGCATTCTGATGACACGGCCATGGAACATTGTGATGACAAGAATTCTGGAGCATTGTGCTGACAAGGGCCATGGAGCATTGTGATGACACGGCCATGGAACATTGTGATGACAAGAATTCTGGAGCATTGTGATGACAAGGGCCATGGAGCATTGTGATGACACGGCCATGGAACATTGTGATGACAAGTATTCTGGAGCATTGTGATGACAATGGCCATGGAGCATTGTGATGACACGGTCATGGAACATTGTGATGAGAAGAATTCTGGAGCATTGTCATGACAAGGGCCATGGAGCATTGTGATGACACGGTCATGGAACATTGTGATTACAAGAATTCTGGAGCATTATGATGACAAGGGCCATGGAGCATTGTGATGACACGGTCATGGAACATTGTGATGACAAGAATTCTGTAGCATTGTGATGACAATGGCCATGGAGCATTGTGATGACACGGTCATGGAACATTGTGATGAGAAGAATTCTGGAGCATTGTCATGACAAGGGCCATGGAGCATTGTGATGACACGGTCATGGAACATTGTGATGACAAGAATTCTGGAGCATTGTGATGACAAAGGCCATGGAGCTTTGTGATGACACGGTCATGGAACATTGTGATGACAAGAATTCTGGAGCATTGTGATGACAATGGCCATGGAGCATTGTGATGACACGGTCATGGAACATTGTGATGAGAAGAATTCTGGAGCATTGTCATGACAAGGGCCATGGAGCATTGTGATGACACGGTCATGGAACATTGTGATGACAAGAATTCTGGAGCATTGTGATGACAAGTGCCATGGAGCATTGTGATGACACGGTCATGGATCATTGTAATGAGAAGAATTCTGGAGCATTGTCATGACAAGGGCCATGGAGCATTGTGATGACACGGCCATTGAACATTGTGATGACAAGAATTCTGGAGAATTGTGATGACAAGGTTCATGGAGAATTGTGATGACACGGCCATGGAACATTGTGATGACAAGAATTCTGGAGCATTGTGCTGACAAGGGCCATGGAGCATTGTGATGACACGGCCATGGAACATTGTGATGACAAGTATTCTGGAGCATTGTGATGACAATGGCCATGGAGCATTGTGATGACACGGTCATGGAACATTGTGATGAGAAGAATTCTGGAGCATTGTCATGACAAGGGCCATGGAGCATTGTGATGACACGGTCATGGAACATTGTGATGACAAGAATTCTGGAGCATTATGATGAAAAGGGCCATGGAGCATTGTGATGACACGGTCATGGAACATTGTGATGACAAGAATTCTGGAGCATTCTGATGACAATGGCCATGGAGCAATGTGATGACACGGTCATGGAACACTGTGATGAGAAGAATTCTGGAGCATTGTCATGACAAGGGCCATGGAGCATTGTGATGACACGGTCATGGAACATTGTGATGACAAGAATTCTGGAGCATTGTGATGACAAGGGCCATGGAGCATTGTGATGACACAGTCATGGAACATTGTGATGAGAAGAATTCTGGAGCATTGTGCTGACAAGCGCCATGGAGCATTGTGATGATACGGTCATGGAACATTGTGATGACAAGAATTCTGGAGCATTGTGCTGACAAGGGCCATGGAGCATTGTGATGACACGGCCATGGAACATTGTGATAAGAGGAATTCTGGAGCATTGTCATGACAAGGGCCATGGAGCAATGTGATGATACGGTCATGGAACATTGTGATGACAAGAATTCTGGAGCATTATGATGACAAGGGCCATGGAGCATTGTGATAACACGGCCATGGAACATTGTGATGACAAGTATTCTGGAGCATTGTGATGACAATGGCCATGGAGCATTGTGATGACACGGTCATGGAACATTGTGATGAGAAGAATTCTGGAGCATTGTCATGACAAGGGCCATGGAGCATTGTGATGACACGGTCATGGAACATTGTGATTACAAGAATTCTGGAGCATTATGATGACAAGGGCCATGGAGCATTGTGATGACACGGTCATGGAACATTGTGATGACAAGAATTCTGGAGCATTGTGATGACAATGACCATGGAGCATTGTGATGACACGGTCATGGAACATTGTGATGAGAAGAATTCTGGAGCATTGTCATGACAAGGGCCATGGAGCATTGTGATGACACGGTCATGGATCATTGTGATGACAAGAATTCTGGAGCATTGTGATGACAAGGGCCATGGAGCATTGTGATGACACGGTCATGGATCATTGTAATGAGAAGAATTCTGGAGCATTGTCATGACAAGGGCCATGGAGCATTGTGATGACACGGCCATTGAACATTGTGATGACAAGAATTCTGGAGAATTGTGATGACAAGGTTCATGGAGAATTGTGATGACACGGCCATGGAACATTGTGATGACAAGAATTCTGGAGCATTGTGCTGACAAGGGCCATGGAGCATTGTGATGACACGGCCATGGAACATTGTGATGACAAGTATTCTGGAGCATTGTGATGACAATGGCCATGGAGCATTGTGATGACACGGTCATGGAACATTGTGATGAGAAGAATTCTGGAGCATTGTCATGACAAGGGCCAATGAGCATTGTGATGACACGGTCATGGAACATTGTGATGACAAGAATTCTGGAGCAGTATGATGACAAGGGCCATGGAGCATTGTGATGACACGGTCATGGAACATTGTGATGACAAGAATTCTGGAGCATTCTGATGACAATGGCCATGGAGCATTGTGATGACACGGTCATGGAACATTGTGATGAGAAGAATTCTGGAGCATTGTCATGACAAGGGCCATGGAGCATTGTGATGACACGGTCATGGAACATTGTGATGACAAGAATTCTGGAGCATTGTGCTGACTAGGGCCATGGACCATTGTGATGATACGGTCATGGAACATTGTGATTACAAGAATTCTGGAGCATTATGATGATAAGGGCCATGGAGAATTGTGATGACACGGCCATGGAACATTGTGATGACAAGAATTCTGGAGCATTATGATGATAAGGGCCATGGAGAATTGTGATGACACGACCATGGAACATTGTGATGACAAGAATTCTGGAGCATTGTGCTGACAAGGGCCATGGAGCATTGTGATGACACGGCCATGGAACATTGTGATGACAAGAATTCTGGAGCATTGTGATGACAAGGGCCATGGAGCATTGTGATGACACGGTCATGGAACATTGTGATGAGAATAATTCTGGAGCATTGTCATGACAAGGGACATGGAGCATTGTGATGACACGGTCATGGAACATTGTGATGACAAGAATTCTGGAGCATTGTGATGACAAGGGCCATGGAGCATTGTGATGACACAGTCATGGAACATTGTGATGAGAAGAATTCTGGAGCATTGTGCTGACAAGCGCCATGGAGCATTGTGATGATACGGTCATGGAACATTGTGATGACAAGAATTCTGGAGCATTATGATGATAAGGGCCATGGAGAATTGTGATGACACGGCCATGGAACATTGTGATGACAAGAATTCTGGAGCATTGTGCTGACATGGGCCATGGAGCATTGTGATGACACGGTCATGGAACATTGTGATGAGAAGAATTCTGGAGCATTGTCATGACAAGGGCCATGGAGCATTGTGATGACACGGTCATGGAACATTGTGATGACAAGAATTCTGGAGCATTGTGCTGACTAGGGCCATGGACCATTGTGATGATACGGTCATGGAACATTGTGATTACAAGAATTCTGGAGCATTATGATGATAAGGGCCATGGAGAATTGTGATGACACGGCCATGGAACATTGTGATGACAAGAATTCTGGAGCATTATGATGATAAGGGCCATGGAGAATTGTGATGACACGGCCATGGAACATTGTGATGACAAGTATTCTGGAGCATTGTGCTGACAAGGGCCATGGAGCATTGTGATGACACGGCCATGGGACATTGTGATGACAAGAATTCTGGAGCATTCTGATGACAATGGCCGTGGAGCATTGTGATGACACGGTCATGGAACATTGTGATGAGAAGAATTCTGGAGCATTGTCATGACAAGGGAAATGGAGCATTGTGATGACTCAGTCATGGAACATTGTGATGACAAGAATTCTGGAGCATTGTGATGACAACGGCCATGGAGCATTGTGATGACACAGTCATGGAACATTGTGATGAGAAGAATCCTGGAGCATTGTGCTGACTAGCGCCATGGAGCATTGTGATGATACGGTCATGGAACATTGTGATGACAAGAATTCTGGAGCATTATGATGATAAGGGCCATGGAGAATTGTGATGACACGGCCATGGAACATTGTGATGACAAGAATTCTGGAGCATTGTGCTGACAAGGGCCATGGAGCATTGTGATGACACGGTCATGGAACATTGTGATGACAAGAATTCTGGAGCATTCTGATGACAAAGGCGATGGAGCATTGTGATGACACGGTCATGGAACATTGTGATGACAAGAATGCTGGAGCATTCTGATGACAAGCGCCATAGAGCATTGTGATGACACGTTCATAGAATATAGTAATGACAAGAATTCTGGAGCAGTATGATGACAAGGGCCATGGAGCATTGTGATGACACGGCCATGGAACATTGTGATGACACGGTCATGGAACATTGTGATGACAAGAATTCTGGAGCATTGTGCTGACTAGGGCCATGGACCATTGTGATGATACGGTCATGGAACATTGTGATGACAAGAATTCTGGAGCATTATGATGATAAGGGCCATGGAGAATTGTGATGACACGGCCATGGAACATTGTGATGACAAGAATTCTGGAGCATTATGATGATAAGGGCCATGGAGAATTGTGATGACACGGTCATGGAACATTGTGATGACAAGAATTCTGGAGCATTATGATGATAAGGGCCATGGAGAATTGTGATGACCCGGCCATGGAACATTGTGATGACAAGTATTCTGGAGCATTGTGCTGACAAGGGCCATGGAGCATTGTGATGACACGGCCATGGAACATTGTGATGATATGGTCATGGAACATTGTGATGACAAGAATTCTGGAGCATTGTGCTGACTAGGGCCATGGACCATTGTGATGACATGGTCATGGAACATTGTGATGACAATAATTCTGGAGCATTGTGATGACAATGGCCATGGAGCATTGTGATGACACGGTATGGAACATTGTGATGTCAAGAATTCTGGAGCATTGTGATGAAAAGGGACATGGAGCATTGTGATGACACGGTCATGGAACAATGTGATGAGAAGTATTCCGGAGCATTGTGATGACAAGGGCCATGGAGCATTGTGATGACACGGTCATGGAACATTGTGATGACAAGAATTCTGGAGCATTGTGCTGATGACGGCCATGGAGCATTGTGATGACACAGTCAAGGAACATTGCGATGAAAAAGATTTCTGGAGCATTGTGATGAAAGGGAATGGAGCATTGTGATTAAAGGTGACAAGGAACATTGTGATGATATGGGCAGAGAACTCTGTGATGACAGTGGTCTTGCAGGATTGTGACGAAAAGTGTCATGGAACATTCTGCTGACAGCGATCATGGAACTTATTGGTAAGAGAGGCTATGGAGATTTGTGATGTCAGGCGTCATGGGGCATTGTGTTGAGAGTGGTCTTGGAGCATTGTGATGAAAAGGGTCATGGAGCACTGTGATTACAGGGGCCATGGAGCATTGTGAATACAAAGGCTATGGAGCATTGAGATGACAGGGTTCATGGAGCACTGTGATGAATGTGATCTTGGATCATTGTGATGACAAGTGTCCTGGAACCTTGTGATGACATGGTTCATGGAGCATTGTGATGACAAGGACCATGGCGAATTGTGATGACATCTGTCATGGGGCATTGTGATGACAGTGGTCATCTAGAATTGCGATGAAATGTATCATGGAGCACTGTGATGACAGGGGCCATGGAACATTGTGATGACAAAGGCCATGGAGCATTGTGATGACAAGTGTCATGGGGCATTTTGATGACATTGGCATGGAGCATTATGATGACAAGAGTTCTGGAGCATTTTGATGACAAGGGCATGGAGCATTGTGATGACAGGGCCCACGGACCTTTGTGATGAAAAGGACAGGGTACATTGTGATGACAGGGTTCATGGAGCATTGTGATGAAAGGGGCCATGGAGCATTGAGATGAGAGCCGTTATGAGGCATGGTGATGACAGTGGTCATGGAGCATTGTGATGAAAGAGATCATGGAGCAATATGATAACAGGGGCCATGGAGCATTGTGATGACAGGGGTATTGGAGCATTGTGATGGAAGTAGACATGGATCATTGTGATGACATGTGTCCTGGAACACTGTGATGACACGGTTCATCGAGTATTGTGATGAAAAGGGTCATAGAGAATTGTGATGACAAGTGTCATGGGGCATTGTGTGACATTGATCATCTAGGAATTGTGATGAAAGGTATCATGGAGCACTGTGATGAAAATTGGCCTGGATTATTGTGATGACAGCAGTCATGGAGAATTGTGATGACAGGGATTATGGAGCATTGTGTTGACAAGGGTATGGACTATTGTGATGACAATGGTCATGGAGCAATGTGATGAAAGTATTCATGGAACATCGTGATGAAAAGTGCATGGGAGCATTGTGACGATAAAGGCCATGGAGTATTGTGATGACTAGTGTCATGGAGCATTTTAATGAAAGGTTTCATTGTGCACCATGATGACAAAGGGGATGGAGAATTGTGATGAAACTGGTCCTGGAGCATTGTGATAACAACAGCCATGGAGCATTGTGTTGACATGCATCATGGAGCATTGTGAAGAAAGGGGCCATGGGGTATTGTAATGACACTAGAGAAATATGATGAAAATGGTCAGCGAGCATAGTGATTAAAGTGGTCATTGAGAATTGTGATGAAAAGCGACATAGAGCATTGTAATGACAAAGGTCATGGAGAACTGTGATGACCAGGGTCATGTAGCATTGTGAGGACACGGTCATGGAACATTGTGATGACAAGAATTCTGGAGCATTGTGCTGACAAGGGCCATGGAGCATTGTGATGACACGGTCATGGAACATTGTGATGACAAGAATTCTGGAGCATTCTGATGACAAAGGCGATGGAGCATTGTGATGACACGGTCATGGAACATTGTGATGACAAGAATTCTGGAGCATTATGATGACAAGTTCCATGGAGCATTGTGATGACACGGCCATGGAACATTGTGATGACAAGAATTCTGGAGCATTGTGATGACAATGGCCATGGAGCTTTGTGATGACACGGTCATGGAACATTGTGATGAGAAGAATTCTGGAGCATTGTCATGACAAGGGCCATGGAGCATTGTGATGACACGGCCATGGAACATTGTGATGACAAGAATTCTGGAGCATTCTGATGAGAAGCGCCATAGAGCATTGTGATGATACGTTCATGGAATATAGTAATGACAAGAATTCTGGAGCATTATGATGACAAGGGCCATGGAGCATTGTGATGACACGGCCATGGAATATTGTGATGAGAAGAATTCTGGAGCATTGTGATAACAATGGCCATGGAGCATTGTGATGACACGGTCATGGAACATTGTGATGACAAGAATTCTGGAGCATTCTGATGACAAGCGCCATAGAGCATTGTGATGACATGTTCATGGAATATAGTAATGACAAGAATTCTGGAGCATTATGATGACAAGGGCCATGGAGCATTCTGATGACACGGCCATGGAACATTGTGATGACAAGAATTCTGGAGCATTGTGCTGACAAGGGCCATGGAGCATTGTGATGACACGGCCATGGAACATTGTGATGACAAGAATTCTGGAGCATTGTGATGACAAGGGCCATGGAGCATTGTGATGACACGGCCATGGAACATTGTGATGACAAGTATTCTGGAGCATTGTGATGACAATGGCCATGGAGCATTGTGATGACACGGTCATGGAACATTGTGATGAGAAGAATTCTGGAGCATTGTCATGACAAGGGCCATGGAGCATTGTGATGACACGGTCATGGAACATTGTGATTACAAGAATTCTGGAGCATTATGATGACAAGGGCCATGGAGCATTGTGATGACACGGTCATGGAACATTGTGATGACAAGAATTCTGTAGCATTGTGATGACAATGGCCATGGAGCATTGTGATGACACGGTCATGGAACATTGTGATGAGAAGAATTCTGGAGCATTGTCATGACAAGGGCCATGGAGCATTGTGATGACACGGTCATGGAACATTGTGATGACAAGAATTCTGGAGCATTGTGATGACAAAGGCCATGGAGCTTTGTGATGACACGGTCATGGAACATTGTGATGACAAGAATTCTGGAGCATTGTGATGACAATGGCCATGGAGCATTGTGATGACACGGTCATGGAACATTGTGATGAGAAGAATTCTGGAGCATTGTCATGACAAGGGCCATGGAGCATTGTGATGACACGGTCATGGAACATTGTGATGACAAGAATTCTGGAGCATTGTGATGACAAGGGCCATGGAGCATTGTGATGACACGGTCATGGATCATTGTAATGAGAAGAATTCTGGAGCATTGTCATGACAAGGGCCATGGAGCATTGTGATGACACGGCCATTGAACATTGTGATGACAAGAATTCTGGAGAATTGTGATGACAAGGTTCATGGAGAATTGTGATGACACGGCCATGGAACATTGTGATGACAAGAATTCTGGAGCATTGTGATGACAATGGCCATGGAGCATTGTGATGACACGGTCATGGATCATTGTAATGAGAAAAATTCTGGAGCATTGTCATGACAAGGGCCATGGAGCATTGTGATGACACGGCCATTGAACATTGTGATGACAAGAATTCTGGAGAATTGTGATGACAAGGTTCATGGAGAATTGTGATGACACGGCCATGGAACATTGTGATGACAAGAATTCTGGAGCATTGTGATGACAATGGCCATGGAGCATTGTGATGACACGGTCATGGAACATTGTGATGAGAAGAATTCTGGAGCATTGTCATGACAAGGGCCATGGAGCATTGTGATGACACGGTCATGGAACATTGTGATGACAAGAATTCTGGAGCATTGTGATGACAAAGGCCATGGAGCTTTGTGATGACACGGTCATGGAACATTGTGATGACAAGAATTCTGGAGCATTGTGATGACAATGGCCATGGAGCATTGTGATGACACGGTCATGGAACATTGTGATGAGAAGAATTCTGGAGCATTGTCATGACAAGGGCCATGGAGCATTGTGATGACACGGTCATGGAACATTGTGATGACAAGAATTCTGGAGCATTGTGATGACAAGGGCCATGGAGCATTGTGATGACACGGTCATGGATCATTGTAATGAGAAGAATTCTGGAGCATTGTCATGACAAGGGCCATGGAGCATTGTGATGACACGGCCATTGAACATTGTGATGACAAGAATTCTGGAGAATTGTGATGACAAGGTTCATGGAGAATTGTGATGACACGGCCATGGAACATTGTGATGACAAGAATTCTGGAGCATTGTGCTGACAAGGGCCATGGAGCATTGTGATGACACGGCCATGGAACATTGTGATGACAAGTATTCTGGAGCATTGTGATGACAATGGCCATGGAGCATTGTGATGACACGGTCATGGAACATTGTGATGAGAAGAATTCTGGAGCATTGTCATGACAAGGGCCATGGAGCATTGTGATGACACGGTCATGGAACATTGTGATGACAAGAATTCTGGAGCATTATGATGAAAAGGGCCATGGAGCATTGTGATGACACGGTCATGGAACATTGTGATGACAAGAATTCTGGAGCATTCTGATGACAATGGCCATGGAGCAATGTGATGACACGGTCATGGAACACTGTGATGAGAAGAATTCTGGAGCATTGTCATGACAAGGGCCATGGAGCATTGTGATGACACGGTCATGGAACATTGTGATGACAAGAATTCTGGAGCATTGTGATGACAAGGGCCATGGAGCATTGTGATGACACAGTCATGGAACATTGTGATGAGAAGAATTCTGGAGCATTGTGCTGACAAGCGCCATGGAGCATTGTGATGATACGGTCATGGAACATTGTGATGACAAGAATTCTGGAGCATTGTGCTGACAAGGGCCATGGAGCATTGTGATGACACGGCCATGGAACATTGTGATAAGAAGAATTCTGGAGCATTGTCATGACAAGGGCCATGGAGCATTGTGATGATACGGTCATGGAACATTGTGATGACAAGAATTCTGGAGCATTATGATGACAAGGGCCATGGAGCATTGTGATAACACGGCCATGGAACATTGTGATGACAAGTATTCTGGAGCATTGTGATGACAATGGCCATGGAGCATTGTGATGACACGGTCATGGAACATTGTGATGAGAAGAATTCTGGAGCATTGTCATGACAAGGGCCATGGAGCATTGTGATGACACGGTCATGGAACATTGTGATTACAAGAATTCTGGAGCATTATGATGACAAGGGCCATGGAGCATTGTGATGACACGGTCATGGAACATTGTGATGACAAGAATTCTGGAGCATTGTGATGACAATGGCCATGGAGCATTGTGATGACACGGTCATGGAACATTGTGATGAGAAGAATTCTGGAGCATTGTCATGACAAGGGCCATGGAGCATTGTGATGACACGGTCATGAATCATTGTGATGACAAGAATTCTGGAGCATTGTGATGACAAGGGCCATGGAGCATTGTGATGACACGGTCATGGATCATTGTAATGAGAAGAATTCTGGAGCATTGTCATGACAAGGGCCATGGAGCATTGTGATGACACGGCCATTGAACATTGTGATGACAAGAATTCTGGAGAAATGTGATGACAAGGTTCATGGAGAATTGTGATGACACGGCCATGGAACATTGTGATGACAAGAATTCTGGAGCATTGTGCTGACAAGGGCCATGGAGCATTGTGATGACACGGCCATGGAACATTGTGATGACAAGTATTCTGGAGCATTGTGATGACAATGGCCATGGAGCATTGTGATGACACGGTCATGGAACATTGTGATGAGAAGAATTCTGGAGCATTGTCATGACAAGGGCCATGGAGCATTGTGATGACACGGTCATGGAACATTGTGATGACAAGAATTCTGGAGCATTATGATGAAAAGGGCCATGGAGCATTGTGATGACACGGTCATGGAACATTGTGATGACAAGAATTCTGGAGCATTCTGATGACAATGGCCATGGAGCAATGTGATGACACGGTCATGGAACACTGTGATGAGAAGAATTCTGGAGCATTGTCATGACAAGGGCCATGGAGCATTGTGATGACACGGTCATGGAACATTGTGATGACAAGAATTCTGGAGCATTGTGATGACAAGGGCCATGGAGCATTGTGATGACACAGTCATGGAACATTGTGATGAGAAGAATTCTGGAGCATTGTGCTGACAAGCGCCATGGAGCATTGTGATGATACGGTCATGGAACATTGTGATGACAAGAATTCTGGAGCATTGTGCTGACAAGGGCCATGGAGCATTGTGATGACACGGCCATGGAACATTGTGATAAGAAGAATTCTGGAGCATTGTCATGACAAGGGCCATGGAGCATTGTGATGATACGGTCATGGAACATTGTGATGACAAGAATTCTGGAGCATTATGATGACAAGGGCCATGGAGCATTGTGATAACACGGCCATGGAACATTGTGATGACAAGTATTCTGGAGCATTGTGATGACAATGGCCATGGAGCATTGTGATGACACGGTCATGGAACATTGTGATGAGAAGAATTCTGGAGCATTGTCATGACAAGGGCCATGGAGCATTGTGATGACACGGTCATGGAACATTGTGATTACAAGAATTCTGGAGCATTATGATGACAAGGGCCATGGAGCATTGTGATGACACGGTCATGGAACATTGTGATGACAAGAATTCTGGAGCATTGTGATGACAATGGCCATGGAGCATTGTGATGACACGGTCATGGAACATTGTGATGAGAAGAATTCTGGAGCATTGTCATGACAAGGGCCATGGAGCATTGTGATGACACGGTCATGGATCATTGTGATGACAAGAATTCTGGAGCATTGTGATGACAAGGGCCATGGAGCATTGTGATGACACGGTCATGGATCATTGTAATGAGAAGAATTCTGGAGCATTGTCATGACAAGGGCCATGGAGCATTGTGATGACACGGCCATTGAACATTGTGATGACAAGAATTCTGGAGAATTGTGATGACAAGGTTCATGGAGAATTGTGATGACACGGCCATGGAACATTGTGATGACAAGAATTCTGGAGCATTGTGCTGACAAGGGCCATGGAGCATTGTGATGACACGGCCATGGAACATTGTGATGACAAGTATTCTGGAGCATTGTGATGACAATGGCCATGGAGCATTGTGATGACACGGTCATGGAACATTGTGATGAGAAGAATTCTGGAGCATTGTCATGACAAGGGCCATGGAGCATTGTGATGACACGGTCATGGAACATTGTGATGACAAGAATTCTGGAGCATTATGATGAAAAGGGCCATGGAGCATTGTGATGACACGGTCATGGAACATTGTGATGACAAGAATTCTGGAGCATTCTGATGACAATGGCCATGGAGCAATGTGATGACACGGTCATGGAACACTGTGATGAGAAGAATTCTGGAGCATTGTCATGACAAGGGCCATGGAGCATTGTGATGACACGGTCATGGAACATTGTGATGACAAGAATTCTGGAGCATTGTGATGACAAGGGCCATGGAGCATTGTGATGACACAGTCATGGAACATTGTGATGAGAAGAATTCTGGAGCATTGTGCTGACAAGCGCCATGGAGCATTGTGATGATACGGTCATGGAACATTGTGATGACAAGAATTCTGGAGCATTGTGCTGACAAGGGCCATGGAGCATTGTGATGACACGGCCATGGAACATTGTGATAAGAAGAATTCTGGAGCATTGTCATGACAAGGGCCATGGAGCATTGTGATGATACGGTCATGGAACATTGTGATGACAAGAATTCTGGAGCATTATGATGACAAGGGCCATGGAGCATTGTGATAACACGGCCATGGAACATTGTGATGACAAGTATTCTGGAGCATTGTGATGACAATGGCCATGGAGCATTGTGATGACACGGTCATGGAACATTGTGATGAGAAGAATTCTGGAGCATTGTCATGACAAGGGCCATGGAGCATTGTGATGACACGGTCATGGAACATTGTGATTACAAGAATTCTGGAGCATTATGATGACAAGGGCCATGGAGCATTGTGATGACACGGTCATGGAACATTGTGATGACAAGAATTCTGGAGCATTGTGATGACAATGGCCATGGAGCATTGTGATGACACGGTCATGGAACATTGTGATGAGAAGAATTCTGGAGCATTGTCATGACAAGGGCCATGGAGCATTGTGATGACACGGTCATGGATCATTGTGATGACAAGAATTCTGGAGCATTGTGATGACAAGGGCCATGGAGCATTGTGATGACACGGTCATGGATCATTGTAATGAGAAGAATTCTGGAGCATTGTCATGACAAGGGCCATGGAGCATTGTGATGACACGGCCATTGAACATTGTGATGACAAGAATTCTGGAGAATTGTGATGACAAGGTTCATGGAGAATTGTGATGACACGGCCATGGAACATTGTGATGACAAGAATTCTGGAGCATTGTGCTGACAAGGGCCATGGAGCATTGTGATGACACGGCCATGGAACATTGTGATGACAAGTATTCTGGAGCATTGTGATGACAATGGCCATGGAGCATTGTGATGACACGGTCATGGAACATTGTGATGAGAAGAATTCTGGAGCATTGTCATGACAAGGGCCAATGAGCATTGTGATGACACGGTCATGGAACATTGTGATGACAAGAATTCTGGAGCAGTATGATGACAAGGGCCATGGAGCATTGTGATGACACGGTCATGGAACATTGTGATGACAAGAATTCTGGAGCATTCTGATGACAATGGCCATGGAGCATTGTGATGACACGGTCATGGAACATTGTGATGAGAAGAATTCTGGAGCATTGTCATGACAAGGGCCATGGAGCATTGTGATTACACGGTCATGGAACATTGTGATGACAAGAATTCTGGAGCATTGTGCTGACTAGGGCCATGGACCATTGTGATGATACGGTCATGGAACATTGTGATTACAAGAATTCTGGAGCATTATGATGATAAGGGCCATGGAGAATTGTGATGACACGGCCATGGAACATTGTGATGACAAGAATTCTGGAGCATTATGATGATAAGGGCCATGGAGAATTGTGATGACACGACCATGGAACATTGTGATGACAAGAATTCTGGAGCATTGTGCTGACAAGGGCCATGGAGCATTGTGATGACACGGCCATGGAACATTGTGATGACAAGAATTCTGGAGCATTGTGATGACAAGGGCCATGGAGCATTGTGATGACACGGTCATGGAACATTGTGATGAGAATAATTCTGGAGCATTGTCATGACAAGGGACATGGAGCATTGTGATGACACGGTCATGGAACATTGTGATGACAAGAATTCTGGAGCATTGTGATGACAAGGGCCATGGAGCATTGTGATGACACAGTCATGGAACATTGTGATGAGAAGAATTCTGGAGCATTGTGCTGACAAGCGCCATGGAGCATTGTGATGATACGGTCATGGAACATTGTGATGACAAGAATTCTGGAGCATTATGATGATAAGGGCCATGGAGAATTGTGATGACACGGCCATGGAACATTGTGATGACAAGAATTCTGGAGCATTGTGCTGACATGGGCCATGGAGCATTGTGATGACACGGTCATGGAACATTGTGATGAGAAGAATTCTGGAGCATTGTCATGACAAGGGCCATGGAGCATTGTGATGACACGGTCATGGAACATTGTGATGACAAGAATTCTGGAGCATTGTGCTGACTAGGGCCATGGACCATTGTGATGATACGGTCATGGAACATTGTGATTACAAGAATTCTGGAGCATTATGATGATAAGGGCCATGGAGAATTGTGATGACACGGCCATGGAACATTGTGATGACAAGAATTCTGGAGCATTATGATGATAAGGGCCATGGAGAATTGTGATGACACGGCCATGGAACATTGTGATGACAAGAATTCTGGAGCATTGTGCTGACAAGGGCCATGGAGCATTGTGATGACACGGCCATGGGACATTGTGATGACAAGAATTCTGGAGCATTCTGATGACAATGGCCGTGGAGCATTGTGATGACACGGTCATGGAACATTGTGATGAGAAGAATTCTGGAGCATTGTCATGACAAGGGAAATGGAGCATTGTGATGACACAGTCATGGAACATTGTGATGACAAGAATTCTGGAGCATTGTGATGACAACGGCCATGGAGCATTGTGATGACACAGTCATGGAACATTGTGATGAGAAGAATCCTGGAGCATTGTGCTGACTAGCGCCATGGAGCATTGTGATGATACGGTCATGGAACATTGTGATGACAAGAATTCTGGAGCATTATGATGATAAGGGCCATGGAGAATTGTGATGACACGGCCATGGAACATTGTGATGACAAGAATTCTGGAGCATTGTGCTGACAAGGGCCATGGAGCATTGTGATGACACGGTCATGGAACATTGTGATGACAAGAATTCTGGAGCATTCTGATGACAAAGGCGATGGAGCATTGTGATGACACGGTCATGGAACATTGTGATGACAAGAATGCTGGAGCATTCTGATGACAAGCGCCATAGAGCATTGTGATGACACGTTCATAGAATATAGTAATGACAAGAATTCTGGAGCAGTATGATGACAAGGGCCATGGAGCATTGTGATGACACGGCCATGGAACATTGTGATGACACGGTCATGGAACATTGTGATGACAAGAATTCTGGAGCATTGTGCTGACTAGGGCCATGGACCATTGTGATGATACGGTCATGGAACATTGTGATGACAAGAATTCTGGAGCATTATGATGATAAGGGCCATGGAGAATTGTGATGACACGGCCATGGAACATTGTGATGACAAGAATTCTGGAGCATTATGATGATAAGGGCCATGGAGAATTGTGATGACACGGTCATGGAACATTGTGATGACAAGAATTCTGGAGCATTATGATGATAAGGGCCATGGAGAATTGTGATGACCCGGCCATGGAACATTGTGATGACAAGTATTCTGGAGCATTGTGCTGACAAGGGCCATAGAGCATTGTGATGACACGGCCATGGAACATTGTGATGACAAGAATTCTGGAGCATTATGATGACAAGGGCCATGGAGCATTGTGATGACACGGTCATGGAACATTGTGATGACAAGAATTCTGGAGCATTGTGATGACAATGGCCATGGAGCATTGTGATGACACGGTCATGGAACATTGTGATGAGAAGAATTCTGGAGCATTGTCATGACAAGGGCCATGGAGCATTGTGATGACACGGTCATGGATCATTGTGATGACAAGAATTCTGGAGCATTGTGATGACAAGGGCCATGGAGCATTGTGATGACACGGTCATGGATCATTGTAATGAGAATAATTCTGGAGCATTGTCATGACAAGGGCCATGGAGCATTGTGATGACACGGCCATTGAACATTGTGATGACAAGAATTCTGGAGAATTGTGATGACAAGGTTCATGGAGAATTGTGATGACACGGCCATGGAACATTGTGATGACAAGAATTCTGGAGCATTGTGCTGACAAGGGCCATGGAGCATTGTGATGACACGGCCATGGAACATTGTGATGACAAGTATTCTGGAGCATTGTGATGACAATGGCCATGGAGCATTGTGATGACACGGTCATGGAACATTGTGATGAGAAGAATTCTGGAGCATTGTCATGACAAGGGCCATGGAGCATTGTGATGACACGGTCATGGAACATTGTGATGACAAGAATTCTGGAGCATTATGATGAAAAGGGCCATGGAGCATTGTGATGACACGGTCATGGAACATTGTGATGACAAGAATTCTGGAGCATTCTGATGACAATGGCCATGGAGCAATGTGATGACACGGTCATGGAACACTGTGATGAGAAGAATTCTGGAGCATTGTCATGACAAGGGCCATGGAGCATTGTGATGACACGGTCATGGAACATTGTGATGACAAGAATTCTGGAGCATTGTGATGACAAGGGCCATGGAGCATTGTGATGACACAGTCATGGAACATTGTGATGAGAAGAATTCTGGAGCATTGTGCTGACAAGCGCCATGGAGCATTGTGATGATACGGTCATGGAACATTGTGATGACAAGAATTCTGGAGCATTGTGCTGACAAGGGCCATGGAGCATTGTGATGACACGGCCATGGAACATTGTGATAAGAAGAATTCTGGAGCATTGTCATGACAAGGGCCATGGAGCATTGTGATGATACGGTCATGGAACATTGTGATGACAAGAATTCTGGAGCATTATGATGACAAGGGCCATGGAGCATTGTGATAACACGGCCATGGAACATTGTGATGACAAGTATTCTGGAGCATTGTGATGACAATGGCCATGGAGCATTGTGATGACACGGTCATGGAACATTGTGATGAGAAGAATTCTGGAGCATTGTCATGACAAGGGCCATGGAGCATTGTGATGACACGGTCATGGAACATTGTGATTACAAGAATTCTGGAGCATTATGATGACAAGGGCCATGGAGCATTGTGATGACACGGTCATGGAACATTGTGATGACAAGAATTCTGGAGCATTGTGATGACAATGGCCATGGAGCATTGTGATGACACGGTCATGGAACATTGTGATGAGAAGAATTCTGGAGCATTGTCATGACAAGGGCCATGGAGCATTGTGATGACACGGTCATGGATCATTGTGATGACAAGAATTCTGGAGCATTGTGATGACAAGGGCCATGGAGCATTGTGATGACACGGTCATGGATCATTGTAATGAGAAGAATTCTGGAGCATTGTCATGACAAGGGCCATGGAGCATTGTGATGACACGGCCATTGAACATTGTGATGACAAGAATTCTGGAGAATTGTGATGACAAGGTTCATGGAGAATTGTGATGACACGGCCATGGAACATTGTGATGACAAGAATTCTGGAGCATTGTGCTGACAAGGGCCATGGAGCATTGTGATGACACGGCCATGGAACATTGTGATGACAAGTATTCTGGAGCATTGTGATGACAATGGCCATGGAGCATTGTGATGACACGGTCATGGAACATTGTGATGAGAAGAATTCTGGAGCATTGTCATGACAAGGGCCAATGAGCATTGTGATGACACGGTCATGGAACATTGTGATGACAAGAATTCTGGAGCAGTATGATGACAAGGGCCATGGAGCATTGTGATGACACGGTCATGGAACATTGTGATGACAAGAATTCTGGAGCATTCTGATGACAATGGCCATGGAGCATTGTGATGACACGGTCATGGAACATTGTGATGAGAAGAATTCTGGAGCATTGTCATGACAAGGGCCATGGAGCATTGTGATTACACGGTCATGGAACATTGTGATGACAAGAATTCTGGAGCATTGTGCTGACTAGGGCCATGGACCATTGTGATGATACGGTCATGGAACATTGTGATTACAAGAATTCTGGAGCATTATGATGATAAGGGCCATGGAGAATTGTGATGACACGGCCATGGAACATTGTGATGACAAGAATTCTGGAGCATTATGATGATAAGGGCCATGGAGAATTGTGATGACACGACCATGGAACATTGTGATGACAAGAATTCTGGAGCATTGTGCTGACAAGGGCCATGGAGCATTGTGATGACACGGCCATGGAACATTGTGATGACAAGAATTCTGGAGCATTGTGATGACAAGGGCCATGGAGCATTGTGATGACACGGTCATGGAACATTGTGATGAGAATAATTCTGGAGCATTGTCATGACAAGGGACATGGAGCATTGTGATGACACGGTCATGGAACATTGTGATGACAAGAATTCTGGAGCATTGTGATGACAAGGGCCATGGAGCATTGTGATGACACAGTCATGGAACATTGTGATGAGAAGAATTCTGGAGCATTGTGCTGACAAGCGCCATGGAGCATTGTGATGATACGGTCATGGAACATTGTGATGACAAGAATTCTGGAGCATTATGATGATAAGGGCCATGGAGAATTGTGATGACACGGTCATGGAACATTGTGATGACAAGAATTCTGGAGCATTATGATGATAAGGGCCATGGAGAATTGTGATGACCCGGCCATGGAACATTGTGATGACAAGTATTCTGGAGCATTGTGCTGACAAGGGCCATAGAGCATTGTGATGACACGGCCATGGAACATTGTGATGACAAGAATTCTGGAGCATTATGATGACAAGGGCCATGGAGCATTGTGATGACACGGTCATGGAACATTGTGATGACAAGAATTCTGGAGCATTGTGATGACAATGGCCATGGAGCATTGTGATGACACGGTCATGGAACATTGTGATGAGAAGAATTCTGGAGCATTGTCATGACAAGGGCCATGGAGCATTGTGATGACACGGTCATGGATCATTGTGATGACAAGAATTCTGGAGCATTGTGATGACAAGGGCCATGGAGCATTGTGATGACACGGTCATGGATCATTGTAATGAGAAGAATTCTGGAGCATTGTCATGACAAGGGCCATGGAGCATTGTGATGACACGGCCATTGAACATTGTGATGACAAGAATTCTGGAGAATTGTGATGACAAGGTTCATGGAGAATTGTGATGACACGGCCATGGAACATTGTGATGACAAGAATTCTGGAGCATTGTGCTGACAAGGGCCATGGAGCATTGTGATGACACGGCCATGGAACATTGTGATGACAAGTATTCTGGAGCATTGTGATGACAATGGCCATGGAGCATTGTGATGACACGGTCATGGAACATTGTGATGAGAAGAATTCTGGAGCATTGTCATGACAAGGGCCATGGAGCATTGTGATGACACGGTCATGGAACATTGTGATGACAAGAATTCTGGAGCATTATGATGAAAAGGGCCATGGAGCATTGTGATGACACGGTCATGGAACATTGTGATGACAAGAATTCTGGAGCATTCTGATGACAATGGCCATGGAGCAATGTGATGACACGGTCATGGAACACTGTGATGAGAAGAATTCTGGAGCATTGTCATGACAAGGGCCATGGAGCATTGTGATGACACGGTCATGGAACATTGTGATGACAAGAATTCTGGAGCATTGTGATGACAAGGGCCATGGAGCATTGTGATGACACAGTCATGGAACATTGTGATGAGAAGAATTCTGGAGCATTGTGCTGACAAGCGCCATGGAGCATTGTGATGATACGGTCATGGAACATTGTGATGACAAGAATTCTGGAGCATTGTGCTGACAAGGGCCATGGAGCATTGTGATGACACGGCCATGGAACATTGTGATAAGAAGAATTCTGGAGCATTGTCATGACAAGGGCCATGGAGCATTGTGATGATACGGTCATGGAACATTGTGATGACAAGAATTCTGGAGCATTATGATGACAAGGGCCATGGAGCATTGTGATAACACGGCCATGGAACATTGTGATGACAAGTATTCTGGAGCATTGTGATGACAATGGCCATGGAGCATTGTGATGACACGGTCATGGAACATTGTGATGAGAAGAATTCTGGAGCATTGTCATGACAAGGGCCATGGAGCATTGTGATGACACGGTCATGGAACATTGTGATTACAAGAATTCTGGAGCATTATGATGACAAGGGCCATGGAGCATTGTGATGACACGGTCATGGAACATTGTGATGACAAGAATTCTGGAGCATTGTGATGACAATGGCCATGGAGCATTGTGATGACACGGTCATGGAACATTGTGATGAGAAGAATTCTGGAGCATTGTCATGACAAGGGCCATGGAGCATTGTGATGACACGGTCATGGATCATTGTGATGACAAGAATTCTGGAGCATTGTGATGACAAGGGCCATGGAGCATTGTGATGACACGGTCATGGATCATTGTAATGAGAAGAATTCTGGAGCATTGTCATGACAAGGGCCATGGAGCATTGTGATGACACG
Organism: Balaenoptera acutorostrata; assembly: GCF_949987535.1. Taxonomy (NCBI): domain Eukaryota; kingdom Metazoa; phylum Chordata; class Mammalia; order Artiodactyla; family Balaenopteridae; genus Balaenoptera; species Balaenoptera acutorostrata. The sequence continues at coordinate 2,189,248 of NW_026646025.1, read as the reverse complement.
GCCATTGAACATTGTGATGACAAGAATTCTGGAGAATTGTGATGACAAGGTTCATGGAGAATTGTGATGACACGGCCATGGAACATTGTGATGACAAGAATTCTGGAGCATTGTGCTGACAAGGGCCATGGAGCATTGTGATGACACGGCCATGGAACATTGTGATGACAAGTATTCTGGAGCATTGTGATGACAATGTCCATGGAGCATTGTGATGACACGGTCATGGAACATTGTGATGAGAAGAATTCTGGAGCATTGTCATGACAAGGGCCAATGAGCATTGTGATGACACGGTCATGGAACATTGTGATGACAAGAATTCTGGAGCAGTATGATGACAAGGGCCATGGAGCATTGTGATGACACGGTCATGGAACATTGTGATGACAAGAATTCTGGAGCATTCTGATGACAATGGCCATGGAGCATTGTGATGACACGGTCATGGAACATTGTGATGAGAAGAATTCTGGAGCATTGTCATGACAAGGGCCATGGAGCATTGTGATTACACGGTCATGGAACATTGTGATGACAAGAATTCTGGAGCATTGTGCTGACTAGGGCCATGGACCATTGTGATGATACGGTCATGGAACATTGTGATTACAAGAATTCTGGAGCATTATGATGATAAGGGCCATGGAGAATTGTGATGACACGGCCATGGAACATTGTGATGACAAGAATTCTGGAGCATTATGATGATAAGGGCCATGGAGAATTGTGATGACACGACCATGGAACATTGTGATGACAAGAATTCTGGAGCATTGTGCTGACAAGGGCCATGGAGCATTGTGATGACACGGCCATGGAACATTGTGATGACAAGAATTCTGGAGCATTGTGATGACAAGGGCCATGGAGCATTGTGATGACACGGTCATGGAACATTGTGATGAGAATAATTCTGGAGCATTGTCATGACAAGGGACATGGAGCATTGTGATGACACGGTCATGGAACATTGTGATGACAAGAATTCTGGAGCATTGTGATGACAAGGGCCATGGAGCATTGTGATGACACAGTCATGGAACATTGTGATGAGAAGAATTCTGGAGCATTGTGCTGACAAGCGCCATGGAGCATTGTGATGATACGGTCATGGAACATTGTGATGACAAGAATTCTGGAGCATTATGATGATAAGGGCCATGGAGAATTGTGATGACACGGCCATGGAACATTGTGATGACAAGAATTCTGGAGCATTGTGCTGACATGGGCCATGGAGCATTGTGATGACACGGTCATGGAACATTGTGATGAGAAGAATTCTGGAGCATTGTCATGACAAGGGCCATGGAGCATTGTGATGACACGGTCATGGAACATTGTGATGACAAGAATTCTGGAGCATTGTGCTGACTAGGGCCATGGACCATTGTGATGATACGGTCATGGAACATTGTGATTACAAGAATTCTGGAGCATTATGATGATAAGGGCCATGGAGAATTGTGATGACACGGCCATGGAACATTGTGATGACAAGAATTCTGGAGCATTATGATGATAAGGGCCATGGAGAATTGTGATGACACGGCCATGGAACATTGTGATGACAAGAATTCTGGAGCATTGTGCTGACAAGGGCCATGGAGCATTGTGATGACACGGCCATGGGACATTGTGATGACAAGAATTCTGGAGCATTCTGATGACAATGGCCGTGGAGCATTGTGATGACACGGTCATGGAACATTGTGATGAGAAGAATTCTGGAGCATTGTCATGACAAGGGAAATGGAGCATTGTGATGACACAGTCATGGAACATTGTGATGACAAGAATTCTGGAGCATTGTGATGACAACGGCCATGGAGCATTGTGATGACACAGTCATGGAACATTGTGATGAGAAGAATCCTGGAGCATTGTGCTGACTAGCGCCATGGAGCATTGTGATGATACGGTCATGGAACATTGTGATGACAAGAATTCTGGAGCATTATGATGATAAGGGCCATGGAGAATTGTGATGACACGGCCATGGAACATTGTGATGACAAGAATTCTGGAGCATTGTGCTGACAAGGGCCATGGAGCATTGTGATGACACGGTCATGGAACATTGTGATGACAAGAATTCTGGAGCATTCTGATGACAAAGGCGATGGAGCATTGTGATGACACGGTCATGGAACATTGTGATGACAAGAATGCTGGAGCATTCTGATGACAAGCGCCATAGAGCATTGTGATGACACGTTCATAGAATATAGTAATGACAAGAATTCTGGAGCAGTATGATGACAAGGGCCATGGAGCATTGTGATGACACGGCCATGGAACATTGTGATGACACGGTCATGGAACATTGTGATGACAAGAATTCTGGAGCATTGTGCTGACTAGGGCCATGGACCATTGTGATGATACGGTCATGGAACATTGTGATGACAAGAATTCTGGAGCATTATGATGATAAGGGCCATGGAGAATTGTGATGACACGGCCATGGAACATTGTGATGACAAGAATTCTGGAGCATTGTGATGACAAGGGCCATGGAGCATTGTGATGACACAGTCATGGAACATTGTGATGAGTAGAATTCTGGAGCATTGTGATGAAAAGGGCCATGGAGCATTGTGATGACACGGTCATGGAACATTGTGATGAGAAGAATTCCGGAGCATTGTGATGACACGGTCATGGAACATTGTGATGACAAGAATTCTGGAGCATTGTGCTGATGACGGCCATGGAGCATTGTGATGACACAGTCAAGGAACATTGCGATGAAAAAGATTTCTGGAGCATTGTGATGAAAGGGCATGGAGCATTGTGATTAAAGGTGACAAGGAACATTGTGATGATATGGGCAGAGAACTCTGTGATGACAGTGGTCTTGCAGGATTGTGACGAAAAGTGTCATGGAACATTCTGCTGACAGCGATCATGGAACTTATTGGTAAGAGAGGCTATGGAGATTTGTGATGTCAGGCGTCATGGGGCATTGTGTTGAGAGTGGTCTTGGAGCATTGTGATGAAAAGGGTCATGGAGCACTGTGATTACAGGGGCCATGGAGCATTGTGAATACAAAGGCTATGGAGCATTGAGATGACAGGGTTCATGGAGCACTGTGATGAATGTGATCTTGGATCATTGTGATGACAAGTGTCCTGGAACCTTGTGATGACATGGTTCATGGAGCATTGTGATGAAAAGGACCATGGCGAATTGTGATGACATCTGTCATGGGGCATTGTGATGACAGTGGTCATCTAGAATTGCGATGAAATGTATCATGGAGCACTGTGATGACAGGGGCCATGGAACATTGTGATGACAAAGGCCATGGAGCATTGTGATGACAAGTGTCATGGGGCATTTTGATGACATTGGCATGGAGCATTATGATGACAAGAGTTCTGGAGCATTTTGATGACAAGGGCATGGAGCATTGTGATGACAGGGCCCACGGACCTTTGTGATGAAAAGGACAGGGTACATTGTGATGACAGGGTTCATGGAGCATTGTGATGAAAGGGGCCATGGAGCATTGAGATGAGAGCCGTTATGAGGCATGGTGATGACAGTGGTCATGGAGCATTGTGATGAAAGAGATCATGGAGCAATATGATAACAGGGGCCATGGAGCATTGTGATGACAGGGGTATTGGAGCATTGTGATGGAAGTAGACATGGATCATTGTGATGACATGTGTCCTGGAACACTGTGATGACACGGTTCATCGAGTATTGTGATGACAAGGGTCATAGCGAATTGTGATGACAAGGGTCATGGGGCATTGTGTGACATTGATCATCTAGGAATTGTGATGAAAGGTATCATGGAGCACTGTGATGAAAATTGGCCTGGATTATTGTGATGACAGCAGTCATGGAGAATTGTGATGACAGGGATTATGCAGCATTGTGTTGACAAGGGTATGGACTATTGTGATGACAATGGTCATGGAGCAATGTGATGAAAGTATTCATGGAACATCGTGATGAAAAGTGCATGGGAGCATTGTGACGATAAAGGCCATGGAGTATTGTGATGACTAGTGTCATGGAGCATTTTAATGAAAGGTTTCATTGTGCACCATGATGACAAAGGGGATGGAGAATTGTGATGAAACTGGTCCTGGAGCATTGTGATAACAAAAGCCATGGAGCATTGTGATGACAGGCATCATGGAGCATTGTGAAGAAAGGGGCCATGGGGTATTGTAATGACACTAGAGAAATATAATGAAAATGGTCAGCGAGCATAGTGATTAAAGTGGTCATTGAGAATTGTGATGAAAAGCGACATAGAGCATTGTGATGACAAAGGTCATGGAGAACTGTGATGACCAGGATCATGTAGCATTGTGATGACACGGTCATGGAACATTGTGATGACAAGAATTCTGGAGCATTGTGCTGACAAGGGCCATGGAGCATTGTGATGACACGGTCATGGAACATTGTGATGACAAGAATTCTGGAGCATTGTGCTGACTAGGGCCATGGACCATTGTGATGATACGGTCATGGAACATTGTGATTACAAGAATTCTGGAGCATTATGATGATAAGGGCCATGGAGAATTGTGATGACACGGCCATGGAACATTGTGATGACAATAATTCTGGAGCATTATGATGATAAGGGCCATGGAGAATTGTGATGACACGACCATGGAACATTGTGATGACAAGAATTCTGGAGCATTGTGCTGACAAGGGCCATGGAGCATTGTGATGACACGGCCATGGAACATTGTGATGACAAGAATTCTGGAGCATTGTGATGACAAGGGCCATGGAGCATTGTGATGACACGGTCATGGAACATTGTGATGAGAATAATTCTGGAGCATTGTCATGACAAGGGACATGGAGCATTGTGATGACACGGTCATGGAACATTGTGATGACAAGAATTCTGGAGCATTGTGATGACAAGGGCCATGGAGCATTGTGATGACACAGTCATGGAACATTGTGATGAGAAGAATTCTGGAGCATTGTGCTGACAAGCGCCATGGAGCATTGTGATGATACGGTCATGGAACATTGTGATGACAAGAATTCTGGAGCATTATGATGATAAGGGCCATGGAGAATTGTGATGACACGGCCATGGAACATTGTGATGACAAGAATTCTGGAGCATTGTGCTGACATGGGCCATGGAGCATTGTGATGACACGGTCATGGAACATTGTGATGAGAAGAATTCTGGAGCATTGTCATGACAAGGGCCATGGAGCATTGTGATGACACGGTCATGGAACATTGTGATGACAAGAATTCTGGAGCATTGTGCTGACTAGGGCCATGGACCATTGTGATGATACGGTCATGGAACATTGTGATTACAAGAATTCTGGAGCATTATGATGATAAGGGCCATGGAGAATTGTGATGACACGGCCATGGAACATTGTGATGACAAGAATTCTGGAGCATTATGATGATAAGGGCCATGGAGAATTGTGATGACACGGCCATGGAACATTGTGATGACAAGAATTCTGGAGCATTGTGCTGACAAGGGCCATGGAGCATTGTGATGACACGGCCATGGGACATTGTGATGACAAGAATTCTGGAGCATTCTGATGACAATGGCCGTGGAGCATTGTGATGACACGGTCATGGAACATTGTGATGAGAAGAATTCTGGAGCATTGTCATGACAAGGGAAATGGAGCATTGTGATGACACAGTCATGGAACATTGTGATGACAAGAATTCTGGAGCATTGTGATGACAACGGCCATGGAGCATTGTGATGACACAGTCATGGAACATTGTGATGAGAAGAATCCTGGAGCATTGTGCTGACTAGCGCCATGGAGCATTGTGATGATACGGTCATGGAACATTGTGATGACAAGAATTCTGGAGCATTATGATGATAAGGGCCATGGAGAATTGTGATGACACGGCCATGGAACATTGTGATGACAAGAATTCTGGAGCATTGTGCTGACAAGGGCCATGGAGCATTGTGATGACACGGTCATGGAACATTGTGATGACAAGAATTCTGGAGCATTCTGATGACAAAGGCGATGGAGCATTGTGATGACACGGTCATGGAACATTGTGATGACAAGAATGCTGGAGCATTCTGATGACAAGCGCCATAGAGCATTGTGATGACACGTTCATAGAATATAGTAATGACAAGAATTCTGGAGCAGTATGATGACAAGGGCCATGGAGCATTGTGATGACACGGCCATGGAACATTGTGATGACACGGTCATGGAACATTGTGATGACAAGAATTCTGGAGCATTGTGCTGACTAGGGCCATGGACCATTGTGATGATACGGTCATGGAACATTGTGATGACAAGAATTCTGGAGCATTATGATGATAAGGGCCATGGAGAATTGTGATGACACGGCCATGGAACATTGTGATGACAAGAATTCTGGAGCATTATGATGATAAGGGCCATGGAGAATTGTGATGACACGGTCATGGAACATTGTGATGACAAGAATTCTGGAGCACTATGATGATAAGGGCCATGGAGAATTGTGATGACCCGGCCATGGAACATTGTGATGACAAGTATTCTGGAGCATTGTGCTGACAAGGGCCATAGAGCATTGTGATGACACGGCCATGGAACATTGTGATGACAAGAATTCTGGAGCATTGTGATGACAATGGCCATGGAGCATTGTGATGACACGGTCATGGAACATTGTGATGAGAAGAATTCTGGAGCATTGTCATGACAAGGGACATGGAGCATTGTGATGACACGGTCATGGAACATTGTGATGACAAGAATTCTGGAGCATTGTGATGACAAGGGCCATGGAGCATTGTGATGACACAGTCATGGAACATTGTGATGAGAAGAATTCTGGAGCATTGTGATGAAAAGGGCCATGGAGCATTGTGATGACACGGTCATGGAACATTGTGATGACAAGAATTCTGGAGCATTGTGCTGATGACGGCCATGGAGCATTGTGATGACACAGTCAAGGAACATTGCGATGAAAAAGATTTCTGGAGCATTGTGATGAAAGGGCATGGAGCATTGTGATTAAAGGTGACAAGGAACATTGTGATGATATGGGCAGAGAACTCTGTGATGACAGTGGTCTTGCAGGATTGTGACGAAAAGTGTCATGGAACATTCTGCTGACAGCGATCATGGAACTTATTGGTAAGAGAGGCTATGGAGATTTGTGATGTCAGGCGTCATGGGGCATTGTGTTGAGAGTGGTCTTGGAGCATTGTGATGAAAAGGGTCATGGAGCACTGTGATTACAGGGGCCATGGAGCATTGTGAATACAAAGGCTATGGAGCATTGAGATGACAGGGTTCATGGAGCACTGTGATGAATGTGATCTTGGATCATTGTGATGACAAGTGTCCTGGAACCTTGTGATGACATGGTTCATGGAGCATTGTGATGACAAGGACCATGGCGAATTGTGATGACATCTGTCATGGGGCATTGTGATGACAGTGGTCATCTAGAATTGCGATGAAATGTATCATGGAGCACTGTGATGACAGGGGCCATGGAACATTGTGATGACAAAGGCCATGGAGCATTGTGATGACAAGTGTCATGGGGCATTTTGATGACATTGGCATGGAGCATTATGATGACAAGAGTTCTGGAGCATTTTGATGACAAGGGCATGGAGCATTGTGATGACAGGGCCCACGGACCTTTGTGATGAAAAGGACAGGGTACATTGTGATGACAGGGTTCATGGAGCATTGTGATGAAAGGGGCCATGGAGCATTGAGATGAGAGCCGTTATGAGGCATGGTGATGACAGTGGTCATGGAGCATTGTGATGAAAGAGATCATGGAGCAATATGATAACAGGGGCCATGGAGCATTGTGATGACAGGGGTATTGGAGCATTGTGATGGAAGTAGACATGGATCATTGTGATGACATGTGTCCTGGAACACTGTGATGACACGGTTCATCGAGTATTGTGATGACAAGGGTCATAGCGAATTGTGATGACAAGGGTCATGGGGCATTGTGTGACATTGATCATCTAGGAATTGTGATGAAAGGTATCATGGAGCACTGTGATGAAAATTGGCCTGGATTATTGTGATGACAGCAGTCATGGAGAATTGTGATGACAGGGATTATGCAGCATTGTGTTGACAAGGGTATGGACTATTGTGATGACAATGGTCATGGAGCAATGTGATGAAAGTATTCATGGAACATCGTGATGAAAAGTGCATGGGAGCATTGTGACGATAAAGGCCATGGAGTATTGTGATGACTAGTGTCATGGAGCATTTTAATGAAAGGTTTCATTGTGCACCATGATGACAAAGGGGATGGAGAATTGTGATGAAACTGGTCCTGGAGCATTGTGATAACAAAAGCCATGGAGCATTGTGATGACAGGCATCATGGAGCATTGTGAAGAAAGGGGCCATGGGGTATTGTAATGACACTAGAGAAATATAATGAAAATGGTCAGCGAGCATAGTGATTAAAGTGGTCATTGAGAATTGTGATGAAAAGCGACATAGAGCATTGTGATGACAAAGGTCATGGAGAACTGTGATGACCAGGATCATGTAGCATTGTGATGACACGGTCATGGAACATTGTGATGACAAGAATTCTGGAGCATTGTGCTGACAAGGGCCATGGAGCATTGTGATGACACGGTCATGGAACATTGTGATGACAAGAATTCTGGAGCATTCTGATGACAAAGGCGATAGAGCATTGTGATGACACGGTCATGGAACACTGTGATGACAAGAATTCTGGAGCATTATGATGACAAGTTCCATGGATCATTGTGATGACACGGCCATGGAACATTGTGATGACAAGAATTCTGGAGCATTGTGATGACAATGGCCATGGAGCTTTGTGATGACACGGTCATGGAACATTGTGATGAGAAGAATTCTGGAGCATTGTCATGACAAGGGCCATGGAGCATTGTGATGACACGGCCATGGAACATTGTGATGACAAGAATTCTGGAGCATTCTGATGACAAGCGCCATAGAGCATTGTGATGACACGTTCATGGAATATAGTAATGACAAGAATTCTGGAGCATTATGATGACAAGGGCCATGGAGCATTGTGATGACACGGCCATGGAATATTGTGATGAGAAGAATTCTGGAGCATTGTGATAACAATGGCCATGGAGCATTGTGATGACACGGCCATGGAACATTGTGATGACAAGAATTCTGGAGCATTGTGATGACAATGGCCATGGAGCATTGTGATGACACGGTCATGGAACATTGTGATGAGAAGAATTCTGGAGCATTGTCATGACAAGGGACATGGAGCATTGTGATGACACGGTCATGGAACATTGTGATGACAAGAATTCTGGAGCATTGTGATGACAAGGGCCATGGAGAATTGTGATGACACAGTCATGGAACATTGTGATGAGAAGAATTCTGGAGGATTGTGCTGACAAGCGCCATGGAGCATTGTGATGATACGGTCATGGAACATTGTGATGACAAGAATTCTGGAGCATTCTGATGACAAGCGCCATAGAGCACTGTGATGACACGTTCATGGAATATAGTAATGACAAGAATTCTGGAGCAGTATGATGACAAGGGCCAAGGAGAATTGTGATGACACGGCCATGGAACATTGTGATGACACGGTCATGGAACATTGTGATGACAAGAATTCTGGAGCATTGTGCTGACAAGGGCCATGGAGCATTGTGATGACACGGTCATGGAACATTGTGATGACAAGAATTCTGGAGCATTCTGATGACAAAGGCGATGGAGCATTGTGATGACACGGTCATGGATCATTGTGATGAGAAGAATTCTGGAGCATTGTCATGATAATGGCCATGGAGCATTGTGATGACACGGCCATGGAACATTGTGATGACAAGTATTCTGGAGCATTGTGATGACAACGGCCATGGAGCATTGTGATGACACGGTCATGGAACATTGTGATGACAAGAATTCTGGAGCATTGTGATGATAATTGCCAAGGAGCATTGTGATGACACGGTCATGGAACATTGTGATGAGAAGAATTCTGGAGCATTGTCATGACAAGGGCCATGGAGCATTGTGATGACACGGTCATGGAACATTGTGATGACAAGAATTCTGGAGCATTATGATGACAAGGGCCATGGAGCATTGTGATGACACGGTCATGCAACATTGTGATGAAAACAATTCTGGAGCATTGTGATGACAATGGCCATGGAGCATTGTGATGACACGGTCATGGAACATTGTGATAAGAAGAATTCTGGAGCATTGTCATGACAAGGGCCATGGAGCATTGTGATGACACGGTCATGGAACATTGTGATGACAAGAATTCTGGAGCATTGTGTTGACAAGGGCCATGGAGCATTGTGATGACACAGTCATGGAACATTGTGATGAGAAGAATTCTGGAGCATTGTGCTGACAAGCGCCATGGAGCATTGTGATGATACGGTCATGCAACATTGTGATGACAAGAATTCTGGAGCATTATGATGATAAGGGCCATGGAGCATTGTGATGACACGGCCATGGAACATTGTGATGACAAGAATTCTGGAGCATTCTGATGACAATGGCCATGGACCATTGTGATGATACGGTCATGGAACATTGTGATTACAAGAATTCTGGAGCATTATGATGATAAGGGCCATGGAGAATTGTGATGACACGGCCATGGAACATTGTGATGACAAGAATTCTGGAGCATTATGATGATAAGGGCCATGGAGAATTGTGATGACACGGCCATGGAACATTGTGATGACAAGAATTCTGGAGCATTGTGCTGACATGGGCCATGGAGCATTGTGATGACACGGTCATGGAACATTGTGATGAGAATAATTCTGGAGCATTGTCATGACAAGGGCCATGGAGCATTGTGATGACACGGTCATGGAACATTGTGATGACAAGAATTCTGGAGCATTGTGATGACAAGGGCCATGGAGCATTGTGATGACACAGTCATGGAACATTGTGATGAGAAGAATTCTGGAGCATTGTGCTGACAAGCGCCATGGAGCATTGTGATGATACGGTCATGGAACATTGTGATGACAAGAATTCTGGAGCATTATGATGATAAGGGCCATGGAGAATTGTGATGACACGGCCATGGAACATTGTGATGACAAGAATTCTGGAGCATTGTGCTGACATGGGCCATGGAGCATTGTGATGACACGGTCATGGAACATTGTGATGAGAAGAATTCTGGAGCATTGTCATGACAAGGGCCATGGAGCATTGTGATGACACGGTCATGGAACATTGTGATGACAAGAATTCTGGAGCATTGTGCTGACTAGGGCCATGGACCATTGTGATGATACGGTCATGGAACATTGTGATTACAAGAATTCTGGAGCATTATGATGATAAGGGCCATGGAGAATTGTGATGACACGGCCATGGAACATTGTGATGACAAGAATTCTGGAGCATTATGATGATAAGGGCCATGGAGAATTGTGATGACACGGCCATGGAACATTGTGATGACAAGAATTCTGGAGCATTGTGCTGACAAGGGCCATGGAGCATTGTGATGACACGGCCATGGGACATTGTGATGACAAGAATTCTGGAGCATTCTGATGACAATGGCCGTGGAGCATTGTGATGACACGGTCATGGAACATTGTGATGAGAAGAATTCTGGAGCATTGTCATGACAAGGGAAATGGAGCATTGTGATGACACAGTCATGGAACATTGTGATGACAAGAATTCTGGAGCATTGTGATGACAACGGCCATGGAGCATTGTGATGACACAGTCATGGAACATTGTGATGAGAAGAATCCTGGAGCATTGTGCTGACTAGCGCCATGGAGCATTGTGATGATACGGTCATGGAACATTGTGATGACAAGAATTCTGGAGCATTATGATGATAAGGGCCATGGAGAATTGTGATGACACGGCCATGGAACATTGTGATGACAAGAATTCTGGAGCATTGTGCTGACAAGGGCCATGGAGCATTGTGATGACACGGTCATGGAACATTGTGATGACAAGAATTCTGGAGCATTCTGATGACAAAGGCGATGGAGCATTGTGATGACACGGTCATGGAACATTGTGATGACAAGAATGCTGGAGCATTCTGATGACAAGCGCCATAGAGCATTGTGATGACACGTTCATAGAATATAGTAATGACAAGAATTCTGGAGCAGTATGATGACAAGGGCCATGGAGCATTGTGATGACACGGCCATGGAACATTGTGATGACACGGTCATGGAACATTGTGATGACAAGAATTCTGGAGCATTGTGCTGACTAGGGCCATGGACCATTGTGATGATACGGTCATGGAACATTGTGATGACAAGAATTCTGGAGCATTATGATGATAAGGGCCATGGAGAATTGTGATGACACGGCCATGGAACATTGTGATGACAAGAATTCTGGAGCATTATGATGATAAGGGCCATGGAGAATTGTGATGACACGGTCATGGAACATTGTGATGACAAGAATTCTGGAGCATTATGATGATAAGGGCCATGGAGAATTGTGATGACCCGGCCATGGAACATTGTGATGACAAGTATTCTGGAGCATTGTGCTGACAAGGGCCATGGAGCATTGTGATGACACGGCCATGGAATATTGTGATGACAAGAATTCTGGAGCATTGTGATGACAATGGCCATGGAGCATTGTGATGACACGGTCATGGAACATTGTGATGAGAAGAATTCTGGAGCATTGTCATGACAAGGGCCATGGAGCATTGTGATGACACGGTCATGGAACATTGTGATGAGAAGAATTCCGGAGCATTGTGATGACACGGTCATGGAACATTGTGATGACAAGAATTCTGGAGCATTGTGCTGATGACGGCCATGGAGCATTGTGATGACACAGTCAAGGAACATTGCGATGAAAAAGATTTCTGGAGCATTGTGATGAAAGGGCATGGAGCATTGTGATTAAAGGTGACAAGGATCATTGTGATGATATGGGCAGAGAACTCTGTGATGACAGTGGTCTTGCAGGATTGTGACGAAAAGTGTCATGGAACATTCTGCTGACAGCGATCATGGAACTTATTGGTAAGAGAGGCTATGGAGATTTGTGATGTCAGGCGTCATGGGGCATTGTGTTGAGAGTGGTCTTGGAGCATTGTGATGAAAAGGGTCATGGAGCACTGTGATTACAGGGGCCATGGAGCATTGTGAATACAAAGGCTATGGAGCATTGAGATGACAGGGTTCATGGAGCACTGTGATGAATGTGATCTTGGATCATTGTGATGACAAGTGTCCTGGAACCTTGTGATGACATGGTTCATGGAGCATTGTGATGACAAGGACCATGGCGAATTGTGATGACATCTGTCATGGGGCATTGTGATGACAGTGGTCATCTAGAATTGCGATGAAATGTATCATGGAGCACTGTGATGACAGGGGCCATGGAACATTGTGATGACAAAGGCCATGGAGCATTGTGATGACAAGTGTCATGGGGCATTTTGATGACATTGGCATGGAGCATTATGATGACAAGAGTTCTGGAGCATTTTGATGACAAGGGCATGGAGCATTGTGATGACAGGGCCCACGGACCTTTGTGATGAAAAGGACAGGGTACATTGTGATGACAGGGTTCATGGAGCATTGTGATGAAAGGGGCCATGGAGCATTGAGATGAGAGCCGTTATGAGGCATGGTGATGACAGTGGTCATGGAGCATTGTGATGAAAGAGATCATGGAGCAATATGATAACAGGGGCCATGGAGCATTGTGATGACAGGGGTATTGGAGCATTGTGATGTAAGTAGACATGGATCATTGTGATGACATGTGTCCTGGAACACTGTGATGACACGGTTCATCGAGTATTGTGATGACAAGGGTCATAGCGAATTGTGATGACAAGGGTCATGGGGCATTGTGTGACATTGATCATCTAGGAATTGTGATGAAAGGTATCATGGAGCACTGTGATGAAAATTGGCCTGGATTATTGTGATGACAGCAGTCATGGAGAATTGTGATGACAGGGATTATGCAGCATTGTGTTGACAAGGGTATGGACTATTGTGATGACAATGGTCATGGAGCAATGTGATGAAAGTATTCATGGAACATCGTGATGAAAAGTGCATGGGAGCATTGTGACGATAAAGGCCATGGAGTATTGTGATGACTAGTGTCATGGAGCATTTTAATGAAAGGTTTCATTGTGCACCATGATGACAAAGGGGATGGAGAATTGTGATGAAACTGGTCCTGGAGCATTGTGATAACAAAAGCCATGGAGCATTGTGATGACAGGCATCATGGAGCATTGTGAAGAAAGGGGCCATGGGGTATTGTAATGACACTAGAGAAATATAATGAAAATGGTCAGCGAGCATAGTGATTAAAGTGGTCATTGAGAATTGTGATGAAAAGCGACATAGAGCATTGTGATGACAAAGGTCATGGAGAACTGTGATGACCAGGATCATGTAGCATTGTGATGACACGGTCATGGAACATTGTGATGACAAGAATTCTGGAGCATTGTGCTGACAAGGGCCATGGAGCATTGTGATGACACGGTCATGGAACATTGTGATGACAAGAATTCTGGAGCATTCTGATGACAAAGGCGATGGAGCATTGTGATGACACGGTCATGGAACACTGTGATGACAAGAATTCTGAAGCATTATGATGACAAGTTCCATGGATCATTGTGATGACACGGCCATGGAACATTGTGATGACAAGAATTCTGGAGCATTGTGATGACAATGGCCATGGAGCTTTGTGATGACACGGTCATGGAACATTGTGATGAGAAGAATTCTGGAGCATTGTCATGACAAGGGCCATGGAGCATTGTGATGACACGGCCATGGAACATTGTGATGACAAGAATTCTGGAGCATTCTGATGACAAGCGCCATAGAGCATTGTGATGACACGTTCATGGAATATAGTAATGACAAGAATTCTGGAGCATTATGATGACAAGGGCCATGGAGCATTGTGATGACACGGCCATGGAATATTGTGATGAGAAGAATTCTGGAGCATTGTGATAACAATGGCCATGGAGCATTGTGATGACACGGCCATGGAACATTGTGATGACAAGAATTCTGGAGCATTGTGATGACAATGGCCATGGAGCATTGTGATGACACGGTCATGGAACATTGTGATGAGAAGAATTCTGGAGCATTGTCATGACAAGGGACATGGAGCATTGTGATGACACGGTCATGGAACATTGTGATGACAAGAATTCTGGAGCATTGTGATGACAAGGGCCATGGAGAATTTTGATGACACAGTCATGGAACATTGTGATGAGAAGAATTCTGGAGGATTGTGCTGACAAGCGCCATGGAGCATTGTGATGATACGGTCATGGAACATTGTGATGACAAGAATTCTGGAGCATTCTGATGACAAGCGCCATAGAGCACTGTGATGACACGTTCATGGAATATAGTAATGACAAGAATTCTGGAGCAGTATGATGACAAGGGCCAAGGAGAATTGTGATGACACGGCCATGGAACAGTGTGATGACACGGTCATGGAACATTGTGATGACAAGAATTCTGGAGCATTGTGCTGACAAGGGCCATGGAGCATTGTGATGACACGGTCATGGAACATTGTGATGACAAGAATTCTGGAGCATTCTGATGACAAAGGCGATGGAGCATTGTGATGACACGGTCATGGATCATTGTGATGAGAAGAATTCTGGAGCATTGTCATGATAATGGCCATGGAGCATTGTGATGACACGGCCATGGAACATTGTGATGACAAGTATTCTGGAGCATTGTGATGACAACGGCCATGGAGCATTGTGATGACACGGTCATGGAACATTGTGATGAGAAGAATTCTGGAGCATTGTCATGACAAGGGCCATGGATCATTGTGATGACACGGTCATGGAACATTGTGATGACAAGAATTCTGGAGCATTATGATGACAAGGGCCATGGAGAATTGTGATGACACGGTCATGGAACATTGTGATGACAAGAATTCTGGAGCATTGTGATGATAATTGCCAAGGAGCATTGTGATGACACGGTCATGGAACATTGTGATGAGAAGAATTCTGGAGCATTGTCATGACAAGGGCCATGGAGCATTGTGATGACACGGTCATGGAACATTGTGATGACAAGAATTCTGGAGCATTATGATGACAAGGGCCATGGAGCATTGTGATGACACGGTCATGGAACATTGTGATGAAAACAATTCTGGAGCATTGTGATGACAATGGCCATGGAGCATTGTGATGACACGGTCATGGAACATTGTGATAAGAAGAATTCTGGAGCATTGTCATGACAAGGGCCATGGAGCATTGTGATGACACGGTCATGGAACATTGTGATGACAAGAATTCTGGAGCATTGTGTTGACAAGGGCCATGGAGCATTGTGATGACACAGTCATGGAACATTGTGATGAGAAGAATTCTGGAGCATTGTGCTGACAAGCGCCATGGAGCATTGTGATGATACGGTCATGCAACATTGTGATGACAAGAATTCTGGAGCATTATGATGATAAGGGCCATGGAGAATTGTGATGACACGGCCATGGAACATTGTGATGACAAGAATTCTGGAGCATTATGATGATAAGGGCCATGGAGAATTGTGATGACACGGCCATGGAACATTGTGATGACAAGAATTCTGGAGCATTGTGCTGAAATGGGCCATGGAGCATTGTGATGACACGGCCATGGAACATTGTGATGACAAGAATTCTGAAGCATTGTGATGACAATGGCCATGGAGCATTGTGATGACACGGTCATGGAACATTGTGATGAGAAGAATTCTGGAGCATTGTCATGACAAGGGACATGGAGCATTGTGATGACACGGTCATGGAACATTGTGATGACAAGAATTCTGGAGCATTGTGATGACAAGGGCCATGGAGCATTGTGATGACACAGTCATGGAACATTGTGATGAGAAGAATTCTGGAGCATTGTGCTGACAAGCGCCATGGAGCATTGTGATGATACGGTCATGGAACATTGTGATGACAAGAATTCTGGAGCATTATGATGATAAGGGCCATGGAGAATTGTGATGACACGGCCATGGAACATTGTTATGACAAGAATTTTTGAGCATTGTGCTGACAAGGGCCATGGAGCATTGTGATGACACGGCCATGGAACATTGTGATGACAAGAATTCTGGAGCATTATGATGATAAGGGCCATGGAGAATTGTGATGACACGGCCATGGAACATTGTGATGACAAGAATTCTGGAGCATTATGATGATAAGGGCCATGGAGAATTGTGATGACACGGCCATGGAACATTGTGATGACAAGAATTCTGGAGCATTGTGATGACAAGGGCCATGGAGCATTGTGATGACACAGTCGTGGAACATTGTGATGAGAAGAATTCTGGAGCATTGTGCTGATAAGGGCCATGGAGAATTGTGATGACACGGCCATGGAACATTGTGATGACAAGAATTCTGGAGCATTATGATGATAAGGGCCATGGAGAATTGTGATGACACGTTCATGGAATATAGTAATGACAAGAATTCTGGAGCAGTATGATGACAAGGGCCATGGAGCATTGTGATGACACGGCCATGGAACATTGTGATGACACGGTCATGGAACATTGTGATGACAAGAATTCTGGAGCATTGTGCTGACTAGGGCCATGGACCATTGTGATGATACGGTCATGGAACATTGTGATGACAAGAATTCTGGAGCATTATGATGATAAGGGCCATGGAGAATTGTGATGACACGGCCATGGAACATTGTGATGACAAGAATTGTGGAGCATTATGATGATAAGGGCCATGGAGAATTGTGATGACACGGCCATGGAACATTGTGATGACAAGAATTCTGGAGCATTGTGCTGACAAGGACCATGGAGCATTGTGATGACACGGTCATGGAACATTGTGATGACAAGAATACTGGAGCATTCTGATGACAAAGGCGATGGAGCATTGTGATGAGACGGTCATGGAACATTGTGATGACAAGACATCTGGAGCATTGTGATGACAATGGCCATGGAGCATTGTGATGACACGGCCATGGAACATTGTGATGACAATAATTCTGGAGCATTGTGATGACAATGGCCATGGAGCATTGTGATGACACGGTCATGGAACATTGTGATGACACGGTCATGGAACATTGTGATGACAAGAATTCTGGAGCATTGTGCTGACTAGGGCCATGGACCATTGTGATGACATGGTCATGGAACATTGTGATGACAATAATTCTGGAGCATTGTGATGACAATGGCCATGGAGCATTGTGATGACACGGTATGGAACATTGTGATGACAAGAATTCTGGAGCATTGTGATGACAAGGGCCATGGAGCATTGTGATGACACGGTCATGGAACATTGTGATGAGAAGAATTCTGGAGCATTGTGCTGACAAGGGCCATGGAGCATTGTGATGATACGGTCATGGAACATGGTGATGACAATAATTCTGGGGCATTATGATGACAAGGTCCATGGAGCATTGTGATGACACGGCCATGGAACATTGTGATGACAAGAATTCTGGAGCATTGTGATGACAATGGCCATGGAGCATTGTGATGACACGATCATGGAACATTGTGATGAGAAGAATTCTGGAGCATTGTCATGACAAGGGACATGGAGCATTGTGATGACACGGTCATGGAACATTGTGATGACAAGAATTCTGGAGCATTGTGATGACAAGGGCCATGGAGCATTGTGATGACACAGTCATGGAACATTGTGATGAGAAGAATTCTGGAGCATTGTGCTGACAAGCGCCATGGAGCATTGTGATGATACGGTCATGGAACATTGTGATGACAAGAATTCTGGAGCATTATGATGATAAGGGCCATGGAGAATTGTGATGACACGGCCATGGAACATTGTGATGACAAGAATTCTGGAGCATTGTGCTGACAAGGGCCATGGAGCATTTTGATGACACGGCCATGGAACATTGTGATGACAAGAATTCTGGAGCATTGTGATGACAATGGCCGTGGAGCATTGTGATGACACGGTCATGGAACATTGTGATGAGAAGAATTCTGGAGCATTGTCATGACAAGGGAAATGGAGCATTGTGATGACACAGTCATGGATCATTGTGATGACAAGAATTCTGGAGCATTGTGATGACAAGGGCCATGGAGCATTGTGATGACACAGTCATGCAACATTGTGATGAGAAGAATTCTGGAGCATTGTGCTGACTAGCGCCATGGAGCATTGTGATGATACGGTCATGGAACATTGTGATGACAAGAATTCTGGAGCATTATGATGATAAGGGCCATGGAGAATTGTGATGACACGGCCATGGAACATTGTGATGACAAGAATTCTGGAGCATTGTGCTGACAAGGGCCATGGAGCATTGTGATGACACGGTCATGGAACATTGTGATGACAAGAATTCTGGAGCATTCTGATGACAAAGGCGATGGAGCATTGTGATGACACGGTCATGGAACATTGTGATGACAAGAATGCTGGAGCATTCTGATGACAAGCGCCATAGAGCATTGTGATGACACGTTCATAGAATATAGTAATGACAAGAATTCTGGAGCAGTATGATGACAAGGGCCATGGAGCATTGTGATGACACGGCCATGGAACATTGTGATGACACGGTCATGGAACATTGTGATGACAAGAATTCTGGAGCATTGTGCTGACTAGGGCCATGGACCATTGTGATGATACGGTCATGGAACATTGTGATGACAAGAATTCTGGAGCATTATGATGATAAGGGCCATGGAGAATTGTGATGACACGGCCATGGAACATTGTGATGACAAGAATTCTGGAGCATTATGATGATAAGGGCCATGGAGAATTGTGATGACACGGTCATGGAACATTGTGATGAGAAGAATTCTGGAGCATTGTCATGACAAGGGCCATCGAGCATTGTGATGACACGGTCATGGAACATTGTGATGACAAGAAGTCTGGAGCATTGTGATGACAAGGGCCATGGAGCATTGTGATGACACAGTCATGGAACATTGTGATGAGAAGAATTCTGGAGCATTGTGCTGACAAGGGCCATGGAGCATTGTGATGACACGGTCATGGAACATTGTGATGACAAGAATACTGGAGCATTCTGATGACAAAGGCGATGGAGCATTGTGATGAGACGGTCATGGAACATTGTGATGACAAGACATCTGGAGCATTGTGATGACAATGGCCATGGAGCATTGTGATGACACGGCCATGGAACATTGTGATGACAATAATTCTGGAGCATTGTGATGACAATGGCCATGGAGCATTGTGATGACACGGTCATGGAACATTGTGATGACACGGTCATGGAACATTGTGATGACAAGAATTCTGGAGCATTGTGCTGACTAGGGCCATGGACCATTGTGATGACATGGTCATGGAACATTGTGATGACAATAATTCTGGAGCATTGTGATGACAATGGCCATGGAGCATTGTGATGACACGGTATGGAACATTGTGATGACAAGAATTCTGGAGCATTGTGATGACAAGGGCCATGGAGCATTGTGATGACACGGTCATGGAACATTGTGATGAGAAGAATTCTGGAGCATTGTGCTGACAAGGGCCATGGAGCATTGTGATGATACGGTCATGGAACATGGTGATGACAATAATTCTGGGGCATTATGATGACAAGGGCCATGGAGCATTGTGATGACACGGCCATGGAACATTGTGATGACAAGAATTCTGGAGCATTGTGATGACAATGGCCATGGAGCATTGTGATGACACGATCATGGAACATTGTGATGAGAAGAATTCTGGAGCATTGTCATGACAAGGGACATGGAGCATTGTGATGACACGGTCATGGAACATTGTGATGACAAGAATTCTGGAGCATTGTGATGACAAGGGCCATGGAGCATTGTGATGACACAGTCATGGAACATTGTGATGAGAAGAATTCTGGAGCATTGTGCTGACAAGCGCCATGGAGCATTGTGATGATACGGTCATGGAACATTGTGATGACAAGAATTCTGGAGCATTATGATGATAAGGGCCATGGAGAATTGTGATGACACGGCCATGGAACATTGTGATGACAAGAATTCTGGAGCATTGTGCTGACAAGGGCCATGGAGCATTTTGATGACACGGCCATGGAACATTGTGATGACAAGAATTCTGGAGCATTGTGATGACAATGGCCGTGGAGCATTGTGATGACACGGTCATGGAACATTGTGATGAGAAGAATTCTGGAGCATTGTCATGACAAGGGAAATGGAGCATTGTGATGACACAGTCATGGATCATTGTGATGACAAGAATTCTGGAGCATTGTGATGACAAGGGCCATGGAGCATTGTGATGACACAGTCATGCAACATTGTGATGAGAAGAATTCTGGAGCATTGTGCTGACTAGCGCCATGGAGCATTGTGATGATACGGTCATGGAACATTGTGATGACAAGAATTCTGGAGCATTATGATGATAAGGGCCATGGAGAATTGTGATGACACGGCCATGGAACATTGTGATGACAAGAATTCTGGAGCATTGTGCTGACAAGGGCCATGGAGCATTGTGATGACACGGTCATGGAACATTGTGATGACAAGAATTCTGGAGCATTCTGATGACAAAGGCGATGGAGCATTGTGATGACACGGTCATGGAACATTGTGATGACAAGAATGCTGGAGCATTCTGATGACAAGCGCCATAGAGCATTGTGATGACACGTTCATAGAATATAGTAATGACAAGAATTCTGGAGCAGTATGATGACAAGGGCCATGGAGCATTGTGATGACACGGCCATGGAACATTGTGATGACACGGTCATGGAACATTGTGATGACAAGAATTCTGGAGCATTGTGCTGACTAGGGCCATGGACCATTGTGATGATACGGTCATGGAACATTGTGATGACAAGAATTCTGGAGCATTATGATGATAAGGGCCATGGAGAATTGTGATGACACGGCCATGGAACATTGTGATGACAAGAATTCTGGAGCATTATGATGATAAGGGCCATGGAGAATTGTGATGACACGGTCATGGAACATTGTGATGAGAAGAATTCTGGAGCATTGTCATGACAAGGGCCATCGAGCATTGTGATGACACGGTCATGGAACATTGTGATGACAAGAAGTCTGGAGCATTGTGATGACAAGGGCCATGGAGCATTGTGATGACACAGTCATGGAACATTGTGATGAGAAGAATTCTGGAGCATTGTGCTGACAAGCGCCATGGAGCATTGTGATGATACGGTCATGGAACATTGTGATGACAAGAATTCTGGAGCATTATGATGATAAGGGCCATGGAGAATTGTGATGACACGGCCATGGAACATTGTGATGACAAGAATTCTGGAGCATTGTGCTGACAAGGGCCATGGAGCATTGTGATGACACGGTCATGGAACATTGTGATGACAAGAATTCTGGAGCATTCTGATGACAAAGGCGATGGAGCATTGTGATGACACGGTCATGGAACATTGTGATGACAAGAATGCTGGAGCATTCTGATGACAAGCGCCATAGAGCATTGTGATGACACGTTCATAGAATATAGTAATGACAAGAATTCTGGAGCAGTATGATGACAAGGGCCATGGAGCATTGTGATGACACGGCCATGGAACATTGTGATGACACGGTCATGGAACATTGTGATGACAAGAATTCTGGAGCATTGTGCTGACAAGGGCCATGGAGCATTGTGATGATACGGTCATGGAACATGGTGATGACAATAATTCTGGGGCATTATGATGACAAGGGCCATGGAGCATTGTGATGACACGGCCATGGAACATTGTGATGACAAGAATTCTGGAGCATTGTGATGACAATGGCCATGGAGCATTGTGATGACACGATCATGGAACATTGTGATGAGAAGAATTCTGGAGCATTGTCATGACAAGGGACATGGAGCATTGTGATGACACGGTCATGGAACATTGTGATGACAAGAATTCTGGAGCATTGTGATGACAAGGGCCATGGAGCATTGTGATGACACAGTCATGGAACATTGTGATGAGAAGAATTCTGGAGCATTGTGCTGACAAGCGCCATGGAGCATTGTGATGATACGGTCATGGAACATTGTGATGACAAGAATTCTGGAGCATTATGATGATAAGGGCCATGGAGCATTGTGATGACACGGCCATGGAACATTGTGATGACAAGAATTCTGGAGCATTGTGCTGACAAGGGCCATGGAGCATTGTGATGACACGGCCATGGAACATTGTGATGACAAGAATTCTGGAGCATTATGATGATAAGGGCCATGGAGAATTGTGATGACACGGCCATGGAACATTGTGATGACAAGAATTCTGGAGCATTATGATGATAAGGGCCATGGAGAATTGTGATGACACGGCCATGGAACATTGTGATGACAAGAATTCTGGAGCATTGTGCTGACAAGGGCCATGGAGCATTTTGATGACACGGCCATGGAACATTGTGATGACAAGAATTCTGGAGCATTGTGATGACAATGGCCGTGGAGCATTGTGATGACACGGTCATGGAACATTGTGATGAGAAGAATTCTGGAGCATTGTCATGACAAGGGAAATGGAGCATTGTGATGACACAGTCATGGATCATTGTGATGACAAGAATTCTGGAGCATTGTGATGACAAGGGCCATGGAGCATTGTGATGACACAGTCATGGATCATTGTGATGACAAGAATTCTGGAGCATTGTGCTGACTAGCGCCATGGAGCATTGTGATGATACGGTCATGGAACATTGTGATGACAAGAATTCTGGAGCATTATGATGATAAGGGCCATGGAGAATTGTGATGACACGGCCATGGAACATTGTGATGACAAGAATTCTGGAGCATTGTGCTGACAAGGGCCATGGAGCATTGTGATGACACGGTCATGGAACATTGTGATGACAAGAATTCTGGAGCATTCTGATGACAAAGGCGATGGAGCATTGTGATGACACGGTCATGGAACATTGTGATGACAAGAATGCTGGAGCATTCTGATGACAAGCGCCATAGAGCATTGTGATGACACGTTCATAGAATATAGTAATGACAAGAATTCTGGAGCAGTATGATGACAAGGGCCATGGAGCATTGTGATGACACGGCCATGGAACATTGTGATGACACGGTCATGGAACATTGTGATGACAAGAATTCTGGAGCATTGTGCTGACTAGGGCCATGGACCATTGTGATGATACGGTCATGGAACATTGTGATGACAAGAATTCTGGAGCATTATGATGATAAGGGCCATGGAGAATTGTGATGACACGGCCATGGAACATTGTGATGACAAGAATTCTGGAGCATTATGATGATAAGGGCCATGGAGAATTGTGATGACACGGTCATGGAACATTGTGATGAGAAGAATTCTGGAGCATTGTCATGACAAGGGCCATCGAGCATTGAGATGACACGGTCATGGAACATTGTGATGACAAGAATTCTGGAGCATTGTGATGACAAGGGCCATGGAGCATTGTGATGACACAGTCATGGAACATTGTGATGAGAAGAATTCTGGAGCATTGTGCTGACAAGCGCCATGGAGCATTGTGATGATACGGTCATGGAACATTGTGATGACAAGAATTCTGGACCATTATGATGATAAGGGCCATGGAGAATTGTGATGACACGGCCATGGAACATTGTGATGACAAGAATTCTGGAGCATTGTGCTGACAAGGGCCATGGAGCATTGTGATGACACGGTCATGGAACATTGTGATGACAAGAATTCTGGAGCATTCTGATGACAAAGGCGATGGAGCATTGTGATGACACGGTCATGGAACATTGTGATGACAAGAATGCTGGAGCATTCTGATGACAAGCGCCATAGAGCATTGTGATGACACGTTCATAGAATATAGTAATGACAAGAATTCTGGAGCAGTATGATGACAAGGGCCATGGAGCATTGTGATGACACGGCCATGGAACATTGTGATGACACGGTCATGGAACATTGTGATGACAAGAATTCTGGAGCATTGTGCTGACTAGGGCCATGGACCATTGTGATGATACGGTCATGGAACATTGTGATGACAAGAATTCTGGAGCATTATGATGATAAGGGCCATGGAGAATTGTGATGACACGGCCATGGAACATTGTGATGACAAGAATTCTGGAGCATTATGATGATAAGGGCCATGGAGAATTGTGATGACACGGTCATGGAACATTGTGATGAGAAGAATTCTGGAGCATTGTGCTGACAAGGGCCATGGAGCATTGTGATGATACGGTCATGGAACATGGTGATGACATTAATTCTGGGGCATTATGATGACAAGGGCCATGGAGCATTGTGATGACACGGCCATGGAACATTGTGATGACAAGAATTCTGGAGCATTGTGATGACAATGGCCATGGAGCATTGTGATGACACGATCATGGAACATTGTGATGAGAAGAATTCTGGAGCATTGTCATGACAAGGGACATGGAGCATTGTGATGACACGGTC
This sequence comes from Balaenoptera acutorostrata, assembly GCF_949987535.1. Lineage (NCBI taxonomy): Eukaryota > Metazoa > Chordata > Mammalia > Artiodactyla > Balaenopteridae > Balaenoptera > Balaenoptera acutorostrata. The sequence goes on along the minus strand of NW_026646025.1, from coordinate 2,163,651 downwards.
ATGGAACATTGTGATGACAAGAATTCTGGAGCATTGTGATGACAAGGGCCATGGAGCATTGTGATGACACAGTCATGGAACATTGTGATGAGAAGAATTCTGGAGCATTGTGCTGACAAGCGCCATGGAGCATTGTGATGATACGGTCATGGAACATTGTGATGACAAGAATTCTGGAGCATTATGATGATAAGGGCCATGGAGAATTGTGATGACACGGCCATGGAACATTGTGATGACAAGAATTCTGGAGCATTGTGCTGACAAGGGCCATGGAGCATTGTGATGACACGGTCATGGAACATTGTGATGACAAGAATTCTGGAGCATTCTGATGACAAAGGCGATGGAGCATTGTGATGACACGGTCATGGAACATTGTGATGACAAGAATGCTGGAGCATTCTGATGACAAGCGCCATAGAGCATTGTGATGACACGTTCATGGAATATAGTAATGACAAGAATTCTGGAGCAGTATGATGGCAAGGGCCATGGAGCATTGTGATGACACGGCCATGGAACATTGTGATGGCACGGTCATGGAACATTGTGATGACAAGAATTCTGGAGCATTGTGCTGACTAGGGCCATGGACCATTGTGATGATACGGTCATGGAACATTGTGATGACAAGAATTCTGGAGCATTATGATGATAAGGGCCATGGAGAATTGTGATGACACGGCCATGGAACATTGTGATGACAAGAATTCTGGAGCATTATGATGATAAGGGCCATGGAGAATTGTGATGACACGGTCATGGAACATTGTGATGAGAAGAATTCTGGAGCATTGTGCTGACAAGGGCCATGGAGCATTGTGATGATACGGTCATGGAACATGGTGATGACATTAATTCTGGGGCATTATGATGACAAGGGCCATGGAGCATTGTGATGACACGGCCATGGAACATTGTGATGACAAGAATTCTGGAGCATTGTGATGACAATGGCCATGGAGCATTGTGATGACACGATCATGGAACATTGTGATGAGAAGAATTCTGGAGCATTGTCATGACAAGGGACATGGAGCATTGTGATGACACGGTCATGGAACATTGTGATCACAAGAATTCTGGAGCATTGTGATGACAAGGGCCATGGAGCATTGTGATGACACAGTCATGGAACATTGTGATGAGAAGAATTCTGGAGCATTGTGCTGACAAGCGCCATGGAGCATTGTGATGATACGGTCATGGAACATTGTGATGACAAGAATTCTGGAGCATTATGATGATAAGGGCCATGGAGAATTGTGATGACACGGCCATGGAACATTGTGATGACAAGAATTCTGGAGCATTGTGCTGACAAGGGCCATGGAGCATTGTGATGTCACGGCCATGGAATATTGTGATGACAAGAATTCTGGAGCATTGTGATGACAATGGCCATGGAGCATTGTGATGACACGGTCATGGAACATTGTGATGAGAAGAATTCTGGAGCATTGTCATGACAAGGGCCATGGAGCATTGTGATGATACGGTCATGGAACATTGTGATGACAAGAATTCTGGAGCATTATGATGATAAGGGCCATGGAGAATTGTGATGACACGGCCATGGAACATTGTGATGACAAGAATTCTGGAGCATTGTGCTGACAAGGGCCATGGAGCATTGTGATGACACGGTCATGGAACATTGTGATGACAAGAATTCTGGAGCATTCTGATGACAAAGGCGATGGAGCATTGTGATGACACGGTCATGGAACATTGTGATGACAAGAATGCTGGAGCATTCTGATGACAAGCGCCATAGAGCATTGTGATGACACGTTCATAGAATATAGTAATGACAAGAATTCTGGAGCAGTATGATGACAAGGGCCATGGAGCATTGTGATGACACGGCCATGGAACATTGTGATGACACGGTCATGGAACATTGTGATGAGAAGAATTCTGGAGCATTGTCATGACAAGGGACATGGAGCATTGTGATGACACGGTCATGGAACATTGTGATGACAAGAATTCTGGAGCATTATGATGATAAGGGCCATGGAGAATTGTGATGACACGGCCATGGAACATTGTGATGACAAGAATTCTGGAGCATTGTGCTGACAAGGGCCATGGAGCATTTTGATGACACGGCCATGGAACATTGTGATGACAAGAATTCTGGAGCATTGTGATGACAATGGCCGTGGAGCATTGTGATGACACGGTCATGGAACATTGTGATGAGAAGAATTCTGGAGCATTGTCATGACAAGGGAAATGGAGCATTGTGATGACACAGTCATGGATCATTGTGATGACAAGAATTCTGGAGCATTGTGATGACAAGGGCCATGGAGCATTGTGATGACACAGTCATGGATCATTGTGATGACAAGAATTCTGGAGCATTGTGCTGACTAGCGCCATGGAGCATTGTGATGATACGGTCATGGAACATTGTGATGACAAGAATTCTGGAGCATTATGATGATAAGGGCCATGGAGAATTGTGATGACACGGCCATGGAACATTGTGATGACAAGAATTCTGGAGCATTGTGCTGACAAGGGCCATGGAGCATTGTGATGACACGGTCATGGAACATTGTGATGACAAGAATTCTGGAGCATTCTGATGACAAAGGCGATGGAGCATTGTGATGACACGGTCATGGAACATTGTGATGACAAGAATGCTGGAGCATTCTGATGACAAGCGCCATAGAGCATTGTGATGACACGTTCATAGAATATAGTAATGACAAGAATTCTGGAGCAGTATGATGACAAGGGCCATGGAGCATTGTGATGACACGGCCATGGAACATTGTGATGACACGGTCATGGAACATTGTGATGACAAGAATTCTGGAGCATTGTGCTGACTAGGGCCATGGACCATTGTGATGATACGGTCATGGAACATTGTGATGACAAGAATTCTGGAGCATTATGATGATAAGGGCCATGGAGAATTGTGATGACACGGCCATGGAACATTGTGATGACAAGAATTCTGGAGCATTATGATGATAAGGGCCATGGAGAATTGTGATGACACGGTCATGGAACATTGTGATGAGAAGAATTCTGGAGCATTGTCATGACAAGGGCCATCGAGCATTGAGATGACACGGTCATGGAACATTGTGATGACAAGAATTCTGGAGCATTGTGATGACAAGGGCCATGGAGCATTGTGATGACACAGTCATGGAACATTGTGATGAGAAGAATTCTGGAGCATTGTGCTGACAAGCGCCATGGAGCATTGTGATGATACGGTCATGGAACATTGTGATGACAAGAATTCTGGAGCATTATGATGATAAGGGCCATGGAGAATTGTGATGACACGGCCATGGAACATTGTGATGACAAGAATTCTGGAGCATTGTGCTGACAAGGGCCATGGAGCATTGTGATGACACGGTCATGGAACATTGTGATGACAAGAATTCTGGAGCATTCTGATGACAAAGGCGATGGAGCATTGTGATGACACGGTCATGGAACATTGTGATGACAAGAATGCTGGAGCATTCTGATGACAAGCGCCATAGAGCATTGTGATGACACGTTCATAGAATATAGTAATGACAAGAATTCTGGAGCAGTATGATGACAAGGGCCATGGAGCATTGTGATGACACGGCCATGGAACATTGTGATGACACGGTCATGGAACATTGTGATGACAAGAATTCTGGAGCATTGTGCTGACTAGGGCCATGGACCATTGTGATGATACGGTCATGGAACATTGTGATGACAAGAATTCTGGAGCATTATGATGATAAGGGCCATGGAGAATTGTGATGACACGGCCATGGAACATTGTGATGACAAGAATTCTGGAGCATTATGAGGATAAGGGCCATGGAGAATTGTGATGACACGGTCATGGAACATTGTGATGAGAAGAATTCTGGAGCATTGTGCTGACAAGGGCCATGGAGCATTGTGATGATACGGTCATGGAACATGGTGATGACATTAATTCTGGGGCATTATGATGACAAGGGCCATGGAGCATTGTGATGACACGGCCATGGAACATTGTGATGACAAGAATTCTGGAGCATTGTGATGACAATGGCCATGGAGCATTGTGATGACACGATCATGGAACATTGTGATGAGAAGAATTCTGGAGCATTGTCATGACAAGGGACATGGAGCATTGTGATGACACGGTCATGGAACATTGTGATCACAAGAATTCTGGAGCATTGTGATGACAAGGGCCATGGAGCATTGTGATGACACAGTCATGGAACATTGTGATGAGAAGAATTCTGGAGCATTGTGCTGACAAGCGCCATGGAGCATTGTGATGATACGGTCATGGAACATTGTGATGACAAGAATTCTGGAGCATTATGATGATAAGGGCCATGGAGAATTGTGATGACACGGCCATGGAACATTGTGATGACAAGAATTCTGGAGCATTGTGCTGACAAGGGCCATGGAGCATTGTGATGTCACGGCCATGGAATATTGTGATGACAAGAATTCTGGAGCATTGTGATGACAATGGCCATGGAGCATTGTGATGACACGGTCATGGAACATTGTGATGAGAAGAATTCTGGAGCATTGTCATGACAAGGGCCATGGAGCATTGTGATGATACGGTCATGGAACATTGTGATGACAAGAATTCTGGAGCATTGTGATGACAAGGGCCATGGATCATTGTGATGACACAGTCATGGAACATTGTGATGAGAAGAATTCTGGAGCATTGTGCTGACTAGCGCCATGGAGCATTGTGATGATACGGTCATGGAACATTGTGATGACAAGAATTCTGGAGCATTATGATGATAAGGGCCATGGAGAATTGTGATGACACGGCCATGGAACATTGTGATGACAAGAATTCTGGAGCATTGTGCTGACAAGGGCCATGGAGCATTGTGATGACACGGTCATGGAACATTGTGATGACAAGAATTCTGGAGCATTCTGATGACAAAGGCGATGGAGCATTGTGATGACACGGTCATGGAACATTGTGATGACAAGAATGCTGGAGCATTCTGATGACAAGCGCCATAGAGCATTGTGATGACACGTTCATGGAATATAGTAATGACAAGAATTCTGGAGCAGTATGATGGCAAGGGCCATGGAGCATTGTGATGACACGGCCATGGAACATTGTGATGGCACGGTCATGGAACATTGTGATGACAAGAATTCTGGAGCATTGTGCTGACTAGGGCCATGGACCATTGTGATGATACGGTCATGGAACATTGTGATGACAAGAATTCTGGAGCATTATGATGATAAGGGCCATGGAGAATTGTGATGACACGGCCATGGAACATTGTGATGACAAGAATTCTGGAGCATTATGATGATAAGGGCCATGGAGAATTGTGATGACACGGTCATGGAACATTGTGATGAGAAGAATTCTGGAGCATTGTGCTGACAAGGGCCATGGAGCATTGTGATGATACGGTCATGGAACATGGTGATGACATTAATTCTGGGGCATTATGATGACAAGGGCCATGGAGCATTGTGATGACACGGCCATGGAACATTGTGATGACAAGAATTCTGGAGCATTGTGATGACAATGGCCATGGAGCATTGTGATGACACGATCATGGAACATTGTGATGAGAAGAATTCTGGAGCATTGTCATGACAAGGGACATGGAGCATTGTGATGACACGGTCATGGAACATTGTGATCACAAGAATTCTGGAGCATTGTGATGACAAGGGCCATGGAGCATTGTGATGACACAGTCATGGAACATTGTGATGAGAAGAATTCTGGAGCATTGTGCTGACAAGCGCCATGGAGCATTGTGATGATACGGTCATGGAACATTGTGATGACAAGAATTCTGGAGCATTATGATGATAAGGGCCATGGAGAATTGTGATGACACGGCCATGGAACATTGTGATGACAAGAATTCTGGAGCATTGTGCTGACAAGGGCCATGGAGCATTGTGATGTCACGGCCATGGAATATTGTGATGACAAGAATTCTGGAGCATTGTGATGACAATGGCCATGGAGCATTGTGATGACACGGTCATGGAACATTGTGATGAGAAGAATTCTGGAGCATTGTCATGACAAGGGCCATGGAGCATTGTGATGATACGGTCATGGAACATTGTGATGACAAGAATTCTGGAGCATTGTGATGACAAGGGCCATGGATCATTGTGATGACACAGTCATGGAACATTGTGATGAGAAGAATTCTGGAGCATTGTGCTGACTAGCGCCATGGAGCATTGTGATGATACGGTCATGGAACATTGTGATGACAAGAATTCTGGAGCATTATGATGATAAGGGCCATGGAGAATTGTGATGACACGGCCATGGAACATTGTGATGACAAGAATTCTGGAGCATTGTGCTGACAAGGGCCATGGAGCATTGTGATGACACGGTCATGGAACATTGTGATGACAAGAATTCTGGAGCATTCTGATGACAAAGGCGATGGAGCATTGTGATGACACGGTCATGGAACATTGTGATGACAAGAATGCTGGAGCATTCTGATGACAAGCGCCATAGAGCATTGTGATGACACGTTCATGGAATATAGTAATGACAAGAATTCTGGAGCAGTATGATGGCAAGGGCCATGGAGCATTGTGATGACACGGCCATGGAACATTGTGATGGCACGGTCATGGAACATTGTGATGACAAGAATTCTGGAGCATTGTGCTGACTAGGGCCATGGACCATTGTGATGACATGGTCATGGAACATTGTGATGACAATAATTCTGGAGCATTGTGATGACAATGGCCATGGAGCATTGTGATGACACGGTATGGAACATTGTGATGTCAAGAATTCTGGAGCATTGAGATGATAAGGGCCATGGAGCATTGTGATGACACGGTCAGGAAACATTTTGATGAAAGGAATTCTGGAGCATTGTGCTGAAAAGGGCCATGGAGCATTGTGATGACACGGCCATGGAACATTGTGATGACAAGAATTCTGGGGCATTGTGATGACAGTGGCCATGGAGCATTTTGTTGAAATGGTCATGGAACATTATGATGATAAGAATTCTGGAGCATTGTCATGACAAGGGCCATGGAGCATTGTGATGACACGGTCATGGAACATTGTGATGACAAGAATTCTGGAGCATTGTGCTGACAAGGGCCATGGAGCATTGTGATGACACGGTCATGGAACATTGTGATGACAAGAATTCTGGAGCATTGTGATGACAAGGGCCATGGAGCATTGTGATGACACGGTCATGGAACATTGTGATGAGAAGAATTCTGGAGCATTGTGCTGACAAGGGCCATGGAGCATTGTGATGATACGGTCATGGAACATGGTGATGACAATAATTCTGGGGCATTATGATGACAAGTGCCATGGAGCATTGTGATGACACGGCCATGGAACATTGTGATGACAAGAATTCTGGAGCATTGTGATGACAATGGCCATGGAGCATTGTGATGACACGGTCATGGAACATTGTGATGAGAAGAATTCTGGAGCATTGTCATGACAAGGGACATGGAGCATTGTGATGACACGGTCATGGAACATTGTGATGACAAGAATTCTGGAGCATTGTGATGACAAGGGCCATGGAGCATTGTGATGACACGGTCATGGAACATTGTGATGAGAAGAATTCTGGAGCATTGTCATGACAAGGGCCATCGAGCATTGAGATGACACGGTCATGGAACATTGTGATGACAAGAATTCTGGAGCATTGTGATGACAAGTGCCATGGAGCATTGTGATGACACAGTCATGGAACATTGTGATGAGAAGAATTCTGGAGCATTGTGCTGACAAGCGCCATGGAGCATTGTGATGATACGGTCATGGAACATTGTGATGACAAGAATTCTGGAGCATTATGATGATAAGGGCCATGGAGAATTGTGATGACACGGCCATGGAACATTGTGATGACAAGAATTCTGGAGCATTGTGCTGACAAGGGCCATGGAGCATTGTGATGACACGGTCATGGAACATTGTGATGACAAGAATTCTGGAGCATTCTGATGACAAAGGCGATGGAGCATTGTGATGACACGGTCATGGAACATTGTGATGACAAGAATGCTGGAGCATTCTGATGACAAGCGCCATAGAGCATTGTGATGACACGTTCATAGAATATAGTAATGACAAGAATTCTGGAGCAGTATGATGACAAGGGCCATGGAGCATTGTGATGACACGGCCATGGAACATTGTGATGACACGGTCATGGAACATTGTGATGACAAGAATTCTGGAGCATTGTGCTGACTAGGGCCATGGACCATTGTGATGATACGGTCATGGAACATTGTGATGACAAGAATTCTGGAGCATTATGATGATAAGGGCCATGGAGAATTGTGATGACACGGCCATGGAACATTGTGATGACAAGAATTCTGGAGCATTATGATGATAAGGGCCATGGAGAATTGTGATGACACGGTCATGGAACATTGTGATGAGAAGAATTCTGGAGCACTGTGCTGACAAGGGCCATGGAGCATTGTGATGATACGGTCATGGAACATGGTGATGACATTAATTCTGGGGCATTATGATGACAAGGGCCATGGAGCATTGTGATGACACGGCCATGGAACATTGTGATGACAAGAATTCTGGAGCATTGTGATGACAATGGCCATGGAGCATTGTGATGACACGATCATGGAACATTGTGATGAGAAGAATTCTGGAGCATTGTCATGACAAGGGACATGGAGCATTGTGATGACACGGTCATGGAACATTGTGATGACAAGAATTCTGGAGCATTGTGATGACAAGGGCCATGGAGCATTGTGATGACACAGTCATGGAACATTGTGATGAGAAGAATTCTGGAGCATTGTGCTGACAAGCGCCATGGAGCATTGTGATGATACGGTCATGGAACATTGTGATGACAAGAATTCTGGAGCATTATGATGATAAGGGCCATGGAGAATTGTGATGACACGGCCATGGAACATTGTGATGACAAGAATTCTGGAGCATTGTGCTGACAAGGGCCATGGAGCATTGTGATGTCACGGCCATGGAATATTGTGATGACAAGAATTCTGGAGCATTGTGATGACAATGGCCATGGAGCATTGTGATGACACGGTCATGGAACATTGTGATGAGAAGAATTCTGGAGCATTGTCATGACAAGGGCCATGGAGCATTGTGATGATACGGTCATGGAACATTGTGATGACAAGAATTCTGGAGCATTGTGATGACAAGGGCCATGGATCATTGTGATGACACAGTCATGGAACATTGTGATGAGAAGAATTCTGGAGCATTGTGCTGACTAGCGCCATGGAGCATTGTGATGATACGGTCATGGAACATTGTGATGACAAGAATTCTGGAGCATTATGATGATAAGGGCCATGGAGAATTGTGATGACACGGCCATGGAACATTGTGATGACAAGAATTCTGGAGCATTGTGCTGACAAGGGCCATGGAGCATTGTGATGACACGGTCATGGAACATTGTGATGACAAGAATTCTGGAGCATTCTGATGACAAAGGCGATGGAGCATTGTGATGACACGGTCATGGAACATTGTGATGACAAGAATGCTGGAGCATTCTGATGACAAGCGCCATAGAGCATTGTGATGACACGTTCATGGAATATAGTAATGACAAGAATTCTGGAGCAGTATGATGGCAAGGGCCATGGAGCATTGTGATGACACGGCCATGGAACATTGTGATGGCACGGTCATGGAACATTGTGATGACAAGAATTCTGGAGCATTGTGCTGACTAGGGCCATGGACCATTGTGATGACATGGTCATGGAACATTGTGATGACAATAATTCTGGAGCATTGTGATGACAATGGCCATGGAGCATTGTGATGACACGGTATGGAACATTGTGATGTCAAGAATTCTGGAGCATTGAGATGATAAGGGCCATGGAGCATTGTGATGACACGGTCAGGGAACATTTTGATGAAAGGAATTCTGGAGCATTGTGCTGAAAAGGGCCATGGAGCATTGTGATGACACGGCCATGGAACATTGTGATGACAAGAATTCTGGGGCATTGTGATGACAGTGGCCATGGAGCATTTTGTTGAAATGGTCATGGAACATTATGATGATAAGAATTCTGGAGCATTGTCATGACAAGGGCCATGGAGCATTGTGATGACACGGTCATGGAACATTGTGATGACAAGAATTCTGGAGCATTGTGCTGACAAGGGCCATGGAGCATTGTGATGACACGGTCATGGAACATTGTGATGACAAGAATTCTGGAGCATTGTGATGACAAGGGCCATGGAGCATTGTGATGACACGGTCATGGAACATTGTGATGAGAAGAATTCTGGAGCATTGTGCTGACAAGGGCCATGGAGCATTGTGATGATACGGTCATGGAACATGGTGATGACAATAATTCTGGGGCATTATGATGACAAGTGCCATGGAGCATTGTGATGACACGGCCATGGAACATTGTGATGACAAGAATTCTGGAGCATTGTGATGACAATGGCCATGGAACATTGTGATGACACGGTCATGGAACATTGTGATGAGAAGAATTCTGGAGCATTGTCATGACAAGGGACATGGAGCATTGTGATGACACGGTCATGGAACATTGTGATGACAAGAATTCTGGAGCATTGTGATGACAAGGGCCATGGAGCATTGTGATGACACGGTCATGGAACATTGTGATGAGAAGAATTCTGGAGCATTGTCATGACAAGGGCCATCGAGCATTGTGATGACACGGTCATGGAACATTGTGATGACAAGAATTCTGGAGCATTGTGATGACAAGGGCCATGGAGCATTGTGATGACACAGTCATGGAACATTGTGATGAGAAGAATTCTGGAGCATTGTGCTGACAAGCGCCATGGAGCATTGTGATGATACGGTCATGGAACATTGTGATGACAAGAATTCTGGAGCATTATGATGATAAGGGCCATGGAGAATTGTGATGACACGGCCATGGAACATTGTGATGACAAGAATTCTGGAGCATTGTGCTGACAAGGGCCATGGAGCATTGTGATGACACGGTCATGGAACATTGTGATGACAAGAATTCTGGAGCATTCTGATGACAAAGGCGATGGAGCATTGTGATGACACGGTCATGGAACATTGTGATGACAAGAATGCTGGAGCATTCTGATGACAAGCGCCATAGAGCATTGTGATGACACGTTCATAGAATATAGTAATGACAAGAATTCTGGAGCAGTATGATGACAAGGGCCATGGAGCATTGTGATGACACGGCCATGGAACATTGTGATGACACGGTCATGGAACATTGTGATGACAAGAATTCTGGAGCATTGTGCTGACTAGGGCCATGGACCATTGTGATGATACGGTCATGGAACATTGTGATGACAAGAATTCTGGAGCATTATGATGATAAGGGCCATGGAGAATTGTGATGACACGGCCATGGAACATTGTGATGACAAGAATTCTGGAGCATTATGATGATAAGGGCCATGGAGAATTGTGATGACACGGTCATGGAACATTGTGATGAGAAGAATTCTGGAGCATTGTCATGACAAGGGCCATCGAGCATTGTGATGACACGGTCATGGAACATTGTGATGACAAGAATTCTGGAGCATTGTGATGACAAGGGCCATGGAGCATTGTGATGACACAGTCATGGAACATTGTGATGAGAAGAATTCTGGAGCATTGTGCTGACAAGCGCCATGGAGCATTGTGATGATACGGTCATGGAACATTGTGATGACAAGAATTCTGGAGCATTATGATGATAAGGGCCATGGAGAATTGTGATGACACGGCCATGGAACATTGTGATGACAAGAATGCTGGAGCATTCTGATGACAAGCGCCATAGAGCATTGTGATGACACGTTCATAGAATATAGTAATGACAAGAATTCTGGAGCAGTATGATGACAAGGGCCATGGAGCATTGTGATGACACGGCCATGGAACATTGTGGTGACACGGTCATGGAACATTGTGATGACAAGAATTCTGGAGCATTGTGCTGACTAGGGCCATGGACCATTGTGATGATACGGTCATGGAACATTGTGATGACAAGAATTCTGGAGCATTATGATGATAAGGGCCATGGAGAATTGTGATGACACGGCCATGGAACATTGTGATGACAAGAATTCTGGAGCATTATGATGATAAGGGCCATGGAGAATTGTGATGACACGGTCATGGAACATTGTGATGAGAAGAATTCTGGAGCATTGTGCTGACAAGGGCCATGGAGCATTGTGATGATACGGTCATGGAACATGGTGATGACATTAATTCTGGGGCATTATGATGACAAGGGCCATGGAGCATTGTGATGACACGGCCATGGAACATTGTGATGACAAGAATTCTGGAGCATTGTGCTGACAAGGGCCATGGAGCATTGTGATGTCACGGCCATGGAATATTGTGATGACAAGAATTCTGGAGCATTGTGCTGACAAGGGCCATGGAGTATTGTGATGTCACGGCCATGGAATATTGTGATGACAAGAATTCTGGAGCATTGTGATGACAATGGCCATGGAGCATTGTGATGACACGGTCATGGAACATTGTGATGAGAAGAATTCTAGAGCATTGTCATGACAAGGGCCATGGAGCATTGTGATGATACGGTCATGGAACATTGTGATGACAAGAATTCTGGAGCATTGTGATGACAAGGGCCATGGATCATTGTGATGACACAGTCATGGAACATTGTGATGAGAAGAATTCTGGAGCATTGTGCTGACTAGCGCCATGGAGCATTGTGATGATACGGTCATGGAACATTGTGATGACAAGAATTCTGGAGCATTATGATGATAAGGGCCATGGAGAATTGTGATGACACGGCCATGGAACATTGTGATGACAAGAATTCTGGAGCATTGTGCTGACAAGGGCCATGGAGCATTGTGATGACACGGTCATGGAACATTGTGATGACAAGAATTCTGGAGCATTCTGATGACAAAGGCGATGGAGCATTGTGATGACACGGTCATGGAACATTGTGATGACAAGAATGCTGGAGCATTGTGATGACACGTTCATGGAATATAGTAATGACAAGAATTCTGGAGCAGTATGATGGCAAGTGCCATGGAGCATTGTGATGACACGGCCATGGAACATTGTGATGACACCGTCATGGAACATTGTGATGACAAGAATTCTGGAGCATTGTGCTGACTAGGGCCATGGACCATTGTGATGACATGGTCATGGAACATTGTGATGACAATAATTCTGGAGCATTGTGATGACAATGGCCATGGAGCATTGTGATGACACGGTATGGAACATTGTGATGTCAAGAATTCTGGAGCATTGAGATGATAAGGGCCATGGAGCATTGTGATGACACGGTCAGGGAACATTTTGATGAAAGGAATTCTGGAGCATTGTGCTGAAAAGGGCCATGGAGCATTGTGATGACACGGCCATGGAACATTGTGATGACAAGAATTCTGGGGCATTGTGATGACAGTGGCCATGGAGCATTTTGTTGAAATGGTCATGGAACATTATGATGATAAAAATTCTGGAGCATTGTCATGACAAGGGCCATGGAGCATTGTGATGACACGGTCATGGAACATTGTGATGACAAGAATTCTGGAGCATTGTGCTGACAAGGGCCATGGAGCATTGTGATGACACGGTCATAGAACATTGTGATGACAAGAATTCTGGAGCATTGTGATGACAAGGGCCATGGAGCATTGTGATGACACGGTCATGGAACATTGTAATGAGAAGAATTCTGGAGCATTGTGCTGACAAGGGCCATGGAGCATTGTGATGATACGGTCATGGAACATGGTGATGACAATAATTCTGGGGCATTATGATGACAAGTGCCATGGAGCATTGTGATGACACGGCCATGGAACATTGTGATGACAAGAATTCTGGAGCATTGTGATGACAATGGCCATGGAGCATTGTGATGACACGGTCATGGAACATTGTGATGAGAAGAATTCTGGAGCATTGTCATGACAAGGGACATGGAGCATTGTGATGACACGGTCATGGAACATTGTGATGACAAGAATTCTGGAGCATTGTGATGACAAGGGCCATGGAGCATTGTGATGACACAGTCATGGATCATTGTGATGAGAAGAATTCTGGAGCATTGTGCTGACAAGCGCCATAGAGCATTGTGATGATACGGTCATGGAACATTGTGATGACAAGAATTCTGGAGCATTATGATGATAAGGGCCATGGAGAATTGTGATGACACGGCCATGGAACATTGTGATGACAAGAATTCTGGAGCATTGTGCTGACAAGGGCCATGGAGCATTGTGATGACACGGTCATGGAACATTGTGATGACAAGAATTCTGGAGCATTTTGATGACAAAGGCGATGGAGCATTGTGATGACACCGTCATGGAACATTGTGATGACAAGAATGCGGGAGCATTCTGATGACAAGCGCCATAGAGCATTGTGATGATACGTTGATGGAATATAGTAATGACAAGAATTCTGGAGCAGTATGATGACAAGGGCCATGGAGCATTGTGATGACACGGCCATGGAACATTGTGATGACACGGTCATGGAACATTGTGATGACAAGAATTCTGGAGCATTTTGCTGACTAGGGCCATGGACCATTGTGATGACATGGTCATGGAACATTGTGATGACAATAATTCTGGAGCATTGTGATGACAATGGCCATGGAGCATTGTGATGACACGGTATGGAACATTGTGATGACAAGAATTCTGGAGCATTGTGATGACAAGGGCCATGGAGCATTGTGATGACACGGTCATGGAACATTGTGATGAGAATAATTCTGGAGCATTGTGCTGACAAGGGCCATGGAGCATTGTGATGATACGGTCATGGAACATGGTGATGACAATAATTCTGGGGCATTATGATGACAAGGGCCATGGAGCATTGTGATGACACGGCCATGGATCATTGTGATGACAAGAATTCTGGAGCATTGTGATGACAATGGCCATGGAGCATTGTGATGACACGGTCATGGAACATTGTGATGAGAAGAATTCTGGAGCATTGTCATGACAAGGGACATGGAGCATTGTGATGACACGGTCAAGGAACATTGTGATGACAAGAATTCTGGAGCATTATATTGATAAGGGCCATGGAGAATTGTTATGACACGGCCATGGAACATTGTGATGACAAGAATTCTGGAGCATTGTGCTGACAAGGGCCATGGAGCATTGTGATGACACGGTCATGGAACATTGTGATGACAAGAATTCTGGAGCATTCTGATGACAAAGGCGATGGAGCATTGTGATGACACGGTCATGGAACATTGTGATGACAAGAATCCTGGAGCATTCTGATGACAAGCGCCATAGAGCATTGTGATGACACGTTCATGGAATATAGTAATGACAAGAATTCTGGAGCAGTATGATGACAAGGGCCATGGAGCATTGTGATGACACGGCCATGGAACATTGTGATGACACGGTCATGGAACATTGTGATGACAAGAATTCTGGAGCATTGTGCTGACTAGGGCCATGGACCATTGTGATGACATGGTCATGGAACATTGTGATGACAATAATTCTGGAGCATTGTGATGACAATGGCCATGGAGCATTGTGATGACACGGTATGGAACATTGTGATGTCAAGAATTCTGGAGCATTGAGATGATAAGGGCCATGGAGCATTGTGATGACACGGTCAGGGAACATTTTGATGAAAGGAATTCTGGAGCATTGTGCTGAAAAGGGCCATGGAGCATTGTGATGACACGGCCATGGAACATTGTGATGACAAGAATTCTGGGGCATTGTGATGACAGTGGCCATGGAGCATTTTGTTGAAATGGTCATGGAACATTATGATGATAAGAATTCTGGAGCATTGTCATGACAAGGGCCATGGAGCATTGTGATGACACGGTCATGGAACATTGTGATGACAAGAATTCTGGAGCATTGTGCTGACAAGGGCCATGGAGCATTGTGATGACACGGTCATGGAACATTGTGATGACAAGAATTCTGGAGCATTGTGATGACAAGGGCCATGGAGCATTGTGATGACACGGTCATGGAACATTGTGATGAGAAGAATTCTGGAGCATTGTGCTGACAAGGGCCATGGAGCATTGTGATGATACGGTCATGGAACATGGTGATGACAATAATTCTGGGGCATTATGATGACAAGTGCCATGGAGCATTGTGATGACACGGCCATGGAACATTGTGATGACAAGAATTCTGGAGCATTGTGATGACAATGGCCATGGAGCATTGTGATGACACGGTCATGGAACATTGTGATGAGAAGAATTCTGGAGCATTGTCATGACAAGGGACATGGAGCATTGTGATGACACGGTCATGGAACATTGTGATGACAAGAATTCTGGAGCATTGTGATGACAAGGGCCATGGAGCATTGTGATGACACGGTCATGGAACATTGTGATGAGAAGAATTCTGGAGCATTGTCATGACAAGGGCCATCGAGCATTGAGATGACACGGTCATGGAACATTGTGATGACAAGAATTCTGGAGCATTGTGATGACAAGTGCCATGGAGCATTGTGATGACACAGTCATGGAACATTGTGATGAGAAGAATTCTGGAGCATTGTGCTGACAAGCGCCATGGAGCATTGTGATGATACGGTCATGGAACATTGTGATGACAAGAATTCTGGAGCATTATGATGATAAGGGCCATGGAGAATTGTGATGACACGGCCATGGAACATTGTGATGACAAGAATTCTGGAGCATTGTGCTGACAAGGGCCATGGAGCATTGTGATGACACGGTCATGGAACATTGTGATGACAAGAATTCTGGAGCATTCTGATGACAAAGGCGATGGAGCATTGTGATGACACGGTCATGGAACATTGTGATGACAAGAATGCTGGAGCATTCTGATGACAAGCGCCATAGAGCATTGTGATGACACGTTCATAGAATATAGTAATGACAAGAATTCTGGAGCAGTATGATGACAAGGGCCATGGAGCATTGTGATGACACGGCCATGGAACATTGTGATGACACGGTCATGGAACATTGTGATGACAAGAATTCTGGAGCATTGTGCTGACTAGGGCCATGGACCATTGTGATGATACGGTCATGGAACATTGTGATGACAAGAATTCTGGAGCATTATGATGATAAGGGCCATGGAGAATTGTGATGACACGGCCATGGAACATTGTGATGACAAGAATTCTGGAGCATTATGATGATAAGGGCCATGGAGAATTGTGATGACACGGTCATGGAACATTGTGATGAGAAGAATTCTGGAGCACTGTGCTGACAAGGGCCATGGAGCATTGTGATGATACGGTCATGGAACATGGTGATGACATTAATTCTGGGGCATTATGATGACAAGGGCCATGGAGCATTGTGATGACACGGCCATGGAACATTGTGATGACAAGAATTCTGGAGCATTGTGATGACAATGGCCATGGAGCATTGTGATGACACGATCATGGAACATTGTGATGAGAAGAATTCTGGAGCATTGTCATGACAAGGGACATGGAGCATTGTGATGACACGGTCATGGAACATTGTGATGACAAGAATTCTGGAGCATTGTGATGACAAGGGCCATGGAGCATTGTGATGACACAGTCATGGAACATTGTGATGAGAAGAATTCTGGAGCATTGTGCTGACAAGCGCCATGGAGCATTGTGATGATACGGTCATGGAACATTGTGATGACAAGAATTCTGGAGCATTATGATGATAAGGGCCATGGAGAATTGTGATGACACGGCCATGGAACATTGTGATGACAAGAATTCTGGAGCATTGTGCTGACAAGGGCCATGGAGCATTGTGATGTCACGGCCATGGAATATTGTGATGACAAGAATTCTGGAGCATTGTGATGACAATGGACATGGAGCATTGTGATGACACGGTCATGGAACATTGTGATGAGAAGAATTCTGGAGCATTGTCATGACAAGGGCCATGGAGCATTGTGATGATACGGTCATGGAACATTGTGATGACAAGAATTCTGGAGCATTGTGATGACAAGGGCCATGGATCATTGTGATGACACAGTCATGGAACATTGTGATGAGAAGAATTCTGGAGCATTGTGCTGACTAGCGCCATGGAGCATTGTGATGATACGGTCATGGAACATTGTGATGACAAGAATTCTGGAGCATTATGATGATAAGGGCCATGGAGAATTGTGATGACACGGCCATGGAACATTGTGATGACAAGAATTCTGGAGCATTGTGCTGACAAGGGCCATGGAGCATTGTGATGACACGGTCATGGAACATTGTGATGACAAGAATTCTGGAGCATTCTGATGACAAAGGCGATGGAGCATTGTGATGACACGGTCATGGAACATTGTGATGACAAGAATGCTGGAGCATTCTGATGACAAGCGCCATAGAGCATTGTGATGACACGTTCATGGAATATAGTAATGACAAGAATTCTGGAGCAGTATGATGGCAAGGGCCATGGAGCATTGTGATGACACGGCCATGGAACATTGTGATGGCACGGTCATGGAACATTGTGATGACAAGAATTCTGGAGCATTGTGCTGACTAGGGCCATGGACCATTGTGATGACATGGTCATGGAACATTGTGATGACAATAATTCTGGAGCATTGTGATGACAATGGCCATGGAGCATTGTGATGACACGGTATGGAACATTGTGATGTCAAGAATTCTGGAGCATTGAGATGATAAGGGCCATGGAGCATTGTGATGACACGGTCAGGGAACATTTTGATGAAAGGAATTCTGGAGCATTGTGCTGAAAAGGGCCATGGAGCATTGTGATGACACGGCCATGGAACATTGTGATGACAAGAATTCTGGGGCATTGTGATGACAGTGGCCATGGAGCATTTTGTTGAAATGGTCATGGAACATTATGATGATAAGAATTCTGGAGCATTGTCATGACAAGGGCCATGGAGCATTGTGATGACACGGTCATGGAACATTGTGATGACAAGAATTCTGGAGCATTGTGCTGACAAGGGCCATGGAGCATTGTGATGACACGGTCATGGAACATTGTGATGACAAGAATTCTGGAGCATTGTGATGACAAGGGCCATGGAGCATTGTGATGACACGGTCATGGAACATTGTGATGAGAAGAATTCTGGAGCATTGTGCTGACAAGGGCCATGGAGCATTGTGATGATACGGTCATGGAACATGGTGATGACAATAATTCTGGGGCATTATGATGACAAGTGCCATGGAGCATTGTGATGACACGGCCATGGAACATTGTGATGACAAGAATTCTGGAGCATTGTGATGACAATGGCCATGGAACATTGTGATGACACGGTCATGGAACATTGTGATGAGAAGAATTCTGGAGCATTGTCATGACAAGGGACATGGAGCATTGTGATGACACGGTCATGGAACATTGTGATGACAAGAATTCTGGAGCATTGTGATGACAAGGGCCATGGAGCATTGTGATGACACGGTCATGGAACATTGTGATGAGAAGAATTCTGGAGCATTGTCATGACAAGGGCCATCGAGCATTGTGATGACACGGTCATGGAACATTGTGATGACAAGAATTCTGGAGCATTGTGATGACAAGGGCCATGGAGCATTGTGATGACACAGTCATGGAACATTGTGATGAGAAGAATTCTGGAGCATTGTGCTGACAAGCGCCATGGAGCATTGTGATGATACGGTCATGGAACATTGTGATGACAAGAATTCTGGAGAATTATGATGATAAGGGCCATGGAGAATTGTGATGACACGGCCATGGAACATTGTGATGACAAGAATTCTGGAGCATTGTGCTGACAAGGGCCATGGAGCATTGTGATGACACGGTCATGGAACATTGTGATGACAAGAATTCTGGAGCATTCTGATGACAAAGGCGATGGAGCATTGTGATGACACGGTCATGGAACATTGTGATGACAAGAATGCTGGAGCATTCTGATGACAAGCGCCATAGAGCATTGTGATGACACGTTCATAGAATATAGTAATGACAAGAATTCTGGAGCAGTATGATGACAAGGGCCATGGAGCATTGTGATGACACGGCCATGGAACATTGTGATGACACGGTCATGGAACATTGTGATGACAAGAATTCTGGAGCATTGTGCTGACTAGGGCCATGGACCATTGTGATGATACGGTCATGGAACATTGTGATGACAAGAATTCTGGAGCATTATGATGATAAGGGCCATGGAGAATTGTGATGACACGGCCATGGAACATTGTGATGACAAGAATTCTGGAGCATTATGATGATAAGGGCCATGGAGAATTGTGATGACACGGTCATGGAACATTGTGATGAGAAGAATTCTGGAGCATTGTCATGACAAGGGCCATCGAGCATTGTGATGACACGGTCATGGAACATTGTGATGACAAGAATTCTGGAGCATTGTGATGACAAGGGCCATGGAGCATTGTGATGACACAGTCATGGAACATTGTGATGAGAAGAATTCTGGAGCATTGTGCTGACAAGCGCCATGGAGCATTGTGATGATACGGTCATGGAACATTGTGATGACAAGAATTCTGGAGCATTATGATGATAAGGGCCATGGAGAATTGTGATGACACGGTCATGGAACATTGTGATGAGAAGAATTCTGGAGCATTGTCATGACAAGGGCCATCGAGCATTGTGATGACACGGTCATGGAACATTGTGATGACAAGAATTCTGGAGCATTGTGATGACAAGGGCCATGGAGCATTGTGATGACACAGTCATGGAACATTGTGATGAGAAGAATTCTGGAGCATTGTGCTGACAAGCGCCATGGAGCATTGTGATGATACGGTCATGGAACATTGTGATGACAAGAATGCTGGAGCATTCTGATGACAAGCGCCATAGAGCATTGTGATGACACGTTCATAGAATATAGTAATGACAAGAATTCTGGAGCAGTATGATGACAAGGGCCATGGAGCATTGTGATGACACGGCCATGGAACATTGTGGTGACACGGTCATGGAACATTGTGATGACAAGAATTCTGGAGCATTGTGCTGACTAGGGCCATGGACCATTGTGATGATACGGTCATGGAACATTGTGATGACAAGAATTCTGGAGCATTATGATGATAAGGGCCATGGAGAATTGTGATGACACGGCCATGGAACATTGTGATGACAAGAATTCTGGAGCATTATGATGATAAGGGCCATGGAGAATTGTGATGACACGGTCATGGAACATTGTGATGAGAAGAATTCTGGAGCATTGTGCTGACAAGGGCCATGGAGCATTGTGATGATACGGTCATGGAACATGGTGATGACATTAATTCTGGGGCATTATGATGACAAGGGCCATGGAGCATTGTGATGACACGGCCATGGAACATTGTGATGACAAGAATTCTGGAGCATTGTGCTGACAAGGGCCATGGAGCATTGTGATGTCACGGCCATGGAATATTGTGATGACAAGAATTCTGGAGCATTGTGCTGACAAGGGCCATGGAGTATTGTGATGTCACGGCCATGGAATATTGTGATGACAAGAATTCTGGAGCATTGTGATGACAATGGCCATGGAGCATTGTGATGACACGGTCATGGAACATTGTGATGAGAAGAATTCTGGAGCATTGTCATGACAAGGGCCATGGAGCATTGTGATGATACGGTCATGGAACATTGTGATGACAAGAATTCTGGAGCATTGTGATGACAAGGGCCATGGATCATTGTGATGACACAGTCATGGAACATTGTGATGAGAAGAATTCTGGAGCATTGTGCTGACTAGCGCCATGGAGCATTGTGATGACACGTTCATGGAATATAGTAATGACAATAATTCTGGAGCAGTATGATGGCAAGTGCCATGGAGCATTGTGATGACACGGCCATGGAACATTGTGATGACAAGAATTCTGGAGCATTGTGCTGACAAGGGCCATGGAGCATTGTGATGACACGGTCATGGAACATTGTGATGACAAGAATTCTGGAGCATTCTGATGACAAAGGCGATGGAGCATTGTGATGACACGGTCATGGAACATTGTGATGACAAGAATGCTGGAGCATTCTGATGACAAGCGCCATAGAGCATTGTGATGACACGTTCATGGAATATAGTAATGACAAGAATTCTGGAGCAGTATGATGGCAAGTGCCATGGAGCATTGTGATGACACGGCCATGGAACATTGTGATGACACCGTCATGGAACATTGTGATGACAAGAATTCTGGAGCATTGTGCTGACTAGGGCCATGGACCATTGTGATGACATGGTCATGGAACATTGTGATGACAATAATTGTGGAGCATTGTGATGACAATGGCCATGGAGCATTGTGATGACACGGTATGGAACATTGTGATGTCAAGAATTCTGGAGCATTGAGATGATAAGGGCCATGGAGCATTGTGATGACACGGTCAGGGAACATTTTGATGAAAGGAATTCTGGAGCATTGTGCTGAAAAGGGCCATGGAGCATTGTGATGACACGGCCATGGAACATTGTGATGACAAGAATTCTGGGGCATTGTGATGACAGTGGCCATGGAGCATTTTGTTGAAATGGTCATGGAACATTATGATGATAAAAATTCTGGAGCATTGTCATGACAAGGGCCATGGAGCATTGTGATGACACGGTCATGGAACATTGTGATGACAAGAATTCTGGAGCATTGTGCTGACAAGGGCCATGGAGCATTGTGATGACACGGTCATAGAACATTGTGATGACAAGAATTCTGGAGCATTGTGATGACAAGGGCCATGGAGCATTGTGATGACACGGTCATGGAACATTGTAATGAGAAGAATTCTGGAGCATTGTGCTGACAAGGGCCATGGAGCATTGTGATGATACGGTCATGGAACATGGTGATGACAATAATTCTGGGGCATTATGATGACAAGTGCCATGGAGCATTGTGATGACACGGCCATGGAACATTGTGATGACAAGAATTCTGGAGCATTGTGATGACAATGGCCATGGAGCATTGTGATGACACGGTCATGGAACATTGTGATGAGAAGAATTCTGGAGCATTGTCATGACAAGGGACATGGAGCATTGTGATGACACGGTCATGGAACATTGTGATGACAAGAATTTTGGAGCATTGTGATGACAAGGGCCATGGAGCATTGTGATGACACAGTCATGGATCATTGTGATGAGAAGAATTCTGGAGCATTGTGCTGACAAGCGCCATAGAGCATTGTGATGATACGGTCATGGAACATTGTGATGACAAGAATTCTGGAGCATTATGATGATAAGGGCCATGGAGAATTGTGATGACACGGCCATGGAACATTGTGATGACAAGAATTCTGGAGCATTGTGCTGACAAGGGCCATGGAGCATTGTGATGACACGGTCATGGAACATTGTGATGACAAGAATTCTGGAGCATTTTGATGACAAAGGCGATGGAGCATTGTGATGACACCGTCATGGAACATTGTGATGACAAGAATGCGGGAGCATTCTGATGACAAGCGCCATAGAGCATTGTGATGATACGTTGATGGAATATAGTAATGACAAGAATTCTGGAGCAGTATGATGACAAGGGCCATGGAGCATTGTGATGACACGGCCATGGAACATTGTGATGACACGGTCATGGAACATTGTGATGACAAGAATTCTGGAGCATTTTGCTGACTAGGGCCATGGACCATTGTGATGACATGGTCATGGAACATTGTGATGACAATAATTCTGGAGCATTGTGATGACAATGGCCATGGAGCATTGTGATGACACGGTATGGAACATTGTGATGACAAGAATTCTGGAGCATTGTGATGACAAGGGCCATGGAGCATTGTGATGACACGGTCATGGAACATTGTGATGAGAATAATTCTGGAGCATTGTGCTGACAAGGGCCATGGAGCATTGTGATGATACGGTCATGGAACATGGTGATGACAATAATTCTGGGGCATTATGATGACAAGGGCCATGGAGCATTGTGATGACACGGCCATGGATCATTGTGATGACAAGAATTCTGGAGCATTGTGATGACAATGGCCATGGAGCATTGTGATGACACGGTCATGGAACATTGTGATGAGAAGAATTCTGGAGCATTGTCATGACAAGGGACATGGAGCATTGTGATGACACGGTCATGGAACATTGTGATGACAAGAATTCTGGAGCATTATATTGATAAGGGCCATGGAGAATTGTTATGACACGGCCATGGAACATTGTGATGACAAGAATTCTGGAGCATTGTGCTGACAAGGGCCATGGAGCATTGTGATGACACGGTCATGGAACATTGTGATGACAAGAATTCTGGAGCATTCTGATGACAAAGGCGATGGAGCATTGTGATGACACGGTCATGGAACATTGTGATGACAAGAATCCTGGAGCATTCTGATGACAAGCGCCATAGAGCATTGTGATGACACGTTCATGGAATATAGTAATGACAAGAATTCTGGAGCAGTATGATGACAAGGGCCATGGAGCATTGTGATGACACGGCCATGGAACATTGTGATGACACGGTCATGGAACATTGTGATGACAAGAATTCTGGAGCATTGTGCTGACTAGGGCCATGGACCATTGTGATGACATGGTCATGGAACATTGTGATGACAATAATTCTGGAGCATTGTGATGACAATGGCCATGGAGCTTTGTGATGACACGGTATGGAACATTGTGATGTCAAGAATTCTGGAGCATTGAGGTGATAAGGGCCATGGAGCATTGTGATGATACGGTCATGGAACATTTTCATGACAGGAATTCTGGAGCATTGTGCTGAAAAGGGCCATGGAGCATTGTGATGACACGGTCATAGAACAATGTGATGAAAACAATTCCGGAGCATTGTGATGACAAGGGCCATGGAGCATTGTGATGACACGGTCATGGAACATTGTGATGACAAGAATTCTGGAGCATTGTGCTGATGACGGCCATGGAGCATTGTGATGACACACTCAAGGAACATTGCGATGAAAAAGATTTCTGGAGCATTGTGATGAAAGGGCATGGAGCATTGTGATTAAAGCTGACAAGGAACATTGTGATGATATGGGCAGAGAACTCTGTGATGACAGTGGTCTTGCAGTATTGTGACGAAAAGTGTCATGGAACATTCTGCTGACAGCGAACATGGAGCTTATTGGTAAGAGAGGCTACGGAGATTTCTGATGTCAGGCGTCATGGGGCATTGTGTTGAGAGCGGTCTTGGAGCATTGAGATGACAGGGTTCATGGAGCACTGTGATGAATGTGATCTTGGATCATTGTGATGACAAGTGTCCTGGAACCTTGTGATGACAAGGACCATGGCGAATTGTGATGACATCTGTCATGGGGCATTGTGATGACAGTGGTCATCTAGAATGGCGATGAAAAGTATCATGGAGCACTGTGATGACAGGGGCCATGGAACATTGTGATGACAAAGGCCATGGAGCATTGTGATGACAAGTGTCATGGGGCATTTTGATGACATTGGCATGGAGCATTATGATGACAAGAGTTCTGGAGCATGTTGATGACAAGGGCATTGAGCATTGTGATGACAGGGCTCACCGAGCTTTGTGATGAAAAGGGCAGGGTACATTGTGATGACAGGGTTCATGGAGCATTGTGATGAAAGGGGCCATGGAGCATTGAGATGAGAGCCGTTATGAGGCATGGTGATGACAGAGGTCATGGAGCATTGTGATGAAAGAGATCATGGAGCAATATGATAACAGGGGCCATGGAGCATTGTGATGACAGGGGTATTGGAGCATTGTGATGGAAGTAGACATGGATCATTGTGATGACATGTGTCCTGGAACACTGTGATGACACGGTTCATCGAGTATTGTGATGACAAGTGTCATAGCGAATTGTGATGACAAGTGTCATGGGGCATTGTGATGACATTGATCATCTAGGAATTGTGATGAAAGGTATCATGGAGCACTGTGATGACTGGGGGCATGAAGCACTGTGATGAAAATTGTCCTGGATTTTTGTGATGACAGCAGTCATGGAGAATTGTGATGACAGGGATTATGCAGCATTGTGTTGAAAAGGGTATGGACTATTGTGATGACAATGGTCATGGAGCAATGTGATGAAAGTATTCATGGAACATCGTGATGAAAAGTGCATGGGAGCATTGTGACGATAAAGGCCATGGAGTATTGTGATGACTAGTGTCATGGAGCATTTTAATGAAAGGTTTCATTGTGCACCATGATGACAAAGGGGATGGAGAATTGTGATGAAACTGTTCCTGGAGCATTGTGATAACAAAAGCCATGGAGCATTGTGATGACAGGCATCATGGAGCATTGTGAAGAAAGGGGCCATGGGGTATTGTAATGACACTAGAGAAATATGATGAAAATGGTCAGCGAGCATAGTGATTAAAGTGGTCATTGAGAATTGTGATGAAAAGTGACATAGAGCATTGTGATGACAAAGGTCATGGAGAACTGTGATGACCAGGGTCATGTAGCATTGTGATGACACGGTCATGGAACATTGTGATGACAAGAATTCTGGAGCATTGTGCTGACTAGGGCCATGGACCATTGTGATGACATGGTCATGGAACATTGTGATGACAAGAATTCTGGAGCATTGTGATGACAATGGCCATGGAGCATTGTGATGACACGGTCAAGGAACATTGCGATGACAAGATTTATGGAGCATTCTGGTGAAAGGGTATGGAGCATTGTGATTAAAGGTGACAAGGAACATTGTGATGATATGCGCAGAGAACTCTGTGATGAGACAGGACATGGAGTATTGTGACGAAAACTGTCATGGAACATTGTGCTGACAGGGATCATGGAGCTCTTTGGTAAGAGAGGCCATGGAGATTTGTGATGGCAGGCGTCATGGGGCATTGTGATGACAGCGGTTTTGGAGCATTGTGATGAAAGGGGTCATGGAGCACTGTGATTACAGGGGCCATGGAGCATTGTGAATACAAAGGCTATGGAACATTGAGATGACAGGTTTCATGGAGCACTGTGATGAATGTCATCATGGTTCATTGTGATGACAAGTGTCCTGGAACCTTGTGATGACACGGTTCATGGAGCATTGTGATGACAAGGACCATGGTGAATTGTGATAACATCTGTCATGGGGCATTGTGATGACAGTGGTCATCTAGAATTGTGATGAAAGGTATCATGGAGCACTGTGATGACAGGGGCCATGGAACATTGTGATTTCAAATGCCATGGAGCATTGTGATGACAAGTGTCATGGGGCATTTTGATGACATTGGCATGGAGCATTATGATCACAAGAGTTGTGGAGCATTTTGAAGACAAGTGCATGGAGCATTGAGACGACAGGGCCCATGGAGCTTTGTGATGAAAAGGGATGGGTACATTGTGATGACTGGGTCATGGAGCATTTTGATGAAAGGGGCCATGGAGCATTGAGATGACAGGCGTCATGAGGCATGGTGATGACAGTTGTGATGGAGCATTGTGAAGAAAGAGATCATGGAGCAATATGATAAGAGGGGCCATGGAGCATTGTGATGACAGGGGTATTGGAGCATTGTGATGGAAGTAGTCATGGATCATTGTGATGACATGTGTCCTGTAACACTGTGATGACACGGTTCATCGAGTATTGTGATGACAAGGGTCATAGCGAATTGTGATGACAGGTGTCATGGGGCATTGTAATGACATGGATTAGGCAGCATTGTGTTGACAAGGGTATGGACTATTGTGATGACAATGGTCATGGAGCAATGTGATGAAAGTATTCATGGAACATCGTGAGGAAAAGTGCATGGGAGCATTGTGACGATAAAGGCCATGGAGTATTGTGATGACTAGTGTCATGGAGCATTTTAATGAAAGGTTTCATTGTGCACCATGATGACAAAGGGGATGGAGAATTGTGATGAAACTGGTCCTGGAGCATTGTGATAACAAAAGCCATGGAGCATTGTGATGACAGGCATCATGGAGCTTTGTGAAGAAAGGGGCCATGGGGTATTGTAATGATACTAGAGAAATATGATGAAAATGGTCAGCGAGCATAGTGATTAAAGTGGTCATTGAGAATTGTGATGAAAAGCGACATAGAGCATTGTGATGACAAAGGTCATGGAGAACTGTGATGACCAGGGTCATGTAGCATTGTGATGACACGGTCATGGAACATTGTGATGACAAGAATTCTGGAGCATTGTGCTGACAAGGGCCATGGACCATTGTGATGACATGGTCATGGAACATTGTGATGACAAGAATTCTGGAGCATTGTGATGACAATGGCCATGGAGCATTGTGATGACACGGTCAAGGAACATTGCGATGACAAGATTTATGGAGCATTCTGGTGAAAGGGTATGGAGCATTGTGATTAAAGGTGACAAGGAACATTGTGATGATATGCGCAGAGAACTCTGTGATGAGACAGGACATGGAGTATTGTGACGAAAACTGTCATGGAACATTGTGCTGACAGGGATCATGGAGCTCTTTGGTAAGAGAGGCCATGGAGATTTGTGATGGCAGGCGTCATGGGGCATTGTGATGACAGCGGTTTTGGAGCATTGTGATGAAAGGGGTCATGGAGCACTGTGATTACAGGGGCCATGGAGCATTGTGAATACAAAGGCTATGGAACATTGAGATGACAGGTTTCATGGAGCACTGTGATGAATGTCATCATGGTTCATTGTGATGACAAGTGTCCTGGAACCTTGTGATGACACGGTTCATGGAGCATTGTGATGACAAGGACCATGGTGAATTGTGATGACATCTGTCATGGGGCATTGTGATGACAGTGGTCATCTAGATTTGCGATGAAAGGTATCATGGAGCACTGTGATGACAGGGGCCATGGAACATTGTGATGACAAAGGCCATGGAGCATTGTGATGACAAGTGTCATGGGGCATTTTGATGACATTGGCATGGAGCATTATGATGACAAGAGTTCTGGAGCATTTTAATGACAAGGGCATGGAGCATTGTGATGACAGGGCCCACGGAGCTTTGTGATGAAAAGGGCAGGGTACATTGTGATGACAGGGTTCATGGAGCCTTGTGATGAAAGGGGCCATGGAGCATTGAGATGAGAGCCGTTATGAGGCATGGTGATGACAGTGGTCATGGAGCATTGTGAAGAAAGAGATCATGGAGCAATATGATAAGAGGGGCCATGGAGCATTGTGATGACAGGGGTATTGGAGCATTGTGATGGAAGTAGTCATGGATCATTGTGATGACATGTGTCCTGTAACACTGTGATGACACGGTTCATCGAGTATTGTGATGACAAGGGTCATAGCGAATTGTGATGACAGGTGTCATGGGGCATTGTAATGACATGGATTAGGCAGCATTGTGTTGACAAGGGTATGGACTATTGTGATGACAATGGTCATGGAGCAATGTGATGAAAGTATTCATGGAACATCGTGAGGAAAAGTGCATGGGAGCATTGTGACGATAAAGGCCATGGAGTATTGTGATGACTAGTGTCATGGAGCATTTTAATGAAAGGTTTCATTGTGCACCATGATGACAAAGGGGATGGAGAATTGTGATGAAACTGGTCCTGGAGCATTGTGATAACAAAAGCCATGGAGCATTGTGATGACAGGCATCATGGAGCTTTGTGAAGAAAGGGGCCATGGGGTATTGTAATGATACTAGAGAAATATGATGAAAATGGTCAGCGAGCATAGTGATTAAAGTGGTCATTGAGAATTGTGATGAAAAGCGACATAGAGCATTGTGATGACAAAGGTCATGGAGAACTGTGATGACCAGGGTCATGTAGCATTGTGATGACACGGTCATGGAACATTGTGATGACAAGAATTCTGGAGCATTGTGCTGACAAGGGCCATGGACCATTGTGATGACATGGTCATGGAACATTGTGATGACAAGAATTCTGGAGCATTGTGATGACAATGGCCATGGAGCATTGTGATGACACGGTATGGAACATTGTGATGACAAGAATTTTGGAGCATTGTGATGACAAGGGCCATGGAGCATTGTGATGACACGGTCATGGAACATTGTGATGACAGGAATTCTGGAGCATTGTGCTGAAAAGTGCCATGGAGCATTGTGATGACACGGTCATGGAACATTTTGATGACAAGAATTCTGGAGCATTCTGATGACAAAGGATATGGAGCATTGTGATGACACGGTCATGGAACATTGTGATGACAAGAATTCTGGAGCATTGTGCTGATGACGGCCATGGAGCATTGTGATGACACAGTCAAGGAACATTGCGATGAAAAAGATTTCTGGAGCATTGTGATGAAAGGGCATGGAGCATTGTGATTAAAGGTGACAAGGAACATTGTGATGATATGGGCAGAGAACTCTGTGATGACAGTGGTCATGCAGTATTGTGACGAAAAGTGTCATGGAACATTCTGCTGACAGCGATCATTGAGCTTTTTGGTAAGAGAGGCTATGGAGATTTGTGATGTCAGGCGTCATGGGGCATTGTGTTGAGAGCGGTCTTGGAGCATTGTGATGAAAAGTGTCATGGAGCACTGTGATTACAGGGGCCATGGAGCATAGTGAATACAAAGGCTATGGAGCATTGAGATGACAGGGTTCATGGAGCACCGTGATGAATGTGATCTTGGGTCATTGTGATGACAAGTGTCCTGGAACCTTGTGATGACACGGTTCATGGAGCATTGTGATGACAAGGACCATGGCGAATTGTGATGACATCTGTCATGGGGCATTGTGATGACAGTGGTCATCTAGATTTGCGATGAAAGGTATCATGGAGCACTGTGATGACAGGGGCCATGGAATATTGTGATGACAAAGGCCATGGAGCATTGTGATGACAAGTGTCATGGGGCTTTTTGATGACATTGGCATGGAGCATTATAATGACAAGAGTTCTGGAGCATTTTGATGACAAGGGCATGGAGCATTGTGATGAAAGGGCCCACGGAGCTTTGTGATGAAAAGGGCAGGGTACATTGTGATGACAGGGTTCATGGAGCATTGTGATGAAAGGGGCCATGAAGCATTGAGATGAGAGCCGTTATGAGGCATGGTGATGACAGTGGTTATGGAGCATTGTGATGAAAGAGATCATGGAGCAATATGATAACAGGAGCCATGGAGCATTGTGATGACAGGGGTATTGGAGCATTGTGATGGAAGTAGACATGGATCATTGTGATGACATGTGTCCTGGAACACTGTGATGACACGGTTCATCGAGTATTGTGATGACAAGGGTCATAGCGAATTGTGATGACAAGTGTCATCGGGCATTGTGATGACATTGATCATCTAGGAATTGTGATGAAAGGTATCATGGAGCACTGTGATGACTGGGGGCATGAAGCACTGTGATGAAAATTGTCCTGGATTACTGTGATGACAGCAGTCATGGAGAATTGTGATGACAGGGATTATGCAGCATTGTGTTGACAAGGGTATGGACTATTGTGATGACAATGGTCATGGAGCAATGTGATGAAAGTATTCATGGAACATCGTGATGAAAAGTGCATGGGAGCATTGTGACGATAAAGGCCATGGAGTATTGTGATGACTAGTGTCATGGAGCATTTTAATGTAAGGTTTCATTGTGCACCATGATGACAAAGGGGATGGAGAATTGTGATGAAACTGGTCCTGGAGCATTGTGATAACAAAAGCCATGGAGCATTGTGATGACACGGCCATTGAACATTGTGATGACAAGAATTCTGGAGAATTGTGATGACAAGGTTCATGGAGAATTGTGATGACACGGCCATGGAACATTGTGATGACAAGAATTCTGGAGCATTGTGCTGACAAGGGCCATGGAGCATTGTGATGACACGGCCATGGAACATTGTGATGACAAGTATTCTGGAGCATTGTGATGACAATGGCCATGGAGCATTTTGATGACACGGTCATGGAACATTGTGATGAGAAGAATTCTGGAGCATTGTCATGACAAGGGCCATGGAGCATTGTGATGACACGGTCATGGAACATTGTGATGACAAGAATTCTGGAGCATTATGATGACAAGGGCCATGGAGCATTGTGATGACACGGTCATGGAACATTGTGATGACAAGAATTCTGGAGCATTCTGATGACAATGGCCATGGAGCAATGTGATGACACGGTCATGGAACATTGTGATGAGAAGAATTCTGGAGCATTGTCATGATAAGGGCCATGGAGCATTGTGATGACACGGTCATGGAACATTGTGATGACAAGAATTCTGGAGCATTGTGATGACAAGGGCCATGGAGCATTGTGATGACACAGTCATGGAACATTGTGATGAGAAGAATTCTGGAGCATTGTGCTGACAAGCGCCATGGAGCATTGTGATGATACGGTCATGGAACATTGTGATTACAAGAATTCTGGAGCATTGTGCTGACAAGGGCCATGGAGCATTGTGATGACACGGCCATGGAACATTGTGATAAGAAGAATTCTGGAGCATTGTCATGACAAGGGCCATGGAGCATTGTGATGATACGGTCATGGAACATTGTGATGACAAGAATTCTGGAGCATTATGATGACAAGGGCCATGGAGCATTGTGATGACACGGCCATGGAACATTGTGATGACAAGTATTCTGGAGCATTGTGATGACAATGGCCATGGAGCATTGTGATGACACGGTCATGGAACATTGTGATGAGAAGAATTCTGGAGCATTGTCATGACAAGGGCCATGGAGCATTGTGATGACACGGTCATGGAACATTGTGATTACAAGAATTCTGGAGCATTGTGCTGACAAGGGCCATGGAGCATTGTGATGACACGGCCATGGAACATTGTGATGAAAAGAATTCTGGAGCATTCTGATGACAAGGTTCATGGAGAATTGTGATGACACGGCCATGGAACATTGTGATGACAAGAATTCTGGAGCATTGTGCTGACAAGGGCCATGGAGCATTGTGATGACACGGTCATGGAACATTGTGATGACAAGAATTCTGGAGCATTCTGATGACAAAGGCGATGGAGCATTGTGATGACACGGTCATGGATCACTGTGATGAGAAGAATTCTGGAGCATTGTCATGACAATGGCCATGGAGCATTGTGATGACACGGCCATGGAACATTGTGATGACAAGTATTCTGGAGCATTGTGATGACAACGGCCATGGAGCATTGTGATGACACGGTCATGGAACATTGTGATGAGAAGAATTCTGGAGCATTTTCAAGACAAGGGCCATGGAGCATTGTGATGACACGGTCATGGAACATTGTGATGACAAGAATTCTGGAGCATTATGATGACAAGGGCCATGGAGCATTGTGATGTCACGGTCATGGAACATTGTGATGACAAGAATTCTGGAGCATTGTGATGATAATTGCCAAGGAGCATTGTGATGACACGGTCATGGAACATTGTGATGAGAAGAATTCTGGAGCATTGTCATGACAAGGGCCATGGAGCATTGTGATGACATGGTCATGGAACATTGTGATGACAAGAATTCTGGAGCATTATGATGATAAGGGCCATGGAGAATTGTGATGACACGGCCATGGAACATTGTGATGACAAGAATTCTGGAGCATTATGATGATAAGGGCCATGGAGAATTGTGATGACACGGCCTTGGAACATTGTGATGACAAGAATTCTGGAGCATTGTGATGACAAGGGCCATGGAGCATTGTGATGACACGGCCATGGAACATTGTGATGACACGGTCATGGAACATTGTGATGACAAGAATTCTGGAGCATTGTGCTGACTAGGGCCATGGACCATTGTGATGATACGGTCATGGAACATTGTGATGACAAGAATTCTGGAGCATTATGATGATAAGGGCCATGGAGAATTGTGATGACACGGCCATGGAACATTGTGATGACAAGAATTCTGGAGCATTGTGCTGACAAGGGCCATGGAGCATTGTGATGACACGGCCATGGAACATTGTGATGACAAGAATTCTGGAGCATTATGATGATAAGGGCCATGGAGAATTGTGATGACACGGCCATGGAACATTGTGATGACAAGAATTCTGGAGCATTGTGCTGACAAGGGCCATGGAGCATTGTGATGACACGGCCATGGAACATTGTGATGACAAGAATTCTGGAGCATTGTGATGACAATGGCCATGGAGCATTGTGATGACACGGTCATGGAACATTGTGATGAGAAGAATTCTGGAGCATTGTCATGACAAGGGACATGGAGCATTGTGATGACACGGTCATGGAACATTGTGATGACAAGAATTCTGGAGCATTATGATGATAAGGGCCATGGAGAATTGTGATGACACGGCCAAGGAACATTGTGATGACAAGAATTCTGGAGCATTGTGCTGACATGGGCCATGGAGCATTGTGATGACACGGTCATGGAACATTGTGATGACAAGAATTCTGGAGCATTCTGATGACAAAGGCGATGGAGCATTGTGATGACACGGTCATGGAACATTGTGATGACACGGTCATGGAACATTGTGATGACAAGAATTTTGGAGCATTGTGATGACAATGGCCATGGAGCATTGTGATGACACGATCATGGAACATTGTGATGAGAAGAATTCTGGAGCATTGTCATGACAAGGGACATGGAGCATTGTGATGACACGGTCATGGAACATTGTGATGACAAGAATTCTGGAGCATTGTGATGACAAGGGCCATGGAGCATTGTGATGACACAGTCATGGAACATTGTGATGAGAAGAATTCTGGAGCATTGTGCTGACAAGCGCCATGGAGCATTGTGATGACAAGAATTCTGGAGCATTATGATGATAAGGGCCATGGAGAATTGTGATGACACGGCCATGTAACATTGTGATGACAAGAATTCTGGAGCATTGTGCTGACAAGGGCCATGGAGCATTGTGATGACACGGCCATGGAACATTGTGATGACAAGAATTCTGGAGCATTATGATGATAAGGGCCATGGAGAATTGTGATGACACGGCCATGGAACATTGTGATGACAAGAATTCTGGAGCATTATGATGATAAGGGCCATGGAGAATTGTGATGACACGGCCATGGAACATTGTGATGACAAGAATTCTGGAGCATTGTGCTGACAAGGGCCATGGAGCATTTTGATGACACGGCCATGGAACATTGTGATGACAAGAATTCTGGAGCATTGTGATGACAATGGCCGTGGAGCATTGTGATGACACGGTCATGGAACATTGTGATGAGAAGAATTCTGGAGCATTGTCATGACAAGGGAAATGGAGCATTGTGATGACACAGTCATGGAACATTGTGATGACAAGAATTCTGGAGCATTGTGATGACAAGGGCCATGGAGCATTGTGATGACACAGTCATGGAACATTGTGATGAGAAGAATTCTGGAGCATTGTGCTGACTAGCGCCATGGAGCATTGTGATGATACGGTCATGGAACATTGTGATGACAAGAATTCTGGAGCATTATGATGATAAGGGCCATGGAGAATTGTGATGACACGGCCATGGAACATTGTGATGACAAGAATTCTGGAGCATTGTGCTGACAAGGGCCATGGAGCATTGTGATGACACGGTCATGGAACATTGTGATGACAAGAATTCTGGAGCATTCTGATGACAAAGGCGATGGAGCATTGTGATGACACGGTCTTGGAACATTGTGATGACAAGAATGCTGGAGTATTCTGATGACAAGCGCCATAGAGCATTGTGATGACACGTTCATAGAATATAGTAATGACAAGAATTCTGGAGCAGTATGATGACAAGGGCCATGGAGAATTGTGATGACACGGCCATGGATCATTGTGATGACACGGTCATGGAACATTGTGATGACAAGAATTCTGGAGCATTGTGCTGACTAGGGCCATGGACCATTGTGATGATACGGTCATGGAACATTGTGATGACAAGAATTCTGGAGCATTATGATGATAAGGGCCATGGAGAATTGTGATGACACGGCCATGGAACATTGTGATGACAAGAATTCTGGAGCATTATGATGATAAGGGCCATGGAGAATTGTGATGACCCGGCCATGGAACATTGTGATGACAAGAATTCTGGAGTATTATGATGATAAGGGCCATGGAGAATTGTGATGACCCGGCCATTGAACATTGTGATGACAAGTATTCTGGAGCATTGTGCTGACAAGGGCCATGGAGCATTTTGATGACACGGCCATGGAACATTGTGATGACAAGAATTCTGGAGCATTGTGATGACAATGGCCATGGAGCATTGTGATGACACGGTCATGGAACATTGTGATGAGAAGAATTCTGGAGCATTGTCATGACAAGGGCCATCGAGCATTGTGATGACACGGTCATGGAACATTGTGATGACAAGAATTCTGGAGCATTGTGATGACAAGGGCCATGGAGCATTGTGATGACACAGTCATGGAACATTGTGATGAGAAGAATTCTGGAGCATTGTGCTGACAAGCGCCATGGAGCATTGTGATGATACGGTCATGGAACATTGTGATGACAAGAATTCTGGAGCATTATGATGATAAGGGCCATGGAGAATTGTGATGACACGGCCATGGAACATTGTGATGACAAGAATTCTGGAGCATTGTGCTGACAAGGGCCATGGAGCATTGTGATGACACGGTCATGGAACATTGTGATGACAAGAATTCTGGAGCATTCTGATGACAAAGGCGATGGAGCATTGTGATGACACGGTCATGGAACATTGTGATGAGAAGAATGCTGGAGCATTCTGATGACAAGCGCCATAGAGCATTGTGATGAGACGTTCAGAGAATATAGTAATGACAAGAATTCTGGAGCAGTATGATGACAAGTGCCATGGAGCATTGTGATGACACGGCCATGGAACATTGTGATGACACGGTCATGGAACATTGTGATGACAAGAATTCTGGAGCATTGTGCTGACTAGGGCCATGGACCATTGTGATGATACGGTCATGGAACATTGTGATGACAAGAATTCTGGAGCATTATGATGATAAAGGCCATGGAGAATTGTGATGACACGGCCATGGAACATTGTGATGACAAGAATTCTGGAGCATTCTGATGACAAAGGCGATGGAGCATTGTGATGACACGGTCATGGAACATTGTGATGACAAGAATGCTGGAGCATTCTGATGACAAGCGCCATAGAGCATTGTGATGACACGTTCATAGAATATAGTAATGACAAGAATTCTGGAGCAGTATGATGACAAGGGCCATGGAGAATTGTGATGACACGGCCATGGATCATTGTGATGACACGGTCATGGAACATTGTGATGACAAGAATTCTGGAGCATTGTGCTGACTAGGGCCATGGACCATTGTGATGATACGGTCATGGAACATTGTGATGACAAGAATTCTGGAGCATTATGATGATAAGGGCCATGGAGAATTGTGATGACACGGCCATGGAACATTGTGATGACAAGAATTCTGGAGCATTATGATGATAAGGGCCATGGAGAATTGTGATGACCCGGCCATGGAACATTGTGATGACAAGAATTCTGGAGCATTATGATGATAAGGGCCATGGAGAATTGTGATGACCCGGCCATTGAACATTGTGATGACAAGTATTCTGGAGCATTGTGCTGACAAGGGCCATGGAGCATTTTGATGACACGGCCATGGAACATTGTGATGACAAGAATTCTGGAGCATTGTGATGACAATGGCCATGGAGCATTGTGATGACACGGTCATGGAACATTGTGATGAGAAGAATTCTGGAGCATTGTCATGACAAGGGCCATCGAGCATTGTGATGACACGGTCATGGAACATTGTGATGACAAGAATTCTGGAGCATTGTGATGACAAGGGCCATGGAGCATTGTGATGACACAGTCATGGAACATTGTGATGAGAAGAATTCTGGAGCATTGTGCTGACAAGCGCCATGGAGCATTGTGATGATACGGTCATGGAACATTGTGATGACAAGAATTCTGGAGCATTATGATGATAAGGGCCATGGAGAATTGTGATGACACGGCCATGGAACATTGTGATGACAAGAATTCTGGAGCATTGTGCTGACAAGGGCCATGGAGCATTGTGATGACACGGTCATGGAACATTGTGATGACAAGAATTCTGGAGCATTCTGATGACAAAGGCGATGGAGCATTGTGATGACACGGTCATGGAACATTGTGATGAGAAGAATGCTGGAGCATTCTGATGACAAGCGCCATAGAGCATTGTGATGACACGTTCAGAGAATATAGTAATGACAAGAATTCTGGAGCAGTATGATGACAAGTGCCATGGAGCATTGTGATGACACGGCCATGGAACATTGTGATGACACGGTCATGGAACATTGTGATGACAAGAATTCTGGAGCATTGTGCTGACTAGGGCCATGGACCATTGTGATGATACGGTCATGGAACATTGTGATGACAAGAATTCTGGAGCATTATGATGATAAAGGCCATGGAGAATTGTGATGACACGGCCATGGAACATTGTGATGACAAGAATTCTGGAGCATTATGATGATAAGGGCCATGGAGAATTGTGATGACACGGTCATGGAACATTGTGATGAGAAGAATTCTGGAGCATTGTGCTGACAAGGGCCATGGAGCATTGTGATGATACGGTCATGGAACATGGTGATGACATTAATTCTGGGGCATTATGATGACAAGGGCCATGGAGCATTGTGATGACACGGCCATGGAACATTGTGATGACAAGAATTCTGGAGCATTGTGCTGACTAGGGCCATGGACCATTGTGATGACATGGTCATGGAACATTGTGATGACAATAATTCTGGAGCATTGTGATGACAATGGCCATGGAGCATTGTGATGACGCGGTATGGAACATTGTGATGTCAAGAATTCTGGAGCATTGAGATGATAAGGGCCATGGAGCATTGTGATGACACGGTCAGGGAACATTTTGATGAAAGGAATTCTGGAGCATTGTGCTGAAAAGGGCCATGGAGCATTGTGATGACACGGCCATGGAACATTGTGATGACAAGAATTCTGGGGCATTGTGATGACAGTGGCCATGGAGCATTTTGTTGAAATGGTCATGGAACATTATGATGATAAGAATTCTGGAGCATTGTCATGACAAGGGCCATGGAGCATTGTGATGACACGGTCATGGAATATTGTGATGACAAGAATTCTTGAGCATTGTGCTGACAAGGGCCATGGAGCATTTTGATGACACGGTCATGGAACATTGTGATGACAAGAATTCTGGAGCATTGTGATGACAAGGGCCATGGAGCATTGTGATGACACGGTCATGGAACATTGTGATGAGAAGAATTCTGGAGCATTGTGCTGACAAGGGCCATGGAGCATTGTGATGATACGGTCATGGAACATGGTGATGACAATAATTCTGGGGCATTATGATGACAAGTGCCATGGAGCATTGTGATGACACGGCCATGGAACATTGTGATGACAAGAATTCTGGAGCATTGTGATGACAATGGCCATGGAGCATTGTGATGACACGGTCATGGAACATTGTGATGAGAAGAATTCTGGAGCATTGTCATGACAAGGGACATCGAGCATTGTGATGACACGGTCATGGAACATTGTGATGACAAGAATTCTGGAGCATTGTGATGACAAGGGCCATGGAGCATTGTGATGACACAGTCATGGATCATTGTGATGAGAAGAATTCTGGAGCATTGTGCTGACAAGCGCCATAGAGCATTGTGATGATACGGTCATGGAACATTGTGATGACAAGAATTCTGGAGCATTATGATGATAAGGGCCATGGAGAATTGTGATGACACGGCCATGGAACATTGTGATGACAAGAATTCTGGAGCATTGTGCTGACAAGGGCCATGGAGCATTGTGATGACACGGTCATGGAACATTGTGATGACAAGAATTCTGGAGCATTCTGATGACAAAGGCGATGGAGCATTGTGATGACACCGTCATGGAACATTGTGATGACAAGAATGCTGGAGCATTCTGATGACAAGCGCCATAGAGCATTGTGATGATACGTTGATGGAATATAGTAATGACAAGAATTCTGGAGCTGTATGATGACAAGGGCCATGGAGCATTGTGATGACACGGCCATGGAACATTGTGATGACACGGTCATGGAACATTGTGATGACAAGAATTCTGGAGCATTCTGATGACAAAGGCGATGGAGCATTGTGATGACACGGT
Organism: Balaenoptera acutorostrata; assembly: GCF_949987535.1. Classification (NCBI taxonomy): domain Eukaryota; kingdom Metazoa; phylum Chordata; class Mammalia; order Artiodactyla; family Balaenopteridae; genus Balaenoptera; species Balaenoptera acutorostrata. The sequence goes on along the minus strand of NW_026646025.1, from coordinate 2,123,317 downwards.
CATGGAACATTGTGATGACACGGTCATGGAACATTGTGATGACAAGAATTCTGGAGCATTGTGCTGTCTAGGGCCATGGACCATTGTGATGACATGGTCATGGAACATTGTGATGACAATAATTCTGGAGCATTGTGATGACAATGGCCATGGAGCATTGTGATGACACGGTATGGAACATTGTGATGACAAGAATTCTGGAGCATTGTGATGACAAAGGCCATGGAGCATTGTGATGACACGGTCATGGAACATTGTGATGAGAAGAATTCTGGAGCATTGTGCTGACAAGCGCCATGGAGCATTGTGATGACAAGAATTCTGGAGCATTATGATGATAAGGGCCATGGAGAATTGTGATGACACGGCCATGTAACATTGTGATGACAAGAATTCTGGAGCATTGTGCTGACAAGGGCCATGGAGCATTGTGATGACACGGCCATGGAACATTGTGATGACAAGAATTCTGGAGCATTATGATGATAAGGGCCATGGAGAATTGTGATGACACGGCCATGGAACATTGTGATGACAAGAATTCTGGAGCATTATGATGATAAGGGCCATGGAGAATTGTGATGACACGGCCATGGAACATTGTGATGACAAGAATTCTGGAGCATTGTGCTGACAAGGGCCATGGAGCATTTTGATGACACGGCCATGGAACATTGTGATGACAAGAATTCTGGAGCATTGTGATGACAATGGCCGTGGAGCATTGTGATGACACGGTCATGGAACATTGTGATGAGAAGAATTCTGGAGCATTGTCATGACAAGGGAAATGGAGCATTGTGATGACACAGTCATGGAACATTGTGATGACAAGAATTCTGGAGCATTGTGATGACAAGGGCCATGGAGCATTGTGATGACACAGTCATGGAACATTGTGATGAGAAGAATTCTGGAGCATTGTGCTGACTAGCGCCATGGAGCATTGTGATGATACGGTCATGGAACATTGTGATGACAAGAATTCTGGAGCATTATGATGATAAGGGCCATGGAGAATTGTGATGACACGGCCATGGAACATTGTGATGACAAGAATTCTGGAGCATTGTGCTGACAAGGGCCATGGAGCATTGTGATGACACGGTCATGGAACATTGTGATGACAAGAATTCTGGAGCATTCTGATGACAAAGGCGATGGAGCATTGTGATGACACGGTCATGGAACATTGTGATGACAAGAATGCTGGAGCATTCTGATGACAAGCGCCATAGAGCATTGTGATGACACGTTCATAGAATATAGTAATGACAAGAATTCTGGAGCAGTATGATGACAAGGGCCATGGAGAATTGTGATGACACGGCCATGGATCATTGTGATGACACGGTCATGGAACATTGTGATGACAAGAATTCTGGAGCATTGTGCTGACTAGGGCCATGGACCATTGTGATGATACGGTCATGGAACATTGTGATGACAAGAATTCTGGAGCATTATGATGATAAGGGCCATGGAGAATTGTGATGACACGGCCATGGAACATTGTGATGACAAGAATTCTGGAGCATTATGATGATAAGGGCCATGGAGAATTGTGATGACACGGCCATGGAACATTGTGATGACAAGAATTCTGGAGCATTTTGATGATAAGGGCCATGGAGAATTGTGATGACCCGGCCATTGAACATTGTGATGACAAGTATTCTGGAGCATTGTGCTGACAAGGGCCATGGAGCATTGTGATGACACGGCCATGGAACATTGTGATGACAAGAATTCTGGAGCATTGTGATGACAATGGCCATGGAGCATTGTGATGACACGGTCATGGAACATTGTGATGAGAAGAATTCTGGAGCATTGTCATGACAAGGGCCATCGAGCATTGTGATGACACGGTCATGGAACATTGTGATGACAAGAATTCTGGAGCATTGTGATGACAAGGGCCATGGAGCATTGTGATGACACAGTCATGGAACATTGTGATGAGAAGAATTCTGGAGCATTGTGCTGACAAGCGCCATGGAGCATTGTGATGATACGGTCATGGAACATTGTGATGACAAGAATTCTGGAGCATTATGATGATAAGGGCCATGGAGAATTGTGATGACACGGCCATGGAACATTGTGATGACAAGAATTCTGGAGCATTGTGCTGACAAGGGCCATGGAGCATTGTGATGACACGGTCATGGAACATTGTGATGACAAGAATTCTGGAGCATTCTGATGACAAAGGCGATGGAGCATTGTGATGACACGGTCATGGAACATTGTGATGAGAAGAATGCTGGAGCATTCTGATGACAAGCGCCATAGAGCATTGTGATGACACGTTCATAGAATATAGTAATGACAAGAATTCTGGAGCAGTATGATGACAAGGGCCATGGAGCCTTGTGATGACACGGCCATGGAACATTGTGATGACACGGTCATGGAACATTGTGATGACAAGAATTCTGGAGCATTGTGCTGACTAGGGCCATGGACCATTGTGATGACATGGTCATGGAACATTGTGATGACAATAATTCTGGAGCATTGTGATGACAATGGCCATGGAGCATTGTGATGACACGGTATGGAACATTGTGATGACAAGAATTCTGGAGCATTGTGATGACAAGGGCCATGGAGCATTGTGATGACACGGTCATGGAACATTGTGATGAGAATAATTCTGGAGCATTGTGCTGACAAGGGCCATGGAGCATTGTGATGATACGGTCATGGAACATGGTGATGACAATAATTCTGGGGCATTATGATGACAAGGGCCATGGAGCATTGTGATGACACGGCCATGGATCATTGTGATGACAAGAATTCTGGAGCATTGTGATGACAATGGCCATGGAGCATTGTGATGACACGGTCATGGAACATTGTGATGAGAAGAATTCTGGAGCATTGTCATGACAAGGGACATGGAGCATTGTGATGACACGGTCATGGAACATTGTGATGACAAGAATTCTGGAGCATTGTGATGACAAGGGCCATGGAGCATTGTGATGACACAGTCATGGAACATTGTGATGAGAAGAATTCTGGAGCATTGTGCTGACAAGCGCCATGGAGCATTGTGATGATACGGTCATGGAACATTGTGATGACAAGAATTCTGGAGCATTATGATGATAAGGGCCATGGAGAATTGTGATGACACGGCCATGGAACATTGTGATGACAAGAATTCTGGAGCATTGTGCTGACAAGGGCCATGGACCATTGTGATGACATGGTCATGGATCATTGTGATGACAAGAATTCTGGAGCATTGTGCTGACAAGGGCCATGGACCATTGTGATGACATGGTCATGGAACATTGTGATGACAAGAATCCTGGAGCATTCTGATGACAAGCGCCATAGAGCATTGTGATGACACGTTCATGGAATATAGTAATGACAAGAATTCTGGAGCAGTATGATGACAAGGGCCATGGAGCATTGTGATGACACGGCCATGGAACATTGTGATGACACGATCATGGAACATTGTGATGACAAGAATTCTGGAGCATTGTGCTGACTAGGGCCATGGACCATTGTGATGACATGGTCATGGAACATTGTGATGACAATAATTCTGGAGCATTGTGATGACAATGGCCATGGAGCTTTGTGATGACACGGTATGGAACATTGTGATGTCAAGAATTCTGGAGCATTGAGGTGATAAGGGCCATGGAGCATTGTGATGATACGGTCATGGAACATTTTCATGACAGGAATTCTGGAGCATTGTGCTGAACAGGGCCATGGAGCATTGTGATGACACGGTCATAGAACAATGTGATGAAAACAATTCCGGAGCATTGTGATGACAAGGGCCATGGAGCATTGTGATGACACGGTCATGGAACATTGTGATGACAAGAATTCTGGAGCATTGTGCTGATGACGGCCATGGAGCATTGTGATGACACACTCAAGGAACATTGCGATGAAAAAGATTTCTGGAGCATTGTGATGAAAGGGCATGGAGCCTTGTGATTAAAGGTGACAAGGAACATTGTGATGATATGGGCAGAGAACTCTGTGATGACAGTGGTCTTGCAGTATTGTGACGAAAATTGTCATGGAACATTCTGCTGACAGCGAACATGGAGCTTATTGGTAAGAGAGGCTATGGAGATTTCTGATGTCAGGCGTCATGGGGCATTGTGTTGAGAGCGGTCTTGGAGCATTGAGATGACAGGGTTCATGGAGCACTGTGATGAATGTGATCTTGGATCATTGTGATGACAAGTGTCCTGGAACCTTGTGATGACAAGGACTATGGCGAATTGTGATGACATCTGTCATGGGGCATTGTGATGACAGTGGTCATCTACAATTGCGATGAAAAGTATCATGGAGCACTGTGATGACAGGGGCCATGGAACATTGTGATGACAAAGGCCATGGAGCATCGTGATGACAAGTGTCATGGGGCATTTTGATGACATTGGCATGGAGCATTATGATGACAAGAGTTCTGGAGCATGTTGATGAAAAGGGCATTGAGCATTGTGATGACAGGGCTCACCGAGCTTTGTGATGAAAAGGGCAGGGTACATTGTGATGACAGGGTTCATGGAGCATTGTGATGAAAGGGGCCATGGAGCATTGAGATGAGAGCCGTTATGAGGCATGGTGATGACAGTGGTCATGGAGCATTGTGATGAAAGAGATCATGGAGCAATATGATAACAGGGGCCATGGAGCATTGTGATGACAGGGGTATTGGAGCATTGTGATGGAAGTAGACATGGATCATTGTGATGACATGTGTCCTGGAACACTGTGATGACACGGTTCATCGAGTATTGTGATGACAAGGGTCATAGCGAATTGTGATGACAAGTGTCATGGGGCATTGTGATGACATTGATCATCTAGGAATTGTGATGAAAGGTATCATGGAGCACTGTGATGACTGGGGGCATGAAGCACTGTGATGAAAATTGTCCTGGATTTTTGTGATGACAGCAGTCATGGAGAATTGTGATGACAGGGATTATGCAGCATTGTGTTGAAAAGGGTATGGACTATTGTGATGACAATGGTCGTGGAGCAATGTGATGAAAGTATTCATGGAACATCGTGATGAAAAGTGCATGGGAGCATTGTGACGATAAAGGCCATGGAGTATTGTGATGACTAGTGTCATGGAGCATTTTAATGAAAGGTTTCATTGTGCACCATGATGACAAAGGGGATGGAGAATTGTGATGAAACTGGTCCTGGAGCATTGTGATAACAAAAGCCATGGAGCATTGTGATGACAGGCATCATGGAGCATTGTGAAGAAAGGGGCCATGGGGTATTGTAATGACACTAGAGAAATATGATGAAAATGGTCAGTGAGCATAGTGATTAAAGTGGTCATTGAGAATTGTGATGAAAAGCGACATAGAGCATTGTGATGACAAAGGTCATGGAGAACTGTGATGACCAGGGTCATGTAGCATTGTGATGACACGGTCATGGAACATTGTGATGACAAGAATTCTGGAGCATTGTGCTGACTAGGGCCATGGACCATTGTGATGACATGGTCATGGAACATTGTGATGACAAGAATTCTGGAGCATTGTGATGACAATGGCCATGGAGCATTGTGATGACACGGTCAAGGAACATTGCGATGACAAGATTTATGGAGCATTCTGGTGAAAGGGTATGGAGCATTGTGATTAAAGGTGACAAGGAACATTGTGATGATATGGGCAGAGAACTCTGTGATGAGACAGGACATGGAGTATTGTGACGAAAACTGTCATGGAACATTGTGCTGAAAGGGATCATGGAGCTCTTTGGTAAGAGAGGCCATGGAGATTTGTGATGGCAGGCGTCATGGGGCATTGTGATGACAGCGGTTTTGGAGCATTGTGATGAAAGGGGTCATGGAGCACTGTGATTACAGGGGCCATGGAGCATTGTGAATACAAAGGCTATGGAACATTGAGATGACAGGTTTCATGGAGCACTGTGATGAATGTCATCATGGTTCATTGTGATGACAAGTGTCCTGGAACCTTGTGATGACACGGTTCATGGAGCATTGTGATGACAAGGACCATGGTGAATTGTGATAACATCTGTCATGGGGCATTGTGATGACAGTGGTCATCTAGAATTGTGATGAATGGTATCATGGAGCACTGTGATGACAGGGGCCATGGAACATTGTGATTTCAAATGCCATGGAGCATTGTGATGACAAGTGTCATGGGGCATTTTGATGACATTGGCATGGAGCATTATGATCACAAGAGTTGTGGAGCATTTTGAAGACAAGTGCATGGAGCATTGAGACGACAGGGCCCATGGAGCTTTGTGATGAAAAGGGATGGGTACATTGTGATGACTGGGTCATGGAGCATTTTGATGAAAGGGGCCATGGAGCATTGAGATGACAGGCGTCATGAGGCATGGTGATGACAGTTGTGATGGAGCATTGTGAAGAAAGAGATCATGGAGCAATATTATAAGAGGGGCCATGGAGCATTGTGATGACAGGGGTATTGGAGCATTGTTATGGAAGTAGTCATGGATCATTGTGATGACATGTGTCCTGTAACACTGTGATGACACGGTTCATCGAGTATTGTGATGACAAGGGTCATAGCGAATTGTGATGACAGGTGTCATGGGGCATTGTAATGACATGGATTAGGCAGCATTGTGTTGACAAGGGTATGGACTATTGTGATGACAATGGTCATGGAGCAATGTGATGAAAGTATTCATGGAACATCGTGAGGAAAAGTGCATGGGAGCATTGTGACGATAAAGGCCATGGAGCATTGTGATGACTAGTGTCATGGAGCATTTTAATGAAAGGTTTCATTGTGCACCATGATGACAAAGGGGATGGAGAATTGTGATGAAACTGGTCCTGGAGCATTGTGATAACAAAAGCCATGGAGCATTGTGATGACAGGCATCATGGAGCATTGTGAAGAAAGGGGCCATGGGGTATTGTAATGATACTAGAGAAATATGATGAAAATGGTCAGCGAGCATAGTGATTAAAGTGGTCATTGAGAATTGTGATGAAAAGCGACATAGAGCATTGTGATGACAAAGGTCATGGAGAACAGTGATGACCAGGGTCATGTAGCATTGTGATGACACGGTCATGGAACATTGTGATGACAAGAATTCTGGAGCATTGTGCTGACAAGGGCCATGGACCATTGTGATGACATGGTCATGGAACATTGTGATGACAAGAATTCTGGAGCATTGTGATGACAATGGCCATGGAGCATTGTGATGACACGGTATGGAACATTGTGATGACAAGTATTTTGGAGCATTGTGATGACAAGGGCCATGGAGCATTGTGATGACACGGTCATGGAACATTGTGATGACAGGAATGCTGGAGCATTGTGCTGAAAAGTGCCATGGAGCATTGTGATGACACAGTCAAGGAACATTGCGATGAAAAAGATTTCTGGAGCATTGTGATGAAAGGGCATGGAGCATTGTGATTAAAGGTGACAAGGAACATTGTGATGATATGGGCAGAGAACTCTGTGATGACAGTGGTCATGCAGTATTGTGACGAAAAGTGTCATGGAACATTCTGCTGACAGCGATCATTGAGCTTTTTGGTAAGAGAGGCTATGGAGATTTGTGATGTCAGGCGTCATGGGGCATTGTGTTGAGAGCGGTCTTGGAGCATTGTGATGAAAAGTGTCATGGAGCACTGTGATTACAGGGGCCATGGAGCATAGTGAATACAAAGGCTATGGAGCATTGAGATGACAGGGTTCATGGAGCACCGTGATGAATGTGATCTTGGGTCATTGTGATGACAAGTGTCCTGGAACCTTGTGATGACACGGTTCATGGAGCATTGTGATGACAAGGACCATGGCGAATTGTGATGACATCTGTCATGGGGCATTGTGATGACAGTGGTCATCTAGATTTGCGATGAAAGGTATCATGGAGCACTGTGATGACAGGGGCCATGGAACATTGTGATGACAAAGGCCATGGAGCATTGTGATGACAAGTGTCATGGGGCTTTTTGATGACATTGGCATGGAGCATTATAATGACAAGAGTTCTGGAGCATTTTGATGACAAGGGCATGGAGCATTGTGATGAAAGGGCCCACGGAGCTTTGTGATGAAAAGGGCAGGGTACATTGTGATGACAGGTTTCATGGAGCATTGTGATGAAAGGGGCCATGAAGCATTGAGATGAGAGCCGTTATGAGGCATGGTGATGACAGTGGTTATGGAGCATTGTGATGAAAGAGATCATGGAGCAATATGATAACAGGAGCCATGGAGCATTGTGATGACAGGGGTATTGGAGCATTGTGATGGAAGTAGACATGGATCATTGTGATGACATGTGTCCTGGAACACTGTGATGACACGGTTCATCGAGTATTGTGATGACAAGGGTCATAGCGAATTGTGATGACAAGTGTCATCGGGCATTGTGATGACATTGATCATCTAGGAATTGTGATGAAAGGTATCATGGAGCACTGTGATGACTGGGGGCATGAAGCACTGTGATGAAAATTGTCCTGGATTACTGTGATGACAGCAGTCATGGAGAATTGTGATGACAGGGATTATGCAGCATTGTGTTGACAAGGGTATGGACTATTGTGATGACAATGGTCATGGAGCAATGTGATGAAAGTATTCATGGAACATCGTGTGGAAAAGTAGATGGGAGCATTGTGACGATAAAGGCCATGGAGTATTGTGATGACTAGTGTCATGGAGCATTTTAATGAAAGGTTTCATTGTGCACCATGATGACAAAGGGGATGGAGAATTGTGATGAAACTGGTCCTGGAGCATTGTGATAACAAAAGCCATGGAGCATTGTGATGACAGGCATCATGGAGCATTGTGAAGAAAGGGGCCATGGGGTATTGTAATCACACTAGAGAAATATGATGAAAATGGTCAGCGAGCATAGTGATTAAAGTGGTCATTGAGAATTGTGATGAAAAGCGACATAGAGCATTGTGATGACAAAAGTCATGGAGAACTGTGATGATCAGGGTCATGTAGCATTGTGATGACACGGTCATGGAACATTGTGATGACAAGAATTCTGGAGCATTGTGCTGACAAGGGCCATGGACCATTGTGATGACATGGTCATGGAACATTGTGATGACAAGAATTCTGGAGCATTGTGATGACAATGGCCATGGAGCATTGTGATGACACGGTATGGAACATTGTGATGACAAGAATTCTGGACCATTGTGATGACAAGGGCCATGGAGCACTGTGATGACACGGTCATGGAACATTGTGATGACAGGAATTCTGGAGCATTGTGCTGAAAAGGGCCATGGAGCATTGTGATGACACGGTCATAGAACAATGTGATGAGAAGAATTCCGGAGCATTGTGATGACAAGGGCCATGAAGCATTGTGGTGACACGGTCATGGAACATTGTGATGACAAGAATTCTGGAGCATTGTGCTGATGACGGCCATGGAGCATTGTGATGACACAGTCAAGGAACATTGCGATGAAAAAGATTTCTGGAGCATTATGATGAAAGGGCATGGAGCATTGTGATTATAGGTGACAAGGAACATTTTGATGATATGGGCAGAGAACTGTGTGAAGACAGTGGTCACGCAGTATTGTGACGAAAAGTGTCATGGAACATTCTGCTGACAGCGATCATGGAGCTTTTTGGTAAGAGAGGCTATGGAGATTTGTGATGTCAGGCGTCATGGGGCATTGTGTTGAGAGCGGTCTTGGAGCATTGTGATGAAAAGGGTCATGGAGCACTGTGATTACAGGGGCCATGGAGCATTGTGAATACAAAGGCTATGGAGCATTGAGATGACAGGGTTCATGGAGCACCGTGATGAATGTGATCTTGGGTCATTGTGATGACAAGTGTCCTGGAACCTTGTGCTGACACGGTTCATGGAGCATTGTGATGACAAGGACCATGGCGAATTGTGATGACATCTGTCATGGGGCATTGTGATGACAGTGGTCATCTAGATTTGCGATGAAAGGTATCATGGAGCACTGTGATGACAGGGGCCATGGAACATTGTGATGACAAAGGCCATGGAGCATTGTGATGACAAGTGTCATGGGGCTTTTTGATGACATTGGCATGGAGCATTATGATGACAAGAGTTCTGGAGCATTTTGATGACAAGGGCATGGAGCATTGTGATGACAGGGCCCACGGAGCTTTGTGATGAAAAGGGCAGGGTACATTGTGATGACAGGGTTCATGGAGCATTGTGATGAAAGGGGCCATGGAGCATTGAGATGAGAGCCGTTATGAGGCATGGTGATGACAGTGGTCATGGAGCATTGTGATGAAAGAGATCATGGAGCAATATGATAACAGGGGCCATGGAGCATTGTGATGACAGGGGTATTGGAGCATTGTGATGGAAGTAGACATGGATCATTGTGATGACATGTGTCCTGGAACACTGTGATGACACGGTTCATCGAGTATTGTGATGACAAGGGTCATAGCGAATTGTGATGACAAGTGTCATGGGGCATTGTGTGACATTGATCATCTAGGAATTGTGATGAAAGGTATCATGGAGCACTGTGATGACTGGGGGCATGAAGCACTGTGATGAAAATTGTCCTGGATTACTGTGATGACAGCAGTCATGGAGTAATGTGATGACAGGGATTATGCAGCATTGTGTTGACAAGGGTATGGACTATTGTGATGACAATGGTCATGGAGCAATGTGATGAAAGTATTCATGGAACATCGTGAGGAAAAGTAGATGGGAGCATTGTGACGATAAAGGCCATGGAGTATTGTGATGACTAGTGTCATGGAGCATTTTAATGAAAGGTTTCATTGTGCACCATGATGACAAAGGGGATGGAGAATTGTGATGAAACTGGTCCTGGAGCATTGTGATAACAAAAGCCATGGAGCATTGTGATGACAGGCATCATGGAGCATTGTGAAGAAAGGGGCCATGGGGTATTGTAATGACACTAGAGAAATATGATGAAAATGGTCAGCGAGCATAGTGATTAAAGTGGTCATTGAGAATTGTGATGAAAAGCGACATAGAGCATTGTGATGACAAAGGTCATGGAGAACTGTGATGACCAGGGTCATGTAGCATTGTGATGACACGGTCATGGAACATTGTGATGACAAGAATTCTGGAGCATTGTGCTGACAAGGGCCATGGACCATTGTGATGACATGGTCATGGAACATTGTGATGACAAGAATTCTGGAGCATCGTGATGACAATGGCCATGGAGCATTGTGATGACACGGTCAAGGAACATTGCGATGACAAGATTTATGGAGCATTGTGGTGAAAGCGTATGGAGCATTGTGATTAAAGGTGACAAGGAACATTGTGATGATATGGGCAGAGAACTCTGTGATGAGACAGGACATGGAGTATTGTGACGAAAACTGTCATGGAACATTGTGCTGACAGGGATCATGGAGCTCTTTGGTAAGAGAGGCCATGGAGATTTGTGATGGCAGGCGTCATGGGGCATTGTGATGACAGCGGTTTTGGAGCATTGTGATGAAAGGGGTCATGGAGCACTGTGATTACAGGGGCCATGGAGCATTGTGAATACAAAGGCTATGGATCATTGAGATGACAGGGTTCATGGAGCACTGTGATGAATGTCATCATGGTTCATTGTGATGACAAGTGTCCTGGAACCTTGTGATGACACGCTTCATGGAGCATTGTGATGACAAGGACCATGGTGAATTGTGATAACATCTGTCATGGGGCATTGTGATGACAGTGGTCATCTAGAATTGTGATGAAAGGTATCATGGAGCACTGTGATGACAGGGGCCATGGAACATTGTGATTTCAAATGCCATGGAGCATTGTGATGACAAGTGTCATGGGGCATTTTGATGACATTGGCATGGAGCATTATGATCACAAGAGTTGTGGAGCATTTTGAAGACAAGTGCATGGAGCATTGAGACGACAGGGCCCATGGAGCTTTGTGATGAAAAGGGATGGGTACATTGTGATGACTGGGTCATGGAGCATTTTGATGAAAGGGGCCATGGAGCATTGAGATGACAGGCGTCATGAGGCATGGTGATGACAGTTGTGATGGAGCATTGTGAAGAAAGAGATCATGGAGCAATATGATAAGAGGGGCCATGGAGCATTGTGATGACAGGGGTATTGGAGCATTGTGATGGAAGTAGTCATGGATCATTGTGATGACATGTGTCCTGTAACACTGTGATGACACGGTTCATCGAGTATTGTGATGACAAGGGTCATAGCGAATTGTGATGACAGGTGTCATGGGGCATTGTAATGACATGGATTAGGCAGCATTGTGTTGACAAGGGTATGGACTATTGTGATGACAATGGTCATGGAGCAATGTGATGAAAGTATTCATGGAACATCGTGAGGAAAAGTGCATGGGAGCATTGTGACGATAAAGGCCATGGAGTATTGTGATGACTAGTGTCATGGAGCATTTTAATGAAAGGTTTCATTGTGCACCATGATGACAAAGGGGATGGAGAATTGTGATGAAACTGGTCCTGGAGCATTGTGGTAACAAAAGCCATGGAGCATTGTGATGACAGGCATCATGGAGCATTGTGAAGAAAGGGGCCATGGGGTATTGTAATGACACTAGAGAAATATGATGAAAATGGTCAGCGAGCATAGTGATAAAAGTGGTCATTGAGAATTGTGATGAAAAGCAACATAGAGCATTGTGATGACAAAGGTCATGGAGAACTGTGATGACCAGGGTCATGTAGCATTGTGATGACACGGTCATGGAACATTGTGATGACAGGAATTCTGGAGAATTGTGCTGACAAGGGCCATGGAGCATTGTGATGACACGGTCATGGAACAATGTGATGAGAAGAATTCCGGAGCATTGTGATGACAAGGGCCATGGAGCATTGTGATGACACGTTCATGGTACATTGTGATGACAAGAATTCTGGAGCATTGTGCTGATGACGGCCATGGAGCATTGTGATGACACAGTCAAGGAACATTGCAATGAAAAAGATTTCTGGAGCATTGTGATGAAAGGGCATGGAGCATTGTGATTAAAGGTGACAAGGAACATTGTGATGATATGGGCAGAGAACTCTGTGATGACAGTGGTCATGCAGTATTGTGACGAAAAGTGTCATGGAACATTCTGCTGACAGCGATCATGGAGCTTATTGGTAAGAGAGGCTATGGAGATTTGTGATGTCAGGCGTCATGGGGCATTGTGTTGAGAGCGGTCTTGGAGCATTGTGATGAAAAGGGTCATGGAGCACTGTGATTACAGGGGCCATGGAGCATTGTTAATACAAAGGCTATGGAGCATTGAGATGACAGGGTTCATTGAGCACCGTGATGAATGTGATCTTGGGTCATTGTGATGACAAGTGTCCTGGAACCTTGTGATGACACGGTTCATGGAGCATTGTGATGACAAGGACCATGGCGAATTGTGATGACATCTGTCATGGGGCATTGTGATGACAGTGGTCATCTAGATTTGCGATGAAAGGTGTCATGGAGCACTGTGATGATAGGGGCCATGGAACATTGTGATGACAAAGGCCATGGAGCATTGTGATGACAAGTGTCATGGGGCTTTTTGATGACATTGGCATGGAGCATTATGATGACAAGAGTTCTGGAGCATTTTGATGACAAGGGCATGGAGCATTGTGATGACAGGGCCCACGGAGCTTTGTGATGAAAAGGGCAGGGTACATTGTGATGACAGGGTTCATGGAGCATTGTGATGAAAGGGGCCATGGAGCATTGAGATGAGAGCCGTTATGAGGCATGGTGATGACAGTGGTCATGGAGCATTGTGATGAAAGAGATCATGGAGCAATATGATAACAGGGGCCATGGAGCATTGTGATGACAGGGGTATTGGAGCATTGTGATGGAAGTAGACATGGATCATTGTGATGACATGTGTCCTGGAACACTGTGATGACACGGTTCATCGAGTATTGTGATGACAAGGGTCATAGCGAATTGTGATGACAAGTGTCATGGGGCATTGTGTGACATTGATCATCTAGGAATTGTGATGAAAGGTATCATGGAGCACTGTGATGACTGGGGGCATGAAGCACTGTGATGAAAATTGTCCTGGATTACTGTGATGACAGCAGTCATGGAGAATTGTGATGACAGGGATTATGCAGCATTGTGTTGACAAGGGTATGGACTATTGTGATGACAATGGTCATGGAGCAATGTGATGAAAGTATTCATGGAACATCGTGAGGAAAAGTAGATGGGAGCATTGTGACGATAAAGGCCATGGAGTATTGTGATGACTAGTGACATGGAGCATTTTAATGAAAGGTTTCATTGTGCACCATGATGACAAAGGGGATGGAGAATTGTGATGAAACTGGTCCTGGAGCATTGTGATAACAAAAGCCGTGGAGCATTGTGATGACAGGCATCATGGAGCATTGTGAAGAAAGGGGCCATGGGGTATTGAAATGACACTAGAGAAATATGATGAAAATGGTCAGCGAGCATAGTGATTAAAGTGGTCATTGAGAATTGTGATGAAAAGCGACATAGAGCATTGTGATGACAAAGGTCATGGAGAACTGTGATGACCAGGGTCAGGTAGCATTGTGATGACACAATCATGGAACATTGTGATGACAAGAATTCTGGAGCATTGTGCTGACTAGGGCCATGGACCATTGTGATGACATGGTCATGGAACATTGTGATGACAAGAATTCTGGAGCATTGTGATGACAATGGCCATGGAGCATTTTGATGACACGGTCAAGGAACATTGCGATGACAAGATTTATGGAGCATTCTGGTGAAAGGGTATGGAGCATTGTGATTAAAGGTGACAAGGAACATTGTGATGATATGGGCAGAGAACTCTGTGATGAGACAGGACATGGAGTATTGTGACGAAAACTGTCATGGAACATTGTGCTGACAGGGATCATGGAGCTCTTTGGTAAGAGAGGCCATGGAGATTTGTGATGGCAGGCGTCATGGGGCATTGTGATGACAGCGGTTTTGGAGCATTGTGATGAAAGGGGTCATGGAGCACTGTGATTACAGGGGCCATGGAGCATTGTGAATACAAAGGCTATGGATCATTGAGATGACAGGGTTCATGGAGCACTGTGATGAATGTCATCATGGTTCATTGTGATGACAAGTGTCCTGGAACCTTGTGATGACACGGTTCATGGAGCATTGTGATGACAAGGACCATGGTGAATTGTGATAACATCTGTCATGGGGCATTGTGATGACAGTGGTCATCTAGAATTGTGATGAAAGGTATCATGGAGCACTGTGATGACAGGGGCCATGGAACATTGTGATTTCAAATGCCATGGAGCATTGTGATGACAAGTGTCATGGGGCATTTTGATGACATTGGCATGGAGCATTATGATCACAAGAGTTGTGGAGCATTTTGACTACAAGTGCATGGAGCATTGAGACGACAGGGCCCATGGAGCTTTGTGATGAAAACGGATGGGTACATTGTGATGACTGGGTCATGGAGCATTTTGATGAAAGGGGCCATGGAGCATTGAGATGACAGGCTTCATGAGGCATGGTGATGACAGTTGTGATGGAGCATTGTGAAGAAAGAGATCATGGAGCAATACGATAAGAGGGGCCATGGAGCATTGTGATGACAGGGGTATTGGAGCATTGTGATGGAAGTAGTCATGGATCATTGTGATGACATGTGTCCTGTAACACTGTGATGACACGGTTCATCGAGTATTGTGATGACAAGGGTCATAGCGAATTGTGATGACAGGTGTCATGGGGCATTGTAATGACATGGATTAGGCAGCATTGTGTTGACAAGGGTATGGACTATTGTGATGACAATGGTCATGGAGCAATGTGATGAAAGTATTCATGGAACATCGTGAGGAAAAGTGTATGGGAGCATTGTGACGATAAAGGCCATGGAGTATTGTTATGACTAGTGTCATGGAGCATTTTAATGAAAGGTTTCATTGTGCACCATGATGACAAAGGGGATGGAGAATTGTGATGAAACTGGTCCTGGAGCATTGTGATAACAAAAGCCATGGAGCATTGTGATGACAGGCATCATGGAGCATTGTGAAGAAAGGGGCCATGGGGTATTGTAATGATACTAGAGAAATATGATGAAAATGGTCAGTGGGCATAGTGATTAAAGTGGTCATTGAGAATTGTGATGAAAAGCGACATAGAGCATTGTGATGACAAAGGTCATGGAGAACTGTGATGACCAGGGTCATGTAGCATTGTGATGACACGGTCATGGAACATTGTGATGACAAGAATTCTGGAGCATTGTGCTGACAAGGGCCATGGACCATTGTGATGACATGGTCATGGAACATTGTGATGACAAGAATTCTGGAGCATTGTGATGACAATGGCCATGGAGCATTGTGATGACACGGTATGGAACATTGTGATGACAAGAATTTTGGAGCATTGTGATGACAAGGGCCATGGAGCATTGTGATGACACGGTCATGGAACATTGTCATGAGAAGAATTCTGGAGCATTGTGCTGACAAGGGCCATGGAGCATTGTGATGACACGGTCATGGAATATAGTAATGACAAGAATTCTGGAGCATTATGGTGACAAGGGCCGTGGAGCATTGTGATGACACGGCCATGGAACATTGTGGTGACAAGAATTCTGGAGCATTGTGATGACAGTGGCCATTGAGCATTGTGTTGACACGGTGATGGAAAATTGTGATGAGAAGAATTCTGGAACATTGTCATGACCAGGTCCATGGAGCATTGTGATAACACGGCCATGGAACATTTTGATGACAAGAATTCTGGAGCATTCTGATGACAAAGGATATGGAGCATTGTGATGACACGGTCATGGAACATTGTGATGACAAGAATTCTGGAGCATTCTGGTGACAAGTGCCATAGAGCATTGTGATGACACGTTCATGGAATATAGTAATGACAAGAATTGTGGAGCATTATGATGACAAGGGCCATGGAGCATTGTGATGACACGGCCATGGAACATTGTGATGACAAGAATTCTGGAGCATTGTGATGACAGTGGCCATGGAGCATTGTGTTCACACGGTCATGGAACATTTTGATGAGAAGAATTCTGGAGCATTGTCATGACAAGGGCCATGGAGCATTGTGATGACACGGTTATGTAACATTGTGATGACAAGAATTCTGGAGCATTGTGATGACAAGGGCCATGGAGCATTGTGATGACACGGTCATGGAACATTGTGATGACAAGAATTCTGGAGCATGATGATGACAATGGCCATGGAGCATTGTGATGATACGGTCATGGAATATTGTGATGACAAGAATTCTGGAGCATTATGATGACAAGGGCCATGGAGCATTGTGATGACACGGCCATGGATCATTGTGATGACAAGAATTCTGGAGCATTGTGATTGCAATGGCCATGGAGCATTGTGATGACACGGTATGGAACATTGTGATGACAAGAATTCTGGACCATTGTGATGACAAGGGCCATGGAGCATTGTGATGACACGGTCATGGAACATTGTGATGACAGGAATTCTGGAGCATTGTGCTGACAAGGGCCATGGAGCATTGTGATGACACGGTCATGGAACAATGTGATGAGAAGAATTCCGGAGCATTGTGATGACAAGGGCCATGGAGCATTGTGATGACACGGTCATGGAACATTGTGATGACAAGAATTCTGGAGCATTGTGCTGATGACGGCCATGGAGCATTGTGATGACACAGTCAAGGAACATTGCGATGAAAAAGATTTCTGGAGCATTGTGATGAAAGGGCATGGAGCATTGTGATTAAAGGTGACAAGGAACATTGTGATGATATGGGCAGAGAACTCTGTGATGACAGTGGTGATGCAGTATTGTGACGAAAAGTGTCATGGAACATTCTGCTGACAGCGATCATTGAGCTTATTGGTAAGAGAGGCTATGGAGATTTGTGATGTGAGGTGTCATGGGGCATTGTGTTGAGAGCGGTCTTGGAGCATTGTGATGAAAAAGGTCATGGAGCACTGTGATTACAGGGGCCATGGAGCATTGTGAATACAAAGGCTATGGAGCATTGAGATGACAGGGTTCATGGAGCACTGTGATGAATGTGATCTTGGATCATTGTGATGACAAGTGTCCTGGAACCTTGTGATGACACGGTTCATGGAGCATTGTGATGACAAGGACCATGGCGAATTGTGATGACATCTGTCATGGGGCATTGTGATGACAGTGGTCATCTAGATTTGCGATGAAAGGTATCATGGAGCACTGTGATGACAGGGGCCATGGAACATTGTGATGACAAAGGCCATGGAGACTTGTGATGACAAGTGTCATGGGGCATTTTGATGACATTGGCATGGAGCATTATGATGACAAGAGTTCTGGAGCATTTTGATGACAAGGGCATGGAGCATTGTGATGACAAGAATTCTGGAGCATTTTGATGACAAGGGCATGGAGCATTGTGATGACAGGGCCCACGGAGCTTTGTGATGAAAAGGGCAGGGTACATTGTGATGACAGGGTTCATGGAGCATTGTGATGAAAGGGGCCATGGAGCATTGAGATGAGAGCCGTTATGAGGCATGGTGATGACAGTGGTCATGGAGCATTGTGATGAAAGAGATCATGGAGCAATATGATAACAGGGGCCATGGAGCATTGTGATGACAGGGGTATTGGAGCATTGTGATGGAAGTAGACATGGATCATTGTGATGACATGTGTCCTGGAACACTGTGATGACACGGTTCATCGAGTATTGTGATGACAAGGGTCATAGCGAATTGTGATGACAAGTGTCATGGGGCATTGTGTGACATTGATCATCTAGGAATTGTGATGAAAGGTATCATGGAGCACTGTGATGAAAATTGGCCTGGATTATTGTGATGACAGCAGTCATGGAGAATTGTGATGACAGGGATTATGCAGCATTGTGTTGACAAGGGTATGGACTATTGTGATGACAATGGTCATGGAGCAATGTGATGAAAGTATTCATGGAACATCGTGATGAAAAGTGCATGGGAGCATTGTGACGATAAAGGCCATGGAGTATTGTGATGACTAGTGTCATGGAGCATTTTAATGAAAGGTTTCATTGTGCACCATGATGACAAAGGGGATGGAGAATTGTGATGAAACTGGTCCTGGAGCATTGTGATAACAAAAGCCATGGAGCATTGTGATGACAGGCATCATGGAGCATTGTGAAGAAAGGGGCCATGGGGTATTGTAATGACACTAGAGAAATATGATGAAAATGGTCAGCGAGCATAGTGATTAAAGTGGTCATTGAGAATTGTGATGAAAAGCGACATAGAGCATTGTGATGACAAAGGTCATGGAGAACTGTGATGACCAGGGTCATGGAGAATTGTGATGACACGGTCATGGAACATTGTGATGACAGGAATTATGGAGCATTGTGCTGACTACGGCCATGGACCATTGTGATGACATGGTCATGGAACATTGTGATGACACAGTCATGGATCATTGTGATGACAAGAATTCTGGAGCATTGTCATGACAAGGGCCATGGAGCATTGTGATGACACGGTCATGGAACATTGTGATGACAAGAATTCTGGAGCATTGTGATGACAAGGGCCATGGAGCATTGTGATGACACAGTCATGGAATATTGTGATGAGAAGAATTCTGGAGCATTGTGCTGACAAGCGCCATGGAGCATTGTGATGATACGGTCATGGAACATTGTGATGACAAGAATTCTGAAGCATTGTGATGACAATGGCCATGGAGCATTGTGATGACACGGTCATGGAACATTGTGATGACAGGCATCATGGAGCATTGTGAAGAAAGGGGCCATGGGGTATTGTAATGACACTAGAGAAATATGATGAAAATGGTCAGCGAGCATAGTGATTAAAGTGGTCATTGAGAATTGTGATGAAAAGCGACATAGAGCATTGTGATGACAAAGGTCATGGAGAACTGTGATGACCAGGGTCATGTAGCATTGTGATGACACGGTCATGGAACATTGTGATGACAAGAATTCTGGAGCATTGTGCTGACTAGGGCCATGGACCATTGTGATGACATGGTCATGGAACATTGTGATGACAAGAATTCTGGAGCATTGTGATGACAATGGCCATGGAGCATTGTGATGACACGGTTAAGGAACATTGCGATGACAAGATTTATGGAGCATTCTGGTGAAAGGGTATGGAGCATTGTGATTAAAGGTGACAAGGAACATTGTGATGATATGGGCAGAGAACTCTGTGATGAGACAGGACATGGAGTATTGTGACGAAAACTGTCATGGAACATTGTGCTGACAGGGATCATGGAGCTCTTTGGTAAGAGAGGCCATGGAGATTTGTGATGGCAGGCGTCATGGGGCATTGTGATGACAGCGGTTTTGGAGCATTGTGATGAAAGGGGTCATGGAGCACTGTGATTACAGGGGCCATGGAGCATTGTGAATACAAAGGCTATGGAACATTGAGATGACAGGGTTCATGGAGCACTGTGATGAATGTCATCATGGTTCATTGTGATGACAAGTGTCCTGGAACCTTGTGATGACACGGTTCATGGAGCATTGTGATGACAAGGACCATGGTGAATTGTGATAACATCTGTCATGGGGCATTGTGATGACAGTGGTCATCTAGAATTGTGATGAAAGGTATCATGGAGCACTGTGATGACAGGGGCCATGGAACATTGTGATTTCAAATGCCATGGAGCATTGTGATGACAAGTGTCATGGGGCATTTTGATGACATTGGCATGGAGCATTATGATCACAAGAGTTGTGGAGCATTTTGAAGACAAGTGCATGGAGCATTGAGACGACAGGGCCCATGGAGCTTTGTGATGAAAAGGGATGGGTACATTGTGATGACTGGGTCATGGAGCATTTTGATGAAAGGGGCCATGGAGCATTGAGATGACAGGCGTCATGAGGCATGGTGATGACAGTTGTGATGGAGCATTGTGAAGAAAGAGATCATGGAGCAATATGATAAGAGGGGCCATGGAGCATTGTGATGACAGGGGTATTGGAGCATTGTGATGGAAGTAGTCATGGATCATTGTGATGACATGTGTCCTGTAACACTGTGATGACACGGTTCATCGAGTATTGTGATGACAAGGGTCATAGCGAATTGTGATGACAGGTGTCATGGGGCATTGTAATGACATGGATTAGGCAGCATTGTGTTGACAAGGGTATGGACTATTGTGATGACAATGGTCATGGAGCAATGTGATGAAAGTATTCATGGAACATCGTGAGGAAAAGTGCATGGGAGCATTGTGACGATAAAGGCCATGGAGTATTGTGATGACTAGTGTCATGGAGCATTTTAATGAAAGGTTTCATTGTGCACCATGATGACAAAGGGGATGGAGAATTGTGATGAAACTGGTCCTGGAGCATTGTGATAACAAAAGCCATGGAGCATTGTGATGACAGGCATCATGGAGCATTGTGAAGAAAGGGGCCATGGGGTATTGTAATGATACTAGAGAAATATGATGAAAATGGTCAGCGAGCATAGTGATTAAAGTGGTCATTGAGAATTGTGATGAAAAGCGACATAGAGCATTGTGATGACAAAGGTCATGGAGAACTGTGATGACCAGGGTCATGTAGCATTGTGATGACACGGTCATGGAACATTGTGATGACAAGAATTCTGGAGCATTGTGCTGACAAGGGCCATGGACCATTGTGATGACATGGTCATGGAACATTGTGATGACAAGAATTCTGGAGCATTGTGATGACAATGGCCATGGAGCATTGTGATGACACGGTATGGAACATTGTGATGACAAGAATTTTGGAGCATTGTGATGACAAGGGCCATGGAGCATTGTGATGACACGGTCATGGAACATTGTGATGACAGGAATTCTGGAGCATTGTGCTGAAAAGGGCCATGGAGCATTGTGATGACACGGTCATGGAACATTTTGATGACAAGAATTCTGGAGCATTCTGATGACAAAGGATATGGAGCATTGTGATGACACGGTCATGGAACATTGTGATGACAAGAATTCTGGAGCATTGTGCTGATGACGGCCATGGAGCATTGTGATGACACAGTCAAGGAACATTGCGATGAAAAAGATTTCTGGAGCATTGTGATGAAAGGGCATGGAGCATTGTGATTAAAGGTGACAAGGAACATTGTGATGATATGGGCAGAGAACTCTGTGATGACAGTGGTCATGCAGTATTGTGACGAAAAGTGTCATGGAACATTCTGCTGACAGCGATCATTGAGCTTTTTGGTAAGAGAGGCTATGGAGATTTGTGATGTCAGGCGTCATGGGGCATTGTGTTGAGAGCGTTCTTGGAGCATTGTGATGAAAAGTGTCATGGAGCACTGTGATTACAGGGGCCATGGAGCATAGTGAATACAAAGGCTATGGAGCATTGAGATGACAGGGTTCATGGAGCACCGTGATGAATGTGATCTTGGGTCATTGTGATGACAAGTGTCCTGGAACCTTGTGATGACACGGTTCATGGAGCATTGTGATGACAAGGACCATGGCGAATTGTGATGACATCTGTCATGGGGCATTGTGATGACAGTGGTCATCTAGATTTGCGATGAAAGGTATCATGGAGCACTGTGATGACAGGGGCCATGGAACATTGTGATGACAAAGGCCATGGAGCATTGTGATGACAAGTGTCATGGGGCTTTTTGATGACATTGGCATGGAGCATTATAATGACAAGAGTTCTGGAGCATTTTGATGACAAGGGCATGGAGCATTGTGATGAAAGGGCCCACGGAGCTTTGTGATGAAAAGGGCAGGGTACATTGTGATGACAGGGTTCATGGAGCATTGTGATGAAAGGGGCCATGAAGCATTGAGATGAGAGCCGTTATGAGGCATGGTGATGACAGTGGTTATGGAGCATTGTGATGAAAGAGATCATGGAGCAATATGATAACAGGAGCCATGGAGCATTGTGATGACAGGGGTATTGGAGCATTGTGATGGAAGTAGACATGGATCATTGTGATGACATGTGTCCTGGAACACTGTGATGACACGGTTCATCGAGTATTGTGATGACAAGGGTCATAGCGAATTGTGATGACAAGTGTCATCGGGCATTGTGATGACATTGATCATCTAGGAATTGTGATGAAAGGTATCATGGAGCACTGTGATGACTGGGGGCATGAAGCACTGTGATGAAAATTGTCCTGGATTACTGTGATGACAGCAGTCATGGAGAATTGTGATGACAGGGATTATGCAGCATTGTGTTGACAAGGGTATGGACTATTGTGATGACAATGGTCATGGAGCAATGTGATGAAAGTATTCATGGAACATCGTGATGAAAAGTGCATGGGAGCATTGTGACGATAAAGGCCATGGAGTATTGTGATGACTAGTGTCATGGAGCATTTTAATGTAAGGTTTCATTGTGCACCATGATGACAAAGGGGATGGAGAATTGTGATGAAACTGGTCCTGGAGCATTGTGATAACAAAAGCCATGGAGCATTGTGATGACACGGCCATTGAACATTGTGATGACAAGAATTCTGGAGAATTGTGATGACAAGGTTCATGGAGAATTGTGATGACACGGCCATGGAACATTGTGATGACAAGAATTCTGGAGCATTGTGCTGACAAGGGCCATGGAGCATTGTGATGACACGGCCATGGAACATTGTGATGACAAGTATTCTGGAGCATTGTGATGACAATGGCCATGGAGCATTTTGATGACACGGTCATGGAACATTGTGATGAGAAGAATTCTGGAGCATTGTCATGACAAGGGCCATGGAGCATTGTGATGACACGGTCATGGAACATTGTGATGACAAGAATTCTGGAGCATTATGATGACAAGGGCCATGGAGCATTGTGATGACACGGTCATGGAACATTGTGATGACAAGAATTCTGGAGCATTCTGATGACAATGGCCATGGAGCAATGTGATGACACGGTCATGGAACATTGTGATGAGAAGAATTCTGGAGCATTGTCATGATAAGGGCCATGGAGCATTGTGATGACACGGTCATGGAACATTGTGATGACAAGAATTCTGGAGCATTGTGATGACAAGGGCCATGGAGCATTGTGATGACACAGTCATGGAACATTGTGATGAGAAGAATTCTGGAGCATTGTGCTGACAAGCGCCATGGAGCATTGTGATGATACGGTCATGGAACATTGTGATTACAAGAATTCTGGAGCATTGTGCTGACAAGGGCCATGGAGCATTGTGATGACACGGCCATGGAACATTGTGATAAGAAGAATTCTGGAGCATTGTCATGACAAGGGCCATGGAGCATTGTGATGATACGGTCATGGAACATTGTGATGACAAGAATTCTGGAGCATTATGATGACAAGGGCCATGGAGCATTGTGATGACACGGCCATGGAACATTGTGATGACAAGTATTCTGGAGCATTGTGATGACAATGGCCATGGAGCATTGTGATGACACGGTCATGGAACATTGTGATGAGAAGAATTCTGGAGCATTGTCATGACAAGGGCCATGGAGCATTGTGATGACACGGTCATGGAACATTGTGATTACAAGAATTCTGGAGCATTGTGCTGACAAGGGCCATGGAGCATTGTGATGACACGGCCATGGAACATTGTGATGAAAAGAATTCTGGAGCATTCTGATGACAAGGTTCATGGAGAATTGTGATGACACGGCCATGGAACATTGTGATGACAAGAATTCTGGAGCATTGTGCTGACAAGGGCCATGGAGCATTGTGATGACACGGTCATGGAACATTGTGATGACAAGAATTCTGGAGCATTCTGATGACAAGGGCCATGGAGCATTGTGATGACACGGTCATGGAACATTGTGATGACAAGAATTCTGGAGCATGATGATGACAATGGCCATGGAGCATTGTGATGATACGGTCATGGAATATTGTGATGACAAGAATTCTGGAGCATTATGATGACAAGGGCCATGGAGCATTGTGATGACACGGCCATGGATCATTGTGATGACAAGAATTCTGGAGCATTGTGATTGCAATGGCCATGGAGCATTGTGATGACACGGTATGGAACATTGTGATGACAAGAATTCTGGACCATTGTGATGACAAGGGCCATGGAGCATTGTGATGACACGGTCATGGAACATTGTGATGACAGGAATTCTGGAGCATTGTGCTGACAAGGGCCATGGAGCATTGTGATGACACGGTCATGGAACAATGTGATGAGAAGAATTCCGGAGCATTGTGATGACAAGGGCCATGGAGCATTGTGATGACACGGTCATGGAACATTGTGATGACAAGAATTCTGGAGCATTGTGCTGATGACGGCCATGGAGCATTGTGATGACACAGTCAAGGAACATTGCGATGAAAAAGATTTCTGGAGCATTGTGATGAAAGGGCATGGAGCATTGTGATTAAAGGTGACAAGGAACATTGTGATGATATGGGCAGAGAACTCTGTGATGACAGTGGTGATGCAGTATTGTGACGAAAAGTGTCATGGAACATTCTGCTGACAGCGATCATTGAGCTTATTGGTAAGAGAGGCTATGGAGATTTGTGATGTGAGGTGTCATGGGGCATTGTGTTGAGAGCGGTCTTGGAGCATTGTGATGAAAAAGGTCATGGAGCACTGTGATTACAGGGGCCATGGAGCATTGTGAATACAAAGGCTATGGAGCATTGAGATGACAGGGTTCATGGAGCACTGTGATGAATGTGATCTTGGATCATTGTGATGACAAGTGTCCTGGAACCTTGTGATGACACGGTTCATGGAGCATTGTGATGACAAGGACCATGGCGAATTGTGATGACATCTGTCATGGGGCATTGTGATGACAGTGGTCATCTAGATTTGCGATGAAAGGTATCATGGAGCACTGTGATGACAGGGGCCATGGAACATTGTGATGACAAAGGCCATGGAGACTTGTGATGACAAGTGTCATGGGGCATTTTGATGACATTGGCATGGAGCATTATGATGACAAGAGTTCTGGAGCATTTTGATGACAAGGGCATGGAGCATTGTGATGACAAGAATTCTGGAGCATTTTGATGACAAGGGCATGGAGCATTGTGATGACAGGGCCCACGGAGCTTTGTGATGAAAAGGGCAGGGTACATTGTGATGACAGGGTTCATGGAGCATTGTGATGAAAGGGGCCATGGAGCATTGAGATGAGAGCCGTTATGAGGCATGGTGATGACAGTGGTCATGGAGCATTGTGATGAAAGAGATCATGGAGCAATATGATAACAGGGGCCATGGAGCATTGTGATGACAGGGGTATTGGAGCATTGTGATGGAAGTAGACATGGATCATTGTGATGACATGTGTCCTGGAACACTGTGATGACACGGTTCATCGAGTATTGTGATGACAAGGGTCATAGCGAATTGTGATGACAAGTGTCATGGGGCATTGTGTGACATTGATCATCTAGGAATTGTGATGAAAGGTATCATGGAGCACTGTGATGAAAATTGGCCTGGATTATTGTGATGACAGCAGTCATGGAGAATTGTGATGACAGGGATTATGCAGCATTGTGTTGACAAGGGTATGGACTATTGTGATGACAATGGTCATGGAGCAATGTGATGAAAGTATTCATGGAACATCGTGATGAAAAGTGCATGGGAGCATTGTGACGATAAAGGCCATGGAGTATTGTGATGACTAGTGTCATGGAGCATTTTAATGAAAGGTTTCATTGTGCACCATGATGACAAAGGGGATGGAGAATTGTGATGAAACTGGTCCTGGAGCATTGTGATAACAAAAGCCATGGAGCATTGTGATGACAGGCATCATGGAGCATTGTGAAGAAAGGGGCCATGGGGTATTGTAATGACACTAGAGAAATATGATGAAAATGGTCAGCGAGCATAGTGATTAAAGTGGTCATTGAGAATTGTGATGAAAAGCGACATAGAGCATTGTGATGACAAAGGTCATGGAGAACTGTGATGACCAGGGTCATGGAGAATTGTGATGACACGGTCATGGAACATTGTGATGACAGGAATTATGGAGCATTGTGCTGAGTACGGCCATGGACCATTGTGATGACATGGTCATGGAACATTGTGATGACACGGTCATGGATCATTGTGATGACAAGAATTCTGGAGCATTGTCATGACAAGGGCCATGGAGCATTGTGATGACACGGTCATGGAACATTGTGATGACAAGAATTCTGGAGCATTGTGATGACAAGGGCCATGGAGCATTGTGATGACACAGTCATGGAATATTGTGATGAGAAGAATTCTGGAGCATTGTGCTGACAAGCGCCATGGAGCATTGTGATGATACGGTCATGGAACATTGTGATGACAAGAATTCTGAAGCATTGTGATGACAATGGCCATGGAGCATTGTGATGACACGGTCATGGAACATTGTGATGACAGGCATCATGGAGCATTGTGAAGAAAGGGGCCATGGGGTATTGTAATGACACTAGAGAAATATGATGAAAATGGTCAGCGAGCATAGTGATTAAAGTGGTCATTGAGAATTGTGATGAAAAGCGACATAGAGCATTGTGATGACAAAGGTCATGGAGAACTGTGATGACCAGGGTCATGTAGCATTGTGATGACACGGTCATGGAACATTGTGATGACAAGAATTCTGGAGCATTGTGCTGACTAGGGCCATGGACCATTGTGATGACATGGTCATGGAACATTGTGATGACAAGAATTCTGGAGCATTGTGATGACAATGGCCATGGAGCATTGTGATGACACGGTTAAGGAACATTGCGATGACAAGATTTATGGAGCATTCTGGTGAAAGGGTATGGAGCATTGTGATTAAAGGTGACAAGGAACATTGTGATGATATGGGCAGAGAACTCTGTGATGAGACAGGACATGGAGTATTGTGACGAAAACTGTCATGGAACATTGTGCTGACAGGGATCATGGAGCTCTTTGGTAAGAGAGGCCATGGAGATTTGTGATGGCAGGCGTCATGGGGCATTGTGATGACAGCGGTTTTGGAGCATTGTGATGAAAGGGGTCATGGAGCACTGTGATTACAGGGGCCATGGAGCATTGTGAATACAAAGGCTATGGAACATTGAGATGACAGGGTTCATGGAGCACTGTGATGAATGTCATCATGGTTCATTGTGATGACAAGTGTCCTGGAACCTTGTGATGACACGGTTCATGGAGCATTGTGATGACAAGGACCATGGTGAATTGTGATAACATCTGTCATGGGGCATTGTGATGACAGTGGTCATCTAGAATTGTGATGAAAGGTATCATGGAGCACTGTGATGACAGGGGCCATGGAACATTGTGATTTCAAATGCCATGGAGCATTGTGATGACAAGTGTCATGGGGCATTTTGATGACATTGGCATGGAGCATTATGATCACAAGAGTTGTGGAGCATTTTGAAGACAAGTGCATGGAGCATTGAGACGACAGGGCCCATGGAGCTTTGTGATGAAAAGGGATGGGTACATTGTGATGACTGGGTCATGGAGCATTTTGATGAAAGGGGCCATGGAGCATTGAGATGACAGGCGTCATGAGGCATGGTGATGACAGTTGTGATGGAGCATTGTGAAGAAAGAGATCATGGAGCAATATGATAAGAGGGGCCATGGAGCATTGTGATGACAGGGGTATTGGAGCATTGTGATGGAAGTAGTCATGGATCATTGTGATGACATGTGTCCTGTAACACTGTGATGACACGGTTCATCGAGTATTGTGATGACAAGGGTCATAGCGAATTGTGATGACAGGTGTCATGGGGCATTGTAATGACATGGATTAGGCAGCATTGTGTTGACAAGGGTATGGACTATTGTGATGACAATGGTCATGGAGCAATGTGATGAAAGTATTCATGGAACATCGTGAGGAAAAGTGCATGGGAGCATTGTGACGATAAAGGCCATGGAGTATTGTGATGACTAGTGTCATGGAGCATTTTAATGAAAGGTTTCATTGTGCACCATGATGACAAAGGGGATGGAGAATTGTGATGAAACTGGTCCTGGAGCATTGTGATAACAAAAGCCATGGAGCATTGTGATGACAGGCATCATGGAGCATTGTGAAGAAAGGGGCCATGGGGTATTGTAATGATACTAGAGAAATATGATGAAAATGGTCAGCGAGCATAGTGATTAAAGTGGTCATTGAGAATTGTGATGAAAAGCGACATAGAGCATTGTGATGACAAAGGTCATGGAGAACTGTGATGACCAGGGTCATGTAGCATTGTGATGACACGGTCATGGAACATTGTGATGACAAGAATTCTGGAGCATTGTGCTGACAAGGGCCATGGACCATTGTGATGACATGGTCATGGAACATTGTGATGACAAGAATTCTGGAGCATTGTGATGACAATGGCCATGGAGCATTGTGATGACACGGTATGGAACATTGTGATGACAAGAATTTTGGAGCATTGTGATGACAAGGGCCATGGAGCATTGTGATGACACGGTCATGGAACATTGTGATGACAGGAATTCTGGAGCATTGTGCTGAAAAGGGCCATGGAGCATTGTGATGACACGGTCATGGAACATTTTGATGACAAGAATTCTGGAGCATTCTGATGACAAAGGATATGGAGCATTGTGATGACACGGTCATGGAACATTGTGATGACAAGAATTCTGGAGCATTGTGCTGATGACGGCCATGGAGCATTGTGATGACACAGTCAAGGAACATTGCGATGAAAAAGATTTCTGGAGCATTGTGATGAAAGGGCATGGAGCATTGTGATTAAAGGTGACAAGGAACATTGTGATGATATGGGCAGAGAACTCTGTGATGACAGTGGTCATGCAGTATTGTGACGAAAAGTGTCATGGAACATTCTGCTGACAGCGATCATTGAGCTTTTTGGTAAGAGAGGCTATGGAGATTTGTGATGTCAGGCGTCATGGGGCATTGTGTTGAGAGCGTTCTTGGAGCATTGTGATGAAAAGTGTCATGGAGCACTGTGATTACAGGGGCCATGGAGCATAGTGAATACAAAGGCTATGGAGCATTGAGATGACAGGGTTCATGGAGCACCGTGATGAATGTGATCTTGGGTCATTGTGATGACAAGTGTCCTGGAACCTTGTGATGACACGGTTCATGGAGCATTGTGATGACAAGGACCATGGCGAATTGTGATGACATCTGTCATGGGGCATTGTGATGACAGTGGTCATCTAGATTTGCGATGAAAGGTATCATGGAGCACTGTGATGACAGGGGCCATGGAACATTGTGATGACAAAGGCCATGGAGCATTGTGATGACAAGTGTCATGGGGCTTTTTGATGACATTGGCATGGAGCATTATAATGACAAGAGTTCTGGAGCATTTTGATGACAAGGGCATGGAGCATTGTGATGAAAGGGCCCACGGAGCTTTGTGATGAAAAGGGCAGGGTACATTGTGATGACAGGGTTCATGGAGCATTGTGATGAAAGGGGCCATGAAGCATTGAGATGAGAGCCGTTATGAGGCATGGTGATGACAGTGGTTATGGAGCATTGTGATGAAAGAGATCATGGAGCAATATGATAACAGGAGCCATGGAGCATTGTGATGACAGGGGTATTGGAGCATTGTGATGGAAGTAGACATGGATCATTGTGATGACATGTGTCCTGGAACACTGTGATGACACGGTTCATCGAGTATTGTGATGACAAGGGTCATAGCGAATTGTGATGACAAGTGTCATCGGGCATTGTGATGACATTGATCATCTAGGAATTGTGATGAAAGGTATCATGGAGCACTGTGATGACTGGGGGCATGAAGCACTGTGATGAAAATTGTCCTGGATTACTGTGATGACAGCAGTCATGGAGAATTGTGATGACAGGGATTATGCAGCATTGTGTTGACAAGGGTATGGACTATTGTGATGACAATGGTCATGGAGCAATGTGATGAAAGTATTCATGGAACATCCTGAGGAAAAGTAGATGGGAGCATTGTGACGATAAAGGCCATGGAGTATTGTGATGACTAGTGTCATGGAGCATTTTAATAAAAGGTTTCATTGTGCACCATGATGACAAAGGGGATGGAGAATTGTGATGAAACTGGTCCTGGAGCATTGTGATAACAAAAGCCATGGAGCATTGTGATGACAGGCATCATGGAGCATTGTGAAGAAAGGGGCCATGGGGTATTGTAATGACACTAGAGAAATATGATGAAAATGGTCAGCGAGCAAAGTGATTAAAGTGGTCATTGAGAATTGTGATGAAAAGCGACATAGAGCATTGTGATGACAAAAGTCATGGAGAACTGTGATGACCAGGGTCATGTAGCATTGTGATGACACGGTCATGGAACATTGTGATGACAAGAATTCTGGAGCATTGTGCTGAAAAGGGCCATGGAGCATTGTGATGACACGGTCATAGAACAATGTGATGAGAAGAATTCCGGAGCATTGTGATGACAAGGGCCATGAAGCATTGTGGTGACACGGTCATGGAACATTGTGATGACAAGAATTCTGGAGCATTGTGCTGATGACGGCCATGGAGCATTGTGATGACACAGTCAAGGAACATTGCGATGAAAAAGATTTCTGGAGCATTGTGATGAAAGGGCATGGAGCATTGTGATTAAAGGTGACAAGGAACATTGTGATGATATGGGCAGAGAACTGTGTGAAGACAGTGGTCATGCAGTATTGTGACGAAAAGTGTCATGGAACATTCTGCTGACAGCGATCATGGAGCTTTTTGGTAAGAGAGGCTATGGAGATTTGTGATGTCAGGCGTCATGGGGCATTGTGTTGAGAGCGGTCTTGGAGCATTGTGATGAAAAGGGTCATGGAGCACTGTGATTACAGGGCCCATGGAGCATTGTGAATACAAAGGCTATGGAGCATTGAGATGACAGGGTTCATGGAGCACCGTGATGAATGTGATCTTGGGTCATTGTGATGACAAGTGTCCTGGAACCTTGTGATGACACGGTTCATGGAGCATTGTGATGACAAGGACCATGGCGAATTGTGATGACATCTGTCATGGGGCATTGTGATGACAGTGGTCATCTAGATTTGCGATGAAAGGTATCATGGAGCACTGTGATGACAGGGGCCATGGAACATTGTGATGACAAAGGCCATGGAGCATTGTGATGACAAGTGTCATGGGGCTTTTTGATGACATTGGCATGGAGCATTATGATGACAAGAGTTCTGGAGCATTTTGATGACAAGGGCATGGAGCATTGTGATGACAGGGCCCACGGAGCTTTGTGATGAAAAGGGCAGGGTACATTGTGATGACAGGGTTCATGGAGCATTGTGATGAAAGGGGCCATGGAGCATTGAGATGAGAGCCGTTATGAGGCATGGTGATGACAGTGGTCATGGAGCATTGTGATGAAAGAGATCATGGAGCAATATGATAACATGGGCCATGGAGCATTGTGATGACAGGGGTATTGGAGCATTGTGATGGAAGTAGACATGGATCATTGTGATGACATGTGTCCTGGAACACTGTGATGACACGGTTCATCGAGTATTGTGATGACAAGGGTCATAGCGAATTGTGATGACAAGTGTCATGGGGCATTGTGTGACATTGATCATCTAGGAATTGTGATGAAAGGTATCATGGAGCACTGTGATGACTGGGGGCATGAAGCACTGTGATGAAAATTGTCCTAGATTACTGTGATGACAGCAGTCATGGAGAATTGTGATGACAGGGATTATGCAGCATTGTGTTGACAAGGGTATGGACTATTGTGATGACAATGGTCATGGAGCAATGTGATGAAAGTATTCATGGAACATCGTGAGGAAAAGTAGATGGGAGCATTGTGACGATAAAGGCCATGGAGTATTGTGATGACTAGTGTCATGCAGCATTTTAATGAAAGGGTTCATTGTGCACCATGATGACAAAGGGGATGGAGAATTGTGATGAAACTGGTCCTGGAGCATTGTGATAACAAAAGCCATGGAGCATTGTGATGACAGGCATCATGGAGCATTGTGAAGAAAGGGGCCATGGGGTATTGTAATGACACTAGAGAAATATGATGAAAATGGTCAGCGAGCATAGTGATTAAAGTGGTCATTGAGAATTGTGATGAAAAGCGACATAGAGCATTGTGATGACAAAGGTCATGGAGAACTGTGATGACCAGGGTCATGTAGCATTGTGATGACACGGTCATGGAACATTGTGATGACAAGAATTCTGGAGCATTGTGCTGACAAGGGCCATGGACCATTGTGATGACATGGTCATGGAACATTGTGATGACAAGAATTCTGGAGCATCGTGATGACAATGGCCATGGAGCATTGTGATGACACGGTCAAGGAACATTGCGATGACAAGATTTATGGAGCATTGTGGTGAAAGGGTATGGAGCATTGTGATTAAAGGTGACAAGGAACATTGTGATGATATGGGCAGAGAACTCTGTGATGAGACAGGACATGGAGTATTGTGACGAAAAGTGTCATGGAACATTGTGCTGACAGGGATCATGGAGCTCTTTGGTAAGAGAGGCCATGGAGATTTGTGATGGCAGGCGTCATGGGGCATTGTGATGACAGCGGTTTTGGAGCATTGTGATGAAAGGGGTCATGGAGCACTGTGATTACAGGGGCCATGGAGCATTGTGAATACAAAGGCTATGGATCATTGAGATGACAGGGTTCATGGAGCACTATGATGAATGTCATCATGGTTCATTGTGATGACAAGTGTCCTGGAACCTTGTGATGACACGCTTCATGGAGCATTGTGATGACAAGGACCATGGTGAATTGTGATAACATCTGTCATGGGGCATTGTGATGACAGTGGTCATCTAGAATTGTGATGAAAGGTATCATGGAGCACTGTGATGACAGGGGCCATGGAACATTGTGATTTCAAATGCCATGGAGCATTGTGATGACAAGTGTCATGGGGCATTTTGATGACATTGGCATGGAGCATTATGATCACAAGAGTTGTGGAGCATTTTGAAGACAAGTGCATGGAGCATTGAGACGACAGGGCCCATGGAGCTTTGTGATGAAAAGGGATGGGTACATTGTGATGACTGGGTCATGGAGCATTTTGATGAAAGGGGCCATGGAGCATTGAGATGACAGGCGTCATGAGGCATGGTGATGACAGTTGTGATGGAGCATTGTGAAGAAAGAGATCATGGAGCAATATGATAAGAGGGGCCATGGAGCATTGTGATGACAGGGGTATTGGAGCATTGTGATGGAAGTAGTCATGGATCATTGTGATGACATGTGTCCTGTAACACTGTGATGACACGGTTCATCGAGTATTGTGATGACAAGGGTCATAGCGAATTGTGATGACAGGTGTCATGGGGCATTGTAATGACATGGATTAGGCAGCATTGTGTTGACAAGGGTATGGACTATTGTGATGACAATGGTCATGGAGCAATGTGATGAAAGTATTCATGGAACATCGTGAGGAAAAGTGCATGGGAGCATTGTGACGATAAAGGCCATGGAGTATTGTGATGACTAGTGTCATGGAGCATTTTAATGAAAGGTTTCATTGTGCACCATGATGACAAAGGGGATGGAGAATTGTGATGAAACTGGTCCTGGAGCATTGTGATAACAAAAGCCATGGAGCATTGTGATGACAGGCATCATGGAGCATTGTG
The DNA here is from genome assembly GCF_949987535.1 of Balaenoptera acutorostrata. Classification (NCBI taxonomy): domain Eukaryota; kingdom Metazoa; phylum Chordata; class Mammalia; order Artiodactyla; family Balaenopteridae; genus Balaenoptera; species Balaenoptera acutorostrata. The sequence continues at coordinate 2,088,521 of NW_026646025.1, read as the reverse complement.
AAGAAAGGGGCCATGGGGTATTGTAATGACACTAGAGAAATATGATGAAAATGGTCAGCGAGCATAGTGATTAAAGTGGTCATTGAGAATTGTGATGAAAAGCGACATAGAGCATTGTGATGACAAAGGTCATGGAGAACTGTGATGACCAGGGTCATGTAGCATTGTGATGACACGGTCATGGAACATTGTGATGACAGGAATTCTGGAGCATTGTGCTGACATGGGCCATGGAGCATTGTGATGACACGGTCATGGAACAATGTGATGAGAAGAATTCCGGAGCATTGTGATGACAAGGGCCATGGAGCATTGTGATGACACGGTCATGGAACATTGTGATGACAAGAATTCTGGAGCATTGTGCTGATGACGGCCATGGAGCATTGTGATGACACAGTCAAGGAACATTGCGATGAAAAAGATTTCTGGAGCATTGTGATGAAAGGTCATGGAGCATTGTGATTAAAGGGGACAAGGAACATTGTGATGATATGGGCAGAGAACTCTGTGATGACAGTGGTCATGCAGTATTGTGACGAAAAGTGTCATGGAACATTCTGCTGACAGCGATCATTGAGCTTTTTGGTAAGAGAGGCTATGGAGATTTGTGATGTCAGGCGTCATGGGGCATTGTGTTGAGAGCGTTCTTGGAGCATTGTGATGAAAAGTGTCATGGAGCACTGTGATTACAGGGGCCATGGAGCATAGTGAATACAAAGGCTATGGAGCATTGAGATGACAGGGTTCATGGAGCACCGTGATGAATGTGATCTTGGGTCATTGTGATGACAAGTGTCCTGGAACCTTGTGATGACACGGTTCATGGAGCATTGTGATGACAAGGACCATGGCGAATTGTGATGACATCTGTCATGGGGCATTGTGATGACAGTGGTCATCTAGATTTGCGATGAAAGGTATCATGGAGCACTGTGATGACAGGGGCCATGGAACATTGTGATGACAAAGGCCATGGAGCATTGTGATGACAAGTGTCATGGGGCTTTTTGATGACATTGGCATGGAGCATTATAATGACAAGAGTTCTGGAGCATTTTGATGACAAGGGCATGGAGCATTGTGATGAAAGGGCCCACGGAGCTTTGTGATGAAAAGGGCAGGGTACATTGTGATGACAGGGTTCATGGAGCATTGTGATGAAAGGGGCCATGAAGCATTGAGATGAGAGCCGTTATGAGGCATGGTGATGACAGTGGTTATGGAGCATTGTGATGAAAGAGATCATGGAGCAATATGATAACAGGAGCCATGGAGCATTGTGATGACAGGGGTATTGGAGCATTGTGATGGAAGTAGACATGGATCATTGTGATGACATGTGTCCTGGAACACTGTGATGACACGGTTCATCGAGTATTGTGATGACAAGGGTCATAGCGAATTGTGATGACAAGTGTCATCGGGCATTGTGATGACATTGATCATCTAGGAATTGTGATGAAAGGTATCATGGAGCACTGTGATGACTGGGGGCATGAAGCACTGTGATGAAAATTGTCCTGGATTACTGTGATGACAGCAGTCATGGAGAATTGTGATGACAGGGATTATGCAGCATTGTGTTGACAAGGGTATGGACTATTGTGATGACAATGGTCATGGAGCAATGTGATGAAAGTATTCATGGAACATCCTGAGGAAAAGTAGATGGGAGCATTGTGACGATAAAGGCCATGGAGTATTGTGATGACTAGTGTCATGGAGCATTTTAATAAAAGGTTTCATTGTGCACCATGATGACAAAGGGGATGGAGAATTGTGATGAAACTGGTCCTGGAGCATTGTGATAACAAAAGCCATGGAGCATTGTGATGACAGGCATCATGGAGCATTGTGAAGAAAGGGGCCATGGGGTATTGTAATGACACTAGAGAAATATGATGAAAATGGTCAGCGAGCAAAGTGATTAAAGTGGTCATTGAGAATTGTGATGAAAAGCGACATAGAGCATTGTGATGACAAAAGTCATGGAGAACTGTGATGACCAGGGTCATGTAGCATTGTGATGACACGGTCATGGAACATTGTGATGACAAGAATTCTGGAGCATTGTGCTGAAAAGGGCCATGGAGCATTGTGATGACACGGTCATAGAACAATGTGATGAGAAGAATTCCGGAGCATTGTGATGACAAGGGCCATGAAGCATTGTGGTGACACGGTCATGGAACATTGTGATGACAAGAATTCTGGAGCATTGTGCTGATGACGGCCATGGAGCATTGTGATGACACAGTCAAGGAACATTGCGATGAAAAAGATTTCTGGAGCATTGTGATGAAAGGGCATGGAGCATTGTGATTAAAGGTGACAAGGAACATTGTGATGATATGGGCAGAGAACTGTGTGAAGACAGTGGTCATGCAGTATTGTGACGAAAAGTGTCATGGAACATTCTGCTGACAGCGATCATGGAGCTTTTTGGTAAGAGAGGCTATGGAGATTTGTGATGTCAGGCGTCATGGGGCATTGTGTTGAGAGCGGTCTTGGAGCATTGTGATGAAAAGGGTCATGGAGCACTGTGATTACAGGGCCCATGGAGCATTGTGAATACAAAGGCTATGGATCATTGAGATGACAGGGTTCATGGAGCACTGTGATGAATGTCATCATGGTTCATTGTGATGACAAGTGTCCTGGAACCTTGTGATGACACGCTTCATGGAGCATTGTGATGACAAGGACCATGGTGAATTGTGATAACATCTGTCATGGGGCATTGTGATGACAGTGGTCATCTAGAATTGTGATGAAAGGTATCATGGAGCACTGTGATGACAGGGGCCATGGAACATTGTGATTTCAAATGCCATGGAGCATTGTGATGACAAGTGTCATGGGGCATTTTGATGACATTGGCATGGAGCATTATGATCACAAGAGTTGTGGAGCATTTTGAAGACAAGTGCATGGAGCATTGAGACGACAGGGCCCATGGAGCTTTGTGATGAAAAGGGATGGGTACATTGTGATGACTGGGTCATGGAGCATTTTGATGAAAGGGGCCATGGAGCATTGAGATGACAGGCGTCATGAGGCATGGTGATGACAGTTGTGATGGAGCATTGTGAAGAAAGAGATCATGGAGCAATATGATAAGAGGGGCCATGGAGCATTGTGATGACAGGGGTATTGGAGCATTGTGATGGAAGTAGTCATGGATCATTGTGATGACATGTGTCCTGTAACACTGTGATGACACGGTTCATCGAGTATTGTGATGACAAGGGTCATAGCGAATTGTGATGACAGGTGTCATGGGGCATTGTAATGACATGGATTAGGCAGCATTGTGTTGACAAGGGTATGGACTATTGTGATGACAATGGTCATGGAGCAATGTGATGAAAGTATTCATGGAACATCGTGAGGAAAAGTGCATGGGAGCATTGTGACGATAAAGGCCATGGAGTATTGTGATGACTAGTGTCATGGAGCATTTTAATGAAAGGTTTCATTGTGCACCATGATGACAAAGGGGATGGAGAATTGTGATGAAACTGGTCCTGGAGCATTGTGGTAACAAAAGCCATGGAGCATTGTGATGACAGGCATCATGGAGCATTGTGAAGAAAGGGGCCATGGGGTATTGTAATGACACTAGAGAAATATGATGAAAATGGTCAGCGAGCATAGTGATAAAAGTGGTCATTGAGAATTGTGATGAAAAGCGACATAGAGCATTGTGATGACAAAGGTCATGGAGAACTGTGATGACCAGGGTCATGTAGCATTGTGATGACACGGTCATGGAACATTGTGATGACAGGAATTCTGGAGAATTGTGCTGACAAGGGCCATGGAGCATTGTGATGACACGGTCATGGAACAATGTGATGAGAAGAATTCCGGAGCATTGTGATGACAAGGGCCATGGAGCATTGTGATGACACGTTCATGGTACATTGTGATGACAAGAATTCTGGAGCATTGTGCTGATGACGGCCATGGAGCATTGTGATGACACAGTCAAGGAACATTGCAATGAAAAAGATTTCTGGAGCATTGTGATGAAAGGGCATGGAGCATTGTGATTAAAGGTGACAAGGAACATTGTGATGATATGGGCAGAGAACTCTGTGATGACAGTGGTCATGCAGTATTGTGACGAAAAGTGTCATGGAACATTCTGCTGACAGCGATCATGGAGCTTATTGGTAAGAGAGGCTATGGAGATTTGTGATGTCAGGCGTCATGGGGCATTGTGTTGAGAGCGGTCTTGGAGCATTGTGATGAAAAGGGTCATGGAGCACTGTGATTACAGGGGCCATGGAGCATTGTTAATACAAAGGCTATGGAGCATTGAGATGACAGGGTTCATTGAGCACCGTGATGAATGTGATCTTGGGTCATTGTGATGACAAGTGTCCTGGAACCTTGTGATGACACGGTTCATGGAGCATTGTGATGACAAGGACCATGGCGAATTGTGATGACATCTGTCATGGGGCATTGTGATGACAGTGGTCATCTAGATTTGCGATGAAAGGTGTCATGGAGCACTGTGATGACAGGGGCCATGGAACATTGTGATGACAAAGGCCATGGAGCATTGTGATGACAAGTGTCATGGGGCTTTTTGATGACATTGGCATGGAGCATTATGATGACAAGAGTTCTGGAGCATTTTGATGACAAGGGCATGGAGCATTGTGATGACAGGGCCCACGGAGCTTTGTGATGAAAAGGGCAGGGTACATTGTGATGACAGGGTTCATGGAGCATTGTGATGAAAGGGGCCATGGAGCATTGAGATGAGAGCCGTTATGAGGCATGGTGATGACAGTGGTCATGGAGCATTGTGATGAAAGAGATCATGGAGCAATATGATAACAGGGGCCATGGAGCATTGTGATGACAGGGGTATTGGAGCATTGTGATGGAAGTAGACATGGATCATTGTGATGACATGTGTCCTGGAACACTGTGATGACACGGTTCATCGAGTATTGTGATGACAAGGGTCATAGCGAATTGTGATGACAAGTGTCATGGGGCATTGTGTGACATTGATCATCTAGGAATTGTGATGAAAGGTATCATGGAGCACTGTGATGACTGGGGGCATGAAGCACTGTGATGAAAATTGTCCTGGATTACTGTGATGACAGCAGTCATGGAGAATTGTGATGACAGGGATTATGCAGCATTGTGTTGACAAGGGTATGGACTATTGTGATGACAATGGTCATGGAGCAATGTGATGAAAGTATTCATGGAACATCGTGAGGAAAAGTAGATGGGAGCATTGTGACGATAAAGGCCATGGAGTATTGTGATGACTAGTGACATGGAGCATTTTAATGAAAGGTTTCATTGTGCACCATGATGACAAAGGGGATGGAGAATTGTGATGAAACTGGTCCTGGAGCATTGTGATAACAAAAGCCGTGGAGCATTGTGATGACAGGCATCATGGAGCATTGTGAAGAAAGGGGCCATGGGGTATTGAAATGACACTAGAGAAATATGATGAAAATGGTCAGCGAGCATAGTGATTAAAGTGGTCATTGAGAATTGTGATGAAAAGCGACATAGAGCATTGTGATGACAAAGGTCATGGAGAACTGTGATGACCAGGGTCAGGTAGCATTGTGATGACACAATCATGGAACATTGTGATGACAAGAATTCTGGAGCATTGTGCTGACTAGGGCCATGGACCATTGTGATGACATGGTCATGGAACATTGTGATGACAAGAATTCTGGAGCATTGTGATGACAATGGCCATGGAGCATTTTGATGACACGGTCAAGGAACATTGCGATGACAAGATTTATGGAGCATTCTGGTGAAAGGGTATGGAGCATTGTGATTAAAGGTGACAAGGAACATTGTGATGATATGGGCAGAGAACTCTGTGATGAGACAGGACATGGAGTATTGTGACGAAAACTGTCATGGAACATTGTGCTGACAGGGATCATGGAGCTCTTTGGTAAGAGAGGCCATGGAGATTTGTGATGGCAGGCGTCATGGGGCATTGTGATGACAGCGGTTTTGGAGCATTGTGATGAAAGGGGTCATGGAGCACTGTGATTACAGGGGCCATGGAGCATTGTGAATACAAAGGCTATGGATCATTGAGATGACAGGGTTCATGGAGCACTGTGATGAATGTCATCATGGTTCATTGTGATGACAAGTGTCCTGGAACCTTGTGATGACACGGTTCATGGAGCATTGTGATGACAAGGACCATGGTGAATTGTGATAACATCTGTCATGGGGCATTGTGATGACAGTGGTCATCTAGAATTGTGATGAAAGGTATCATGGAGCACTGTGATGACAGGGGCCATGGAACATTGTGATTTCAAATGCCATGGAGCATTGTGATGACAAGTGTCATGGGGCATTTTGATGACATTGGCATGGAGCATTATGATCACAAGAGTTGTGGAGCATTTTGACTACAAGTGCATGGAGCATTGAGACGACAGGGCCCATGGAGCTTTGTGATGAAAACGGATGGGTACATTGTGATGACTGGGTCATGGAGCATTTTGATGAAAGGGGCCATGGAGCATTGAGATGACAGGCTTCATGAGGCATGGTGATGACAGTTGTGATGGAGCATTGTGAAGAAAGAGATCATGGAGCAATACGATAAGAGGGGCCATGGAGCATTGTGATGACAGGGGTATTGGAGCATTGTGATGGAAGTAGTCATGGATCATTGTGATGACATGTGTCCTGTAACACTGTGATGACACGGTTCATCGAGTATTGTGATGACAAGGGTCATAGCGAATTGTGATGACAGGTGTCATGGGGCATTGTAATGACATGGATTAGGCAGCATTGTGTTGACAAGGGTATGGACTATTGTGATGACAATGGTCATGGAGCAATGTGATGAAAGTATTCATGGAACATCGTGAGGAAAAGTGTATGGGAGCATTGTGACGATAAAGGCCATGGAGTATTGTTATGACTAGTGTCATGGAGCATTTTAATGAAAGGTTTCATTGTGCACCATGATGACAAAGGGGATGGAGAATTGTGATGAAACTGGTCCTGGAGCATTGTGATAACAAAAGCCATGGAGCATTGTGATGACAGGCATCATGGAGCATTGTGAAGAAAGGGGCCATGGGGTATTGTAATGATACTAGAGAAATATGATGAAAATGGTCAGTGAGCATAGTGATTAAAGTGGTCATTGAGAATTGTGATGAAAAGCGACATAGAGCATTGTGATGACAAAGGTCATGGAGAACTGTGATGACCAGGGTCATGTAGCATTGTGATGACACGGTCATGGAACATTGTGATGACAAGAATTCTGGAGCATTGTGCTGACAAGGGCCATGGACCATTGTGATGACATGGTCATGGAACATTGTGATGACAAGAATTCTGGAGCATTGTGATGACAATGGCCATGGAGCATTGTGATGACACGGTATGGAACATTGTGATGACAAGAATTTTGGAGCATTGTGATGACAAGGGCCATGGAGCATTGTGATGACACGGTCATGGAACATTGTCATGAGAAGAATTCTGGAGCATTGTGCTGACAAGGGCCATGGAGCATTGTGATGACACGGTCATGGAATATAGTAATGACAAGAATTCTGGAGCATTATGGTGACAAGGGCCGTGGAGCATTGTGATGACACGGCCATGGAACATTGTGGTGACAAGAATTCTGGAGCATTGTGATGACAGTGGCCATTGAGCATTGTGTTGACACGGTGATGGAAAATTGTGATGAGAAGAATTCTGGAACATTGTCATGACCAGGTCCATGGAGCATTGTGATAACACGGCCATGGAACATTTTGATGACAAGAATTCTGGAGCATTCTGATGACAAAGGATATGGAGCATTGTGATGACACGGTCATGGAACATTGTGATGACAAGAATTCTGGAGCATTCTGGTGACAAGTGCCATAGAGCATTGTGATGACACGTTCATGGAATATAGTAATGACAAGAATTGTGGAGCATTATGATGACAAGGGCCATGGAGCATTGTGATGACACGGCCATGGAACATTGTGATGACAAGAATTCTGGAGCATTGTGATGACAGTGGCCATGGAGCATTGTGTTCACACGGTCATGGAACATTTTGATGAGAAGAATTCTGGAGCATTGTCATGACAAGGGCCATGGAGCATTGTGATGACACGGTTATGTAACATTGTGATGACAAGAATTCTGGAGCATTGTGATGACAAGGGCCATGGAGCATTGTGATGACACGGTCATGGAACATTGTGATGACAAGAATTCTGGAGCATGATGATGACAATGGCCATGGAGCATTGTGATGATACGGTCATGGAATATTGTGATGACAAGAATTCTGGAGCATTATGATGACAAGGGCCATGGAGCATTGTGATGACACGGCCATGGATCATTGTGATGACAAGAATTCTGGAGCATTGTGATTGCAATGGCCATGGAGCATTGTGATGACACGGTATGGAACATTGTGATGACAAGAATTCTGGACCATTGTGATGACAAGGGCCATGGAGCATTGTGATGACACGGTCATGGAACATTGTGATGACAGGAATTCTGGAGCATTGTGCTGACAAGGGCCATGGAGCATTGTGATGACACGGTCATGGAACAATGTGATGAGAAGAATTCCGGAGCATTGTGATGACCAGGGCCATGGAGCATTGTGATGACACGGTCATGGAACATTGTGATGACAAGAATTCTGGAGCATTGTGCTGATGACGGCCATGGAGCATTGTGATGACACAGTCAAGGAACATTGCGATGAAAAAGATTTCTGGAGCATTGTGATGAAAGGGCATGGAGCATTGTGATTAAAGGTGACAAGGAACATTGTGATGATATGGGCAGAGAACTCTGTGATGACAGTGGTGATGCAGTATTGTGACGAAAAGTGTCATGGAACATTCTGCTGACAGCGATCATTGAGCTTATTGGTAAGAGAGGCTATGGAGATTTGTGATGTGAGGTGTCATGGGGCATTGTGTTGAGAGCGGTCTTGGAGCATTGTGATGAAAAAGGTCATGGAGCACTGTGATTACAGGGGCCATGGAGCATTGTGAATACAAAGGCTATGGAGCATTGAGATGACAGGGTTCATGGAGCACTGTGATGAATGTGATCTTGGATCATTGTGATGACAAGTGTCCTGGAACCTTGTGATGACACGGTTCATGGAGCATTGTGATGACAAGGACCATGGCGAATTGTGATGACATCTGTCATGGGGCATTGTGATGACAGTGGTCATCTAGATTTGCGATGAAAGGTATCATGGAGCACTGTGATGACAGGGGCCATGGAACATTGTGATGACAAAGGCCATGGAGACTTGTGATGACAAGTGTCATGGGGCATTTTGATGACATTGGCATGGAGCATTATGATGACAAGAGTTCTGGAGCATTTTGATGACAAGGGCATGGAGCATTGTGATGACAAGAATTCTGGAGCATTTTGATGACAAGGGCATGGAGCATTGTGATGACAGGGCCCACGGAGCTTTGTGATGAAAAGGGCAGGGTACATTGTGATGACAGGGTTCATGGAGCATTGTGATGAAAGGGGCCATGGAGCATTGAGATGAGAGCCGTTATGAGGCATGGTGATGACAGTGGTCATGGAGCATTGTGATGAAAGAGATCATGGAGCAATATGATAACAGGGGCCATGGAGCATTGTGATGACAGGGGTATTGGAGCATTGTGATGGAAGTAGACATGGATCATTGTGATGACATGTGTCCTGGAACACTGTGATGACACGGTTCATCGAGTATTGTGATGACAAGGGTCATAGCGAATTGTGATGACAAGTGTCATGGGGCATTGTGTGACATTGATCATCTAGGAATTGTGATGAAAGGTATCATGGAGCACTGTGATGAAAATTGGCCTGGATTATTGTGATGACAGCAGTCATGGAGAATTGTGATGACAGGGATTATGCAGCATTGTGTTGACAAGGGTATGGACTATTGTGATGACAATGGTCATGGAGCAATGTGATGAAAGTATTCATGGAACATCGTGATGAAAAGTGCATGGGAGCATTGTGACGATAAAGGCCATGGAGTATTGTGATGACTAGTGTCATGGAGCATTTTAATGAAAGGTTTCATTGTGCACCATGATGACAAAGGGGATGGAGAATTGTGATGAAACTGGTCCTGGAGCATTGTGATAACAAAAGCCATGGAGCATTGTGATGACAGGCATCATGGAGCATTGTGAAGAAAGGGGCCATGGGGTATTGTAATGACACTAGAGAAATATGATGAAAATGGTCAGCGAGCATAGTGATTAAAGTGGTCATTGAGAATTGTGATGAAAAGCGACATAGAGCATTGTGATGACAAAGGTCATGGAGAACTGTGATGACCAGGGTCATGGAGAATTGTGATGACACGGTCATGGAACATTGTGATGACAGGAATTATGGAGCATTGTGCTGACTACGGCCATGGACCATTGTGATGACATGGTCATGGAACATTGTGATGACACGGTCATGGATCATTGTGATGACAAGAATTCTGGAGCATTGTCATGACAAGGGCCATGGAGCATTGTGATGACACGGTCATGGAACATTGTGATGACAAGAATTCTGGAGCATTGTGATGACAAGGGCCATGGAGCATTGTGATGACACAGTCATGGAATATTGTGATGAGAAGAATTCTGGAGCATTGTGCTGACAAGCGCCATGGAGCATTGTGATGATACGGTCATGGAACATTGTGATGACAAGAATTCTGAAGCATTGTGATGACAATGGCCATGGAGCATTGTGATGACACGGTCATGGAACATTGTGATGACAGGCATCATGGAGCATTGTGAAGAAAGGGGCCATGGGGTATTGTAATGACACTAGAGAAATATGATGAAAATGGTCAGCGAGCATAGTGATTAAAGTGGTCATTGAGAATTGTGATGAAAAGCGACATAGAGCATTGTGATGACAAAGGTCATGGAGAACTGTGATGACCAGGGTCATGTAGCATTGTGATGACACGGTCATGGAACATTGTGATGACAAGAATTCTGGAGCATTGTGCTGACTAGGGCCATGGACCATTGTGATGACATGGTCATGGAACATTGTGATGACAAGAATTCTGGAGCATTGTGATGACAATGGCCATGGAGCATTGTGATGACACGGTTAAGGAACATTGCGATGACAAGATTTATGGAGCATTCTGGTGAAAGGGTATGGAGCATTGTGATTAAAGGTGACAAGGAACATTGTGATGATATGGGCAGAGAACTCTGTGATGAGACAGGACATGGAGTATTGTGACGAAAACTGTCATGGAACATTGTGCTGACAGGGATCATGGAGCTCTTTGGTAAGAGAGGCCATGGAGATTTGTGATGGCAGGCGTCATGGGGCATTGTGATGACAGCGGTTTTGGAGCATTGTGATGAAAGGGGTCATGGAGCACTGTGATTACAGGGGCCATGGAGCATTGTGAATACAAAGGCTATGGATCATTGAGATGACAGGGTTCATGGAGCACTGTGATGAATGTCATCATGGTTCATTGTGATGACAAGTGTCCTGGAACCTTGTGATGACACGGTTCATGGAGCATTGTGATGACAAGGACCATGGTGAATTGTGATAACATCTGTCATGGGGCATTGTGATGACAGTGGTCATCTAGAATTGTGATGAAAGGTATCATGGAGCACTGTGATGACAGGGGCCATGGAACATTGTGATTTCAAATGCCATGGAGCATTGTGATGACAAGTGTCATGGGGCATTTTGATGACATTGGCATGGAGCATTATGATCACAAGAGTTGTGGAGCATTTTGACTACAAGTGCATGGAGCATTGAGACGACAGGGCCCATGGAGCTTTGTGATGAAAACGGATGGGTACATTGTGATGACTGGGTCATGGAGCATTTTGATGAAAGGGGCCATGGAGCATTGAGATGACAGGCTTCATGAGGCATGGTGATGACAGTTGTGATGGAGCATTGTGAAGAAAGAGATCATGGAGCAATACGATAAGAGGGGCCATGGAGCATTGTGATGACAGGGGTATTGGAGCATTGTGATGGAAGTAGTCATGGATCATTGTGATGACATGTGTCCTGTAACACTGTGATGACACGGTTCATCGAGTATTGTGATGACAAGGGTCATAGCGAATTGTGATGACAGGTGTCATGGGGCATTGTAATGACATGGATTAGGCAGCATTGTGTTGACAAGGGTATGGACTATTGTGATGACAATGGTCATGGAGCAATGTGATGAAAGTATTCATGGAACATCGTGAGGAAAAGTGTATGGGAGCATTGTGACGATAAAGGCCATGGAGTATTGTTATGACTAGTGTCATGGAGCATTTTAATGAAAGGTTTCATTGTGCACCATGATGACAAAGGGGATGGAGAATTGTGATGAAACTGGTCCTGGAGCATTGTGATAACAAAAGCCATGGAGCATTGTGATGACAGGCATCATGGAGCATTGTGAAGAAAGGGGCCATGGGGTATTGTAATGATACTAGAGAAATATGATGAAAATGGTCAGTGAGCATAGTGATTAAAGTGGTCATTGAGAATTGTGATGAAAAGCGACATAGAGCATTGTGATGACAAAGGTCATGGAGAACTGTGATGACCAGGGTCATGTAGCATTGTGATGACACGGTCATGGAACATTGTGATGACAAGAATTCTGGAGCATTGTGCTGACAAGGGCCATGGACCATTGTGATGACATGGTCATGGAACATTGTGATGACAAGAATTCTGGAGCATTGTGATGACAATGGCCATGGAGCATTGTGATGACACGGTATGGAACATTGTGATGACAAGAATTTTGGAGCATTGTGATGACAAGGGCCATGGAGCATTGTGATGACACGGTCATGGAACATTGTCATGAGAAGAATTCTGGAGCATTGTGCTGACAAGGGCCATGGAGCATTGTGATGACACGGTCATGGAATATAGTAATGACAAGAATTCTGGAGCATTATGGTGACAAGGGCCGTGGAGCATTGTGATGACACGGCCATGGAACATTGTGGTGACAAGAATTCTGGAGCATTGTGATGACAGTGGCCATTGAGCATTGTGTTGACACGGTGATGGAAAATTGTGATGAGAAGAATTCTGGAACATTGTCATGACCAGGTCCATGGAGCATTGTGATAACACGGCCATGGAACATTTTGATGACAAGAATTCTGGAGCATTCTGATGACAAAGGATATGGAGCATTGTGATGACACGGTCATGGAACATTGTGATGACAAGAATTCTGGAGCATTCTGGTGACAAGTGCCATAGAGCATTGTGATGACACGTTCATGGAATATAGTAATGACAAGAATTGTGGAGCATTATGATGACAAGGGCCATGGAGCATTGTGATGACACGGCCATGGAACATTGTGATGACAAGAATTCTGGAGCATTGTGATGACAGTGGCCATGGAGCATTGTGTTCACACGGTCATGGAACATTTTGATGAGAAGAATTCTGGAGCATTGTCATGACAAGGGCCATGGAGCATTGTGATGACACGGTTATGTAACATTGTGATGACAAGAATTCTGGAGCATTGTGATGACAAGGGCCATGGAGCATTGTGATGACACGGTCATGGAACATTGTGATGACAAGAATTCTGGAGCATGATGATGACAATGGCCATGGAGCATTGTGATGATACGGTCATGGAATATTGTGATGACAAGAATTCTGGAGCATTATGATGACAAGGGCCATGGAGCATTGTGATGACACGGCCATGGATCATTGTGATGACAAGAATTCTGGAGCATTGTGATTGCAATGGCCATGGAGCATTGTGATGACACGGTATGGAACATTGTGATGACAAGAATTCTGGACCATTGTGATGACAAGGGCCATGGAGCATTGTGATGACACGGTCATGGAACATTGTGATGACAGGAATTCTGGAGCATTGTGCTGACAAGGGCCATGGAGCATTGTGATGACACGGTCATGGAACAATGTGATGAGAAGAATTCCGGAGCATTGTGATGACAAGGGCCATGGAGCATTGTGATGACACGGTCATGGAACATTGTGATGACAAGAATTCTGGAGCATTGTGCTGATGACGGCCATGGAGCATTGTGATGACACAGTCAAGGAACATTGCGATGAAAAAGATTTCTGGAGCATTGTGATGAAAGGGCATGGAGCATTGTGATTAAAGGTGACAAGGAACATTGTGATGATATGGGCAGAGAACTCTGTGATGACAGTGGTGATGCAGTATTGTGACGAAAAGTGTCATGGAACATTCTGCTGACAGCGATCATTGAGCTTATTGGTAAGAGAGGCTATGGAGATTTGTGATGTGAGGTGTCATGGGGCATTGTGTTGAGAGCGGTCTTGGAGCATTGTGATGAAAAAGGTCATGGAGCACTGTGATTACAGGGGCCATGGAGCATTGTGAATACAAAGGCTATGGAGCATTGAGATGACAGGGTTCATGGAGCACTGTGATGAATGTGATCTTGGATCATTGTGATGACAAGTGTCCTGGAACCTTGTGATGACACGGTTCATGGAGCATTGTGATGACAAGGACCATGGCGAATTGTGATGACATCTGTCATGGGGCATTGTGATGACAGTGGTCATCTAGATTTGCGATGAAAGGTATCATGGAGCACTGTGATGACAGGGGCCATGGAACATTGTGATGACAAAGGCCATGGAGACTTGTGATGACAAGTGTCATGGGGCATTTTGATGACATTGGCATGGAGCATTATGATGACAAGAGTTCTGGAGCATTTTGATGACAAGGGCATGGAGCATTGTGATGACAAGAATTCTGGAGCATTTTGATGACAAGGGCATGGAGCATTGTGATGACAGGGCCCACGGAGCTTTGTGATGAAAAGGGCAGGGTACATTGTGATGACAGGGTTCATGGAGCATTGTGATGAAAGGGGCCATGGAGCATTGAGATGAGAGCCGTTATGAGGCATGGTGATGACAGTGGTCATGGAGCATTGTGATGAAAGAGATCATGGAGCAATATGATAACAGGGGCCATGGAGCATTGTGATGACAGGGGTATTGGAGCATTGTGATGGAAGTAGACATGGATCATTGTGATGACATGTGTCCTGGAACACTGTGATGACACGGTTCATCGAGTATTGTGATGACAAGGGTCATAGCGAATTGTGATGACAAGTGTCATGGGGCATTGTGTGACATTGATCATCTAGGAATTGTGATGAAAGGTATCATGGAGCACTGTGATGAAAATTGGCCTGGATTATTGTGATGACAGCAGTCATGGAGAATTGTGATGACAGGGATTATGCAGCATTGTGTTGACAAGGGTATGGACTATTGTGATGACAATGGTCATGGAGCAATGTGATGAAAGTATTCATGGAACATCGTGATGAAAAGTGCATGGGAGCATTGTGACGATAAAGGCCATGGAGTATTGTGATGACTAGTGTCATGGAGCATTTTAATGAAAGGTTTCATTGTGCACCATGATGACAAAGGGGATGGAGAATTGTGATGAAACTGGTCCTGGAGCATTGTGATAACAAAAGCCATGGAGCATTGTGATGACAGGCATCATGGAGCATTGTGAAGAAAGGGGCCATGGGGTATTGTAATGACACTAGAGAAATATGATGAAAATGGTCAGCGAGCATAGTGATTAAAGTGGTCATTGAGAATTGTGATGAAAAGCGACATAGAGCATTGTGATGACAAAGGTCATGGAGAACTGTGATGACCAGGGTCATGGAGAATTGTGATGACACGGTCATGGAACATTGTGATGACAGGAATTATGGAGCATTGTGCTGACTACGGCCATGGACCATTGTGATGACATGGTCATGGAACATTGTGATGACACGGTCATGGATCATTGTGATGACAAGAATTCTGGAGCATTGTCATGACAAGGGCCATGGAGCATTGTGATGACACGGTCATGGAACATTGTGATGACAAGAATTCTGGAGCATTGTGATGACAAGGGCCATGGAGCATTGTGATGACACAGTCATGGAATATTGTGATGAGAAGAATTCTGGAGCATTGTGCTGACAAGCGCCATGGAGCATTGTGATGATACGGTCATGGAACATTGTGATGACAAGAATTCTGAAGCATTGTGATGACAATGGCCATGGAGCATTGTGATGACACGGTCATGGAACATTGTGATGACAGGCATCATGGAGCATTGTGAAGAAAGGGGCCATGGGGTATTGTAATGACACTAGAGAAATATGATGAAAATGGTCAGCGAGCATAGTGATTAAAGTGGTCATTGAGAATTGTGATGAAAAGCGACATAGAGCATTGTGATGACAAAGGTCATGGAGAACTGTGATGACCAGGGTCATGTAGCATTGTGATGACACGGTCATGGAACATTGTGATGACAAGAATTCTGGAGCATTGTGCTGACTAGGGCCATGGACCATTGTGATGACATGGTCATGGAACATTGTGATGACAAGAATTCTGGAGCATTGTGATGACAATGGCCATGGAGCATTGTGATGACACGGTTAAGGAACATTGCGATGACAAGATTTATGGAGCATTCTGGTGAAAGGGTATGGAGCATTGTGATTAAAGGTGACAAGGAACATTGTGATGATATGGGCAGAGAACTCTGTGATGAGACAGGACATGGAGTATTGTGACGAAAACTGTCATGGAACATTGTGCTGACAGGGATCATGGAGCTCTTTGGTAAGAGAGGCCATGGAGATTTGTGATGGCAGGCGTCATGGGGCATTGTGATGACAGCGGTTTTGGAGCATTGTGATGAAAGGGGTCATGGAGCACTGTGATTACAGGGGCCATGGAGCATTGTGAATACAAAGGCTATGGAACATTGAGATGACAGGGTTCATGGAGCACTGTGATGAATGTCATCATGGTTCATTGTGATGACAAGTGTCCTGGAACCTTGTGATGACACGGTTCATGGAGCATTGTGATGACAAGGACCATGGTGAATTGTGATAACATCTGTCATGGGGCATTGTGATGACAGTGGTCATCTAGAATTGTGATGAAAGGTATCATGGAGCACTGTGATGACAGGGGCCATGGAACATTGTGATTTCAAATGCCATGGAGCATTGTGATGACAAGTGTCATGGGGCATTTTGATGACATTGGCATGGAGCATTATGATCACAAGAGTTGTGGAGCATTTTGAAGACAAGTGCATGGAGCATTGAGACGACAGGGCCCATGGAGCTTTGTGATGAAAAGGGATGGGTACATTGTGATGACTGGGTCATGGAGCATTTTGATGAAAGGGGCCATGGAGCATTGAGATGACAGGCGTCATGAGGCATGGTGATGACAGTTGTGATGGAGCATTGTGAAGAAAGAGATCATGGAGCAATATGATAAGAGGGGCCATGGAGCATTGTGATGACAGGGGTATTGGAGCATTGTGATGGAAGTAGTCATGGATCATTGTGATGACATGTGTCCTGTAACACTGTGATGACACGGTTCATCGAGTATTGTGATGACAAGGGTCATAGCGAATTGTGATGACAGGTGTCATGGGGCATTGTAATGACATGGATTAGGCAGCATTGTGTTGACAAGGGTATGGACTATTGTGATGACAATGGTCATGGAGCAATGTGATGAAAGTATTCATGGAACATCGTGAGGAAAAGTGCATGGGAGCATTGTGACGATAAAGGCCATGGAGTATTGTGATGACTAGTGTCATGGAGCATTTTAATGAAAGGTTTCATTGTGCACCATGATGACAAAGGGGATGGAGAATTGTGATGAAACTGGTCCTGGAGCATTGTGATAACAAAAGCCATGGAGCATTGTGATGACAGGCATCATGGAGCATTGTGAAGAAAGGGGCCATGGGGTATTGTAATGATACTAGAGAAATATGATGAAAATGGTCAGCGAGCATAGTGATTAAAGTGGTCATTGAGAATTGTGATGAAAAGCGACATAGAGCATTGTGATGACAAAGGTCATGGAGAACTGTGATGACCAGGGTCATGTAGCATTGTGATGACACGGTCATGGAACATTGTGATGACAAGAATTCTGGAGCATTGTGCTGACAAGGGCCATGGACCATTGTGATGACATGGTCATGGAACATTGTGATGACAAGAATTCTGGAGCATTGTGATGACAATGGCCATGGAGCATTGTGATGACACGGTATGGAACATTGTGATGACAAGAATTTTGGAGCATTGTGATGACAAGGGCCATGGAGCATTGTGATGACACGGTCATGGAACATTGTGATGACAGGAATTCTGGAGCATTGTGCTGAAAAGGGCCATGGAGCATTGTGATGACACGGTCATGGAACATTTTGATGACAAGAATTCTGGAGCATTCTGATGACAAAGGATATGGAGCATTGTGATGACACGGTCATGGAACATTGTGATGACAAGAATTCTGGAGCATTGTGCTGATGACGGCCATGGAGCATTGTGATGACACAGTCAAGGAACATTGCGATGAAAAAGATTTCTGGAGCATTGTGATGAAAGGGCATGGAGCATTGTGATTAAAGGTGACAAGGAACATTGTGATGATATGGGCAGAGAACTCTGTGATGACAGTGGTCATGCAGTATTGTGACGAAAATTGTCATGGAACATTCTGCTGACAGCGATCATTGAGCTTTTTGGTAAGAGAGGCTATGGAGATTTGTGATGTCAGGCGTCATGGGGCATTGTGTTGAGAGCGTTCTTGGAGCATTGTGATGAAAAGTGTCATGGAGCACTGTGATTACAGGGGCCATGGAGCATAGTGAATACAAAGGCTATGGAGCATTGAGATGACAGGGTTCATGGAGCACCGTGATGAATGTGATCTTGGGTCATTGTGATGACAAGTGTCCTGGAACCTTGTGATGACACGGTTCATGGAGCATTGTGATGACAAGGACCATGGCGAATTGTGATGACATCTGTCATGGGGCATTGTGATGACAGTGGTCATCTAGATTTGCGATGAAAGGTATCATGGAGCACTGTGATGACAGGGGCCATGGAACATTGTGATGACAAAGGCCATGGAGCATTGTGATGACAAGTGTCATGGGGCTTTTTGATGACATTGGCATGGAGCATTATAATGACAAGAGTTCTGGAGCATTTTGATGACAAGGGCATGGAGCATTGTGATGAAAGGGCCCACGGAGCTTTGTGATGAAAAGGGCAGGGTACATTGTGATGACAGGGTTCATGGAGCATTGTGATGAAAGGGGCCATGAAGCATTGAGATGAGAGCCGTTATGAGGCATGGTGATGAGAGTGGTTATGGAGCATTGTGATGAAAGAGATCATGGAGCAATATGATAACAGGAGCCATGGAGCATTGTGATGATAGGGGTATTGGAGCATTGTGATGGAAGTAGACATAGATCATTGTGATGACATGTGTCCTGGAACACTGTGATGACACGGTTCATCGAGTATTGTGATGACAAGGGTCATAGCGAATTGTGATGACAAGTGTCATCGGGCATTGTGATGACATTGATCATCTAGGAATTGTGATGAAAGGTATCATGGAGCACTGTGATGACTGGGGGCATGAAGCACTGTGATGAAAATTGTCCTGGATTACTGTGATGACAGCAGTCATGGAGAATTGTGATGACAGGGATTATGCAGCATTGTGTTGACAAGGGTATGGACTATTGTGATGACAATGGTCATGGAGCAATGTGATGAAAGTATTCATGGAACATCCTGAGGAAAAGTAGATGGGAGCATTGTGACGATAAAGGCCATGGAGTATTGTGATGACTAGTGTCATGGAGCATTTTAATAAAAGGTTTCATTGTGCACCATGATGACAAAGGGGATGGAGAATTGTGATGAAACTGGTCCTGGAGCATTGTGATAACAAAAGCCATGGAGCATTGTGATGACAGGCATCATGGAGCATTGTGAAGAAAGGGGCCATGGGGTATTGTAATGACACTAGAGAAATATGATGAAAATGGTCAGCGAGCAAAGTGATTAAAGTGGTCATTGAGAATTGTGATGAAAAGCGACATAGAGCATTGTGATGACAAAAGTCATGGAGAACTGTGATGACCAGGGTCATGTAGCATTGTGATGACACGGTCATGGAACATTGTGATGACAAGAATTCTGGAGCATTGTGCTGAAAAGGGCCATGGAGCATTGTGATGACACGGTCATAGAACAATGTGATGAGAAGAATTCCGGAGCATTGTGATGACAAGGGCCATGAAGCATTGTGGTGACACGGTCATGGAACATTGTGATGACAAGAATTCTGGAGCATTGTGCTGATGACGGCCATGGAGCATTGTGATGACACAGTCAAGGAACATTGCGATGAAAAAGATTTCTGGAGCATTGTGATGAAAGGGCATGGAGCATTGTGATTAAAGGTGACAAGGAACATTGTGATGATATGGGCAGAGAACTGTGTGAAGACAGTGGTCATGCAGTATTGTGACGAAAAGTGTCATGGAACATTCTGCTGACAGCGATCATGGAGCTTTTTGGTAAGAGAGGCTATGGAGATTTGTGATGTCAGGCGTCATGGGGCATTGTGTTGAGAGCGGTCTTGGAGCATTGTGATGAAAAGGGTCATGGAGCACTGTGATTACAGGGCCCATGGAGCATTGTGAATACAAAGGCTATGGAGCATTGAGATGACAGGGTTCATGGAGCACCGTGATGAATGTGATCTTGGGTCATTGTGATGACAAGTGTCCTGGAACCTTGTGATGACACGGTTCATGGAGCATTGTGATGACAAGGACCATGGCGAATTGTGATGACATCTGTCATGGGGCATTGTGATGACAGTGGTCATCTAGATTTGCGATGAAAGGTATCATGGAGCACTGTGATGACAGGGGCCATGGAACATTGTGATGACAAAGGCCATGGAGCATTGTGATGACAAGTGTCATGGGGCTTTTTGATGACATTGGCATGGAGCATTATGATGACAAGAGTTCTGGAGCATTTTGATGACAAGGGCATGGAGCATTGTGATGACAGGGCCCACGGAGCTTTGTGATGAAAAGGGCAGGGTACATTGTGATGACAGGGTTCATGGAGCATTGTGATGAAAGGGGCCATGGAGCATTGAGATGAGAGCCGTTATGAGGCATGGTGATGACAGTGGTCATGGAGCATTGTGATGAAAGAGATCATGGAGCAATATGATAACATGGGCCATGGAGCATTGTGATGACAGGGGTATTGGAGCATTGTGATGGAAGTAGACATGGATCATTGTGATGACATGTGTCCTGGAACACTGTGATGACACGGTTCATCGAGTATTGTGATGACAAGGGTCATAGCGAATTGTGATGACAAGTGTCATGGGGCATTGTGTGACATTGATCATCTAGGAATTGTGATGAAAGGTATCATGGAGCACTGTGATGACTGGGGGCATGAAGCACTGTGATGAAAATTGTCCTGGATTACTGTGATGACAGCAGTCATGGAGAATTGTGATGACAGGGATTATGCAGCATTGTGTTGACAAGGGTATGGACTATTGTGATGACAATGGTCATGGAGCAATGTGATGAAAGTATTCATGGAACATCGTGAGGAAAAGTAGATGGGAGCATTGTGACGATAAAGGCCATGGAGTATTGTGATGACTAGTGTCATGCAGCATTTTAATGAAAGGGTTCATTGTGCACCATGATGACAAAGGGGATTGAGAATTGTGATGAAACTGGTCCTGGAGCATTGTGATAACAAAAGCCATGGAGCATTGTGATGACAGGCATCATGGAGCATTGTGAAGAAAGGGGCCATGGGGTATTGTAATGACACTAGAGAAATATGATGAAAATGGTCAGCGAGCATAGTGATTAAAGTGGTCATTGAGAATTGTGATGAAAAGCGACATAGAGCATTGTGATGACAAAGGTCATGGAGAACTGTGATGACCAGGGTCATGTAGCATTGTGATGACACGGTCATGGAACATTGTGATGACAAGAATTCTGGAGCATTGTGCTGACAAGGGCCATGGACCATTGTGATGACATGGTCATGGAACATTGTGATGACAAGAATTCTGGAGCATCGTGATGACAATGGCCATGGAGCATTGTGATGACACGGTCAAGGAACATTGCGATGACAAGATTTATGGAGCATTGTGGTGAAAGGGTATGGAGCATTGTGATTAAAGGTGACAAGGAACATTGTGATGATATGGGCAGAGAACTCTGTGATGAGACAGGACATGGAGTATTGTGACGAAAAGTGTCATGGAACATTGTGCTGACAGGGATCATGGAGCTCTTTGGTAAGAGAGGCCATGGAGATTTGTGATGGCAGGCGTCATGGGGCATTGTGATGACAGCGGTTTTGGAGCATTGTGATGAAAGGGGTCATGGAGCACTGTGATTACAGGGGCCATGGAGCATTGTGAATACAAAGGCTATGGAACATTGAGATGACAGGGTTCATGGAGCACTGTGATGAATGTCATCATGGTTCATTGTGATGACAAGTGTCCTGGAACCTTGTGATGACACGGTTCATGGAGCATTGTGATGACAAGGACCATGGTGAATTGTGATAACATCTGTCATGGGGCATTGTGATGACAGTGGTCATCTAGAATTGTGATGAAAGGTATCATGGAGCACTGTGATGACAGGGGCCATGGAACATTGTGATTTCAAATGCCATGGAGCATTGTGATGACAAGTGTCATGGGGCATTTTGATGACATTGGCATGGAGCATTATGATCACAAGAGTTGTGGAGCATTTTGAAGACAAGTGCATGGAGCATTGAGACGACAGGGCCCATGGAGCTTTGTGATGAAAAGGGATGGGTACATTGTGATGACTGGGTCATGGAGCATTTTGATGAAAGGGGCCATGGAGCATTGAGATGACAGGCGTCATGAGGCATGGTGATGACAGTTGTGATGGAGCATTGTGAAGAAAGAGATCATGGAGCAATATGATAAGAGGGGCCATGGAGCATTGTGATGACAGGGGTATTGGAGCATTGTGATGGAAGTAGTCATGGATCATTGTGATGACATGTGTCCTGTAACACTGTGATGACACGGTTCATCGAGTATTGTGATGACAAGGGTCATAGCGAATTGTGATGACAGGTGTCATGGGGCATTGTAATGACATGGATTAGGCAGCATTGTGTTGACAAGGGTATGGACTATTGTGATGACAATGGTCATGGAGCAATGTGATGAAAGTATTCATGGAACATCGTGAGGAAAAGTGCATGGGAGCATTGTGACGATAAAGGCCATGGAGTATTGTGATGACTAGTGTCATGGAGCATTTTAATGAAAGGTTTCATTGTGCACCATGATGACAAAGGGGATGGAGAATTGTGATGAAACTGGTCCTGGAGCATTGTGATAACAAAAGCCATGGAGCATTGTGATGACAGGCATCATGGAGCATTGTGAAGAAAGGGGCCATGGGGTATTGTAATGACACTAGAGAAATATGATGAAAATGGTCAGCGAGCATAGTGATTAAAGTGGTCATTGAGAATTGTGATGAAAAGCGACATAGAGCATTGTGATGACAAAGGTCATGGAGAACTGTGATGACCAGGGTCATGTAGCATTGTGATGACACGGTCATGGAACATTGTGATGACAGGAATTCTGGAGCATTGTGCTGACATGGGCCATGGAGCATTGTGATGACACGGTCATGGAACAATGTGATGAGAAGAATTCCGGAGCATTGTGATGACAAGGGCCATGGAGCATTGTGATGACACGGTCATGGAACATTGTGATGACAAGAATTCTGGAGCATTGTGCTGATGACGGCCATGGAGCATTGTGATGACACAGTCAAGGAACATTGCGATGAAAAAGATTTCTGGAGCATTGTGATGAAAGGGCATGGAGCATTGTGATTAAAGGGGACAAGGAACATTGTGATGATATGGGCAGAGAACTCTGTGATGACAGTGGTCATGCAGTATTGTGACGAAAAGTGTCATGGAACATTCTGCCGACAGCGATCATGGAGCTTATTGGTAAGAGAGGCTATGGAGATTTGTGATGTCAGGCGTCATGGGGCATTGTGTTGAGAGCGGTCTTGGAGCATTGTGATGAAAAGGGTCATGGAGCACTGTGATTACAGGGGCCATGGAGCATTGTGAATACAAAGGCTATGGAGCATTGAGATGACAGGGTTCATGGAGCACCGTGATGAATGTGATCTTGGGTCATTGTGATGACAAGTGTCCTGGAACCTTGTGCTGACACGGTTCATGGAGCATTGTGATGACAAGGACCATGGCGAATTGTGATGACATCTGTCATGGGGCATTGTGATGACAGTGGTCATCTAGATTTGCGATGAAAGGTATCATGGAGCACTGTGATGACAGGGGCCATGGAACATTGTGATGACAAAGGCCATGGAGCATTGTGATGACAAGTGTCATGGGGCTTTTTGATGACATTGGCATGGAGCATTATGATGACAAGAGTTCTGGAGCATTTTGATGACAAGGGCATGGAGCATTGTGATGACAGGGCCCACGGAGCTTTGTGATGAAAAGGGCAGGGTACATTGTGATGACAGGGTTCATGGAGCATTGTGATGAAAGGGGCCATGGAGCATTGAGATGAGAGCCGTTATGAGGCATGGTGATGACAGTGGTCATGGAGCATTGTGATGAAAGAGATCATGGAGCAATATGATAACAGGGGCCATGGAGCATTGTGATGACAGGGATATTGGAGCATTGTGATGGAAGTAGACATGGATCATTGTGATGACATGTGTCCTGGAACACTGTGATGACACGGTTCATCGAGTATTGTGATGACAAGGGTCATAGCGAATTGTGATGACAAGTGTCATGGGGCATTGTGTGACATTGATCATCTAGGAATTGTGATGAAAGGTATCATGGAGCACTGTGATGACTGGGGGCATGAAGCACTGTGATGAAAATTGTCCTGGATTACTGTGATGACAGCAGTCATGGAGTATTGTGATGACAGGGATTATGCAGCATTGTGTTGACAAGGGTATGGACTATTGTGATGACAATGGTCATGGAGCAATGTGATGAAAGTATTCATGGAACATCGTGAGGAAAAGTAGATGGGAGCATTGTGACGATAAAGGCCATGGAGTATTGTGATGACTAGTGTCATGGAGCATTTTAATGAAAGGTTTCATTGTGCACCATGATGACAAAGGGGACGGAGAATTGTGATGAAACTGGTCCTGGAGCATTGTGATAACAAAAGCCATGGAGCATTGTGATGACAGGCATCATGGAGCATTGTGAAGAAAGGGGCCATGGGGTATTGTAATGACACTAGAGAAATATGATGAAAATGGTCAGCGAGCATAGTGATTAAAGTGGTCATTGAGAATTGTGATGAAAAGCGACATAGAGCATTGTGATGACAAAGGTCATGGAGAACTGTGATGACCAGGGTCATGTAGCATTGTGATGACACGGTCATGGAACATTGTGATGACAGGAATTCTGGAGAATTGTGCTGACAAGGGCCATGGAGCATTGTGATGACACGGTCATGGAAAAATGTGATGAGAAGAATTCCGGAGCATTGTGATGACAAGGGCCATGGAGCATTGTGATGACACGGTCATGGAACATTGTGATGACAAGAATTCTGGAGCATTGTGCTGATGACGGCCATGGAGCATTGTGATGACACAGTCAAGGAACATTGCGATGAAAAAGATTTCTGGAGCATTGTGATGAAAGGTCATGGAGCATTGTGATTAAAGGTGACAAGGAACATTGTGATGATATGGGCAGAGAACTCTGTGATGACAGTGGTCATGCAGTATTGTGACGAAAAGTGTCATGGAACATTCTGCTGACAGCGATCATGGAGCTTATTGGTAAGAGAGGCTATGGAGATTTGTGATGTCAGGCGTCATGGGGCATTGTGTTGAGAGCGGTCTTGGAGCATTGTGATGAAAAGGGTCATGGAGCACTGTGATTACAGGGGCCATGGAGCATTGTTAATACAAAGGCTATGGAGCATTGAGATGACAGGGTTCATGGAGCACCGTGATGAATGTGATCTTGGGTCATTGTGATGACAAGTGTCCTGGAACCTTGTGATGACACGGTTCATGGAGCATTGTGATGACAAGGACCATGGCGAATTGTGATGACATCTGTCATGGGGCATTGTGATGACAGTGGTCATCTAGATTTGCGATGAAAGGTGTCATGGAGCACTGTGATGACAGGGGCCATGGAACATTGTGATGACAAAGGCCATGGAGCATTGTGATGACAAGTGTCATGGGGCTTTTTGATGACATTGGCATGAAGCATTATGATGACAAGTGTTCTGGAGCATTTTGATGACAAGGGCATGGAGCATTGTGATGACAGGGCCCACGGAGCTTTGTGATGAAAAGGGCAGGGTACATTGTGATGACAGGGTTCATGGAGCATTGTGATGAAAGGGGCCATGGAGCATTGAGATGAGAGCCGTTATGAGGCATGGTGATGACAGTGGTCATGGAGCATTGTGATGAAAGAGATCATGGAGCAATATGATAACAGGGGCCATGGAGCATTGTGATGACAGGGGTATTGGAGCATTGTGATGGAAGTAGACATGGATCATTGTGATGACATGTGTCCTGGAACACTGTGATGACACGGTTCATCGAGTATTGTGATGACAAGGGTCATAGCGAATTGTGATGACAAGTGTCATGGGGCATTGTGTGACATTGATCATCTAGGAATTGTGATGAAAGGTATCATGGAGCACTGTGATGACTGGGGGCATGAAGCACTGTGATGAAAATTGTCCTGGATTACTGTGATGACAGCAGTCATGGAGAATTGTGATGACAGGGATTATGCAGCATTGTGTTGACAAGGGTATGGACTATTGTGATGACAATGGCCATGGAGTAATGTGATGAAAGTATTCATGGAACATCGTGAGGAAAAGTAGATGGGAGCATTGTGACGATAAAGGCCATGGAGTATTGTGATGACTAGTGACATGGAGCATTTTAATGAAAGGTTTCATTGTGCA
This sequence comes from Balaenoptera acutorostrata, assembly GCF_949987535.1. Classification (NCBI taxonomy): domain Eukaryota; kingdom Metazoa; phylum Chordata; class Mammalia; order Artiodactyla; family Balaenopteridae; genus Balaenoptera; species Balaenoptera acutorostrata. The sequence goes on along the minus strand of NW_026646025.1, from coordinate 2,061,382 downwards.
CCATGATGACAAAGGGGATGGAGAATTGTGATGAAACTGGTCCTGGAGCATTGTGATAACAAAAGCCGTGGAGCATTGTGATGACAGGCATCATGGAGCATTGTGAAGAAAGGGGCCATGGGGTATTGAAATGACACTAGAGAAATATGATGAAAATGGTCAGCGAGCATAGTGATTAAAGTGGTCATTGAGAATTGTGATGAAAAGCGACATAGAGCATTGTGATGACAAAGGTCATGGAGAACTGTGATGACCAGGGTCAGGTAGCATTGTGATGACACAGTCATGGAACATTGTGATGACAAGAATTCTGGAGCATTGTGCTGACTAGGGCCATGGACCATTGTGATGACATGGTCATGGAACATTGTGATGACAAGAATTCTGGAGCATTGTGATGACAAGGGTCATGGAGCATTGTGATGATACGGTCATGGAACATTGTGATGACAAGAATTCTGCAGCATTGCGATGACAAGGGCCATGGCGCTTTGTGATGACACGGTCATGGAACATTGTCATGAGAAGAATTCTGGAGCATTGTGCTGACAAGGGCCATGGAGCATTGTGATGACACTGTCATGGATCATTGTGATGACAAGAATTCTGCAGCATTGTGATGACAAGGGCCATGGAGCATTATGATGACATGGTCAAGGAACATTGCGAAGACAAGATTTCTGGAGCATTGTGATGAAAGGGCATGGAGCTTTGTGATTAAAGGTGACAAGGAACATTGTGATGATATGGGCAGAAAACTCTGTGATGACAGTGGTCATGGAGTATTGTGACAAAAATGTCATGGAACATTGTGCTGACAAGGGCCATGGAGCATTGTGATGACACGGTCATGGAACATTTTGATGACAAGAATTCTGGAGCATTGTGCTGAAAAGGGCCATAGAGCATTGTGATGACACGGTCATGGAACAATGTAATGAGAAGAATTCCGGAGCATTGTGATGACAAGGGCCATGGAGCATTGTGATGACACGGCCATGGAACATTGTGATGACAAGAATTCTGGAGCATTCTGATGACAAAGGATATGGAGCATTGTGATGACACGGTCATGGAACATTGTGATGACAAGAATTCTGGAGCATTCTGGTGACAAGTGCCATAGAGCATTGTGATGACACGTTCATGGAATATAGTAATGACAAGAATTCTGGAGCATTATGATGACAAGGGCCATGGAGCATTGTGATGACACGGCCATGGAACATTGTGATGACAAGAATTCTGGAGCATTGTGATGACAGTGGCCATGGAGCATTGTGTTCACACGGTCATGGAACATTTTGATGAGAAGAATTCTGGAGCATTGTCATGACAAGGGCCATGGAGCATTGTGATGACACGGTTATGTAACATTGTGATGAAAAGAATTCTGGAGCACTGTGATGACAAGGGCCATGGAGCATTGTGATGACACGGTCATGGAACATTGTGATGACAAGAATTCTGGAGCATTATGATGACAATGGCCATGGAGCATTGTGATGATAAGGTCATGGAATATTGTGATGACAAGAATTCTGGAGCATTATGATGACAAGGGCCATGGAGCATTGTGATGACACGGCCATGGATCATTGTGATGACAAGAATTCTGGAGCATTGTGATTGCAATGGCCATGGAGCATTGTGATGACACGGTATGGAACATTGTGATGACAAGAATTCTGGACCATTGTGATGACAAGGGCCATGGAGCATTGTGATGACACGGTCATGGAACATTGTGATGACAGGAATTCTGGAGCATTGTGCTGACAAGGGCCATGGAGCATTGTGATGACACGGTCATGGAACAATGTGATGAGAAGAATTCCGGAGCATTGTGATGACAAGGGCCATGGAGCATTGTGATGACACGGTCATGGAACATTGTGATGACAAGAATTCTGGAGCATTGTGCTGATGACGGCCATGGAGCATTGTGATGACACAGTCAAGGAACATTGCGATGAAAAAGATTTCTGGAGCATTGTGATGAAAGGGCATGGAGCATTGTGATTAAAGGTGACAAGGAACATTGTGATGATATGGGCAGAGAACTCTGTGATGACAGTGGTGATGCAGTATTGTGACGAAAAGTGTCATGGAACATTCTGCTGACAGCGATCATGGAGCTTTTTGGTAAGAGAGGCTATGGAGATTTGTGATGTGAGGCGTCATGGGGCATTGTGTTGAGAGTGGTCTTGGAGCATTGTGATGAAAAGGGTCATGGAGCACTGTGATTACAGGGGCCATGGAGCATTGTGAATACAAAGGCTATGGAGCATTGAGATGACAGGGTTCATGGAGCACTGTGATGAATGTGATCTTGGATCATTGTGATGACAAGTGTCCTGGAACCTTGTGATGACACGGTTCATGGAGCATTGTGATGACAAGGACCATGGCGAATTGTGATGACATCTGTCATGGGGCATTGTGATGACAGTGGTCATCTAGATTTGCGATGAAATGTATCATGGAGCACTGTGATGACAGGGGCCATGGAACATTGTGATGACAAAGGCCATGGAGCATTGTGATGACAAGTGTCATGGGGCATTTTGATGACATTGGCATGGAGCATTATGATGACAAGAGTTCTGGAGCATTTTGATGACAAGGGCATGGAGCATTGTGAGGACAGGGCCCACGGAGCTTTGTGATGAAAAGGGCAGGGTACATTGTGATGACAGGGTTCATGGAGCATTGTGATGAAAGGGGCCATGGAGCATTGAGATGAGAGCCGTTATGAGGCATGGTGATGACAGTGGTCATGGAGCATTGTGATGAAAGAGATCATGGAGCAATATGATAACAGGGGCCATGGAGCATTGTGATGACAGGGGTATTGGAGCATTGTGATGGAAGTAGACATGGATCATTGTGATGACATGTGTCCTGGAACACTGTGATGACACGGTTCATCGAGTATAGTGATGACAAGGGTCATAGCGAATTTTGATGACAAGTGTCATGGGGCATTGTGTGACATTGATCATCTAGGAATTGTGATGAAAGGTATCATGGAGCACTGTGATGAAAATTGTCCTGGATTATTGTGATGACAGCAGTCATGGAGAATTGTGATGACAGGGATTATGCAGCATTGTGCTGACTAGGGCCATGGACCATTGTGATGACATGTTCATGGAACATTGTGATGACAAGAATTCTGGAGCATTGTGATGACAAGGGTCATGGAGCATTGTGATGATACGGTCATGGAACATTGTCATGAGAAGAATTCTGGAGCATTGTGCTGACAAGGGCCATGGAGCATTGTGATGGTACGGTCATGGAACATTGTGATGAGAAGAATTCTGGAGCATTATGATGACAAGGGCCATGGAGCATTGTGATGACTCGGCCATGGAACATTGTGATGACAAGAATTCTGGAGCATTGTGATGACAAGGGCCATGGAGCATTGTGATGACATGGTCAAGGAACATTGCGATGACAAGATTTCTGGAGCATTGTGATGAAAGGGCATGGAGCTTTGTGATTAAAGGTGACAAGGAACATTGTGATGATATGGGCAGAAAACTCTGTGATGACAGTGGTCATGGAGTATTGTGACAAAAAGTGTCATGGAACATTGTGCTGACAAGGGCCATGGAGCATTGTGATGACACGGTCATGGAACATTGTGATGACAAGAATTCTGGAGCATTGTGCTGACAAGGGCCATGGAGCATTGTGATGACACGGTCAAGGAACATTGTGATGACAAGAATTCTGGAGCATTGTGCTGAAAAGGGCCATGGAGCATTGTGATGACACGGTCATGGAACAATGTGATGAGAAGAATTCCGGAGCCTTGTGATGACAAGGGCCATGGAGCATTGTGATGACACGGTCATGGAACATTGTGATGAGAAGAATTCTGGAGCATTGTGCTGATGACGGACATGGAGCATTGTGATGACACAGTCAAGGAACATTGCGATGAGAAAGATTTCTGGAGCATTGTGGTGAAAGGGCATGGAGCATTGTGATTAAAGGTGACAAGGAACATTGTGATGATATGGGCAGAGAACTCTGTGGTGACAGTGGTCTTGCAGTATTGTGACGAAAAGTGTCATGGAACATTCTGCTGACAGCGATCATGGAGCTTTTTGGTAAGAGAGGCTATGGAGATTTGTGATGTCAGGCGTCATGGGGCATTGTGTTGAGAGCGGTCTTGGAGCATTGTGATGAAAAGGGTCATGGAGCACTGTGATTACAGGGGCCATGGAGCATTGTGAATACAAAGGCTATGGAGCATTGAGATGACAGGGTTCATGGAGCACTGTGATGAATGTGATCTTGGATCATTGTGATGACAAGTGTCCTGGAACCTTGTGATGACACGGTTCATGGAGCATTGTGATGACAAGGACCATGGCGAATTGTGATGACATCTGTCATGGGGCATTGTGATGACAGTGGTCATCTAGATTTGCGATGAAAGGTATCATGGAGCACTGTGATGACAGGGGCCATGGAACATTGTGATGACAAGAATTCTGGAGCATTGTGATGACAAGGGTCATGGAGCATTGTGATGACACGGTCATGGAACATTGTGATGACAAGAATTCTGCAGCATTGTGATGACAAAGGTCATGGAGCATTGTGATGACATGGTCAAGGATCATTGAGATGACAAGATTTCTGGAGCATTGTGATGAAAGTGCATGGAGCATTGTGATTAAAGGTGACAAGGAACATTGTGATGATATGGGCAGAAAACTCTCTGATGACAGTGGTCATGGAGTATTGTGACAAAAAGTGTCATGGAACATTGTGCTGAAAAGAGCCATGGAGCATTGTGATGACACGGTCATGGAATATAGTAATGACAAGAATTCTGGAGCATTATGATGACAAGGGCCATGGAGCATTGTGATGACACGGCCATGTAACATTGTGATGACAAGAATTCTGGAGAATTGTGATGACAGTGGCCATGGAGCATTGTATTGACACGGTCATGGAACATTGTGATGAGAAGAATTCTGGAGCATTGTCATGACAAGGGCCATGGAACATTGTGATGACACGGTTATGGAACATTGTGATGACAAGAATTCTGGAGCATTGTGATGACAAGGGTCATGGAGCATTGTGATGATACGGTCATGGAACATTGTGATGACAAGAATTCTGCAGCATTGTGATGACAAGGGCCATGGAGCATTGTGATGACACGGTCATGGAATATTGTGATGAGAAGAATTCTGGATCATTGTGATGACAAGTGTCATGGAGCATTGTGATGACATGGTCAAGGAACATTGCGATGACAACATTTCTGAAGCATTGTGATGAAAGGGCATGGAGAATTGTGATTAAAGGTGACAAGGAACATTGTGATGATATGGGAAGAAAACTCTGTGATGACAGTGGTCATGGAGTATTGTGACAAAATTGTCATGGAACATTGTGCTGACAAGGGCCATGGAGCATTGTGATGACACGGTCAAGGAACATTGTGATGAAAAGAATTCTGGAGCATTATGATGACAAGGGCCATGGAGCATTGTGATGACACGGTCATGAAACATTGTCATGAGAAGAATTCTGGAGCATTGTGCTGACAAGGGCCATGGCGAATTGTGATGACATCTGTCATGGGGCATTGTGATGACAGTGGTCATCTAGATTTGCGATGAAAGGTATCATGGAGCACTGTGATAACAGGGGCCATGGAACATTGTGATGACAAAGGCCATGGAGCATTGTGATGACAAGTGTCATGGGGCATTTTGATGACATTGGCATGGAGCATTATGATGACAAGAGTTCTGGAGCATTTTGATGACAAGGGCATGGAGCATTGTGATGACAGGGCCCACGGAGCTTTGTGATGAAAAGGGCAGGGTACATTGTGATGACAGGGTTCATGGAGCATTGTGATGAAAGGGGCCATGGAGCATTGAGATGAGAGCCGTTATGAGGCGTGGTGATGACAGTGGTCATGGAGCATTGTGATGAAAGAGATCATGGAGCAATATGATAACAGGGGCCATGGAGCATTTTGATGCCAGGGGTATTGGAGCATTGTGATGCAAGTAGACATGGATCATTGTGATGACATGGGTCCTGAAACAGTGTGATGACACAGTTCATCGAGTATTGTGATGACAAGGGTCATAGCGAATTGTGATGACAAGTGTCATGGGGCATTGTGATGACATTGATCATCTAGGAATTGTGATGAAAGGTATCATGGAGCACTGTGATGACTGCGGGCATGAAGCACTGTGATGAAAATTGTCCTGGATTATTGTGATGACAGCAGTCATGGAGAATTGTGATGACAGGGATTATGCAGCATTGTGTTGACAAGGGTATGGACTATTGTGATGACAATGGTCATGGAGCAATGTGATGAAAGTATTCATGGAACATCGTGAAGAAAAGTGCATGGGAGCATTGTGACAATAAAGGCCATAGATTATTGTGATGACTAGTGTCATGGAGCATTTTAATGAAAGGTTTCATTGTGCACCATGATGACAAAGGGGATGGAGAATTGTTATGAAACTGGTCCTGGAGCATTGTGATAACAAAAGCCATGGAGCATTGTGATGACAGGCATCATGGAGCATTTTGAAGAAAGGGGCCATGGGGTATTGTAATGACACTAGAGAAATATGATGAAAATGGTCAGCGAGCATAGTGATTAAAGTGGTCATTGAGAATTGTGATGAAAAGCGACATAGAGCATTGTGATGACAAAGGTCATGGAGAACTGTGATGACCAGGGTCATGTAGCATTGTGATTACACGGTCATGGAACATTGTGATGACAAGAATTCTGGAGCATTGTGCTGACAAGGGCCATGGACCACTGTGATGACAAGAATTCTGGAGCATTATGATGACAAGGACCATGGAGCATTGTGATGACACGGCCATGGAACATTGTGATGACACGGTCATGGAACAATGTGATGAGAAGAATTCCGGAGCATTGTGATGACAAGGGCCATGGAGCATTGTGATGACACGGTCATGGAATATTGTGATGAGAAGAATTCTGGATCATTGTGATGACAAGTGTCATGGAGCATTGTGATGACATGGTCAAGGAACATTTCGATGACAACATTTCTGAAGCATTGTGATGAAAGGGCATGGAGAATTGTGATTAAAGGTGACAAGGAACATTGTGATGATATGGGAAGAAAACTCTGTGATGACAGTGGTCATGGAGTATTGTGACAAAATTGTCATGGAACATTGTGCTGACAAGGGCCATGGAGCATTGTGATGACACGGTCAAGGAACATTGTGATGACAAGAATTCTGGAGCATTATGATGACAAGGGCCATGGAGCATTGTGATGACACGGCCATGGAACATTGTGATGACACGGTCATGGAACAATGTGATGAGAAGAATTCCGGAGCATTGTGCTGACAAGGGCCATGGAGCATTGTGATGACACGGTCATGGAACATTGTGATGACAAGAATTCTGGAGCATTCTGATGACAAGCGCCATAGAGCATTGTGATGACACGTTCATGGAATATAGTAATGACAAGAATTCTGGAGCATTATGATGACAAGGGCCATGGAGCATTGTGATGACACGGCCATGGAACATTGTGATTACAAGAATTCTGGAGCATTGTGATGACAGTGGCCATGGAGCTTTGTGCTGACACGGTCATGGAACATTGTGATGAGAAGAATTCTGGAACATTGTCATGACCAGAGCCATGGAGCATTGTGATGACACGGCCATGGAACATTTTGATGACAAGAATTCTGGAGCATTCTGATGACAAAGGCAATGGAGCATTGTGATGACACGGTCATGGAACATTTTGATGACAAGAATTCTGGAGCATTGTGCTGACAAGGGCCATGGAGCATTGTGATGACATGGTCATGGAACATTGTGATGACAGGAATTCTGGAGCATTGTGCTGAAAAGGGCCATGGAGCATTGTGATGACACGGTCATGGAACATTGTGATGAGAAGAATTCCGGAGCATTGTGATGACAAGGGCCATGAAGCATTGTGATGACACGGTCATGGAACATTGTGATGACAAGAATTCTGGAGCATTGTGCTGATGACGGCCATGGAGCATTGTGATGACACAGTCAAGGAACATTGCGATGAAAAAGATTTCTGGAGCATTGTGATGAAAGGGCATGGAGCATTGTGATTAAAGGTGACAAGGAACATTGTGATGATATGGGCAGAGAACTCTGTGATGACAGTGGTCATGCAGTATTGTGACGAAAAGTGTCATGGAACATTCTGCTGACAGCAATCATGGAGCTTTTTGGTAAGAGAGGCTATGGAGATTTGTGATGTCAGGCGTCATGGGGCATTGTGTTGAGAGCGGTCTTGGAGCATTGTGATGAAAAGGGTCATGGAGCACTGTGATTACAGGGGCCATGGAGCATTGTGAATACAAAGGCTATGGAGCATTGAGATGACAGGGTTCATGGAGCACCGTGATGAATGTGATCTTGGGTCATTGTGATGACAAGTGTCCTGGAACCTTGTGATGACACGGTTCATGGAGCATTGTGATGACAAGGACCATGGCGAATTGTGATGACATCTGTCATGGGGCATTGTGATGACAGTGGTCATCTAGATTTGCGATGAAAGGTATCATGGAGCACTGTAATGACAGGGGCCATGGAACATTGTGATGACAAAGGCCATGGAGCATTGTGATGACAAGTGTCATGGGGCTTTTTGATGACATTGGCATGGAGCATTATGATGACAAGAGTTCTGGAGCATTTTGATGACAAGGGCATGTAGCATTGTGATGACAGGGCCCACGGAGCTTTGTGATGAAAAGGGCAGGGTACATTGTGATGACAGGGTTCATGGAGCATTGTGATGAAAGGGGCCATGGAGCATTGAGATGAGAGCCGTTATGAGGCATGGTGATGACAGTGGTCATGGAGCATTGTGATGAAAGAGATCATGGAGCAATATGATAACAGGGGCCATAGAGCATTGTGATGACAGGGGTATTGGAGCATTGTGATGGAAGTAGACATGGATCATTGGAATGACATGTGTCCTGGAACACTGTGATGACACGGTTCATCGAGTATTGTGATGACAAGGGTCATAGCGAATTGTGATGACAAGTGTCATGGGGCATTGTGATGACATTGATCATCTAGGAATTGTGATGAAAGGTATCATGGAGCACTGTGATGACTGGGGGCATGAAGCACTGTGATGAAAATTGTCCTGGATGACTGTGATGACAGCAGTCATGGAGAATTGTGATGACAGGGATTCTGCAGCATTGTGTTGACAAGGGTATGGACTATTGTGATGACAATGGTCATGGAGCAATGTGATGAAAGTATTCATGGAACATCGTGAGGAATAGTGCATGGGAGAATTGTGACGATAAAGGCCATGGAGTATTGTGATGACTAGTGTCATGGAGCATTTTAATGAAAGGTTTCATTGTGCACCATGATGACAAAGGGGATGGAGAATTGTGATGAAACTGGTCCTGGAGCATTGTGATAACAAAAGCCATGGAGCATTGTGATGACAGGCATCATGGAGCATTGTGAAGAAAGTGGCCATGGGGTATTGTAATGACACTAGAGAAATATGATGAAAATGGTCAGCGAGCATAGTGATTAAAGTGCTCATTGAGAATTGTGAGGAAAAGCGACATAGAGGATTGTGATGACAAAAGTCATGGAGAACTGTGATGACCAGGGTCATGTAGCATTGTGATGACACGGTCATGGAACATTGTGATGACAAGAATTCTGGAGCATTGTCCTGACAAGGGCCATGGACCATTGTGATGACATGGTTATGGAACATTGTGATGACAAGAATTCTGGAGCATTGTGATGACAATGGCCATGGAGCATTGTGATGACACTGTCATGGAACATTGTGATGACAGGAATTCTGGAGCATTGTGCTGAAAAGGGCCATGGAGCATTGTGATGACACGGTCATAGAACAATGTGATGAGAAGAATTCCGGAGCATTGTGATGACAAGGGCCATGAAGCATTGTGATGACACGGTCATGGAACATTGTGATGACAAGAATTCTGGAGCATTGTGCTGATGACGGCCATGGAGCATTGTGATGAAACAGTCAAGGAACATTGCGATGAAAAAGATTTCTGGAGCATTGTGATGAAAGGGCATGGAGCATTGTGATTAAAGGTGACAAGGAACATTGTGATGATATGGGCAGAGAACTCTGTGATGACAGTGGTCATGCAGTATTGTGACGAAAATTGTCATGGAACATTCTGCTGACAGCGATCATGGAGCTTTTTGGTAAGAGAGGCTATGGAGATTTGTGATGTCAAGCGTCATGGGGCATTGTGTTGAGAGCGGTCTTGGAGCATTGTGATGAAAAGGGTCATGGAGCACTGTGATTACAGGGGCCATGGAGCATTGTGAATACAAAGGCTATGGAGCATTGAGATGACAGGGTTCATGGAGCACCGTGATGAATGTGATCTTTGGTTATTGTGATGACAAGTGTCCTGGAACCTTGTGATGACACGGTTCATGGAGCATTGTGATGACAAGGACCATGGCGAATTGTGATGACATCTGTCATGGGGCATTGTGATGACAGTGGTCATCTAGATTTGCGATGAAAGGTATCATGGAGCACTGTGATGACAGGGGCCATGGAACATTGTGATGACAAAGGCCATGGAGCATTGTGATGAGAAGTGTCATGGGGCATTTTGATGACATTGGCATGGAGCATTATGATGACAAGAGTTCTGGAGCATTTTGATGACAAGGGCATGGAGCATTGTGAGGACAGGGCCCACGGAGCTTTGTGATGAAAAGGGCAGGGTACATTGTGATGACAGGGTTCATGGAGCATTGTGATGAAAGGGGCCATGGAGCATTGAGATGAGAGCCGTTATGAGGCATGGTGATGACAGTGGTCATGGAGCATTGTGATGAAAGAGATCATGGAGCAATATGATAACAGGGGCCATGGAGCATTGTGATGACAGGGGTATTGGAGCATTGTGATGGAAGTAGACATGGATCATTGTGATGACATGTGTCCTGGAACACTGTGATGACACGGTTCATCGAGTATTGTGATGACAAGGGTCATAGCGAATTGTGATGACAAGTGTCATGGGGCATTGTGATGACATTGATCATCTAGGAATTGTGATGAAAGGTATCATGGAGCACTGTGATGACTGGGGGCATGAAGCACTGTGATGAAAATTGTCCTGGATTATTGTGATGACAGCAGTCATGGAGAATTGTGATGACAGGGATTCTGCAGCATTGTGTTGACAAGGGTATGGACTATTGTGATGACAATGGTCATGGAGCAATGTGATGAAAGTATTCATGGAACATCGTGATGAAAAGTGCATGGGAGCATTGTGACGATAAAGGCCATGGAGTATTGTGATGACTAGTGTCATGGAGCATTTTAATGAAAGGTTTCATTGTGCACCATGATGACAAAGGGGATGGAGAATTGTGATGAAACTGGTCCTGGAGCATTTTGATAACAAAAGCCATGGAGCATTGTGATGACAGGCATCATGGAGCATTGTGAAGAAAGGGGCCATGGGGTATTGTAATGACACTAGAGAAATATGATGAAAATGGTCAGCGAGCATAGTGATTAAAGTGGTCATTGAGAATTGTGATGAAAAGTGACATAGAGCATTGTGATGACAAAGGTCATGGAGAACTGTGATGACCAGGGTCATGTAGCATTGTGATGACACGGTTATGGCACATTGTGATGACAAGAATTCTGGAGCATTGTGCTGACAAGGGTCATGGAGCATTGTGATGACACGGTCATGGAACATTGTGATGACAAGAATTCTGCAGCATTGCGATGACAAAGGCCATGGAGCATTGTGATGACACGGTCATGGAACATTGTCATGAGAAGAATTCTGGAGCATTGTGCTGAAAAGGGCCATGGAGCGTTGTGATGATACGGTCATGGAACATTGTGATGAGAAGAATTCTGGAGCATTATGATTACAAGGGCCATGGAGCATTGTGATGACACGGTCATGGAACATTGTGATGACAAGAATTCTGGAGAATTGTGGTGACAAGGTTCATGGAGAATTGTGATGACACGGTCAAGGAACAATGCGATTACAAGATTTCTGGAGCATTGTGGTGAAATGGTATGGAGCATTGTGATTGAAGGTGATAAGGAACATTGTGATGATATGGGCAGAGAACTCTTGATGAGACAGGACATGGAGTATTGTGACGAAAACTGTCATGGAACATTGTGCGGACAGGGATCACGGAGCTCTTTGGTAAGAGAGGCCATGGAGATTTGTGATGGCAGGCATCATGGGGCATTGTGTTGACAGCGGTCTTGGAGCATTGTGATGGAAGGCGTCATGGAGCATTGTGATTACAGGGGCCATGGAGCATTGTGAATTCAAAGGCTATGGAGCATTGAGATGACAGGTTTCATGGAGCACTGTGATGAATGTGATCTTGTATCATTGTGATGACAAGTGTCCTGGAACCTTGAGATGACACGGTTCATGGAGTATTGTGATGACAAGGACCATGGCGAATTGTGATGACATCTGTCATGGGGCATTGTGATGACAGTGGTCATCTAGATTTGCGATGAAAGGTATCATGGAGCACTGTGATAACAGGGGCCATGGAACATTGTGATGACAAAGGCCATGGAGCATTGTGATGACAAGTGTCATGGGGCATTTTGATGACATTGGCATGGAGCATTATGATGACAAGAGTTCTGGAGCATTTTGATGACAAGGGCATGGAGCATTGTGATGACAGGGCCCACGGAGCTTTGTGATTAAAAAGGCAGGGTACATTGTGATGACAGGTTTCATGGAGCATTGTGATGAAAGGGGCCATGGAGCATTGAGATGAGAGCCGTTATGAGGCATGGTGATGACAGTGGTCATGGAGCATTGTGATGAAAGAGATCATGGAGCAATATGATAACAGGGGCCATGGAGCATTGTGATGACAGGGGTATTGGAGCATTGTGATGGAAGTAGACATGGATCATTGTGATGACATGTGTCCTGGAACACTGTGATGACACGGTTCATCGAGTATTGTGATGACAAGTGTCATGGGGCATTGTGATGACATTGATCATCTAGGAATTGTGTTGAAAGGTATCATGGAGCACTGTGATGACTGGGCGCATGAAGCACTGTGATGAAAATTGTCCTGGATTATTGTGATGACAGCAGTCATGGAGAATTGTGATGACAGGGATTATGCAGCATTGTGTTGACAAGGGTATGGACTATTGTGATGACAATGGTCATGGAGCAATGTGATGAAAGTATTCATGGAACATCGTGATGAAAAGTGCATGGGAGCATTGTGACGATAAAGGCCATGGAGTATTGTGATGACTAGTGTCATGGAGCATTTTAATGAAAGGTTTCATTGTGCACCATGATGACAAAGGGGATGGAGAATTGTGATGAAACTGGTCCTGGAGCATTGTGATAACAAAAGCCATGGAGCATTGTGATGACAGGCATCATGGAGCATTGTGAAGAAAGGGGCCATGGGGTATTGTAATGACACTAGAGAAATATGATGAAAATGGTCAGCGAGCATAGTGATTAAAGTGGTCATTGAGAATTGTGATGAAAAGCGACATAGAGCATTGTGATGACAAAGGTCATGGAGAACTGTGATGACCAGGGTCATGGAACATTGTGATGACACGGTCATGGAACATTGTGATGACAGGAATTCTGGAGCATTGTGCTGGAAAGGGCCATGGAGGATTGTGATGACACGGTCATGGAACAATGTGATGAGAAGAATTCCGGAGCATTGTGATGACAAGGGTCATGGAGCATTGTGATGACAGGGCCATGGAACATTGTGATGACAAGAATTCGGGAGCATTGTGATGACAATGGCCATGGAGCATTGTGATGACACGGTCATGGAACATTGTGATGAGAAGAATTCTGGAGCATTGTCATGACAAGGGCCATGGAGCATTGTGATGACACAGTCATGGAACATTGTGATGACAAGAATTCTGGAGCGTTGTGATGACAAGGGCCATTGAGCATTGTGATGACACGGTCACGGAACATTGTGATGACAAGAATTCTGGAGTATTGTGCTGATGACGGCCATGGAGCATTGTGGTGACACGGTCCTGGAACATTGTGATGAGAAGAATTCTGGAGCATTGTGATGACAATGGCCATGGAGCATTGTGATGACACGGTATGGAACATTGTGATGACAAGAATTCTGGAGCATTGTGCTGACAAGGGCCATGGCGCATTGTGATGACACGGTTATGGAACATTGTGATGACAGCAATTCTGGAGCATTGTGCTGAAAAGGGCCATGGAGCATTGTGATGACACGGTCATGGAACAATGTGATGAGAAGAATTCCGGAGCATTGTGATGACAAGGGCCATGGAGCATTGTGATGACACGGTCATGGAACATTGTGATGACAAGAATTCTGGAGCATTGTGCTGATGACGGCCATGGAGCATTGTGATGACACAGTCAAGGAACATTGCGATGAAAAAGATTTCTGGAGCATTGTGATGAAAGGGCATGGAGCATTGTGATTAAAGGTGACAAGGAGCATTGTGATGATATGGGCAGAGAACTCTGTGATGACAGTGTTCATGCAGTATTGTGACGAAAAGTGTCATGGAACATTCTGCTGACAGCGATCATGGAGCTTTTTGGTAAGAGAGGCTATGGAGATTTGTGATGTCAGGCGTCATGGGGCATTGTGTTGAGAGCGGTCTTGGAGCATTGTGATGAAAAGGGTCATGGAGCACTGTGATTACAGGGGCCATGGAGCATTGTGAATACAAAGGCTATGGAGCATTGAGATGACAGGGTTCATGGAGCACTGTGATGAATGTGATGTTGGATCATTGTGATGACAAGTGTCCTGGAACCTTGTGATGAGACGGTTCATGGAGCATTGTGATGACAAGGACCATGGCGAATTGTGATGACATCTGTCATGGGGCATTGTGATGACAGTGGTCATCTAGATTTGCGATGAAAGGTATCATGGAGCACTGTGATGACAGGGGCCATGGAACATTGTGATGACAAAGGCCATGGAGCATTGTGATGACAAGTGTCATGGGGCATTTTGATGACATTGGCATGGAGCATTATGATGACAAGAGTTCTGGAGCATTTTGATGACTAAGGCATGGAGCATTCTGATGACAGGGCCCACGGAGCTTTGTGATTAAAAAGGCAGGGTACATTGTGATGACAGGTTTCATGGAGCATTGTGATGAAAGGGGCCATGGAGCATTGAGATGAGAGCCGTTATGAGGCATGGTGATGACAGTGGTCATGGAGCATTGTGATGAAAGAGATCATGGAGCAATATGATAACAGGGGCCATGGAGCATTGTGATGACAGGGGTATTGGAGCATTGTGATGGAAGTAGACATGGATCATTGTGATGACATGTGTCCTGGAACACTGTGATGACACGGTTCATCGAGTATTGTGATGACAAGGGTCATAGCGAATTGTGATGACAAGTGTCATGGGGCATTGTGATGACATTGATCATCTAGGAATTGTGATGAAAGGTATCATGGAGCACTGTGATGACTGGGGGCATGAAGCACTGTGATGAAAATTGTCCTGGATTATTGTGATGACAGCAGTCATGGAGAATTGTGATGACAGGGATTCTGCAGCATTGTGTTGACAAGGGCATGGACTATTGTGATGACAATGGTCATGGAGCAATGTGATGAAAGTATTCATGGAACATCGTGATGAAAAGTGCATGGGAGCATTGTGACGATAAAGGCCATGGAGTATTGTGATGACTAGTGTCATGGAGCATTTTAATGAAAGGATTCATTGTGCACCATGATGACAAAGGGGATGGAGAATTGTGATGAAACTTGTCCTGGAGCATTGTGATAACAAAAGCCATGGAGCATTGTGATGACAGGCATCATGGAGCATTGTGAAGAAAGGGGCCATGGGGTATTGTAATGACACTAGAGAAATATGATGAAAATGGTCAGCGAGCATAGTGATTAAAGTGGTCATTGAGAATTGTGATGAAAAGCGACATAGAGCATTATGATGACAAAGGTCATGGAGAACTGTGATGACCAGGGTCATGGAACATTGTGATAACACGGTCATGGAACATTGTGATGACAGGAATTCTCGAGCATTGTGCTGACAAGGGCCATGGACCATTGTGATGACATGGTCATGGAACATTGCGATGACAAGAAATATGGAGCATTGTGATAAAAGGGCATGGAGCATTGTGATTAAAGGTGACAAGGAACATTGTGATGATATGGGCAGAAAACTCTGTGATGACAGTGGTCATGGAGTATTGTGACAAAAAGTGTAATGGAACATTGTGCTGACAAGGGCCATGGAGCATTGTGATGACATGGTCATGGAACATTGTGATGACAGGAATTCTGGAGCATTGTGCTGAAAAGGGCCATGGAGAATTGTGATGACACGGTCATGGAACAATGTGATGAGAAGAATTCCGGAGCTTTGTGATGTCAAGGGCCATGGAGCATTGTGATGACATGGTCATGGAACATTGTGATGAGAAGAATTCCGGAGCATTGTGATGACAAGGGCCATGGAGCATTGTGATGACACGGTCATGGAACATTGTGATGACAAGAATTCTGGAGCATTGTGCTGATGACGGCCATGGAGCATTGTGATGACACAGTCAAGGAACATTGCGATGAAAAAGATTTCTGGAGCATTGTGATGAAAGGGCATGGAGCATTGTGATTAAAGGTGACAAGGAGCATTGTGATGATATGGGCAGAGAACTCTGTGATGACAGTGTTCATGCAGTATTGTGACGAAAACTGTCATGGAACATTCTGCTGACAGCGATCATGGAGCTTTTTGGTAAGAGAGGCTATGGAGATTTGTGATGTCAGGCGTCATGGGGCATTGTGTTGAGAGTGGTCTTGGAGCATTGTGATGAAAAGGGTCATGGAGCACTGTGATTACAGGGGCCATGGAGCATTGTGAATACAAAGGCTATGGAGCATTGAGATGACAGGGTTCATGGAGCACTGTGATGAATGTGATCTTGGATCATTGTGATGACAAGTGTCCTGGAACCTTGTGATGACACGGTTCATGGAGCATTGTGATGACAAGGACCATGGCGAATTGTGATGACATCTGTCATGGGGCATTGTGATGACAGTGGTCATCTAGATTTGCGATGAAAGGTATCATGGAGCACTGTGATGACAGGGGCCATGGAACATTGTGATGACAAAGGCCATGGAGCATTGTGATGACAAGTGTCATGGGGCATTTTGATGACATTGGCATGGAGCATTATGATGACAAGAGTTCTGGAGCATTTTGATGACTAAGGCATGGAGCATTGTGATGACAAGTGTCATGGGGCTTTTTGATGACATTGGCATGGAGCATTATAATGACAAGAGTTCTGGAGCATTTTGATGACAAGGGCATGGAGCATTGTGATGACAGGGCCCACGGAGCTTTGTGATGAAAAGGGCAGGGTACATTGTGATGACAGGGTTCATGGAGCATTGTGATGAAAGGGGCCATGGAGCATTGAGATGAGAGCCGTTATGAGGCATGGTGATGACAGTGGTCATGGAGCATTGTGATGAAAGAGATCATGGAGCACTGTGATGACTGGGGGCAGGAAGCACTGTGATGAAAATTGTCCTGGATTATTGTGATGACAGCAGTCATGGAGACTTGTGATGACAGGGATTATGCAGCATTGTGTTGACAAAGGTATGGACTATTGTGATGACAATGGTCATGGAGCAATGTGATGAAAGTATTCATGGAACATCGTGAAGAAAAGTGCATGGGAGCATTGTGACGATAAAGGCCATGGAGTATTGTGATGACTAGTGTCATGGAGCATTTTAATGAAAGGTTTCATTGTGCACCATGATGACAAAGGGGATGGAGAATTGTGATGAAACTGGTCCTGGAGCATTGTGATAACAAAAGCCATGGAGCATTGTGATGACAGGCATCATGGAGCATTGTGAAGAAAGGGGCCATGGGGTATTGTAATGACACTAGAGAAATATGATGAAAATGGTCAGCGAGCATAGTGATTAAAGTGGTCATAGAGAATTGTGATGAAAAGCGACATAGAGCATTGTGATGACAAAGGTCATGGAGAACTGTGATGACCAGGGTCATGTAGCATTGTGATGACACGGTCATGGAACATTGTGATGACAAGAATTCTGGAGCATTGTGCTGACAAGGGCCATGGACCATTGTGATGACATGGTCATGGAACATTGTGATGACAAGAATTCTGGAGCATTGTGATGACAAGGGTCATGGAGCATTGTGATGACACGGTCATGGAACATTGTGATGACAAGAATTCTGCAGCATTGCAATGACAAGGGCCATGGAGCATTGTGATGACACGGTCATGGAACATTGTCATGAGAAGAATTCTGGAGCATTGTGCTGACAAGGGCCATGGAGCATTGTGATGATACGGTCATGGAACATTGTGATGAGAAGAAATCTGGAGCATTATGATGACAAGGGCCATGGAGCATTGTGATGACACGGCATGGAACATTGTGATGACAAGAATTCTGGAGCATTGTGATGACAAGGGCCATGGAGCATTGTGATGACACGATCATGGAACATTGTGATGACAAGAATTCTGGAGAATTGTGATGACAAGGTTCATGGAGAATTGTGATGACACGGTCAAGGAACAATGCAATTACAAGATTTCTGGAGCATTGTGGTGAAAGGCTATGGAGCATTGTGATTAAAGGTGACAAGGAACATTGTGATGATATGGGCAGAGAACTCTTGATGAGACAGGACATGGAGTATTGTGATGAAAACTGTCATGGAACATTGTGCTGACAGGGATCATGGAGCTCTTTGGTAAGAGAGGCCATGGAGCTTTGTGATGGCAGGCATCATGGGGCATTGTGTTGACAGCGGTCTTGGAGCATTGTGATGAAATGCCTCATGGAGCATTGTGATTACAGGGGCCATGGAGCATTGTGAATTCAAAGGCTATGGAGCATTAAGATGACAGGTTTCATGGAGCACTGTGATGAATGTGATCTTGGATCATTGTGATGACAAGTGTCCTGGAACCTTGTGATGACACGGTTCATGGAGTATTGTGATGACAAGGACCATGGCGAATTGTGATGACATCTGTCATGGGGCATTGTGATGACAGTGGTCATCTAGATTTGCGATGAAAGGTATCATGGAGCACTGTAATAACAGGGGCCATGGAACATTGTGATGACAAAGGACATGGAGCATTGTGATGACAAGTGTCATGGGGCATTTTGATGACATTGGCAGGGAGCATTATGATGACAAGAGTTCTGGAGCATTTTGATGACAAGGGCATGGAGCATTGTGATGACAGGGCCCACGGAGCTTTGTGATGAAAAGGGCAGGGTACATTGTGATGACAGGGTTCATGGAGCATTGTGATGAAAGGGGCCATGGAGCATTGAGATGAGAGCCGTTATGAGGCATGGTGATGACAGTGGCCATGGAGCATTGTGATGAAAGAGATCATGGAGCAATATGATAACAGGCGCCCTGGAGCATTGTGATGACAGGGGTATTGGAGCATTGTGATGGAAGTAGACATGGATCATTGTGATGACATGTGTCCTGGAACACTATGATGACACGGTTCATCGAGTATTGTGATGACAAGTGTCATAGCGAATTGTGATTACAAGTGTCATGGGGCATTGTGATGACATTGATCATCTAGGAATTGTGATGAAAGGTATCATGGAGCACTGTGATGACTGGGGGCAGGAAGCTCTGTGATGAAAATTGTCCTGGATTATTGCGATGACAGCAGTCATGGAGAATTGTTATGACAGGGTTTATGCAGCATTTTGTTGACAAGGGTATGGACTATTGTGATGACAATGGTCATGGAGCAATGTGATGAAAGTATTCATGGAACATCGTGATGAAAAGTGCATGGGAGCATTGTGACGATAAAGGCCATGGAGTATTGTGATGACTAGTGTCATGGAGCATTTTAATGAAAGGTTTCATTGTGCACCATGATGACAAAGGGGATGGAGAATTGTGATGAAACTGGTCCTGGAGCATTGTGATAACAAAAGCCATGGAGCATTGTGATGACAGGCATCATGGAGCATTGTGAAGAAAGGGGTCATGGGGTATTGTAATGACACTAGAGAAATATGATGAAAATGGTCAGCGAGCATAGTGATTAAAGTAGTCATTGAGAATTGTGATGCAAAGCGACATAGAGCATTGTGACGACAAAGGTCATGGAGAACTGTGATGACCAGGGTCATGTAACATTGTGATGACACGGCCATGGAACATTGTGATGACAAGAATTCTGGAGCATTGTGCTGACAAGGGCCATGGACCATTGTGATGACATGGTCATGGAACATTGTGATGACAAGAATTCTGGAGCATTGTGATGACAAGGGTCATGGAGCATTGTTATGACACGGTCATGGAATATTGTGATGATAAGAATTCTGGAGCATTGTGCTGACAAGGGCCATGGAGCATTGTGATGATACGGTCATGGAACATTGTGACGAGAAGAATTCTGGAGCATTATGATGACAATGGCCATGGAGCATTGTGATGACACGGTCATGGAACATTGTGATGACAAGAATTCTGGAGCATTCTGATGACAAAGGCGATGGAGCATTGTGATGACACGTTCATGGAACATTGTGATGATAAAAATACTGGAGCATTCTGATGACAAGTGCCATAGAGCATTGTGATGACACGTTCATGGAATATAGTAATGACAAGAATTCTGCAGCATTATGATGACACAGCCATGGAACATTGTGATGACAAGAATTCTGGAGCATTGTGATGACAGTGGCCATGGAGTATTGTATTGACACGGTCATGGAACATTGTGATGAGAAGAATTCTGGAGCATTGTGATGACAATGGCCATGGAGCACTGTGATGACACGGTATGGAACATTGTGATGACAAGAATTCGGGAGCATTGTGATGACAAGGGCCATGGAGCATTGTGATGACACGGTCATGGAACATTTTGATGACAGGAATTCTGGAGCATTGTGCTGAAAAGGGCCATGGAGCATTGTGAGGACACGGTCATGGAACAATGTGATGAGAAGAATTCCGGAGCAGTGTGATGACAAGGGCCATGGAGCATTGTGATTAAAGGTGACAAGGAACATTGTGATGATATGGGCAGAGAACTCTGTGATGACAGTGGTCATGCAGTATTGTGACGAAAAGTGTCATGGAACATTCTGCTGACAGCGATCATGGAGCTTTTTGGTAAGAGAGGCTAAGGAGATTTGTGATGTCAGGCGTCATGGGGCATTGTGTTGAGAGCGGTCTTGGAGCATTGTGATGAAAAGGGTCATGGAGCACTGTCATTACAGGGGCCATGGAGCATTGTGAATACAAAGGCTATGGAGCATTGAGATGACAGGTTTCATGGAGCACTGTGATGAATGTGATCTTGGATCATTGTGATGACAAGTGTCCTGGAACCTTGTGATGACACGGTTCATGGAGCATTGTGATGACAAGGACCATGGCGAATTGTGATGACATCTGTCATGGGGCATTGTGATGACAGTGGTCATCTAGATTTGCGATGAAAGGTATCATGGAGCACTGTGATGACAGGGGTCATGGAACATTGTGATGACAAAGGCGATGGAGCATTGTGATGACAAGTGTCATGGGGCATTTTGATGACATTGGCATGGAGCATTATGATGACAAGAGTTCTGGTGCATTTTGATGACAAGGGCATGGAGCAATGTGATGACAGGGCCCACGGAGCTTTGTGATGAAAAGGGCAGGGTACATTGTGATGACAGGGTTCATGGAGCATTGTGATGAAAGGGGCCATGGAGCATTGAGATGAGAGCCGTTATGAGGCATGGTGATGACAGTGGTCATGGAGCATTGTGATGAAAGAGATCATGGAGCAATATGATAACAGGGGCCATGGAGCATTGTGATGACAGGGGTATTGGAGCATTGTGATGGAAGTAGACATGAATCATTGTGATGACATGGGTCCTGGAACACTGTGATGACACGGTTCATCGAGTATTGTGATGACAAGGGTCATAGCGAATTGTGATGACAAGTGTCATGGGGCATTGTGTGACATTGATCATCTAGGAATTGTGATGAAAGGTATCATGGAGCACTGTGATGACTGGGGGCATGAAGCACTGTGATGAAAATTGTCCTGGATTATTGTGATGACAGCAGTCATGGAGAATTGTGATGACAGGGATTATGCAGCATTGTGTTGACAAGGGTATGGACTATTGTGATGACAATGGTCATGGAGCAATGTGATGAAAGTATTCATGGAACATCGTGATGAAAAGTGCATGGGAGCATTGTGACGATAAAGGCCATGGAGTATTGTGATGACTAGGGTCATGGAGCATTTTAATGAAAGGTTTCATTGTGCACCATGATGACAAAGGGGATGGAGAATTGTGATGAAACTGGTCCTGGAGCATTGTGATAACAAAAGCCATGGAGCATTGTGATGACAGGCATCATGGAGCATTGTGAAGAAAGGGGCCATGGGGTATTGTAATGACACTAGAGAAATATGATGAAAATGGTCAGCGAGCATAGTGATTAAAGTGGTCATTGAGAATTGTGATGAAAAGCGACATAGAGCATTCTGATGACAAAGGTCATGGAGAACTGTGATGACCAGGGTCATGTAGCATTGTGATGACACGGTCATGGAACATTGTGATGACAAGAATTCTGGAGCATTGTGCTGACAAGGGCCATGGACCATTGTGATGACATGGTCATGGAACATTGTGATGACAAGAATTCTGGAGCATTGTGATGACAAGGGTCATGGAGCATTGTGATGACACGGTCATGGAATATTGTGATGACAAGAATTCTGGAGCATTATGATGACAAGGGCAATGGAGCATTGTGATGACACGGTCATGGAACATTGTGATGACAAGAATTCTGGAGCATTCTGATGACAAAGGCGATGGAGCATTGTGATGACACGGTCATGGAACATTGTGATGACAAGAATTCTGGAGCATTGTGATGACAAGAATTCTGGAGCATTCTGATGACAAGTGCCATAGAGCATTGTGATGACACGTTCATGGAATATATTAATGACAAGAATTCTGGAGCATTATGATGACAAGGGCCATGGAGCATTGTGATGACACGGCCATGGAACATTCTGATGACACGGTCATGGAACATTGTGATGACAAGAATTCTGGAGCATTCTGATGACAAAGGCGATGGAGCATTGTGATGACACGGTCATGGAACATTGTGATGACAAGAATTCTGGAGCATTCTGATGACAAGCGCCATAGAGCATTGTGATGACACGTTCATGGAATATAGTAATGACAAGAATTCTGCAGCATTATGATGACACGGCCATGGAACATTGTGATGACAAGAATTCTGGAGCATTGTGATGACAGTGGCCATGGAGTATTGTGTTGACACGGTCATGGAACATTGTGATGAGAAGAATTCTGGAGCATTGTGATGACAATGGCCATGGAGCATTGTGATGACACGGTATGGAACATTGTGATGACAAGAATTCTGGAGCATTGTGATGACAAGGGCCATGGAGCATTGTGAGGACACGGTCATGGAACAATGTGATGAGAAGAATTCCGGAGCATTGTGATGACAAGGGCCATGGAGCATTGTGATGACACAGTCAAGGAACATTGCGATGAAAAAGATTTCTGGAGCATTGTGATGAAAGGGCATGGAGCATTGTGATTAAAGGTGACAAGGAACATTGTGATGATATGGGCAGAGAACTCTGTGATGACAGTGGTCATGCAGTATTGTGACGAAAAGTGTCATGGAACATTCTGCTGACAGCGATCATGGAGCTTTTTGGTAAGAGAGGCTATGGAGATTTGTGATGTCAGGCGTCATGGGGCATTGTGTTGAGAGCGGTCTTGGAGCATTGTGATGAAAAGGGTCATGGAGCACTGTGATTACAGGGGCCATGGAGCATTGTGAATAAAAAGGCTATGGAGCATTGAGATGACAGGGTTCATGGAGCACTGTGATGAATGTGATCTTGGATCATTGTGATGACAAGTGTCCTGGAACCTTGTGATGACACGGTTCATGGAGCATTGTGATGACAAGGACCATGGCGAATTGTGATGACATCTGTCATGGGGCATTGTGATGACAGTGGTCATCTAGATTTGCGAGGAAAGGTATCATGGAGCACTATGATGACAGGGGCCATGGAACATTGTGATGACAAAGGCCATGGAGCATTGTGATGACAAGTGTCATGGGGCATTTTCATGACATTGGGATGAAGCATTATTATTACAAGAGTTGTGGAGCATTTTGAAAACAAGGGCATGGAGCATTGTGATGGCAGGGCCCATGGAGCTTTGTGATGAAAAGGGCAGGGTACATTGTGATGACTGGATCATGGAGCATTGTGATGAAACGGACCATGGAGCATTGAGATGACAGGCGTCATGAAGCATGGTGATGACAGTGGTCATGGAGCATTGTGATGAAAGAGATCATGGAGCAATATGATAACAGGGGCCATGGAGCATTGTGATGACAGGTGTATTGGAGCATTGTGATGGAAGTAGTCATGGATCATTGTGATGACATGTGTCCTGGAACACTGTGATGACACGGTTCATCGAGTATTTTGATGACAAGGGTCATAGCGAATTGTGATGACAAGTGTCATGGGGCATTGTGATGACATTGATCATCTAGGAATTGTGATGAAAGGTATCATGGAGCACTGTGATGACTGGGGGCATGAAGCACTGTGATGAAAATTGTCCTGGATTATTGTGATGACAGCAGTCATGGAGAATTGTGATGACAGGGATTATGCAGCATTGTGTTGACAAGGGTATGGACTATTGTGATGACAATGGTCATGGAGCAATGTGATGAAAGTATTCATGGAACATCGTGATGAAAAGTGCCTCGGAGCATTGTGACGATAAAGGCCATGGAGTATTGTGATGACTAGTGTCATGGAGCATTTTAATGAAAGGTTTCATTGTGCACCATGATGACAAAGGGGATGGAGAATTGTGATGAAACTGGTCCTGGAGCATTGTGATAACAAAATCCATGGAGCATTGTGATGACAGGCATCATGGAGCATTGTGAAGAAAGGAGCCATGGGGTATTGTAATGACACTAGAGAAATATGATGAAAATGGTCAGCGAGCATAGTGATTACAGTGGTCATTGAGAATTGTGAGGAAAAGCGACATAGAGCATTGTGATGACAAAGGTCATGGAGAACTGTGATGACCAGGGTCATGTAGCATTGTGATGACACGGTCATGGAACATTGTGATGACAAGAATTCTGGAGCATTATGCTGACAAGGGCCATGGAGAATTGTGATGACACGGCCATGGAACATTGTGATGACAAGAATTCTGGAGCATTGTGCTGACAAGGGCCATGGACCATTGTGATGACATGGTCATGGAACATTGTGATGACAAGAATTCTGGAGCATTGTGATGACAACGGTCATGGAGCATTGTGATGACACGGTCATGGAATATTGTGATGACAAGAATTCTGGAGCATTGTGCTGACAAGGGCCATGGAGCATTGTGATGATACGGTCATGGAACATTGTGATGAGAAGAATTCTGGAGCATTATGATGACAAGGGCCATGGAGCATTGTGATGACACGGTCATGGAACATTGTGATGACAAGAATTCTGGAGCATTCTGATGACAAAGGCGATGGAGCATTGTGATGACAGGGTCATGGAACATTGTGATGACAAGAATTCTGGAGCATTGTGATGACAAGAATTCTGGAGCATTCTGATGACAAGCGCCATAGAGCATTGTGATGACACGTTCATGGAATATAGTAATGACAAGAATTCTGCAGCATTATGATGACACGGCCATGGAACATTGTGATGAGAAGAATTCTGGAGCATTGTGATGACAGTGGCCATGGAGTATTGTGTTGACACGGTCATGGAACATTGTGATCAGAAGAATTCTGGAGCATTGTGATGACAATGGCCATGGAGCATTGTGATGACACAGTATGGAACATTGTGATGACAAGAATTCTGGAGCATTGTGATGACAAGGGCCATGGAGCATTGTGATGACACGGTCATGGAACATTTTGATGACAGGAATTCTGGAGCATTGTGCTGAAAAGGGCCATGGAGCATTGTGATGACACGGTCATGGAACAATGTGATGAGAAGAATTCCGGAGCATTGTGATGACAAGGCCCATGGAGCATTGTGATGACAGTGTCATGGAACATTGTGATGACAAGAATTCTGGAGCATTGTGCTGATGACGGCCATGGAGCATTGTGATGACACAGTCAAGGAACATTGCGATGAAAAAGATTTCTGGAGCATTGTGATGAAAGGGCATGGAGCATTGTGATTAAAGGTGACAAGGAACATTTTGATGATATGGGCAGAGAACTCTGTGATGAGACAGGACATGGAGTATTGTGACAAAAACTGTCATGGAACATTGTGCTGACAGGGATAATGGAGCTCTTTGGTAAGAGAGGCCATGGAGATTTGTGATGGCATGCATCATGGGGCATTGTGTTGACAGCGGTCTTGGAGCATTGTGATGAAAGGCGTCATGGAGCATAGTGATAACAGGGGCCATGGAGCATTGTGATGACACGGTATGGAACATTGTGATGAGAAGAATTCTGGAGCATTGTGATGACAAGGGCATTGGGGCATTGTGAAGACACGGTCATGGAACATTGTGATGACAAGAATTCTGGAACATTGTAATGACAAGGGCCATGGAGCATTGTGATGACACGGTCATGGAACATTGGGATGAGAAGAATTCTGGTGCATTGTGATGACAAGTTTCATGGAGCATTGTGATGACACGGTCAAGGAACATTGCGATGACAAGATTTCTGGAGCATTGTGATGAAAGGGCATGGAGCATTGTGATTAAAGGTGACAAGGAACATTGTGATGATATGGGCAGAAAACTCTGTGATGACAGTGGTCATGGAGTATTGTGACAAAAAGTGTCATGGAACATTGTGCTGACAAGGGCCATGGAGCATTGTGATGATACGGTCATGGAACATTGTGATGACAATAATTCTGGAGCATTATGATGACAAGGGCCATGGAGCATTGTGATGACACGGCCATGGAACATTGTGATGACAATAATTCTGGAGCATTGTGATGACAAGGGTCATGGAGCATTGTGATGACACGGTCAAGGAACATTGCGATGACAAGATTTCTGGAGCATTCTGATGTAAGGTCATGGAGCATTTTGATTAAAGGTGACAAGGAACATTGTGATGATATGGGCAGAGTATTTTGTGATGACAAGGGTCATGGAGCATTGTGATGACACGGTCAAGGAACATTGCGATGACAAGATTTCTGGAGCATTCTGATGTAAGGTCATGGAGCATTTTGATTAAAGGTGACAAGGAACATTGTGATGACATGGGCAGAGTACTTTGTGATGACAGTGGTCATGGAGTATTGTGACGAAAAGTGTCATGGATCATTGAGCTGACAGGGATCATGGAGCTTTTTGGTAAGAGAGGCCATGGAGATTTGTGATGGCAGGCGTCATGGGGCATTGTGATGACAGTGGTCTTGGAGCATTGTGATGAAAGGTGTCATGGAGCACTCTGATGACAGTGGTCATGGAACATTGTGAATACAAAGGCTATGGAGCATTGAGATGACAGGGTTCATGGAGCACTGTGATGAATGTGATCTTGGATCATTGTGATGACAAGGACCATGGCGAATTGTGATGACATATGTCATGGGGCATTGTGATGACAGTGGTCATCTAGATTTGCGAGGAATGGTATCATGGAGCACTCTAATGACAGGGGCCATTAAACATTGTGATGACAAAGGCCATGGAGCATTGTGATGACAAGTGTCATGGGGCATTTTGATGACATTGGCATGGAGCATTATGATCACAAGAGTTCTGGAGCATTTTGATGACAAGGGCATGGAGCATTGTGATGACAGGGCCCACGGAGCTTTGTGATGAAAAGGGCAGGGTACATTGTGATGACAGGGTTCATGGAGCATTGTGATGAAAGGGGCCATGGAGCATTGAGATGAGAGCCGTTATGAGGCATGGTGATGACAGTGGTCATGGAGCATTGTGATGAAAGAGATCATGGAGCAATATGATAACAGGGGCCATGGAGCATTGTGATGACAGGGGTATTGGAGCATTGTGATGGAAGTAGACATGGATCATTGTGATGACATGTGTCCTGGAACACTGTGATGACACGGTTCATCGAGTATTGTGATGAAAAGGGTCATAGAGAATTGTGATGACAAGTGTCATGGGGCATTGTGTGACATTGATCATCTAGGAATTGTGATGAAAGGTATCATGGAGCACTGTGATGAAAATTGGCCTGGATTATTGTGATGACAGCAGTCATGGAGAATTGTGATGACAGGGATTATGCAGCATTGTGTTGACAAGGGTATGGACTATTGTGATGACAATGGTCATGGAGCAATGTGATGAAAGTATTCATGGAACATCGTGATGAAAAGTGCATGGGAGCATTGTGACGATAAAGGCCATGGAGTATTGTGATGACTAGTGTCATGGAGCATTTTAATGAAAGGTTTCATTGTGCACCATGATGACAAAGGGGATGGAGAATTGTGATGAAACTGGTCCTGGAGCATTGTGATAACAAAAGCCATGGAGCATTGTGATGACAGGCATCATGGAGCATTGTGAAGAATGGGGCCATGGGGTATTGTAATGACACTAGAGAAATATGATGAAAATGGTCAGCGAGCATAGTGATTAAAGTGGTCATTGAGAATTGTGATGAAAAGCGACATAGAGCATTGTGATGACAAAGGTCATGGAGAACTGTGATGACCAGGATCATGGAACATTGTGATGACGGTCAGGGAACATTGTGATGACAGGAATTCTCGAGCATTGTGCTGACAAGGACCATGGACCATTGTGATGACATGGTCATGGAACATTGCGATGACAAGAAATATGGAGCATTGTGATGAAAGGGCATGGAGCATTGTGATTAAAGGTGACAAGGAACATTGTGATGATATGGGCAGAAAACTCTGTGATGACAGTGGTCATGGAGTATTGTGACAAAAAGTGTCATGGAACATTGTGCTGACAAGGGCCATGGAGCATTGTGATGACACGGTCATGGAACATTGTGATGACAAGAATTCTGGAGCATTGTGCTGACAAGGGCCATGGAGCTTTGTGATGACACGGTCATGGAACATTGTGATGAGAAGAATTCTGGAGCATTGTGCTGACAAGGGCCATGGAGCATTGTGATGACATGTTCATGGAACATTGTGATGAGAAGAATTCTGGAGCATTGTGATGACAAGGGTCATGGAGCATTGTGATGACACGGTCAAGGAACATTGCGATGGCAAGATTTCTGGAGCATTCTGATGTAAGGGCATGGAGCATTTTGATTAAAGGTGCCAAGGAACATTGTGATGATATGGGCAGAGAACTTTGTGATGACAGTAGTCATGGAGTATTGTGACGAAAAGTGTCATGGATCATTGAGCTGACAGGGATCATGGAGCTTTTTGGTAAGAGAGGCCATGGAGATTTGTGATGGCAGGCGTCATGGGGCATTGTGATGACAGTGGTCTTGGAGCATTGTGATGAAAGGTGTCATGGAGCACTCTGATGACAGTGGCCATGGTACATTGTGAATACAAAGGCTATGGAGCATTGAGATGACAGGGTTCATGGAGCACTGTGATGAATGTGATCTTGGATCATTGTGATGACAAGTGTCCTGGAACATTGTGATGACACGGATCATGGAGCATTGTGATGACAAGGACCATGGCGAATTGTGATGACATATCTCATGGGGCATTGTGATGACAGTGGTCATCTAGATTTGCGAGGAATGGTATCATGGAGCACTCTAACGACAGGGGCCATTAAACATTGTGATGACAAAGGCCATGGAGCATTGTGATGACAAGTGTCATGGGGCATTTTGATGACATTGGCATGGAGCATTATGATGACAAGAGTTCTGGAGCATTTTGATGACAAGGGCATGGAGCATTGTGATGACAGGGCCCATGGAGCTTTGTGATGAAAAGGGCAGGGTACATTGTGATGATTGGATCATGGAGCATTGTGATGAAAGGGGCCATGGAGCATTGAGATGACAGGCATCATGAGGCATGGTGATGACAGTTGTGATGGAGCATTCTGATGAAAGAGATCATGGAGCAATATGATAACAGGGGCCATGGAGCATTGTGATGACAGGTGTATTGGAGCATTGTAATGGAAGTAGTCATGGATCATTGTGATGACATGTGTCCTGGAACACTGTGATGACACGGTTCATCAAGTATTGTGATGACAAGCGTCATAGCAAATTGTGATGACAGGTGTGATGGGGCATTGTGATGACATTGATCATCTAGGAATTGTGATGAAAGGTATCATGGAGCAATATGATGACTGGGGGCATGAAGCACTCTTATGAAAATTGTCCTGGATAATTGTGATGACAGCAGTCATGGAGAATTGTGATGACAGGGATTATGCAGCATTGTGTTGACAACGGTATGGACTATTATGATGACAATGGTCATGGAGCAATGTGATGAAAGTTTTCATGGAACATCGTGATGAAAAGTGCCTGGGAGCATTGGGATGATAAAGGCCATGGAGCATTGTGATAACAAAAGCCATGGAGCATTGTGATGACACGCATCATGGAGCATTGTGAAGAAAGGGGCCATGGGGAATTGCAATGACAATAGAAAAATGTGAGAAAATGGTCAGCAAGCATAGTGATTAAAGTGGACATAAAAAATTGTGATGAAAAGCTACATAGAGCATTGTGATGACAAAGGTCATGGAGAACTGTGATGACCAGGGTCATGTAGCATTGTGATGACACGGTCATGGAACATCGTGAAGACAAGAATTCTGGAGCATTCTGATGACAAGGGCCATGGCACATTGTGATGACACAGCCATGGAACATTGTGAGGCCAAGAATTCTGGAGCATTGTGATGACAAGGTCCATGGAGCATTGTGATGACACGGTGATGGAACATTGTGATGAGAAGAATTCTGCAGCATTGTGATGAAAAGAGCCATGGAGCATTGTGATGACACGGTCATGGAACATTGTGATGACAAGAATTCTGGTGCATTGTGATGACAAGGGCCATGGAGCATTGTGATGACACGGTCAAGGAACATTGCGATGAGAAGAATTCTGGAGCATTGTGATGAAAAGGCATGGAGCATTGTGATTAAAGGGGACAATGAGCATTGTGATGATATGGGCAGAGAACTTTGTGATGACAGGGGTCATGGAGCATTGTGATGAAAAGTGTCATGGAACATTGTGCTGAGCGGGATCCTGGAGCTTTTTGGTAAGAGAGGCCATGGAGATTTGTGATGGCAAGCGTCATGGGGCATTGTGATGACAGCGGTGTTTGGGCCTTGTGATGAAAGGGGTCATGGAGCACTGTGTTTACAGGGGCAATGGAGCATTGTGAATAAAAAGGGTATGGAGCATTGAGATGATAGGGTTCATGGAGCACTGTGGTGAAAGTGATCATGGATCATTGTGATGACAAGTGTCCTGGAACCTTGTGATGACACAGTTCATGGAACATTGTGATGACAAGGACCATGGTGAATTGTGATGACTTCTGTCATGGGGCATTTTGATGACATTGGCATAGAGCATTATGATCACAATGTTCTAGAGCAT
Source organism: Balaenoptera acutorostrata (assembly GCF_949987535.1). Taxonomy (NCBI): domain Eukaryota; kingdom Metazoa; phylum Chordata; class Mammalia; order Artiodactyla; family Balaenopteridae; genus Balaenoptera; species Balaenoptera acutorostrata. The sequence goes on along the minus strand of NW_026646025.1, from coordinate 2,029,433 downwards.
ATTGAAGACAAGGGCATGGAGCATTGAGACGACAGGGCCCATGGAGCTTTGTGATGAAAAGGGATGGGTACATTGTGATGACTGGGTCATGGAGCATTGTGATTAAAGGGGCCATGGAGCGTTGAGATGAGAAGCATCATGAGGCATGGTGATGACAGTGGTCATGGAGCATTGTGATGAAAGAGATCATGGAGCAATATGATAACAGGGGCCATGGAGCATTGTGATGACAGGGGTATTGGAGCATTGTGATGGAAGTAGTCATGGATCATTGTGATGACATGTGTCCTGAAACACTGTGATGACACGATTCATCGAGTATTGGGATGACAAGGGTCATAGCGAATTGTGATGACAGGTGTCATGGGGCTTTGTGATGACAGGGATTAGGCAGCATTGTGTTGACAAGGGTATGGACTATTGAGCTGACAATGGTCATGGAGCAATGTGATGAAAGTTTTCATGGAACATCGTGATGAAAAGTGCCTGGGAGCATTGTGATGATAAAGACCATGGAGTATTGTGATGACAAGTGTCATGGAGTATTTTAATGAAAGGTTTCATTGTGCACCGTTATGACAAGGGGGATGGAGGTATGTGATGAAACTAGTCCTGGAGCATTGTGATAACAAAAGCCATTGAGCATTATCATGACAGGCATCATGGAGCATTTTGAAGAAAGGGGCCATGGGGAATTGTAATGACACTAGAGAAATATGATGAAAATGGTCAGCGAGCATAGTGATTAAAGTGGTCATTGAGAATTGTGATGAAAAGCGACATAGAGCATTGTGATGACAAAGGTCATGGAGAACTGTGATGACCAGGGTCATGTAGCATTGTGATGACACGGTCATGGAACATTGTGCTGGCAAGAATTCTGGAGCATTGTGCTGACAAGGGCCATGAAGCATTGTGATGACACGGTCATGGAACATTGTGATGAGAAGAATTCTGGAGCATTGTGCTGACAAGGGCCATGGAGCATTGTGATGACATGTTCATGGAACATTGTGATGAGAAGAATTCTGGAGCATTGTGATGACAAGGGTCATGGAGCATTGTGATGACACGGTCAAGGAACATTGCGATGGCAAGATTTCTGGAGCATTCTGATGTAAGGGCATGGAGCATTTTGATTAAAGGTGACAAGGAACATTGTGATGATATGAGCAGAGAACTTTGTGATGACAGTAGTCATGGAGTATTGTGACGAAAAGTGTCATGGATCATTGAGCTGACAGGGATCATGGAGCTTTTTGGTAAGAGAGGCCATGGAGATTTGTGATGGCAGGCGTCATGGGGCATTGTGATGACAGTGGTCTTGGAGCATTGTGATGAAAGGTGTCATGGAGCACTCTGATGACAGTGGCCATGGTACATTGTGAATACAAAGGCTATGGAGCATTGAGATGACAGGGTTCATGGAGCACTGTGATGAATGTGATCTTGGATCATTGTGATGACAAGTGTCCTGGAACATTGTGATGACACGGATCATGGAGCATTGTGATGACAAGGACCATGGCGAATTGTGATGACATATCTCATGGGGCATTGTGATGACAGTGGTCATCTAGATTTGCGAGGAATGGTATCATGGAGCACTCTAACGACAGGGGCCATTAAACATTGTGATGACAAAGGCCATGGAGCATTGTGATGACAAGTGTCATGGGGCATTTTGATGACATTGGCATGGAGCATTATGATGACAAGAGTTCTGGAGCATTTTGATGACAAGGGCATGGAGCATTGTGATGACAGGGCCCATGGAGCTTTGTGATGAAAAGGGCAGGGTACATTGTGATGATTGGATCATGGAGCATTGTGATGAAAGGGGCCATGGAGCATTGAGATGACAGGCATCATGAGGCATGGTGATGACAGTTGTGATGGAGCATTCTGATGAAAGAGATCATGGAGCAATATGATAACAGGGGCCATGGAGCATTGTGATGACAGGTGTATTGGAGCATTGTAATGGAAGTAGTCATGGATCATTGTGATGACATGTGTCCTGGAACACTGTGATGACACGGTTCATCAAGTATTGTGATGACAAGCGTCATAGCAAATTGTGATGACAGGTGTGATGGGGCATTGTGATGACATTGATCATCTAGGAATTGTGATGAAAGGTATCATGGAGCAATATGATGACTGGGGGCATGAAGCACTCTTATGAAAATTGTCCTGGATAATTGTGATGACAGCAGTCATGGAGAATTGTGATGACAGGGATTATGCAGCATTGTGTTGACAACGGTATGGACTATTATGATGACAATGGTCATGGAGCAATGTGATGAAAGTTTTCATGGAACATCGTGATGAAAAGTGCCTGGGAGCATTGGGATGATAAAGGCCATGGAGCATTGTGATAACAAAAGCCATGGAGCATTGTGATGACACGCATCATGGAGCATTGTGAAGAAAGGGGCCATGGGGAATTGCAATGACAATAGAAAAATGTGAGAAAATGGTCAGCAAGCATAGTGATTAAAGTGGACATAAAAAATTGTGATGAATAGCTACATAGAGCATTGTGATGACAAAGGTCATAGAGAACTGTGATGACCAGGGTCATGTAGCATTGTGATGACACGGTCATGGAACATCGTGAAGACAAGAATTCTGGAGCATTCTGATGACAAGGGCCATGGAGCATTGTGATGACACGGTCATGGAACATTGTGATGACAAGAATTCTGGAGCATTGTGATGACAAGGGCCATGGAGCATTGTGATGACACGGTCATGGAACATTGTGATGAGAAGATTTCTGGAGCATTGTGCTGACAAGGGCCGTGGAGCACTGTGATGATACGGTCATGGAACATTGTGATGACAAGAATTCTGGAGCATTCTGATGACAAGGGCCATGGCGCATTGTGATGACACAGCCATGGAACATTGTGAGGCCAAGAATTCTGGAGCATTGTGATGACAAGGGCCATGGAGCATTGTGATGACATGGTCATGGAACATTTTGATGAGAAGAATTCTGCAGCATTGTGATGAAAAGAGCCATGGAGCATTGTGATGACACGGTCATGGAACATTGTGATGACAAGAATTCTGGTGCATTGTGATGACAAGGGCCATGGAGCATTGTGATGACACGGTCAAGGAACATTGCGATGAGAAGAATTCTGGAGCATTGTGATGAAAAGGCATGGAGCATTGTGATTAAAGGGGACAATGAGCATTGTGATGATATGGGCAGAGAACTTTGTGATGACAGGGGTCATGGAGCATTGTGATGAAAAGTGTCATGGAACATTGTGCTGAGCGGGATCCTGGAGCTTTTTGGTAAGAGAGGCCATGGAGATTTGTGATGGCAAGCGTCATGGGGCATTGTGATGACAGCGGTGTTTGGGCCTTGTGATGAAAGGGGTCATGGAGCACTGTGATTACAGGGGCAATGGAGCATTGTGAATACAAAGGGTATGGAGCATTGAGATGATAGGGTTCATGGAGCACTGTGGTGAAAGTGATCATGGATCATTGTGATGACAAGTGTCCTGGAACCTTGTGATGACACGGTTCATGGAACATTGTGATGACAAGGACCATGGTAAATTGTGATGACTTCTGTCATGGGGCATTTTGATGACATTGGCATAGAGCATTATGATCACAATGTTCTAGAGCATATTGAAGACAAGGGCATGGAGCATTGAGACGACAGGGCCCATGGAGCTTTGTGATGAAAAGGGATGGGTACATTGTGATGACTGGGTCATGGAGCATTGTGATTAAAGGGGCCATGGAGCGTTGAGATGAGAAGCATCATGAGGCATGGTGATGACAGTGGTCATGGAGCATTGTGATGAAAGAGATCATGGAGCAATATGATAACAGGGGCCATGGAGCATTGTGATGACAGGGGTATTGGAGCATTGTGATGGAAGTAGTCATGGATCATTGTGATGACATGTGTCCTGAAACACTGTGATGACACGATTCATCGAGTATTGGGATGACAAGGGTCATAGCGAATTGTGATGACAGGTGTCATGGGGCTTTGTGATGACAGGGATTAGGCAGCATTGTGTTGACAAGGGTATGGACTATTGAGCTGACAATGGTCATGGAGCAATGTGATGAAAGTTTTCATGGAACATCGTGATGAAAAGTGCCTGGGAGCATTGTGATGATAAAGACCATGGAGTATTGTGATGACAAGTGTCATGGAGTATTTTAATGAAAGGTTTCATTGTGCACCGTTATGACAAGTGGGATGGAGGTATGTGATGAAACTAGTCCTGGAGCATTGTGATAACAAAAGCCATGGAGCATTATCATGACAGGCATCATGGAGCATTTTGAAGAAAGGGGCCATGGGGAATTGTAATGACAATAGAGAAATGTGAAGAAAATGGTCAGCAAGCATAGTGATTAAAGTGGTCATTGAGAATTTTGATGAAAAGCGACATAGAGCATTGTGATGACAAAGGTCATGGAGATCTGTGATGACCAGGGTCATGTAGCATTGTGATGACACGGTCATGGAACATTGTGCTGGCAAGAATTCTGGAGCATTGTGCTGACAAGGGCCATGAAACATTGTGATGACACGGTCATGGAACATTGTGATGAGAAGAATTCTGGAGCATTGTGCTGACAAGGGCCATGGAGCATTGTGATGACATGTTCATGGAACATTGTGATGAGAAGAATTCTGGAGCATTGTGATGACAAGGGTCATGGAGCATTGTAATGACACGGTCACGGAACATTGCGATGGCAAGATTTCTGGAGCATTCTGATGTAAGGGCATGGAGCATTTTGATTAAAGGTGACAAGGAACATTGTGATGATATGGGCAGAGAACTTTGTGATGACAGTAGTCATGGAGTATTGTGACGAAAAGGGTCATGGATCATTGAGCTGACAGGGATCATGGAGCTTTTTGGTAAGAGAGGCCATGGAGATTTGTGATGGCAGGCGTCATGGGGCATTGTGATGACAGTGGTCTTGGAGCATTGTGATGAAAGGTGTCATGGAGCACTCTGATGACAGTGGCCATGGTACATTGTGAATACAAAGGCTATGGAGCATTGAGATGACAGGGTTCATGGAGCACTGTGATGAATGTGATCTTGGATCATTGTGATGACAAGTGTCCTGGAACATTGTGATGACACGGATCATGGAGCATTGTGATGACAAGGACCATGGCGAATTGTGATGACATATCTCATGGGGCATTGTGATGACAGTGGTCATCTAGATTTGCGAGGAATGGTATCATGGAGCACTCTAACGACAGGGGCCATTAAACATTGTGATGACAAAGGCCATGGAGCATTGTGATGACAAGTGTCATGGGGCATTTTGATGACATTGGCATGGAGCATTATGATGACAAGAGTTCTGGAGCATTTTGATGACAAGGGCATGGAGCATTGTGATGACAGGGCCCATGGAGCTTTGTGATGAAAAGGGCAGGGTACATTGTGATGATTGGATCATGGAGCATTGTGATGAAAGGGGCCATGGAGCATTGAGATGACAGGCATCATGAGGCATGGTGATGACAGTTGTGATGGAGCATTCTGATGAAAGAGATCATGGAGCAATATGATAACAGGGGCCATGGAGCATTGTGATGACAGGTGTATTGGAGCATTGTAATGGAAGTAGTCATGGATCATTGTGATGACATGTGTCCTGGAACACTGTGATGACACGGTTCATCAAGTATTGTGATGACAAGCGTCATAGCAAATTGTGATGACAGGTGTGATGGGGCATTGTGATGACATTGATCATCTAGGAATTGTGATGAAAGGTATCATGGAGCAATATGATGACTGGGGGCATGAAGCACTCTTATGAAAATTGTCCTGGATAATTGTGATGACAGCAGTCATGGAGAATTGTGATGACAGGGATTATGCAGCATTGTGTTGACAACGGTATGGACTATTATGATGACAATGGTCATGGAGCAATGTGATGAAAGTTTTCATGGAACATCGTGATGAAAAGTGCCTGGGAGCATTGGGATGATAAAGGCCATGGAGCATTGTGATAACAAAAGCCATGGAGCATTGTGATGACACGCATCATGGAGCATTGTGAAGAAAGGGGCCATGGGGAATTGCAATGACAATAGAAAAATGTGAGAAAATGGTCAGCAAGCATAGTGATTAAAGTGGACATAAAAAATTGTGATGAAAAGCGACATAGAGCATTGTGATGACAAAGGTCATGGAGAACTGTGATGACCAGGGTCATGTAGCATTGTGATGACACGGTCATGGAACATCGTGAAGACAAGAATTCTGGAGCATTCTGATGACAAGGGCCATGGAGCATTGTGATGACACGGTCATGGAACATTGTGATGACAAGAATTCTGGAGCATTGTGATGACAAGGGCCATGGAGCATTGTGATGACACGGTCATGGAACATTGTGATGAGAAGATTTCTGGAGCATTGTGCTGACAAGGGCCGTGGAGCACTGTGATGATACGGTCATGGAACATTGTGATGACAAGAATTCTGGAGCAATCTGATGACAAGGGCCATGGCGCATTGTCATGACACAGCCATGGAACATTGTGAGGCCAAGAATTCTGGAGCATTGTGATGACAAGGGCCATGGAGCATTGTGATGACACGGTCATGGAACATTGTGATGAGAAGAATTCTGCAGCACTGTGATGAAAAGAGCCATGGAGCATTGTGATGACATGGTCATGGAACATTGTGATGACAAGAATTCTGGTGCATTGTGATGACAATGGCCATGGAGCATTGTGATGACACGGTCAAGGAACATTGCGATGACAAGAATTCTGGAGCATTGTGATGAAAAGGCATGGAGCATTGTGATTAAAGGGGACAAGGAGCATTGTGATGATATGGGCAGAGAACTTTGTGATGACAGGGGTCATGGAGCATTGTGATGAAAAGTGTCATGGAACATTGTGCTGAGCGGGATCCTGGAGCTTTTTGGTAAGAGAGGCCATGGAGATTTGTGATGGCAGGCGTCATGGGGCATTGTGATGACAGCGGTGTTGGGGCATTGAGATGAAAGGGGTCATGGAGCACTGTGATTACAGGGGCCATGGAGCATTGTGAATACAAAGGGTATGGAGCATTGAGATGACAGGGTTCATGGAGCACTGTGGTGAAAGTGATCATGGATCATTGTGATGACAAGTGTCCTGGAACCTTGTGATGACACGGTTCATGGAACATTGTGATGACAAGGACCATGATGAATTGTGATGACTTCTGTCATGGGGCATTGTGATGACAGTGGTCATCTAAAATTGTGATGAAAGGTATCATGGAGCACTGTGATGACAGGGGCCATGGAACATTGTGATGACAAATGCCATGGAGCATTGTGATGACAAGTGTCATGGGGCATTTTGATGACATTGGCATAGAGCATTATGATCACAATATTCTAGAGCATATTGAAGACAAGGGCATGGAGCATTGAGACGACAGGCCCCATGGAGCTTTGTGATGAAAAGGGATGGGTACATTGTGATGACTGGGTCATGGAGCTTTGTGATTAAAGGGGCCATGGAGCATTGAGATGAGAAGCATCATGAGGCATGGTGATGACAGTGGTCATGGAGCATTGTGATGAAAGAGATCATGGAGCTATATGATAACAGGGGCCATGGAGCATTGTGATGACAGGGGTATTGGAGCATTGTGATGGAAGTAGTCATGGATCATTGTGATGACATGTGTCCTGAAACACTGTGATGGCACGGTTCATCGAGTATTGTGATGACAAGGGTCATAGCGAATTGTGATGACAGGTGTCATGGGGCTTTGTGATGACAGGGATTAGGCAGCATTGTGTTGACAAGGGTATGGACTATTGAGCTGACAATGGTCATGGAGCAATGTGATGAAAATTTTCATGGAACATCGTGATGAAAAGTGCCTGGGAGCATTGTGATGATAAAGACCATGGAGTATTGTGATGACAAGTGTCATGGAGTATTGTAATGAAAGGTTTCATTGTGCACAGTTATGACAAGGGGGATGGAGGTATGTGATGAAACTAGTCCTGGAGCATTGTAATAACAAAAGCCATTGAGCATTATCATGACAGGCATCATGGAGCATTGTGAAGAAAGGGGCCATGGGGAATTGTAATGACAATAGAGAAATGTGAAGAAAATGGTCAGCAAGCATAGTGATTAAACTGGTCATTGAGAATTGTGATGAAAAGCGACATAGAGCATTGTGATGACAAAGGTCATGGAGAACTGTATTGACCAGGGTCATGTAGCATTGTGATGACACGGTCATGGAATATTGTGCTGGCAAGAATTCTGGAGCATTGTGCTGACAAGGGCCATGGAGCATTGTGATGACATGGGTCCTGGAACACTGTGATGACACGGTTCATCGAGTATTGTGATGACAAGGGTCATAGCGAATTGTGATGACAAGTGTCATGGGGCATTGTGACGACATTGATCATCTAGGAATTGTGATGAAAGGTATCATGGAGCACTGTGATGACTGGGGGCATGAAGCACTGTGATGAAAATTTTCCTGGATTATTGTGATGACAGCAGTCATGGAGAATTGTGATGACAGGGATTATGCAGCATTGTGTTGACAAGGGTATGGACTATTGTGATGACAATGGTCATGGAGCAATGTGATGAAAGTATTCATGGAACATCGTGATGAAAAGTGCATGGGAGCATTGTGACGATAAAGGCCATGGAGTATTGTGATGACTAGTGTCATGGAGCATTTTAATGAAAGGTTTCATTGTGCACCATGATGACAAAGGGGATGGAGAATTGTGATGAAACTGGTCCTGGAGCATTGTGATAACAAAAGCCATGGAGCATTGTGATGACAGGCATCATGGAGCATTGTGAAGAAAGGGGCCATGGGGTATTGTAATGACACTAGAGAAATATGATGAAAATGGTCAGCGAGCATAGTGATTAAAGTGGTCATTGAGAATTGTGATGAAAAGCGACATAGAGCATTGTGATGACAAAGGTCATGGAGAACTGTGATGACCAGGGTCATGTAACATTGTGATGACACGGTCATGGAACATTGCGATGAAAAAGATTTCTGGAGCATTGTGATGAAAGGGCATGGAGCATTTTGATTAAAGGTGAAAAGGAACATTGTGATGATATGGGCAGAAAACACTGTGATGACAGTGGTCATGGAGTATTGTGACAAAAAGTGTCATGGAACATTGTGCTGACAAGGGCCATGGAGCATTGTGATGACACGGTCATGGAACATTGTGATGACAAGAATTCTGGAGCATTATGATGACAAGGGCCATGGAGCATTGTGATGACAGGGCCATGGAACATTGTGATGACAAGAATTCGGGAGCGTTGTGATGACAATTGCCATGGAGCATTGTGATGACACGGTCATGGTACATTGTGATGAGAAGAATTCTGGAGCATTGTCATGACAAGGGCCATGGAGCATTGTGATGACACGGCCATGGAACATTGTGATGACAAGAATTCTGGAGAATTGTGATGACAAGATTCATGTAGAATTGTGATGACACGGTCAAGGAACATTGCGATGACAAGATTTATGGAGCATTGTGGTGAAAGGGTATGGAGCATTTTGATTAAAGGTGACAAGGAACATTGTGATGATATGGGCAGAAAACTCTGTGATGACAGTGGTCATGCAGTATTGTGACGAAAAGTGTCATGGAACATTCTGCTGACAGCGATCATGGAGCTTTTTGGTAAGAGAGGCTATGGAGATTTGTGATGTCAGCCGTCATGGGGCATTGTGTTGAGAGCGGTCTTGGAGCATTGTGATGAAAAGGGTCATGGAGCACTGTGATTACAGGGGCCATGGAGCATTGTGAATACAAAGGCTATGGAGCATTGAGATGACAGGGTTCATGGAGCACTGTGATGAATGTGATCTTGGATCATTGTGATGAAAAGTGTCCTGGAACCTTGTGATGACACGGTTCATGGAGCATTGTGATGACAAGGACCATGGCGAATTGTGATGACATCTGTCATGGGGCATTGTGATGACAGTGGTCATCTAGTTTTGCGATGAAAGGTATCATGGAGCACTGTGATGACAGGGGCCATGGAACATTGTGATGACAAAGGCCATGGAGCATTGTGATGACAAGTGTCATGGGGCATTTTGATGACATTGGCATGGAGCATTATGATGACAAGAGTTCTGGAGCATTTTGATGACAAGAGCATGGAGCATTGTGATGACAGGGCCCATGGAGCTTTGTGATGATAAGGGCAGGGTACATTGTGATGATTGGATCATGGAGCATTGTGATGAAAGGGGCATGGAGCATTGAGATGACAGGCATCATGAGGCATGGTGATGACAGTTGTGATGGAGCATTGTGATGAAAGAGATCATGGAGCAATATGATAACAGGGGCCATGGAGCATTGTGATGACAGGGGTATTGGAGCATTGTAATGGAAGTAGTCATGGATCATTGTGATGACATGTGTCCTGGAACACTGTGATGACACGGTTCATCGAGTATTGTGATGACAAGCGTCATAGCAAATTGTGATGACAGGTGTGATGGGGCATTGTGATGACATTGATCATCTAGGAATTGTGATGAAAGGTATCATGGAGCAATATGATGACTGGGGGCATGAAGCACTCTTATGAAAATTGTCCTGGATAATTGTGATGACAGCAGTCATGGAGAATTGTGATGACAGGGATTAGGCAGCATTGTGTTGACAAAGGTATGGACTATAATGATGACAATGGTCATGGAGCAATGTGAAGAAAGTTTTCATGGAACATCGTGATGAAAAGTGCCTGGGAGCATTGGGATGATAAAGGCCATGGAGCACTGTGATGACAAGTGTCATGGAGCATTGTAATGAAACGTTTCATTGTGCACCGTGATGACAAGCGTGATGGAGTATTGAGATGAAACTGGTCCTGGAGCATTGTGATAACAAAAGCCATGGAGCATTGTGATGACACGCATCATGGAGCATTGTGAACAAAGGGGCCATGGGGAATTGCAATGACAATAGAAAAATGTGAGAAAATGGTCAGCAAGCATAGTGATTAAAGTGGACAATAAAAATTGTGATGAAAAGCGACATAGAGCATTGTGATGACAAAGGTCATGGAGAACTGTGATGACCAGGGTCATGTAGCATTGTGATGACACGGTCATGGAACATTGTGATGACAAGAATTCTGGAGCATTGTGCTGACAAGGGCCATGGACCATTGTGATGACATGGTCATGGAACATTGTGATGACAAGAATTCTGGAGCATTGTGATGACAACGGCCATGGAGCATTGTGATGACACGGTCATGGAACATTGTGATGAGAAGAATTCTGGAGCATTGTGCTGACAAGGGCCGTGGAGCATTGTGATGATACGGTCATGGAACATTGTGATGACAAGAATTCTGGAGCATTGTGATGACAAGGGCCATGGAGCATTGTGATGACACGGCCATGGAACATTGTGAGGCCAAGAATTCTGGAGCATTGTGATGACAAGGGCCATGGAGCATTGTGATGACACGGTCATGGAACATTGTGATGAGAAGAATTCTGCAGCATTGTGATGAAAAGAGCCATGGAGCACTGTGATGACACGGTCAAGGAACATTGCGATGACAAGAATTCTGGAGCATTGTGATGAAAGGGCATGGAGCATTGTGATTAAAGGGGACAAGGAGAATTGTGATGATATGGGCAGAGAACTTTGTGATGACAGGGGTCATGGAGCATTGTGATGAAAAGTGTCATGGAACATTGTGCTGAGCGGGATCCTGGAGCTTTTTGGTAAGAGAGGCCATGGAGATTTGTGATGGCAGGAGTCATGGGGCATTGTGATGACAGCGGTTTTGGAACATTGTGATGGAAGGGGTCATGGAGCACTGTGATTACAGGGGCCATGGAGCATTGTGAATACAAAGGCTATGGATCATTGAGATGACAGGGTTCATGGAGCACTGTGGTGAAAGTGATCATGGATCATTGTGATGACAAGTGTCCTGGAAACTAGTGATGACACGGTTCATCGAGTATTGTGATGACAAGGGTCATAGCAAATTGTGATGACAGGTGTCATGGGGCATTGTGATGACATTGATCATCTAGGAATTGTGATGAAAGGTATCATGGAGCACTGTGATGACTGGAGTCATGAAGCACTCTTATGAAAATTGTCCTGGATTATTGTGATGACAGCAGTCCTGGAGAATTGTGATGACAGGGATTATGCAGCATTGTGTTGACAAGGGTATGGACTATTGTGATGACAATGGTCATGGAGCAATGTGATGAAAGTTTTCATGGAACATCGTGATGAAAAGTGCCTCGGAGCATTGTGATGATAAAGGCCATGGAGCATTGTGATTACAAGTGTCATGGAACATTGTAATGAAAGGTTTCATTGTGCACCGTGATGACAAGGGGAATGGAGTATTGTGATGAAACTCGTCCTGGAGCATTGTGATAACAAAAGCCATGGAGCATTGTGATGAAAGGCATCATGGAGCATTGTGAAGAAAGGGGCCATGGGGTATTGTAATGACAATAGAGAAATGTGATGAAAATGGTCAGCAAGCATAGTGATTAAAGAGGACATTGAGAATTGTGATGAAAAGTGACATAGAGCATGGTGATGACAAAGGTCATGGAGAACTGTGATGACCAGGGTCATGTAGCATTGTGATGACACGGTCATGGAACATTTTGATGAGAAGAATTCTGGAGCATTGTGATGAAAAGGGCCATGGAGCATTGTGATGACACGGTCATGGAACATTGTGATGCCAAGAATTCTGGAGCATTGTGATGACAATTTTCATGGAGCATTGTGATGACACTGTCATGGAACATTGTGATGACAAGATTTCTGGAGCATTGTGAAGACAGGGGCCATGGAGCATTGTGATGACACGGTCATGGAACATTGTGATGAGAAGAATTCTGAAGCATTGTGATGACAATTGCCATGGAGCATTGTGATGACACGATCATGGAACATTGTGATGACAAGTATTCTGGAGCATTGTGCTGACAAGGGCCATGGAGCATTGTGATGACACGGTCAAGGAACATTGCGATGACAAGAATTCTGGAGCATTTTGATGAAAGGGCATGGAGCATTGTGATTAAAGGGGACAAGGAGCATTGTGATGATATGGGCAGAGAACTTTGTGATGAGAGGGGTCATGGAGCATTGTGATGAAAAGTGTCATGGAACATTGTGCTGAGCGGGATCCTGGAGCTTTTTGGTAAGAGAGGCCATGGAGATTTGTGATGGCAGGCGTCATGGGGCATTGTGATGACAGCGGTTTTGGAGCATTGTGATGAAAGGGGTCATGGAGCACTGTGATTACAGGGGCCATGGAGCATTGTGAATACAAAGGCTATGGAGCATTGAGATGACAGGTTTCATGGAGCACTGTGGTGAAAGTGATCATGGATCATTGTGATGACAAGTGTCCTGCAACCTTGTGATGACATGGTTCATGGAGCATAGTGATGACAAGGACCATGGTGAATTGTGATGACATCTGTCATGGGGCATTGTGATGACAGTGGTCATCTAGAATTGTGATGAAAGGTATCATGGAGCACTGTGATGACAGGGGCCATGGAACATTGTGATGACAAATGCCATGGAGGATTGTGATGACAAGTGTCATGGGGCATTTTGATGACATTGGCATGGAGCATTATGATCACAAGAGTTCTGGAGCATTTTGATGACAAGGGCATGGAGCATTGTGATGACAAGAATTCTGGAGCATTGTGCTGACAAGGGCCATGGACCATTGTGATGACATGGTCATGGAACATTGTGATGACAAGAATTCTGGAGCATTGTGATGACAACGGCCATGGAGCATTGTGATGACACGGTCATGGAACATTGTGATGAGAAGAATTCTGGAGCATTGTGCTGACAAGGGCCGTGGAGCATTGTGATGATACGGTCATGGAACATTGTGATGACAAGAATTCTGGAGCATTGTGATGACAAGGGCCATGGAGCATTGTGATGACACGGCCATGGAACATTGTGAGGCCAAGAATTCTGGAGCATTGTGATGACAAGGGCCATGGAGCATTGTGATGACACGGTCATGGAACATTGTGATGAGAAGAATTCTGCAGCATTGTGATGAAAAGAGCCATGGAGCACTGTGATGACACGGTCAAGGAACATTGCGATGACAAGAATTCTGGAGCATTGTGATGAAAGGGCATGGAGCATTGTGATTAAAGGGGACAAGGAGAATTGTGATGATATGGGCAGAGAACTTTGTGATGACAGGGGTCATGGAGCATTGTGATGAAAAGTGTCATGGAACATTGTGCTGAGCGGGATCCTGGAGCTTTTTGGTAAGAGAGGCCATGGAGATTTGTGATGGCAGGAGTCATGGGGCATTGTGATGACAGCGGTTTTGGAACATTGTGATGGAAGGGGTCATGGAGCACTGTGATTACAGGTGCCATGGAGCATTGTGAATACAAAGGCTATGGATCATTGAGATGACAGGGTTCATGGAGCACTGTGGTGAAAGTGATCATGGATCATTGTGATGACAAGTGTCCTGGAAACTAGTGATGACACGGTTCATCGAGTATTGTGATGACAAGGGTCATAGCAAATTGTGATGACAGGTGTCATGGGGCATTGTGATGACATTGATCATCTAGGAATTGTGATGAAAGGTATCATGGAGCACTGTGATGACTGGAGTCATGAAGCACTCTTATGAAAATTGTCCTGGATTATTGTGATGACAGCAGTCCTGGAGAATTGTGATGACAGGGATTATGCAGCATTGTGTTGACAAGGGTATGGACTATTGTGATGACAATGGTCATGGAGCAATGTGATGAAAGTTTTCATGGAACATCGTGATGAAAAGTGCCTCGGAGCATTGTGACGATAAAGGCCATGGAGCATTGTGATGACAAGTGTCATGGAGCATTGTAATGAAAGGTTTCATTGTGCACCGTGATGACAAGGGGAATGGAGTATTGTGATGAAACTCGTCCTGGAGCATTGTGATAACAAAAGCCATGGAGCATTGTGATGAAAGGCATCATGGAGCATTGTGAAGAAAGGGGCCATGGGGAATTGTAATGACAATAGAGAAATGTGATGAAAATGGTCAGCAAGCATAGTGATTAAAGAGGACATTGAGAATTGTGATGAAAAGTGACATAGAGCATGGTGATGACAAAGGTCATGGAGAACTGTGATGACCAGGGTCATGTAGCATTGTGATGACACGGTCATGGAACATTTTGATGAGAAGAATTCTGGAGCATTGTGATGAAAAGGGCCATGGAGCATTGTGATGACACGGTCATGGAACATTGTGATGCCAAGAATTCTGGAGCATTGTGATGACAATTTTCATGGAGCATTGTGATGACACTGTCATGGAACATTGTGATGACAAGATTTCTGGAGCATTGTGAAGACAGGGGCCATGGAGCATTGTGATGACACGGTCATGGAACATTGTGATGAGAAGAATTCTGAAGCATTGTGATGACAATGGCCATGGAGCATTGTGATGACACGGTCATGGAACATTGTGATGACAAGTATTCTGGAGCATTGTCCTGACAAGGGCCATGGAGCATTGTGATGACACGGTCAAGGAACATTGCGATGACAAGAATTCTGGAGCATTTTGATGAAAGGGCATGGAGCATTGTGATTAAAGGGGACAAGGAGCATTGTGATGATATGGGCAGAGAACTTTGTGATGAGAGGTGTCATGGAGCATTGTGATGAAAAGTGTCATGGAACATTGTGCTGAGCGGGATCCTGGAGCTTTTTGGTAAGAGAGGCCATGGAGATTTGTGATGGCAGGCGTCATGGGGCATTGTGATGACAGCGGTTTTGGAGCATTGTGATGGAAGGGGTCATGGAGCACTGTGATTACAGGGGCCATGGAGCATTGTGAATACAAAGGCTATGGAGCATTGAGATGACAGGTTTCATGGAGCACTGTGGTGAAAGTGATCATGGATCATTGTGATGACAAGTGTCCTGCAACCTTGTGATGACATGGTTCATGGAGCATAGTGATGACAAGGACCATGGTGAATTGTGATGACATCTGTCATGGGGCATTGTGATGACAGTGGTCATCTAGAATTGTGATGAAAGGTATCATGGAGCACTGTGATGACAGGGGCCATGGAACATTGTGATGACAAATGCCATGGAGGATTGTGATGACAAGTGTCATGGGGCATTTTGATGACATTGGAATGGAGCATTATGATCACAAGATTTGTGGAGCATTTTGAAGACAAGGGCATGGAGCATTGAGACGACAGGGCCCATGGAGCTTTGTGATGAAAAGGGATGGGTACATTGTGATGACTGGGTCATGGATGATTGTGATGAATGGGGCCATGGAGCATTGAGATGACAGGCGTCATGAGGCATGGTGATGACAGTGGTGATGGAGCACTGTGATGAAAGAGATCATGGAGTAATGTGATAAGAGGGGCCATGGAGCATTGTGATGACATGTGTCCTGGAACACTGTGATGACACGGTTCATCGAGTATTGTGATGACAAGGGTCATAGCAAATTGTGGTCACAGGTGTCATGGGGCATTGTGATGACATTGATCATCTAGGAATTGTGATGAAAGGTATCATGGAGCACTGTGATGACTGGAGTCATGAAGCACTCTTATGAAAATTGTCCTGGATTATTGTGATGACAGCAGTCCTGGAGAATTGTGATGACAGGGATTATGCAGCATTGTGTTGACAAGGGTATGGACTATTGTGATGACAATGGTCATGGAGCAATGTGATGAAAGTTTTCATGGAACATCGTGATGAAAAGTGCCTGGGAGCATTGTGACGATAAAGGCCATGGAGCATTGTGATGACAAGTGTCATGGAGTATTGTAATGAAAGGTTTCATTGTGCACCGTGATGACAAGGGGGATGGAGTATTGTGATGAAACTGGTCCTGGAGCATTGTGATTACAAATCCATGGAGTATTTTCATGAAAGGGGCCATGGGGAATTGTGATGATAAGGGCATGGAGCATTGTGATGACAATGGCATGTAGCATTGCGATGACCAAGGTCATGGAGCATTGTGATGACAGGGGTTATGGAGCATTGTGATGACAAGGGCGTAGAGCATTGTGATGACAGTGGTCATGGAACATTGTGACGATAAGGGCATCGAGCCGAGTTAGGGACAGTCTAGCGGTCTTGGGACTAAATTCAGTGCCTGAATTACGCACAGCATAAGGTCTTTAGTTAGCATAAGAGGTAGGACATTAGCTCGGGACAGGGTTAGGGTAAAGGCTTGGAATCGTGTCAGGAAATGACCTAAGGATAGTGTGAAGACCTTTGTTACCGAGACTCTCAGGGACTTATTCAGAAGCAGTGTTAGGGCTTCAGGTAGGGACAGCATCAGGGCCTGACTTAGGGAGAGCGACAGGGCCTGAGTGAGGCCTAATGTCAGGCCCTTAGCTGGGGACACTGTCAGGGAATGACTTAGGAGCAGCATCAGTGCCTTTGTTGGATCAGCTTTAGGCTCCTAGGTAAAGACATGACCGGAGCCCTAGTTAGTCACAGCGTCAAGGCCTCAGTTAGGGAAAGCTTCAGGGTCTGAGTTACAGACAGCCTCAGGTCTTCACTTAAAGACAGTGACAGGGCTTTCTTCGGGACAGTGTCAGGACCTTGGTTAGAAATGAGTCAGGATATTAGCTCAGGAGAGTGTCAGGATTTTAGGTATTGCTGGCAGCAGGGCCTATATTAAGGACAGATTCTGGGCCTTTGTTAGATTCAGTGTCATGGCCTTAGTTAGGAGTAGTCAGGGCCTTAGTTAGGGAGAGCATTAGGGTTTCAGTTCGCATAAGATGCAGGAGATTATCTCGGGACAGAGTCAGGTTCCAGGCCAGAGATAGTGAAAGGAAATGACCAAGGGATAACGAGAAGACCTTACTTATTGAGAGCATCAGGGCCTTAGTTAGCAGCAGCGTGAGCGCCTTAATCAGGACCAGTGCCAGGGCTTGATGTATGGACAGCATCAGAGCCTAACTAAGGTACAGCAACAGGGCCTAAGTGAGGCCTATCTTTAGGGCCTGAGTAAGGGACAGTATCCGGGCATGACTTAGGAGCAGCATAAAGGTCTCTGTAGGATCAGCATTAGGGTCTTCGTTAAAGCTATTATCAGGGCCTCCGTTAGGGATAGCCTCAAGGCCTCACTTAGGGACAGCGTCAGGGCTTACTTTGGGAAACTTTCAGGACCTTGGTAAGACATGGGTCAGGCTATTAGCTCAGGATAATATCAGGTGTTCAGATATTGATGGCAGCAGGGCCTTAGTTAGAGGCAGTGTCAGGGCCTAAGTTAGGACTAGCATCAGAGCCTTAGTTAGGTACAGTGTCAGTGACTGAGTTAGGTGTAGTGTCAGAGCCTTAGTTAGGGACAGTGTCAGGGCCTGCATTAGGACGAGCCTCCAGGCCTCAGTTAGGGACAGGTTCACGGCCTCGGACCTAAATTCAGGGCCTCATTTAGGGACAGAATCAGGGATTTAGCTAGCATAAGGGGATCTACAGCTGAAAGCAACCTGAACACCACCACAAGCAGATGCAGAAGTGATCCATGCACGCTCCTATGAAGGAAGATTCCACAGCAGTTGAGTACATTTTGTTTAAAGTTAGTAACACTATAAAAACTACGTTTTGAAGAAAACTATATTCAGAAGATGAAAGAATCTCGTTCTAAAGAATCTCTTTAGCTAATCTCGACAGTAGCTAAAGAGAAGTTTAGGTTAAGGTCTAGGGAGAGTGTCAGGAAATGACCTAGGGATAGTGTCAAGACCTTAGTTACTTAGCACATCAGGACCTAATTTAGGAGCAGTGAGTGTCAGGGCTTCGGGTAGGAACAGCGTCAGAGCCTGACTTAGGGAGTGGGACAGGGCCTGAGTGAGGCCTAGCTTCAATGCCTTAGCTAGAGACAGTGTCAGGGCATGACTTAGGAGCAGCCTAAGAGCCACGGTAGGATCAACCTCAGGGGCTATGTTAAAGATATTATCAGGGCCTCTGTTAGGGGCAGCCTCAAGGCCTCACTTCGAGACAGCATCAGGGCTTCCTTAGGGACAGTTTCAGGACCTTGGTAAGAGATGGGTCAAGAAATTAGCTCAGGATAGTGTCAGGACTTTAGATATTGACGGCCGCAGGGCCTTAGTTAGGGACAGTGTCAGGCCCTGAATTAGGACGAACATCGAGGCCTTAGGTACGGACAGGGTCACAGCCTCGAGAGTAATTTTAGGCCCTTAGTTAAGGACAGCAGCAGGGCTGTAGTTAGCATAAGAGGCACGACATTTGCTAGGGACAGGCTCAGGTTATGGTCTAGGGAGAGTGTCAGGAAAGGACCTAAGCATAGTGTCAAAACCTTAGTTACTGAGAGTATCAGATCCTTATTTAGAACCAGTGTCAGGGCTTCAGGTAGGGACAGCATCAGAGCCTGACTTAGGGAGAGCGACAGGGCCTGAGTGAGGCCTAGCGTCAGGCCCTTAGCTGAGGACACTGTCAGGGCATGACTTAGGAACAGAATCAGCGCCTCTGTTGGATCAGCCTTAGCGTCTTTGTTACAGATATGATCAGGGCCTGACTTAGTCACAGCTTCAAGGCCTCACTTAGGGAAAGCTTCAGGGCCTGAGTTAGGGACAGCCTCAGTTCTTAAGATAGGGACAGCGACAGGGCTTTCTTAGGGACAGTGTCAGGACCTTGGTTAGAAATATGTCAGGATATTAACTCAGGCTAGTGTCCAGTTTTTAGTTATTGCTGACAGCAGGGCCTATATTAGGGGCAAATTCTGAGCCTTACTTCGAGAGAGCGTCAGGGCCTGAGTTACGACTAGCATCAGAGCCCTTGTAAAGTACAGTGTCAGGGACTGAGTTAGGTGTAGTGTCAGGGCTTTAGTTAGGGACAGTGTCAATGCCTCAGTTAGGATGAGCCTCCAACCTCAGTTAGGGACAGGTTGACGGCCTCGGGACTAATTTCAGGCTCTTAGTTCGAGACAGAATCAGGGATTTAGTTAGCATAAGAGGCTCGACAATAGCTAAAGACAAGTTTAGGTTAAGATCTAGGGATAGTGTCAGGAAATGACCTAGGGGTTGTGTCAAGACCATAGCTAATTAGAGCATCAGTGCCTAATTTAGGCCCAGTGTCAGGGCTTCAGGTAGGGACAGAGTCTTAACCTGACTTAGGGAGAGCGACAGGGCCTGAGTGATGCCTAGAGTCAGGGCCTTAGCTACGGACAGCGTCAGGGCATGACATAGGATCAACTTAAGGGTCTCTGTAAGATCAGCATTAGAGTTTAGTTCAAGACATTATCAGGACCTCTGTGAGGGACAGCCTCAGGGCCTCACTTAGGGACAGTGTCAGGGCTAACTTTGGGAGAGTTTCAGGACCTTGGTAAGACATGGGTCAGGATATTAGCTCAGGATAATGTCAGGACTTTAGATATTGATGGCAGCAGCGCCTACGTTAGGAAAAGTTTCAAGGCGTTAGTTAGGAGTAGCGGGCCTCTGATAGGTCCAGTGTCAGATCCTCGGTTAGCAATAGTGTTAGGGCCTTAGTTAGGGACAGTGTCAGGGCCGGATGTAGGGCGAGCATCTAGGCCTTCGTTCGGGAGAGTTTCATGGTCTTGGGACTAAATTCAGTGCCTGAGGTAGGCACAGCCTAAGGGCTTCAGTTAGCATAAGAGGCAGGACATTAGCTAGTGACCGTGTCAGTTTAACATCTAGGGATAGTGTCAGGAAATGACCTAAGGATAGTGTGAAGACCTTTGTTACGGAGACTCTCAGGGCCTTATTCAGAAGCAGTGTCAGGGCTTCAGGTAGGGACAGCATCAGAGCCTGACTTAGGGAGAGCGATAGGGTCTGAGTGAGGCCTAGCTTCAGACACTTAGTGGGGGACACTATCGGGGCATGACTTCGGAGCAGCATCAGGGCCTCTGTTGGATCAGCCTTAGGGTCTTAGTTAAAGACATGATCAGGGTCTGAGTTAGTCACAGCATCAAGGCCTGAGTTAGTTAGGGAAAGCTTCAGGGCCTCACTTAGGGACAGCGTCAGGGCTTACTTTGGGACAGTTTCAGGACCTTGGAAAGACATAGGTCAGGATAGTAGCTCAGGATAATGTCAGGACTTTCGATGTTGATGGCAGCAGCCCTTAGTTAGAGACAGTGTCAGGCCCTGAGTTACGACTAGCATCAGAGCCTTTGTTAGATACAATGTACGGGACTGAATTAGGAGTAGAGTCAGGGCCTTAGTTAGTGACAGTGTCAGGGCCTGACTTAGGGAGAGCGACACGGCCTGAGTGAGGCTTAGCATCAGGCCCTTAGCTGGGCACACTGTCAGGGCATGACTTTGGAGCAGCATCAGCGTCTTTGCTGGATCAGCATTAAGGTCTTCGTTAGGTACATGATCAGGGCATGAATTAGTCACAGCTTCAAGGCTTCAGTTAAGGAAAGCTTCAGGGCCTGAGTTAGGGACAGCCTCAGGACTTCACTTAGGGACAGCGTCAGGGCTTATTTTGGGACAGTTTCAGGACCTTGGAAAGACATAGGTCAGGATAGTAGCTCAGGATAATGTCAGGACTTTTGATAGTGATGGCAGCAGGGCCTTAGTTACAGACGGTTTCAGGGCCTGAGTTAGGCCTCGCATCAGAGACTTTGTTAGGTACAGTGTAAGGGACTGAGTTAGGAGTAGTGTCAGGGCCTTGCTTAGGGACAGTGTCAGGGTCTGATTTAGGTGTACTGTCTGAGACCTAGTTAGGGACAGTGCTAGGGCCTGAGTTAGGATTAGTGTCAAGGCCTTATTTAGGACCAATTTCAGGGCCTTAGTTTGGACTAGCATCAGAGCCATTGTTAGGAATCGTATGAGGGCCTGAGTTGGGCATACTATCAGGGCCTTAGTTAGGGACAGTTTTAGGGCCTGAGTTAGGATTAGTGTCAAGGCCTTATTTAGGACCAATTTTAGGGCTTTAGTTTGGACTAGCATCAAAGCCTTTGTTAGGTATCATGTCGGGGCCTCAGTTAGGTGTAGTGTCAGGGCCATTGTTAGGGCCAGTATCAGGGCCTGACTTAGGAGAAGTTCAGGGCCTTAGCCAGGGAAAGTGTCAGGGCCTTAGTTAGGGACATTATCAGGGCCTGAATTAGCAGTAGTGTCAAAAGTCCTTAGTGAGGAGAGTAAGGAGTAAGTCAGGACTCAGGCCCTGACACTGTTCTTAAATAAGGCCCTGACATTCCCTGTAACACAGGTCCTGATCTGATTCCTATCATAGGCGCTGATGTTGGACTTAATTAAGGCCCTGACACTGGTCCTAACTAAAGCTGTGACACTACTCTTAACTCAGGCCCTGACACTGTCCCTAACAAAGCCTCTGACACTACTCCTAAATCAGGCACTGACACTGTCCCTAACTAAAGCCCTGACATACACCTAACTCAGGCCCTGACACTGTCTCTAACTAAGGCCCTGATACGACTCCAAACTCAGCACTGACACTGTCACTAACTAAGGCCCTGACACTATTCATAGCTCACGCCCTAACACAACTCCTAAATCATGCCCTGACAATGTCCCTAACTAAGACCCTGACACTATTCCTAACTCAGGCGCTGACACAATACTTAAGGAAGGCCCTGACATTACTCCTAACTCAGGCCCTGAAAAGGTCCCTAACTGAGGCCGACACAACTCCTAACTCAGGCACTAACACTGTCCCTAAATAAGGCCCTGAAACTATTCTTAACTGAGGCGCTGATAAAATACGTAACGAAGGCACTGATGCTACTCCTAACTAAGGCCCTGACACTACTCCTATCTCAAGCAATGGCACTGGCCCTAACTTACGCCCTGACTCTACTCCTGACTCAGGCACTGACACTGGCCCTAACTTAGGCCCTGACACTACTCCTAACTAAGCAACTGACACTGTCCCTAACTAAGGCCCGGACACTACTCCTTACTCAGGCACTGACAATGTCACTAACTAAGGCCGTGACACTACTCCCAAAATAGGCAGTGAGACTGTCCCGAAATATGCCCTGACAGTACTCCGAACGCAGACACTGACACTGTCCTTAACTAAGGCCCTGATACTACTTCCACCTCAGGCACTGACACTCTCCCTAAGTAAGCCCTGACATTACTCCCAATTCCGGCATTGACACTTTCGCTAACTAAGGCCCTGAAACTACTCACAACTCAGGCCCTTACACTGTTCCTAACTACCAGTCTCAGACTACTCCTAACTCAGGCCCTGGCACTGTCCGTAACTCAGACACTGACGCTGTCCCTTAACTAAGGGTCTGACACTACTCCCAACTCAGACAGTGACACTCTCCCAAATTAAGGCCTTGACACTACTCTTAACTCGGGCCCTGACACAGTCCATAATAAAGACCCTGAAACTAATCCCAACTCAGGCCCTGGCACTGTCCGTAACTAAGGTCCTGACACTACTCCCAACTCAGGCACTGACACTGTTCCTAACTAAGGCCCGGACAATACTCCTAACTCAGGCACTGACACTACCGTAAATAAGGCCCTGACTCCACTCCTAACTCAGGCACTGTCACTGGCACTAAATAAGGCCATAACACTTCTCTTAACTCAACAACTGACACTCTCCGTAACTAAGGCTTTGACACAATACTTAACTCATGCCCTGACACTGTCCTTAACTAAGACCCTGAGAGTACTCCCAACTCAGTCACTGACACTGTTCCTAACTACAGCACACAGACTACTGCCAATTCAGGCCCTGACACTGTCCCTAACTAAGGCACTGATATTACTCCCACCTCAGGCACTGACACTGTCCCTACCTAAGGCCCTGACACTATTCCCATCTCAGCCACTGACACTGTCTCTAAGGCCCTGACATTACTCCCAACTTAGGCACTGTCACTGTCCCTAACAAAGGCCTTGACACAACTCCCAAATCAGGCACTGACACTGTCCCTAACTAAGGCCCTGACACTACTCCCAAACTAGGCACTGACATTGTCCCTAACTAAGGCCCTGACATTACTCTCAACTCAGGCACTAACACTGTCCCTAAATAAGGCCCTGAAACTATTCCTAACTGAGGCGCTGATACAATACCTAACGAAGGAACTGATGCTACTCGTAACTAAGGCCCTAACACTACTCCTATCTCAAGCAATGACACTGGCCCTAACTTAGGCCCTGACACTACTCCTAACTAAGCAACTGACACCGTCCATAACTAAGGCCCGGACACTACTCCTTACTCAGGCACTGACACTGTCCCTAACTAAGGCCCTGACATTACTCCCAACTTAGGCACTGTCACTGTCCCTAACTAAGGCCTTGACACAACTCCCAAATCAGGCACTGACACTGTCCCTAACTAAGGCCCTGACTCTACTCCCATCTCAGCCACTGACACTGTCCCTAAGACCCTGACACTACCTCCAACTCAGGCACTGACACTATCCCTAACTACAGCCCTGACACTTCTCCTAACTCAGGCACTGACACTGTCCCTTACTAATATCCTGACACAACTCCCAACTCAGGCACTGACATTGTTCCTAACATAGGCCCTGACACTAATCCCAACATAGGCACTGAGACTGTCCCAGAATACGCCCTGACAGTACTCCCAACTCAGGCAATGACACTGTCCCTAACTAAGGCCCTGACACTACTCCCAAACTAGGCACTGACATTGTCCCTAACTAAGGCCCTGACAATACTCTCAACTCAGGCACTAACACTGTCCCTAACTAAGGACTTGACACTCCTCTTAACTCAGGCCCTGGCACAGTCCCTAACAAAGGCCTGCCACTACCCCCAACTCTGGCACTGAGAGTGTCCCTAACTACGGCCATCACACTACTCCTAACTCAGGCACTGACGCTGTCCCTAAGTAAGGCCCTGACACTACTCCCAATGCAGGCACTGACGCTGTCCCTAACTAAGGCTCTGACACTACTCCCAACACAGGCATTGACACTGTCCCTAACTAAGGCCCTCACACTACTACTTACTTAGGCACTGACACGCTACCTAACTAAGGCCCTGAGACTACTTCTACCTCAGACCCTGACACTGTCCCTAACGAAGGGCCTGATACTACTCCCAACACAGGCACTGACACTCTCCCTAACTAAGGCCTTGACACTACTTTTAACTCATGCCCTGATGCTGTCCCCAAAAAAGACCCTCAGACTATTCCCAACTCAGGCACTGACACTCTCCCTAACTAAGACCCTGACACTACTCCCATCTCAGCCACTGACACTGTCCCTAATGCCCTGACACTACTTCCAACTCAGGCACTGACACTGTCCCTAACTAGGCCCTGACACTACTCCCAACTCAGGCACTGACACTGTCCCTACCTAAGGCCCTGACAGAACTCCCAACTCCGGCACTGACACTTTCTCTAACTAAGGCCCTGAAACTACTCACAACTCAGGCCCTGACACTGTTCCTAACTACCGGTCTCAGACTACTCCTAACTTAGGCCCTGACACTATTCCTAACACAGTCACTGACACTGTCCCTAACTAAGGTCCTGAGACTCTTCCTAACTCAGACCCTGACACTGTCCATAACTTAGGCCATGTCACTACTCCCAACTCAGGCACTGACGCTGTTCCTAACTAAGGGTCTGACACTACTCCAAACTGAGACACCGACACGCTTCCAAATTAAGGCCTTGACACTACTCTTAACTCAGGCCCTGACACTGTCCATAATAAAGACCCTGACAAAAATCCCAACTTAGGCACTGACAATGTCCGCAACTAAGGCCCTGACACTATTCCCATCTCAGCCACTGACACTGTCCCTAACTATGGCCCTGACACTACTCCCAATGCAAGCACTGGTGCTGTCCCTAACTAAGGCACTGGCACTACTCCCAACTCGCCCTGGCGCTGTCCCTAACTAAGGCTCTGACACTACTCCCAATTCAGGCAATGACAGTGTCCCTAACTGAGGCAATGATACTACTCCCAACTCAAGCACTAAGGCTCTGGATCATTGTGATGACAAGCGCCATGGAGCACTGTGATGACAAGGGCCATGGAACATTTTGATGACAGTGGTCATATGGCATTTTGAATGACAGGGGCCATGAAGCATTGTGATGACAAGAGTCATGGAGACTTGTGATGACAGGGGGCATGGAGCTTTGTGATTTCACAGGCATGGAGCATTTTAGACAAGGGTCATGGAGACTTGTGATGAAAGGGGTCATGGAGACTTGTGATGATAAGGGCATGGAGCATTGTGATGACAAGGGCATGTAGCATTGCGATGACCAAGGTCATGGAGCATTGTGATGACAGGGGTTATGGAGCATTGTGATGACAAGGGCGTAGAGCATTGTGATGACAGTGGTCATGGAACATTGTGACGATAAGGGCATCGAGCCGAGTTAGGGACAGTCTAGCGGCCTTGGGACTAAATTCAGTGCCTGAATTAGGCACAGCATAAGGTCTTTAGTTAGCATAAGAGGTAGGACATTAGCTCGGGACAGGGTTAGGGTAAAGGCTTGGAATCGTGTCAGGAAATGACCTAAGGATAGTGTGAAGACCTTTGTTACCGAGACTCTCAGGGACTTATTCAGAAGCAGTGTTAGGGCTTCAGGTAGGGACAGCATCAGGGCCTGACTTAGGGAGAGCGACAGGGCCTGAGTGAGGCCTAATGTCAGGCCCTTAGCTGGGGACACTGTCAGGGAATGACTTAGGAGCAGCATCAGTGCCTTTGTTGGATCAGCTTTAGGCTCCTAGGTAAAGACATGACCGGAGCCCTAGTTACTCACAGCGTCAAGGCCTCAGTTAGGGAAAGCTTCAGGGTCTGAGTTACAGACAGCCTCAGGTCTTCACTTAAAGACAGTGACAGGGCTTTCTTCGGGACAGTGTCAGGACCTTGGTTAGAAATGAGTCAGGATATTAGCTCAGGAGAGTGTCAGGATTTTAGGTATTGCTGGCAGCAGGGCCTATATTAAGGACAGATTCTGGGCCTTTGTTAGATTCAGTGTCATGGCCTTAGTTAGGAGTAGTCAGGGCCTTAGTTAGGGAGAGCATTAGGGTTTCAGTTCGCATAAGATGCAGGAGATTATCTCGGGACAGAGTCAGGTTCCAGGCCAGAGATAGTGAAAGGAAATGACCAAGGGATAACGAGAAGACCTTAGTTATTGAGAGCATCAGGGCCTTAGTTAGCAGCAGCGTGAGCGCCTTAATCAGGACCAGTGCCAGGGCTTGATGTATGGACAGCATCAGAGCCTAACTAAGGTACAGCAACAGGGCCTAAGTGAGGCCTATCTTTAGGGCCTGAGTAAGGGACAGTATCCGGGCATGACTTAGGAGCAGCATAAAGGCCTCTGTAGGATCAGCATTAGGGTCTTCGTTAAAGCTATTATCAGGGCCTCCGTTAGGGATAGCCTCAAGGCCTCACTTAGGGACAGCGTCAGGGCTTACTTTGGGAAAGTTTCAGGACCTTGGTAAGACATGGGTCAGGCTATTAGCTCAGGATAATATCAGGTGTTCAGATATTGATGGCAGCAGGGCCTTAGTTAGAGGCAGTGTCAGGGCCTAAGTTAGGACTAGCATCAGAGCCTTAGTTAGGTACAGTGTCAGTGACTGAGTTAGGTGTAGTGTCAGAGCCTTAGTTAGGGACAGTGTCAGGGCCTGCATTAGGACGAGCCTCCAGGCCTCAGTTAGGGACAGGTTCACGGCCTCGGACCTAAATTCAGGGCCTCATTTAGGGACAGAATCAGGGATTTAGCTAGCATAAGGGGATCTACAGCTGAAAGCAACCTGAACACCACCACAAGCAGATGCAGAAGTGAACCATGCACGCTCCTATGAAGGAAGATTCCACAGCAGTTGAGTACATTTTGTTTAAATTTAGTAACACTATAAAAACTACGTTTTGAAGAAAACTATATTCAGAAGATGAAAGAATCTCGTTCTAAAGAATCTCTTTAGCTAATCTCGACAGTAGCTAAAGAGAAGGTTAGGTTAAGGTCTAGGGAGAGTGTCAGGAAATGACCTAGGGATAGTGTCAAGACCTTAGTTACTTAGCACATCAGGACCTAATTTAGGAGCAGTGAGTGTCAGGGCTTCGGGTAGGAACAGCGTCAGAGCCTGACTTAGGGAGTGGGACAGGGCCTGAGTGAGGCCTAGCGTCAGGGCCTTAGCTAGAGACAGTGTCAGGGCATGACTTAGGAGCAGCCTAAGAGCCACGGTAGGATCAACCTCAGGGGCTATGTTAAAGATATTATCAGGGCCTCTGTTAGGGGCAGCCTCAAGGCCTCACTTAGAGACAGCATCAGGGCTTCCTTAGGGACAGTTTCAGGACCTTGGTAAGAGATGGGTCAAGAAATTAGCTCAGGATAGTGTCAGGACTTTAGATATTGACGGCCGCAGGGCCTTAGTTAGGGACAGTGTCAGGCCCTGAATTAGGACGAACATCGAGGCCTTAGGTACGGACAGGGTCACAGCCTCGAGAGTAATTTTAGGCCCTTAGTTAAGGACAGCAGCAGGGCTGTAGTTAGCATAAGAGGCACGACATTTGCTAGGGACAGGCTCAGGTTATGGTCTAGGGAGAGTGTCAGGAAAGGACCTAAGCATAGTGTCAAAACCTTAGTTACTGAGAGTATCAGATCCTTATTTAGAACCAGTGTCAGGGCTTCAGGTAGGGACAGCATCAGAGCCTGACTTAGGGAGAGCGACAGGGCCTGAGTGAGGCCTAGCGTCAGGCCCTTAGCTGAGGACACTGTCAGGGCATGACTTAGGAACAGAATCAGCGCCTCTGTTGGATCAGCCTTAGCGTCTTTGTTACAGATATGATCAGGGCCTGACTTAGTCACAGCTTCAAGGCCTCACTTAGGGAAAGCTTCAGGGCCTGAGTTAGGGAAAGCCTCAGTTCTTAAGATAGGGACAGCGACAGGGCTTTCTTAGGGACAGTGTCAGGACCTTGGTTAGAAATATGTCAGGATATTAACTCAGGCTAGTGTCCAGTTTTTAGTTATTGCTGACAGCAGGGCCTATATTAGGGGCAAATTCTGAGCCTTACTTCGAGAGAGCGTCAGGGCCTGAGTTACGACTAGCATCAGAGCCCTTGTAAAGTACAGTGTCAGGGACTGAGTTAGGTGTAGTGTCAGGGCTTTAGTTAGGGACAGTGTCAGCACCTCAGTTAGGATGAGCCTCCAACCTCAGTTAGGGACAGGTTGACGGCCTCGGGACTAATTTCAGGCTCTTAGTTCGAGACAGCATCAGGGATTTAGTTAGCATAAGAGGCTCGACAATAGCTAAAGACAAGTTTAGGTTAAGATCTAGGGATAGTGTCAGGAAATGACCTAGGGGTAGTGTCAAGACCATAGCTAATTAGAGCATCAGTGCCTAATTTAGGCCCAGTGTCAGGGCTTCAGGTAGGGACAGAGTCTTAGCCTGACTTAGGGAGAGCGACAGGGCCTGAGTGATGCCTAGAGTCAGGGCCTTAGCTACGGACAGCGTCAGGGCATGACATAGGATCAACTTAAGGGTCTCTGTAAGATCAGCATTAGAGTTTAGTTCAAGACATTATCAGGACCTCTGTGAGGGACAGCCTCAGGGCCTCACTTAGGGACAGTGTCAGGGCTAACTTTGGGAGAGTTTCAGGACCTTGGTAAGACATGGGTCAGGATATTAGCTCAGGATAATGTCAGGACTTTAGATATTGATGGCAGCAGCGCCTACGTTAGGAAAAGTTTCAAGGCCTTAGTTAGGAGTAGCGGGCCTCTGATAGGTCCAGTATCAGATCATCAGTTAGCAACAGTGTTAGGGCCTTAGTTAGGGACAGTGTCAGGGCCGGATGTAGGGCGAGCATCTAGGCCTTCGTTCGGGAGAGTTTCATGGTCTTGGGACTAAATTCAGTGCCTGAGGTAGGCACAGCCTAAGGGCTTCAGTTAGCATAAGAGGCAGGACATTAGCTAGTGACCGTGTCAGTTTAACATCTAGGGATAGTGTCAGGAAATGACCTAAGGATAGTGTGAAGACCTTTGTTACGGAGACTCTCAGGGCCTTATTCAGAAGCAGTGTTAGGGCTTCAAGTAGGGACAGCATCAGAGCCTGACTTAGGGAGAGTGTTAGGGTCTGAGTGAGGCCTAGGATCAGACACTTAGTGGGGGACACTATCGGGGCATGACTTCGGAGCAGCATCAGGGCCTCTGTTGGATCAGCCTTAGGGTCTTAGTTAAAGACATGATCAGGGTCTGAGTTAGTCACAGCATCAAGGCCTGAGTTAGTTAGGGAAAGCTTCAGGGCCTCACTTAGGGACAGCGTCAGGGCTTACTTTGGGACAGTTTCAGGACCTTGGTAAGACATGGGACAGGTTTTTAGCTCCGGATAATGTCAGGACTTTCGATGTTGATGGCAGCAGCCCTTAGTTAGAGACAGTGTCAGGCCCTGAGTTAAGACTAGCATCAGAGCCTTGGTAGATACAATGTACGGGACTGAATTAGGAGTAGAGTCAGGGCCTTAGTTAGTGACAGTGTCAGGGCCTGACTTAGGGAGAGCGACAGGGCCTGAGTGAGGCTTAGCATCAGGCCCTTAGCTGGGCACACTGTCAGGGTATGACTTTGGAGCAGCATCAGCGTCTTTGCTGGATCAGCATTAAGGTCTTCGTTAGGTACATGATCAGGGCCTGAATTAGTCACAGCTTCAAGGCTTCAGTTAAGGAAAGCTTCAGGGCCTGAGTTAGGGACAGCCTCAGGTCTTCACTTAAGGACAGCGTCAGGGCTTACTTTGGGACAGTTTCAGGACCTTGGAAAGACATAGGTCAGGATAGTAGCTCAGGATGATGTCAGGACTTTTGATAGTGATGGCAGCAGGGCCTTAGTTACAGACAGTTTCAGGGCCTGAGTTAGGCCTCGCATCAGAGACTTTGTTAGGTACAGTGTAAGGGACTGAGTTAGGAGTAGTGTCAGGGCCTTGCTTAGGGACAGTGTCAGGGTCTGACTTAGGTGTACTGTCTGAGACCTAGTTAGGGACAGTGCTAGGGCCTGAGTTAGGATTAGTGTCAAGGCCTTATTTAGGACCAATTTCAGGGCCTTAGTTTGGACTAGCATCAGAGCCATTGTTAGGAATCGTATGAGGGCCTGAGTTAGGCATACTATCAGGGCCTTAGTTAGGGACAGTTTTAGGGCCTGAGTTAGGATTAGTGTCAAGGCCATATTTAGGACCAATTTTAGGGCTTTAGTTTGGAATAGCAACAAAGCCTTTGTTAGGTATCATGTCGGGGCCTCAGTTAGGTGTAGTGTCAGGGCCATTGTTAGGGCCAGTATCAGGGCCTGGCTTAGGAGAAGTTCAGGGCCTTAGCCAGGGAAAGTGTCAGGGCCTTAGTTAGGGACATTACCAAGGCCTGAATTAGCAGTAGTGTCAAAAGTCCTTAGTGAGGAGAGTAAGGAGTAAGTCAGGACTCAGGCCCTGACACTGTTCTTAAATAAGGCCCTGACATTCCCTGTAACACAGGTCCTGATCTGATTCCTATCATAGGCGCTGATGTTGGACTTAACTAAGACCCTGACACTGGTCCTAACTAAAGCTGTGACACTACTCTTAACTCAGGCCCTGACACTGTCCCTAACAAAGCCTCTGACACTACTCCTAAATCAGGCACTGACACTGTCCCTAACTAAGGCCCTGACATACACCTAACTCAGGCCCTGACACTGTCTCTAACTAAGGCCCTGATACGACTCCAAACTCAGCACTGACACTGTCACTAACTAAGGCCCTGACACTATTCATAGCTCACGCCCTAACACAACTCCTAAATCATGCCCTGACAATGTCCCTAACTAAGGCCCTGACACTATTCCTAACTCAGGCGCTGACACAATACTTAAGGAAGGCCCTGACATTACTCCTAACTCAGGCCCTGAAAAGGTCCCTAACTAAGGCCGACAGAACTCCTA
The DNA here is from genome assembly GCF_949987535.1 of Balaenoptera acutorostrata. NCBI lineage: Eukaryota > Metazoa > Chordata > Mammalia > Artiodactyla > Balaenopteridae > Balaenoptera > Balaenoptera acutorostrata. Next base: position 1,997,420 of record NW_026646025.1, on the reverse strand, counting down.
ACTCAGGCACTAACACTGTCCCTAAATAAGGCCCTGAAACTATTCCTAACTGAGGCGCTGATACAATACCTAACGAAGGCACTGATGCTACTCCTAACTAAGGCCCTGACACTACTCCTATCTCAAGCAATGGCACTGGCCCTAACTTAGGCCCTGACTCTACTCCTGACTCAGGCACTGACACTGTCCCTAACTAAGGCCCTGACATTACTCCCAACTTAGGCACTGTCACTGTCCCTAACTAAGGCCTTGACACAACTCCCAAATCAGGCACTGACACTGTCCCTAACTAAGGCCCTGACTCTACTCCCATCTCAGCCACTGACACTGTCCCTAAGACCCTGACACTACCTCCAACTCAGGCACTGACACTATCCCTAACTACAGCCCTGACACTTCTCCTAACTCAGGCACTGACACTGTCCCTTACTAATATCCTGACACAACTCCCAACTCAGGCACTGACATTGTTCCTAACATAGGCCCTGACACTAATCCCAACATAGGCACTGAGACTGTCCCAGAATACGCCCTGACAGTACTCCCAACTCAGGCAATGACACTGTCCCTAACTAAGGCCCTGACACTACTTCCAAACTAGGCACTGACATTGTCCCTAACTAAGGCCCTGACAATACTCTCAACTCAGGCACTAACACTGTCCCTAACTAAGGACTTGAGACTCCTCTTAACTCAGGCCCTGGCACAGTCCCTAACAAAGGCCTGCCACTACCCCCAACTCTGGCACTGAGAGTGTCCCTAACTACGGCCATCACACTACTCCTAACTCAGGCACTGACGCTGTCCCTAAGTAAGGCCCTGACACTACTCCCAACGCAGGCACTGACGCTGTCCCTAACTAAGGCTCTGACACTACTCCCAACACAGGCATTGACACTGTCCCTAACTAAGGCCCTCACACTACTACTTACTTAGGCACTGACACGCTACCTAACTAAGGCCCTGAGACTACTTCTACCTCAGACCCTGACACTGTCCCTAACGAAGGGCCTGATACTACTCCCAACACAGGCACTGACACTCTCCCTAACTAAGGCCTTGACACTACTTTTAACTCATGCCCTGATGCTGTCCCCAAAAAAGACCCTGAGACTATTCCCAACTCAGGCACTGACACTCTCCCTAACTAAGACCCTGACACTACTCCCATCTCAGCCACTGACACTGTCCCTAATGCCCTGACACTACTTCCAACTCAGGCACTGACACTGTCCCTAACTAGGCCCTGACACTACTCCCAACTCAGGCACTGACACTGTCCCTACCTAAGGCCCTGACAGAACTCCCAACTCCGGCACTGACACTTTCTCTAACTAAGGCCCTGAAACTACTCACAACTCAGGCCCTGACACTGTTCCTAACTACCGGTCTCAGACTACTCCTAACTTAGGCCCTGACACTATTCCTAACACAGTCCCTGACACTGTCCCTAACTAAGGTCCTGAGACTCTTCCTAACTCAGACCCTGACACTGTCCATAACTTAGGCCATGTCACTACTCCCAACTCAGGCACTGACGCTGTTCCTAACTAAGGGTCTGACACTACTCCAAACTGAGACACTGACACGCTTCCAAATTAAGGCCTTGACACTACTCTTAACTCAGGCCCTGACACTGTCCATAATAAAGACCCTGACAAAAATCCCAACTTAGGCACTGACAATGTCCGCAACTAAGGCCCTGACACTATTCCCATCTCAGCCACTGACACTGTCCCTAACTATGGCCCTGACACTACTCCCAATGCAAGCACTGGTGCTGTCCCTAACTAAGGCACTGGCACTACTCCCAACTCGCCCTGGCGCTGTCCCTAACTAAGGCTCTGACACTACTCCCAATTCAGGCAATGACAGTGTCCCTAACTGAGGCAATGATACTACTCCCAACTCAAGCACTAAGGCTCTGGATCATTGTGATGACAAGCGCCATGGAGCACTGTGATGACAAGGGCCATGGAACATTTTGATGACAGTGGTCATATGGCATTTTGAATGACAGGGGCCATGAAGCATTGTGATGACAAGAGTCAGGGAGACTTGTGATGACAGGGGGCATGGAGCTTTGTGATTTCACAGGCATGGAGCATTTTAGACAAGGGTCATGGAGACTTGTGATGAAAGGGGTCATGGAGACTTGTGATGATAAGGGCATGGAGCATTGTGATGACAAGGGCATGTAGCATTGCGATGACCAAGGTCATGGAGCATTGTGATGACAGGGGTTATGGAGCATTGTGATGACAAGGGCGTAGAGCATTGTGATGACAGTGGTCATGGAACATTGTGACGATAAGGGCATCGAGCCGAGTTAGGGACAGTCTAGCGGCCTTGGGACTAAATTCAGTGCCTGAATTAGGCACAGCATAAGGTCTTTAGTTAGCATAAGAGGTAGGACATTAGCTCGGGACAGGGTTAGGGTAAAGGCTTGGAATCGTGTCAGGAAATGACCTAAGGATAGTGTGAAGACCTTTGTTACCGAGACTCTCAGGGACTTATTCAGAAGCAGTGTTAGGGCTTCAGGTAGGGACAGCATCAGGGCCTGACTTAGGGAGAGCGACAGGGCCTGAGTGAGGCCTAATGTCAGGCCCTTAGCTGGGGACACTGTCAGGGAATGACTTAGGAGCAGCATCAGTGCCTTTGTTGGATCAGCTTTAGGCTCCTAGGTAAAGACATGACCGGAGCCCTAGTTACTCACAGCGTCAAGGCCTCAGTTAGGGAAAGCTTCAGGGTCTGAGTTACAGACAGCCTCAGGTCTTCACTTAAAGACAGTGACAGGGCTTTCTTCGGGACAGTGTCAGGACCTTGGTTAGAAATGAGTCAGGATATTAGCTCAGGAGAGTGTCAGGATTTTAGGTATTGCTGGCAGCAGGGCCTATATTAAGGACAGATTCTGGGCCTTTGTTAGATTCAGTGTCATGGCCTTAGTTAGGAGTAGTCAGGGCCTTAGTTAGGGAGAGCATTAGGGTTTCAGTTCGCATAAGATGCAGGAGATTATCTCGGGACAGAGTCAGGTTCCAGGCCAGAGATAGTGAAAGGAAATGACCAAGGGATAACGAGAAGACCTTAGTTATTGAGAGCATCAGGGCCTTAGTTAGCAGCAGCGTGAGCGCCTTAATCAGGATCAGTGCCAGGGCTTGATGTATGGACAGCATCAGAGCCTAACTAAGGTACAGCAACAGGGCCTAAGTGAGGCCTATCTTTAGGGCCTGAGTAAGGGACAGTATCCGGGCATGACTTAGGAGCAGCACAAAGGCCTCTGTAGGATCAGCATTAGGGTCTTCGTTAAAGCTATTATCAGGGCCTCCGTTAGGGATAGCCTCAAGGCCTCACTTAGGGACAGCGTCAGGGCTTACTTTGGGAAAGTTTCAGGACCTTGGTGAGACATGGGTCAGGCTATTAGCTCAGGATAATATCAGGTGTTCAGATATTGACGGCAGCAGGGCCTTAGTTAGAGGCAGTGTCAGGGCCTAAGTTAGGACTAGCATCAGAGCCTTTGTTAGGTACAGTGTCAGTGACTGAGTTAGGTGTAGTGTCAGAGCCTTAGTTAGGGACATTGTTAGGGCCTGCATTAGGACGAGCCTCCAGGCCTCAGTTAGGGACAGGTTCACGGCCTCGCACCTAAATTCAGGGCCTCATTTAGGGACAGAATCAGGGATTTAGCTAGCATAAGGGGATCTACAGCTGAAAGCAACCTGAACACCACCACAAGCAGATGCAGAAGTGAACCATGCACGCTCCTATGAAGGAAGATTCCACAGCAGTTGAGTACATTTTGTTTAAAGTTAGTAACACTATAAAAATTATGTTTTGAAGAAAACTATATTCAGAAGATGAATGAATCTCGTTCTAAGGAATCTCTTTAGCTAATCTCGACATTAGCTAAAGAGCAGGTTAGGTTAAGGTCTAGGGAGAGTGTCAGGAAATGACCTAGGGATAGTGTCAAGACCTTAGTTACTTAGCACATCAGGACCTAATTTAGGAGCAGTGAGTGTCAGGGCTTCGGGTAGGAACAGCGTCAGAGCCTGACTTAGGGAGTGGGACAGGGCCTGAGTGAGGCCTAGCGTCAGGGCCTTAGCTAGAGACAGTGTCAGGGCATGACTTAGGAGCAGCCTAAGAGCCACGGTAGGATCAACCTCAGGGGCTATGTTAAAGATATTATCAGGGCCTCTGTTAGGGACAGCCTCAAGGCCTCACTTCGAGACAGCATCAGGGCTTCCTTAGGGACAGTTTCAGGACCTTGGTAAGAGATGGGTCAAGAAATTAGCTCAAGATAGTGTCAGGACTTTAGATATTGACGGCCGCAGGGCCTTAGTTAGGGACAGTGTCAGGCCCTGAATTAGGACGAACATCGAGGCCTTAGGTACGGACAGGGTCACAGCCTCGAGAGTAATTTTAGGCCCTTAGTTAAGGACAGCAGCAGGGCTGTAGTTAGCATAAGAGGCACAACATTTGCTAGGGACAGGCTCAGGTTATGGTCTAGGGAGAGTGTCAGGAAAGGACCTAAGCATAGTGTCAAAACCTTAGTTACTGAGAGTATCAGATCCTTATTTAGAACCAGTGTCAGGGCTTCAGGTAGGGACAGCATCAGAGCCTGACTTAGGGAGAGCGACAGGGCCTGAGTGAGGCCTAGCGTCAGGCCCTTAGCTGAGGACACTGTCAGGGCATGACTTAGGAACAGAATCAGCGCCTCTGTTGGATCAGCCTTAGCGTCTTTGTTACAGATATGATCAGGGCCTGACTTAGTCACAGCTTCAAGGCCTCACTTAGGGAAAGCTTCAGGGCCTGAGTTAGGGACAGCCTCAGTTCTTAAGATAGGGACAGCGACAGGGCTTTCTTAGGGACAGTGTCAGGACCTTGGTTAGAAATATGTCAGGATATTAACTCAGGCTAGTGTCCAGTTTTTAGTTATTGCTGACAGCAGGGCCTATATTAGGGGCAAATTCTGAGCCTTACTTCGAGAGAGCGTCAGGGCCTGAGTTACGACTAGCATCAGAGCCCTTGTAAAGTACAGTGTCAGGGACTGAGTTAGGTGTAGTGTCAGGGCTTTAGTTAGGGACAGTGTCAGCGCCTCAGTTAGGATGAGCCTCCAACCTCAGTTAGGGACAGGTTGACGGCCTCGGGACTAATTTCAGGCTCTTAGTTCGAGACAGCATCAGGGATTTAGTTAGCCTAAGAGGCTCGACAATAGCTAAAGACAAGTTTAGGTTAAGATCTAGGGATAGTGTCAGGAAATGACCTAGGGGTTGTGTCAAGACCATAGCTAATTAGAGCATCAGTGCCTAATTTAGGCCCAGTGTCAGGGCTTCAGGTAGGGACAGAGTCTTAGCCTGACTTAGGGAGAGCGACAGGGCCTGAGTGATGCCTAGAGTCAGGGCCTTAGCTACGGACAGCGTCAGGGCATGACATAGGATCAACTTAAGGGTCTCTGTAAGATCAGCATTAGAGTTTAGTTCAAGACATTATCAGGACCTCTGTGAGGGACAGCCTCAGGGCCTCACTTAGGGACAGTGTCAGGGCTAACTTTGGGAGAGTTTCAGGACCTTGGTAAGACATGGGTCAGGATATTAGCTCAGGATAATGTCAGGACTTTAGATATTGATGGCAGCAGCGCCTACATTAGGAAAAGTTTCAAGGCGTTCGTTAGGAGTAGCGGGCCTCTGATAGGTCCAGTGTCAGATCCTCAGTTAGCAATAGTGTTAGGGCCTTAGTTAGGGACAGTGTCAGGGCCGGATGTAGGGCGAGCATCTAGGCCTTCCTTCGGGACAGTTTCATGGTCTTGGGACTAAATTCAGTGCCTGAGGTAGGCACAGCCTAAGGGCTTCAGTTAGCATAAGAGGCAGGACATTAGCTAGTGACCGTGTCAGTTTAACATCTAGGGATAGTGTCAGGAAATGACCTAAGGATAGTGTGAAGACCTTTGTTACGGAGACTCTCAGGGCCTTATTCAGAAGCAGTGTTAGGGCTTCAGGTAGGGACAGCATCAGAGCCTGACTTAGGGAGAGCGTTAGGGTCTGAGTGAGGCCTAGCATCAGACACTTAGTGGGGGACACTATCGGGGCATGACTTAGGAGAAGCATCAGGGCCTCTGTTGGATCAGCCTTAGGGTCTTAGTTAAAGACATGATCAGGGTCTGAGTTAGTCAGAGCATCAAAGCCTGAGTTAGTTAGGGAAAGCTTCAGGGCCTCACTTAGGGACAGCGTCAGGGCTTACTTTGGGACAGTTTCAGGACCTTGGTAAGACATGGGACAGGTTTTTAGCTCCGGATAATGTCAGGACTTTCGATGTTGATGGCAGCAGCCCTTAGTTAGAGACAGTGTCAGGCCCTGAGTTACGACTGGCATCAGAGGCTTGGTAGATACAATGTACTGGACTGAATTAGGAGTAGAGTCAGGGCCTTAGTTAGTGACAGTGTCAGGGCCTGACTTAGGGAAAGCGACAGGGCCTGAGTGAGGCTTAGCATCAGGCCCTTAGCTGGGCACACTGTCAGGGTATGACTTTGGAGCAGCATCAGCGTCTTTGCTGGATCAGCATTAAGGTCTTCGTTAGGTACATGATCAGAGCCTGAATTAGTCACAGCTTCAAGGCTTCAGTTAAGGAAAGCTTCAGGGCCTGAGTTAGGGACAGCCTCAGGTCTTCACTTAGGGACAGCGTCAGGGCTTACTTTGGGACAGTTTCAGGACCTTGGAAAGACATAGGTCAGGATAGTAGCTCAGGATGATGTCAGGACTTTTGATAGTGATGGCAGCAGGGCCTTAGTTACAGACAGTTTCAGGGCCTGAGTTAGGCCTCGCATCAGAGACTTTGTTAGGTACAGTGTAAGGGACTGAGTTAGGAGTAGTGTCAGGGCCTTGCTTAGGGACAGTGTCAGGGTCTGACTTAGGTGTACTGTCTGAGACCTAGTTAGGGACAGTGCTAGGGCCTGAGTTAGGATTAGTGTCAAGGCCTTATTTAGGACCAATTTCAGGGCCTTAGTTTGGACTAGCATCAGAGCCATTGTTAGGAATCGTATGAGGGCCTGAGTTAGGCATACTATCAGGGCCTTAGTTAGGGACAGTTTTAGGGCCTGAGTTAGGATTAGTGTCAAGGCCATATTTAGGACCAATTTTAGGGCTTTAGTTTGGACTAGCAACAAAGCCTTTGTTAGGTATCATGTCGGGGCCTCAGTTAGGTGTAGTGTCAGGGCCATTGTTAGGGCCAGTTTCAGGGCCTGACTTAGGAGAAGTTCAGGGCCTTAGCCAGGAAAAGTGTCAGGGCCTTAGTTAGGGACATTATCAGGGCCTGAATTAGCAGTAGTGTCAAAAGTCCTTAGTGAGGAGAGTAAGGAGTAAGTCAGGACTCAGGCCCTGACACTGTTCTTAAATAAGGCCCTGACATTCCCTGTAACACAGGTCCTGATCTGATTCCTATCATAGGCGCTGATGTTGGACTTAACTAAGGCCCTGACACTGGTCCTAACTAAAGCTGTGACACTACTCTTAACTCAGGCCCTGACACTGTCCCTAACAAAGCCTCTGACACTACTCCTAAATCAGGCACTGACACTGTCCCTAACTAAGGCCCTGACATACACCTAACTCAGGCCCTGACACTGTCTCTAACTAAGGCCCTGATACGACTCCAAACTCAGCACTGACACTGTCACTAACTAAGGCCCTGACACTATTCATAGCTCACGCCCTAACACAACTCCTAAATCATGCCCTGACAATGTCCCTAACTAAGGCCCTGACACTATTCCTAACTCAGGCGCTGACACAATACTTAAGGAAGGCCCTGACATTACTCCTAACTCAGGCCCTGAAAAGGTCCCTAACTAAGGCCGACAGAACTCCTAACTCAGGCACTAACACTGTCCCTAAATAAGGCCCTGAAACTATTCCTAACTGAGGCGCTGATACAATACCTAACGAAGGCACTGATGCTACTCCTAACTAAGGCTCTGACACTACTCCTATCTCAAGCAATGACACTGGCCCTAACTTAGGCCCTGACTCTACCCCTGACTCAGGCACTGACACTGGCCCTAACTTAGGCCCTGACACTACTCCTAACTAAGCAACTGACACCGTCCATAACTAAGGCCCGGACACTACTCCTTACTCAGGCACTGACACTGTCCCTAACTAAGGCCCTGACATTACTCCCAACTTAGGCACTGTCACTGTCCCTAACTAAGGCCTTGACACAACTCCCAAATCAGGCACTGACACTGTCCCTAAGTAAGGCCCTGACTCTACTCCCATCTCAGCCACTGACACTGTCCCTAAGACCCTGACACTACCTCCAACTCAGGCACTGACACTATCCCTAACTACAGCCCTGACACTTCTCCTAACTCAGGCACTGACACTGTCCCTTACTAATATCCTGACACAACTCCCAACTCAGGCACTGACATTGTTCCTAACATAGGCCCTGACACTAATCCCAACATAGGCACTGAGACTGTCCCAGAATACGCCCTGACAGTACTCCCAACTCAGGCAATGACACTGTCCCTAACTAAGGCCCTGACACTACTTCCAAACTAGGCACTGACATTGTCCCTAACTAAGGCCCTGACAATACTCTCAACTCAGGCACTAACACTGTCCCTAACTAAGGACTTGAGACTCCTCTTAACTCAGGCCCTGGCACAGTCCCTAACAAAGGCCTGCCACTACCCCCAACTCTGGCACTGAGAGTGTCCCTAACTACGGCCATCACACTACTCCTAACTCAGGCACTGACGCTGTCCCTAAGTAAGGCCCTGACACTACTCCCAACGCAGGCACGGACGCTGTCCCTAACTAAGGCTCTGACACTACTCCCAACACAGGCATTGACACTGTCCCTAACTAAGGCCCTCACACTACTACTTACTTAGGCACTGACACGCTACCTAACTAAGGCCCTGAGACTACTTCTACCTCAGACCCTGACACTGTCCCTAACGAAGGGCCTGATACTACTCCCAACACAGGCACTGACACTCTCCCTAACTAAGGCCTTGACACTACTTTTAACTCATGCCCTGATGCTGTCCCCAAAAAAGACCCTGAGACTATTCCCAACTCAGGCACTGACACTCTCCCTAACTAAGACCCTGACACTACTCCCATCTCAACCACTGACACTGTCCCTAATGCCCTGACACTACTTCCAACTCAGGCACTGACACTGTCCCTAACTAGGCCCTGACACTACTCCCAACTCAGGCACTGACACTGTCCCTACCTAAGGCCCTGACAGAACTCCCAACTCCGGCACTGACACTTTCTCTAACTAAGGCCCTGAAACTACTCACAACTCAGGCCCTGACACTGTTCCTAACTACCGGTCTCAGACTACTCCTAACTTAGGCCCTGACACTATTCCTAACACAGTCACTGACACTGTCCCTAACTAAGGTCCTGAGACGATTCCTAACTCAGACCCTGACACTGTCCATAACTTAGGCCATGTCACTACTCCCAACTCAGGCACTGACGCTGTTCCTAACTAAGGGTCTGACACTACTCCAAACTGAGACACTGACACGCTTCCAAATTAAGGCCTTGACACTACTCTTAACTCAAGCCCTGACACTGTCCATAATAAAGACCCTGACAAAAATCCCAACTTAGGCACTGACAATGTCCGCAACTAAGGCCCTGACACTATTCCCATCTCAGCCACTGACACTGTCCCTAACTATGGCCCTGACACTACTCCCAATGCAAGCACTGGTGCTGTCCCTAACTAAGGCACTGGCACTACTCCCAACTCGCCCTGGCGCTGTCCCTAACTAAGGCTCTGACACTACTCCCAATTCAGGCAATGACAGTGTCCCTAACTGAGGCAATGATACTACTCCCAACTCAAGCACTAAGGCTCTGGATCATTGTGATGACAAGCGCCATGGAGCACTGTGATGACAAGGGCCATGGAACATTTTGATGACAGTAGTCATATGGCATTTTGAATGACAGGGGCCATGAAGCATTGTGATGACAAGAGTCATGGAGACTTGTGATGACAGGGGGCATGGAGCTTTGTGATTTCACAGGCATGGAGCATTTTAGACAAGGGTCATGGAGACTTGTGATGAAAGGGGTCATGGAGACTTGTGATGATAAGGGCATGGAGCATTGTGATGACAATGGCATGTAGCATTGCGATGACCAAGGTCATGGAGCATTGTGATGACAGGGGTTATGGAGCATTGTGATGACAAGGGCGTAGAGCATTGTGATGACAGTGGTCATGGAACATTGTGACGATAAGGGCATCGAGCCGAGTTAGGGACAGTCTAGCGGCCTTGGGACTAAATTCAGTGCCTGAATTAGGCACAGCATAAGGTCTTTAGTTAGCATAAGAGGTAGGACTTTAGCTCGGGACAGGGTTAGGGTAAAGGCTTGGAATCGTGTCAGGAAATGACCTAAGGATAGTGTGAAGACCTTTGTTACCGAGACTCTCAGGGACTTATTCAGAAGCAGTGTTAGGGCTTCAGGTAGGGACAGCATCAGGGCCTGACTTAGGGAGAGTGACAGGGCCTGAGTAAGGCCTAATGTCAGGCCCTTAGCTGGGGACACTGTCAAGGAATGACTTAGGAGCAGCATCAGTGCCTTTGTTGGATCAGCTTTAGGCTCCTAGGTAAAGACATGACCGGAGCCCTAGTTAGTCACAGCGTCAAGGCCTCAGTTAGGGAAAGCTTCAGGGTCTGAGTTACAGACAGCCTCAGGTCTTCACTTAAAGACAGTGACAGGGCTTTCTTCGGGACAGTGTCAGGACCTTGGTTAGAAATGAGTCAGGATATTAGCTCAGGAGAGTGTCAGGATTTTAGTTATTGCTGGCAGCAGGGCCTATATTAAGGACAGATTCTGGGCCTTTGTTAGATTCAGTGTCATGTCCTTAGTTAGGAGTAGTCAGGGCCTTAGTTAGGGAGAGCATTAGGGTTTCAGTTAGCATAAGATGCAGGAGATTATCTCGGGACAGAGTCAGGTTCCAGGCCAGAGATAGTGAAAGGAAATGACCAAGGGATAACTAGAAGACCTTAGTTATTGAGAGCATCAGGGCCTTAGTTAGCAGCAGCGTGAGCGCCTTAATCAGGACCAGTGCCAGGGCTTGATGTATGGACAGCATCAGAGCCTAACTAAGGTACAGCAACAGGGCCTAAGTGAGGCCTATCTTTAGGGCCTGAGTAAGGGACAGTATCCGGGCATGACTTAGGAGCAGCATAAAGGCCTCTGTAGGATCAGCATTAGGGTCTTCGTTAAAGCTATTATCAGGGCCTCCGTTAGGGATAGCCTCAAGGCCTCACTTAGGGACAGCGTCAGGGCTTACTTTGGGAAAGTTTCAGGACCTTGGTAAGACATGGGTCAGACTATTAGCTCAGGATAATATCAGGTGTTCAGATATTGATGGCAGCAGGGCCTTAGTTAGAGGCAGTGTCAGGGCCTAAGTTAGGACTAGCATCAGAGCCTTAGTTAGGTACAGTGTCAGTGACTGAGTTAGGTGTAGTGTCAGAGCCTTAGTTAGGGACAGTGTCAGGGCCTGCATTAGGACAAGCCTCCAGGCCTCAGTTAGGGACAGGTTCACGCCCTCGCACCTAAATTCAGGGCCTCATTTAGGGACAGAATCAGTGATTTAGCTAGCATAAGGGGATCTACAGCTGAAAGCAACCTGAACACCACCACAAGCAGATGCAGAAGTGAACCATGCACGCTCCTATGAAGGAAGATTCCACAGCAGTTGAGTACATTTTGTTTAAAGTTAGTAACACTATAAAAACTACGTTTTGAAGAAAACTATATTCAGAAGATGAAAGAATCTCGTTCTAAAGAATCTCTTTAGCTAATCTCGACAGTAGCTAAAGAGAAGGTTAGGTTAAGGTCTAGGGAGAGTGTCAGGAAATGACCTAGGGATAGTGTCAAGACCTTAGTTACTTAGCACATCAGGACCTAATTTAGGAGCAGTGAGTGTCAGGGCTTCGGGTAGGAACAGCGTCAGAGCCTGACTTAGGGAGTGGGACAGGGCCTGAGTGAGGCCTAGCGTCAGGGCCTTAGCTAGAGACAGTGTCAGGGCATGACTTAGGAGCAGCCTAAGAGCCACGGTAGGATCAACCTCAGGGGCTATGTTAAAGATATTATCAGGGCCTCTGTTAGGGACAGCCTCAAGGCCTCACTTCGAGACAGCATCAGGGCTTCCTTAGGGACAGTTTCAGGACCTTGGTAAGAGATGGGTCAAGAAATTAGCTCAGGATAGTGTCAGGACTTTAGATATTGACGGCCGCAGGGCCTTAGTTAGGGACAGTGTCAGGCCCTGAATTAGGACGAACATCAAGGCCTTAGGTACGGACAGGGTCACAGCCTCGAGAGTAATTTTAGGCCCTTAGTTAAGGACAGCAGCAGGGCTGTAGTTAGCATAAGAGGCACGACATTTGCTAGGGACAGGCTCCGGTTATGGTCTAGGGAGAGTGTCAGGAAAGGACCTAAGCATAGTGTCAAAACCTTACTTACTGAGAGTATCAGATCCTTATTTAGAACCAGTGTCAGGGCTTCAGGTAGGGACAGCATCAGAGCCTGACTTAGGGAGAGCGACAGGGCCTGAGTGAGGCCTAGCGTCAGGCCCTTAGCTGAGGACACTGTCAGGGCATGACTTAGGAACAGAATCAGCGATGACACGTTCATGGAATATAGTAATGACAAGAATTCTGGAGCATTATGATGACAAGGGCCATGGAGCATTGTGATGACACGGCCATGGAATATTGTGATTACAAGAATTCTGGAGCATTGTGATGACAATCGCCATGGAGCATTGTGATGACACGGTTATGGAACATTGTGATGAGAAGAATTCTGGAGCATTGTCATGACAAGGGCCATGGAGCATTGTGATGACACGGTCATGGAACATTGTGATGACAAGAATTCTGGAGCATTGTGATGACAAGGGCCATGGAGCATTGTGATGACATGGTCATGGAACATTGTGATGAGAAGAATTCTGGAGCATTGTGCTGACAAGGGCCATAGATTATTGTGATGATACGGTCATGGAACATTGTGATGACAAGAATTCTGGAGAATTATGATGACAAGGGCCATGGAGCATTGTGATGACACGGCCATGGAACATTGTGATGACAAGAATTCTGGAGAATTGTGATGACAAGGTTCATGGAGAATTGTGATGACACGGTTAAGGAACAATGCGATGACAAGATTTCTGGAGCATTGTGGTGAAAGGGTATGGAGCATTGTGATTAAAGGTGACAAGGAACATTGTGATGATATGGGCAGAGAACTCTTGATGAGACAGGACATGGAGTATTGTGACGAAAACTGTCATGGAACATTGTGCTGACAGGGATCATGGAGCTCTTTGGTAAGAGAGGCCATGGAGATTTGTGATGGCAGGCATTATGGGGCATTCTGTTGACAGCGGTCTTGGAGCATTGTGATGAAATGCGTCATGGAGCATTGTGATTACAGGGGCCATGGAGCATTTTGAATTCAAAAGCTATGGAGCATTGAGATGACAGGTTTCATGGAGCACTGTGATGAATGTGATCTTGGATCATTGTGATGACAAGTGTCCTGGAACCTTGTGATGACACGGTTCATGGAGCATTGTGATGACAAGGACCATGGCGAAATGTGATGACATCTGTCATGGGGCATTGTGATGACAGTGGTCATCTAGATTTGCGATGAAAGGTATCATGGAGCACTGTGATGACAGGGGCCATGGAACATTGTGATGACAAAGGCCATGGAGCATTGTGATGACAAGTGTCATGGGGCATTTTGATGACATTGGCATGGAGCATTATGATGACAAGAGTTCTGGTGCATTTTGATGACAAGGGCATGGAGCATTGTGATGACAGGGCCCACGGAGCTTTGTGATGAAAAGGGCAGGGTACATTGTGATGACAGGGTTCATGGAGCATTGTGATGAAAGGGGCCATGGAGCATTGAGATGAGAGCCGTTATGAGGCATGGTGATGACAGTGGTCATGGAGCATTGTTATGAAAGTGATCATGGAGCAATATGATAAGAGGGGCCATGGAGCATTGTGATGACAGGGGTATTGGAGCATTGTGATGGAAGTAGACATGGATCATTGTGATGACATGTGTCCTGGAACACTGTGATGACACGGTTCATCGAGTACTGTGATGACAAGGGTCATAGCGAATTGTGATGACAAGTGTCATGGGACATTGTGATGACATTGATAATCTAAGAATTGTGATGAAAGGTATCATGGAGCACTGTGATGACTGGGGGCATGAAGCACTGTAATGAAAATTGTCCTGGATTATTGTGATGACAGCAGTCATGGAGAATTGTGATGACAGGGATTATGCAGCATTGTGTTGACAAGGGTATGGACTATTGTGATGACAATGGTCATGGAGCAATGTGATGAAAGTATTCATGGAAAATCGAGATGAAAAGTGCATGGGAGCATTGTGACCATAAAGGCCATGGAGTATTGTGATGACTAGTGTCATGGAGCATTTTAATGAAAGGTTTCATTGTGCACCATGATGACAAAGGGGATGGCGAATTGTGATGAAACTGGTCCTGGAGCATTGTGATAACAAAAGCCATGGAGCATTGTGATGACAGGCATCATGGAGCATTGTGAAGAAAGGGGCCATGGGGTATTGTAATGATACTAGAGAAATATGATGAAAATGGTCAGCGAGCATAGTGATTAAAGTGGTCATTGAGAATTGTGATGAAAAGCGACATAGAGCATTGTGATGACAAAGGTCATGGAGAACTGTGATGACCAGGGTCATGTAGCATTGTGATGACACGGTCATGGAACATTGTGATGACAAGAATTCTGGAGCATTGTGCTGACAAGGGACATGGACCATTGTAATGACATGGTCATGGAACATGGTGATGACAAGAATTCTGGAGCATTGTCATGACAAGGGCCATGGAGCATTGTGATGACACGGTCATGGAACATTGTGATGAGAAGAATTCTGGATCATTGTGATGACAAGGGTCATCGAGCATTGTGATGACATGGTCAAGGAACATTGCGATGACAAGATTTCTGGAGCATTGTGATGAAAGGGCATGGAGCATTGTGATTAAAGGTGACAAGGAACATTTTGATAATATAGGCAGAGAACACTGTGATGACAGTGGTCATGGAGTATTGTGACAAAAAGTGTCATGGAACATTGTGCTGACAAGGGCCATGGAGCATTGTGATGACACGGTCATGGAACATTGTGATGAGAAGAATTCTGGAGCATTGTCATGACAAGGGCCATGGAGCATTGTGATGACAGGGCCATGGAACATTTTGATGACAAGAATTCTGGAGCATTATGATGACAAGGGACTTGGAGCATTGTGATGACAGGGCAAAGGAACATTGTGATGACAAGTATTCGGGAGCATTGTGATGACAACGGCCATGGAGCATTGTGATGACACGGTCATGGAACATTGTGATGAGAAGAATTCTGGAGCATTGTCATGACAAGGGCCATGGAGCATTGTGATGACACGGTCATGGAACATTGTGATGACAAGAATTCTGGAGCATTGTGCTGACAAGGGCCATGGAGCATTGTGATGACACGGTCATGGAACATTGTGATAACAAGAATTCTGGAGCATTCTGATGACAAAGGCGACGGAGCATTGTGATGACACGGTCATGGAACATTGTGATGACAAGAATTCTGTAGCATTCTGATGACAAGCGCCATAGAGCATTGTGATGACACGTTCATGCAATATAGTAATGACAAGAATTCTGGAGCATTATGATGACAAGGGCCATGGAGCTTTGTGATGACACGGCCATGGAACATTTTGATGAAAAGAATTCTGGAGCATTGTGATGACAGTGGCCAAGGAGCATTTTGTTGACACGGTCATGGAACATTGTGATGAGAAGAATTCTGGAGCATTGTCATGACGAGGGCCATGGAGCATTGTGATGACACGGTCATGGAACATTGTGATGAGAAGAATTCTGGAGCATTGTGCTGACAAGGGCCATGTTTCATTGTGATGATACGGTCATGGAACTTTGTGATGACAAGAATTCTGGAGCATTATGATGACAAGGGCCATGGAGCATTGTGATGACAAGAATTCTGGAGCATTGTGATGACAATGGCCATGGAGCATTGTGATGACACGGTCATGGACCATTGTGATGACAAGAATTCTGGAGCATTGTGATGACAAGTGCCATGGAGCATTGTGATGACACTGTCATGGAACATTGTGATGACAAGAATTCTGGAGCATTGTGATGACAATGGCCATGGAGCATTGTGATGACACGGTCATGGACCATTGTGATGACAAGAATTCTGGAGCATTGTGATGACAAGGGCCATGGAGCATTGTGATGACACGGTCATGGAACATTGTGATGACAAGAATTCTGGAGCATTGTCATGACAAGGGCCATGGAGCATTGTGATGACACGGTCATGGAACATTGTGATGACAAGAATTCTGGAGCATTGTGATGACAAGGGCCATGGAGCATTGTGATGACATGGTCATGGAATATTGTGATGAGAAGAATTCTGGAGCATTGTGCCTGCAAGGGCCATGGAGCATTGTGATGACACGGCCATGGAACATTGTGATGACAAGAATTCTGGAGCATTGTGATGACAATGGCCATGGAGCATTGTGCAGACACGGTATGGAACATTGTGATGACAAGAATTCTGGAGCATTGTGATGACAAGGGCCATGGAGCATTGTGATGACACGGTCATGGAACATTGTGATGACAGGAATTCTGGAGCATTGTGCTGAAAAGGGCCATGGAGCATTGTGATGACACGGTCATGGAACAATGTGATGAGAAAAATTCTGGAGCATTGTGATGACAAGGGCCTTGGAGCATTGTGATGACACAGTCAAGGAACATTGCGATGAAAAAGATTTCTGGAGCATTGTGATGAAAGGGCATGGAGCATTGTGATTAAAGGTGACAAGGAACATTGTGATGATATGGGCAGAGAACTCTGTGATGAGAGTGGTCATGCAGTATTGTGACGAAAAGTGTCATGGAACATTCTGCTGACAACGATCATGGAGCTTTTTGGTAAGAGAGGCTATGGAGATTTGTGATGTCAGGCGTCATGGGGCATTGTGTTGAGAGCGGTCTTGGAGCATTGTGATGAAAAGGGTCATAGAGCACTGTGATTACAGGGGCCATGGAGCATTGTGAATACAAAGACTATGGAGCATTGAGATGACAGGGTTCATGGAGCACTGTGATGAATGTGATCTTGGATCATTGTGATGACAAGTGTCCTGGAACCTTGTGATGACACGGTTCATGGAGCATTGTGATGACAAGGACCATGGCGAATTGTGATGACATCTGTCATGGGGCATTGTGATGACAGTGGTCATCTAGACTTGCGATGAAAGGTATCATGGAGCACTGTGATGACAGGGGCCATGGAACATTGTGATGACAAAGGCCATGGAGCATTGTGATGACAAGTGTCATGGGGCATTTTGATGACATTGGCATGGAGCATTATGATGACAAGAGTTCTGGAGTATTTTGATGACAAGGGCATGGAGCATTGTGATGACAGGGCCCACGGAGCTTTGTGATGAAAAGGGCAGGGTACATTGTGATGACAGGGTTCATGGAGCATTGTGATGAAAGGGGCCATGGAGCATTGAGATGAGAGCCGTTATGAGGCATGGTGATGACAGTGGTCATGGAGCATTGTGATGAAAGAGATCATGGAGCAATATGATAACAGGGGCCATGGAGCATTGTGATGACAGGGCTATTGGAGCATGGTGATGGAAGTAGACATGGATCATTGTGATGACATGTGTCCTGGAACACTGTGATGACACGGTACATCGAGTATTGTGATGACAAGGGTCATAGCGAATTGTGATGACAAGTGTCATGGGGCATTGTGTGACATTCGTCATCTAGGAATTGTGATGAAAGGTATCATGGAGCACTGTGATGACTGGGGGCATGAAGCACTGTGATGAAAATTGTCCTGGATTATTGTGATGACAGCTGTCATGGTGAATTGTGATGACAGGGATTATGCAGCATTGTGTTGACAAGGGTATGGACTATTGTGATGACAATGGTCATGGAGCAATGTGATGAAAGTATTCATGGAACATCGTGATGAAAAGTGCATAGGAGCATTGTGACGATAAAGGCCATGGATTATTGTGATGACTAGTGTCATGGAGCATTTTAATGAAAGGTTTCATTGTGCACCATGATGACAAAGGGGATGGAGAACTGTGATGAAACTGGTCCTGGAGCATTGTGATAACAAAAGCCATGGAGCATTGTGATGACAGGCATCATGGAGCATTGTGAAGAAAGGGGCCATGGGGTATTGTAATGACACTAGAGAAATATGATGAAAATGGTCAGCGAGCATAGTGATTAAAGAGGTCATTGAAAATTGTGATGAAAAGCGACATAGAGCATTGTGATGACAAAGGTCATGGAGAACTGTGATGACCAGGGTCAGGTAGCATTGTGATGACACGGTCATGGAACATTTTGATGACAAGAATTCTGGAGCATTGTGCTGACAAGGGCCATGGACCATTGTAATGACATGGTCATGGAACATGGTGATGACAAGAATTCTGCAGCATTGCGATGACAAGGGCCATGGAGCATTGTGATGACACGGTCATGGAACATTGTCATGAGAAGAATTCTGGAGCATTGTGCTGACAAGGGCCATGGAGCATTGTGATGACACAGTCATGGAACATTGTCATGAGAAGTATTCTGGAGCATTGTGCTGACAAGGGCCATGGAGCATTGTGATGATACGGTCATGGAACATTGTGATGACAAGAATTCTGGAGCATTGTAAAGACAAGGGCCATGGAGCATTGTGATGACACGGCCATGGAACATTGTGATGACAAGAATTCTGGAGCATTGTGATGACAATGGCCATGGAGCATTGTGATGACACGGTCATGGAACATTGTGATGAGAAGAATTCTGGAGCATTGTCATGACAAGGGCCATGGAGCATTGTGATGACACGGCCATGGAACATTGTGATGACAAGAATTCTGGAGAATTGTGATGACAAGTTTTATGGAGAATTGTGATGACACGGTCAAGGAACAATGCGATGACAAGATTTCTGGAGCATTGTGGTGAAAGGGTATGGAGCATTGTGATTAAAGGTGACAAGGAACATTGTGATGATATGGGCAGAGAACTCTGTGATGACAGTGGTCATGCAGTATTGTGACGAAAAGTGTCATGGAACATTCTGCTGACAGGGATCATGGAGCTCTTTGGTAAGAGAGGCTATGGAGATTTGTGATGTCAGGCGTCATGGGGCATTGTGTTGAGAGCGGTCTTGGAGCATTGTGATGAAAAGGGTCATGGAGCACTGTGATTACAGGGGCCATGGAGCTTTGTGAATACAAAGGCTATGGAGCATTGAGATGACAGGTTTCATGGAGCACTGTGATGAATGTGATCTTGGATCATTGTGATGACAAGTGTCCTGGAACCTTGTGATGACACGGTTCATGGAGCATTGTGATGACAAGGACCATGGCGAATTGTGATGACATCTGTCATGGGGCATTGTGATGACAGTGGTCATCTAGATTTGCGATGAAAGGTATCATGGAGCACTGTGATGACAGGGGCCATGGAACATTGTGATGACAAAGGCCATGGAGCATTGTGATGACAAGAGTCATGGAGACTTGTGATGACAGGGGGCATGGAGCTTTGTGATTTCACAGGCATGGAGCATTTTAGACAAGCGTCATGGAGACTTGTGATGAAAGGGGTCATGGAGACTTGTGATGATAAGGGCATGGAGCATTGTGATGACAATGGCATGTAGCATTGTGATGACCAAGGTCATGGAGCATTGTGATGACAGGGGTTATGGAGCATTGTGATGACAAGGGCGTAGAGCATTGTGATGACAGTGGTCATGGAACATTGTGATGATAAGGGCATCGAGCCGAGTTAGGGACAGTCTAGCGGCCTTGGGACTAAATTCAGTGCCTGAATTAGGCACAGCATAAGGTCTTTAGTTAGCATAAGAGGTAGGACATTAGCTCGGGACAGGGTTAGGGTAAAGGCTTGGAATCGTGTCAGGAAATGACCTAAGGATAGTGTGAAGACCTTTGTTACCGAGACTCTCAGGGACTTATTCAGAAGCAGTGTTAGGGCTTCAGGTAGGGACAGCATGAGGGCCTGACTTAGGGAGAGTGACAGGGCCTGAGTAAGGCCTAATGTCAGGCCCTTAGCTGGGGACACTGTCAAGGAATGACTTAGGAGCAGCATCAGTGCCTTTGTTGGATCAGCTTTAGGCTCCTAGGTAAAGACATGACCGGAGCCCTAGTTAGTCACAGCGTCAAGGCCTCAGTTAGGGAAAGCTTCAGGGTCTGAGTTACAGACAGCCTCAGGTCTTCACTTAAAGACAGTGACAGGGCTTTCTTCGGGACAGTGTCAGGACCTTGGTTAGAAATGAGTCAGGATATTAGCTCAGGAGAGTGTCAGGTTTTTAGGTATTGCTGGCAGCAGGGCCTATATTAAGGACAGATTCTGGGCCTTTGTTAGATTCAGTGTCATGTCCTTAGTTAGGAGTAGTCAGGGCCTTAGTTCGGGAGAGCATTAGGGTTTCAGTTAGCATAAGATGCAGGAGATTATCTCGGGACAGAGTCAGGTTCCAGGCCAGAGATAGTGAAAGGAAATGACCAAGGGATAACGAGAAGACCTTAGTTATTGAGAGCATCAGGGCCTTAGTTAGCAGCAGCGTGAGCGCCTTAATCAGGACCAGTGCCAGGGCTTGATGTATGGACAGCATCAGAGCCTAACTAAGGTACAGCAACAGGGCCTAAGTGAGGCCTATCTTTAGGGCCTGAGTAAGGGACAGTATCCGGGCATGACTTAGGAGCAGCATAAAGGCCTCTGTAGGATCAGCATTAGGGTCTTCGTTAAAGCTATTATCAGGGCCTCCGTTAGGGATAGCCTCAAGGCCTCACTTAGGGACAGCGTCAGGGCTTACTTTGGGAAAGTTTCAGGACCTTGGTAAGACATGGGTCAGGCTATTAGCTCAGGATAATATCAGGTGTTCAGATATTGATGGCAGCAGGGCCTTAGTTAGAGGCAGTGTCAGGGCCTAAGTTAGGACTAGCATCAGAGCCTTAGTTAGGTACAGTGTCAGTGACTGAGTTAGGTGTAGTGTCAGAGCCTTAGTTAGGGACAGTGTCAGGGCCTGCATTAGGACAAGCCTCCAGGCCTCAGTTAGGGACAGGTTCACGCCCTCGCACCTAAATTCAGGGCCTCATTTAGGGACAGAATCAGTGATTTAGCTAGCATAAGGGGATCTACAGCTGAAAGCAACCTGAACACCACCACAAGCAGATGCAGAAGTGAACCATGCACGCTCCTATGAAGGAAGATTCCACAGCAGTTGAGTACATTTTGTTTAAAGTTAGTAACACTATAAAAACTACGTTTTGAAGAAAACTATATTCAGAAGATGAAAGAATCTCGTTCTAAAGAATCTCTTTAGCTAATCTCGACAGTAGCTAAAGAGAAGGTTAGGTTAAGGTCTAGGGAGAGTGTCAGGAAATGACCTAGGGATAGTGTCAAGACCTTAGTTACTTAGCACATCAGGACCTAATTTAGGAGCAGTGAGTGTCAGGGCTTCGGGTAGGAACAGCGTCAGAGCCTGACTTAGGGAGTGGGACAGGGCCTGAGTGAGGCCTAGCGTCAGGGCCTTAGCTAGAGACAGTGTCAGGGCATGACTTAGGAGCAGCCTAAGAGCCACGGTAGGATCAACCTCAGGGGCTATGTTAAAGATATTATCAGGGCCTCTGTTAGGGACAGCCTCAAGGCCTCACTTCGAGACAGCATCAGGGCTTCCTTAGGGACAGTTTCAGGACCTTGGTAAGAGATGGGTCAAGAAATTAGCTCAGGATAGTGTCAGGACTTTAGATATTGACGGCCGCAGGGCCTTAGTTAGGGACAGTGTCAGGCCCTGAAATAGGACGAACATCGAGGCCTTAGGTACGGACAGGGTCACAGCCTCGAGAGTAATTTTAGGCCCTTAGTTAAGGACAGCAGCAGGGCTGTAGTTAGCATAAGAGGCACGACATTTGCTAGGGACAGGCTCAGGTTATGGTCTAGGGAGAGTGTCAGGAAAGGACCTAAGCATAGTGTCAAAACCTTAGTTACTGAGAGTATCAGATCCTTATTTAGAACCAGTGTCAGGGCTTCAGGTAGGGACAGCATCAGAGCCTGACTTAGGGAGAGCGACAGGGCCTGAGTGAGGCCTAGCGTCAGGCCCTTAGCTGAGGACACTGTCAGGGCATGACTTAGGAACAGAATCAGCGATGACACGTTCATGGAATATAGTAATGACAAGAATTCTGGAGCATTATGATGACAAGGGCCATGGAGCATTGTGATGACACGGCCATGGAACATTGTGATGACAAGAATTCTGGAGCATTGTGATGCCAATCGCCATGGAGCATTGTGATGACACGGTCATGGAACATTGTGATGAGAAGAATTCTGGAGCATTGTCATGACAAGGGCCATGGAGCATTGTGATGATACGGTCATGGAACATTGTGATGACAAGAATTCTGGAGCATTATGATGACAAGGGCCATGGAGCATTGTGATGACACGGCCATGGAACATTGTGATGACAAGAATTCTGGAGAATTGTGATGACAAGGTTCATGGAGAATTGTGATGACACGGTTAAGGAACAATGCGATGACAAGATTTCTGGAGCATTGTGGTGAAAGGGTATGGAGCATTGTGATTAAAGGTGACAAGGAACATTGTGATGATATGGGCAGAGAACTCTTGATGAGACAGGACATGGAGTATTGTGACGAAAACTGTCATGGAACATTGTGCTGACAGGGATCATGGAGCTCTTTGGTAAGAGAGGCCATGGAGATTTGTGATGGCAGGCATCATGGGGCATTCTGTTGACAGCGGTCTTGGAGCATTGTGATGAAATGCGTCATGGAGCATTGTGATTACAGGGGCCATGGAGCATTGTGAATTCAAAGGCTATGGAGCATTGAGATGACAGGTTTCATGGAGCACTGTGATGAATGTGATCTTGGATCATTGTGATGACAAGTGTCCTGGAACCTTGTGATGACACGGTTCATGGAGCATTGTGATGACAAGGACCATGGCGAATTGTGATGACATCTGTCATGGGGCATTGTGATGACAGTGGTCATCTAGATTTGCGATGAAAGGTATCATGGAGCACTGTGATGACAGGGGCCATGGAACATTGTGATGACAAAGGCCATGGAGCATTGTGATGACAAGTGTCATGGGGCATTTTGATGACATTGGCATGGAGCATTATGATGACAAGAGTTCTGGAGCATTTTGATGACAAGGGCATGGAGCATTGTGATGAGAGGGCCCACGGAGCTTTGTGATGAAAAGGGCAGGGTATATTGTGATGACAGGGTTCATGGAGCATTGTGATGAAAGGGGCCATGGAGCATTGAGATGAGAGCCGTTATGAGGCATGGTGATGACAGTGGTCATGGAGCATTGTGATGAAAGTGATCATGGAGCAATATGATAAGAGGGGCCATGGAGCATTGTGATGACAGGGGTATTGGAGCATTGTGATGGAAGTAGACATATATCATTGTGATGACATGTGTCCTGGAACACTGTGATGACACGGTTCATCGAGTACTGTGATGACAACGGTCATACCGAATTTTGATGACAAGTGTCATGGGGCATTGTGATGACATTGATCATCTGAGAATTGTGATGAAAGGTATCATGGAGCATTGTGAAGAAAGGGGCCATGGGGTATTGTAATGACACTAGAGAAATATGATGAAAATGGTCAGCGAGCATAGTGATTAAAGTGGTCATTGAGAATTGTGATGAAAAGCGACATAGAGCATTGTGATGACAAAGGTCATGGAGAACTGTGATGACTAGGGTCAGGTAGCATTGTGATGACACGGTCATGGAACATTGTGATGACTAGAATTCTGGAGCATTGTGCTGACAAGGGCCATGGACCATTGTGATGACATGGTCATGGAACATGGTGATGATAAGAATTCTGCAGCATTGCGATGACAAGGGCCATGGAGCATTGTGATGACACGGTCATGGAACATTGTCATGAGAAGAATTCTGGAGCATTGTGCTGACAAGGGCCATGGAGCATTGTGATGACACGGTCATGGAACATTGTCATGAGAAGAATTCTGGAACATTGTGCTGACAAGGGCCATGGAGCATTGTGATGATACGGTCATGGAACATTGTGATGACAAGAATTCTGGAGCATTATAAAGACAAGGGCCATGGAGCATTGTGATGACACGGCCATGGAACATTGTGATGACAAGAATTCTGGAGCATTGTGATGACAATGGCCATGGAGCATTGTGATGACACGGTCATGGAACATTGTGATGAGAAGAATTCCGGAGCATTGTGATGATAAGGGCCATGGAGCATTGTGATGACACAGTCAAGGAACATTGCGATGAAAAAGATTTCTGGAGCATTGTGATGAAAGGGCATGGAGAATTGTGATTAAAGGTGACAAGGCACATTGTGATGATATGGGCAGAGAACTCTGTGATGACAGTGGTCATGCAGTATTGTGACGAAAAGTGTCATGGAACATTCTGCTGACAGGGATCATGGAGCTTTTTGGTAAGAGAGGCTATGGAGATTTGTGATGTCAGGCGTCATGGGGCATTGTGTTGAGAGCGGTCTTGGAGCATTGTGATGAAAAGGGTCATGGAGCACTGTGATTACAGGGGCCATGGAGCATTGTGAATACAAAGGCTATGGAGCATTGAGATGACAGGGTTCTTGGAGCACTGTGATGAATGTGATCTTGGATCATTGTGATGACAAGTGTCCTGGAACCTTGTGATGACATGGTTCATGGAGCATTGTGATGACAAGGACCATGGCGAATTGTGATGACATCTGTCATGGGGCATTGTGATGACAGTGGTCATCTAGATTTGCGATGAAAGGTATCATGGAGCACTGTGATGACAGGGGCCATGGAACATTGTGATGACAAAGGCCATGGAGCATTGTGATGACAAGTGTCATGGGGCATTTTGATGACATTGGCATGGAGCATTATGATGACAAGAGTTCTGGAGCATTTTGATGACAAGGGCATGGAGCATTGTGATGACAGGGCCCACGGAGCTTTGTGATGAAAAGGGCAGGGTACATTGTGATGACAGGGTTCATGGAGCATTGTGATGAAAGGGGCCATGGAGCATTGAGATGAGAGCCGTTATGAGGCATGGTGATGACAGTGGTCATGGAGCATTGTGATGAAAGAGATCATGGAGCAATATGATAACAGGGGCCATGGAGCTTTGTGATGACAGGGATATTGGAGCATGGTGATGGAAGTACACATGGATCATTGTGATGACATTCTCCTGGAACATTGTGATGACACGGTTCATCGAGTATTGTGATGACAAGGGTCATAGCGAATTGTGATGACAAGTGTTATGGGGCATTGTGTGACATTGATCATCTAGGAATTGTGATGAAAGGTATCATGGAGCACTGTAATGAAAATTGTCCTGGATTATTGTGATGACAGAAGTCATGGAGAATTGTGATGACAGGGATTATGCAGCATTGTGTTGACAAGGGTATGGACTATTGTGATGAAAATGGTCATGGAGCAATGTGATGAAAGTATTCATGGAACATCGTGATGAAAAGTGCATGGGAGCATTGTGACGATAAAGGCCATGGAGTATTGTGATGACTAGTGTCATGGAGCATTTTAATGAAAGGTTTCATTGTGCACCATGATGACAAAGGGGATGGAGAATTGTGATGAAACTGGTCCTGGAGCATTGTGATAACAAAAGCCATGGAGCATTGTGATGACAGGCATCATGGAGCATTGTGAAGAAAGGGGCCATGGGGTATTGTAATGACACTAGAGAAATATGATGAAAATGGTCAGTGAGCATAGTGATTAAAGTGGTCATTGAGAATTGTGATGAAAAGCGACATAGAGCATTGTGATGACAAAGGTCATGGAGAACTGTGATGACTAGGGTCATGTAGCATTTTGATGACACGGTCATGGAACATTGTGATGACTAGAATTCTGGAGCATTGTGCTGACAAGGGCCATGGACCATTGTGATGACATGGTCATGGAACATGGTGATGACAAGAATTCTGCAGCATTGCGATGACAAGGGCCATGGAGCATTGTGATGACACGGTCATGGAACATTGTCATGAGAAGAATTCTGGAGCATTGTGCTGACAAGGGCCATGGAGCATTGTGATGACACGGTCATGGAACATTGTCATGAGAAGAATTCTGGAGCATTGTGCTGACAAGGGCCATGGAGCATTGTGATGATACGGTCATGGAACATTGTGATGACAAGAATTCTGGAGCATTATAAAGACAAGGGCCATGGAGCATTGTGATGACACGGCCATGGAACATTGTGATGACAAGAATTCTGGAGCATTGTGATGACAATGGCCATGGAGCATTGTGATGACACAGTCATGGAACATTGTGATGAGAAGAATTCTGGAGCATTGTCCTGACAAGGGCCATGGAGCATTGTGATGACACGGCCATGGAACATTGTGATGACAAGAATTCTGGAGAATTGTGATGACAAGTTTTATGGAGAATTGTGATGACACGGTCAAGGAACAATGCGATGACAAGATTTCTGGAGCATTGTGGTGAAAGGGTATGGAGCATTGTGATTAAAGGTGACAAGGAACATTGTGATGATATGGGCAGAGAACTCTGTGATGACAGTGGTCATGCAGTATTGTGACGAAAAGTGTCATGGAACATTCTGCTGACAGGGATCATGGAGCTCTTTGGTAAGAGAGGCTATGGAGATTTGTGATGTCAGGCGTCATGGGGCATTGTGTTGAGAGCGGTCTTGGAGCATTGTGATGAAAAGGGTCATGGAGCACTGTGATTACAGGGGCCATGGAGCTTTGTGAATACAAAGGCTATGGAGCATTGAGATGACAGGTTTCATGGAGCACTGTGATGAATGTGATCTTGGATCATTGTGATGACAAGTGTCCTGGAACCTTGTGATGACACGGTTCATGGAGCATTGTGATGACAAGGACCATGGCGAATTGTGATGACATCTGTCATGGGGCATTGTGATGACAGTGGTCATCTAGATTTGCGATGAAAGGTATCATGGAGCACTGTGATGACAGGGGCCATGGAACATTGTGATGACAAAGGCCATGGAGCATTGTGATGACAAGAGTCATGGAGACTTGTGATGACAGGGGGCATGGAGCTTTGTGATTTCACAGGCATGGAGCATTTTAGACAAGGGTCATGGAGACTTGTGATGAAAGGGGTCATGGAGACTTGTGATGATAAGGGCATGGAGCATTGTGATGACAATGGCATGTAGCATTGCGATGACCAAGGTCATGGAGCATTGTGATGACAGGGGTTATGGAGCATTGTGATGACAAGGGCGTAGAGCATTGTGATGACAGTGGTCATGGAACATTGTGATGATAAGGGCATCGAGCCGAGTTAGGGACAGTCTAGCGGCCTTGGGATTAAATTCAGTGCCTGAATTAGGCACAGCATAAGGTCTTTAGTTAGCATAAGAGGTAGGACATTAGCTCGGGACAGGGTTAGGGTAAAGGCTTGGAATCGTGTCAGGAAATGACCTAAGGATAGTGTGAAGACCTTTGTTACCGAGACTCTCAGGGACTTATTCAGAAGCAGTGTTAGGGCTTCAGGTAGGGACAGCATGAGGGCCTGACTTAGGGAGAGTGACAGGGCCTGAGTAAGGCCTAATGTCAGGCCCTTAGCTGGGGACACTGTCAAGGAATGACTTAGGAGCAGCATCAGTGCCTTTGTTGGATCAGCTTTAGGCTCCTAGGTAAAGACATGACCGGAGCCCTAGTTAGTCACAGCGTCAAGGCCTCAGTTAGGGAAAGCTTCAGGGTCTGAGTTACAGACAGCCTCAGGTCTTCACTTAAAGACAGTGACAGGGCTTTCTTCGGGACAGTGTCAGGACCTTGGTTAGAAATGAGTCAGGATATTAGCTCAGGAGAGTGTCAGGATTTTAGTTATTGCTGGCATCAGGGCCTATATTAAGGACAGATTCTGGGCCTTTGTTAGATTCAGTGTCATGTCCTTAGTTAGGAGTAGTCAGGGCCTTAGTTCGGGAGAGCATTAGGGTTTCAGTTAGCATAAGATGCAGGAGATTATCTCGGGACAGAGTCAGGTTCCAGGCCAGAGATAGTGAAAGGAAATGACCAAGGGATAACGAGAAGACCTTAGTTATTGAGAGCATCAGGGCCTTAGTTAGCAGCAGCGTGAGCGCCTTAATCAGGACCAGTGCCAGGGCTTGATGTATGGACAGCATCAGAGCCTAACTAAGGTACAGCAACAGGGCCTAAGTGAGGCCTATCTTTAGGGCCTGAGTAAGGGACAGTATCCGGGCATGACTTAGGAGCAGCATAAAGGCCTCTGTAGGATCAGCATTAGGGTCTTCGTTAAAGCTATTATCAGGGCCTCCGTTAGGGATAGCCTCAAGGCCTCACTTAGGGACAGCATCAGGGCTTACTTTGGGAAAGTTTCAGGACCTTGGTAAGACATGGGTCAGGCTATTAGCTCAGGATAATATCAGGTGTTCAGATATTGATGGCAGCAGGGCCTTAGTTAGAGGCAGTGTCAGGGCCTAAGTTAGGACTAGCATCAGAGCCTTAGTTAGGTACAGTGTCAGTGACTGAGTTAGGTGTAGTGTCAGAGCCTTAGTTAGGGACAGTGTCAGGGCCTGCATTAGGACGAGCCTCCAGGCCTCAGTTAGGGACAGGTTCACGCCCTCGCACCTAAATTCAGGGCCTCATTTAGGGACAGAATCAGTGATTTAGCTAGCATAAGGGGATCTACAGCTGAAAGCAACCTGAACACCACCACAAGCAGATGCAGAAGTGAACCATGCACGCTCCTATGAAGGAAGATTCCACAGCAGTTGAGTACATTTTGTTTAAAGTTAGTAACACTATAAAAACTACGTTTTGAAGAAAACTATATTCAGAAGATGAAAGAATCTCGTTCTAAAGAATCTCTTTAGCTAATCTCGACAGTAGCTAAAGAGAAGGTTAGGTTAAGGTCTAGGGAGAGTGTCAGGAAATGACCTAGGGATAGTGTCAAGACCTTAGTTACTTAGCACATCAGGACCTAATTTAGGAGCAGTGAGTGTCAGGGCTTCGGGTAGGAACAGCGTCAGAGCCTGACTTAGGGAGTGGGACAGGGCCTGAGTGAGGCCTAGCGTCAGGGCCTTAGCTAGAGACAGTGTCAGGGCATGACTTAGGAGCAGCCTAAGAGCCACGGTAGGATCAACCTCAGGGGCTATGTTAAAGATATTATCAGGGCCTCTGTTAGGGACAGCCTCAAGGCCTCACTTCGAGACAGCATCAGGGCTTCCTTAGGGACAGTTTCAGGACCTTGGTAAGAGATGGGTCAAGAAATTAGCTCAGGATAGTGTCAGGACTTTAGATATTGACGGCCGCAGGGCCTTAGTTAGGGACAGTGTCAGGCCCTGAAATAGGACGAACATCGAGGCCTTAGGTACGGACAGGGTCACAGCCTCGAGAGTAATTTTAGGCCCTTAGTTAAGGACAGCAGCAGGGCTGTAGTTAGCATAAGAGGCACGACATTTGCTAGGGACAGGCTCAGGTTATGGTCTAGGGAGAGTGTCAGGAAAGGACCTAAGCATAGTGTCAAAACCTTAGTTACTGAGAGTATCAGATCCTTATTTAGAACCAGTGTCAGGGCTTCAGGTAGGGACAGCATCAGAGCCTGACTTAGGGAGAGCGACAGGGCCTGAGTGAGGCCTAGCCTCAGGCCCTTAGCTGAGGACACTGTCAGGGCATGACTTAGGAACAGAATCAGCGATGACACGTTCATGGAATATAGTAATGACAAGATTTCTGGAGCATTAGGATGACAAGGGCCATGGAGCATTGTGATGACACGGCCATGGAACATTGTGATGACAAGAATTCTGGAGCATTGTGATGCCAATCGCCATGGAGCATTGTGATGACACGGTCATGGAACATTGTGATGAGAAGAATTCTGGAGCATTGTCATGACAAGGGCCATGGAGCATTGTGATGACACGGTCATGGAACATTGTGATGACAAGAAATCTGGAGCATTGTGATGCCAAGGGCCATGGAGCATTGTGATGACACGGTCATGGAACATTTTGATGAGAAGAATTCTGAAGCATTGTGCTGACAAGGGCCATGGAGCATTGTGATGATACGGTCATGGAACATTGTGATGACAAGAATTCTGGAGCATTATGATGACAAGGGCCATGGAGCATTGTGATGACACGGCCATGGAACATTGTGATGACAAGAATTCTGGAGAATTGTGATGACAAGGTTCATGGAGAATTGTGATGACACGGTTAAGGAACAATGCGATGACAAGATTTCTGGAGCATTGTGGTGAAAGGGTATGGAGCATTGTGATTAAAGGTGACAAGGAACATTGTGATGATATGGGCAGAGAACTCTTGATGAGACAGGACATGGAGTATTGTGACGAAAACTGTCATGGAACATTGTGCTGACAGGGATCATGGAGCTCTTTGGTAAGAGAGGCCATGGAGATTTGTGATGGCAGGCATCATGGGGCATTCTGTTGACAGCGGTCTTGGAGCATTGTGATGAAAAGGGTCATGGAGCACTGTGATTACAGGGGCCATGGAGCATTGTGAATACAAAGGCTATGGAGCATTGAGATGACAGGTTTCATGGAGCACTGTGATGAATGTGATCTTGGATCATTGTGATGACAAATGTCCTGGAACCTTGTGATGACACGGTTCATGGAGCATTGTGATGACAAGGACCATGGCGAATTGTGATGACATCTGTCATGGGGCATTGTGATGACAGTGGTCATCTAGATTTGCGATGAAAGGTATCATGGAGCACTGTGATGACAGGGGCCATGGAACATTGTGATGACAAAGGCCATGGAGCATTGTGATGACAAGTGTCATGGGGCATTTTGATGACATTGGCATGGAGCATTATGATGACAAGAGTTCTGGAGCATTTTGATGACAAGGGCATGGAGCATTGTGATGACAGGGCCCACGGAGCTTTGTGATGAAAAGGGCAGGGTACATTGTGATGACAGGGTTCATGGAGCATTGTGATGAAAGGGGCCATGGAGCATTGAGATGAGAGCCGTTATGAGGCATGGTGATGACAGTGGTCATGGAGCATTGTGATGAAAGTGATCATGGAGCAATATGATAAGAGGGGCCATGGAGCATTGTGATGACAGGGGTATTGGAGCATTGTGATGGAAGTAGACATATATCATTGTGATGACATGTGTCCTGGAACACTGTGATGACACGGTTCATCGAGTACTGTGATGACAACGGTCATACCGAATTTTGATGACAAGTGTCATGGGGCATTGTGATGACATTGATCATCTGAGAATTGTGATGAAAGGTATCATGGAGCATTGTGAAGAAAGGGGCCATGGGGTATTGTAATGACACTAGAGAAATATGATGAAAATGGTCAGCGAGCATAGTGATTAAAGTGGTCATTGAGAATTGTGATGAAAAGCGACATAGAGCATTGTGATGACAAAGGTCATGGAGAACTGTGATGACTAGGGTCAGGTAGCATTGTGATGACACGGTCATGGAACATTGTGATGACTAGAATTCTGGAGCATTGTGCTGACAAGGGCCATGGACCATTGTGATGACATGGTCATGGAACATGGTGATGATAAGAATTCTGCAGCATTGCGATGACAAGGGCCATGGAGCATTGTGATGACACGGTCATGGAACATTGTCATGAGAAGAATTCTGGAGCATTGTGCTGACAAGGGCCATGGAGCATTGTGATGACACGGTCATGGAACATTGTCATGAGAAGAATTCTGGAACATTGTGCTGACAAGGGCCATGGAGCATTGTGATGATACGGTCATGGAACATTGTGATGACAAGAATTCTGGAGCATTATAAAGACAAGGGCCATGGAGCATTGTGATGACACGGCCATGGAACATTGTGATGACAAGAATTCTGGAGCATTGTGATGACAATGGCCATGGAGCATTGTGATGACACGGTCATGGAACATTGTGATGAGAAGAATTCCGGAGCATTGTGATGATAAGGGCCATGGAGCATTGTGATGACACAGTCAAGGAACATTGCGATGAAAAAGATTTCTGGAGCATTGTGATGAAAGGGCATGGAGAATTGTGATTAAAGGTGACAAGGCACATTGTGATGATATGGGCAGAGAACTCTGTGATGACAGTGGTCATGCAGTATTGTGACGAAAAGTGTCATGGAATATTCTGCTGACAGGGATCATGGAGCTTTTTGGTAAGAGAGGCTATGGAGATTTGTGATGTCAGGCGTCATGGGGCATTGTGTTGAGAGCGGTCTTGGAGCATTGTGATGAAAAGGGTCATGGAGCACTGTGATTACAGGGGCCATGGAGCATTGTGAATACAAAGGCTATGGAGCATTGAGATGACAGGGTTCTTGGAGCACTGTGATGAATGTGATCTTGGATCATTGTGATGACAAATGTCCTGGAACCTTGTGATGACACGGTTCATGGAGCATTGTGATGACAAGGACCATGGCGAATTGTGATGACATCTGTCATGGGGCATTGTGATGACAGTGGTCATCTAGATTTGCGATGAAAGGTATCATGGAGCACTGTGATGACAGGGGCCATGGAACATTGTGATGACAAAGGCCATGGAGCATTGTGATGACAAGTGTCATGGGGCATTTTGATGACATTGGCATGGAGCATTATGATGACAAGAGT
The DNA here is from genome assembly GCF_949987535.1 of Balaenoptera acutorostrata. NCBI lineage: Eukaryota > Metazoa > Chordata > Mammalia > Artiodactyla > Balaenopteridae > Balaenoptera > Balaenoptera acutorostrata. The sequence goes on along the minus strand of NW_026646025.1, from coordinate 1,964,446 downwards.
TCTGGAGCATTTTGATGACAAGGGCATGGAGCATTGTGATGACAGGGCCCACGGAGCTTTGTGATGAAAAGGGCAGGGTACATTGTGATGACAGGGTTCATGGAGCATTGTGATGAAAGGGGCCATGGAGCATTGAGATGAGAGCCGTTATGAGGCATGGTGATGACAGTGGTCATGGAGCATTGTGATGAAAGAGATCATGGAGCAATATGATAACAGGGGCCATGGAGCTTTGTGATGACAGGGATATTGGAGCATGGTGATGGAAGTACACATGGATCATTGTGATGACATTCTCCTGGAACATTGTGATGACACGGTTCATCGAGTATTGTGATGACAAGGGTCATAGCGAATTGTGATGACAAGTGTTATGGGGCATTGTGTGACATTGATCATCTAGGAATTGTGATGAAAGGTATCATGGAGCACTGTAATGAAAATTGTCCTGGATTATTGTGATGACAGAAGTCATGGAGAATTGTGATGACAGGGATTATGCAGCATTGTGTTGACAAGGGTATGGACTATTGTGATGAAAATGGTCATGGAGCAATGTGATGAAAGTATTCATGGAACATCGTGATGAAAAGTGCATGGGAGCATTGTGACGATAAAGGCCATGGAGTATTGTGATGACTAGTGTCATGGAGCATTTTAATGAAAGGTTTCATTGTGCACCATGATGACAAAGGGGATGGAGAATTGTGATGAAACTGGTCCTGGAGCATTGTGATAACAAAAGCCATGGAGCATTGTGATGACAGGCATCATGGAGCATTGTGAAGAAAGGGGCCATGGGGTATTGTAATGACACTAGAGAAATATGATGAAAATGGTCAGTGAGCATAGTGATTAAAGTGGTCATTGAGAATTGTGATGAAAAGCGACATAGAGCATTGTGATGACAAAGGTCATGGAGAACTGTGATGACTAGGGTCATGTAGCATTTTGATGACACGGTCATGGAACATTGTGATGACTAGAATTCTGGAGCATTGTGCTGACAAGGGCCATGGACCATTGTGATGACATGGTCATGGAACATGGTGATGACAAGAATTCTGCAGCATTGCGATGACAAGGGCCATGGAGCATTGTGATGACACGGTCATGGAACATTGTCATGAGAAGAATTCTGGAGCATTGTGCTGACAAGGGCCATGGAGCATTGTGATGACACGGTCATGGAACATTGTCATGAGAAGAATTCTGGAGCATTGTGCTGACAAGGGCCATGGAGCATTGTGATGATACGGTCATGGAACATTGTGATGACAAGAATTCTGGAGCATTATAAAGACAAGGGCCATGGAGCATTGTGATGACACGGCCATGGAACATTGTGATGACAAGAATTCTGGAGCATTGTGATGACAATGGCCATGGAGCATTGTGATGACACAGTCATGGAACATTGTGATGAGAAGAATTCTGGAGCATTGTCCTGACAAGGGCCATGGAGCATTGTGATGACACGGCCATGGAACATTGTGATGACAAGAATTCTGGAGAATTGTGATGACAAGTTTTATGGAGAATTGTGATGACACGGTCAAGGAACAATGCGATGACAAGATTTCTGGAGCATTGTGGTGAAAGGGTATGGAGCATTGTGATTAAAGGTGACAAGGAACATTGTGATGATATGGGCAGAGAACTCTGTGATGACAGTGGTCATGCAGTATTGTGACGAAAAGTGTCATGGAACATTCTGCTGACAGGGATCATGGAGCTCTTTGGTAAGAGAGGCTATGGAGATTTGTGATGTCAGGCGTCATGGGGCATTGTGTTGAGAGCGGTCTTGGAGCATTGTGATGAAAAGGGTCATGGAGCACTGTGATTACAGGGGCCATGGAGCTTTGTGAATACAAAGGCTATGGAGCATTGAGATGACAGGTTTCATGGAGCACTGTGATGAATGTGATCTTGGATCATTGTGATGACAAGTGTCCTGGAACCTTGTGATGACACGGTTCATGGAGCATTGTGATGACAAGGACCATGGCGAATTGTGATGACATCTGTCATGGGGCATTGTGATGACAGTGGTCATCTAGATTTGCGATGAAAGGTATCATGGAGCACTGTGATGACAGGGGCCATGGAACATTGTGATGACAAAGGCCATGGAGCATTGTGATGACAAGAGTCATGGAGACTTGTGATGACAGGGGGCATGGAGCTTTGTGATTTCACAGGCATGGAGCATTTTAGACAAGGGTCATGGAGACTTGTGATGAAAGGGGTCATGGAGACTTGTGATGATAAGGGCATGGAGCATTGTGATGACAATGGCATGTAGCATTGCGATGACCAAGGTCATGGAGCATTGTGATGACAGGGGTTATGGAGCATTGTGATGACAAGGGCGTAGAGCATTGTGATGACAGTGGTCATGGAACATTGTGATGATAAGGGCATTGAGCCGAGTTAGGGACAGTCTAGCGGCCTTGGGATTAAATTCAGTGCCTGAATTAGGCACAGCATAAGGTCTTTAGTTAGCATAAGAGGTAGGACATTAGCTCGGGACAGGGTTAGGGTAAAGGCTTGGAATCGTGTCAGGAAATGACCTAAGGATAGTGTGAAGACCTTTGTTACCGAGACTCTCAGGGACTTATTCAGAAGCAGTGTTAGGGCTTCAGGTAGGGACAGCATGAGGGCCTGACTTAGGGAGAGTGACAGGGCCTGAGTAAGGCCTAATGTCAGGCCCTTAGCTGGGGACACTGTCAAGGAATGACTTAGGAGCAGCATCAGTGCCTTTGTTGGATCAGCTTTAGGCTCCTAGGTAAAGACATGACCGGAGCCCTAGTTAGTCACAGCGTCAAGGCCTCAGTTAGGGAAAGCTTCAGGGTCTGAGTTACAGACAGCCTCAGGTCTTCACTTAAAGACAGTGACAGGGCTTTCTTCGGGACAGTGTCAGGACCTTGGTTAGAAATGAGTCAGGATATTAGCTCAGGAGAGTGTCAGGATTTTAGTTATTGCTGGCATCAGGGCCTATATTAAGGACAGATTCTGGGCCTTTGTTAGATTCAGTGTCATGTCCTTAGTTAGGAGTAGTCAGGGCCTTAGTTCGGGAGAGCATTAGGGTTTCAGTTAGCATAAGATGCAGGAGATTATCTCGGGACAGAGTCAGGTTCCAGGCCAGAGATAGTGAAAGGAAATGACCAAGGGATAACGAGAAGACCTTAGTTATTGAGAGCATCAGGGCCTTAGTTAGCAGCAGCGTGAGCGCCTTAATCAGGACCAGTGCCAGGGCTTGATGTATGGACAGCATCAGAGCCTAACTAAGGTACAGCAACAGGGCCTAAGTGAGGCCTATCTTTAGGGCCTGAGTAAGGGACAGTATCCGGGCATGACTTAGGAGCAGCATAAAGGCCTCTGTAGGATCAGCATTAGGGTCTTCGTTAAAGCTATTATCAGGGCCTCCGTTAGGGATAGCCTCAAGGCCTCACTTAGGGACAGCATCAGGGCTTACTTTGGGAAAGTTTCAGGACCTTGGTAAGACATGGGTCAGGCTATTAGCTCAGGATAATATCAGGTGTTCAGATATTGATGGCAGCAGGGCCTTAGTTAGAGGCAGTGTCAGGGCCTAAGTTAGGACTAGCATCAGAGCCTTAGTTAGGTACAGTGTCAGTGACTGAGTTAGGTGTAGTGTCAGAGCCTTAGTTAGGGACAGTGTCAGGGCCTGCATTAGGACGAGCCTCCAGGCCTCAGTTAGGGACAGGTTCACGCCCTCGCACCTAAATTCAGGGCCTCATTTAGGGACAGAATCAGTGATTTAGCTAGCATAAGGGGATCTACAGCTGAAAGCAACCTGAACACCACCACAAGCAGATGCAGAAGTGAACCATGCACGCTCCTATGAAGGAAGATTCCACAGCAGTTGAGTACATTTTGTTTAAAGTTAGTAACACTATAAAAACTACGTTTTGAAGAAAACTATATTCAGAAGATGAAAGAATCTCGTTCTAAAGAATCTCTTTAGCTAATCTCGACAGTAGCTAAAGAGAAGGTTAGGTTAAGGTCTAGGGAGAGTGTCAGGAAATGACCTAGGGATAGTGTCAAGACCTTAGTTACTTAGCACATCAGGACCTAATTTAGGAGCAGTGAGTGTCAGGGCTTCGGGTAGGAACAGCGTCAGAGCCTGACTTAGGGAGTGGGACAGGGCCTGAGTGAGGCCTAGCGTCAGGGCCTTAGCTAGAGACAGTGTCAGGGCATGACTTAGGAGCAGCCTAAGAGCCACGGTAGGATCAACCTCAGGGGCTATGTTAAAGATATTATCAGGGCCTCTGTTAGGGACAGCCTCAAGGCCTCACTTCGAGACAGCATCAGGGCTTCCTTAGGGACAGTTTCAGGACCTTGGTAAGAGATGGGTCAAGAAATTAGCTCAGGATAGTGTCAGGACTTTAGATATTGACGGCCGCAGGGCCTTAGTTAGGGACAGTGTCAGGCCCTGAAATAGGACGAACATCGAGGCCTTAGGTACGGACAGGGTCACAGCCTCGAGAGTAATTTTAGGCCCTTAGTTAAGGACAGCAGCAGGGCTGTAGTTAGCATAAGAGGCACGACATTTGCTAGGGACAGGCTCAGGTTATGGTCTAGGGAGAGTGTCAGGAAAGGACCTAAGCATAGTGTCAAAACCTTAGTTACTGAGAGTATCAGATCCTTATTTAGAACCAGTGTCAGGGCTTCAGGTAGGGACAGCATCAGAGCCTGACTTAGGGAGAGCGACAGGGCCTGAGTGAGGCCTAGCCTCAGGCCCTTAGCTGAGGACACTGTCAGGGCATGACTTAGGAACAGAATCAGCGATGACACGTTCATGGAATATAGTAATGACAAGATTTCTGGAGCATTAGGATGACAAGGGCCATGGAGCATTGTGATGACACGGCCATGGAACATTGTGATGACAAGAATTCTGGAGCATTGTGATGCCAATCGCCATGGAGCATTGTGATGACACGGTCATGGAACATTGTGATGAGAAGAATTCTGGAGCATTGTCATGACAAGGGCCATGGAGCATTGTGATGACACGGTCATGGAACATTGTGATGACAAGAAATCTGGAGCATTGTGATGCCAAGGGCCATGGAGCATTGTGATGACACGGTCATGGAACATTTTGATGAGAAGAATTCTGAAGCATTGTGCTGACAAGGGCCATGGAGCATTGTGATGATACGGTCATGGAACATTGTGATGACAAGAATTCTGGAGCATTATGATGACAAGGGCCATGGAGCATTGTGATGACACGGCCATGGAACATTGTGATGACAAGAATTCTGGAGAATTGTGATGACAAGGTTCATGGAGAATTGTGATGACACGGTTAAGGAACAATGCGATGACAAGATTTCTGGAGCATTGTGGTGAAAGGGTATGGAGCATTGTGATTAAAGGTGACAAGGAACATTGTGATGATATGGGCAGAGAACTCTTGATGAGACAGGACATGGAGTATTGTGACGAAAACTGTCATGGAACATTGTGCTGACAGGGATCATGGAGCTCTTTGGTAAGAGAGGCCATGGAGATTTGTGATGGCAGGCATCATGGGGCATTCTGTTGACAGCGGTCTTGGAGCATTGTGATGAAAAGGGTCATGGAGCACTGTGATTACAGGGGCCATGGAGCATTGTGAATACAAAGGCTATGGAGCATTGAGATGACAGGTTTCATGGAGCACTGTGATGAATGTGATCTTGGATCATTGTGATGACAAATGTCCTGGAACCTTGTGATGACACGGTTCATGGAGCATTGTGATGACAAGGACCATGGCGAATTGTGATGACATCTGTCATGGGGCATTGTGATGACAGTGGTCATCTAGATTTGCGATGAAAGGTATCATGGAGCACTGTGATGACAGGGGCCATGGAACATTGTGATGACAAAGGCCATGGAGCATTGTGATGACAAGTGTCATGGGGCATTTTGATGACATTGGCATGGAGCATTATGATGACAAGAGTTCTGGAGCATTTTGATGACAAGGGCATGGAGCATTGTGATGACAGGGCCCACGGAGCTTTGTGATGAAAAGGGCAGGGTACATTGTGATGACAGGGTTCATGGAGCATTGTGATGAAAGGGGCCATGGAGCATTGAGATGAGAGCCGTTATGAGGCATGGTGATGACAGTGGTCATGGAGCATTGTGATGAAAGAGATCATGGAGCAATATGATAACAGGGGCCATGGAGCTTTGTGATGACAGGGATATTGGAGCATGGTGATGGAAGTACACATGGATCATTGTGATGACATTCTCCTGGAACATTGTGATGACACGGTTCATCGAGTATTGTGATGACAAGGGTCATAGCGAATTGTGATGACAAGTGTTATGGGGCATTGTGTGACATTGATCATCTAGGAATTGTGATGAAAGGTATCATGGAGCACTGTAATGAAAATTGTCCTGGATTATTGTGATGACAGAAGTCATGGAGAATTGTGATGACAGGGATTATGCAGCATTGTGTTGACAAGGGTATGGACTATTGTGATGAAAATGGTCATGGAGCAATGTGATGAAAGTATTCATGGAACATCGTGATGAAAAGTGCATGGGAGCATTGTGACGATAAAGGCCATGGAGTATTGTGATGACTAGTGTCATGGAGCATTTTAATGAAAGGTTTCATTGTGCACCATGATGACAAAGGGGATGGAGAATTGTGATGAAACTGGTCCTGGAGCATTGTGATAACAAAAGCCATGGAGCATTGTGATGACAGGCATCATGGAGCATTGTGAAGAAAGGGGCCATGGGGTATTGTAATGACACTAGAGAAATATGATGAAAATGGTCAGTGAGCATAGTGATTAAAGTGGTCATTGAGAATTGTGATGAAAAGCGACATAGAGCATTGTGATGACAAAGGTCATGGAGAACTGTGATGACTAGGGTCATGTAGCATTTTGATGACACGGTCATGGAACATTGTGATGACTAGAATTCTGGAGCATTGTGCTGACAAGGGCCATGGACCATTGTGATGACATGGTCATGGAACATGGTGATGACAAGAATTCTGCAGCATTGCGATGACAAGGGCCATGGAGCATTGTGATGACACGGTCATGGAACATTGTCATGAGAAGAATTCTGGAGCATTGTGCTGACAAGGGCCATGGAGCATTGTGATGACACGGTCATGGAACATTGTCATGAGAAGAATTCTGGAGCATTGTGCTGACAAGGGCCATGGAGCATTGTGATGATACGGTCATGGAACATTGTGATGACAAGAATTCTGGAGCATTATAAAGACAAGGGCCATGGAGCATTGTGATGACACGGCCATGGAACATTGTGATGACAAGAATTCTGGAGCATTGTGATGACAATGGCCATGGAGCATTGTGATGACACAGTCATGGAACATTGTGATGAGAAGAATTCTGGAGCATTGTCCTGACAAGGGCCATGGAGCATTGTGATGACACGGCCATGGAACATTGTGATGACAAGAATTCTGGAGAATTGTGATGACAAGTTTTATGGAGAATTGTGATGACACGGTCAAGGAACAATGCGATGACAAGATTTCTGGAGCATTGTGGTGAAAGGGTATGGAGCATTGTGATTAAAGGTGACAAGGAACATTGTGATGATATGGGCAGAGAACTCTGTGATGACAGTGGTCATGCAGTATTGTGACGAAAAGTGTCATGGAACATTCTGCTGACAGGGATCATGGAGCTCTTTGGTAAGAGAGGCTATGGAGATTTGTGATGTCAGGCGTCATGGGGCATTGTGTTGAGAGCGGTCTTGGAGCATTGTGATGAAAAGGGTCATGGAGCACTGTGATTACAGGGGCCATGGAGCTTTGTGAATACAAAGGCTATGGAGCATTGAGATGACAGGTTTCATGGAGCACTGTGATGAATGTGATCTTGGATCATTGTGATGACAAGTGTCCTGGAACCTTGTGATGACACGGTTCATGGAGCATTGTGATGACAAGGACCATGGCGAATTGTGATGACATCTGTCATGGGGCATTGTGATGACAGTGGTCATCTAGATTTGCGATGAAAGGTATCATGGAGCACTGTGATGACAGGGGCCATGGAACATTGTGATGACAAAGGCCATGGAGCATTGTGATGACAAGAGTCATGGAGACTTGTGATGACAGGGGGCATGGAGCTTTGTGATTTCACAGGCATGGAGCATTTTAGACAAGGGTCATGGAGACTTGTGATGAAAGGGGTCATGGAGACTTGTGATGATAAGGGCATGGAGCATTGTGATGACAATGGCATGTAGCATTGCGATGACCAAGGTCATGGAGCATTGTGATGACAGGGGTTATGGAGCATTGTGATGACAAGGGCGTAGAGCATTGTGATGACAGTGGTCATGGAACATTGTGATGATAAGGGCATCGAGCCGAGTTAGGGACAGTCTAGCGGCCTTGGGATTAAATTCAGTGCCTGAATTAGGCACAGCATAAGGTCTTTAGTTAGCATAAGAGGTAGGACATTAGCTCGGGACAGGGTTAGGGTAAAGGCTTGGAATCGTGTCAGGAAATGACCTAAGGATAGTGTGAAGACCTTTGTTACCGAGACTCTCAGGGACTTATTCAGAAGCAGTGTTAGGGCTTCAGGTAGGGACAGCATGAGGGCCTGACTTAGGGAGAGTGACAGGGCCTGAGTAAGGCCTAATGTCAGGCCCTTAGCTGGGGACACTGTCAAGGAATGACTTAGGAGCAGCATCAGTGCCTTTGTTGGATCAGCTTTAGGCTCCTAGGTAAAGACATGACCGGAGCCCTAGTTAGTCACAGCGTCAAGGCCTCAGTTAGGGAAAGCTTCAGGGTCTGAGTTACAGACAGCCTCAGGTCTTCACTTAAAGACAGTGACAGGGCTTTCTTCGGGACAGTGTCAGGACCTTGGTTAGAAATGAGTCAGGATATTAGCTCAGGAGAGTGTCAGGATTTTAGTTATTGCTGGCATCAGGGCCTATATTAAGGACAGATTCTGGGCCTTTGTTAGATTCAGTGTCATGTCCTTAGTTAGGAGTAGTCAGGGCCTTAGTTCGGGAGAGCATTAGGGTTTCAGTTAGCATAAGATGCAGGAGATTATCTCGGGACAGAGTCAGGTTCCAGGCCAGAGATAGTGAAAGGAAATGACCAAGGGATAACGAGAAGACCTTAGTTATTGAGAGCATCAGGGCCTTAGTTAGCAGCAGCGTGAGCGCCTTAATCAGGACCAGTGCCAGGGCTTGATGTATGGACAGCATCAGAGCCTAACTAAGGTACAGCAACAGGGCCTAAGTGAGGCCTATCTTTAGGGCCTGAGTAAGGGACAGTATCCGGGCATGACTTAGGAGCAGCATAAAGGCCTCTGTAGGATCAGCATTAGGGTCTTCGTTAAAGCTATTATCAGGGCCTCCGTTAGGGATAGCCTCAAGGCCTCACTTAGGGACAGCATCAGGGCTTACTTTGGGAAAGTTTCAGGACCTTGGTAAGACATGGGTCAGGCTATTAGCTCAGGATAATATCAGGTGTTCAGATATTGATGGCAGCAGGGCCTTAGTTAGAGGCAGTGTCAGGGCCTAAGTTAGGACTAGCATCAGAGCCTTAGTTAGGTACAGTGTCAGTGACTGAGTTAGGTGTAGTGTCAGAGCCTTAGTTAGGGACAGTGTCAGGGCCTGCATTAGGACGAGCCTCCAGGCCTCAGTTAGGGACAGGTTCACGCCCTCGCACCTAAATTCAGGGCCTCATTTAGGGACAGAATCAGTGATTTAGCTAGCATAAGGGGATCTACAGCTGAAAGCAACCTGAACACCACCACAAGCAGATGCAGAAGTGAACCATGCACGCTCCTATGAAGGAAGATTCCACAGCAGTTGAGTACATTTTGTTTAAAGTTAGTAACACTATAAAAACTACGTTTTGAAGAAAACTATATTCAGAAGATGAAAGAATCTCGTTCTAAAGAATCTCTTTAGCTAATCTCGACAGTAGCTAAAGAGAAGGTTAGGTTAAGGTCTAGGGAGAGTGTCAGGAAATGACCTAGGGATAGTGTCAAGACCTTAGTTACTTAGCACATCAGGACCTAATTTAGGAGCAGTGAGTGTCAGGGCTTCGGGTAGGAACAGCGTCAGAGCCTGACTTAGGGAGTGGGACAGGGCCTGAGTGAGGCCTAGCGTCAGGGCCTTAGCTAGAGACAGTGTCAGGGCATGACTTAGGAGCAGCCTAAGAGCCACGGTAGGATCAACCTCAGGGGCTATGTTAAAGATATTATCAGGGCCTCTGTTAGGGACAGCCTCAAGGCCTCACTTCGAGACAGCATCAGGGCTTCCTTAGGGACAGTTTCAGGACCTTGGTAAGAGATGGGTCAAGAAATTAGCTCAGGATAGTGTCAGGACTTTAGATATTGACGGCCGCAGGGCCTTAGTTAGGGACAGTGTCAGGCCCTGAAATAGGACGAACATCGAGGCCTTAGGTACGGACAGGGTCACAGCCTCGAGAGTAATTTTAGGCCCTTAGTTAAGGACAGCAGCAGGGCTGTAGTTAGCATAAGAGGCACGACATTTGCTAGGGACAGGCTCAGGTTATGGTCTAGGGAGAGTGTCAGGAAAGGACCTAAGCATAGTGTCAAAACCTTAGTTACTGAGAGTATCAGATCCTTATTTAGAACCAGTGTCAGGGCTTCAGGTAGGGACAGCATCAGAGCCTGACTTAGGGAGAGCGACAGGGCCTGAGTGAGGCCTAGCCTCAGGCCCTTAGCTGAGGACACTGTCAGGGCATGACTTAGGAACAGAATCAGCGATGACACGTTCATGGAATATAGTAATGACAAGATTTCTGGAGCATTAGGATGACAAGGGCCATGGAGCATTGTGATGACACGGCCATGGAACATTGTGATGACAAGAATTCTGGAGCATTGTGATGCCAATCGCCATGGAGCATTGTGATGACACGGTCATGGAACATTGTGATGAGAAGAATTCTGGAGCATTGTCATGACAAGGGCCATGGAGCATTGTGATGACACGGTCATGGAACATTGTGATGACAAGAAATCTGGAGCATTGTGATGCCAAGGGCCATGGAGCATTGTGATGACACGGTCATGGAACATTTTGATGAGAAGAATTCTGAAGCATTGTGCTGACAAGGGCCATGGAGCATTGTGATGATACGGTCATGGAACATTGTGATGACAAGAATTCTGGAGCATTATGATGACAAGGGCCATGGAGCATTGTGATGACACGGCCATGGAACATTGTGATGACAAGAATTCTGGAGAATTGTGATGACAAGGTTCATGGAGAATTGTGATGACACGGTTAAGGAACAATGCGATGACAAGATTTCTGGAGCATTGTGGTGAAAGGGTATGGAGCATTGTGATTAAAGGTGACAAGGAACATTGTGATGATATGGGCAGAGAACTCTTGATGAGACAGGACATGGAGTATTGTGACGAAAACTGTCATGGAACATTGTGCTGACAGGGATCATGGAGCTCTTTGGTAAGAGAGGCCATGGAGATTTGTGATGGCAGGCATCATGGGGCATTCTGTTGACAGCGGTCTTGGAGCATTGTGATGAAAAGGGTCATGGAGCACTGTGATTACAGGGGCCATGGAGCATTGTGAATACAAAGGCTATGGAGCATTGAGATGACAGGTTTCATGGAGCACTGTGATGAATGTGATCTTGGATCATTGTGATGACAAATGTCCTGGAACCTTGTGATGACACGGTTCATGGAGCATTGTGATGACAAGGACCATGGCGAATTGTGATGACATCTGTCATGGGGCATTGTGATGACAGTGGTCATCTAGATTTGCGATGAAAGGTATCATGGAGCACTGTGATGACAGGGGCCATGGAACATTGTGATGACAAAGGCCATGGAGCATTGTGATGACAAGAGTCATGGAGACTTGTGATGACAGGGGGCATGGAGCTTTGTGATTTCACAGGCATGGAGCATTTTAGACAAGCGTCATGGAGACTTGTGATGAAAGGGGTCATGGAGACTTGTGATGATAAGGGCATGGAGCATTGTGATGACAATGGCATGTAGCATTGCGATGACCAAGGTCATGGAGCATTGTGATGACAGGGGTTATGGAGCATTGTGATGACAAGGGCGTAGAGCATTGTGATGACAGTGGTCATGGAACATTGTGATGATAAGGGCATCGAGCCGAGTTAGGGACAGTCTAGCGGCCTTGGGACTAAATTCAGTGCCTGAATTAGGCACAGCATAAGGTCTTTAGTTAGCATAAGAGGTAGGACATTAGCTCGGGACAGGGTTAGGGTAAAGGCTTGGAATCGTGTCAGGAAATGACCTAAGGATAGTGTGAAGACCTTTGTTACCGAGACTCTCAGGGACTTATTCAGAAGCAGTGTTAGGGCTTCAGGTAGGGACAGCATGAGGGCCTGACTTAGGGAGAGTGACAGGGCCTGAGTAAGGCCTAATGTCAGGCCCTTAGCTGGGGACACTGTCAAGGAATGACTTAGGAGCAGCATCAGTGCCTTTGTTGGATCAGCTTTAGGCTCCTAGGTAAAGACATGACCGGAGCCCTAGTTAGTCACAGCGTCAAGGCCTCAGTTAGGGAAAGCTTCAGGGTCTGAGTTACAGACAGCCTCAGGTCTTCACTTAAAGACAGTGACAGGGCTTTCTTCGGGACAGTGTCAGGACCTTGGTTAGAAATGAGTCAGGATATTAGCTCAGGAGAGTGTCAGGATTTTAGTTATTGCTGGCATCAGGGCCTATATTAAGGACAGATTCTGGGCCTTTGTTAGATTCAGTGTCATGTCCTTAGTTAGGAGTAGTCAGGGCCTTAGTTCGGGAGAGCATTAGGGTTTCAGTTAGCATAAGATGCAGGAGATTATCTCGGGACAGAGTCAGGTTCCAGGCCAGAGATAGTGAAAGGAAATGACCAAGGGATAACGAGAAGACCTTAGTTATTGAGAGCATCAGGGCCTTAGTTAGCAGCAGCGTGAGCGCCTTAATCAGGACCAGTGCCAGGGCTTGATGTATGGACAGCATCAGAGCCTAACTAAGGTACAGCAACAGGGCCTAAGTGAGGCCTATCTTTAGGGCCTGAGTAAGGGACAGTATCCGGGCATGACTTAGGAGCAGCATAAAGGCCTCTGTAGGATCAGCATTAGGGTCTTTGTTAAAGCTATTATCAGGGCCTCCGTTAGGGATAGCCTCAAGGCCTCACTTAGGGACAGCGTCAGGGCTTACTTTGGGAAAGTTTCAGGACCTTGGTAAGACATGGGTCAGGCTATTAGCTCAGGATAATATCAGGTGTTCAGATATTGATGGCAGCAGGGCCTTAGTTAGAGGCAGTGTCAGGGCCTAAGTTAGGACTAGCATCAGAGCCTTAGTTAGGTACAGTGTCAGTGACTGAGTTAGGTGTAGTGTCAGAGCCTTAGTTAGGGACAGTGTCAGGGCCTGCATTAGGACGAGCCTCCAGGCCTCAGTTAGGGACAGGTTCACGCCCTCGCACCTAAATTCAGGGCCTCATTTAGGGACAGAATCAGTGATTTAGCTAGCATAAGGGGATCTACAGCTGAAAGCAACCTGAACACCACCACAAGCAGATGCAGAAGTGAACCATGCACGCTCCTATGAAGGAAGATTCCACAGCAGTTGAGTACATTTTGTTTAAAGTTAGTAACACTATAAAAACTACGTTTTGAAGAAAACTATATTCAGAAGATGAAAGAATCTCGTTCTAAAGAATCTCTTTAGCTAATCTCGACAGTAGCTAAAGAGAAGGTTAGGTTAAGGTCTAGGGAGAGTGTCAGGAAATGACCTAGGGATAGTGTCAAGACCTTAGTTACTTAGCACATCAGGACCTAATTTAGGAGCAGTGAGTGTCAGGGCTTCGGGTAGGAACAGCGTCAGAGCCTGACTTAGGGAGTGGGACAGGGCCTGAGTGAGGCCTAGCGTCAGGGCCTTAGCTAGAGACAGTGTCAGGGCATGACTTAGGAGCAGCCTAAGAGCCACGGTAGGATCAACCTCAGGGGCTATGTTAAAGATATTATCAGGGCCTCTGTTAGGGACAGCCTCAAGGCCTCACTTCGAGACAGCATCAGGGCTTCCTTAGGGACAGTTTCAGGACCTTGGTAAGAGATGGGTCAAGAAATTAGCTCAGGATAGTGTCAGGACTTTAGATATTGACGGCCGCAGGGCCTTAGTTAGGGACAGTGTCAGGCCCTGAAATAGGACGAACATCGAGGCCTTAGGTACGGACAGGGTCACAGCCTCGAGAGTAATTTTAGGCCCTTAGTTAAGGACAGCAGCAGGGCTGTAGTTAGCATAAGAGGCACGACATTTGCTAGGGACAGGCTCAGGTTATGGTCTAGGGAGAGTGTCAGGAAAGGACCTAAGCATAGTGTCAAAACCTTAGTTACTGAGAGTATCAGATCCTTATTTAGAACCAGTGTCAGGGCTTCAGGTAGGGACAGCATCAGAGCCTGACTTAGGGAGAGCGACAGGGCCTGAGTGAGGCCTAGCCTCAGGCCCTTAGCTGAGGACACTGTCAGGGCATGACTTAGGAACAGAATCAGCGATGACACGTTCATGGAATATAGTAATGACAAGATTTCTGGAGCATTAGGATGACAAGGGCCATGGAGCATTGTGATGACACGGCCATGGAACATTGTGATGACAAGAATTCTGGAGCATTGTGATGCCAATCGCCATGGAGCATTGTGATGACACGGTCATGGAACATTGTGATGAGAAGAATTCTGGAGCATTGTCATGACAAGGGCCATGGAGCATTGTGATGACACGGTCATGGAACATTGTGATGACAAGAAATCTGGAGCATTGTGATGCCAAGGGCCATGGAGCATTGTGATGACACGGTCATGGAACATTTTGATGAGAAGAATTCTGAAGCATTGTGCTGACAAGGGCCATGGAGCATTGTGATGATACGGTCATGGAACATTGTGATGACAAGAATTCTGGAGCATTATGATGACAAGGGCCATGGAGCATTGTGATGACACGGCCATGGAACATTGTGATGACAAGAATTCTGGAGAATTGTGATGACAAGGTTCATGGAGAATTGTGATGACACGGTTAAGGAACAATGCGATGACAAGATTTCTGGAGCATTGTGGTGAAAGGGTATGGAGCATTGTGATTAAAGGTGACAAGGAACATTGTGATGATATGGGCAGAGAACTCTTGATGAGACAGGACATGGAGTATTGTGACGAAAACTGTCATGGAACATTGTGCTGACAGGGATCATGGAGCTCTTTGGTAAGAGAGGCCATGGAGATTTGTGATGGCAGGCATCATGGGGCATTCTGTTGACAGCGGTCTTGGAGCATTGTGATGAAAAGGGTCATGGAGCACTGTGATTACAGGGGCCATGGAGCATTGTGAATACAAAGGCTATGGAGCATTGAGATGACAGGTTTCATGGAGCACTGTGATGAATGTGATCTTGGATCATTGTGATGACAAATGTCCTGGAACCTTGTGATGACACGGTTCATGGAGCATTGTGATGACAAGGACCATGGCGAATTGTGATGACATCTGTCATGGGGCATTGTGATGACAGTGGTCATCTAGATTTGCGATGAAAGGTATCATGGAGCACTGTGATGACAGGGGCCATGGAACATTGTGATGACAAAGGCCATGGAGCATTGTGATGACAAGAGTCATGGAGACTTGTGATGACAGGGGGCATGGAGCTTTGTGATTTCACAGGCATGGAGCATTTTAGACAAGCGTCATGGAGACTTGTGATGAAAGGGGTCATGGAGACTTGTGATGATAAGGGCATGGAGCATTGTGATGACAATGGCATGTAGCATTGCGATGACCAAGGTCATGGAGCATTGTGATGACAGGGGTTATGGAGCATTGTGATGACAAGGGCGTAGAGCATTGTGATGACAGTGGTCATGGAACATTGTGATGATAAGGGCATCGAGCCGAGTTAGGGACAGTCTAGCGGCCTTGGGACTAAATTCAGTGCCTGAATTAGGCACAGCATAAGGTCTTTAGTTAGCATAAGAGGTAGGACATTAGCTCGGGACAGGGTTAGGGTAAAGGCTTGGAATCGTGTCAGGAAATGACCTAAGGATAGTGTGAAGACCTTTGTTACCGAGACTCTCAGGGACTTATTCAGAAGCAGTGTTAGGGCTTCAGGTAGGGACAGCATGAGGGCCTGACTTAGGGAGAGTGACAGGGCCTGAGTAAGGCCTAATGTCAGGCCCTTAGCTGGGGACACTGTCAAGGAATGACTTAGGAGCAGCATCAGTGCCTTTGTTGGATCAGCTTTAGGCTCCTAGGTAAAGACATGACCGGAGCCCTAGTTAGTCACAGCGTCAAGGCCTCAGTTAGGGAAAGCTTCAGGGTCTGAGTTACAGACAGCCTCAGGTCTTCACTTAAAGACAGTGACAGGGCTTTCTTCGGGACAGTGTCAGGACCTTGGTTAGAAATGAGTCAGGATATTAGCTCAGGAGAGTGTCAGGATTTTAGTTATTGCTGGCATCAGGGCCTATATTAAGGACAGATTCTGGGCCTTTGTTAGATTCAGTGTCATGTCCTTAGTTAGGAGTAGTCAGGGCCTTAGTTCGGGAGAGCATTAGGGTTTCAGTTAGCATAAGATGCAGGAGATTATCTCGGGACAGAGTCAGGTTCCAGGCCAGAGATAGTGAAAGGAAATGACCAAGGGATAACGAGAAGACCTTAGTTATTGAGAGCATCAGGGCCTTAGTTAGCAGCAGCGTGAGCGCCTTAATCAGGACCAGTGCCAGGGCTTGATGTATGGACAGCATCAGAGCCTAACTAAGGTACAGCAACAGGGCCTAAGTGAGGCCTATCTTTAGGGCCTGAGTAAGGGACAGTATCCGGGCATGACTTAGGAGCAGCATAAAGGCCTCTGTAGGATCAGCATTAGGGTCTTTGTTAAAGCTATTATCAGGGCCTCCGTTAGGGATAGCCTCAAGGCCTCACTTAGGGACAGCGTCAGGGCTTACTTTGGGAAAGTTTCAGGACCTTGGTAAGACATGGGTCAGGCTATTAGCTCAGGATAATATCAGGTGTTCAGATATTGATGGCAGCAGGGCCTTAGTTAGAGGCAGTGTCAGGGCCTAAGTTAGGACTAGCATCAGAGCCTTAGTTAGGTACAGTGTCAGTGACTGAGTTAGGTGTAGTGTCAGAGCCTTAGTTAGGGACAGTGTCAGGGCCTGCATTAGGACGAGCCTCCAGGCCTCAGTTAGGGACAGGTTCACGCCCTCGCACCTAAATTCAGGGCCTCATTTAGGGACAGAATCAGTGATTTAGCTAGCATAAGGGGATCTACAGCTGAAAGCAACCTGAACACCACCACAAGCAGATGCAGAAGTGAACCATGCACGCTCCTATGAAGGAAGATTCCACAGCAGTTGAGTACATTTTGTTTAAAGTTAGTAACACTATAAAAACTACGTTTTGAAGAAAACTATATTCAGAAGATGAAAGAATCTCGTTCTAAAGAATCTCTTTAGCTAATCTCGACAGTAGCTAAAGAGAAGGTTAGGTTAAGGTCTAGGGAGAGTGTCAGGAAATGACCTAGGGATAGTGTCAAGACCTTAGTTACTTAGCACATCAGGACCTAATTTAGGAGCAGTGAGTGTCAGGGCTTCGGGTAGGAACAGCGTCAGAGCCTGACTTAGGGAGTGGGACAGGGCCTGAGTGAGGCCTAGCGTCAGGGCCTTAGCTAGAGACAGTGTCAGGGCATGACTTAGGAGCAGCCTAAGAGCCACGGTAGGATCAACCTCAGGGGCTATGTTAAAGATATTATCAGGGCCTCTGTTAGGGACAGCCTCAAGGCCTCACTTCGAGACAGCATCAGGGCTTCCTTAGGGACAGTTTCAGGACCTTGGTAAGAGATGGGTCAAGAAATTAGCTCAGGATAGTGTCAGGACTTTAGATATTGACGGCCGCAGGGCCTTAGTTAGGGACAGTGTCAGGCCCTGAAATAGGACGAACATCGAGGCCTTAGGTACGGACAGGGTCACAGCCTCGAGAGTAATTTTAGGCCCTTAGTTAAGGACAGCAGCAGGGCTGTAGTTAGCATAAGAGGCACGACATTTGCTAGGGACAGGCTCAGGTTATGGTCTAGGGAGAGTGTCAGGAAAGGACCTAAGCATAGTGTCAAAACCTTAGTTACTGAGAGTATCAGATCCTTATTTAGAACCAGTGTCAGGGCTTCAGGTAGGGACAGCATCAGAGCCTGACTTAGGGAGAGCGACAGGGCCTGAGTGAGGCCTAGCCTCAGGCCCTTAGCTGAGGACACTGTCAGGGCATGACTTAGGAACAGAATCAGCGATGACACGTTCATGGAATATAGTAATGACAAGATTTCTGGAGCATTAGGATGACAAGGGCCATGGAGCATTGTGATGACACGGCCATGGAACATTGTGATGACAAGAATTCTGGAGCATTGTGATGCCAATCGCCATGGAGCATTGTGATGACACGGTCATGGAACATTGTGATGAGAAGAATTCTGGAGCATTGTCATGACAAGGGCCATGGAGCATTGTGATGACACGGTCATGGAACATTGTGATGACAAGAAATCTGGAGCATTGTGATGCCAAGGGCCATGGAGCATTGTGATGACACGGTCATGGAACATTTTGATGAGAAGAATTCTGAAGCATTGTGCTGACAAGGGCCATGGAGCATTGTGATGATACGGTCATGGAACATTGTGATGACAAGAATTCTGGAGCATTATGATGACAAGGGCCATGGAGCATTGTGATGACACGGCCATGGAACATTGTGATGACAAGAATTCTGGAGAATTGTGATGACAAGGTTCATGGAGAATTGTGATGACACGGTTAAGGAACAATGCGATGACAAGATTTCTGGAGCATTGTGGTGAAAGGGTATGGAGCATTGTGATTAAAGGTGACAAGGAACATTGTGATGATATGGGCAGAGAACTCTTGATGAGACAGGACATGGAGTATTGTGACGAAAACTGTCATGGAACATTGTGCTGACAGGGATCATGGAGCTCTTTGGTAAGAGAGGCCATGGAGATTTGTGATGGCAGGCATCATGGGGCATTCTGTTGACAGCGGTCTTGGAGCATTGTGATGAAAAGGGTCATGGAGCACTGTGATTACAGGGGCCATGGAGCATTGTGAATACAAAGGCTATGGAGCATTGAGATGACAGGTTTCATGGAGCACTGTGATGAATGTGATCTTGGATCATTGTGATGACAAATGTCCTGGAACCTTGTGATGACACGGTTCATGGAGCATTGTGATGACAAGGACCATGGCGAATTGTGATGACATCTGTCATGGGGCATTGTGATGACAGTGGTCATCTAGATTTGCGATGAAAGGTATCATGGAGCACTGTGATGACAGGGGCCATGGAACATTGTGATGACAAAGGCCATGGAGCATTGTGATGACAAGAGTCATGGAGACTTGTGATGACAGGGGGCATGGAGCTTTGTGATTTCACAGGCATGGAGCATTTTAGACAAGCGTCATGGAGACTTGTGATGAAAGGGGTCATGGAGACTTGTGATGATAAGGGCATGGAGCATTGTGATGACAATGGCATGTAGCATTGCGATGACCAAGGTCATGGAGCATTGTGATGACAGGGGTTATGGAGCATTGTGATGACAAGGGCGTAGAGCATTGTGATGACAGTGGTCATGGAACATTGTGATGATAAGGGCATCGAGCCGAGTTAGGGACAGTCTAGCGGCCTTGGGACTAAATTCAGTGCCTGAATTAGGCACAGCATAAGGTCTTTAGTTAGCATAAGAGGTAGGACATTAGCTCGGGACAGGGTTAGGGTAAAGGCTTGGAATCGTGTCAGGAAATGACCTAAGGATAGTGTGAAGACCTTTGTTACCGAGACTCTCAGGGACTTATTCAGAAGCAGTGTTAGGGCTTCAGGTAGGGACAGCATGAGGGCCTGACTTAGGGAGAGTGACAGGGCCTGAGTAAGGCCTAATGTCAGGCCCTTAGCTGGGGACACTGTCAAGGAATGACTTAGGAGCAGCATCAGTGCCTTTGTTGGATCAGCTTTAGGCTCCTAGGTAAAGACATGACCGGAGCCCTAGTTAGTCACAGCGTCAAGGCCTCAGTTAGGGAAAGCTTCAGGGTCTGAGTTACAGACAGCCTCAGGTCTTCACTTAAAGACAGTGACAGGGCTTTCTTCGGGACAGTGTCAGGACCTTGGTTAGAAATGAGTCAGGATATTAGCTCAGGAGAGTGTCAGGATTTTAGTTATTGCTGGCATCAGGGCCTATATTAAGGACAGATTCTGGGCCTTTGTTAGATTCAGTGTCATGTCCTTAGTTAGGAGTAGTCAGGGCCTTAGTTCGGGAGAGCATTAGGGTTTCAGTTAGCATAAGATGCAGGAGATTATCTCGGGACAGAGTCAGGTTCCAGGCCAGAGATAGTGAAAGGAAATGACCAAGGGATAACGAGAAGACCTTAGTTATTGAGAGCATCAGGGCCTTAGTTAGCAGCAGCGTGAGCGCCTTAATCAGGACCAGTGCCAGGGCTTGATGTATGGACAGCATCAGAGCCTAACTAAGGTACAGCAACAGGGCCTAAGTGAGGCCTATCTTTAGGGCCTGAGTAAGGGACAGTATCCGGGCATGACTTAGGAGCAGCATAAAGGCCTCTGTAGGATCAGCATTAGGGTCTTTGTTAAAGCTATTATCAGGGCCTCCGTTAGGGATAGCCTCAAGGCCTCACTTAGGGACAGCGTCAGGGCTTACTTTGGGAAAGTTTCAGGACCTTGGTAAGACATGGGTCAGGCTATTAGCTCAGGATAATATCAGGTGTTCAGATATTGATGGCAGCAGGGCCTTAGTTAGAGGCAGTGTCAGGGCCTAAGTTAGGACTAGCATCAGAGCCTTAGTTAGGTACAGTGTCAGTGACTGAGTTAGGTGTAGTGTCAGAGCCTTAGTTAGGGACAGTGTCAGGGCCTGCATTAGGACGAGCCTCCAGGCCTCAGTTAGGGACAGGTTCACGCCCTCGCACCTAAATTCAGGGCCTCATTTAGGGACAGAATCAGTGATTTAGCTAGCATAAGGGGATCTACAGCTGAAAGCAACCTGAACACCACCACAAGCAGATGCAGAAGTGAACCATGCACGCTCCTATGAAGGAAGATTCCACAGCAGTTGAGTACATTTTGTTTAAAGTTAGTAACACTATAAAAACTACGTTTTGAAGAAAACTATATTCAGAAGATGAAAGAATCTCGTTCTAAAGAATCTCTTTAGCTAATCTCGACAGTAGCTAAAGAGAAGGTTAGGTTAAGGTCTAGGGAGAGTGTCAGGAAATGACCTAGGGATAGTGTCAAGACCTTAGTTACTTAGCACATCAGGACCTAATTTAGGAGCAGTGAGTGTCAGGGCTTCGGGTAGGAACAGCGTCAGAGCCTGACTTAGGGAGTGGGACAGGGCCTGAGTGAGGCCTAGCGTCAGGGCCTTAGCTAGAGACAGTGTCAGGGCATGACTTAGGAGCAGCCTAAGAGCCACGGTAGGATCAACCTCAGGGGCTATGTTAAAGATATTATCAGGGCCTCTGTTAGGGACAGCCTCAAGGCCTCACTTCGAGACAGCATCAGGGCTTCCTTAGGGACAGTTTCAGGACCTTGGTAAGAGATGGGTCAAGAAATTAGCTCAGGATAGTGTCAGGACTTTAGATATTGACGGCCGCAGGGCCTTAGTTAGGGACAGTGTCAGGCCCTGAAATAGGACGAACATCGAGGCCTTAGGTACGGACAGGGTCACAGCCTCGAGAGTAATTTTAGGCCCTTAGTTAAGGACAGCAGCAGGGCTGTAGTTAGCATAAGAGGCACGACATTTGCTAGGGACAGGCTCAGGTTATGGTCTAGGGAGAGTGTCAGGAAAGGACCTAAGCATAGTGTCAAAACCTTAGTTACTGAGAGTATCAGATCCTTATTTAGAACCAGTGTCAGGGCTTCAGGTAGGGACAGCATCAGAGCCTGACTTAGGGAGAGCGACAGGGCCTGAGTGAGGCCTAGCCTCAGGCCCTTAGCTGAGGACACTGTCAGGGCATGACTTAGGAACAGAATCAGCGATGACACGTTCATGGAATATAGTAATGACAAGATTTCTGGAGCATTAGGATGACAAGGGCCATGGAGCATTGTGATGACACGGCCATGGAACATTGTGATGACAAGAATTCTGGAGCATTGTGATGCCAATCGCCATGGAGCATTGTGATGACACGGTCATGGAACATTGTGATGAGAAGAATTCTGGAGCATTGTCATGACAAGGGCCATGGAGCATTGTGATGACACGGTCATGGAACATTGTGATGACAAGAAATCTGGAGCATTGTGATGCCAAGGGCCATGGAGCATTGTGATGACACGGTCATGGAACATTTTGATGAGAAGAATTCTGAAGCATTGTGCTGACAAGGGCCATGGAGCATTGTGATGATACGGTCATGGAACATTGTGATGACAAGAATTCTGGAGCATTATGATGACAAGGGCCATGGAGCATTGTGATGACACGGCCATGGAACATTGTGATGACAAGAATTCTGGAGAATTGTGATGACAAGGTTCATGGAGAATTGTGATGACACGGTTAAGGAACAATGCGATGACAAGATTTCTGGAGCATTGTGGTGAAAGGGTATGGAGCATTGTGATTAAAGGTGACAAGGAACATTGTGATGATATGGGCAGAGAACTCTTGATGAGACAGGACATGGAGTATTGTGATGAAAACTGTCATGGAACATTGTGCTGACAGGGATCATGGAGCTCTTTGGTAAGAGAGGCCATGGAGATTTGTGATGGCAGGCATCATGGGGCATTCTGTTGACAGCGGTCTTGGAGCATTGTGATGAAAAGGGTCATGGAGCACTGTGATTACAGGGGCCATGGAGCATTGTGAATACAAAGGCTATGGAGCATTGAGATGACAGGTTTCATGGAGCACTGTGATGAATGTGATCTTGGATCATTGTGATGACAAGTGTCCTGGAACCTTGTGATGACACGGTTCATGGAGCATTGTGATGACAAGTACCATGGCGAATTGTGATGACATCTGTCATGGGGCATTGTGATGACAGTGGTCATCTAGATTTGCGATGAAAGGTATCATGGAGCACTGTGATGACAGGGGCCATGGAACATTGTGATGACAAAGGCCATGGAGCATTGTGATGACAAGAGTCATGGAGACTTGTGATGACAGGGGGCATGGAGCTTTGTGATTTCACAGGCATGGAGCATTTTAGACAAGCGTCATGGAGACTTGTGATGAAAGGGGTCATGGAGACTTGTGATGATAAGGGCATGGAGCATTGTGATGACAATGGCATGTAGCATTGCGATGACCAAGGTCATGGAGCATTGTGATGACAGGGGTTATGGAGCATTGTGATGACAAGGGCGTAGAGCATTGTGATGACAGTGGTCATGGAACATTGTGATGATAAGGGCATCGAGCCGAGTTAGGGACAGTCTAGCGGCCTTGGGACTAAATTCAGTGCCTGAATTAGGCACAGCATAAGGTCTTTAGTTAGCATAAGAGGTAGGACATTAGCTCGGGACAGGGTTAGGGTAAAGGCTTGGAATCGTGTCAGGAAATGACCTAAGGATAGTGTGAAGACCTTTGTTACCGAGACTCTCAGGGACTTATTCAGAAGCAGTGTTAGGGCTTCAGGTAGGGACAGCATGAGGGCCTGACTTAGGGAGAGTGACAGGGCCTGAGTAAGGCCTAATGTCAGGCCCTTAGCTGGGGACACTGTCAAGGAATGACTTAGGAGCAGCATCAGTGCCTTTGTTGGATCAGCTTTAGGCTCCTAGGTAAAGACATGACCGGAGCCCTAGTTAGTCACAGCGTCAAGGCCTCAGTTAGGGAAAGCTTCAGGGTCTGAGTTACAGACAGCCTCAGGTCTTCACTTAAAGACAGTGACAGGGCTTTCTTCGGGACAGTGTCAGGACCTTGGTTAGAAATGAGTCAGGATATTAGCTCAGGAGAGTGTCAGGATTTTAGTTATTGCTGGCATCAGGGCCTATATTAAGGACAGATTCTGGGCCTTTGTTAGATTCAGTGTCATGTCCTTAGTTAGGAGTAGTCAGGGCCTTAGTTCGGGAGAGCATTAGGGTTTCAGTTAGCATAAGATGCAGGAGATTATCTCGGGACAGAGTCAGGTTCCAGGCCAGAGATAGTGAAAGGAAATGACCAAGGGATAACGAGAAGACCTTAGTTATTGAGAGCATCAGGGCCTTAGTTAGCAGCAGCGTGAGCGCCTTAATCAGGACCAGTGCCAGGGCTTGATGTATGGACAGCATCAGAGCCTAACTAAGGTACAGCAACAGGGCCTAAGTGAGGCCTATCTTTAGGGCCTGAGTAAGGGACAGTATCCGGGCATGACTTAGGAGCAGCATAAAGGCCTCTGTAGGATCAGCATTAGGGTCTTTGTTAAAGCTATTATCAGGGCCTCCGTTAGGGATAGCCTCAAGGCCTCACTTAGGGACAGCGTCAGGGCTTACTTTGGGAAAGTTTCAGGACCTTGGTAAGACATGGGTCAGGCTATTAGCTCAGGATAATATCAGGTGTTCAGATATTGATGGCAGCAGGGCCTTAGTTAGAGGCAGTGTCAGGGCCTAAGTTAGGACTAGCATCAGAGCCTTAGTTAGGTACAGTGTCAGTGACTGAGTTAGGTGTAGTGTCAGAGCCTTAGTTAGGGACAGTGTCAGGGCCTGCATTAGGACGAGCCTCCAGGCCTCAGTTAGGGACAGGTTCACGCCCTCGCACCTAAATTCAGGGCCTCATTTAGGGACAGAATCAGTGATTTAGCTAGCATAAGGGGATCTACAGCTGAAAGCAACCTGAACACCACCACAAGCAGATGCAGAAGTGAACCATGCACGCTCCTATGAAGGAAGATTCCACAGCAGTTGAGTACATTTTGTTTAAAGTTAGTAACACTATAAAAACTACGTTTTGAAGAAAACTATATTCAGAAGATGAAAGAATCTCGTTCTAAAGAATCTCTTTAGCTAATCTCGACAGTAGCTAAAGAGAAGGTTAGGTTAAGGTCTAGGGAGAGTGTCAGGAAATGACCTAGGGATAGTGTCAAGACCTTAGTTACTTAGCACATCAGGACCTAATTTAGGAGCAGTGAGTGTCAGGGCTTCGGGTAGGAACAGCGTCAGAGCCTGACTTAGGGAGTGGGACAGGGCCTGAGTGAGGCCTAGCGTCAGGGCCTTAGCTAGAGACAGTGTCAGGGCATGACTTAGGAGCAGCCTAAGAGCCACGGTAGGATCAACCTCAGGGGCTATGTTAAAGATATTATCAGGGCCTCTGTTAGGGACAGCCTCAAGGCCTCACTTCGAGACAGCATCAGGGCTTCCTTAGGGACAGTTTCAGGACCTTGGTAAGAGATGGGTCAAGAAATTAGCTCAGGATAGTGTCAGGACTTTAGATATTGACGGCCGCAGGGCCTTAGTTAGGGACAGTGTCAGGCCCTGAAATAGGACGAACATCGAGGCCTTAGGTACGGACAGGGTCACAGCCTCGAGAGTAATTTTAGGCCCTTAGTTAAGGACAGCAGCAGGGCTGTAGTTAGCATAAGAGGCACGACATTTGCTAGGGACAGGCTCAGGTTATGGTCTAGGGAGAGTGTCAGGAAAGGACCTAAGCATAGTGTCAAAACCTTAGTTACTGAGAGTATCAGATCCTTATTTAGAACCAGTGTCAGGGCTTCAGGTAGGGACAGCATCAGAGCCTGACTTAGGGAGAGCGACAGGGCCTGAGTGAGGCCTAGCCTCAGGCCCTTAGCTGAGGACACTGTCAGGGCATGACTTAGGAACAGAATCAGCGATGACACGTTCATGGAATATAGTAATGACAAGATTTCTGGAGCATTAGGATGACAAGGGCCATGGAGCATTGTGATGACACGGCCATGGAACATTGTGATGACAAGAATTCTGGAGCATTGTGATGCCAATCGCCATGGAGCATTGTGATGACACGGTCATGGAACATTGTGATGAGAAGAATTCTGGAGCATTGTCATGACAAGGGCCATGGAGCATTGTGATGACACGGTCATGGAACATTGTGATGACAAGAAATCTGGAGCATTGTGATGCCAAGGGCCATGGAGCATTGTGATGACACGGTCATGGAACATTTTGATGAGAAGAATTCTGAAGCATTGTGCTGACAAGGGCCATGGAGCATTGTGATGATACGGTCATGGAACATTGTGATGACAAGAATTCTGGAGCATTATGATGACAAGGGCCATGGAGCATTGTGATGACACGGCCATGGAACATTGTGATGACAAGAATTCTGGAGAATTGTGATGACAAGGTTCATGGAGAATTGTGATGACACGGTTAAGGAACAATGCGATGACAAGATTTCTGGAGCATTGTGGTGAAAGGGTATGGAGCATTGTGATTAAAGGTGACAAGGAACATTGTGATGATATGGGCAGAGAACTCTTGATGAGACAGGACATGGAGTATTGTGATGAAAACTGTCATGGAACATTGTGCTGACAGGGATCATGGAGCTCTTTGGTAAGAGAGGCCATGGAGATTTGTGATGGCAGGCATCATGGGGCATTCTGTTGACAGCGGTCTTGGAGCATTGTGATGAAAAGGGTCATGGAGCACTGTGATTACAGGGGCCATGGAGCATTGTGAATACAAAGGCTATGGAGCATTGAGATGACAGGGTTCATGGAGCACTGTGATGAATGTGATCTTGGATCATTGTGATGACAAGTGTCCTGGAACCTTGTGATGACACGGTTCATGGAGCATTGTGATGACAAGGACCATGGCGAATTGTGATGACATCTGTCATGGGGCATTGTGATGACAGTGGTCATCTAGATTTGCGATGAAAGGTATCATGGAGCACTGTGATGACAGGGGCCATGGAACATTGTGATGACAAAGGCCATGGAGCATTGTGATGACAAGAGTCATGGAGACTTGTGATGACAGGGGGCATGGAGCTTTGTGATTTCACAGGCATGGAGCATTTTAGACAAGCGTCATGGAGACTTGTGATGAAAGGGGTCATGGAGACTTGTGATGATAAGGGCATGGAGCATTGTGATGACAATGGCATGTAGCATTGCGATGACCAAGGTCATGGAGCATTGTGATGACAGGGGTTATGGAGCATTGTGATGACAAGGGCGTAGAGCATTGTGATGACAGTGGTCATGGAACATTGTGATGATAAGGGCATCGAGCCGAGTTAGGGACAGTCTAGCGGCCTTGGGACTAAATTCAGTGCCTGAATTAGGCACAGCATAAGGTCTTTAGTTAGCATAAGAGGTAGGACATTAGCTCGGGACAGGGTTAGGGTAAAGGCTTGGAATCGTGTCAGGAAATGACCTAAGGATAGTGTGAAGACCTTTGTTACCGAGACTCTCAGGGACTTATTCAGAAGCAGTGTTAGGGCTTCAGGTAGGGACAGCATGAGGGCCTGACTTAGGGAGAGTGACAGGGCCTGAGTAAGGCCTAATGTCAGGCCCTTAGCTGGGGACACTGTCAAGGAATGACTTAGGAGCAGCATCAGTGCCTTTGTTGGATCAGCTTTAGGCTCCTAGGTAAAGACATGACCGGAGCCCTAGTTAGTCACAGCGTCAAGGCCTCAGTTAGGGAAAGCTTCAGGGTCTGAGTTACAGACAGCCTCAGGTCTTCACTTAAAGACAGTGACAGGGCTTTCTTCGGGACAGTGTCAGGACCTTGGTTAGAAATGAGTCAGGATATTAGCTCAGGAGAGTGTCAGGATTTTAGTTATTGCTGGCATCAGGGCCTATATTAAGGACAGATTCTGGGCCTTTGTTAGATTCAGTGTCATGTCCTTAGTTAGGAGTAGTCAGGGCCTTAGTTCGGGAGAGCATTAGGGTTTCAGTTAGCATAAGATGCAGGAGATTATCTCGGGACAGAGTCAGGTTCCAGGCCAGAGATAGTGAAAGGAAATGACCAAGGGATAACGAGAAGACCTTAGTTATTGAGAGCATCAGGGCCTTAGTTAGCAGCAGCGTGAGCGCCTTAATCAGGACCAGTGCCAGGGCTTGATGTATGGACAGCATCAGAGCCTAACTAAGGTACAGCAACAGGGCCTAAGTGAGGCCTATCTTTAGGGCCTGAGTAAGGGACAGTATCCGGGCATGACTTAGGAGCAGCATAAAGGCCTCTGTAGGATCAGCATTAGGGTCTTTGTTAAAGCTATTATCAGGGCCTCCGTTAGGGATAGCCTCAAGGCCTCACTTAGGGACAGCGTCAGGGCTTACTTTGGGAAAGTTTCAGGACCTTGGTAAGACATGGGTCAGGCTATTAGCTCAGGATAATATCAGGTGTTCAGATATTGATGGCAGCAGGGCCTTAGTTAGAGGCAGTGTCAGGGCCTAAGTTAGGACTAGCATCAGAGCCTTAGTTAGGTACAGTGTCAGTGACTGAGTTAGGTGTAGTGTCAGAGCCTTAGTTAGGGACAGTGTCAGGGCCTGCATTAGGACGAGCCTCCAGGCCTCAGTTAGGGACAGGTTCACGCCCTCGCACCTAAATTCAGGGCCTCATTTAGGGACAGAATCAGTGATTTAGCTAGCATAAGGGGATCTACAGCTGAAAGCAACCTGAACACCACCACAAGCAGATGCAGAAGTGAACCATGCACGCTCCTATGAAGGAAGATTCCACAGCAGTTGAGTACATTTTGTTTAAAGTTAGTAACACTATAAAAACTACGTTTTGAAGAAAACTATATTCAGAAGATGAAAGAATCTCGTTCTAAAGAATCTCTTTAGCTAATCTCGACAGTAGCTAAAGAGAAGGTTAGGTTAAGGTCTAGGGAGAGTGTCAGGAAATGACCTAGGGATAGTGTCAAGACCTTAGTTACTTAGCACATCAGGACCTAATTTAGGAGCAGTGAGTGTCAGGGCTTCGGGTAGGAACAGCGTCAGAGCCTGACTTAGGGAGTGGGACAGGGCCTGAGTGAGGCCTAGCGTCAGGGCCTTAGCTAGAGACAGTGTCAGGGCATGACTTAGGAGCAGCCTAAGAGCCACGGTAGGATCAACCTCAGGGGCTATGTTAAAGATATTATCAGGGCCTCTGTTAGGGACAGCCTCAAGGCCTCACTTCGAGACAGCATCAGGGCTTCCTTAGGGACAGTTTCAGGACCTTGGTAAGAGATGGGTCAAGAAATTAGCTCAGGATAGTGTCAGGACTTTAGATATTGACGGCCGCAGGGCCTTAGTTAGGGACAGTGTCAGGCCCTGAAATAGGACGAACATCGAGGCCTTAGGTACGGACAGGGTCACAGCCTCGAGAGTAATTTTAGGCCCTTAGTTAAGGACAGCAGCAGGGCTGTAGTTAGCATAAGAGGCACGACATTTGCTAGGGACAGGCTCAGGTTATGGTCTAGGGAGAGTGTCAGGAAAGGACCTAAGCATAGTGTCAAAACCTTAGTTACTGAGAGTATCAGATCCTTATTTAGAACCAGTGTCAGGGCTTCAGGTAGGGACAGCATCAGAGCCTGACTTAGGGAGAGCGACAGGGCCTGAGTGAGGCCTAGCCTCAGGCCCTTAGCTGAGGACACTGTCAGGGCATGACTTAGGAACAGAATCAGCGATGACACGTTCATGGAATATAGTAATGACAAGATTTCTGGAGCATTAGGATGACAAGGGCCATGGAGCATTGTGATGACACGGCCATGGAACATTGTGATGACAAGAATTCTGGAGCATTGTGATGCCAATCGCCATGGAGCATTGTGATGACACGGTCATGGAACATTGTGATGAGAAGAATTCTGGAGCATTGTCATGACAAGGGCCATGGAGCATTGTGATGACACGGTCATGGAACATTGTGATGACAAGAATTCTGGAGCATTGTGATGACAAGGGCCATGGAGCATTGTGATGACACGGTCATGGAACATTTTGATGAGAATTCTGGAGCATTGTGCTGACAAGGGCCATGGAGCATTGTGATGATACGGTCATGGAACATTGTGATGACAAGAATTCTGGAGCATTATGATGACAAGGGCCATGGAGCATTGTGATGACACGGCCATGGAACATTGTGATGACAAGAATTCTGGAGAATTGTGATGACAAGGTTCATGGAGAATTGTGATGACACGGTTAAGGAACAATGCGATGACAAGATTTCTGGAGCATTGTGGTGAAAGGGTATGGAGCATTGTGATTAAAGGTGACAAGGAACATTGTGATGATATGGGCAGAGAACTCTTGATGAGACAGGACATGGAGTATTGTGACGAAAACTGTCATGGAACATTGTGCTGACAGGGATCATGGAGCTCTTTGGTAAGAGAGGCCATGGAGATTTGTGATGGCAGGCATCATGGGGCATTCTGTTGACAGCGGTCTTGGAGCATTGTGATGAAATGCGTCATGGAGCATTGTGATTACAGGGGCCATGGAGCATTGTGAATTCAAAGGCTATGGAGCATTGAGATGACAGGTTTCATGGAGCACTGTGATGAATGTGATCTTGGATCATTGTGATGACAAGTGTCCTGGAACCTTGTGATGACACGGTTCATGGAGCATTGTGATGACAAGGACCATGGCAAATTGTGATGACATCTGTCATGGGGCATTGTGATGACAGTGGTCATCTAGATTTGCGATGAAAGGTATCATGGAGCACTGTGATGACAGGGGCCATGGAACATTGTGATGACAAAGGCAATGGAGCATTGTGATGACAAGAGTCATGGGGCATTTTGATGACATTGGCATGGAGCATTATGATGACAAGAGTTCTGGAGCATTTTGATGACAAGGGCATGGAGCATTGTGATGACAGGGCCCACGGAGCTTTGTGATGAAAAGGGCAGGGTACATTGTGATGACAGGGTTCATGGAGCATTGTGATGAAAGGGGCCATGGAGCATTGAGATGAGAGCCGTTATGAGGCATGGTGATGACAGTGGTCATGGAGCATTGTGATGAAAGTGATCATGGAGCAATATGATAAGAGGGGCCATGGAGCATTGTGATGACAGGGGTATTGGAGCATTGTGATGGAAGTAGACATGGATCATTGTGATGACATGTGTCCTGGAACACTGTGATGACACGGTTCATCGAGTACTGTGATGACAAGGGTCATACCGAATTGTGATGACAAGTGTCATGGGGCATTGTGATGACATTGATCATCTAAGAATTGTGATGAAAGGTATCATGGAGCACTGTGATGACTGGGGGCATGAAGCACTCTAATGAAAATTGTCCTGGATTATTGTGATGACAGCAGTCATGGAGAATTGTGATGACAGGGATTATGCAGCATTGTGTTGACAAGGGTATGGATTATTGTGATGACAATGGTCATGGAGTAATGTGATGAAAGTATTCATGGAACATCGTGATGAAAAGTGCATGGGAGCATTGTGACGATAAAGGCCATGGAGTATTGTGATGACTAGTGTCATGGAGCATTTTAATGAAAGGTTTCATTGTGCACCATGATGACAAAGGGGATGGAGAATTGTGATGAAACTGGTCCGGGAGCATTGTGATAACAAAAGCCATGGAGCATTGTGATGACAGGCATCATGGAGCATTGTGAAGAAAGGGGCCATGGGGTATTGTAATGACACTAGAGAAATATGATGAAAATGGTCAGCGAGCAGAGTGATTAAAGTGGTCATTGAGAATTGTGATGAAAAGCGACATAGAGCATTGTGATGACAAAGGTCATGGAGAACTGTGATGACCAGGGTCATGTAACATTGTGATGACACGGTCATGGAACATTGTGATGACAGGAATTCTCGAGCAATGTGCTGACAAGGGCCATGGACCATTGTGATGACATGGTCATGGAACATTGTGATGACAAGAATTCTGGAGAATTGTGATGACAAGTTTTATGGAGAATTGTGATGACACGGTCAAGGAACAATGCGATGACAAGATTTCTGGAGCATTGTGGTGAAAGGGTATGGAGCATTGTGATTAAAGGTGACAAGGAACATTGTGATGATATGGGCAGACAACTCTGTGATGACAGTGGTCTTGCAGTATTGTGACGAAAAGTGTCATGGAACATTCTGCTGACAGCGATCATGGAGCTTTTTGGTAACAGAGGCTATGGAGATTTGTGATGTCAGGCGTCATGGGGCATTGTGTTGAGAGTGGTCTTGGAGCATTGTGATGAAAAGGGTCATGGAGCACTGTGATTACAGGGCCCATGGAGCATTGTGAATACAAAGGCTATGGAGCATTGAGATGACAGGGTTCATGGAGCACTGTGATGAATGTGATCTTGGATCATTGTGATGACAAGTGTCCTGGAACCTTGTGATGACACGGTTCATGGAGCATTGTGATGACAAGGACCATGGCGAATTGTGATGACATCTGTCATGGGGCATTGTGATGACAGTGGTCATCTAGATTTGCGATGAAAGGTATCATGGAGCACTGTGATGACAGGGGCCATGGAACATTGTGATGACAAAGGCCATGGAGCATTGTGATGACAAGTGTCATGGGGCATTTTGATGACATTGGCATGGAGCATTATGATGACAAGAGTTCTGGAGTATTTTGATGACAAGGGCATGGAGCATTGTGATGACAGGGTTCATGGAGCATTGTGATGAAAGGGGCCATGGAGCATTGAGATGAGAGCCGTTATGAGGCATGGTGATGACAGTGGTCATGGAGCATTGTGATGAAAGAGATCATGGAGCAATATGATAACAGGGGCCATGGAGCATTGTGATGACAGGACTATTGGAGCATGGTGATGGAAGTAGACATGGATCATTGTGATGACATGTGTCCTGGAACACTGTGATGACACGGTATATCGAGTATTGTGATGACAAGGGTCATAGCGAATTGTGATGACAAGTGTCATGGGGCATTGTGTGACATTCGTCATCTAGGAATTGTGATGAAAGGTATCATGGAGCACTGTGATGACTGGGGGCATGAAGCACTGTGATGAAAATTGTCCTGGATTATTGTGATGACAGCTGTCATGGAGAATTGTGATGACAGGGATTATGCAGCATTGTGTTGACAAGGGTATGGACTATTGTGATGACAATGGTCATGGAGCAATGTGATGAAAGTCTTCATGGAACATCGTGATGAAAAGTGCATAGGAGCATTGTGACGATAAAGGCCATGGAGTATTGTGATGACTAGTGTCATGGAGCATTTTAATGAAAGGTTTCATTGTGCACCATGATGACAAAGGGGATGGAGAATTGTGATGAAACTGGTCCTGGAGCATTGTGATAACAAAAGCCATGGAGCATTGTGATGACAGGCATCATGGAGCATTGTGAAGAAAGGGGCCATGGGGTATTGTAATGACACTAGAGAAATATGATGAAAATGGTCAGCGAGCATAGTGATTAAAGTGGTCATTGAGAATTGTGATGAAAAGCGACATAGAGCATTGTGATGACAAAGGTCATGGAGAACTGTGATGACCAGGGTCAGGTAGCATGGTGATGACACAGTCATGGAACATTGTGATGACAAGAATTCTGGAGCATTGTGCTGACAAGGGCCATGGACCATTGTAATGACATGGTCATGGAACATTGTGATGACAAGAATTCTGGATCATTGTCATGACAAGGGCCATGGAGCATTGTGATGACACGGTCATGGAACATTGTGATGACAAGAATTCTGCAGCATTGTGATGACAAGGGCCATGGAGCACTGAGATGACACGGTCATGGAACATTGTGATGACAGGAATTCTGGAGCATTGTGCTGAAAAGGGCCATGGAGCATTGTGATGACTCGGTTATGGAACAGTGATCAGAAGAATTCCGGAGCATTGTGATGACAAGGGCCATAGAGCATTGTGATGACACAGTCAAGGAACATTGCGATGAAAAAGATTTCTGGAGCATTGTGATGAAAGGGCATGGAGAATTGTGATTAAAGGTGACAAGGCACATTGTGATGATATGGGCAGAGAACTCTGTGATGACAGTGGTCATGCAGTATTGTGACGAAAAGTTTCATGGAACATTCTGCTGACAGGGATCATGGAGCTTTTTGGTAAGAGAGGCTATGGAGATTTGTGATGTCAGGCGTCATGGGGCATTGTGTTGAGAGCGGTCTTGGAGCATTGTGATGAAAAGGGTCATGGAGCACTGTGATTACAGGGGCCATGGAGCATTGTGAATACAAAGGCTATGGAGCATTGAGATGACAGGTTTCATGGAGCACTGTGATGAATGTGATCTTGGATCATTGTGATGACAAGTGTCCTGGAACCTTGTGATGACACGGTTCATGGAGCATTGTGATGACAAGGACCATGGCAAATTGTGATGACATCTGTCATGGGGCATTGTGATGACAGTGGTCATCTAGATTTGCGATGAAAGGTATCATGGAGCACTGTGAGGACAGGGGCCATGGAACATTGTGATGACAAAGGCAATGGAGCATTGTGATGACAAGAGTCATGGGGCATTTTGATGACATTGGCATGGAGCATTATGATGACAAGAGTTCTGGAGCATGTTGATGACAAGGGCATGGAGCATTGTGATGACAGGGCCCACGGAGCTTTGTGATGAAAAGGGCAGGGTACATTGTGATGACAGGGTTCATGGAGCATTGTGATGAAAGGGGCCATGGAGCATTGAGATGAGAGCCGTTATGAGGCATGGTGATGACAGTGGTCATGGAGCATTGTGATGAAAGTGATCATGGAGCAATATGATAAGAGGGGCCATGGAGCATTGTGATGACAGGGGTATTGGAGCATTGTGATGGAAGTAGACATGGATCATTGTGATGACATGTGTCCTGGAACACTGTGATGACACGGTTCATCGAGTACTGTGATGACAAGGGTCATACCGAATTGTGATGACAAGTGTCATGGGGCATTGTGATGACATTGATCATCTAAGAATTGTGATGAAAGGTATCATGGAGCACTGTGATGACTGGGGGCATGAAGCACTCTAATGAAAATTGTCCTGGATTATTGTGATGACAGCAGTCATGGAGAATTGTGATGACAGGGATTATGCAGCATTGTGTTGACAAGGGTATGGATTATTGTGATGACAATGGTCATGGAGCAATGTGATGAAAGTATTCATGGAACATCGTGATGAAAAGTGCATGGGAGCATTGTGACCATAAAGGCCATGGAGTATTGTGATGACTAGTGTCATGGAGCATTTTAATGAAAGGTTTCATTGTGCACCATGATGACAAAGGGGATGGAGAATTGTGATGAAACTGGTCGTGGAGCATTGTGATAACAAAAGCCATGGAGCATTGTGATGACAGGCATCATGGAGCATTGTGAAGAAAGGGGCCATGGGGTATTGTAATGATACTAGAGAAATATGATGAAAATGGTCAGCGAGCATAGTGATTAAAGTGGTCATTGAGAATTGTGATGAAAAGCGATATAGAGCATTGTGATGACAAAGGTCATGGAGAACTGTGATGACCAGGGTCATGTAGCATTGTGATGACACGGTCATGGAACATTGTGATGAGAAGAATTCTGGATCATTGTGATGACAAGGTTCATGGAGCATTGTGATGACATGGTCAAGGAACATTGCGATGACAAGATTTCTGGAGCATTGTGATGAAAGGGCATGGAGCATTGTGATTAAAGGTGACAAGGAACATTGTGATGATATGGGCAGAGAACACTGTGATGACAGTGGTCATGGAGTATTGTGACAAAAAGTGTCATGGAACATTGTGCTGACAAGGGCCATGGAGCATTGTGATGACACGGCCATGGAACATTGTGATGAGAAGAATTCTGGAGCATTGTCATGACAAGGGCCATGGAGCATTGTGATGACACGGTCATGGAACATTGTGATGACAAGAATTCTGGAGCATTGTGATGACAGTGGCCATGGAGCATTGTGTTGACACGGTCATGGAACATTGTGATGAGAAGAATTCTGGAGCATTGTCATGACAAGGGCCATGGAGCATTGTGATGACACGGTCATGGAACATTGTGATGACAAGAATTCTGGAGCATTGTGATGACAAGGGCCATGGAGCATTGTGATGACATGGTCATGGAATATTGTGATGAGAAGAATTCGGGAGCATTGTGCTGACAATGGCCATGGAGCATTGTGATGACACCGCCATGGAACATTGTGATGACAAGAATTCTGGAGCATTGTGATGACAATGGCCATGGAGCATTGGGCTGACACGGTATGGAACATTGTGATGACAAGAATTCTGGAGCATTGTGATGAAAAGGGCCATGGAGCATTGTGATGACACGGTCATGGAACAATGTGATGAGAAGAATTCTGGAGCATTGTGATGACAAGGGCCTTGGAGCATTGTGATGACACAGTCAAGGAACATTGCGATGAAAAAGATTTCTGGAGCATTGTGATGAAAGGGCATGGAGCATTGTGATTAAAGGTGACAAGGAACATTGTGATGATATGGGCAGAGAACTCTGTGATGACAGTGGTCATGCAGTATTGTGACGAAAAGTGTCATGGAACTTTCTGCTGACAGGGTTCATGTAGCTTTTTGGTAAGAGAGGCTATGGAGATTTGTGATGTCAGCCGTCATGGGGCATTGTGTTGAGAGCGGTCTTGGAGCATTGTGATGAAAAGGGTCATGGAGCACTGTGATTACAGGGGCCATGGAGCATTGTGAATACAAAGGCTATGGAGAATTGAGATGACAGGTTTCTTGGAGCACTGTGATGAATGTGATCTTGGATCATTGTGATGACAAGTGTCCTGGAACCTTGTGATGACACGGTTCATGGAGCATTGTGATGACAAGGACCATGGCGAATTGTGATGACATCTGTCATGGGGCATTGTGATGACAGTGGTCATCTAGATTTGCGATGAAAGGTATCATGGAGCACTGTGATGACAGGGGCCATGGAACATTGTGATGACAAAGGCCATGGAGCATTGTGATGACAAGTGTCATGGGGCATTTTGATGACATTGGCATGGAGCATTATGATGACAAGAGTTCTGGAGTATTTTGATGACAAGGGCATGGAGCATTGTGATGACAGGGTTCATGGAGCATTGTGATGAAATGGGCCATGGAGCATTGAGATGAGAGCCGTTATGAGGCATGGTGATGACAGTGGTCATGGAGCATTGTGATGAAAGAGATCATGGAGCAATATGATAACAGGGGCCATGGAGAATTGTGATGACAGGGCTATTGGAGCATGGTGATGGAAGTAGACATGGATCATTGTGATGACATGTGTCCTGGAACACTGTGATGACACGGTACATCGAGTATTGTGATGACAAGGGTCATAGCGAATTGTGATGACAAGTGTCATGGGGCATTGTGTGACATTCGTCATCTAGGAATTGTGATGAAAGGTATCATGGAGCACTGTGATGACTGGGGGCATGAAGCACTGTGATGAAAATTGTCCTGGATTATTGTGATGACAGCTGTCATGGTGAATTGTGATGACAGGGATTATGCAGCATTGTGTTGACAAGGGTATGGACTATTGTGATGACAATGGTCATGGAGCAATGTGATGAAAGTATTCATGGAACATCGTGATGAAAAGTGCATAGGAGCATTGTGACGATAAAGGCCATGGATTATTGTGATGACTAGTGTCATGGAGCATTTTAATGAAAGGTTTCATTGTGCACCATGATGACAAAGGGGATGGAGAACTGTGATGAAACTGGTCCTGGAGCATTGTGATAACAAAAGCCATGGAGCATTGTGATGACAGGCATCATGGAGCATTGTGAAGAAAGGGGCCATGGGGTATTGTAATGACACTAGAGAAATATGATGAAAATGGTCAGCGAGCATAGTGATTAAAGTGGTCATTGAGAATTGTGATGAAAAGCGACATAGAGCATTGTGATGACAAAGGTCATGGAGAACTGTGATGACCAGGGTCAGGTAGCATTGTGATGACACAGTCATGGAACATTGTGATGACAAGAATTCTGGAGCATTGTGCTGACAAGGGCCATGGACCATTGTAATGACATGGTCATGGAACATTGTGATGACAAGAATTCTGGAGCATTGTCATGACAAGGGCCATGGAGCATAGTGATGACACGGTCATGGAACATTGTGATGACAAGAAATCTGCAGCATTGTGATGACAAGGGCCATGGAGCATTGTGATGACACGGTCATGGAACATTGTGATGAGAAGAATTCTGGAGCATTGTGCTGACAAGGGCCATGGAGCATTGTGATGACACGGCCATGGAACATTGTGATGACAAGAATTCTGGAGCATTGTGATGACAATGGCCATGGAGCATTGTGCTGACACGGTATGGAACATTGTGATGACAAGAATTCTGGAGCATTGTGATGACAAGGGCCATGGAGCATTGTGATGACACGGTCATGGAATATTGTGATGAGAAGAATTCCGGAGCATTGTGCTGACAAGGGCCATGGAGCATTGTGATGACACGGCCATGGAACATTGTGATGACAAGAATTCTGGAGCATTGTGATGACAATGGCCATGGAGCATTGTGCTGACACGGTATGGAACATTGTGATGACAAGAATTTTGGAGCATTGTGATGACAAGGGCCATGGAGCATTGTGATGACACGGTCATGGAACATTGTGATGACAAGAATTCTGGAGCATTGTGATGACAAGGTCCATGGAGCATTGTGATGACACGGTCATGGAACATTGTGATGACAGGAATTCTGGAGCATTGTGCTGAAAAGGGCCATGGAGCATTGTGATGACATGGTCATAGAACAATGTGATGAGAAGAATTCTGGAGCATTGTGATGACAAAGGCCTTGGAGCATTGTGATGACACAGTCA
Source organism: Balaenoptera acutorostrata (assembly GCF_949987535.1). Taxonomy (NCBI): domain Eukaryota; kingdom Metazoa; phylum Chordata; class Mammalia; order Artiodactyla; family Balaenopteridae; genus Balaenoptera; species Balaenoptera acutorostrata. The sequence continues at coordinate 1,925,502 of NW_026646025.1, read as the reverse complement.
AGGAACATTGCGATGAAAAAGATTTCTGGAGCATTGTGATGAAAGGGCATGGAGCATTGTGATTAAAGGTGACAAGGAACATTGTGATGATATGGGCAGAGAACTCTGTGATTACAGTGGTCATGCAGTATTGTGACGAAAAGTGTCATGGAACATTCTGCTGACAACGATCATGGAGCTTTTTGGTAAGAGAGGCTATGGAGATTTGTGATGTCAGCCGTCATGGGGCATTGTGTTGAGAGCGGTCTTGGAGCATTGTGATGAAAAGGGTCATGGAGCACTGTGATTACAGGGGCCATGGAGCATTGTGAATACAAAGGCTATGGAGCATTGAGATGACAGGGTTCATGGAGCACTGTGATGAATGTGATCTTGGATCATTGTGATGACAAGTGTCCTGGAACCTTGTGATGACACGGTTCATGGAGCATTGTGATGACAAGGACCATGGCGAATTGTGATGACATCTGTCATGGGGCATTGTGATGACAGTGGTCATCTAGATTTGCGATGAAAGGTATCATGGAGCACTGTGATGACAGGGGCCATGGAACATTGTGATGACAAAGGCCATGGAGCATTGTGATGACAAGAGTCATGGAGACTTGTGATGACAGGGGGCATGGAGCTTTGTGATTTCACAGGCATGGAGCATTTTAGACAAGCGTCATGGAGACTTGTGATGAAAGGGGTCATGGAGACTTGTGATGATAAGGGCATGGAGCATTGTGATGACAATGGCATGTAGCATTGCGATGACCAAGGTCATGGAGCATTGTGATGACAGGGGTTATGGAGCATTGTGATGACAAGGGCGTAGAGCATTGTGATGACAGTGGTCATGGAACATTGTGATGATAAGGGCATCGAGCCGAGTTAGGGACAGTCTAGCGGCCTTGGGACTAAATTCAGTGCCTGAATTAGGCACAGCATAAGGTCTTTAGTTAGCATAAGAGGTAGGACATTAGCTCGGGACAGGGTTAGGGTAAAGGCTTGGAATCGTGTCAGGAAATGACCTAAGGATAGTGTGAAGACCTTTGTTACCGAGACTCTCAGGGACTTATTCAGAAGCAGTGTTAGGGCTTCAGGTAGGGACAGCATGAGGGCCTGACTTAGGGAGAGTGACAGGGCCTGAGTAAGGCCTAATGTCAGGCCCTTAGCTGGGGACACTGTCAAGGAATGACTTAGGAGCAGCATCAGTGCCTTTGTTGGATCAGCTTTAGGCTCCTAGGTAAAGACATGACCGGAGCCCTAGTTAGTCACAGCGTCAAGGCCTCAGTTAGGGAAAGCTTCAGGGTCTGAGTTACAGACAGCCTCAGGTCTTCACTTAAAGACAGTGACAGGGCTTTCTTCGGGACAGTGTCAGGACCTTGGTTAGAAATGAGTCAGGATATTAGCTCAGGAGAGTGTCAGGATTTTAGTTATTGCTGGCATCAGGGCCTATATTAAGGACAGATTCTGGGCCTTTGTTAGATTCAGTGTCATGTCCTTAGTTAGGAGTAGTCAGGGCCTTAGTTCGGGAGAGCATTAGGGTTTCAGTTAGCATAAGATGCAGGAGATTATCTCGGGACAGAGTCAGGTTCCAGGCCAGAGATAGTGAAAGGAAATGACCAAGGGATAACGAGAAGACCTTAGTTATTGAGAGCATCAGGGCCTTAGTTAGCAGCAGCGTGAGCGCCTTAATCAGGACCAGTGCCAGGGCTTGATGTATGGACAGCATCAGAGCCTAACTAAGGTACAGCAACAGGGCCTAAGTGAGGCCTATCTTTAGGGCCTGAGTAAGGGACAGTATCCGGGCATGACTTAGGAGCAGCATAAAGGCCTCTGTAGGATCAGCATTAGGGTCTTTGTTAAAGCTATTATCAGGGCCTCCGTTAGGGATAGCCTCAAGGCCTCACTTAGGGACAGCGTCAGGGCTTACTTTGGGAAAGTTTCAGGACCTTGGTAAGACATGGGTCAGGCTATTAGCTCAGGATAATATCAGGTGTTCAGATATTGATGGCAGCAGGGCCTTAGTTAGAGGCAGTGTCAGGGCCTAAGTTAGGACTAGCATCAGAGCCTTAGTTAGGTACAGTGTCAGTGACTGAGTTAGGTGTAGTGTCAGAGCCTTAGTTAGGGACAGTGTCAGGGCCTGCATTAGGACGAGCCTCCAGGCCTCAGTTAGGGACAGGTTCACGCCCTCGCACCTAAATTCAGGGCCTCATTTAGGGACAGAATCAGTGATTTAGCTAGCATAAGGGGATCTACAGCTGAAAGCAACCTGAACACCACCACAAGCAGATGCAGAAGTGAACCATGCACGCTCCTATGAAGGAAGATTCCACAGCAGTTGAGTACATTTTGTTTAAAGTTAGTAACACTATAAAAACTACGTTTTGAAGAAAACTATATTCAGAAGATGAAAGAATCTCGTTCTAAAGAATCTCTTTAGCTAATCTCGACAGTAGCTAAAGAGAAGGTTAGGTTAAGGTCTAGGGAGAGTGTCAGGAAATGACCTAGGGATAGTGTCAAGACCTTAGTTACTTAGCACATCAGGACCTAATTTAGGAGCAGTGAGTGTCAGGGCTTCGGGTAGGAACAGCGTCAGAGCCTGACTTAGGGAGTGGGACAGGGCCTGAGTGAGGCCTAGCGTCAGGGCCTTAGCTAGAGACAGTGTCAGGGCATGACTTAGGAGCAGCCTAAGAGCCACGGTAGGATCAACCTCAGGGGCTATGTTAAAGATATTATCAGGGCCTCTGTTAGGGACAGCCTCAAGGCCTCACTTCGAGACAGCATCAGGGCTTCCTTAGGGACAGTTTCAGGACCTTGGTAAGAGATGGGTCAAGAAATTAGCTCAGGATAGTGTCAGGACTTTAGATATTGACGGCCGCAGGGCCTTAGTTAGGGACAGTGTCAGGCCCTGAAATAGGACGAACATCGAGGCCTTAGGTACGGACAGGGTCACAGCCTCGAGAGTAATTTTAGGCCCTTAGTTAAGGACAGCAGCAGGGCTGTAGTTAGCATAAGAGGCACGACATTTGCTAGGGACAGGCTCAGGTTATGGTCTAGGGAGAGTGTCAGGAAAGGACCTAAGCATAGTGTCAAAACCTTAGTTACTGAGAGTATCAGATCCTTATTTAGAACCAGTGTCAGGGCTTCAGGTAGGGACAGCACCAGAGCCTGACTTAGGGAGAGCGACAGGGCCTGAGTGAGGCCTAGCCTCAGGCCCTTAGCTGAGGACACTGTCAGGGCATGACTTAGGAACAGAATCAGCGATGACACGTTCATGGAATATAGTAATGACAAGATTTCTGGAGCATTAGGATGACAAGGGCCATGGAGCATTGTGATGACACGGCCATGGAACATTGTGATGACAAGAATTCTGGAGCATTGTGATGACAATCGCCATGGAGCATTGTGATGACACGGTCATGGAACATTGTGATGAGAAGAATTCTGGAGCATTGTCATGACAAGGGCCATGGAGCATTGTGATGACACGGTCATGGAACATTGTGATGACAAGAATTCTGGAGCATTGTGATGACAAGGGCCATGGAGCATTGTGATGACACGGTCATGGAACATTTTGATGAGAATTCTGGAGCATTGTGCTGACAAGGGCCATGGAGCATTGTGATGATACGGTCATGGAACATTGTGATGACAAGAATTCTGGAGCATTATGATGACAAGGGCCATGGAGCATTGTGATGACACGGCCATGGAACATTGTGATGACAAGAATTCTGGAGAATTGTGATGACAAGGTTCATGGAGAATTGTGATGACACGGTTAAGGAACAATGCGATGACAAGATTTCTGGAGCATTGTGGTGAAAGGGTATGGAGCATTGTGATTAAAGGTGACAAGGAACATTGTGATGATATGGGCAGAGAACTCTTGATGAGACAGGACATGGAGTATTGTGACGAAAACTGTCATGGAACATTGTGCTGACAGGGATCATGGAGCTCTTTGGTAAGAGAGGCCATGGAGATTTGTGATGGCAGGCACCATGGGGCATTCTGTTGACAGCGGTCTTGGAGCATTGTGATGAAATGCGTCATGGAGCATTGTGATTACAGGGGCCATGGAGCATTGTGAATTCAAAGGCTATGGAGCATTGAGATGACAGGTTTCATGGAGCACTGTGATGAATGTGATCTTGGATCATTGTGATGACAAGTGTCCTGGAACCTTGTGATGACACGGTTCATGGAGCATTGTGATGACAAGGACCATGGCAAATTGTGATGACATCTGTCATGGGGCATTGTGATGACAGTGGTCATCTAGATTTGCGATGAAAGGTATCATGGAGCACTGTGATGACAGGGGCCATGGAACATTGTGATGACAAAGGCAATGGAGCATTGTGATGACAAGAGTCATGGGGCATTTTGATGACATTGGCATGGAGCATTATGATGACAAGAGTTCTGGAGCATTTTGATGACAAGGGCATGGAGCATTGTGATGACAGGGCCCACGGAGCTTTGTGATGAAAAGGGCAGGGTACATTGTGATGACAGGGTTCATGGAGCATTGTGATGAAAGGGGCCATGGAGCATTGAGATGAGAGCCGTTATGAGGCATGGTGATGACAGTGGTCATGGAGCATTGTGATGAAAGTGATCATGGAGCAATATGATAAGAGGGGCCATGGAGCATTGTGATGACAGGGGTATTGGAGCATTGTGATGGAAGTAGACATGGATCATTGTGATGACATGTGTCCTGGAACACTGTGATGACACGGTTCATCGAGTACTGTGATGACAAGGGTCATACCGAATTGTGATGACAAGTGTCATGGGGCATTGTGATGACATTGATCATCTAAGAATTGTGATGAAAGGTATCATGGAGCACTGTGATGACTGGGGGCATGAAGCACTCTAATGAAAATTGTCCTGGATTATTGTGATGACAGCAGTCATGGAGAATTGTGATGACAGGGATTATGCAGCATTGTGTTGACAAGGGTATGGATTATTGTGATGACAATGGTCATGGAGTAATGTGATGAAAGTATTCATGGAACATCGTGATGAAAAGTGCATGGGAGCATTGTGACGATAAAGGCCATGGAGTATTGTGATGACTAGTGTCATGGAGCATTTTAATGAAAGGTTTCATTGTGCACCATGATGACAAAGGGGATGGAGAATTGTGATGAAACTGGTCCGGGAGCATTGTGATAACAAAAGCCATGGAGCATTGTGATGACAGGCATCATGGAGCATTGTGAAGAAAGGGGCCATGGGGTATTGTAATGACACTAGAGAAATATGATGAAAATGGTCAGCGAGCAGAGTGATTAAAGTGGTCATTGAGAATTGTGATGAAAAGCGACATAGAGCATTGTGATGACAAAGGTCATGGAGAACTGTGATGACCAGGGTCATGTAACATTGTGATGACACGGTCATGGAACATTGTGATGACAGGAATTCTCGAGCAATGTGCTGACAAGGGCCATGGACCATTGTGATGACATGGTCATGGAACATTGTGATGACAAGAATTCTGGAGAATTGTGATGACAAGTTTTATGGAGAATTGTGATGACACGGTCAAGGAACAATGCGATGACAAGATTTCTGGAGCATTGTGGTGAAAGGGTATGGAGCATTGTGATTAAAGGTGACAAGGAACATTGTGATGATATGGGCAGACAACTCTGTGATGACAGTGGTCTTGCAGTATTGTGACGAAAAGTGTCATGGAACATTCTGCTGACAGCGATCATGGAGCTTTTTGGTAACAGAGGCTATGGAGATTTGTGATGTCAGGCGTCATGGGGCATTGTGTTGAGAGTGGTCTTGGAGCATTGTGATGAAAAGGGTCATGGAGCACTGTGATTACAGGGCCCATGGAGCATTGTGAATACAAAGGCTATGGAGCATTGAGATGACAGGGTTCATGGAGCACTGTGATGAATGTGATCTTGGATCATTGTGATGACAAGTGTCCTGGAACCTTGTGATGACACGGTTCATGGAGCATTGTGATGACAAGGACCATGGCGAATTGTGATGACATCTGTCATGGGGCATTGTGATGACAGTGGTCATCTAGATTTGCGATGAAAGGTATCATGGAGCACTGTGATGACAGGGGCCATGGAACATTGTGATGACAAAGGCCATGGAGCATTGTGATGACAAGTGTCATGGGGCATTTTGATGACATTGGCATGGAGCATTATGATGACAAGAGTTCTGGAGTATTTTGATGACAAGGGCATGGAGCATTGTGATGACAGGGTTCATGGAGCATTGTGATGAAAGGGGCCATGGAGCATTGAGATGAGAGCCGTTATGAGGCATGGTGATGACAGTGGTCATGGAGCATTGTGATGAAAGAGATCATGGAGCAATATGATAACAGGGGCCATGGAGCATTGTGATGACAGGGCTATTGGAGCATGGTGATGGAAGTAGACATGGATCATTGTGATGACATGTGTCCTGGAACACTGTGATGACACGGTATATCGAGTATTGTGATGACAAGGGTCATAGCGAATTGTGATGACAAGTGTCATGGGGCATTGTGTGACATTCGTCATCTAGGAATTGTGATGAAAGGTATCATGGAGCACTGTGATGAGTGGGGGCATGAAGCACTGTGATGAAAATTGTCCTGGATTATTGTGATGACAGCTGTCATGGAGAATTGTGATGACAGGGATTATGCAGCATTGTGTTGACAAGGGTATGGACTATTGTGATGACAATGGTCATGGAGCAATGTGATGAAAGTCTTCATGGAACATCGTGATGAAAAGTGCATAGGAGCATTGTGACGATAAAGGCCATGGAGTATTGTGATGACTAGTGTCATGGAGCATTTTAATGAAAGGTTTCATTGTGCACCATGATGACAAAGGGGATGGAGAATTGTGATGAAACTGGTCCTGGAGCATTGTGATAACAAAAGCCATGGAGCATTGTGATGACAGGCATCATGGAGCATTGTGAAGAAAGGGGCCATGGGGTATTGTAATGACACTAGAGAAATATGATGAAAATGGTCAGCGAGCATAGTGATTAAAGTGGTCATTGAGAATTGTGATGAAAAGCGACATAGAGCATTGTGATGACAAAGGTCATGGAGAACTGTGATGACCAGGGTCAGGTAGCATGGTGATGACACAGTCATGGAACATTGTGATGACAAGAATTCTGGAGCATTGTGCTGACAAGGGCCATGGACCATTGTAATGACATGGTCATGGAACATTGTGATGACAAGAATTCTGGATCATTGTCATGACAAGGGCCATGGAGCATTGTGATGACATGGTCATGGAACATTGTGATGACAAGAATTCTGCAGCATTGTGATGACAAGGGCCATGGAGCACTGAGATGACACGGCCATGGAACATTGTGATGACAAGAATTCTGGAGCATTGTGATGACAATGGCCATGGAGCATTGTGATGACACGATATGGAACATTGTGATGACAAGAATTCTGGAGCATTGTGATGACAAGGGCCATGGAGCATTGTGATGACACGGTCATGGAACATTGTGATGACAGGAATTCTGGAGCATTGTGCTGAAAAGGGCCATGGAGCATTGTGATGACTCGGTTATGGAACAGTGATCAGAAGAATTCCGGAGCATTGTGATGACAAGGGCCATGGAGCATTGTGATGACACAGTCAAGGAACATTGCGATGAAAAAGATTTCTGGAGCATTGTGATGAAAGGGCATGGAGAATTGTGATTAAAGGTGACAAGGCACATTGTGATGATATGGGCAGAGAACTCTGTGATGACAGTGGTCATGCAGTATTGTGACGAAAAGTTTCATGGAACATTCTGCTGACAGGGATCATGGAGCTTTTTGGTAAGAGAGGCTATGGAGATTTGTGATGTCAGGCGTCATGGGGCATTGTGTTGAGAGCGGTCTTGGAGCATTGTGATGAAAAGGGTCATGGAGCACTGTGATTACAGGGGCCATGGAGCATTGTGAATACAAAGGCTATGGAGCATTGAGATGACAGGGTTCTTGGAGCACTGTGATGAATGTGATCTTGGATCATTGTGATGACAAGTGTCCTGGAACCTTGTGATGACACGGTTCATGGAGCATTGTGATGACAAGGACCATGGCGAATTGTGATGACATCTGTCATGGGGCATTGTGATGACAGTGATCATCTAGATTTGCGATGAAAGGTATCATGGAGCACTGTGATGACAGGGGCCATGGAACATTGTGATGACAAAGGCCATGGAGCATTGTGATGACAAGTGTCATGGGGCATTTTGATGACATTGGCATGGAGCATTATGATGACAAGAGTTCTGGAGCATTTTGATGACAAGGGCATGGAGCATTGTGATGACAGGGCCCACGGAGCTTTGTGATGAAAAGGGCAGGGTACATTGTGATGACAGGGTTCATGGAGCATTGTGATGAAAGGGGCCATGGAGCATTGAGATGAGAGCCGTTATGAGGCATGGTGATGACAGTGGTCATGGAGCATTGTGATGAAAGAGATCATGGAGCAATATGATAACAGGGGCCATGGAGCATTGTGATGACAGGGGTATTGGAGCATTGTGATGAAAGTAGACATGGATCATTGTGATGACATGTGTCCTGGAACACTGTGATGACACGGTTCATCGAGTATTGTGATGACAAGGGTCATAGCGAATTGTGATGACAAGTGTCATGGGGCATTGTGACGACATTGATCATCTAGGAATTGTGATGAAAGGTATCATGGAGCACTGTGATGACTGGGGGCAGGAAGCACTGTGATGAAAATTGTCCTGGATTATTGTGATGACAGCAGTCATGGAGAATTGTGATGACAGGGATTATGCAGCATTGTGTTGACAAGGGTATGGACTATTGTGATGACAATGGTCATGGAGCAATGTGATGAAAGTATTCATGGAACATCGTGATGAAAAGTGCATGGGAGCATTGTGACCATAAAGGCCATGGAGTATTGTGATGACTAGTGTCATGGAGCATTTTAATGAAAGGTTTCATTGTGCACCATGATGACAAAGGGGATGGAGAATTGTGATGAAACTGGTCCTGGAGCATTGTGATAACAAAAGCCATGAAGCATTGTGATGACAGGCATCATGGAGCATTGTGAAGAAAGGGGCCATGGGGTATCGTAATGACACTAGAAAAATATGATGAAAATGGTCAGTGAGCATAGTGATTAAAGTGGTCATTGAGAATTGTGATGAAAAGCGACATAGAGCATTGTGATGAAAAAGGTCATGGAGAACTGTGATGACCAGGGTCATGTAGCATTGTGATGACACGGTCATGGAACATTGGGATGACAAGAATTCTGGAACATTGTGCTGACAAGGGCCATGGACCATTGTGATGACATGGTCATGGAACATTGTGATGAGAAGAATTCTGGAGCATTGTGATGACAATGGCCATGGAGCATTGTGATGACGGGGTCATGGAACATTGTGATGACAAGAATTCTGGAGCATTGTGCGGACAAGGGCCATGGAGCATTGTGATGATACGGTCATGGAACATTGTGATGACAAGAATTCTGGAGCATTGTGATGACAAGGGTCATGGAGCATTGTGATGACACGGTCATGGAATATTGTGATGACAAGAATTCTGCAGCATTGTGATGACAAGGGCCATAGAGCATTGTGATGACACGGTCATGGAACATTGTGATGAGAAGAATTCTGGATCATTGTGATGACAAGGGTCATAGAGCATTGTGATGACATGGTCAAGGAACATTGCGATGACAAGATTTCTGGAGCATTGTGATGAAAGGGCATGGAGCATTGTGATTAAAGGTGACAAGGAACATTGTGATGATATGGGCAAAGTACTTTGTGATGACAGTGCTCATGGAGTATTGTGACAAAAATGTCATGGAACATTGTGCTGACAAGGGCCATGGAGCGTTGTGATGACACGGTCATGGAACATTGTGATGACAAGAATTCTGGAGCATTGTGATGACAAGGGCCATGGAGCATTTTGATGACACGGTCAAGGAACATTGTGATGACAAGATTTCTGGAGAATTGTGATGAAAGGGCATGGAGCATTGTGATTAAAGGTGACAAGGAACATTGTGATGATATGGGCAGAGAACTCTGTGATGACAGTGCTCATGGAGTATTGTGACAAAAATGTCATGGAACATTGTGCTGACAATGGCCATGGAGCATTGTGATGACACGGTCATGGAACATTGTGATGACAAGAATTCTGGAGCATTCTGATGACAAAGGCGAGGGAGCATTGTGATGACACGGCCATGGAACATTGTGATGACAAGTATTCTGGAGCATTGTGATGACAGTCGCCATGGAGCATTGTGTTGACACGGTCATGGAACATTGTGATGACAAGAATTCTGGAGCATTGTCATGACAAGGGCCATGGAGCATTGTGATGACACGGTCATGGAACATTGTGATGACAAGAATTCTGGAGCATTGTGATGACAAGGGCCATGGAGCATTGTGATGACACGGTCATGGAACATTGTGATGAGAAGAATTCTGGAGCATTGTCCCGACAAGTGCCATGGAGCATTGTGATGATACGGTCATGGAACATTGTGATGACAAGAATTCTGGAGCATTATGATGACAAGGGCCATGGAGCATTGTGATGACATGGTCATGGAACATTGTGATGACAAGAATTCTGGAGCATTGTGATGACAAGGGTCATGGAGCATTGTGATGACACGGTCATGGAACATTGTGATGAAAAGAATTCTGCAGCATTGCGATAACAAGGGCCATGGAGCATTGTGATGACACGGTCATGGAACATTGTCATGAGAAGAATTCTGGAGCATTGTTCTGACAAGGGCCATGGAGCATTGTGATGATACGGTCATGGAACATTGTGATGAGAATAATTCTGGAGCATTATGATGACAAGGGCCATGGAGCATTGTGATGACACGGCCATGGAACATTGTGATGACAAGAATTCTGGAGCATTGTGATGAAAGTGGCCATAGAGCATTGTGTTGACACGGTCATGGAACATTGTGATGAGAAAAATTCTGGAACATTGTATGACCAGGGACATGGAGCATTATGATGACACGGTCATGGAACATTGTGATGGCAAGAATTCTGGAGCAGTGTGATGACAAGGGCCATGGAGCATTGTGATGACACGGTCATGGAAAATTGTGATGAGAAGAATTCTGGAGCATTGTGCTGAAAAGGGCCATGGAGCATTGTGATGACACGGTCATGGAACAATGTGATGAGAAGAATTCCGGAGCATTGTGATGACAAGGGCCATGGAGCATTGTGATGACACGGTCATGGAACATTGTGATGACAAGAATTCTGGAGCATTGTGCTGATGACGGCCATGGAGCATTGTGATGACACAGTCAAGGAACATTGCGATGAAAAAGATTTCTGGAGCATTGTGATGAAAGGGCATGGAGCATTGTGATTAAAGGTGACAAGGAACATTGTGATGATATGGGCAAAGTACTTTGTGATGACAGTGCTCATGGAGTATTGTGACAAAAATGTCATGGAACATTGTGCTGACAAGGGCCATGGAGCATTGTGATGACACGGTCATGGAACATTGTGATGACAAGAATTCTGGAGCATTATGATGACAAGGGCCATGGAGCATTGTGATGACACGGTAATGGAACATTGTGATGAGAAGAATTCTGGAGCATTGTCATGACAAGGGCCATGGAGCATTGTGATGACACAGCCATGGAACATTGTGATGACAAGAATTCTGGAGCATTGTCATGACAAGGGTCATGGAGCATTGTGATGACACGGTTATGGAACATTGTGATGACAGGAATTCTGGAGCATTGTGCTGAAAAGGGCCATGGAGCATTGTGATGACACGGTCATGGAACAATGTGATGAGAAGAATTCCGGAGCATTGTGATGACAAGGGCCATGGAGCATTGTGATGACACGGTCATGGAACATTGTGATGACAAGAATTCTGGAGCATTGTGCTGAAAAGGGCCATGGAGCATTGTGATGACACAGTCAAGGAACATTGCGATGAAAAAGATTTCTGGAGCACTGTGATGAAAGGGCATGGAGCATTGTGATTAAAGGTGACAAGGAACATTGTGATTATATGGGCAGAGAACACTGTGATTACAGTGGTCATGCAGTATTGTGACGAAAAGTGTCATGGAACATTCTGCTGACAGCGATCATGGAGCTTTTTGGTAAGAGAGGCTATGGAGATTTGTGATGTCAGGCGTCATGGGGCATTGTGTTGAGAGCGGTCTTGGAGCATTGTGATGAAAAGGGTCATGGAGCACTGTGATTACAGGGGCCATGGAGCATTGTGAATACAAAGGCTATGGAGCATTGAGATGACAGGGTTCTTGGAGCACTGTGATGAATGTGATCTTGGATCATTGTGATGACAAGTGTCCTGGAACCTTGTGATGACACGGTTCATGGAGCATTGTGATGACAAGGACCATGGTGAATTGTGATGACATCTGTCATGGGGCATTGTGATGACAGTGATCATGTAGATTTGCGATGAAAGGTATCATGGAGCACTGTGATGACAGGGGCCATGGAACATTGTGATGACAAAGGCCATGGAGCATTGTGATGACAAGTGTCATGGGGCATTTTGATGACATTGGCATGGAGCATTATGATGACAAGAGTTCTGGAGCATTTTGATGACAAGGGCATGGAGCATTGTGATGACAGGGCCCACGGAGCTTTGTGATGAAAAGGGCAGGGTACATTGTGATGACAGGGTTCATGGAGCATTGTGATGAAAGGGGCCATGGAGCATTGAGATGAGAGCCGTTATGAGGCATGGTGATGACAGTGGTCATGGAGCATTGTGATGAAAGAGATCATGGAGCAATATGATAACAGGGGCCATGGAGCATTGTGATGACAGGGGTATTGGAGCATTGTGATGGAAGTAGACATGGATCATTGTGATGACATGTGTCCTGGAACACTGTGATGACACGGTTCATCGAGTATTGTGATGACAACGGTCATAGCGAATTGTGATGACAAGTGTCATGGGGCATTGTGACGACATTGATCATCTAGGAATTGTGATGAAAGGTATCATGGAGCACTGTGATGACTGGGGGCAGGAAGCACTGTGATGAAAATTGTCCTGGATTATTGTGATGACAGCAGTCATGGAGAATTGTGATGACAGGGATTATGCAGCATTGTGTTGACAAGGGTATGGACTATTGTGATGACAATGGTCATGGAGCAATGTGATGAAAGTATTCATGGAACATCGTGATGAAAAGTGCATGGGAGCATTGTGACCATAAAGGCCATGGAGTATTGTGATGACTAGTGTCATGGAGCATTTTAATGAAAGGTTTCATTGTGCACCATGATGACAAAGGGGATGGAGAATTGTGATGAAACTGGTCCTGGAGCATTGTGATAACAAAAGCCATGAAGCATTGTGATGACAGGCATCATGGAGCATTGTGAAGAAAGGGGCCATGGGGTATCGTAATGACACTAGAAAAATATGGTGAAAATGGTCAGTGAGCATAGTGATTAAAGTGGTCATTGAGAATTGTGATGAAAAGCGACATAGAGCATTGTGATGAAAAAGGTCATGGAGAACTGTGATGACCAGGGTCATGTAGCATTGTGATGACACGGTCATGGAACATTGGGATGACAAGAATTCTGGAACATTGTGCTGACAAGGGCCATGGACCATTGTGATGACATGGTCATGGAACATTGTGATGAGAAGAATTCTGGAGCATTGTGATGACAATGGCCATGGAGCATTGTGATGACGGGGTCATGGAACATTGTGATGACAAGAATTCTGGAGCATTGTGCGGACAAGGGCCATGGAGCATTGTGATGATACGGTCATGGAACATTGTGATGACAAGAATTCTGGAGCATTGTGATGACAAGGGTCATGGAGCATTGTGATGACACGGTCATGGAACATTGTGATGACAAGAATTCTGCAGCATTGTGATGACAAGGGCCATGGAGCATTGTGATGACACGGTCATGGAACATTGTGATGAGAAGAATTCTGGATCATTGTGATGACAAGGGTCATGGAGCATTGTGATGACATGGTCAAGGAACATTGCGATGACAAGATTTCTGGAGCATTGTAATGAAAGGGCATGGAGCATTGTGATTAAAGGTGACAAGGAACATTGTGATGATATGGGCAAATTACTTTGTGATGACAGTGCTCATGGAGTATTGTGACAAAAATGTCATGGAACATTGTGCTGACAAGGGCCATGGAGCATTGTGATGACACGGTCATGGAACATTGTGATGACAAGAATTCTGGAGCATTGTGATGACAAGGGCCATGGAGCATTTTGATGACACGGTCAAGGAACATTGTGATGACAAGATTTCTGGAGCATTGTGATGAAAGGGCATGGAGCATTGTGATTAAAGGTGACAAGGAACATTGTGATGATATGGGCAGAGAACTCTGTGATGACAGTGCTCATGGAGTATTGTGACAAAAATGTCATGGAACATGGTGCTGACAATGGCCATGGAGCATTGTGATGACACGGTCATGGAACATTGTGATGACAAGTATTCTGGAGCATTGTGATGACAGTCGCCAAGGAGCATTGTGTTGACACGGTCATGGAACATTGTGATGAGAAGAATTCTGGAGCATTGTCCCGACAAGTGCCATGGAGCATTGTGATGATACGGTCATGGAACATTGTGATGACAAGAATTCTGGAGCATTATGATGACAAGGGCCATGGAGCATTGTGATGACATGGTCATGGAACATTGTGATGACAAGAATTCTGGAGCATTGTGATGACAAGGGTCATGGAGCATTGTGATGACACGGTCATGGAACATTGTGATGAAAAGAATTCTGCAGCATTGCGATGACAAGGGCCATGGAGCATTGTGATGACACGGTCATGGAACATTGTCATGAGAAGAATTCTGGAGCATTGTTCTGACAAGGGCCATGGAGCATTGTGATGATACGGTCATGGAACATTGTGATGAGAATAATTCTGGAGCATTATGATGACAAGGGCCATGGAGCATTGTGATGACACGGCCATGGAACATTGTGATGACAAGAATTCTGGAGCATTGTGATGACAGTGGCCATAGAGCATTGTGTTGACACAGTCATGGAACATTGTGATGAGAAAAATTCTGGAACATTGTATGACCAGGGACATGGAGCATTGGGATGACACGGTCATGGAACATTGTGATGGCAAGAATTCTGGAGCAGTGTGATGACAAGGGCCATGGAGCATTTTGATGACACGGTCATGGAAAATTGTGATGAGAAGAATTCTGGAGCATTGTGCTGACAAGGGCCATGGAGCATTTTGATGATACGGTCATGGAACATTGTCATGACAAGAATTCTGGAGCATTATGATGACAAGGGCCATGGAGCATTGTGATGACACGGTAATGGAACATTGTGATGAGAAGAATTCTGGAGCATTGTCATGACAAGGGCCATGGAGCATTGTGATGACACAGCCATGGAACATTGTGATGACAAGAATTCTGGAGCATTGTCATGACAAGGGCCATGGAGCATTGTGATGACACGGTCATGGAACATTGTGATGACAGGAATTCTGGAGCATTGTGCTGAAAAGGGCCATGGAGCATTGTGATGACACGGTCATGGAACAATGTGATGAGAAGAATTCCGGAGCATTGTGATGACAAGGGCCATGGAGCATTGTGATGACACGGTCATGGAACATTGTGATGACAAGAATTGTGGAGCATTGTGCTGATGACGGCCATGGAGCATTGTGATGACACAGTCAAGGAACATTGCGATGAAAAAGATTTCTGGAGCATTGTGATGAAAGGGCATGGAGCATTGTGATTAAAGGTGACAAGGAACATTGTGATTATATGGGCAGAGAACACTGTGATTACAGTGGTCATGCAGTATTGTGACGAAAAGTGTCATGGAACATTCTGCTGACAGCGATCATGGAGCTTTTTGGTAAGAGAGGCTATGGAGATTTGTGATGTCAGGCGTCATGGGGCATTGTGTTGAGAGCGGTCTTGGAGCATTGTGATGAAAAGGGTCATGGAGCACTGTGATTACAGGGGCCATGGAGCATTGTGAATACAA
The DNA here is from genome assembly GCF_949987535.1 of Balaenoptera acutorostrata. Classification (NCBI taxonomy): domain Eukaryota; kingdom Metazoa; phylum Chordata; class Mammalia; order Artiodactyla; family Balaenopteridae; genus Balaenoptera; species Balaenoptera acutorostrata. The sequence continues at coordinate 1,909,346 of NW_026646025.1, read as the reverse complement.
AGGCTATGGAGCATTGAGATGACAAGGTTCATGGAGCACTGTGATGAATGTGATCTTGGATCATTGTGATGACAAGTGTCCTGGAACCTTGTGATGACACGGTTCATGGAGCATTGTGATGACAAGGACCATGGCGAATTGTGATGACATCTGTCATGGGGCATTGTGATGACAGTGGTCATCTAGATTTGCGATGAAAGGTATCATGGAGCACTGTGATGACAGGGGCCATGGAACATTGTGATGACAAAGGCCATGGAGCATTGTGATGACAAGTGTCATGGGGCATTTTGATGACATTGGCATGGAGCATTATGATGACAAGAATTCTGGAGCATTTTGATGACAAGGGCATGGAGCTTTGTGATGACAGGGCCCACGGAGCTTTGTGATGAAAAGGGCAGGGTACATTGTGATGACAGGGTTCATGGAGCATTGTGATGAAAGAATTCATGGAACATCGTGATGAAAAGTGCATGGGAGCATTGTGACGATAAAGGCCATGGAGTATTGTGATGACTAGTGTCATGGAGCCTTTTAATGAAAGGTTTCATTGTGCACCATGATGACAAAGGGGATGGAGAATTGTGATGAAACTGGTCCTGGAGCATTGTGATAACAAAAGACATGGAGCATTGTGATGACAGGCATCATGGAGCATTGTGAAGAAAGGGGCCATGGGGAATTGTAATGACAATAGAGAAATGTGATGAAAATGGTCAACAAGCATAGTGATTAAAGTGGACATGGAGAATTGTGATGAAATGCGACATAGAGCATTGTGATGACAAAGGTCATGGAGAACTGTGATGACCCAGGTCATGTAGCATTGTGATGACATGGTCATGGAACTTTGTGATGACAAGAATTCTGGAGCATTCAGATGACAAGGGCGATGGAGCATTGTGATGACACCGTCATGGAATATTGTGATGACAAGAATTCTGGAGCATTGTGATGACAAGAATTCTGGAGCATTGTGATGACAAGGGCCATGGAGCATTTTGATGACACGGTCATGCAACATTGTGATGAGAAGAATTCTGGAGCATTGTGCTGACAAGGGCCATGGATTATTGTGATGATACGGTCATGGAACATTGTGATGACAAGAATTCTGGAGCATTATGATGACAAGGGCCATGGAGCATTGTGATGACACGGCCATGGAACATTGTGATGACCAGAATTCTGGAGCATTGTGATGACAATGGCCATGGAGCATTGTGATGACACGGTCATGGAACATTGTGATGACAAGAATTCTGGAGCATTGTGCTGACAAGGGCCAAGGAGCATTGTGATGACACAGTCAAGGAACATTGCGATAAAAAAGATTTCTGGAGCATTGTGATGAAAGGGCATGGAGCATTGTGATTAAAGGGGACAAGAAGCATTGTGATGATATGGGCAGAGAACTTTGTGATGACAGGGGTCATGGAGCATTGTGATGAAAAGTGTCATGGAACATTGTGCTGAGCGGGATCCTGGAGCTTTTTGGTAAGAGAGGCCATGGAGATTTGCGATGGCAGGCGTCATGGGGCATTGTGATGACAGCGGTGTTGGGGCATTGTGATGAAAGGGGTCATGTGGAGCACTGTGATTACAGGGGCCATGGAGCATTGTGAATACAAAGGGTCTGGAGCATTGAGATGATAGGGTTCATGGAGCACTGTGGTGAAAGTGATCATGGATCATTGTGATGACAACTGTCCTGGAACCTTGTGATGACACGGTTCATGGAACATTGTGATGACAAGGACCATGGTGAATTGTGATGACTTCTGTCATGGGGCGTTGTGATGACAGTGGTCATCTAGAATTGTGATGAAAGGTATCATGGAGCACTGTGATGACAGGGGCCATGGAACATTGTGATGACAAATGCCATGGAGGATTGTGATGACAAGTGTCATGGGGCATTTTGATGACATTGGCAGAGAACATTATGATCACAGTGTTCTAGAGCATATTGAAGAGAAGGGCATGGAGCAATGTGATGACAGGGCCCATGGAGAATTGTGATGAAAAGGGCAGGGAACATTGTGATGACAGTGTTCATGGAGCATTGTGATGAAAGGGGCCATGGAGCATTGACATGAGAAGCATCATGAGGCATGGTGATGACAGTGGTTATGGAGCATTGTGATGAAAGATATCATGGAGCATTATGATAACAGGGCCATGGAGCATTGTGATGACAGCGTATTGGAGCATTGTGATGGATGTAGTCATAGATCGTTGTGATGATATGTGTCCTGTAACACTGTGATGACATGGTTCATCGAGTATTGTGATGACAAGGGTCATAGCGAATTGTGATGACAGGTGTCATGGGGCATTGTAATGACATGGATTAGGCAGCATTGTGTTGACAAGGGTATGGACTATTGTGATGACAATGGTCATGGAGCAATGTGATGAAAGTTTTCATGGAACATCGTGATGAAAATTACCTGGGAGCATTGTGACGATAAAGGCCATGGAGCATTGTGATGACTAGTGTCATGGAGCATTTTAATGAAAGGTTTCATTGTGCACCATGATGACAAAGGGGATGGAGAATTGTGATGAAACTGGTCCTGGAGCATTGTGATAACAAAAGCCATGGAGCATTGTGATGACAGGCATCATGGAGCATTGTGAAGAAAGGGGCCATGGGGAATTGTAATGACAATAGAGAAATGTGATGAAAATGGTCAACAAGCATAGTGATTAAAGTGGACATTGAGAATTGTGATGAAATGCAACATAGAGCATTGTGATGAGAAAGGTCATGGAGAACTGTAATGACCCGGGTCATGTAGCATTGTGATGACACGGTCATGGAACCTTGTGATGACAAGAATTCTGGAGCATTCTGATGACAAGGGCGATGGAGCATTGTGATGACACAGTCATGGAACATTGTGATGACAAGAATTCTGGAGCATTGTGATGACAAGAATTCTGGAGCATTCTGATGACAAGGGTCATAGAGCATTGTGATGAAACGGTCATGGAATATTGTGATGACAAGAATACTGGAGCATTGTGATGACAAGTGCCATGGAGCATTGTGATGACACAGTCATGGAACATTTTGATGAGAAGAATTCTGGAGAATTTTGCTGACAAGGGCCATGGGGCATTGTGATGATACGGTCAAGGAACATTGTGATGACAAGAATTCTGGAGCATTATGATGACAAGGGCCATGGAGCATTGTGATGACACGGCCATGGAACATTGTGATGACAAGAATTCTGGAGCATTGTGATGACACGGTCATCGAACATTGTGATGAGAAGAATTCTGGAGCATTGTGATGACAAGGGCCATGGAGCATTGTGATGACACGGTCATGGAACATTGTGATGACAAGAATTCTGCAGCATTGTGATGACAAGGGCCATGGAGCATTGTGAAGACACGGTCAAGTAACATTGTGATGACAAGATTTCTGGAGCATTGTGAAGACAGGAGCCATGGAGCATTGTGATGACACGGTCATGGAACATTGTGATGAGAAGAATTCTGAAGCATTGTGATGACAAGGGCCATGGAGCATTGTGATGACACGGTCATGGAATATTGTGATGAGAATAATTCCGGAGCATTGTGCTGACAAGGGCCATGGAGCATGGTGATGACACGGCCATGGAACATTGTGATGACAAGAATTCTGGAGCATTGTGATGACAATGGCCATGGAGCATTGTGCTGACACGGTATGGAACATTGTGATGACAAGAATTTTGGAGCATTGTGATGACAAGGGCCATGGAGCATTGTGATGACACGGTCATGGAACATTGTGATGACAAGAATTCTGGAGCATTGTGATGACAAGGTCCATGGAGCATTGTGATGACACGGTCATGGAACATTGTGATGACAGGAATTCTGGAGCATTGTGCTGAAAAGGGCCATGGAGCATTGTGATGACATGGTCATAGAACAATGTGATGAGAAGAATTCTGGAGCATTGTGATGACAAAGGCCTTGGAGCATTGTGATGACACAGTCAAGGAACATTGCGATGAAAAAGATTTCTGGAGCATTGTGATGAAAGGGCATGGAGCATTGTGATTAAAGGTGACAAGGAACATTGTGATGATATGGGCAGAGAACTCTGTGATTACAGTGGTCATGCAGTATTGTGACGAAAAGTGTCATGGAACATTCTGCTGACAACGATCATGGAGCTTTTTGGTAAGAGAGGCTATGGAGATTTGTGATGTCAGCCGTCATGGGGCATTGTGTTGAGAGCGGTCTTGGAGCATTGTGATGAAAAGGGTCATGGAGCACTGTGATTACAGGGGCCATGGAGCATTGTGAATACAAAGGCTATGGAGCATTGAGATGACAGGGTTCATGGAGCACTGTGATGAATGTGATCTTGGATCATTGTGATGACAAGTGTCCTGGAACCTTGTGATGACACGGTTCATGGAGCATTGTGATGAAAAGGACCATGGCGAATTGTGATGACATCTGTCATGGGGCATTGTGATGACAGTGGTCATCTAGATTTGCGATGAAAGGTATCATGGAGCACTGTGATGACAGGGGCCATGGAACATTGTGATGACAAAGGCCATGGAGCATTGTGATGACAAGTGTCATGGGGCATTTTGATGACATTGGCATGGAGCATTATGATGACAAGAGTTCTGGAGTATTTTGATGACAAGGGCATGGAGCATTGTGATGACAGGGTTCATGGAGCATTGTGATGAAAGGGGCCATGGAGCATTGAGATGAGAGCCGTTATGAGGCATGGTGATGACAGTGGTCATGGAGCATTGTGATGAAAGAGATCATGGAGCAATATGATAACAGGGGCCATGGAGCATTGTGATGACAGGGCTATTGGAGCATGGTGATGGAAGTAGACATGGATCATTGTGATGACATGTGTCCTGGAACACTGTGATGACACGGTATATCGAGTATTGTGATGACAAGGGTCATAGCGAATTGTGATGACAAGTGTCATGGGGCATTGTGTGACATTCGTCATCTAGGAATTGTGATGAAAGGTATCATGGAGCACTGTGATGACTGGGGGCATGAAGCACTGTGATGAAAATTGTCCTGGATTATTGTGATGACAGCTGTCATGGAGAATTGTGATGACAGGGATTATGCAGCATTGTGTTGACAAGGGTATGGACTATTGTGATGACAATGGTCATGGAGCAATGTGATGAAAGTCTTCATGGAACATCGTGATGAAAAGTGCATAGGAGCATTGTGACGATAAAGGCCATGGAGTATTGTGATGACTAGTGTCATGGAGCATTTTAATGAAAGGTTTCATTGTGCACCATGATGACAAAGGGGATGGAGAATTGTGATGAAACTGGTCCTGGAGCATTGTGATAACAAAAGCCATGGAGCATTGTGATGACAGGCATCATGGAGCATTGTGAAGAAAGGGGCCATGGGGTATTGTAATGACACTAGAGAAATATGATGAAAATGGTCAGCGAGCATAGTGATTAAAGTGGTCATTGAGAATTGTGATGAAAAGCGACATAGAGCATTGTGATGACAAAGGTCATGGAGAACTGTGATGACCAGGGTCAGGTAGCATTGTGGTGACACAGTCATGGAACATTGTGATGACAAGAATTCTGGAGCATTGTGCTGACAAGGGCCATGGACCATTGTAATGACATGGTCATGGAACATTGTGATGACAAGAATTCTGGATCATTGTCATGACAAGGGCCATGGAGCATTGTGATGACACGGTCATGGAACATTTTGATGACAAGAATTCTGCAGCATTGTGATGACAAGGGCCATGGAGCATTGAGATGACACGGCCATGGAACATTGTGATGACAAGAATTCTGGAGCATTGTGATGACAATGGCCATGGAGCATTGTGATGACACGGTATGGAACATTGTGATGACAAGAATTCTGGAGCATTGTAATGACAAGGGCCATGGAGCATTGTGATGACACGGTCATGGAACATTGTGATGACAGGAATTCTGGAGCATTGTGCTGAAAAGGGCCATGGAGCATTGTGATGACTCGGTTATGGAACAGTGATCAGAAGAATTCCGGAGCATTGTGATGACAAGGGCCATGGAGCATTGTGATGACACAGTCAAGGAACATTGCGATGAAAAAGATTTCTGGAGCATTGTGATGAAAGGGCATGGAGAATTGTGATTAAAGGTGACAAGGCACATTGTGATGATATGGGCAGAGAACTCTGTGATGACAGTGGTCATGCAGTATTGTGACGAAAAGTGTCATGGAACATTCTGCTGACAGGGATCATGGAGCTTTTTGGTAAGAGAGGCTATGGAGATTTGTGATGTCAGGCGTCATGGGGCATTGTGTTGAGAGCGGTCTTGGAGCATTGTGATGAAAAGGGTCATGGAGCACTGTGATTAAAGGGGCCATGGAGCATTGTGAATACAAAGGCTATGGAGCATTGAGATGACAGGGTTCTTGGAGCACTGTGATGAATGTGATCTTGGATCATTGTGATGACAAGTGTCCTGGAACATTGTGATGACACGGATCATGGAGCATTGTGATGACAAGGACCATGGCGAATTGTGATGACATCTGTCATGGGGCATTGTGATGACAGTGATCATCTAGATTTGCGATGAAAGGTATCATGGAGCACTGTGATGACAGGGGCCATGGAACATTGTGATGACAAAGGCCATGGAGCATTGTGATGACAAGTGTCATGGGGCTTTTTGATGACATTGGCATGGAGCATTATGATGACAAGAGTTCTGGAGCATTTTGATGACAAGGGCATGGAGCATTGTGATGACAGGGCCCACGGAGCTTTGTGATGAAAAGGGCAGGGTACATTGTGATGACAGGGTTCATGGAGCATTGTGATGAAAGGGGCCATGGAGCATTGAGATGAGAGCCGTTATGAGGCATGGTGATGACAGTGGTCATGGAGCATTGTGATGAAAGAGATCATGGAGCAATATGATAACAGGGGCCATGGAGCATTGTGATGACAGGGGTATTGGAGCATTGTGATGGAAGTAGACATGGATCATTGTGATGACATGTGTCCTGGAACACTGTGATGACACGGTTCATCGAGTATTGTGATGACAAGGGTCATAGCGAATTGTGATGACAAGTGTCATGGGGCATTGTGACGACATTGATCATCTAGGAATTGTGATGAAAGGTATCATGGAGCACTGTGATGACTGGGGGCAGGAAGCACTGTGATGAAAATTGTCCTGGATTATTGTGATGACAGCAGTCATGGAGAATTGTGATGACAGGGATTATGCAGCATTGTGTTGACAAGGGTATGGACTATTGTGATGACAATGGTCATGGAGCAATGTGATGAAAGTATTCATGGAACATCGTGATGAAAAGTGCATGGGAGCATTGTGACCATAAAGGCCATGGAGTATTGTGATGACTAGTGTCATGGAGCATTTTAATGAAAGGTTTCATTGTGCACCATGATGACAAAGGGGATGGAGAATTGTGATGAAACTGGTCCTGGAGCATTGTGATAACAAAAGCCATGAAGCATTGTGATGACAGGCATCATGGAGCATTGTGAAGAAAGGGGCCAAGGGGTATCGTAATGACACTAGAAAAATATGATGAAAATGGTCAGTGAGCATAGTGATTAAAGTGGTCATTGAGAATTGTGATGAAAAGCGACATAGAGCATTGTGATGAAAAAGGTCATGGAGAACTGTGATGACCAGGGTCATGTAGCATTGTGATGACACGGTCATGGAACATTGGGATGACAAGAATTCTGGAACATTGTGCTGACAAGGGCCATGGACCATTGTGATGACATGGTCATGGAACATTGTGATGAGAAGAATTCTGGAGCATTGTGATGACAATGGCCATGGAGCATTGTGATGACGGGGTCATGGAACATTGTGATGACAAGAATTCTGGAGCATTGTGCGGACAAGGGCCATGGAGCATTGTGATGATACGGTCATGGAACATTGTGATGACAAGAATTCTGGAGCATTGTGATGACAAGGGTCATGGAGCATTGTGATGACACGGTCATGGAATATTGTGATGACAAGAATTCTGCAGCATTGTGATGACAAGGGCCATGGAGCATTGTGATGACACGGTCATGGAACATTGTGATGAGAAGAATTCTGGATCATTGTGATGACAAGGGTCATAGAGCATTGTGATGACATGGTCAAGGAACATTGCGATGACAAGATTTCTGGAGCATTGTGATGAAAGGGCATGGAACATTGTGATTAAAGATGACAAGGAACATTGTGATGATATGGGCAGAGAACTCTGTGATGACAGTGCTCATGGAGTATTGTGACAAAAATGTCATGGAACATTGTGCTGACAAGGGCCATGGAGCGTTGTGATGACACGGTCATGGAACATTGTGATGACAAGAATTCTGGAGCATTGTGATGACAAGGGCCATGGAGCATTTTGATGACACGGTCAAGGAACATTGTGATGACAAGATTTCTGGAGCATTGTGATGAAAGGGCATGGAGCATTGTGATTAAAGATGACAAGGAACATTGTGATGATATGGGCAGAGAACTCTGTGATGACAGTGCTCATGGAGTATTGTGACAAAAATGTCATGGAACATTGTGCTGACAATGGCCATGGAGCATTGTGATGACACGGTCATGGAACATTGTGATGACAAGAATTCTGGAGCATTCTGATGACAAAGGCGAGGGAGCATTGTGATGACACGGCCATGGAACATTGTGATGACAAGTATTCTGGAGCATTGTGATGACAGTCGCCATGGAGCATTGTGTTGACACGGTCATGGAACATTGTGATGAGAAGAATTCTGGAGCATTGTCATGACAAGGGCCATGGAGCATTGTGATGACACGGTCATGGAACATTGTGATGACAAGAATTCTGGAGCATTGTGATGACAAGGGCCATGGAGCATTGTGATGACACGGTCATGGAACATTGTGATGAGAAGAATTCTGGAGCATTGTCCCGACAAGTGCCATGGAGCATTGTGATGATACGGTCATGGAACATTGTGATGACAAGAATTCTGGAGCATTATGATGACAAGGGCCATGGAGCATTGTGATGACATGGTCATGGAACATTGTGATGACAAGAATTCTGGAGCATTGTGATGACAAGGGTCATGGAGCATTGTGATGACACGGTCATGGAACATTGTGATGAAAAGAATTCTGCAGCATTGCGATGACAAGGGCCATGGAGCATTGTGATGACACGGTCATGGAACATTGTCATGAGAAGAATTCTGGAGCATTGTTCTGACAAGGGCCATGGAGCATTGTGATGATACGGTCATGGAACATTGTGATGAGAATAATTCTGGAGCATTATGATGACAAGGGCCATGGAGCATTGTGATGACACGGCCATGGAACATTGTGATGACAAGAATTCTGGAGCATTGTGATAACAGTGGCCATAGAGCATTGTGTTGACACGGTCATGGAACATTGTGATGAGAAAAATTCTGGAACATTGTATGACCAGGGACATGGAGCATTATGATGACACGGTCATGGAACATTGTGATGGCAAGAATTCTGGAGCAGTGTGATGACAAGGGCCATGGAGCATTGTGATGACACGGTCATGGAAAATTGTGATGAGAAGAATTCTGGAGCATTGTGCTGAAAAGGGCCATGGAGCATTGTGATGACACGGTCATGGAACAATGTGATGAGAAGAATTCCGGAGCATTGTGATGACAAGGGCCATGGAGCATTGTGATGACACGGTCATGGAACATTGTGATGACAAGAATTCTGGAGCATTGTGCTGATGACGGCCATGGAGCATTGTGATGACACAGTCAAGGAACATTGCGATGAAAAAGATTTCTGGAGCATTGTGATGAAAGGGCATGGAGCATTGTGATTAAAGGTGACAAGGAACATTGTGATGATATGGGCAAAGTACTTTGTGATGACAGTGCTCATGGAGTATTGTGACAAAAATGTCATGGAACATTGTGCTGACAAGGGCCATGGAGCATTGTGATGACACGGTCATGGAACATTGTGATGACAAGAATTCTGGAGCATTATGATGACAAGGGCCATGGAGCATTGTGATGACACGGTAATGGAACATTGTGATGAGAAGAATTCTGGAGCATTGTCATGACAAGGGCCATGGAGCATTGTGATGACACAGCCATGGAACATTGTGATGACAAGAATTCTGGAGCATTGTCATGACAAGGGCCATGGAGCATTGTGATGACACGGTCATGGAACATTGTGATGACAGGAATTCTGGAGCATTGTGCTGAAAAGGGCCATGGAGCATTGTGATGACACGGTCATGGAACAATGTGATGAGAAGAATTCCGGAGCATTGTGATGACAAGGGCCATGGAGCATTGTGATGACACGGTCATGGAACATTGTGATGACAAGAATTCTGGAGCATTGTGCTGAAAAGGGCCATGGAGCATTGTGATGACACAGTCAAGGAACATTGCGATGAAAAAGATTTCTGAAGCATTGTGATGAAAGGGCATGGAGCATTGTGATTAAAGGTGACAAGGAACATTGTGATTATATGGGCAGAGAACACTGTGATTACAGTGGTCATGCAGTATTGTGACGAAAAGTGTCATGGAACATTCTGCTGACAGCGATCATGGAGCTTTTTGGTAAGAGAGGCTATGGAGATTTGTGATGTCAGGCGTCATGGGGCATTGTGTTGAGAGCGGTCTTGGAGCATTGTGATGAAAAGGGTCATGGAGCACTGTGATTACAGGGGCCATGGAGCATTGTGAATACAAAGGCTATGGAGCATTGAGATGACAGGGTTCTTGGAGCACTGTGATGAATGTGATCTTGGATCATTGTGATGACAAGTGTCCTGGAACCTTGTGATGACACGGTTCATGGAGCATTGTGATGACAAGGACCATGGCGAATTGTGATGACATCTGTCATGGGGCATTGTGATGACAGTGATCATCTAGATTTGCGATGAAAGGTATCATGGAGCACTGTGATGACAGGGGCCATGGAACATTGTGATGACAAAGGCCATGGAGCATTGTGATGACAAGTGTCATGGGGCATTTTGATGACATTGGCATGGAGCATTATGATGACAAGAGTTCTGGAGCATTTTGATGACAAGGGCATGGAGCATTGTGATGACAGGGCCCACGGAGCTTTGTGATGAAAAGGGCAGGGTACATTGTGATGACAGGGTTCATGGAGCATTGTGATGAAAGGGGCCATGGAGCATTGAGATGAGAGCCGTTATGAGGCATGGTGATGACAGTGGTCATGGAGCATTGTGATGAAAGAGATCATGGAGCAATATGATAACAGGGGCCATGGAGCATTGTGATGACAGGGGTATTGGAGCATTGTGATGGAAGTAGACATGGATCATTGTGATGACATGTGTCCTGGAACACTGTGATGACACGGTTCATCGAGTATTGTGATGACAAGGGTCATAGCGAATTGTGATGACAAGTGTCATGGGGCATTGTGACGACATTGATCATCTAGGAATTGTGATGAAAGGTATCATGGAGCACTGTGATGACTGGGGGCAGGAAGCACTGTGATGAAAATTGTCCTGGATTATTGTGATGACAGCAGTCATGGAGAATTGTGATGACAGGGATTATGCAGCATTGTGTTGACAAGGGTATGGACTATTGTGATGACAATGGTCATGGAGCAATGTGATGAAAGTATTCATGGAACATCGTGATGAAAAGTGCATGGGAGCATTGTGACCATAAAGGCCATGGAGTATTGTGATGACTAGTGTCATGGAGCATTTTAATGAAAGGTTTCATTGTGCACCATGATGACAAAGGGGATGGAGAATTGTGATGAAACTGGTCCTGGAGCATTGTGATAACAAAAGCCATGAAGCATTGTGATGACAGGCATCATGGAGCATTGTGAAGAAAGGGGCCATGGGGTATTGTAATGACACTAGAAAAATATGATGAAAATGGTCAGTGAGCATAGTGATTAAAGTGGTCATTGAGAATTGTGATGAAAAGCGACATAGAGCATTGTGATGAAAAAGGTCATGGAGAACTGTGATGACCAGGGTCATGTAGCATTGGGATGACAAGAATTCTGGAACATTGTGCTGACAAGGGCCATGGACCATTGTGATGACATGGTCATGGAACATTGTGATGAGAAGAATTCTGGAGCATTGTGATGACAATGGCCATGGAGCATTGTGATGACGGGGTCATGGAACATTGTGATGAGAAGAATTCTGGAGCATTGTGCGGACAAGGGCCATGGAGCATTGTGATGATACGGTCATGGAACATTGTGATGACAAGAATTCTGGAGCATTGTGATGACAAGGGTCATGGAGCATTGTGATGACACGGTAATGGAACATTGTGATGACAAGAATTCTGCAGCATTGTGATGACAAGGGCCATGGAGCATTGTGATGACACGGTCATGGAACATTGTGATGAGAAGAATTCTGGATCATTGTGATGACAAGGGTCATGGAGCATTGTGATGACATGGTCAAGGAACATTGCGATGACAAGATTTCTGGAGCATTGTGATGAAAGGGCATGGAGCATTGTGATTAAAGGTGACAAGGAACATTGTGATGATATGGGCAAAGTACTTTGTGATGACAGTGCTCATGGAGTATTGTGACAAAAATGTCATGGAACATTGTGCTGACAAGGGCCATGGAGCATTGTGATGACACGGTCATGGAACATTGTGATGACAAGAATTCTGGAGCATTGTGATGACAAGGGCCATGGAGCATTTTGATGACACGGTCAAGGAACATTGTGATGACAAGATTTCTGGAGCATTGTGATGAAAGGGCATGGAGCATTGTGATTAAAGGTGACAAGGAACATTGTGATGATATGGGCAGAGAACTCTGTGATGACAGTGCTCATGGAGTATTGTGACAAAAATGTCATGGAACATGGTGCTGACAATGGCCATGGAGCATTGTGATGACACGGTCATGGAACATTGTGATGACAAGTATTCTGGAGCATTGTGATGACAGTCGCCATGGAGCATTGTGTTGACACGGTCATGGAACATTGTGATGAGAAGAATTCTGGAGCATTGTCCCGACAAGTGCCATGGAGCATTGTGATGATACGGTCATGGAACATTGTGATGACAAGAATTCTGGAGCATTATGATGACAAGGGCCATGGAGCATTGTGATGACATGGTCATGGAACATTGTGATGACAAGAATTCTGGAGCATTGTGATGACAAGGGTCATGGAGCATTGTGATGACACGGTCATGGAACATTGTGATGAAAAGAATTCTGCAGCATTGCGATGACAAGGGCCATGGAGCATTGTGATGACACGGTCATGGAACATTGTCATGAGAAGAATTCTGGAGCATTGTTCTGACAAGGGCCATGGAGCATTTTGATGATACGGTCATGGAACATTGTGATGAGAATAATTCTGGAACATTATGATGACAAGGGCCATGGAGCACTGTGATGACACGGCCATGGAACATTGTGATGACAAGAATTCTGGAGCATTGTGATGACAGTGGCCATAGAACATTGTGTTGACACGGTCATGGAACATTGTGATGAGAAAAATTCTGGAACATTGTATGACCAGGGACATGGAGCATTGGGATGACACGGTCATGGAACATTGTGATGGCAAGAATTCTGGAGCAGTGTGATGACAAGGGCCATGGAGCATTTTGATGACACGGTCATGGAAAATTGTGATGAGAAGAATTCTGGAGCATTGTGCTGACAAGGGCCATGGAGCATTTTGATGATACGGTCATGGAACATTTTCATGACAAGAATTCTGGAGCATTATGATGACAAGGGCCATGGAGCATTGTGATGACACGGTAATGGAACATTGTGATGAGAAGAATTCTGGAGCATTGTCATGACAAGGGCCATGGAGCATTGTGATGACACAGCCATGGAACATTGTGATGACAAGAATTCTGGAGCATTGTCATGACAAGGGCCATGGAGCATTGTGATGACACGGTCATGGAACATTGTGATGACAGGAATTCTGGAGCATTGTGCTGAAAAGGGCCATGGAGCATTGTGATGACACGGTCATGGAACAATGTGATGAGAAGAATTCTGGAGCATTGTGATGACAAGGGCCATGGAGCATTGTGATGACACGGTCATGGAACATTGTGATGACAAGAATTCTGGAGCATTGTGCTGATGATGGCCATGGAGCATTGTGATGACACAGTCAAGGAACATTGCGATGAAAAAGATTTCTGGAGCATTGTGATGAAAGGGCATGGAGCATTGTGATTAAAGGTGACAAGGAACATTGTGATGATATGGGCAAAGTACTTTGTGATGACAGTGCTCATGGAGTATTGTGACAAAAATGTCATGGAACATTGTGCTGACAAGGGCCATGGAGCATTGTGATGACACGGTCATGGAACATTGTGATGACAAGAATTCTGGAGCATTATGATGACAAGGGCCATGGAGCATTGTGATGACACGGTAATGGAACATTGTGATGAGAAGAATTCTGGAGCATTGTCATGACAAGGGCCATGGAGCATTGTGATGACACAGCCATGGAACATTGTGATGACAAGAATTCTGGAGCATTGTCATGACAAGGGCCATGGAGCATTGTGATGACACGGTCATGGAACATTGTGATGACAGGAATTCTGGAGCATTGTGCTGAAAAGGGCCATGGAGCATTGTGATGACACGGTCATGGAACAATGTGATGAGAAGAATTCCGGAGCATTGTGATGACAAGGGCCATGGAGCATTGTGATGACACGGTCATGGAACATTGTGATGACAAGAATTCTGGAGCATTGTGCTGAAAAGGGCCATGGAGCATTGTGATGACACAGTCAAGGAACATTGCGATGAAAAAGATTTCTGGAGCATTGTGATGAAAGGGCATGGAGCATTGTGATTAAAGGTGACAAGGAACATTGTGATTATATGGGCAGAGAACACTGTGATTACAGTGGTCATGCAGTATTGTGACGAAAAGTGTCATGGAACATTCTGCTGACAGCGATCATGGAGCTTTTTGGTAAGAGAGGCTATGGAGATTTGTGATGTCAGGCGTCATGGGGCATTGTGTTGAGAGCGGTCTTGGAGCATTGTGATGAAAAGGGTCATGGAGCACTGTGATTACAGGGGCCATGGAGCATTGTGAATACAAAGGCTATGGAGCATTGAGATGACAAGGTTCATGGAGCACTGTGATGAATGTGATCTTGGATCATTGTGATGACAAGTGTCCTGGAACCTTGTGATGACACGGTTCATGGAGCATTGTGATGACAAGGACCATGGCGAATTGTGATGACATCTGTCATGGGGCATTGTGATGACAGTGGTCATCTAGATTTGCGGAAAGGTATCATGGAGCACTGTGATGACAGGGGCCATGGAACATTGTGATGACAAAGGCCATGGAGCATTGTGATGACAAGTGTCATGGGGCATTTTGATGACATTGGCATGGAGCATTATGATGACAAGAATTCTGGAGCATTTTGATGACAAGGGCATGGAGCTTTGTGATGACAGGGCCCACGGAGCTTTGTGACGAAAAGGGCAGGGTACATTGTGATGACAGGGTTCATGGAGCATTGTGATGAAAGAATTCATGGAACATCGTGATGAAAAGTGCATGGGAGCATTGTGACGATAAAGGCCATGGAGTATTGTGATGACTAGTGTCATGGAGCATTTTAATGAAAGGTTTCATTGTGCACCATGATGACAAAGGGGATGGAGAATTGTGATGAAACTGGTCCTGGAGCATTGTGATAACAAAAGACATGGAGCATTGTGATGACAGGCATCATGGAGCATTGTGAAGAAAGGGGCCATGGGGAATTGTAATGACAATAGAGAAATGTGATGAAAATGGTCAACAAGCATAGTGATTAAAGTGGACATGGAGAATTGTGATGAAATGCGACATAGAGCATTGTGATGACAAAGGTCATGGAGAACTGTGATGACCCAGGTCATGTAGCATTGTGATGACATGGTCATGGAACTTTGTGATGACAAGAATTCTGGAGCATTCAGATGACAAGGGCGATGGAGCATTGTGATGACACCGTCATGGAATATTGTGATGACAAGAATTCTGGAGCATTGTGATGACAAGAATTCTGGAGCATTGTGATGACAAGGGCCATGGAGCATTTTGATGACACGGTCATGCAACATTGTGATGAGAAGAATTCTGGAGCATTGTGCTGACAAGGGCCATGGATTATTGTGATGATACGGTCATGGAACATTGTGATGACAAGAATTCTGGAGCATTATGATGACAAGGGCCATGGAGCATTGTGATGACACGGCCATGGAACATTGTGATGACCAGAATTCTGGAGCATTGTGATGACAATGGCCATGGAGCATTGTGATGACACGGTCATGGAACATTGTGATGACAAGAATTCTGGAGCATTGTGCTGACAAGGGCCAAGGAGCATTGTGATGACACAGTCAAGGAATATTGCGATAAAAAAGATTTCTGGAGCATTGTGATGAAAGGGCATGGAGCATTGTGATTAAAGGGGACAAGAAGCATTGTGATGATATGGGCAGAGAACTTTGTGATGACAGGGGTCATGGAGCATTGTGATGAAAAGTGTCATGGAACATTGTGCTGAGCGGGATCCTGGAGCTTTTTGGTAAGAGAGGCCATGGAGATTTGCGATGGCAGGCGTCATGGGGCATTGTGATGACAGCGGTGTTGGGGCATTGTGATGAAAGGGGTCATGTGGAGCACTGTGATTACAGGGGCCATGGAGCATTGTGAATACAAAGGGTCTGGAGCATTGAGATGATAGGGTTCATGGAGCACTGTGGTGAAAGTGATCATGGATCATTGTGATGACAACTGTCCTGGAACCTTGTGATGACACGGTTCATGGAACATTGTGATGACAAGGACCATGGTGAATTGTGATGACTTCTGTCATGGGGCGTTGTGATGACAGTGGTCATCTAGAATTGTGATGAAAGGTATCATGGAGCACTGTGATGACAGGGGCCATGGAACATTGTGATGACAAATGCCATGGAGGATTGTGATGACAAGTGTCATGGGGCATTTTGATGACATTGGCAGAGAACATTATGATCACAGTGTTCTAGAGCATATTGAAGAGAAGGGCATGGAGCAATGTGATGACAGGGCCCATGGAGAATTGTGATGAAAAGGGCAGGGAACATTGTGATGACAGTGTTCATGGAGCATTGTGATGAAAGGGGCCATGGAGCATTGACATGAGAAGCATCATGAGGCATGGTGATGACAGTGGTTATGGAGCATTGTGATGAAAGATATCATGGAGCATTATGATAACAGGGCCATGGAGCATTGTGATGACAGCGTATTGGAGCATTGTGATGGATGTAGTCATAGATCGTTGTGATGATATGTGTCCTGTAACACTGTGATGACATGGTTCATCGAGTATTGTGATGACAAGGGTCATAGCGAATTGTGATGACAGGTGTCATGGGGCATTGTAATGACATGGATTAGGCAGCATTGTGTTGACAAGGGTATGGACTATTGTGATGACAATGGTCATGGAGCAATGTGATGAAAGTTTTCATGGAACATCGTGATGAAAATTACCTGGGAGCATTGTGACGATAAAGGCCATGGAGCATTGTGATGACTAGTGTCATGGAGCATTTTAATGAAAGGTTTCATTGTGCACCATGATGACAAAGGTGATGGAGAATTGTGATGAAACTGGTCCTGGAGCATTGTGATAACAAAAGCCATGGAGCATTGTGATGACAGGCATCATGGAGCATTGTGAAGAAAGGGGCCATGGGGAATTGTAATGACAATAGAGAAATGTGATGAAAATGGTCAACAAGCATAGTGATTAAAGTGGACATTGAGAATTGTGATGAAATGCAACATAGAGCATTGTGATGAGAAAGGTCATGGAGAACTGTAATGACCCGGGTCATGTAGCATTGTGATGACACGGTCATGGAACCTTGTGATGACAAGAATTCTGGAGCATTCTGATGACAAGGGCGATGGAGCATTGTGATGACACAGTCATGGAACATTGTGATGACAAGAATTCTGGAGCATTGTGATGACAAGAATTCTGGAGCATTCTGATGACAAGGGCCATAGAGCATTGTGATGAAACGGTCATGGAATATTGTGATGACAAGAATACTGGAGCATTGTGATGACAAGTGCCATGGAGCATTGTGATGACACAGTCATGGAACATTTTGATGAGAAGAATTCTGGAGAATTTTGCTGACAAGGGCCATGGGGCATTGTGATGATACGGTCAAGGAACATTGTGATGACAAGAATTCTGGAGCATTATGATGACAAGGGCCATGGAGCATTGTGATGACACGGCCATGGAACATTGTGATGACAAGAATTCTGGAGCATTGTGATGACACGGTCATCGAACATTGTGATGAGAAGAATTCTGGAGCATTGTGATGACAAGGGCCATGGAGCATTGTGATGACACGGTCATGGAACATTGTGATGACAAGAATTCTGCAGCATTGTGATGACAAGGGCCATGGAGCATTGTGAAGACACGGTCAAGTAACATTGTGATGACAAGATTTCTGGAGCATTGTGAAGACAGGAGCCATGGAGCATTGTGATGACACGGTCATGGAACATTGTGATGAGAAGAATTCTGAAGCATTGTGATGACAAGGGCCATGGAGCATTGTGATGACACGGTCATGGAACATTGTGATGACAAGTATCCTGGAGCATTGTGCTGACAAGGGCCATGGAGCATTGTGATGACACGGTCATGGAACATTGTGATGACAAGAATTCTGGAGCATTGTGATGAAAGGGCATGGAGCATTGTGATTAAAGGGGACAAGGAGCATTGTGATGATATGGGCAGAGAACTTTGTGATGAGAGGGGTCATGGAGCATTGTGATGAAAAGTGTCATGGAACATTGTGCTGAGCGGGATCCTGGAGCTTTTTGGTAAGAGAGGCCATGGAGATTTGTGATGGCAGGCGTCATGGGGCATTGTGATGACAGCGGTTTTGGAGCATTGTGATGAAAGGGGTCATGGAGCACTGTGATTACAGGGGCCATGGAGCATTGTGAATACAAAGGCTATGGAGCATTGAGATGACAGGGTTCATGGAACACTGTGGTGAAAGTGATCATGGATCATTGTGATGACAAGTGTCCTGGAACCTTGTGATGACATGGTTCATGGAGCATAGTGATGACAAGGACCATGGCGAATTGTGATGACATCTGTAATGGGGCATTGTGATGACAGTGGTCATCTAGAATTGTGATGAAAGGTATCATGGAGCACTGTGATGACAGGGGCCATGGAACATTGTGATGACAAATGCCATGGAGGATTGTGATGACAAGTGTCATGGAGCATTGTAATGAAAGGTTTCATTGTGCACCGTGATGACAAGGGGGATGGAGTATTGTGATGAAACTGGTCCTGGAGCATTGTGATAACAAAAGCCATGGAGCAATGTGATGTAAGGCATCATGGAGCATTGTGAAGAAAGGGGCCATGGGGAATTGTAATGACAATAGAGAAATGTGATGAAAATGGTCAGCAAGCATAGTGATTAAAGAGGACATTGAGAATTGTGATGAAAAGTGACATAGAGCATGGTGATGACAAAGGTCATGGAGAACTGTGATGACCAGGGTCATGTAGCATTGTGATGACACGGTCATGGAACATTGTGATGAGAAGAATTCTGGAGCATTGTGATGAAAAGGGCCATGGAGCATTGTGATGACACGGTCATGGAACATTGTGATGCCAAGAATTCTGGAGCATTGTGATGACAAGTTTCATGGAGCATTGTGATGACACTGTCATGGAACATTGTGATGACAAGATTTCTGGAGCATTGTGAAGACAGGGGCCATGGAGCATTGTGATGACACGGTCATGGAACATTGTGATGAGAAGAATTCTGAAGCATTGTGATGACAAGGGCCATGGAGCATTGTGATGACACGGTCATGGAACATTGTGATGACAAGTATTCTGGAGCATTGTGCTGACAAGGGCCATGGAGCATTGTGATGACACGGTCATGGAACATTGTGATGACAAGAATTCTGGAGCATTGTGATGACAAGGGCCACGGAGCATTGTGATGACACGGTCAAGGAACATTGCGATGACAAGATTTCTGGAGCATTGTGATGAAAGGGCATGGAGCATTGTGATTAAAGGGGACAAGGAGCATTGTGATGATATGGGCAGAGAACTTTGTGATGAGAGGGGTCATGGAGCATTGTGATGAAAAGTGTCATGGAACATTGTGCTGAGCGGGATCCTGGAGCTTTTTGGTAAGAGAGGCCATGGAGATTTGTGATGGCAGGCGTCATGGGGCATTGTGATGACAGCGGTTTTGGAGCATTGTGATGAAAGGGGTCATGGAGCACTGTGATTACAGGGGCCATGGAGCATTGTGAATACAAAGGCTATGGAGCATTGAGATGACAGGGTTCATGGAACACTGTGGTGAAAGTGATCATGGATCATTGTGATGACAAGTGTCCTGGAACCTTGTGATGACATGGTTCATGGAGCATAGTGATGACAAGGACCATGGTGAATTGTGATGACATCTGTCATGGGGCATTGTGATGACAGTGGTCATCTAGAATTGTGATGAAAGGTATAATGGAGCACTGTGATGACAGGGGCCATGGATCATTGTGATGACAAATGCCATGGAGGATTGTGATGACAAGTGTCATGGGGCATTTTGATGACATTGGCATGGAGCATTATGATCACAAGAGTTGTGGAGCATTTTGAAGACAAGGGCATGGAGCATTGAGACGGCAGGGCCCATGGAGCTTTGTGATGAAAAGGGATGGGAACATTGTGTTGACTGTGTCATGGAGCATTTTGATGAAAGGGGCCATGGAGCATTGAGATGACAGGCGTCATGAGGCATGGTGATGACAGTTGTGATGGAGCATAGTGATGAAAGAGATCATGGAGCAATATGATAAGAGGGGCCATGGAGCATTGTGATGACAGGGGTATTGGAGCATTGTGATGGAAGTAGTCATGGATCATTGTGATGACATGTGTCCTGGAACACTGTGATGACACGGTTCATCGAGTATTGTGATGACAAGGGTCATAGCAAATTGTGGTGACAGGTGTCATGGGGCATTGTGATGACATTGATCATCTAGGAATTGTGATGAAAGGTATCATGGAGCACTGTGATGACTGGAGTCATGAAGCACTCTTATGAAAATTGTCCTGGATTATTGTGATGACAGCAGTCCTGGAGAATTGTGATGACAGGGATTATGCAGCATTGTGTTGACAAGGGTATGGACTATTGTGATGACAATGGTCATGGAGCAATGTGATGAAAGTTTTCATGGAACATCGTGATGAAAAGTGCCTGGGAGCATTGTGACGATAAAGGCCATGAAGCATTGTGATGACAAGTGTCATGGAGCATTATAATGAAAGGTTTCATTGTGCACCGTGATGACAAGGGGGATGGAGTATTGTGATGAAACTGGTCCTGGAGCATTGTGATTACAAATCCATGGAGCATTGTCATGAAAGGGGCCATGGGGAATTGTGATGATAAGGGCATGGAGCATTGTGATGAAAATGGCATGTAGCATTGCGATGACCAAGGTCATGGAGCATTGTGATGACAGGGGTTATGGATCATTGTGATGACAAGGGCGTAGAGCATTGTGAAGACAGTGGTCATGGAACATTGTGACGATAAGGGCATCGAGCCGAGTTAGGGACAGTCTAGCGGCCTTGGGACTAAATTCAGTGCCTGAATTAGGCACAGCATAAGGTCTTTAGTTAGCATAAGAGGTAGGACATTAGCTTGGGACAGGGTTAGGGTAAAGGCTTGGAATCGTGTCAGGAAATGACCTAAGGATAGTGTGAAGACCTTTGTTACCGAGACTCTCAGGGACTTATTCAGAAGCAGTGTTAGGGCTTCAGGTAGGGACAGCATCAGGGCCTGACTTAGGGAGAGCGACAGGGCCTGAGTGAGGCCTAATGTCAGGCCCTTAGCTGGGGACACTGTCAGGGAATGACTTAGGAGCAGCATCAGTGCCTTTGTTGGATCAGCTTTAGGCTCCTAGGTAAAGACATGACCGGAGCCCTAGTTAGTCACAGCGTCAAGGCCTCAGTTAGGGAAAGCTTCAGGGTCTGAGTTACAGACAGCCTCAGGTCTTCACTTAAAGACAGTGACAGGGCTTTCTTCGGGACAGTGTCAGGACCTTGGTTAGAAATGAGTCAGGATATTAGCTCAGGAGAGTGTCAGGATTTTAGTTATTGCTGGCAGCAGGGCCTATATTAAGGACAGATTCCGGGCCTTTGTTAGATTCAGTGTCATGGCCTTAGTTAGGAGTAGTCAGGGCCTTAGTTAGGGAGAGCATTAGGGTTTCAGTTCGCATAAGATGCAGGAGATTATCTCGGGACAGAGTCAGGTTCGAGGCCAGAGATAGTGAAAGGAAATGACCAAGGGATAACGAGAAGACCTTAGTTATTGAGAGCATCAGGGCCTTAGTTAGCAGCAGCGTGAGCGCCTTAATCAGGACCAGTGCCAGGGCTTGATGTATGGACAGCATCAGAGCCTAACTAAGGTACAGCAACAGGGCCTAAGTGAGGCCTATCTTTAGGGCCGGAGTAAGGGACAGTATCCGGGCATGACTTAGGAGCAGCATAAAGGCCTCTGTAGGATCAGCATTAGGGTCTTCGTTAAAGCTATTATCAGGGCCTCCGTTAGTGATAGCCTCAAGGCCTCATTTAGGGACAGCGTCAGGGCTTACTTTGGGAAAGTTGCAGGACCTTGGTAAGACATGGGTCAGGCTATTAGCTCAGGATAATATCAGGTGTTCAGATATTGACGGCAGCAGGGCCTTAGTTAGAGGCAGTGTCAGGGCCTAAGTTAGGACTAGCATCAGAGCCTTTGTTAGGTACAGTGTCAGTGACTGAGTTAGGTGTAGTGTCAGAGCCTTAGTTAGGGACAGTGTCAGGGCCTGCATTAGGACGAGCCTCCAGGCCTCAGTTAGGGACAGGTTCACGGCCTCGGACCTAAATTCAGGGCCTCATTTAGGGACAGAATCAGGGATTTAGCTAGCATAAGGGGATCTACAGCTGAAAGCAACCTGAACACCACCACAAACAGATGAAAAAGTGAACCATGCACGCTCCTATGAAGGAAGATTCCACAGCAGTTGAGTACATTTTGTTTAAAGTTAGTAACACTATAAAAATTATGTTTTGAAGAAAACTATATTCAGAAGATGAATGAGTCTCGTTCTAAAGAATCTCTTTAGCTAATCTCGACAGTAGCTAAAGAGCAGGTTAGGTTAAGGTCTAGGGAGAGTGTCAGGAAATGCCCTAGGGATAGTGTCAACACCTTAGTTACTTAGCATATCAGGACCTAATTTAGGAGCAGTGAGTGTCAGGGCTTCGGGTAGGAACAGCGTCAGAGCCAGATTTAGGGAGTGGGACAGGGCCTGAGTGAGGCCTAGCGTCAGGGCCTTAGCTAGAGACAGTGTCAGGGCATGACTTAGGAGCAGCCTAAGAGCCACGGTAGGATCAACCTCAGGGGCTATGTTAAAGATATTATCAGGGCCTCTGTTAGGGACAGCCTCAAGGCCTCACTTCGAGACAGCATCAGGGCTTCCTTAGGGACAGTTTCAGGACCTTGGTAAGAGATGGGTCAAGAAATTAGCTCAGGATAGTGTCAGGACTTTAGATATTGACGGCCGCAGGGCCTTAGTTAGGGACAGTGTCAGGCCCTGAATTAGGACGAACATCGAGGCCTTAGGTACGGACAGGGTCACAGCCTCGAGAGTAATTTTAGGCCCTTAGTTAAGGACAGCAGCAGGGCTGTAGTTAGCATAAGAGGCACGACATTTGCTAGGGACAGGCTCAGGTTATGGTCTAGGGAGAGTGTCAGGAAAGGACCTAAGCATAGTGTCAAAACCTTAGTTACTGAGAGTATCAGATCCTTATTTAGAACCAGTGTCAGGGCTTCAGGTAGGGACAGCATCAGAGCCTGACTTAGGGAGAGCGACAGGGCCTGAGTGAGGCCTAGCGTCAGGCCCTTAGCTGAGGACACTGTCAGGGCATGACTTAGGAACAGAATCAGCGCCTCTGTTGGATCAGCCTTAGCGTCTTTGTTACAGATATGATCAGGGCCTGACTTAGTCACAGCTTCAAGGCCTCACTTAGGGAAAGCTTCAGGGCCTGAGTTAGGGACAGCCTCAGTTCTTAAGATAGGGACAGCGACAGGGCTTTCTTAGGGACAGTGTCAGGACCTTGGTTAGAAATATGTCAGGATATTAACTCAGGCTAGTGTCCAGTTTTTAGTTATTGCTGACAGCAGGGCCTATATTAGGGGCAAATTCTGAGCCTTACTTCGAGACAGTGTCAGGGCCTGAGTTAGGACTAGCATCAGAGCCCTTGTAAAGTAGAGTGTCAGGGACTGAGTTAGGTGTAGTGTCAGGGCTTTAGTTAGGGACAGTGTCAGCGCCTCAGTTAGGATGAGCCTCCAACCTCACTTAGGGACAGGTTGACGGCCTCGGGACTAATTTCAGGCTCTTAGTTCGAGACAGCATCAGGGATTTAGTTAGCATAAGAGGCTCGACAATAGCTAAAGACAAGTTTAGGTTAAGATCTAGGGATAGTGTCAGGAAATGACCTAGGGGTAGTGTCAAGACCATAGCTAATTAGAGCATCAGTGCCTAATTTAGTCCCAGTGTCAGGGCTTCAGGTAGGGACAGAATCTTAGCCTGACTTAGGGAGAGGGACTGGGCCTGAGTGATGCCTAGAGTTAGGGCCTTAGCTACGGACAGCGTCAGGGCATGACATAGGATCAACTTAAGTGTCTCTGTAAGATCAGCATTAGAGTTTAGTTCAAGACATTATCAGGACCTCTGTGAGGGACAGCCTCAGGGCCTCACTTAGGGACAGTGTCAGGGCTAACTTTGGGAGAGTTTCAGGACCTTGGTAAGACATGGGTCAGGATATTAGCTCAGGATAATGTCAGGACTTTAGATATTGATGGCAGCAGCGCCTACGTTAGGGAAAGTTTCAAGGCGTTAGTTAGGAGTAGCGGGCCTCTGATAGGTCCAGTATCAGATCCTCATTTAGCAATAGTGTTAGGGCCTTAGTTAGGGACAGTGTCAGGGCCGGATGTAGGGCGAGCATCTAGGCCTTCGTTCGGGACAGTTTCATGGTCTTGGGACTAAATTCAGTGCCTGAGGTAGGCACAGCCTAAGGGCTTCAGTTAGCATAAGAGGCAGGACATTAGCTAGTGACCGTGTCAGTTTAACATCTAGGGATAGTGTCAGGGAATGACCTAAGGATAGTGTGAAGACCTTTGTTACGGAGACTCTCAGGGCCTTATTCAGAAGCAGTGTTAGGGCTTCAGGTAGGGACAGCATCAGAGGCTGACTTAGGGAGAGCGTTAGGGTCTGAGTGAGGCCTAGGATCAGACACTTAGTGGGGGACACTATCGGGGCATGACTTAGGAGCAGCATCAGGGCCTCTGTTGGATCAGCCTTAGGGTCTTCGTTAAAGACATGATCAGGGTCTGAGTTAGTCACAGCATCAAGGCCTGAGTTAGTTAAGGAAAGCTTCAGGGCCTCACTTAGGGACAGCGTCAGGGCTTACTTTGGGACAGTTTCAGGACCTTGGAAAGACATAGGTCAGGATAGTAGCTCAGGATAATGTCAGGACTTTTGATAGTGATGGCAGCAGGGCCTTAGTTACAGACGGTTTCAGGGCCTGAGTTAGGCCTCGCATCAGAGACTTTGTTAGGTACAGTGTAAGGGACTGAGTTAGGAGTAGTGTCAGGGCCTTGCTTAGGGACAGTGTTTGGGTCTGATTTAGGTGTACTGTCTGAGACCTAGTTAGGGACAGTGCTAGGGCCTGAGTTAGGATTAGTGTCAAGGCCTTATTTAGGACCAATTTCAGGGCCTTAGTTTGGACTAGCATCAGAGCCATTGTTAGGAATCGTATGAGGGCCTGATTTAGGCATACTATCAGGGCCTTAGTTAGGGAGAGTTTTAGGGCCTGAGTTAGGATTAGTGTCAAGGCCTTATTTAGGACCAATTTTAGGGCTTTAGTTTGGACTAGCAACAAAGCCTTTGTTAGGTATCATGTCGGGGCCTCAGTTAGGTGTAGTGTCAGGGCCATTGTTAGGGACAGTATCAGGGCCTGAATTAGCAGTAGTGTCAAAAGTCCTTAGTGAGGAGAGTAAGGAGTAAGTCAGGACTCAGGCCCTGACACTGTTCTTAAATAAGGCCCTGACATTCCCTGTAACACAGGTCCTGATCTGATTCCTATCATAGGCGCTGATGTTGGACTTAACTAAGGCCCTGACACTGGTCCTAACTAAAGCTGTGACACTACTCTTAACTCAGGCCCTGACACTGTCCCTAACAAAGCCTCTGACACTACTCCTAAATCAGGCACTGACACTGTCCCTAACTAAGGCCCTGACATACACCTAACTCAGGCCCTGACACTGTCTCTAACTAAGGCCCTGATACGACTCCAAACACAGCACTGACACTGTCACTAACTAAGGCCCTGACACTATTCATAGCTCACGCCCTAACACAACTCCTAAATCATGCCCTGACAATGTCCCTAACTAAGACCCTGACACTATTCCTAACTCAGTCGCTGACACAATACTTAAGGAAGGCCCTGACATTACTCCTAACTCAGGCCCTGAAAAGGTCCCTAACTAAGGCCGACACAACTCCTAACTCAGGCACTAACACTGTCCCTAAATAAGGCCCTGAAACTATTCCTAACTGAGGCGCTGATACAATACCTAACGAAGGCACTGATGCTACTCCTAACTAAGGCCCTGACACTACTCCTATCTCAAGCAATGACACTGGCCCTAACTTACGCCCTGACTCTACTCCTGACTCAGGCACTGACACTGGCCCTAACTTAGGCCCTGACACTACTCCTAACTAAGCAACTGATACTGTCCCTAACTAAGGCCCGGACACTACTCCTTACTCAGGCACTGACAATGTCACTAACTAAGGCCGTGACACTACTCCCAAAATAGGCACTGAGACTGTCCCGAAATATGCCCTGACAGTACTCCGAACTCAGGCACTGACACTGTCCTTAACTAAGGCCCTGATACTACTTCCACCTCAGGCACTGACACTCTCCCTAAGTAAGCCCTGACATTACTCCCAATTCCGGCATTGACACTTTCGCTAACTAAGGCCCTGAAACTACTCACAACTCAGGCCCTTACACTGTTCCTAACTACCAGTCTCAGACTACTCCTAACTCAGGCCCTGGCACTGTCCGTAACTCAGACACTGACGCTGTCCCTTAACTAAGGGTCTGACACTACTCCCAACTCAGACAGTGACACTCTCCCAAATTAAGGCCTTGACACTACTCTTAACTCGGGCCCTGACACAGTCCATAATAAAGACCTGAAACTAATCCCAACTCAGGCCCTGGCACTGTCCGTAACTAAGGTCCTGACACTACTCCCAACTCAGGCACTGACACTGTTCCTAACTAAGGCCCGGACAATACTCCTAACTCAGGCACTGACACTACCGTAAATAAGGCCCTGACTCCACTCTTAACTCAGGCACTGTCACTGTCACTAAATAAGGCCATAACACTTCTCTTAACTCAACAACTGACACTCTCCGTAACTAAGGCTTTGACACAATACTTAACTCATGCCCTGACACTGTCCTTAACTAAGACCCTGAGAGTACTCCCAACTCAGTCCCTGACACTGTTCCTAACTACGGCCCAGAGACTACTGCCAATTCAGGCCCTGACACTGTCCCTAACTAAGGCACTGATATTACTCCCACCTCAGGCACTGACACTGTCCCTAACTAAGGCCCTGACACTATTCCTAACTCAGGCGCTGACACAATACTTAAGGAAGGCCCTGACATTACTCCTAACTCAGGCCCTGAAAAGGTCCCTAACTAAGGCCGACACAACTCCTAACTCAGGCACTAACACTGTCCCTAAATAAGGCCCTGAAACTATTCCTAACTGAGGCGCTGATACAATACCTAACGAAGGCACTGATGCTACTCGTAACTAAGGCCCTAACACTACTCCTATCTCAAGCAATGACACTGTCCCTAACTTAGGCCCTGACTCTACTCCTGACTCAGGCACTGACACTGTCCCTAACAAAAGCCCTGACATTACTCCCAAATTAGGCACTGTCACTGTCCCTAACTAAGGCCTTGACACAACTCCCAAATCAGGCACTGACACTGTCCCTAACTAAGGCCCTGACACTACTCCCATCTCAGCCACTGACACTGTCCCTAAGACCCTGACACTACCTCCGACTCAGGCACTGACACTATCCCTAACTACAGCCCTGACACTTCTCCTAACTCAGGCACTGACACTGTCCCCTGCTAATGTCCTGACACAACTCCCAACTCAGGCACTGACATTGTTCCTAACAAAGGCCCTGACACTAATCCTGACATAGGCACTGAGACTGTCCCGAAATACGCCCTGACAGTACTCCCAACTCAGGCAATGACACTGTCCCTAACTAAGGACTTGACACTCCTCTTAACTCAGGCCCTGGCACAGTCCCTAACAAAGGCCTGCCACTACCCCCAACTCTGGCACTGAGAGTGTCCCTAACTACGGCCATCACACTACTCCTAACTCAGGCACTGGCGCTGTCCCTAAGTAAGGCCGTGACACTACTCCCAACGCAGGCACTGACGCTGTCCCTAACTAAGTCCCTCACACTACTACTTACTTAGGCACTGACACGCTACCTAACTAAGGCCCTGAGACTACTTCTACCTCAGACCCTGACACTGTCCCTAACGAAGGGCCTGATACTACTCCCAACACAGGCACTGACACTCTCCCTAACTAAGGCCTTGACACTACTTTTAACTCATGCCCTGATGCTGTCCCCAAAAAAGACCCTGAGACTATTCCCAACTCAGGCACTGACACTCTCCCTAAGTAAGACCCTGACACTACTCCCATCTCAGCCACTGACACTGTCCCTAATGCCCTGACACTACTTCCAACTCAGGCACTGACACTGTCCCTAACTAGGCCCTGACACTACTCCCAACTCAGGCACTGACACTGTCCCTACCTAAGGCCCTGACAGAACTCCCAACTCCGGCACTGACACTTTCTCTAACTAAGGCCCTGAAACTACTCACAACTCAGGCCCTGACACTGTTCCTAACTACCGGTCTCAGACTACTCCTAACATAGGCCCTGACACTATTCCTAACACAGTCACTGACACTGTCCCTAACTAAGGTCCTGAGACTCTTCCTAACTCAGACCCTGACACTGTCCATAACTTAGGCCATGTCACTACTCCCAACTCAGGCACTGACGCTGTTCCTAACTAAGGGTCTGACACTACTCCAAACTGAGACACTGACACGCTTCCAAATTAAGGCCTTGACACTACTCTTAACTCAGGCCCTGACACTGTCCATAATAAAGACCCTGACAAAAATCCCAACTTAGGCACTGACAATGTCCGCAACTAAGGCCCTGACACTCTTCCCATCTCAGCCACTGACACTGTCCCTAACTATGGCCCTGACACTACTCCCAATGCAAGCACTGGTGCTGTCCCTAACTAAGGCACTGGCACTACTCCCAACTCGCCCTGGCGCTGTCCCTAACTAAGGCTCTGACACTACTCCCAATTCAGGCAATGACAGTGTCCCTAACTGAGGCAATGATACTACTCCCAACTCAAGCACTAAGGCTTTGGATCATTGTGACAACAAGCGCCATGGAGCACTGTGATGACAAGGGCCATGGAACATTTTGATGACAGTGGTCATATGGCACTTTGAATGACAGGGGCCATGAAGCATTGTGATGACAAGAGTCATGGAGACTTGTGATGACAGGGGGCATGGAGCTTTGTGATTTCACAGGCATGGAGCATTTTAGACAAGGGTCATGGAGACTTGTGATGAAAGGGGTCATGGAGACTTGTGATGATAAGGGCATGGAGCATTGTGATGACAATGGCATGTAGCATTGCGATGACCAAGGTCATGGAGCATTGTGATGACAGGGGTTATGGAGCATTGTGATGACAAGGGCGTAGAGCATTGTGATGACAGTGGTCATGGAACATTGTGACGATAAGGGCATCGAGCCGAGTTAGGGACAGTCTAGCAGCCTTGGGACTAAATTCAGTGCCTGAATTAGGCACAGCATAAGGTCTTTAGTTAGCATAAGAGGTAGGACATTAGCTTGGGACAGGGTTAGGGTAAAGGCTTGGAATCGTGTCAGGAAATGACCTAAGGATAGTGTGAAGACCTTTGTTACCGAGACTCTCAGGGACTTATTCAGAAGCAGTGTTAGGGCTTCAAGTAGGGACAGCATCAGAGCCTGACTTAGGGAGAGCGTTAGCGTCTGAGTGAGGCCTAGGATCAGACACTTAGTGGGGGACACTATCGGGGCATGACTTAGGAGCAGCATCAGGGCCTCTGTTGGATCAGCCTTAGGGTCTTAGTTAAAGACATGATCAGGGTCTGAGTTAGTCACAGCATCAAGGCCTGAGTTAGTTAGGGAAAGCTTCAGGGCCTCACTTAGAGACAGCGTAAGGGCTTACTTTGGGACAGTTTCAGGACCTTGGTAAGACATGGGACAGGTTTTTAGCTCCGGATAATGTCAGGACTTTCGATGTTGATGGCAGCAGCCCTTAGTTAGAGACAGTGTCAGGCCCTGAGTTACGACTAGCATCAGAGCCTTGGTAGATACAATGTACGGGACTGAATTAGGAGTAGAGTCAGGGCCTTAGTTAGTGACAGTGTCAGGGCCTGACTTAGGGAGAGCGACAGGGCCTGAGTGAGGCTTAGCATCAGGCCCTTAGCTGGGCACAGTGTCAGGGTATGACTTTGGAGCAGCATCAGCGTCTTTGCTGGATCAGCATTAAGGTCTTCGTTAGGTACATGATCAGGGCCTGAATTAGTCACAGCTTCAAGGCTTCAGTTAAGGAAAGCTTCGGGGCCTGAGTTAGGGACAGCCTCAGGTCTTCACTTAGGGACAGCGTCAGGGCTTACTTTGGGACAGTTTCAGGACCTTGGAAAGACATAGGTCAGGATATTAGCTCAGGATGATGTCAGGACTTTTGATAGTGATGGCAGCAGGGCCTTAGTTACAGACAGTTTCAGGGCCTGAGTTAGGCCTCGCATCAGAGACTTTGTTAGGTACAGTGTAAGGGACTGAGTTAGGAGTAGTGTCAGGGCCTTGCTTAAGGACAGTGTCAGGGTCTGACTTAGGTGTACTGTCTGAGACCTAGTTAGGGACAGTGCTAGGGCCTGAGTTAGGATTAGTGTCAAGGCCTTATTTAGGACCAATTTCAGGGCCTTAGTTTGGACTAGCATCAGAGCCATTGTTAGGAATCGTATGAGGGCCTGAGTTAGGCATACTATCAGGGCCTTAGTTAGGGACAGTTTTAGGGCCTGAGTTAGGATTAGTGTCAAGGCCTTATTTAGGACCCATTTTAGGGCTTTAGTTTGGACTAGCAACAAAGCCTTTGTTAGGTATCATGTCGGGGCCTCAGTTAGGTGTAGTGTCAGGGCCATTGTTAGGGCCAGTATCAGGGCCTGGCTTAGGAGAAGTTCAGGGCCTTAGCCAGGGAAAGTGTCAGGGCCTTAGTTAGGGACATTCTCAGGGCCTGAATTAGCAGTAGTGTCAAAAGTCCTTAGTGAGGAGAGTAAGGAGTAAGTCAGGACTCAGGCCCTGACACTGTTCTTAAATAAGGCCCTGACATTCCCTGTAACACAGGTCCTGATCTGATTCCTATCATAGGCGCTGATGTTGGACTTAACTAAGGCCCTGACACTGGTCCTAACTAAAGCTGTGACACTTCTCTTAACTCAGGCCCTCACACTGTCCCTAACAAAGCCTCTGACACTACTCCTAAATCAGGCACTGACACTGTCCCTAACTAAGGCCCTGACATACACCTAACTCAGGCCCTGACACTGTCTCTAACTAAGGCCCTGATACGACTCCAAACTCAGCACTGACACTGTCACTAACTAAGTCCCTGACACTATTCATAGCTCACGCCCTAACACAACTCCTAAATCATGCCCTGACAATGTCCCTAACTAAGACCCTGACACTATTCCTAACTCAGGCGCTGACACAATACTTAAGGAAGGCCCTGACATTACTCCTAACTCAGGCCCTGAAAAGGTCCCTAACTAAGGCCGACACAACTCCTAACTCAGGCACTAACACTGTCCCTAAATAAGGCCCTGAAACTATTCCTAACTGAGGCGCTGATACAATACCTATCGAAGGCACTGATGCTACTCCTAACTAAGGCCCTGACACTACTCATATCTCAAGCAATGACACTGGCCCTAACTTACGCCCTGACTCTACTCCTGACTCAGGCACTGACACTGGCCCTAACTTAGGCCCTGACACTACTCCTAACTAAGCAACTGATACTGTCCCTAACTAAGGCCCGGACACTACTCCTTACTCAGGCACTGACAATGTCACTAACTAAGGCCGTGACACTACTCCCAAAATAGGCACTGAGACTGTCCCGAAATATGCCCTGACAGTACTCCGAACTCAGGCACTGACACTGTCCTTAACTAAGGCCCTGATACTACTTCCACCTCAGGCACTGACACTCTCCCTAAGTAAGCCCTGACATTACTCCCAATTCCGGCATTGACACTTTCGCTAACTAAGGCCCTGAAACTACTCACAACTCAGGCCCTTACACTGTTCCTAACTACCAGTCTCAGACTACTCCTAACTCAGGCCCTGGCACTGTCCATAACTCAGACACTGACGCTGTCCCTTAACTAAGGGTCTGACACTACTCCCAACTCAGACAGTGACACTCTCCCAAATTAAGGCCTTGACACTACTCTTAACTCAGGCCCTGACACAGTCCATAATAAAGACCCTGAAACTAATCCCAACTCAGGCCCTGGCACTGTCCGTAACTAAGGGCCTGACATTACTCCCATCTCAGCAACTGACACCATCCCTAACTATGGCCCTGACACTACTCCCAACTCAGGCACTGGCGCTGTCTCTAACTAAGGCACTGGCACTACTCCCAACTCCGGCACTGACACTCTCCCTAATTAAGGTCCTGACCCTACTCCCAACTCAGGCACTGACACTGTTCCTAACTAAGGCCCGGACAATACTCCTAACTCAGGCACTGACACTACCGTAAATAAGGCCCTGACTCCAATCCTAACTCAGGCACTGTCACTGTCACTAAATAAGGCCATAACACTTCTCTTAACTCAACAACTGACACTCTCCGTAACTAAGGCTTTGACACAATACTTAACTCATGCCCTGACACTGTCCTTAACTAAGACCCTGAGAGTACTCCCAACTCAGTCACTGACACTGTTCCTAACTACGGCACACAGACTACTGCCAATTCAGGCCCTGACACTGTCCCTAACTAAGGCACTGATATTACTCCCACCTCAGGCACTGACACTGTCCCTACCTAAGGCCCTGACACTATTCCCATCTCAGCCACTGACACTGTCTCTAAGGCCCTGACATTACTCCCAACTTAGGCACTGTCACTGTCGCTAACAAAGGCCTTGACACAACTCCCAAATCAGGCACTGACACTGTCCCTAACTAAGGCCCTGACACTACTCCCAAACTAGGCACTGACATTGTCCCTAACTAAGGCCCTGACATTACTCTCAACTCAGGCACTAACACTGTCCCTAAATAAGGCCCTGAAACTATTCCTAACTGAGGCGCTGATACAATACCTAACGAAGGCACTGATGCTACTCGTAACTAAGGCCCTAACACTACTCCTATCTCAAGCAATGACACTGTCCCTAACTTAGGCCCTGACTCTACCCCTGACTCAGGCACTGACACTGGCCCTAAGTTAGTCCCTGACACTACTCCTAACTAAGCAACTGACACCGTCCATAACTAAGGCCCGGACACTACTCCTTACTCAGGCACTGACACTGTCCCTAACTAAGGCCCTGACATTACTCCCAACTTAGGCACTGTCACTGTCCCTAACTAAGGCCTTGACACAACTCCCAAATCAGGCACTGACACTGTCCCTAACTAAGGCCCTGACACTACTCCCATCTCAGCCACTGACACTGTCCCTAAGACCCTGACACTACCTCCAACTCAGGCACTGACACTATCCCTAACTACAGCCCTGACACTTCTCCTAACTCAGGCACTGACACTGTCCCTTACTAATGTCCTGACACAACTCCCAACTCAGGCACTGACATTGTTCCTAACAAAGGCCCTGACACTAATCCCGACATAGGCACTGAGACTGTCCCGAAATACGCCCTGACAGTACTCCCAACTCAGGCAATGACACTGTCCCTAACTAAGGCCCTGACACTACTTCCAAACTAGGAACTGACATTGTCCCTAACTAACGCCCTGACATTACTCTCAACTCAGGCACTAACACTGTCCCTAACTAAGGACTTGACACTCCTCTTAACTCAGGCCCTGGCACAGTCCCTAACAAAGGCCTGCCACTACCCCCAACTCTGGCACTGAGAGTGTCCCTAACTACGGCCATCACACTACTCCTAACTCAGGCACTGACGCTGTCCCTAAGTAAGGCCCTGACACTACTCCCAACGCAGGCACTGACGCTGTCCCTAACTAAGGCTCTGACACTACTCCCAACACAGGCATTGACACTGTCCCTAACTAAGGCCCTCACACTACTACTTACTTAGGCACTGACACGCTACCTAACTAAGGCCCTGAGACTACTTCTACCTCAGACCCTGACACTGTCCCTAACGAAGGGCCTGATACTACTCCCAACACAGGCACTGACACTCTCCCTAACTAAGGCCTTGACACTACTTTTAACTCATGCCCTGATGCTGTCCCCAAAAAAGACCCTGAGACTATTCCCAACTCAGGCACTGACACTCTCCCTAACTAAGACCCTGACACTACTCCCATCTCAGCCACTGACACTGTCCCTAATGCCCTGACACTACTTCCAACTCAGGCACTGACACTGTCCCTAACTAGGCCCTGACACTACTCCCAACTCAGGCACTGACACTGTCCCTACCTAAGGCCCTGACAGAACTCCCAACTCCGGCACTGACACTTTCTCTAACTAAGGCCCTGAAACTACTCACAACTCAGGCCCTGACACTGTTCCTAACTACCGGTCTCAGACTACTCCTAACTTAGGCCCTGACACTATTCCTAACACAGTCACTGACACTGTCCCTAACTAAGGTCCTGAGACTCTTCCTAACTCAGACCCTGACACTGTCCATAACTTAGGCCATGTCACTACTCCCAACTCAGGCACTGACGCTGTTCCTAACTAAGGGTCTGACACTACTCCAAACTGAGACACTGACACGCTTCCAAATTAAGGCCTTGACACTACTCTTAACTCAGGCCCTGACACTGTCCATAATAAAGACCCTGACAAAAATCCCAACTTAGGCACTGACAATGTCCGCAACTAAGGCCCTGACACTCTTCCCATCTCAGCCACTGACACTGTCCCTAACTATGGCCCTGACACTACTCCCAATGCAAGCACTGGTGCTGTCCCTAACTAAGGCACTGGCACTACTCCCAACTCGCCCTGGCGCTGTCCCTAACTAAGGCTCTGACACTACTCCCAATTCAGGCAATGACAGTGTCCCTAACTGAGGCAATGATACTACTCCCAACTCAAGCACTAAGGCTCTGGATCATTGTGATGACAAGCGCCATGGAGCACTGTGATGACAAGGGCCATGGAACATTTTGATGACAGTGGTCATATGGCATTTTGAATGACAGGGGCCATGAAGCATTGTGATGACAAGAGTCATGGAGACTTGTGATGACAGGGGGCATGGAGCTTTGTGATTTCACAGGCATGGAGCATTTTAGACAAGGGTCATGGAGACTTGTGATGAAAGGGGTCATGGAGACTTGTGATGATAAGGGCATGGAGCATTGTGATGACAATGGCATGTAGCATTGCGATGACCAAGGTCATGGAGCATTGTGATGACAGGGGTTATGGAGCATTGTGATGACAAGGGCGTAGAGCATTGTGATGACAGTGGTCATGGAACATTGTGACGATAAGGGCATCGAGCCGAGTTAGGGACAGTCTAGCGGCCTTGGGACTAAATTCAGTGCCTGAATTAGGCACAGCATAAGGTCTTTAGTTAGCATAAGAGGTAGGACATTAGCTCGGGACAGGGTTAGGGTAAAGGCTTGGAATCGTGTCAGGAAATGACCTAAGGATAGTGTGAAGACCTTTGTTACCGAGACTCTCAGGGACTTCTTCAGAAGCAGTGTTAGGGCTTCAGGTAGGGACAGCATCAGGGCCTGACTTAGGGAGAGCGACAGGGCCTGAGTGAGGCCTAATGTCAGGCCCTTAGCTGGGGACACTGTCAGGGAATGACTTAGGAGCAGCATCAGTGCCTTTGTTGGATCAGCTTTAGGCTCCTAGGTAAAGACATGACCGGAGCCCTAGTTACTCACAGCGTCAAGGCCTCAGTTAGGGAAAGCTTCAGAGTCTGAGTTATAGACAGCCTCAGGTCTTCACTTAAAGACAGTGACAGGGCTTTCTTCGGGACAGTGTCAGGACCTTGGTTAGAAATGAGTCAGGATATTAGCTCAGGAGAGTGTCAGGATTTTAGGTATTGCTGGCAGCAGGGCCTATATTAAGGACAGATTCTGGGCCTTTGTTAGATTCAGTGTCATGGCCTTAGTTAGGAGTAGTCAGGGCCTTAGTTAGGGAGAGCATTAGGGTTTCAGTTCGCATAAGATGCAGGAGATTATCTCGGGACAGAGTCAGGTTCCAGGCCAGAGATAGTGAAAGGAAATGACCAAGGGATAACGAGAAGACCTTAGTTATTGAGAGCATCAGGGCCTTAGTTAGCAGCAGCGTGAGCGCCTTAATCAGGACCAGTGCCAGGGCTTGATGTATGGACAGCATCAGAGCCTAACTAAGGTACAGCAACAGGGCCTAAGTGAGGCCTATCTTTAGGGCCTGAGTAAGGGACAGTATCCGGGCATGACTTAGGAGCAGCATAAAGGCCTCTGTAGGATCAGCATTAGGGTCTTCGTTAAAGCTATTATCAGGGCCTCCGTTAGGGATAGCCTCAAGGCCTCATTTAGGGACAGCGTCAGGGCTTACTTTGGGAAAGTTTCAGGACCTTGGTAAGACATGGGTCAGGCTATTAGCTCAGGATAATATCAGGTGTTCAGATATTGACGGCAGCAGGGCCTTAGTTAGAGGCAGTGTCAGAGCCTAAGTTAGGACTAGCATCAGAGCCTTTGTTAGGTACAGTGTCAGTGACTGAGTTAGGTGTAGTGTCAGAGCCTTAGTTAGGGACAGTGTCAGGGCCTGCATTAGGACGAGCCTCCAGGCCTCAGTTAGGGACAGGTTCACGGCCTCGGACCTAAATTCAGGGCCTCATTTAGGGACAGAATCAGGGATTTAGCTAGCATAAGGGGATCTACAGCTGAAAGCAACCTGAACACCACCACAAACAGATGCAGAAGTGAACCATGCACGCTCCTATGAAGGAAGATTCCACAGCAGTTGAGTACATTTTGTTTAAAGTTAGTAACACTATAAAAATTATGTTTTGAAGAAAACTATATTCAGAAGATGAATGAATCTCGTTCTAAAGAATCTCTTTAGCTAATCTCGACAGTAGCTAAAGAGCAGGTTAGGTTAAGGTCTAGGGAGAGTGTCAGGAAATGACCTAGGGATAGTGTCAACACCTTAGTTACTTAGCATATCAGGACCTAATTTAGGAGCAGTGAGTGTCAGGGCTTTGGGTAGGAACAGCGTCAGAGCCTGACTTAGGGAGTGGGACAGGGCCTGAGTGAGGCCTAGCATCAGGGCCTTAGCTAGAGACAGTGTCAGGGCATGACTTAGGAGCAGCCTAAGAGCCACGGTAGGATCAGCCTCAGGGGCTACGTTAAAGATATTATCAGGGCCTCTGTTAGGGACAGCCTCAAGGCCTCACTTCGAGACAGCATCAGGGCTTCCTTAGGGACAGTTTCAGGACCTTGGTAAGAGATGGGTCAAGAAATTAGCTCAGGATAGTGTCAGGACTTTAGATATTGACGGCCGCAGGGCCTTAGTTAGGGACAGTGTCAGGCCCTGAATTAGGACGAACATCGAGGCCTTAGGTACGGACAGGGTCACAGCCTCGAGAGTAATTTTAGGCCCTTAGTTAAGGACAGCAGCAGGGCTGTAGTTAGCATAAGAGGCACGACATTTGCTAGGGACAGGCTCAGGTTATGGTCTAGGGAGAGTGTCAGGAAAGGACCTAAGCATAGTGTCAAAACCTTAGTTACTGAGAGTATCAGATCCTTATTTAGAACCAGTGTCAGGGCTTCAGGTAGGGACAGCATCAGAGCCTGACTTAGGGAGAGCGACAGGGCCTGAGTGAGGCCGAGCATCAGGCCCTTAGCTGAGGACACTGTCAGGGCATGACTTAGGAACAGAATCAGCGCCTCTGTTGGATCAGCCTTAGCGTCTTTGTTACAGATATGATCAGGGCCTGACTTAGTCACAGCTTCAAGGCCTCACTTAGGGAAAGCTTCAGGGCCTGAGTTAGGGAAAGCCTCAGTTCTTAAGATAGGGACAGCGACAGGGCTTTCTTAGGGACAGTGTCAGGACCTTGGTTAGAAATATGTCAGGATATTAACTCAGGCTAGTGTCCAGTTTTTAGTTATTGCTGACAGCAGGGCCTATATTAGGGGCAAATTCTGAGCCTTACTTCGAGACAGTGTCAGGGCCTGAGTTAGGACTAGCATCAGAGCCCTTGTAAAGTAGAGTGTCAGGGACTGAGTTAGGTGTAGTGTCAGGGCTTTAGTTAGGGACAGTGTCAGCGCCTCAGTTAGGATGAGCCTCCAACCTCACTTAGGGACAGGTTGACGGCCTCGGGACTAATTTCAGGCTCTTAGTTCGAGACAGCATCAGGGATTTAGTTAGCCTAAGAGGCTCGACAATAGCTAAAGACAAGTTTAGGTTAAGATCTAGGGATAGTGTCAGGAAATGACCTAGGGGTAGTGTCAAGACCATAGCTAATTAGAGCATCAGTGCCTAATTTAGGCCCAGTGTCAGGGCTTCAGGTAGGGACAGAGTCTTAGCCTGACTTAGGGAGAGCGACAGGGCCTGAGTGATGCCTAGAGTCAGGGCCTTAGCTACGGACAGCGTCAGGGCATGACATAGGATCAACTTAAGGGTCTCTGTAAGATCAGCATTAGAGTTTAGTTCAAGACATTATCAGGACCTCTGTGAGGGACAGCCTCAGGGCCTCACTTAGGGACAGTGTCAGGGCTAACTTTGGGAGAGTTTCAGGACCTTGGTAAGACATGGGTCAGGATATTAGCTCAGGATAATGTCAGGACTTTAGATATTGATGGCAGCAGCGCCTACGTTAGGAAAAGTTTCAAGGCGTTAGTTAGGAGTAGCGGGCCTCTGATAGGTCCAGTGTCAGATCCTCAGTTAGCAATAGTGTTAGGGCCTTAGTTAGGGACAGTGTCAGGGCCGGATGTAGGGCGAGCATCTAGGCCTTCGTTCGGGACAGGTTCATGGTCTTGGGACTAAATTCAGTGCCTGAGGTAGGCACAGCCTAAGGGCTTCAGTTAGCATAAGAGGCAGGACATTAGCTAGTGACCCTGTCAGTTTAACATCTAGGGATAGTGTCAGGAAATGACCTAAGGATAGTGTGAAGACCTTTGTTACGGAGACTCTCAGGGCCTTATTCAGAAGCAGTGTTAGGGCTTCAGGTAGGGACAGCATCAGAGCCTGACTTAGAGAGAGCGTTAGGGTCTGAGTGAGGCCTAGCATCAGACACTTAGTGGGGGACACTATCGGGGCATGACTTAGGAGCAGCGTCAGGGCCTCTGTTGGATCAGCCTTAGGGTCTTAGTTAAAGACCTGATCAGGGTCTGAGTTAGTCACAGCATCAAGGCCTGAGTTAGTTAGGGAAAGCTTCAGGGCCTCACTTAGGGACAGCGTCTGGGCTTACTTTGGGACAGTTTCAAAACCTTGGTAAGACATGGGTCAGGTTTTTAGCTCCGGATAATGTCAGGACTTTCGATGTTGATGGCAGCAGGCCTTGGTTAGAGACAGTGTCAGGCCCTGAGTTACGACTAGCATCAGAGCCTTTGTTAGATACAATGTACGGGACTGAATTAGGAGTAGAGTCAGGGCCTTAGTTAGTGACAGTGTCAGAGCCTGACTTAGGGAGAGCGACAGGGCCTGAGTGAGGCTTAGCATCAGGCCCTTAGCTGGGCACACTGTCAGGGCATGACTTTGGAGCAGCATCAGCGACTTTGCTGGATCAGCATTAAGGTCTTCGTTAGGTACATGATCAGGGCCTGAAGTAGTCACAGCTTCAAGGCTTCAGTTAAGGAAAGCTTCAGGTCCTGAGTTAGGGACAGCCTCAGGTCTTCACTTAGGGACAGCGTCAGGGCTTACTTTGGGACAGTTTCAGGACCTTGGAAAGACATAGGTCAGGATAGTAGCTCAGGATAATGTCAGGACTTTTGATAGTGATGGCAGCAGGGCCTTAGTTACAGACGGTTTCAGGGCCTGAGTTAGGCCTCGCATCAGAGACTTTGTTAGGTACAGTGTAAGGGACTGAGTTAGGAGTAGTGTCAGGGCCTTGCTTAGGGACAGTGTCAGGGTCTGACTTAGGTGTACTGTCTGAGACCTAGTCATTGACAGTGCTAGGGCCTGAGTTAGGATTAGTGTCAAGGCCTTATTTAGGAACAATTTCAGGGCCTTAGTTTGGACTAGCATCAGAGCCATTGTTAGGAATCGTATGAGGGCCTGAGTTAGGCATACTATCAGGGCCTTAGTTAAGGACAGTTTTAGGGCCTGAGTTAGGATTAGTGTCAAGGCCTTATTTAGGACCAATTTTAGGGCTTTAGTTAGGACTAGCAACAAAGCCTTTGTTAGGTATCATGTTGGGGCCTCAGTTAGGTGTAGTGTCAGGGCCATTGTTAGGGACAGTATCAGGGCCTGAATTAGCAGTAGTGTCAAAAGTCTTTAGTGAGGAGAGTAAGGAGTAAGTCAGGACTCAGGCCCTGACACTGTTCTTAAATAAGGCCCTGACATTCCCTGTAACACAGGTCCTGATCTGATTCCTATCATAGGCGCTGATGTTGGACTTAACTAAGGCCCTGACACTGGTCCTAACTAAAGCTGTGACACTACTCTTAACTCAGGCCCTGACACTGTCCCTAACAAAGCCTCTGACACTACTCCTAAATCAGGCACTGACACTGTCCCTAACTAAGGCCCTGACATACACCTAACTCAGGCCCTGACACTGTCTCTAACTAAGGCCCTGATACGACTCCAAACTCAGCACTGACACTGTCACTAACTAAGGCCCTGACACTATTCATAGCTCACGCCCTATCGCAACTCCTAAATCATGCCCTGACAATGTCCCTAACTATGGCCCTGACACTATTCCTAACTCAGGCGCTGACACAATACTTAAAGAAGGCCCTGACATTACTCCTAACTCAGGCCCTGAAAAGGTCCCTAACTAAGGCCGACACAACTCCTAACTCAGGCACTAACACTGTC
The DNA here is from genome assembly GCF_949987535.1 of Balaenoptera acutorostrata. Lineage (NCBI taxonomy): Eukaryota > Metazoa > Chordata > Mammalia > Artiodactyla > Balaenopteridae > Balaenoptera > Balaenoptera acutorostrata. The sequence continues at coordinate 1,867,616 of NW_026646025.1, read as the reverse complement.
CCTAAATAAGGCCCTGAAACTATTCCTAACTGAGACGCTGATACAGTACCTAACGAAGGCACTGATGTTACTCCTAACTAAGGCCCTGACACTACTCCTATCTCAAGCAATGACACTGTCCCTAACTTAGGCCCTGACTCTACTCCTGACTCAGGCACTGACACTGGCCCTAACTTAGGCCCTGACACTACTCCTAACTAAGCAACTGACACCGTCCATAACTAAGGCCCGGACACTACTCCTTACTCAGGCACTGACACTGTCCCTAACTAAGGCCCTGACATTACTCCCAACTTAGGCACTGTCACTGTCCCTAACTAAGGCCTTGACACAACTCCCAAATCAGGCACTGACACTGTCCCTAACTAAGGCCCTGACTCTACTCCCATCTCAGCCACTGACACTGTCCCTAAGACCCTGACACTACCTCCAACTCAGGCACTGACACTATCCCTAACTACAGCCCTGACACTTCTCCTAACTCAGGCACTGACACTGTCCCTTACTAATATCCTGACACAACTCCCAACTCAGGCACTGACATTGTTCCTAACATAGGCCCTGACACTAATCCCAACATAGGCACTGAGACTGTCCCAGAATACGCCCTGACAGTACTCCCAACTCAGGCAATGACACTGTCCCTAACTAAGGCCCTGACACTACTTCCAAACTAGGCACTGACATTGTCCCTAACTAAGGCCCTGACAATACTCTCAACTCAGGCACTAACACTGTCCCTAACTAAGGACTTGAGACTCCTCTTAACTCAGGCCCTGGCACAGTCCCTAACAAAGGCCTGCCACTACCCCCAACTCTGGCACTGAGAGTGTCCCTAACTACGGCCATCACACTACTCCTAACTCAGGCACTGACGCTGTCCCTAAGTTAGGCCCCGACACTACTCCCAACGCAGGCACTGACGCTGTCCCTAACTAAGGCTCTGACACTACTCCCAACACAGGCATTGACACTGTCCCTAACTAAGGCCCTCACACTACTACTTACTTAGGCACTGACACGCTACCTAACTAAGGCCCTGAGACTACTTCTACCTCAGACCCTGACACTGTCCCTAACGAAGGGCCTGATACTACTCCCAACACAGGCACTGACACTCTCCCTAACTAAGGCCTTGACACTACTTTTAACTCATGCCCTGATGCTGTCCCCAAAAAAGACCCTGAGACTATTCCCAACTCAGGCACTGACACTCTCCCTAACTAAGACCCTGACACTACTCCCATCTCAGCCACTGACACTGTCCCTAATGCCCTGACACTACTTCCAACTCAGGCACTGACACTGTCCCTAACTAGGCCCTGACACTACTCCCAACTCAGGCACTGACACTGTCCCTACCTAAGGCCCTGACAGAACTCCCAACTCCGGCACTGACACTTTCTCTAACTAAGGCCCTGAAACTACTCACAACTCAGGCCCTGACACTGTTCCTAACTACCGGTCTCAGACTACTCCTAACTTAGGCCCTGACACTATTCCTAACACAGTCACTGACACTGTCCCTAACTAAGGTCCTGAGACTCTTCCTAACTCAGACCCTGACACTGTCCATAACTTAGGCCATGTCACTACTCCCAACTCAGGCACTGACGCTGTTCCTAACTAAGGGTCTGACACTACTCCAAACTGAGACACTGACACGCTTCCAAATTAAGGCCTTGACACTACTCTTAACTCAGGCCCTGACACTGTCCATAATAAAGACCCTGACAAAAATCCCAACTTAGGCACTGACAATGTCCGCAACTAAGGCCCTGACACTCTTCCCATCTCAGCCACTGACACTGTCCCTAACTATGGCCCTGACACTACTCCCAATGCAAGCACTGGTGCTGTCCCTAACTAAGGCACTGGCACTACTCCCAACTCGCCCTGGCGCTGTCCCTAACTAAGGCTCTGACACTACTCCCAATTCAGGCAATGACAGTGTCCCTAACTGAGGCAATGATACTACTCCCAACTCAAGCACTAAGGCTCTGGATCATTGTGATGACAAGCGCCATGGAGCACTGTGATGACAAGGGCCATGGAACATTTTGATGACAGTGGTCATATGGCATTTTGAATGACAGGGGCCATGAAGCATTGTGATGACAAGAGTCATGGAGACTTGTGATGACAGGGGGCATGGAGCTTTGTGATTTCACAGGCATGGAGCATTTTAGACAAGGGTCATGGAGACTTGTGATGAAAGGGGTCATGGAGACTTGTGATGATAAGGGCATGGAGCATTGTGATGACAAGGGCATGTAGCATTGCGATGACCAAGGTCATGGAGCATTGTGATGACAGGGGTTATGGAGCATTGTGATGACAAGGGCGTAGAGCATTGTGATGACAGTGGTCATGGAACATTGTGACGATAAGGGCATCGAGCCGAGTTAGGGACAGTCTAGCGGCCTTGGGACTAAATTCAGTGCCTGAATTAGGCACAGCATAAGGTCTTTAGTTAGCATAAGAGGTAGGACATTAGCTCGGGACAGGGTTAGGGTAAAGGCTTGGAATCGTGTCAGGAAATGACCTAAGGATAGTGTGAAGACCTTTGTTACCGAGACTCTCAGGGACTTATTCAGAAGCAGTGTTAGGGCTTCAGGTAGGGACAGTATCAGGGCCTGACTTAGGGAGAGCGACAGGGCCTGAGTGAGGCCTAATGTCAGGCCCTTAGCTGGGGACACTGTCAGGGAATGACTTAGGAGCAGCATCAGTGCCTTTGTTGGATCAGCTTTAGGCTCCTAGGTAAAGACATGACCGGAGCCCTAGTTACTCACAGCGTCAAGGCCTCAGTTAGGGAAAGCTTCAGGGTCTGAGTTACAGACAGCCTCAGGTCTTCACTTAAAGACAGTGACAGGGCTTTCTTCGGGACAGTGTCAGGACCTTGGTTAGAAATGAGTCAGGATATTAGCTCAGGAGAGTGTCAGGATTTTAGGTATTGCTGGCAGCAGGGCCTATATTAAGGACAGATTCTGGGCCTTCGTTAGATTCAGTGTCATGGCCTTAGTTAGGAGTAGTCAGGGCCTTAGTTCGGGAGAGCATTAGGGTTTCAGTTCGCATAAGATGCAGGAGATTATCTCGGGACAGAGTCAGGTTCCAGGCCAGAGATAGTGAAAGGAAATGACCAAGGGATAACGAGAAGACCTTACTTATTGAGAGCATCAGGGCCTTAGTTAGCAGCAGCGTGAGCGCCTTAATCAGGACCAGTGCCAGGGCTTGATGTATGGACAGCATCAGAGCCTAACTAAGGTACAGCAACAGGGCCTAAGTGAGGCCTATCTTTAGGGCCTGAGTAAGGGACAGTATCCGGGCATGACTTAGGAGCAGCATAAAGGCCTCTGTAGGATCAGCATTAGGGTCTTCGTTAAAGCTATTATCAGGGCCTCCGTTAGGGATAGCCTCAAGGCCTCATTTAGGGACAGCGTCAGGGCTTACTTTGGGAAAGTTTCAGGACCTTGGTAAGACATGGGTCAGGCTATTAGCTCAGGATAATATCAGGTGTTCAGATATTGACGGCAGCAGGGCCTTAGTTAGAGGCAGTGTCAGGGCCTAAGTTAGGACTAGCATCAGAGCCTTTGTTAGGTACAGTGTCAGTGACTGAGTTAGGTGTAGTGTCAGAGCCTTAGTTAGGGACAGTGTCAGGGCCTGCATTAGGACGAGCCTCCAGGCCTCAGTTAGGGACAGGTTCACGGCCTCGGACCTAAATTCAGGGCCTCATTTAGGGACAGAATCAGGGATTTAGCTAGCATAAGGGGATCTACAGCTGAAAGCAACCTGAACACCACCACAAACAGATGCAGAAGTGAACCATGCACGCTCCTATGAAGGAAGATTCCACAGCAGTTGAGTACATTTTGTTTAAAGTTAGTAACACTATAAAAATTATGTTTTGAAGAAAACTATATTCAGAAGATGAATGAATCTCGTTCTAAAGAATCTCTTTAGCTAATCTCGACAGTAGCTAAAGAGCAGGTTAGGTTAAGGTCTAGGGAGAGTGTCAGGAAATGACCTAGGGATAGTGTCAACACCTTAGTTACTTAGCATATCAGGACCTAATTTAGGAGCAGTGAGTGTCAGGGCTTTGGGTAGGAAAAGCGTCAGAGCCTGACTTAGGGAGTGGGACAGGGCCTGAGTGAGGCCTAGCGTCAGGGCCTTAGCTAGAGACAGTGTCAGGGCATGACTTAGGAGCAGCCTAAGAGCCACGGTAGGATCAGCCTCAGGGGCTACGTTAAAGATATTATCAGGGCCTCTGTTAGGGACAGCCTCAAGGCCTCACTTCGAGACAGCATCAGGGCTTCCTTAGGGACAGTTTCAGGACCTTGGTAAGAGATGGGTCAAGAAATTAGCTCAGGATAGTGTCAGGACTTTAGATATTGACGGCCGCAGGGCCTTAGTTAGGGACAGTGTCAGGCCCTGAATTAGGACGAACATCGAGGCCTTAGGTACGGACAGGGTCACAGCCTCGAGAGTAATTTTAGGCCCTTAGTTAAGGACAGCAGCAGGGCTGTAGTTAGCATAAGAGGCACGACATTTGCTAGGGACAGGCTCAGGTTATGGTCTAGGGAGAGTGTCAGGAAAGGACCTAAGCATAGTGTCAAAACCTTAGTTACTGAGAGTATCAGATCCTTATTTAGAACCAGTGTCAGGGCTTCAGGTAGGGACAGCATCAGAGCCTGACTTAGGGAGAGCGACAGGGCCTGAGTGAGGCCTAGCGTCAGGCCCTTAGCTGAGGACACTCTCAGGGCATGACTTAGGAACAGAATCAGCGCCTCTGTTGGATCAGCCTTAGCGTCTTTGTTACAGATATGATCAGGGCCTGACTTAGTCACAGCTTCAAGGCCTCACTTAGGGAAAGCTTCAGGGCCTGAGTTAGGGAAAGCCTCAGTTCTTAAGATAGGGACAGCGACAGGGCTTTCTTAGGGACAGTGTCAGGACCTTGGTTAGAAATATGTCAGGATATTAACTCAGGCTAGTGTCCAGTTTTTAGTTATTGCTGACAGCAGGGCCTATATTAGGGGCAAATTCTGAGCCTTACTTCGAGACAGTGTCAGGGCCTGAGTTAGGACTAGCATCAGAGCCCTTGTAAAGTAGAGTGTCAGGGACTGAGTTAGGTGTAGTGTCAGGGCTTTAGTTAGGGACAGTGTCAGCGCCTCAGTTAGGATGAGCCTCCAACCTCACTTAGGGACAGGTTGACGGCCTCGGGACTAATTTCAGGCTCTTAGTTCGAGACAGCATCAGGGATTTAGTTAGCCTAAGAGGCTCGACAATAGCTAAAGACAAGTTTAGGTTAAGATCTAGGGATAGTGTCAGGAAATGACCTAGGGGTAGTGTCAAGACCATAGCTAATTAGAGCATCAGTGCCTAATTTAGGCCCAGTGTCAGGGCTTCAGGTAGGGACAGAGTCTTAGCCTGACTTAGGGAGAGCGACAGGGCCTGAGTGATGCCTAGAGTCAGGGCCTTAGCTACGGACAGCGTCAGGGCATGACATAGGATCAACTTAAGGGTCTCTGTAAGATCAGCATTAGAGTTTAGTTCAAGACATTATCAGGACCTCTGTGAGGGACAGCCTCAGGGCCTCACTTAGGGACAGTGTCAGGGCTAACTTTGGGAGAGTTTCAGGACCTTGGTAAGACATGGGTCAGGATATTAGCTCAGGATAATGTCAGGACTTTAGATATTGATGGCAGCAGCGCCTACGTTAGGAAAAGTTTCAAGGCGTTAGTTAGGAGTAGCGGGCCTCTGATAGGTCCAGTGTCAGATCCTCAGTTAGCAATAGTGTTAGGGCCTTAGTTAGGGACAGTGTCAGGGCCGGATGTAGGGCGAGCATCTAGGCCTTCGTTCGGGACAGTTTCATGGTCTTGGGACTAAATTCAGTGCCTGAGGTAGGCACAGCCTAAGGGCTTCAGTTAGCATAAGAGGCAGGACATTAGCTAGTGACCCTGTCAGTTTAACATCTAGGGAAAGTGTCAGGAAATGACCTAAGGATAGTGTGAAGACCTTTGTTACGGAGACTCTCAGGGCCTTATTCAGAAGCAGTGTTAGGGCTTCAGGTAGGGACAGCATCAGAGCCTGACTTAGGGAGAGCGATAGGGTCTGAGTGAGGCCTAGCATCAGACACTTAGTGGGGGACACTATCGGGGCATGACTTCGGAGCAGCGTCAGGGCCTCTGTTGGATCAGCCTTAGGGTCTTAGTTAAAGACATGATCAGGGTCTGAGTTAGTCACAGCATCAAGGCCTGAGTTAGTTAGGGAAAGCTTCAGGGCCTCACTTAGGGACAGCGTCAGGGCTTACTTTGGGACAGTTTCAGGACCTTGGTAAGACATGGGACAGGTTTATAGCTCTGGATAATGTCACGACTTTCGATGTTGATGGCAGCAGCCCTTAGTTAGAGACAGTGTCAGGCCCTGAGTTATGACTAGCATCAGAGCCTTTGTTAGATACAATGTACGGGACTGAATTAGGAGTAGAGTCAGGGCCTTAGTTAGTGACAGTGTCAGGGCCTGACTTAGGGAGAGCGACAGGGCCTGAGTGAGGCTTAGCATCAAGCCCTTAGCTGGGCACACTGTCAGGGCATGACTTTGGAGCAGCATCAGCGTCTTTGCTGGATCAGCATTAAGGTCTTCGTTAGGTACATGATCAGGGCCTGAATTAGTCACAGCTTCAAGGCTTCAGTTAAGGAAAGCTTCAGGGCCTGAGTTAGGGACAGCCTCAGGTCTTCACTTAGGGACAGCGTCAGGGCTTACTTTGGGACAGTTTCAGGACCTTGGAAAGACATAGGTCAGGATAGTAGCTCAGGATAATGTCAGGACTTTTGATAGTGATGGCAGCAGGGCCTTAGTTACAGACGGTTTCAGGGCCTGAGTTAGGCCTCGCATCAGAGACTTTGTTAGGTACAGTGTAAGGGACTGAGTTAGGAGTAGTGTCAGGGCCTTGCTTAGGGACAGTGTCAGGGTCTGACTTAGGTGTACTGTCTGAGACCTAGTCATTGACAGTGCTAGGGCCTGAGTTAGGATTAGTGTCAAGGCCTTATTTAGGACCAATTTTAGGGCTTTAGTTTGGACTAGCAACAAAGCCTTTGTTAGGTATCATGCCGGGGCCTCAGTTAGGTGTAGTGTCAGGGCCATTGTTAGGGACAGTATCAGGGCCTGACTTAGGAGAAGTTCAGGGCCTTAGCCAGGGAAAGTGTCAGGGCCTTAGTTAGGGACATTATCAGGGCCTGAATTAGCAGTAGTGTCAAAAGTCTTTAGTGAGGAGAGTAAGGAGTAAGTCAGGACTCAGGCCCTGACACTGTTCTTAAATAAGGCCCTGACATTCCCTGTAACACAGGTCCTCATCTGATTCCTATCATAGGCGCTGATGTTGAACTTAACTAAGGCCCTGACACTGGTCCTAACTAAAGCTGTGACACTACTCTTAACTCAGGCCCTGACACTCTCCCTAACAAAGCCTCTGACACTACTCCTAAATCAGGCACTGACACTGTCCCTAACTAAGGCCCTGACATACACCTAACTCAGGCCCTGACACTGTCTCTAACTAAGGCCCTGATACGACTCCAAACTCAGCACTGACACTGTCACTAACTAAGGCCCTGACACTATTCATAGCTCACGCCCTATCGCAACTCCTAAATCATGCCCTGACAATGTCCCTAACTATGGCCCTGACACTATTCCTAACTCAGGCGCTGACACAATACTTAAAGAAGGCCCTGACATTACTCCTAACTCAGGCCCTGAAAAGGTCCCTAACTAAGGCCGACACAACTCCTAACTCAGGCACTAACACTGTCCCTAAATAAGGCCCTGAAACTATTCCTAACTGAGACGCTGATACAGTACCTAACGAAGGCACTGATGTTACTCCTAACTAAGGCCCTGACACTACTCCTATCTCAAGCAATGACACTGTCCCTAACTTAGGCCCTGACTCTACTCCTGACTCAGGCACTGACACTGGCCCTAACTTAGGCCCTGACACTACTCCTAACTAAGCAACTGACACCGTCCATAACTAAGGCCCGGACACTACTCCTTACTCAGGCACTGACACTGTCCCTAACTAAGGCCCTGACATTACTCCCAACTTAGGCACTGTCACTGTCCCTAACTAAGGCCTTGACACAACTCCCAAATCAGGCACTGACACTGTCCCTAACTAAGGCCCTGACTCTACTCCCATCTCAGCCACTGACACTGTCCCTAAGACCCTGACACTACCTCCAACTCAGGCACTGACACTATCCCTAACTACAGCCCTGACACTTCTCCTAACTCAGGCACTGACACTGTCCCTTACTAATATCCTGACACAACTCCCAACTCAGGCACTGACATTGTTCCTAACATAGGCCCTGACACTAATCCCAACATAGGCACTGAGACTGTCCCAGAATACGCCCTGACAGTACTCCCAACTCAGGCAATGACACTGTCCCTAACTAAGGCCCTGACACTACTTCCAAACTAGGCACTGACATTGTCCCTAACTAAGGCCCTGACAATACTCTCAACTCAGGCACTAACACTGTCCCTAACTAAGGACTTGAGACTCCTCTTAACTCAGGCCCTGGCACAGTCCCTAACAAAGGCCTGCCACTACCCCCAACTCTGGCACTGAGAGTGTCCCTAACTACGGCCATCACACTACTCCTAACTCAGGCACTGACGCTGTCCCTAAGTAAGGCCCTGACACTACTCCCAACGCAGGCACTGACGCTGTCCCTAACTAAGGCTCTGACACTACTCCCAACACAGGCATTGACACTGTCCCTAACTAAGGCCCTCACACTACTACTTACTTAGGCACTGACACGCTACCTAACTAAGGCCCTGAGACTACTTCTACCTCAGACCCTGACACTGTCCCTAACGAAGGGCCTGATACTACTCCCAACACAGGCACTGACACTCTCCCTAACTAAGGCCTTGACACTACTTTTAACTCATGCCCTGATGCTGTCCCCAAAAAAGACCCTGAGACTATTCCCAACTCAGGCACTGACACTCTCCCTAACTAAGACCCTGACACTACTCCCATCTCAGCCACTGACACTGTCCCTAATGCCCTGACACTACTTCCAACTCAGGCACTGACACTGTCCCTAACTAGGCCCTGACACTACTCCCAACTCAGGCACTGACACTGTCCCTACCTAAGGCCCTGACAGAACTCCCAACTCCGGCACTGACACTTTCTCTAACTAAGGCCCTGAAACTACTCACAACTCAGGCCCTGACACTGTTCCTAACTACCGGTCTCAGACTACTCCTAACTTAGGCCCTGACACTATTCCTAACACAGTCACTGACACTGTCCCTAACTAAGGTCCTGAGACTCTTCCTAACTCAGACCCTGACACTGTCCATAACTTAGGCCATGTCACTACTCCCAACTCAGGCACTGACGCTGTTCCTAACTAAGGGTCTGACACTACTCCAAACTGAGACACTGACACGCTTCCAAATTAAGGCCTTGACACTACTCTTAACTCAGGCCCTGACACTGTCCATAATAAAGACCCTGACAAAAATCCCAACTTAGGCACTGACAATGTCCGCAACTAAGGCCCTGACACTCTTCCCGTCTCAGCCACTGACACTGTCCCTAACTATGGCCCTGACACTACTCCCAATGCAAGCACTGGTGCTGTCCCTAACTAAGGCACTGGCACTACTCCCAACTCGCCCTGGCGCTGTCCCTAACTAAGGCTCTGACACTACTCCCAATTCAGGCAATGACAGTGTCCCTAACTGAGGCAATGATACTACTCCCAACTCAAGCACTAAGGCTCTGGATCATTGTGATGACAAGCGCCATGGAGCACTGTGATGACAAGGGCCATGGAACATTTTGATGACAGTGGTCATATGGCATTTTGAATGACAGGGGCCATGAAGCATTGTGATGACAAGAGTCATGGAGACTTGTGATGACAGGGGGCATGGAGCTTTGTGATTTCACAGGCATGGAGCATTTTAGACAAGGGTCATGGAGACTTGTGATGAAAGGGGTCATGGAGACTTGTGATGATAAGGGCATGGAGCATTGTGATGACAAGGGCATGTAGCATTGCGATGACCAAGGTCATGGAGCATTGTGATGACAGGGGTTATGGAGCATTGTGATGACAAGGGCGTAGAGCATTGTGATGACAGTGGTCATGGAACATTGTGACGATAAGGGCATCGAGCCGAGTTAGGGACAGTCTAGCGGCCTTGGGACTAAATTCAGTGCCTGAATTAGGCACAGCATAAGGTCTTTAGTTAGCATAAGAGGTAGGACATTAGCTCGGGACAGGGTTAGGGTAAAGGCTTGGAATCGTGTCAGGAAATGACCTAAGGATAGTGTGAAGACCTTTGTTACCGAGACTCTCAGGGACTTCTTCAGAAGCAGTGTTAGGGCTTCAGGTAGGGACAGCATCAGGACCTGACTTAGGGAGAGCGACAGGGCCTGAGTGAGGCCTAATGTCAGGCCCTTAGCTGGGGACACTGTCAGGGAATGACTTAGGAGCAGCATCAGTGCCTTTGCTGGATCAGCTTTAGGCTCCTAGGTAAAGACATGACCGGAGCCCTAGTTAGTCACAGCGTCAAGGCCTCAGTTAGGGAAAGCTTCAGGGTCTGAGTTACAGACAGCCTCAGGTCTTCACTTAAAGACAGTGACAGGGCTTTCTTCGGGACAGTGTCAGGACCTTGGTTAGAAATGAGTCAGGATATTAGCTCAGGAGAGTGTCAGGATTTTAGGTATTGCTGGCAGCAGGGCCTATATTAAGGACAGATTCTGGGCCTTTGTTAGATTCAGTGTCATGGCCTTAGTTAGGAGTAGTCAGGGCCTTAGTTAGGGAGAGCATTAGGGTTTCAGTTCGCATAAGATGCAGGAGATTATCTCGGGACAGAGTCAGGTTCCAGGCCAGAGATAGTGAAAGGAAATGACCAAGGGATAACGAGAAGACCTTACTTATTGAGAGCATCAGGGCCTTAGTTAGCAGCAGCGTGAGCGCCTTAATCAGGACCAGTGCCAGGGCTTGATGTATGGACAGCATCAGAGCCTAACTAAGGTACAGCAACAGGGCCTAAGTGAGGCCTATCTTTAGGGCCTGAGTAAGGGACAGTATCCGGGCATGACTTAGGAGCAGCATAAAGGCCTCTGTAGGATCAGCATTAGGGTCTTCGTTAAAGCTATTATCAGGGCCTCCGTTAGGGATAGCCTCAAGGCCTCATTTAGGGACAGCGTCAGGGCTTACTTTGGGAAAGTTTCAGGACCTTGGTAAGACATGGGTCAGGCTATTAGCTCAGGATAATATCAGGTGTTCAGATATTGACGGCAGCAGGGCCTTAGTTAGAGGCAGTGTCAGAGCCTAAGTTAGGACTAGCATCAGAGCCTTTGTTAGGTACAGTGTCAGTGACTGAGTTAGGTGTAGTGTCAGAGCCTTAGTTAGGGACAGTGTCAGGGCCTGCATTAGGACGAGCCTCCAGGCCTCAGTTAGGGACAGGTTCACGGCCTCGGACCTAAATTCAGGGCCTCATTTAGGGACAGAATCAGGGATTTAGCTAGCATAAGGGGATCTACAGCTGAAAGCAACCTGAACACCACCACAAACAGATGCAGAAGTGAACCATGCACGCTCCTATGAAGGAAGATTCCACAGCAGTTGAGTACATTTTGTTTAAAGTTAGTAACACTATAAAAATTATGTTTTGAAGAAAACTATATTCAGAAGATGAATGAATCTCGTTCTAAAGAATCTCTTTAGCTAATCTCGACAGTAGCTAAAGAGCAGGTTAGGTTAAGGTCTAGGGAGAGTGTCAGGAAATGACCTAGGGATAGTGTCAACACCTTAGTTACTTAGCATATCAGGACCTAATTTAGGAGCAGTGAGTGTCAGGGCTTTGGGTAGGAACAGCGTCAGAGCCTGACTTAGGGAGTGGGACAGGGCCTGAGTGAGGCCTAGCATCAGGGCCTTAGCTAGAGACAGTGTCAGGGCATGACTTAGGAGCAGCCTAAGAGCCACGGTAGGATCAGCCTCAGGGGCTACGTTAAAGATATTATCAGGGCCTCTGTTAGGGACAGCCTCAAGGCCTCACTTCGAGACAGCATCAGGGCTTCCTTAGGGACAGTTTCAGGACCTTGGTAAGAGATGGGTCAAGAAATTAGCTCAGGATAGTGTCAGGACTTTAGATATTGACGGCCGCAGGGCCTTAGTTAGGGACAGTGTCAGGCCCTGAATTAGGACGAACATCGAGGCCTTAGGTACGGACAGGGTCACAGCCTCGAGAGTAATTTTAGGCCCTTAGTTAAGGACAGCAGCAGGGCTGTAGTTAGCATAAGAGGCACGACATTTGCTAGGGACAGGCTCAGGTTATGGTCTAGGGAGAGTGTCAGGAAAGGACCTAAGCATAGTGTCAAAACCTTAGTTACTGAGAGTATCAGATCCTTATTTAGAACCAGTGTCAGGGCTTCAGGTAGGGACAGCATCAGAGCCTGACTTAGGGAGAGCGACAGGGCCTGAGTGAGGCCGAGCATCAGGCCCTTAGCTGAGGACACTGTCAGGGCATGACTTAGGAACAGAATCAGCGCCTCTGTTGGATCAGCCTTAGCGTCTTTGTTACAGATATGATCAGGGCCTGACTTAGTCACAGCTTCAAGGCCTCACTTAGGGAAAGCTTCAGGGCCTGAGTTAGGGAAAGCCTCAGTTCTTAAGATAGGGACAGCGACAGGGCTTTCTTAGGGACAGTGTCAGGACCTTGGTTAGAAATATGTCAGGATATTAACTCAGGCTAGTGTCCAGTTTTTAGTTATTGCTGACAGCAGGGCCTATATTAGGGGCAAATTCTGAGCCTTACTTCGAGACAGTGTCAGGGCCTGAGTTAGGACTAGCATCAGAGCCCTTGTAAAGTACAGTGTCAGGGACTGAGTTAGGTGTAGTGTCAGGGCTTTAGTTAGGGACAGTGTCAGCGCCTCAGTTAGGATGAGCCTCCAACCTCACTTAGGGACAGGTTGACGGCCTCGGGACTAATTTCAGGCTCTTAGTTCGAGACAGCATCAGGGATTTAGTTAGCCTAAGAGGCTCGACAATAGCTAAAGACAAGTTTAGGTTAAGATCTAGGGATAGTGTCAGGAAATGACCTAGGGGTAGTGTCAAGACCATAGCTAATTAGAGCATCAGTGCCTAATTTAGGCCCAGTGTCAGGGCTTCAGGTAGGGACAGAGTCTTAGCCTGACTTAGGGAGAGCGACAGGGCCTGAGTGATGCCTAGAGTCAGGGCCTTAGCTACGGACAGCGTCAGGGCATGACATAGGATCAACTTAAGGGTCTCTGTAAGATCAGCATTAGAGTTTAGTTCAAGACATTATCAGGACCTCTGTGAGGGACAGCCTCAGGGCCTCACTTAGGGACAGTGTCAGGGCTAACTTTGGGAGAGTTTCAGGACCTTGGTAAGACATGGGTCAGGATATTAGCTCAGGATAATGTCAGGACTTTAGATATTGATGGCAGCAGCGCCTACGTTAGGAAAAGTTTCAAGGCGTTAGTTAGGAGTAGCGGGCCTCTGATAGGTCCAGTGTCAGATCCTCAGTTAGCAATAGTGTTAGGGCCTTAGTTAGGGACAGTGTCAGGGCCGGATGTAGGGCGAGCATCTAGGCCTTCGTTCGGGACAGGTTCATGGTCTTGGGACTAAATTCAGTGCCTGAGGTAGGCACAGCCTAAGGGCTTCAGTTAGCATAAGAGGCAGGACATTAGCTAGTGACCCTGTCAGTTTAACATCTAGGGATAGTGTCAGGAAATGACCTAAGGATAGTGTGAAGACCTTTGTTACGGAGACTCTCAGGGCCTTATTCAGAAGCAGTGTTAGGGCTTCAGGTAGGGACAGCATCAGAGCCTGACTTAGAGAGAGCGTTAGGGTCTGAGTGAGGCCTAGCATCAGACACTTAGTGGGGGACACTATCGGGGCATGACTTAGGAGCAGCGTCAGGGCCTCTGTTGGATCAGCCTTAGGGTCTTAGTTAAAGACCTGATCAGGGTCTGAGTTAGTCACAGCATCAAGGCCTGAGTTAGTTAGGGAAAGCTTCAGGGCCTCACTTAGGGACAGCGTCTGGGCTTACTTTGGGACAGTTTCAAATCCTTGGTAAGACATGGGTCAGGTTTTTAGCTCCGGATAATGTCAGGACTTTCGATGTTGATGGCAGCAGGCCTTGGTTAGAGACAGTGTCAGGCCCTGAGTTACGACTAGCATCAGAGCCTTTGTTAGATACAATGTACGGGACTGAATTAGGAGTAGAGTCAGGGCCTTAGTTAGTGACAGTGTCAGAGCCTGACTTAGGGAGAGCGACAGGGCCTGAGTGAGGCTTAGCATCAGGCCCTTAGCTGGGCACACTGTCAGGGCATGACTTTGGAGCAGCATCAGCGACTTTGCTGGATCAGCATTAAGGTCTTCGTTAGGTACATGATCAGGGCCTGAAGTAGTCACAGCTTCAAGGCTTCAGTTAAGGAAAGCTTCAGGTCCTGAGTTAGGGACAGCCTCAGGTCTTCACTTAGGGACAGCGTCAGGGCTTACTTTGGGACAGTTTCAGGACCTTGGAAAGACATAGGTCAGGATAGTAGCTCAGGATAATGTCAGGACTTTTGATAGTGATGGCAGCAGGGCCTTAGTTACAGACGGTTTCAGGGCCTGAGTTAGGCCTCGCATCAGAGACTTTGTTAGGTACAGTGTAAGGGACTGAGTTAGGAGTAGTGTCAGGGCCTTGCTTAGGGACAGTGTCAGGGTCTGACTTAGGTGTACTGTCTGAGACCTAGTCATTGACAGTGCTAGGGCCTGAGTTAGGATTAGTGTCAAGGCCTTATTTAGGAACAATTTCAGGGCCTTAGTTTGGACTAGCATCAGAGCCATTGTTAGGAATTGTATGAGGGCCTGAGTTAGGCATACTATCAGGGCCTTAGTTAAGGACAGTTTTAGGGCCTGAGTTAGGATTAGTGTCAAGGCCTTATTTAGGACCAATTTTAGGGCTTTAGTTAGGACTAGCAACAAAGCCTTTGTTAGGTATCATGTTGGGGCCTCAGTTAGGTGTAGTGTCAGGGCCATTGTTAGGGACAGTATCAGGGCCTGAATTAGCAGTAGTGTCAAAAGTCTTTAGTGAGGAGAGTAAGGAGTAAGTCAGGACTCAGGCCCTGACACTGTTCTTAAATAAGGCCGTGACATTCCCTGTAACACAGGTCCTGATCTGATTCCTATCATAGGCACTGATGTTGGACTTAACTAAGGCCCTGACACTGGTCCTAACTAAAGCTGTGACACTACTCTTAACTCAGGCCCTGACACTGTCCCTAACAAAGCCTCTGACACTACTCCTAAATCAGGCACTGACACTGTCCCTAACTAAGGCCCTGACATACACCTAACTCAGGCCCTGACACTGTCTCTAACTAAGGCCCTGATACGACTCCAAACTCAGCACTGACACTGTCACTAACTAAGGCCCTGACACTATTCATAGCTCACGCCCTATCGCAACTCCTAAATCATGCCCTGACAATGTCCCTAACTATGGCCCTGACACTATTCCTAACTCAGGCGCTGACACAATACTTAAAGAAGGCCCTGACATTACTCCTAACTCAGGCCCTGAAAAGGTCCCTAACTAAGGCCGACACAACTCCTAACTCAGGCACTAACACTGTCCCTAAATAAGGCCCTGAAACTATTCCTAACTGAGACGCTGATACAGTACCTAACGAAGGCACTGATGCTACTCCTAACTAAGGCCCTGACACTACTCCTATCTCAAGCAATGACACTGTCCCTAACTTAGGCCCTGACTCTACTCCTGACTCAGGCACTGACACTGGCCCTAACTTAGGCCCTGACACTACTCCTAACTAAGCAACTGACACCGTCCATAACTAAGGCCCGGACACTACTCCTTACTCAGGCACTGACACTGTCCCTAACTAAGGCCCTGACATTACTCCCAACTTAGGCACTGTCACTGTCCCTAACTAAGGCCTTGACACAACTCCCAAATCAGGCACTGACACTGTCCCTAACTAAGGCCCTGACTCTACTCCCATCTCAGCCACTGACACTGTCCCTAAGACCCTGACACTACCTCCAACTCAGGCACTGACACTATCCCTAACTACAGCCCTGACACTTCTCCTAACTCAGGCACTGACACTGTCCCTTACTAATATCCTGACACAACTCCCAACTCAGGCACTGACATTGTTCCTAACATAGGCCCTGACACTAATCCCAACATAGGCACTGAGACTGTCCCAGAATACGCCCTGACAGTACTCCCAACTCAGGCAATGACACTGTCCCTAACTAAGGCCCTGACACTACTTCCAAACTAGGCACTGACATTGTCCCTAACTAAGGCCCTGACAATACTCTCAACTCAGGCACTAACACTGTCCCTAACTAAGGACTTGAGACTCCTCTTAACTCAGGCCCTGGCACAGTCCCTAACAAAGGCCTGCCACTACCCCCAACTCTGGCACTGAGAGTGTCCCTAACTACGGCCATCACACTACTCCTAACTCAGGCACTGACGCTGTCCCTAAGTTAGGCCCCGACACTACTCCCAACGCAGGCACTGACGCTGTCCCTAACTAAGGCTCTGACACTACTCCCAACACAGGCATTGACACTGTCCCTAACTAAGGCCCTCACACTACTACTTACTTAGGCACTGACACGCTACCTAACTAAGGCCCTGAGACTACTTCTACCTCAGACCCTGACACTGTCCCTAACGAAGGGCCTGATACTACTCCCAACACAGGCACTGACACTCTCCCTAACTAAGGCCTTGACACTACTTTTAACTCATGCCCTGATGCTGTCCCCAAAAAAGACCCTGAGACTATTCCCAACTCAGGCACTGACACTCTCCCTAACTAAGACCCTGACACTACTCCCATCTCAGCCACTGACACTGTCCCTAATGCCCTGACACTACTTCCAACTCAGGCACTGACACTGTCCCTAACTAGGCCCTGACACTACTCCCAACTCAGGCACTGACACTGTCCCTACCTAAGGCCCTGACAGAACTCCCAACTCCGGCACTGACACTTTCTCTAACTAAGGCCCTGAAACTACTCACAACTCAGGCCCTGACACTGTTCCTAACTACCGGTCTCAGACTACTCCTAACTTAGGCCCTGACACTATTCCTAACACAGTCACTGACACTGTCCCTAACTAAGGTCCTGAGACTCTTCCTAACTCAGACCCTGACACTGTCCATAACTTAGGCCATGTCACTACTCCCAACTCAGGCACTGACGCTGTTCCTAACTAAGGGTCTGACACTACTCCAAACTGAGACACTGACACGCTTCCAAATTAAGGCCTTGACACTACTCTTAACTCAGGCCCTGACACTGTCCATAATAAAGACCCTGACAAAAATCCCAACTTAGGCACTGACAATGTCCGCAACTAAGGCCCTGACACTCTTCCCATCTCAGCCACTGACACTGTCCCTAACTATGGCCCTGACACTACTCCCAATGCAAGCACTGGTGCTGTCCCTAACTAAGGCACTGGCACTACTCCCAACTCGCCCTGGCGCTGTCCCTAACTAAGGCTCTGACACTACTCCCAATTCAGGCAATGACAGTGTCCCTAACTGAGGCAATGATACTACTCCCAACTCAAGCACTAAGGCTCTGGATCATTGTGATGACAAGCGCCATGGAGCACTGTGATGACAAGGGCCATGGAACATTTTGATGACAGTGGTCATATGGCATTTTGAATGACAGGGGCCATGAAGCATTGTGATGACAAGAGTCATGGAGACTTGTGATGACAGGGGGCATGGAGCTTTGTGATTTCACAGGCATGGAGCATTTTAGACAAGGGTCATGGAGACTTGTGATGAAAGGGGTCATGGAGACTTGTGATGATAAGGGCATGGAGCATTGTGATGACAAGGGCATGTAGCATTGCGATGACCAAGGTCATGGAGCATTGTGATGACAGGGGTTATGGAGCATTGTGATGACAAGGGCGTAGAGCATTGTGATGACAGTGGTCATGGAACATTGTGACGATAAGGGCATCGAGCCGAGTTAGGGACAGTCTAGCGGCCTTGGGACTAAATTCAGTGCCTGAATTAGGCACAGCATAAGGTCTTTAGTTAGCATAAGAGGTAGGACATTAGCTCGGGACAGGGTTAGGGTAAAGGCTTGGAATCGTGTCAGGAAATGACCTAAGGATAGTGTGAAGACCTTTGTTACCGAGACTCTCAGGGACTTATTCAGAAGCAGTGTTAGGGCTTCAGGTAGGGACAGCATCAGGGCCTGACTTAGGGAGAGCGACAGGGCCTGAGTGAGGCCTAATGTCAGGCCCTTAGCTGGGGACACTGTCAGGGAATGACTTAGGAGCAGCATCAGTGCCTTTGTTGGATCAGCTTTAGGCTCCTAGGTAAAGACATGACCGGAGCCCTAGTTACTCACAGCGTCAAGGCCTCAGTTAGGGAAAGCTTCAGGGTCTGAGTTACAGACAGCCTCAGGTCTTCACTTAAAGACAGTGACAGGGCTTTCTTCGGGACAGTGTCAGGACCTTGGTTAGAAATGAGTCAGGATATTAGCTCAGGAGAGTGTCAGGATTTTAGGTATTGCTGGCAGCAGGGCCTATATTAAGGACAGATTCTGGGCCTTTGTTAGATTCAGTGTCATGGCCTTAGTTAGGAGTAGTCAGGGCCTTAGTTCGGGAGAGCATTAGGGTTTCAGTTCGCATAAGATGCAGGAGATTATCTCGGGACAGAGTCAGGTTCCAGGCCAGAGATAGTGAAAGGAAATGACCAAGGGATAACGAGAAGACCTTACTTATTGAGAGCATCAGGGCCTTAGTTAGCAGCAGCGTGAGCGCCTTAATCAGGACCAGTGCCAGGGCTTGATGTATGGACAGCATCAGAGCCTAACTAAGGTACAGCAACAGGGCCTAAGTGAGGCCTATCTTTAGGGCCTGAGTAAGGGACAGTATCCGGGCATGACTTAGGAGCAGCATAAAGGCCTCTGTAGGATCAGCATTAGGGTCTTCGTTAAAGCTATTATCAGGGCCTCCGTTAGGGATAGCCTCAAGGCCTCATTTAGGGACAGCGTCAGGGCTTACTTTGGGAAAGTTTCAGGACCTTGGTAAGACATGGGTCAGGCTATTAGCTCAGGATAATATCAGGTGTTCAGATATTGATGGCAGCAGGGCCTTAGTTAGAGGCAGTGTCAGGGCCTAAGTTAGGACTAGCATCAGAGCCTTTGTTAGGTACAGTGTCAGTGACTGAGTTAGGTGTAGTGTCAGAGCCTTAGTTAGGGACAGTGTCAGGGCCTGCATTAGGACGAGCCTCCAGGCCTCAGTTAGGGACAGGTTCACGGCCTCGGACCTAAATTCAGGGCCTCATTTAGGGACAGAATCAGGGATTTAGCTAGCATAAGGGGATCTACAGCTGAAAGCAACCTGAACACCACCACAAACAGATGCAGAAGTGAACCATGCACGCTCCTATGAAGGAAGATTCCACAGCAGTTGAGTACATTTTGTTTAAAGTTAGTAACACTATAAAAATTATGTTTTGAAGAAAACTATATTCAGAAGATGAATGAATCTCGTTCTAAAGAATCTCTTTAGCTAATCTCGACAGTAGCTAAAGAGCAGGTTAGGTTAAGGTCTAGGGAGAGTGTCAGGAAATGACCTAGGGATAGTGTCAACACCTTAGTTACTTAGCATATCAGGACCTAATTTAGGAGCAGTGAGTGTCAGGGCTTTGGGTAGGAAAAGCGTCAGAGCCTGACTTAGGGAGTGGGACAGGGCCTGAGTGAGGCCTAGCGTCAGGGCCTTAGCTAGAGACAGTGTCAGGGCATGACTTAGGAGCAGCCTAAGAGCCACGGTAGGATCAGCCTCAGGGGCTACGTTAAAGATATTATCAGGGCCTCTGTTAGGGACAGCCTCAAGGCCTCACTTCGAGACAGCATCAGGGCTTCCTTAGGGACAGTTTCAGGACCTTGGTAAGAGATGGGTCAAGAAATTAGCTCAGGATAGTGTCAGGACTTTAGATATTGACGGCCGCAGGGCCTTAGTTAGGGACAGTGTCAGGCCCTGAATTAGGACGAACATCGAGGCCTTAGGTACGGACAGGGTCACAGCCTCGAGAGTAATTTTAGGCCCTTAGTTAAGGACAGCAGCAGGGCTGTAGTTAGCATAAGAGGCACGACATTTGCTAGGGACAGGCTCAGGTTATGGTCTAGGGAGAGTGTCAGGAAAGGACCTAAGCATAGTGTCAAAACCTTAGTTACTGAGAGTATCAGATCCTTATTTAGAACCAGTGTCAGGGCTTCAGGTAGGGACAGCATCAGAGCCTGACTTAGGGAGAGCGACAGGGCCTGAGTGAGGCCTAGCGTCAGGCCCTTAGCTGAGGACACTGTCAGGGCATGACTTAGGAACAGAATCAGCGCCTCTGTTGGATCAGCCTTAGCGTCTTTGTTACAGATATGATCAGGGCCTGACTTAGTCACAGCTTCAAGGCCTCACTTAGGGAAAGCTTCAGGGCCTGAGTTAGGGAAAGCCTCAGTTCTTAAGATAGGGACAGCGACAGGGCTTTCTTAGGGACAGTGTCAGGACCTTGGTTAGAAATATGTCAGGATATTAACTCAGGCTAGTGTCCAGTTTTTAGTTATTGCTGACAGCAGGGCCTATATTAGGGGCAAATTCTGAGCCTTACTTCGAGACAGTGTCAGGGCCTGAGTTAGGACTAGCATCAGAGCCCTTGTAAAGTACAGTGTCAGGGACTGAGTTAGGTGTAGTGTCAGGGCTTTAGTTAGGGACAGTGTCAGCGCCTCAGTTAGGATGAGCCTCCAACCTCACTTAGGGACAGGTTGACGGCCTCGGGACTAATTTCAGGCTCTTAGTTCGAGACAGCATCAGGGATTTAGTTAGCCTAAGAGGCTCGACAATAGCTAAAGACAAGTTTAGGTTAAGATCTAGGGATAGTGTCAGGAAATGACCTAGGGGTAGTGTCAAGACCATAGCTAATTAGAGCATCAGTGCCTAATTTAGGCCCAGTGTCAGGGCTTCAGGTAGGGACAGAGTCTTAGCCTGACTTAGGGAGAGCGACAGGGCCTGAGTGATGCCTAGAGTCAGGGCCTTAGCTACGGACAGCGTCAGGGCATGACATAGGATCAACTTAAGGGTCTCTGTAAGATCAGCATTAGAGTTTAGTTCAAGACATTATCAGGACCTCTGTGAGGGACAGCCTCAGGGCCTCACTTAGGGACAGTGTCAGGGCTAACTTTGGGAGAGTTTCAGGACCTTGGTAAGACATGGGTCAGGATATTAGCTCAGGATAATGTCAGGACTTTAGATATTGATGGCAGCAGCGCCTACGTTAGGAAAAGTTTCAAGGCGTTAGTTAGGAGTAGCGGGCCTCTGATAGGTCCAGTGTCAGATCCTCAGTTAGCAATAGTGTTAGGGCCTTAGTTAGGGACAGTGTCAGGGCCGGATGTAGGGCGAGCATCTAGGCCTTCGTTCGGGACAGGTTCATGGTCTTGGGACTAAATTCAGTGCCTGAGGTAGGCACAGCCTAAGGGCTTCAGTTAGCATAAGAGGCAGGACATTAGCTAGTGACCCTGTCAGTTTAACATCTAGGGATAGTGTCAGGAAATGACCTAAGGATAGTGTGAAGACCTTTGTTACGGAGACTCTCAGGGCCTTATTCAGAAGCAGTGTTAGGGCTTCAGGTAGGGACAGCATCAGAGCCTGACTTAGAGAGAGCGTTAGGGTCTGAGTGAGGCCTAGCATCAGACACTTAGTGGGGGACACTATCGGGGCATGACTTAGGAGCAGCGTCAGGGCCTCTGTTGGATCAGCCTTAGGGTCTTAGTTAAAGACCTGATCAGGGTCTGAGTTAGTCACAGCATCAAGGCCTGAGTTAGTTAGGGAAAGCTTCAGGGCCTCACTTAGGGACAGCGTCTGGGCTTACTTTGGGACAGTTTCAAATCCTTGGTAAGACATGGGTCAGGTTTTTAGCTCCGGATAATGTCAGGACTTTCGATGTTGATGGCAGCAGGCCTTGGTTAGAGACAGTGTCAGGCCCTGAGTTACGACTAGCATCAGAGCCTTTGTTAGATACAATGTACGGGACTGAATTAGGAGTAGAGTCAGGGCCTTAGTTAGTGACAGTGTCAGAGCCTGACTTAGGGAGAGCGACAGGGCCTGAGTGAGGCTTAGCATCAGGCCCTTAGCTGGGCACACTGTCAGGGCATGACTTTGGAGCAGCATCAGCGACTTTGCTGGATCAGCATTAAGGTCTTCGTTAGGTACATGATCAGGGCCTGAAGTAGTCACAGCTTCAAGGCTTCAGTTAAGGAAAGCTTCAGGTCCTGAGTTAGGGACAGCCTCAGGTCTTCACTTAGGGACAGCGTCAGGGCTTACTTTGGGACAGTTTCAGGACCTTGGAAAGACATAGGTCAGGATAGTAGCTCAGGATAATGTCAGGACTTTTGATAGTGATGGCAGCAGGGCCTTAGTTACAGACGGTTTCAGGGCCTGAGTTAGGCCTCGCATCAGAGACTTTGTTAGGTACAGTGTAAGGGACTGAGTTAGGAGTAGTGTCAGGGCCTTGCTTAGGGACAGTGTCAGGGTCTGACTTAGGTGTACTGTCTGAGACCTAGTCATTGACAGTGCTAGGGCCTGAGTTAGGATTAGTGTCAAGGCCTTATTTAGGAACAATTTCAGGGCCTTAGTTTGGACTAGCATCAGAGCCATTGTTAGGAATTGTATGAGGGCCTGAGTTAGGCATACTATCAGGGCCTTAGTTAAGGACAGTTTTAGGGCCTGAGTTAGGATTAGTGTCAAGGCCTTATTTAGGACCAATTTTAGGGCTTTAGTTAGGACTAGCAACAAAGCCTTTGTTAGGTATCATGTTGGGGCCTCAGTTAGGTGTAGTGTCAGGGCCATTGTTAGGGACAGTATCAGGGCCTGAATTAGCAGTAGTGTCAAAAGTCTTTAGTGAGGAGAGTAAGGAGTAAGTCAGGACTCAGGCCCTGACACTGTTCTTAAATAAGGCCGTGACATTCCCTGTAACACAGGTCCTGATCTGATTCCTATCATAGGCACTGATGTTGGACTTAACTAAGGCCCTGACACTGGTCCTAACTAAAGCTGTGACACTACTCTTAACTCAGGCCCTGACACTGTCCCTAACAAAGCCTCTGACACTACTCCTAAATCAGGCACTGACACTGTCCCTAACTAAGGCCCTGACATACACCTAACTCAGGCCCTGACACTGTCTCTAACTAAGGCCCTGATACGACTCCAAACTCAGCACTGACACTGTCACTAACTAAGGCCCTGACACTATTCATAGCTCACGCCCTATCGCAACTCCTAAATCATGCCCTGACAATGTCCCTAACTATGGCCCTGACACTATTCCTAACTCAGGCGCTGACACAATACTTAAAGAAGGCCCTGACATTACTCCTAACTCAGGCCCTGAAAAGGTCCCTAACTAAGGCCGACACAACTCCTAACTCAGGCACTAACACTGTCCCTAAATAAGGCCCTGAAACTATTCCTAACTGAGACGCTGATACAGTACCTAACGAAGGCACTGATGCTACTCCTAACTAAGGCCCTGACACTACTCCTATCTCAAGCAATGACACTGTCCCTAACTTAGGCCCTGACTCTACTCCTGACTCAGGCACTGACACTGGCCCTAACTTAGGCCCTGACACTACTCCTAACTAAGCAACTGACACCGTCCATAACTAAGGCCCGGACACTACTCCTTACTCAGGCACTGACACTGTCCCTAACTAAGGCCCTGACATTACTCCCAACTTAGGCACTGTCACTGTCCCTAACTAAGGCCTTGACACAACTCCCAAATCAGGCACTGACACTGTCCCTAACTAAGGCCCTGACTCTACTCCCATCTCAGCCACTGACACTGTCCCTAAGACCCTGACACTACCTCCAACTCAGGCACTGACACTATCCCTAACTACAGCCCTGACACTTCTCCTAACTCAGGCACTGACACTGTCCCTTACTAATATCCTGACACAACTCCCAACTCAGGCACTGACATTGTTCCTAACATAGGCCCTGACACTAATCCCAACATAGGCACTGAGACTGTCCCAGAATACGCCCTGACAGTACTCCCAACTCAGGCAATGACACTGTCCCTAACTAAGGCCCTGACACTACTTCCAAACTAGGCACTGACATTGTCCCTAACTAAGGCCCTGACAATACTCTCAACTCAGGCACTAACACTGTCCCTAACTAAGGACTTGAGACTCCTCTTAACTCAGGCCCTGGCACAGTCCCTAACAAAGGCCTGCCACTACCCCCAACTCTGGCACTGAGAGTGTCCCTAACTACGGCCATCACACTACTCCTAACTCAGGCACTGACGCTGTCCCTAAGTTAGGCCCCGACACTACTCCCAACGCAGGCACTGACGCTGTCCCTAACTAAGGCTCTGACACTACTCCCAACACAGGCATTGACACTGTCCCTAACTAAGGCCCTCACACTACTACTTACTTAGGCACTGACACGCTACCTAACTAAGGCCCTGAGACTACTTCTACCTCAGACCCTGACACTGTCCCTAACGAAGGGCCTGATACTACTCCCAACACAGGCACTGACACTCTCCCTAACTAAGGCCTTGACACTACTTTTAACTCATGCCCTGATGCTGTCCCCAAAAAAGACCCTGAGACTATTCCCAACTCAGGCACTGACACTCTCCCTAACTAAGACCCTGACACTACTCCCATCTCAGCCACTGACACTGTCCCTAATGCCCTGACACTACTTCCAACTCAGGCACTGACACTGTCCCTAACTAGGCCCTGACACTACTCCCAACTCAGGCACTGACACTGTCCCTACCTAAGGCCCTGACAGAACTCCCAACTCCGGCACTGACACTTTCTCTAACTAAGGCCCTGAAACTACTCACAACTCAGGCCCTGACACTGTTCCTAACTACCGGTCTCAGACTACTCCTAACTTAGGCCCTGACACTATTCCTAACACAGTCACTGACACTGTCCCTAACTAAGGTCCTGAGACTCTTCCTAACTCAGACCCTGACACTGTCCATAACTTAGGCCATGTCACTACTCCCAACTCAGGCACTGACGCTGTTCCTAACTAAGGGTCTGACACTACTCCAAACTGAGACACTGACACGCTTCCAAATTAAGGCCTTGACACTACTCTTAACTCAGGCCCTGACACTGTCCATAATAAAGACCCTGACAAAAATCCCAACTTAGGCACTGACAATGTCCGCAACTAAGGCCCTGACACTCTTCCCATCTCAGCCACTGACACTGTCCCTAACTATGGCCCTGACACTACTCCCAATGCAAGCACTGGTGCTGTCCCTAACTAAGGCACTGGCACTACTCCCAACTCGCCCTGGCGCTGTCCCTAACTAAGGCTCTGACACTACTCCCAATTCAGGCAATGACAGTGTCCCTAACTGAGGCAATGATACTACTCCCAACTCAAGCACTAAGGCTCTGGATCATTGTGATGACAAGCGCCATGGAGCACTGTGATGACAAGGGCCATGGAACATTTTGATGACAGTGGTCATATGGCATTTTGAATGACAGGGGCCATGAAGCATTGTGATGACAAGAGTCATGGAGACTTGTGATGACAGGGGGCATGGAGCTTTGTGATTTCACAGGCATGGAGCATTTTAGACAAGGGTCATGGAGACTTGTGATGAAAGGGGTCATGGAGACTTGTGATGATAAGGGCATGGAGCATTGTGATGACAAGGGCATGTAGCATTGCGATGACCAAGGTCATGGAGCATTGTGATGACAGGGGTTATGGAGCATTGTGATGACAAGGGCGTAGAGCATTGTGATGACAGTGGTCATGGAACATTGTGACGATAAGGGCATCGAGCCGAGTTAGGGACAGTCTAGCGGCCTTGGGACTAAATTCAGTGCCTGAATTAGGCACAGCATAAGGTCTTTAGTTAGCATAAGAGGTAGGACATTAGCTCGGGACAGGGTTAGGGTAAAGGCTTGGAATCGTGTCAGGAAATGACCTAAGGATAGTGTGAAGACCTTTGTTACCGAGACTCTCAGGGACTTATTCAGAAGCAGTGTTAGGGCTTCAGGTAGGGACAGCATCAGGGCCTGACTTAGGGAGAGCGACAGGGCCTGAGTGAGGCCTAATGTCAGGCCCTTAGCTGGGGACACTGTCAGGGAATGACTTAGGAGCAGCATCAGTGCCTTTGTTGGATCAGCTTTAGGCTCCTAGGTAAAGACATGACCGGAGCCCTAGTTACTCACAGCGTCAAGGCCTCAGTTAGGGAAAGCTTCAGGGTCTGAGTTACAGACAGCCTCAGGTCTTCACTTAAAGACAGTGACAGGGCTTTCTTCGGGACAGTGTCAGGACCTTGGTTAGAAATGAGTCAGGATATTAGCTCAGGAGAGTGTCAGGATTTTAGGTATTGCTGGCAGCAGGGCCTATATTAAGGACAGATTCTGGGCCTTTGTTAGATTCAGTGTCATGGCCTTAGTTAGGAGTAGTCAGGGCCTTAGTTCGGGAGAGCATTAGGGTTTCAGTTCGCATAAGATGCAGGAGATTATCTCGGGACAGAGTCAGGTTCCAGGCCAGAGATAGTGAAAGGAAATGACCAAGGGATAACGAGAAGACCTTACTTATTGAGAGCATCAGGGCCTTAGTTAGCAGCAGCGTGAGCGCCTTAATCAGGACCAGTGCCAGGGCTTGATGTATGGACAGCATCAGAGCCTAACTAAGGTACAGCAACAGGGCCTAAGTGAGGCCTATCTTTAGGGCCTGAGTAAGGGACAGTATCCGGGCATGACTTAGGAGCAGCATAAAGGCCTCTGTAGGATCAGCATTAGGGTCTTCGTTAAAGCTATTATCAGGGCCTCCGTTAGGGATAGCCTCAAGGCCTCATTTAGGGACAGCGTCAGGGCTTACTTTGGGAAAGTTTCAGGACCTTGGTAAGACATGGGTCAGGCTATTAGCTCAGGATAATATCAGGTGTTCAGATATTGATGGCAGCAGGGCCTTAGTTAGAGGCAGTGTCAGGGCCTAAGTTAGGACTAGCATCAGAGCCTTTGTTAGGTACAGTGTCAGTGACTGAGTTAGGTGTAGTGTCAGAGCCTTAGTTAGGGACAGTGTCAGGGCCTGCATTAGGACGAGCCTCCAGGCCTCAGTTAGGGACAGGTTCACGGCCTCGGACCTAAATTCAGGGCCTCATTTAGGGACAGAATCAGGGATTTAGCTAGCATAAGGGGATCTACAGCTGAAAGCAACCTGAACACCACCACAAACAGATGCAGAAGTGAACCATGCACGCTCCTATGAAGGAAGATTCCACAGCAGTTGAGTACATTTTGTTTAAAGTTAGTAACACTATAAAAATTATGTTTTGAAGAAAACTATATTCAGAAGATGAATGAATCTCGTTCTAAAGAATCTCTTTAGCTAATCTCGACAGTAGCTAAAGAGCAGGTTAGGTTAAGGTCTAGGGAGAGTGTCAGGAAATGACCTAGGGATAGTGTCAACACCTTAGTTACTTAGCATATCAGGACCTAATTTAGGAGCAGTGAGTGTCAGGGCTTTGGGTAGGAAAAGCGTCAGAGCCTGACTTAGGGAGTGGGACAGGGCCTGAGTGAGGCCTAGCGTCAGGGCCTTAGCTAGAGACAGTGTCAGGGCATGACTTAGGAGCAGCCTAAGAGCCACGGTAGGATCAGCCTCAGGGGCTACGTTAAAGATATTATCAGGGCCTCTGTTAGGGACAGCCTCAAGGCCTCACTTCGAGACAGCATCAGGGCTTCCTTAGGGACAGTTTCAGGACCTTGGTAAGAGATGGGTCAAGAAATTAGCTCAGGATAGTGTCAGGACTTTAGATATTGACGGCCGCAGGGCCTTAGTTAGGGACAGTGTCAGGCCCTGAATTAGGACGAACATCGAGGCCTTAGGTACGGACAGGGTCACAGCCTCGAGAGTAATTTTAGGCCCTTAGTTAAGGACAGCAGCAGGGCTGTAGTTAGCATAAGAGGCACGACATTTGCTAGGGACAGGCTCAGGTTATGGTCTAGGGAGAGTGTCAGGAAAGGACCTAAGCATAGTGTCAAAACCTTAGTTACTGAGAGTATCAGATCCTTATTTAGAACCAGTGTCAGGGCTTCAGGTAGGGACAGCATCAGAGCCTGACTTAGGGAGAGCGACAGGGCCTGAGTGAGGCCTAGCGTCAGGCCCTTAGCTGAGGACACTGTCAGGGCATGACTTAGGAACAGAATCAGCGCCTCTGTTGGATCAGCCTTAGCGTCTTTGTTACAGATATGATCAGGGCCTGACTTAGTCACAGCTTCAAGGCCTCACTTAGGGAAAGCTTCAGGGCCTGAGTTAGGGAAAGCCTCAGTTCTTAAGATAGGGACAGCGACAGGGCTTTCTTAGGGACAGTGTCAGGACCTTGGTTAGAAATATGTCAGGATATTAACTCAGGCTAGTGTCCAGTTTTTAGTTATTGCTGACAGCAGGGCCTATATTAGGGGCAAATTCTGAGCCTTACTTCGAGACAGTGTCAGGGCCTGAGTTAGGACTAGCATCAGAGCCCTTGTAAAGTAGAGTGTCAGGGACTGAGTTAGGTGTAGTGTCAGGGCTTTAGTTAGGGACAGTGTCAGCGCCTCAGTTAGGATGAGCCTCCAACCTCACTTAGGGACAGGTTGACGGCCTCGGGACTAATTTCAGGCTCTTAGTTCGAGACAGCATCAGGGATTTAGTTAGCCTAAGAGGCTCGACAATAGCTAAAGACAAGTTTAGGTTAAGATCTAGGGATAGTGTCAGGAAATGACCTAGGGGTAGTGTCAAGACCATAGCTAATTAGAGCATCAGTGCCTAATTTAGGCCCAGTGTCAGGGCTTCAGGTAGGGACAGAGTCTTAGCCTGACTTAGGGAGAGCGACAGGGCCTGAGTGATGCCTAGAGTCAGGGCCTTAGCTACGGACAGCGTCAGGGCATGACATAGGATCAACTTAAGGGTCTCTGTAAGATCAGCATTAGAGTTTAGTTCAAGACATTATCAGGACCTCTGTGAGGGACAGCCTCAGGGCCTCACTTAGGGACAGTGTCAGGGCTAACTTTGGGAGAGTTTCAGGACCTTGGTAAGACATGGGTCAGGATATTAGCTCAGGATAATGTCAGGACTTTAGATATTGATGGCAGCAGCGCCTACGTTAGGAAAAGTTTCAAGGCGTTAGTTAGGAGTAGCGGGCCTCTGATAGGTCCAGTGTCAGATCCTCAGTTAGCAATAGTGTTAGGGCCTTAGTTAGGGACAGTGTCAGGGCCGGATGTAGGGCGAGCATCTAGGCCTTCGTTCGGGACAGTTTCATGGTCTTGGGACTAAATTCAGTGCCTGAGGTAGGCACAGCCTAAGGGCTTCAGTTAGCATAAGAGGCAGGACATTAGCTAGTGACCCTGTCAGTTTAACATCTAGGGAAAGTGTCAGGAAATGACCTAAGGATAGTGTGAAGACCTTTGTTACGGAGACTCTCAGGGCCTTATTCAGAAGCAGTGTTAGGGCTTCAGGTAGGGACAGCATCAGAGCCTGACTTAGGGAGAGCGATAGGGTCTGAGTGAGGCCTAGCATCAGACACTTAGTGGGGGACACTATCGGGGCATGACTTCGGAGCAGCGTCAGGGCCTCTGTTGGATCAGCCTTAGGGTCTTAGTTAAAGACATGATCAGGGTCTGAGTTAGTCACAGCATCAAGGCCTGAGTTAGTTAGGGAAAGCTTCAGGGCCTCACTTAGGGACAGCGTCAGGGCTTACTTTGGGACAGTTTCAGGACCTTGGTAAGACATGGGACAGGTTTATAGCTCTGGATAATGTCACGACTTTCGATGTTGATGGCAGCAGCCCTTAGTTAGAGACAGTGTCAGGCCCTGAGTTATGACTAGCATCAGAGCCTTTGTTAGATACAATGTACGGGACTGAATTAGGAGTAGAGTCAGGGCCTTAGTTAGTGACAGTGTCAGGGCCTGACTTAGGGAGAGCGACAGGGCCTGAGTGAGGCTTAGCATCAAGCCCTTAGCTGGGCACACTGTCAGGGCATGACTTTGGAGCAGCATCAGCGTCTTTGCTGGATCAGCATTAAGGTCTTCGTTAGGTACATGATCAGGGCCTGAATTAGTCACAGCTTCAAGGCTTCAGTTAAGGAAAGCTTCAGGGCCTGAGTTAGGGACAGCCTCAGGTCTTCACTTAGGGACAGCGTCAGGGCTTACTTTGGGACAGTTTCAGGACCTTGGAAAGACATAGGTCAGGATAGTAGCTCAGGATAATGTCAGGACTTTTGATAGTGATGGCAGCAGGGCCTTAGTTACAGACGGTTTCAGGGCCTGAGTTAGGCCTCGCATCAGAGACTTTGTTAGGTACAGTGTAAGGGACTGAGTTAGGAGTAGTGTCAGGGCCTTGCTTAGGGACAGTGTCAGGGTCTGACTTAGGTGTACTGTCTGAGACCTAGTCATTGACAGTGCTAGGGCCTGAGTTAGGATTAGTGTCAAGGCCTTATTTAGGACCAATTTTAGGGCTTTAGTTTGGACTAGCAACAAAGCCTTTGTTAGGTATCATGCCGGGGCCTCAGTTAGGTGTAGTGTCAGGGCCATTGTTAGGGACAGTATCAGGGCCTGACTTAGGAGAAGTTCAGGGCCTTAGCCAGGGAAAGTGTCAGGGCCTTAGTTAGGGACATTATCAGGGCCTGAATTAGCAGTAGTGTCAAAAGTCTTTAGTGAGGAGAGTAAGGAGTAAGTCAGGACTCAGGCCCTGACACTGTTCTTAAATAAGGCCCTGACATTCCCTGTAACACAGGTCCTCATCTGATTCCTATCATAGGCGCTGATGTTGAACTTAACTAAGGCCCTGACACTGGTCCTAACTAAAGCTGTGACACTACTCTTAACTCAGGCCCTGACACTCTCCCTAACAAAGCCTCTGACACTACTCCTAAATCAGGCACTGACACTGTCCCTAACTAAGGCCCTGACATACACCTAACTCAGGCCCTGACACTGTCTCTAACTAAGGCCCTGATACGACTCCAAACTCAGCACTGACACTGTCACTAACTAAGGCCCTGACACTATTCATAGCTCACGCCCTATCGCAACTCCTAAATCATGCCCTGACAATGTCCCTAACTATGGCCCTGACACTATTCCTAACTCAGGCGCTGACACAATACTTAAAGAAGGCCCTGACATTACTCCTAACTCAGGCCCTGAAAAGGTCCCTAACTAAGGCCGACACAACTCCTAACTCAGGCACTAACACTGTCCCTAAATAAGGCCCTGAAACTATTCCTAACTGAGACACTGATACAGTACCTAACGAAGGCACTGATGTTACTCCTAACTAAGGCCCTGACACTACTCCTATCTCAAGCAATGACACTGTCCCTAACTTAGGCCCTGACTCTACTCCTGACTCAGGCACTGACACTGGCCCTAACTTAGGCCCTGACACTACTCCTAACTAAGCAACTGACACCGTCCATAACTAAGGCCCGGACACTACTCCTTACTCAGGCACTGACACTGTCCCTAACTAAGGCCCTGACATTACTCCCAACTTAGGCACTGTCACTGTCCCTAACTAAGGCCTTGACACAACTCCCAAATCAGGCACTGACACTGTCCCTAACTAAGGCCCTGACTCTACTCCCATCTCAGCCACTGACACTGTCCCTAAGACCCTGACACTACCTCCAACTCAGGCACTGACACTATCCCTAACTACAGCCCTGACACTTCTCCTAACTCAGGCACTGACACTGTCCCTTACTAATATCCTGACACAACTCCCAACTCAGGCACTGACATTGTTCCTAACATAGGCCCTGACACTAATCCCAACATAGGCACTGAGACTGTCCCAGAATACGCCCTGACAGTACTCCCAACTCAGGCAATGACACTGTCCCTAACTAAGGCCCTGACACTACTTCCAAACTAGGCACTGACATTGTCCCTAACTAAGGCCCTGACAATACTCTCAACTCAGGCACTAACACTGTCCCTAACTAAGGACTTGAGACTCCTCTTAACTCAGGCCCTGGCACAGTCCCTAACAAAGGCCTGCCACTACCCCCAACTCTGGCACTGAGAGTGTCCCTAACTACGGCCATCACACTACTCCTAACTCAGGCACTGACGCTGTCCCTAAGTAAGGCCCTGACACTACTCCCAACGCAGGCACTGACGCTGTCCCTAACTAAGGCTCTGACACTACTCCCAACACAGGCATTGACACTGTCCCTAACTAAGGCCCTCACACTACTACTTACTTAGGCACTGACACGCTACCTAACTAAGGCCCTGAGACTACTTCTACCTCAGACCCTGACACTGTCCCTAACGAAGGGCCTGATACTACTCCCAACACAGGCACTGACACTCTCCCTAACTAAGGCCTTGACACTACTTTTAACTCATGCCCTGATGCTGTCCCCAAAAAAGACCCTGAGACTATTCCCAACTCAGGCACTGACACTCTCCCTAACTAAGACCCTGACACTACTCCCATCTCAGCCACTGACACTGTCCCTAATGCCCTGACACTACTTCCAACTCAGGCACTGACACTGTCCCTAACTAGGCCCTGACACTACTCCCAACTCAGGCACTGACACTGTCCCTACCTAAGGCCCTGACAGAACTCCCAACTCCGGCACTGACACTTTCTCTAACTAAGGCCCTGAAACTACTCACAACTCAGGCCCTGACACTGTTCCTAACTACCGGTCTCAGACTACTCCTAACTTAGGCCCTGACACTATTCCTAACACAGTCACTGACACTGTTCCTAACTAAGGTCCTGAGACTCTTCCTAACTCAGACCCTGACACTGTCCATAACTTAGGCCATGTCACTACTCCCAACTCAGGCACTGACGCTGTTCCTAACTAAGGGTCTGACACTACTCCAAACTGAGACACTGACACGCTTCCAAATTAAGGCCTTGACACTACTCTTAACTCAGGCCCTGACACTGTCCATAATAAAGACCCTGACAAAAATCCCAACTTAGGCACTGACAATGTCCGCAACTAAGGCCCTGACACTCTTCCCATCTCAGCCACTGACACTGTCCCTAACTATGGCCCTGACACTACTCCCAATGCAAGCACTGGTGCTGTCCCTAACTAAGGCACTGGCACTACTCCCAACTCGCCCTGGCGCTGTCCCTAACTAAGGCTCTGACACTACTCCCAATTCAGGCAATGACAGTGTCCCTAACTGAGGCAATGATACTACTCCCAACTCAAGCACTAAGGCTCTGGATCATTGTGATGACAAGCGCCATGGAGCACTGTGATGACAAGGGCCATGGAACATTTTGATGACAGTGGTCATATGGCATTTTGAATGACAGGGGCCATGAAGCATTGTGATGACAAGAGTCATGGAGACTTGTGATGACAGGGGGCATGGAGCTTTGTGATTTCACAGGCATGGAGCATTTTAGACAAGGGTCATGGAGACTTGTGATGAAAGGGGTCATGGAGACTTGTGATGATAAGGGCATGGAGCATTGTGATGACAAGGGCATGTAGCATTGCGAT
This sequence comes from Balaenoptera acutorostrata, assembly GCF_949987535.1. NCBI lineage: Eukaryota > Metazoa > Chordata > Mammalia > Artiodactyla > Balaenopteridae > Balaenoptera > Balaenoptera acutorostrata. Next base: position 1,833,952 of record NW_026646025.1, on the reverse strand, counting down.
GACCAAGGTCATGGAGCATTGTGATGACAGGGGTTATGGAGCATTGTGATGACAAGGGCGTAGAGCATTGTGATGACAGTGGTCATGGAACATTGTGACGATAAGGGCATCGAGCCGAGTTAGGGACAGTCTAGCGGCCTTGGGACTAAATTCAGTGCCTGAATTAGGCACAGCATAAGGTCTTTAGTTAGCATAAGAGGTAGGACATTAGCTCGGGACAGGGTTAGGGTAAAGGCTTGGAATCGTGTCAGGAAATGACCTAAGGATAGTGTGAAGACCTTTGTTACTGAGACTCTCAGGGACTTCTTCAGAAGCAGTGTTAGGGCTTCAGGTAGGGACAGCATCAGGACCTGACTTAGGGAGAGCGACAGGGCCTGAGTGAGGCCTAATGTCAGGCCCTTAGCTGGGGACACTGTCAGGGAATGACTTAGGAGCAGCATCAGTGCCTTTGCTGGATCAGCTTTAGGCTCCTAGGTAAAGACATGACCGGAGCCCTAGTTAGTCACAGCGTCAAGGCCTCAGTTAGGGAAAGCTTCAGGGTCTGAGTTACAGACAGCCTCAGGTCTTCACTTAAAGACAGTGACAGGGCTTTCTTCGGGACAGTGTCAGGACCTTGGTTAGAAATGAGTCAGGATATTAGCTCAGGAGAGTGTCAGGATTTTAGGTATTGCTGGCAGCAGGGCCTATATTAAGGACAGATTCTGGGCCTTTGTTAGATTCAGTGTCATGGCCTTAGTTAGGAGTAGTCAGGGCCTTAGTTAGGGAGAGCATTAGGGTTTCAGTTCGCATAAGATGCAGGAGATTATCTCGGGACAGAGTCAGGTTCCAGGCCAGAGATAGTGAAAGGAAATGACCAAGGGATAACGAGAAGACCTTACTTATTGAGAGCATCAGGGCCTTAGTTAGCAGCAGCGTGAGCGCCTTAATCAGGACCAGTGCCAGGGCTTGATGTATGGACAGCATCAGAGCCTAACTAAGGTACAGCAACAGGGCCTAAGTGAGGCCTATCTTTAGGGCCTGAGTAAGGGACAGTATCCGGGCATGACTTAGGAGCAGCATAAAGGCCTCTGTAGGATCAGCATTAGGGTCTTCGTTAAAGCTATTATCAGGGCCTCCGTTAGGGATAGCCTCAAGGCCTCATTTAGGGACAGCGTCAGGGCTTACTTTGGGAAAGTTTCAGGACCTTGGTAAGACATGGGTCAGGCTATTAGCTCAGGATAATATCAGGTGTTCAGATATTGACGGCAGCAGGGCCTTAGTTAGAGGCAGTGTCAGAGCCTAAGTTAGGACTAGCATCAGAGCCTTTGTTAGGTACAGTGTCAGTGACTGAGTTAGGTGTAGTGTCAGAGCCTTAGTTAGGGACAGTGTCAGGGCCTGCATTAGGACGAGCCTCCAGGCCTCAGTTAGGGACAGGTTCACGGCCTCGGACCTAAATTCAGGGCCTCATTTAGGGACAGAATCAGGGATTTAGCTAGCATAAGGGGATCTACAGCTGAAAGCAACCTGAACACCACCACAAACAGATGCAGAAGTGAACCATGCACGCTCCTATGAAGGAAGATTCCACAGCAGTTGAGTACATTTTGTTTAAAGTTAGTAACACTATAAAAATTATGTTTTGAAGAAAACTATATTCAGAAGATGAATGAATCTCGTTCTAAAGAATCTCTTTAGCTAATCTCGACAGTAGCTAAAGAGCAGGTTAGGTTAAGGTCTAGGGAGAGTGTCAGGAAATGACCTAGGGATAGTGTCAACACCTTAGTTACTTAGCATATCAGGACCTAATTTAGGAGCAGTGAGTGTCAGGGCTTTGGGTAGGAACAGCGTCAGAGCCTGACTTAGGGAGTGGGACAGGGCCTGAGTGAGGCCTAGCGTCAGGGCCTTAGCTAGAGACAGTGTCAGGGCATGACTTAGGAGCAGCCTATGAGCCACGGTAGGATCAGCCTCAAGGGCTACGTTAAAGATATTATCAGGGCCTCTGTTAGGGACAGCCTCAAGGCCTCACTTCGAGACAGCATCAGGGCTTCCTTAGGGACAGTTTCAGGACCTTGGTAAGAGATGGGTCAAGAAATTAGCTCAGGATAGTGTCAGGACTTTAGATATTGACGGCCGCAGGGCCTTAGTTAGGGACAGTGTCAGGCCCTGAATTAGGACGAACATCGAGGCCTTAGGTACGGACAGGGTCACAGCCTCGAGAGTAATTTTAGGCCCTTAGTTAAGGACAGCAGCAGGGCTGTAGTTAGCATAAGAGGCACGACATTTGCTAGGGACAGGCTCAGGTTATGGTCTAGGGATAGTGTCAGGAAAGGACCTAAGCATAGTGTCAAAACCTTAGTTACTGAGAGTATCAGATCCTTATTTAGAACCAGTGTCAGGGCTTCAGGTAGGGACAGCATCAGAGCCTGACTTAGGGAGAGCGACAGGGCCTGAGTGAGGCCGAGCATCAGGCCCTTAGCTGAGGACACTGTCAGGGCATGACTTAGGAACAGAATCAGCGCCTCTGTTGGATCAGCCTTAGCGTCTTTGTTACAGATATGATCAGGGCCTGACTTAGTCACAGCTTCAAGGCCTCACTTAGGGAAAGCTTCAGGGCCTGAGTTAGGGAAAGCCTCAGTTCTTAAGATAGGGACAGCGACAGGGCTTTCTTAGGGACAGTGTCAGGACCTTGGTTAGAAATATGTCAGGATATTAACTCAGGCTAGTGTCCAGTTTTTAGTTATTGCTGACAGCAGGGCCTATATTAGGGGCAAATTCTGAGCCTTACTTCGAGACAGTGTCAGGGCCTGAGTTAGGACTAGCATCAGAGCCCTTGTAAAGTAGAGTGTCAGGGACTGAGTTAGGTGTAGTGTCAGGGCTTTAGTTAGGGACAGTGTCAGCGCCTCAGTTAGGATGAGCCTCCAACCTCACTTAGGGACAGGTTGACGGCCTCGGGACTAATTTCAGGCTCTTAGTTCGAGACAGCATCAGGGATTTAGTTAGCATAAGAGGCTCGACAATAGCTAAAGACAAGTTTAGGTTAAGATCTAGGGATAGTGTCAGGAAATGACCTAGGGGTAGTGTCAAGACCATAGCTAATTAGAGCATCAGTGCCTAATTTAGGCCCAGTGTCAGGGCTTCAGGTAGGGACAGAGTCTTAGCCTGACTTAGGGAGAGCGACAGGGCCTGAGTGATGCCTAGAGTCAGGGCCTTAGCTACGGACAGCGTCAGGGCATGACATAGGATCAACTTAAGGGTCTCTGTAAGATCAGCATTAGAGTTTAGTTCAAGACATTATCAGGACCTCTGTGAGGGACAGCCTCAGGGCCTCACTTAGGGACAGTGTCAGGGCTAACTTTGGGAGAGTTTCAGGACCTTGGTAAGACATGGGTCAGGATATTAGCTCAGGATAATGTCAGGACTTTAGATATTGATGGCAGCAGCGCCTACGTTAGGAAAAGTTTCAAGGCGTTAGTTAGGAGTAGCGGGCCTCTGATAGGTCCAGTGTCAGATCCTCAGTTAGCAATAGTGTTAGGGCCTTAGTTAGGGACAGTGTCAGGGCCGGATGTAGGGCGAGCATCTAGGCCTTCGTTCGGGACAGTTTCATGGTCTTGGGACTAAATTCAGTGCCTGAGGTAGGCACAGCCTAAGGGCTTCAGTTAGCATAAGAGGCAGGACATTAGCTAGTGACCCTGTCAGTTTAACATCTAGGGAAAGTGTCAGGAAATGACCTAAGGATAGTGTGAAGACCTTTGTTACGGAGACTCTCAGGGCCTTATTCAGAAGCAGTGTTAGGGCTTCAGGTAGGGACAGCATCAGAGCCTGACTTAGAGAGAGCGTTAGGGTCTGAGTGAGGCCTAGCATCAGACACTTAGTGGGGGACACTATCGGGGCATGACTTAGGAGCAGCGTCAGGGCCTCTGTTGGATCAGCCTTAGGGTCTTAGTTAAAGACCTGATCAGGGTCTGAGTTAGTCACAGCATCAAGGCCTGAGTTAGTTAGGGAAAGCTTCAGGGCCTCACTTAGGGACAGCGTCTGGGCTTACTTTGGGACAGTTTCAAATCCTTGGTAAGACATGGGTCAGGTTTTTAGCTCCGGATAATGTCAGGACTTTCGATGTTGATGGCAGCAGGCCTTGGTTAGAGACAGTGTCAGGCCCTGAGTTACGACTAGCATCAGAGCCTTTGTTAGATACAATGTACGGGACTGAATTAGGAGTAGAGTCAGGGCCTTAGTTAGTGACAGTGTCAGAGCCTGACTTAGGGAGAGCGACATGGCCTGAGTGAGGCTTAGCATCAGGCCCTTAGCTGGGCACACTGTCAGGGCATGACTTTGGAGCAGCATCAGCGACTTTGCTGGATCAGCATTAAGGTCTTCGTTAGGTACATGATCAGGGCCTGAAGTAGTCACAGCTTCAAGGCTTCAGTTAAGGAAAGCTTCAGGTCCTGAGTTAGGGACAGCCTCAGGTCTTCACTTAGGGACAGCGTCAGGGCTTACTTTGGGACAGTTTCAGGACCTTGGAAAGACATAGGTCAGGATAGTAGCTCAGGATAATGTCAGGACTTTTGATAGTGATGGCAGCAGGGCCTTAGTTACAGACGGTTTCAGGGCCTGAGTTAGGCCTCGCATCAGAGACTTTGTTAGGTACAGTGTAAGGGACTGAGTTAGGAGTAGTGTCAGGGCCTTGCTTAGGGACAGTGTCAGGGTCTGACTTAGGTGTACTGTCTGAGACCTAGTCATTGACAGTGCTAGGGCCTGAGTTAGGATTAGTGTCAAGGCCTTATTTAGGAACAATTTCAGGGCCTTAGTTTGGACTAGCATCAGAGCCATTGTTAGGAATCGTATGAGGGCCTGAGTTAGGCATACTATCAGGGCCTTAGTTAAGGACAGTTTTAGGGCCTGAGTTAGGATTAGTGTCAAGGCCTTATTTAGGACCAATTTTAGGGCTTTAGTTAGGACTAGCAACAAAGCCTTTGTTAGGTATCATGTTGGGGCCTCAGTTAGGTGTAGTGTCAGGGCCATTGTTAGGGACAGTATCAGGGCCTGAATTAGCAGTAGTGTCAAAAGTCTTTAGTGAGGAGAGTAAGGAGTAAGTCAGGACTCAGGCCCTGACACTGTTCTTAAATAAGGCCCTGACATTCCCTGTAACACAGGTCCTGATCTGATTCCTATCATAGGCACTGATGTTGGACTTAACTAAGGCCCTGACACTGGTCCTAACTAAAGCTGTGACACTACTCTTAACTCAGGCCCTGACACTGTCCCTAACAAAGCCTCTGACACTACTCCTAAATCAGGCACTGACACTGTCCCTAACTAAGGCCCTGACATACACCTAACTCAGGCCCTGACACTGTCTCTAACTAAGGCCCTGATACGACTCCAAACTCAGCACTGACACTGTCACTAACTAAGGCCCTGACACTATTCATAGCTCACGCCCTATCGCAACTCCTAAATCATGCCCTGACAATGTCCCTAACTATGGCCCTGACACTATTCCTAACTCAGGCGCTGACACAATACTTAAAGAAGGCCCTGACATTACTCCTAACTCAGGCCCTGAAAAGGTCCCTAACTAAGGCCGACACAACTCCTAACTCAGGCACTAACACTGTCCCTAAATAAGGCCCTGAAACTATTCCTAACTGAGACGCTGATACAGTACCTAACGAAGGCACTGATGCTACTCCTAACTAAGGCCCTGACACTACTCCTATCTCAAGCAATGACACTGTCCCTAACTTAGGCCCTGACTCTACTCCTGACTCAGGCACTGACACTGGCCCTAACTTAGGCCCTGACACTACTCCTAACTAAGCAACTGACACCGTCCATAACTAAGGCCCGGACACTACTCCTTACTCAGGCACTGACACTGTCCCTAACTAAGGCCCTGACATTACTCCCAACTTAGGCACTGTCACTGTCCCTAACTAAGGCCTTGACACAACTCCCAAATCAGGCACTGACACTGTCCCTAACTAAGGCCCTGACTCTACTCCCATCTCAGCCACTGACACTGTCCCTAAGACCCTGACACTACCTCCAACTCAGGCACTGACACTATCCCTAACTACAGCCCTGACACTTCTCCTAACTCAGGCACTGACACTGTCCCTTACTAATATCCTGACACAACTCCCAACTCAGGCACTGACATTGTTCCTAACATAGGCCCTGACACTAATCCCAACATAGGCACTGAGACTGTCCCAGAATACGCCCTGACAGTACTCCCAACTCAGGCAATGACACTGTCCCTAACTAAGGCCCTGACACTACTTCCAAACTAGGCACTGACATTGTCCCTAACTAAGGCCCTGACAATACTCTCAACTCAGGCACTAACACTGTCCCTAACTAAGGACTTGAGACTCCTCTTAACTCAGGCCCTGGCACAGTCCCTAACAAAGGCCTGCCACTACCCCCAACTCTGGCACTGAGAGTGTCCCTAACTACGGCCATCACACTACTCCTAACTCAGGCACTGACGCTGTCCCTAAGTTAGGCCCTGACACTACTCCCAACGCAGGCACTGACGCTGTCCCTAACTAAGGCTCTGACACTACTCCCAACACAGGCATTGACACTGTCCCTAACTAAGGCCCTCACACTACTACTTACTTAGGCACTGACACGCTACCTAACTAAGGCCCTGAGACTACTTCTACCTCAGACCCTGACACTGTCCCTAACGAAGGGCCTGATACTACTCCCAACACAGGCACTGACACTCTCCCTAACTAAGGCCTTGACACTACTTTTAACTCATGCCCTGATGCTGTCCCCAAAAAAGACCCTGAGACTATTCCCAACTCAGGCACTGACACTCTCCCTAACTAAGACCCTGACACTACTCCCATCTCAGCCACTGACACTGTCCCTAATGCCCTGACACTACTTCCAACTCAGGCACTGACACTGTCCCTAACTAGGCCCTGACACTACTCCCAACTCAGGCACTGACACTGTCCCTACCTAAGGCCCTGACAGAACTCCCAACTCCGGCACTGACACTTTCTCTAACTAAGGCCCTGAAACTACTCACAACTCAGGCCCTGACACTGTTCCTAACTACCGGTCTCAGACTACTCCTAACTTAGGCCCTGACACTATTCCTAACACAGTCACTGACACTGTCCCTAACTAAGGTCCTGAGACTCTTCCTAACTCAGACCCTGACACTGTCCATAACTTAGGCCATGTCACTACTCCCAACTCAGGCACTGACGCTGTTCCTAACTAAGGGTCTGACACTACTCCAAACTGAGACACTGACACGCTTCCAAATTAAGGCCTTGACACTACTCTTAACTCAGGCCCTGACACTGTCCATAATAAAGACCCTGACAAAAATCCCAACTTAGGCACTGACAATGTCCGCAACTAAGGCCCTGACACTCTTCCCATCTCAGCCACTGACACTGTCCCTAACTATGGCCCTGACACTACTCCCAATGCAAGCACTGGTGCTGTCCCTAACTAAGGCACTGGCACTACTCCCAACTCGCCCTGGCGCTGTCCCTAACTAAGGCTCTGACACTACTCCCAATTCAGGCAATGACAGTGTCCCTAACTGAGGCAATGATACTACTCCCAACTCAAGCACTAAGGCTCTGGATCATTGTGATGACAAGCGCCATGGAGCACTGTGATGACAAGGGCCATGGAACATTTTGATGACAGTGGTCATATGGCATTTTGAATGACAGGGGCCATGAAGCATTGTGATGACAAGAGTCATGGAGACTTGTGATGACAGGGGGCATGGAGCTTTGTGATTTCACAGGCATGGAGCATTTTAGACAAGGGTCATGGAGACTTGTGATGAAAGGGGTCATGGAGACTTGTGATGATAAGGGCATGGAGCATTGTGATGACAAGGGCATGTAGCATTGCGATGACCAAGGTCATGGAGCATTGTGATGACAGGGGTTATGGAGCATTGTGATGACAAGGGCGTAGAGCATTGTGATGACAGTGGTCATGGAACATTGTGACGATAAGGGCATCGAGCCGAGTTAGGGACAGTCTAGCGGCCTTGGGACTAAATTCAGTGCCTGAATTAGGCACAGCATAAGGTCTTTAGTTAGCATAAGAGGTAGGACATTAGCTCGGGACAGGGTTAGGGTAAAGGCTTGGAATCGTGTCAGGAAATGACCTAAGGATAGTGTGAAGACCTTTGTTACCGAGACTCTCAGGGACTTATTCAGAAGCAGTGTTAGGGCTTCAGGTAGGGACAGCATCAGGGCCTGACTTAGGGAGAGCGACAGGGCCTGAGTGAGGCCTAATGTCAGGCCCTTAGCTGGGGACACTGTCAGGGAATGACTTAGGAGCAGCATCAGTGCCTTTGTTGGATCAGCTTTAGGCTCCTAGGTAAAGACATGACCGGAGCCCTAGTTACTCACAGCGTCAAGGCCTCAGTTAGGGAAAGCTTCAGGGTCTGAGTTACAGACAGCCTCAGGTCTTCACTTAAAGACAGTGACAGGGCTTTCTTCGGGACAGTGTCAGGACCTTGGTTAGAAATGAGTCAGGATATTAGCTCAGGAGAGTGTCAGGATTTTAGGTATTGCTGGCAGCAGGGCCTATATTAAGGACAGATTCTGGGCCTTTGTTAGATTCAGTGTCATGGCCTTAGTTAGGAGTAGTCAGGGCCTTAGTTAGGGAGAGCATTAGGGTTTCAGTTCGCATAAGATGCAGGAGATTATCTCGGGACAGAGTCAGGTTCCAGGCCAGAGATAGTGAAAGGAAATGACCAAGGGATAACGAGAAGACCTTACTTATTGAGAGCATCAGGGCCTTAGTTAGCAGCAGCGTGAGCGCCTTAATCAGGACCAGTGCCAGGGCTTGATGTATGGACAGCATCAGAGCCTAACTAAGGTACAGCAACAGGGCCTAAGTGAGGCCTATCTTTAGGGCCTGAGTAAGGGACAGTATCCGGGCATGACTTAGGAGCAGCATAAAGGCCTCTGTAGGATCAGCATTAGGGTCTTCGTTAAAGCTATTATCAGGGCCTCCGTTAGGGATAGCCTCAAGGCCTCATTTAGGGACAGCGTCAGGGCTTACTTTGGGAAAGTTTCAGGACCTTGGTAAGACATGGGTCAGGCTATTAGCTCAGGATAATATCAGGTGTTCAGATATTGACGGCAGCAGGGCCTTAGTTAGAGGCAGTGTCAGGGCCTAAGTTAGGACTAGCATCAGAGCCTTTGTTAGGTACAGTGTCAGTGACTGAGTTAGGTGTAGTGTCAGAGCCTTAGTTAGGGACAGTGTCAGGGCCTGCATTAGGACGAGCCTCCAGGCCTCAGTTAGGGACAGGTTCACGGCCTCGGACCTAAATTCAGGGCCTCATTTAGGGACAGAATCAGGGATTTAGCTAGCATAAGGGGATCTACAGCTGAAAGCAACCTGAACACCACCACAAACAGATGCAGAAGTGAACCATGCACGCTCCTATGAAGGAAGATTCCACAGCAGTTGAGTACATTTTGTTTAAAGTTAGTAACACTATAAAAATTATGTTTTGAAGAAAACTATATTCAGAAGATGAATGAATCTCGTTCTAAAGAATCTCTTCAGCTAATCTCGACAGTAGCTAAAGAGCAGGTTAGGTTAAGGTCTAGGGAGAGTGTCAGGAAATGACCTAGGGATAGTGTCAACACCTTAGTTACTTAGCATATCAGGACCTAATTTAGGAGCAGTGAGTGTCAGGGCTTTGGGTAGGAACAGCGTCAGAGCCTGACTTAGGGAGTGGGACAGGGCCTGAGTGAGGCCTAGCGTCAGGGCCTTAGCTAGAGACAGTGTCAGGGCATGACTTAGGAGCAGCCTAAGAGCCACGGTAGGATCAGCCTCAGGGGCTACGTTAAAGATATTATCAGGGCCTCTGTTAGGGACAGCCTCAAGGCCTCACTTCGAGACAGCATCAGGGCTTCCTTAGGGACAGTTTCAGGACCTTGGTAAGAGATGGGTCAAGAAATTAGCTCAGGATAGTGTCAGGACTTTAGATATTGACGGCCGCAGGGCCTTAGTTAGGGACAGTGTCAGGCCCTGAATTAGGACGAACATCGAGGCCTTAGGTACGGACAGGGTCACAGCCTCGAGAGTAATTTTAGGCCCTTAGTTAAGGACAGCAGCAGGGCTGTAGTTAGCATAAGAGGCACGACATTTGCTAGGGACAGGCTCAGGTTATGGTCTAGGGATAGTGTCAGGAAAGGACCTAAGCATAGTGTCAAAACCTTAGTTACTGAGAGTATCAGATCCTTATTTAGAACCAGTGTCAGGGCTTCAGGTAGGGACAGCATCAGAGCCTGACTTAGGGAGAGCGACAGGGCCTGAGTGAGGCCTAGCGTCAGGCCCTTAGCTGAGGACACTGTCAGGGCATGACTTAGGAACAGAATCAGCGCCTCTGTTGGATCAGCCTTAGCGTCTTTGTTACAGATATGATCAGGGCCTGACTTAGTCACAGCTTCAAGGCCTCACTTAGGGAAAGCTTCAGGGCCTGAGTTAGGGACAGCCTCAGTTCTTAACATAGGGACAGCCACAGGGCTTTCTTAGGGACAGTGTCAGGACCTTGGTTAGAAATATGTCAGGATATTAACTCAGGCTAGTGTCCAGTTTTTAGTTATTGCTGACAGCAGGGCCTATATTAGGGGCAAATTCTGAGCCTTACTTCGAGACAGTGTCAGGGCCTGAGTTAGGACTAGCATCAGAGCCCTTGTAAAGTAGAGTGTCAGGGACTGAGTTAGGTGTAGTGTCAGGGCTTTAGTTAGGGACAGTGTCAGCGCCTCAGTTAGGATGAGCCTCCAACCTCACTTAGGGACAGGTTGACGGCCTCGGGACTAATTTCAGGCTCTTAGTTCGAGACAGCATCAGGGATTTAGTTAGCATAAGAGGCTCGACAATAGCTAAAGACAAGTTTAGGTTAAGATCTAGGGATAGTGTCAGGAAATGACCTAGGGGTAGTGTCAAGACCATAGCTAATTAGAGCATCAGTGCCTAATTTAGGCCCAGTGTCAGGGCTTCAGGTAGGGACAGAGTCTTAGCCTGACTTAGGGAGAGCGACAGGGCCTGAGTGATGCCTAGAGTCAGGGCCTTAGCTACGGACAGCGTCAGGGCATGACATAGGATCAACTTAAGGGTCTCTGTAAGATCAGCATTAGAGTTTAGTTCAAGACATTATCAGGACCTCTGTGAGGGACAGCCTCAGGGCCTCACTTAGGGACAGTGTCAGGGCTAACTTTGGGAGAGTTTCAGGACCTTGGTAAGACATGGGTCAGGATATTAGCTCAGGATAATGTCAGGACTTTAGATATTGATGGCAGCAGCGCCTACGTTAGGAAAAGTTTCAAGGCGTTAGTTAGGAGTAGCGGGCCTCTGATAGGTCCAGTGTCAGATCCTCAGTTAGCAATAGTGTTAGGGCCTTAGTTAGGGACAGTGTCAGGGCCGGATGTAGGGCGAGCATCTAGGCCTTCGTTCGGGACAGTTTCATGGTCTTGGGACTAAATTCAGTGCCTGAGGTAGGCACAGCCTAAGGGCTTCAGTTAGCATAAGAGGCAGGACATTAGCTAGTGACCCTGTCAGTTTAACATCTAGGGAAAGTGTCAGGAAATGACCTAAGGATAGTGTGAAGACCTTTGTTACGGAGACTCTCAGGGCCTTATTCAGAAGCAGTGTTAGGGCTTCAGGTAGGGACAGCATCAGAGCCTGACTTAGGGAGAGCGTTAGGGTCTGAGTGAGGCCTAGCATCAGACACTTAGTGGGGGACACTATCGGGGCATGACTTCGGAGCAGCGTCAGGGCCTCTGTTGGATCAGCCTTAGGGTCTTAGTTAAAGACATGATCAGGGTCTGAGTTAGTCACAGCATCAAGGCCTGAGTTAGTTAGGGAAAGCTTCAGGGCCTCACTTAGGGACAGCGTCAGGGCTTACTTTGGGACAGTTTCAGGACCTTGGTAAGACATGGGACAGGTTTATAGCTCCGGATAATGTCACGACTTTCGATGTTGATGGCAGCAGCCCTTAGTTAGAGACAGTGTCAGGCCCTGAGTTATGACTAGCATCAGAGCCTTTGTTAGATACAATGTACGGGACTGAATTAGGAGTAGAGTCAGGGCCTTAGTTAGTGACAGTGTCAGGGCCTGACTTAGGGAGAGCGACAGGGCCTGAGTGAGGCTTAGCATCAAGCCCTTAGCTGGGCACACTGTCAGGGCATGACTTTGGAGCAGCATCAGCGTCTTTGCTGGATCAGCATTAAGGTCTTCGTTAGGTATATGATCAGGGCCTGAATTAGTCACAGCTTCAAGGCTTCAGTTAAGGAAAGCTTCAGGGCCTGAGTTAGGGACAGCCTCAGGTCTTCACTTAGGGACAGCGTCAGGGCTTACTTTGGGACAGTTTCAGGACCTTGGAAAGACATAGGTCAGGATAGTAGCTCAGGATAATGTCAGGACTTTTGATAGTGATGGCAGCAGGGCCTTAGTTACAGACGGTTTCAGGGCCTGAGTTAGGCCTCGCATCAGAGACTTTGTTAGGTACAGTGGAAGGGACTGAGTTAGGAGTAGTGTCAGGGCCTTGCTTAGGGACAGTGTCAGGGTCTGACTTAGGTGTACTGTCTGAGACCTAGTCATTGACAGTGCTAGGGCCTGAGTTAGGATTAGTGTCAAGGCCTTATTTAGGACCAATTTTAGGGCTTTAGTTTGGACTAGCAACAAAGCCTTTGTTAGGTATCATGCCGGGGCCTCAGTTAGGTGTAGTGTCAGGGCCATTGTTAGGGACAGTATCAGGGCCTGACTTAGGAGAAGTTCAGGGCCTTAGCCAGGGAAAGTGTCAGGGCCTTAGTTAGGGACATTATCAGGGCCTGAATTAGCAGTAGTGTCAAAAGTCTTTAGTGAGGAGAGTAAGGAGTAAGTCAGGACTCAGGCCCTGACACTGTTCTTAAATAAGGCCCTGACATTCCCTGTAACACAGGTCCTCATCTGATTCCTATCATAGGCGCTGATGTTGAACTTAACTAAGGCCCTGACACTGGTCCTAACTAAAGCTGTGACACTACTCTTAACTCAGGCCCTGACACTGTCCCTAACAAAGCCTCTGACACTACTCCTAAATCAGGCACTGACACTGTCCCTAACTAAGGCCCTGACATACACCTAACTCAGGCCCTGACACTGTCTCTAACTAAGGCCCTGATACGACTCCAAACTCAGCACTGACACTGTCACTAACTAAGGCCCTGACACTATTCATAGCTCACGCCCTATCGCAACTCCTAAATCATGCCCTGACAATGTCCCTAACTATGGCCCTGACACTATTCCTAACTCAGGCGCTGACACAATACTTAAAGAAGGCCCTGACATTACTCCTAACTCAGGCCCTGAAAAGGTCCCTACCTAAGGCCGACACAACTCCTAACTCAGGCACTAACACTGTCCCTAAATAAGGCCCTGAAACTATTCCTAACTGAGACGCTGATACAGTACCTAACGAAGGCACTGATGTTACTCCTAACTAAGGCCCTGACACTACTCCTATCTCAAGCAATGACACTGTCCCTAACTTAGGCCCTGACACTACTCCTGACTCAGGCACTGACACTGGCCCTAACTTAGGCCCTGACACTACTCCTAACTAAGCAACTGACACCGTCCATAACTAAGGCCCGGACACTACTCCTTACTCAGGCACTGACACTGTCCCTAACTAAGGCCCTGACATTACTCCCAACTTAGGCACTGTCACTGTCCCTAACTAAGGCCTTGACACAACTCCCAAATCAGGCACTGACACTGTCCCTAACTAAGGCCCTGACTCTACTCCCATCTCAGCCACTGACACTGTCCCTAAGACCCTGACACTACCTCCAACTCAGGCACTGACACTATCCCTAACTACAGCCCTGACACTTCTCCTAACTCAGGCACTGACACTGTCCCTTACTAATATCCTGACACAACTCCCAACTCAGGCACTGACATTGTTCCTAACATAGGCCCTGACACTAATCCCAACATAGGCACTGAGACTGTCCCAGAATACGCCCTGACAGTACTCCCAACTCAGGCAATGACACTGTCCCTAACTAAGGCCCTGACACTACTTCCAAACTAGGCACTGACATTGTCCCTAACTAAGGCCCTGACAATACTCTCAACTCAGGCACTAACACTGTCCCTAACTAAGGACTTGAGACTCCTCTTAACTCAGGCCCTGGCACAGTCCCTAACAAAGGCCTGCCACTACCCCCAACTCTGGCACTGAGAGTGTCCCTAACTACGGCCATCACACTACTCCTAACTCAGGCACTGACGCTGTCCCTAAGTAAGGCCCTGACACTACTCCCAACGCAGGCACTGACGCTGTCCCTAACTAAGGCTCTGACACTACTCCCAACACAGGCATTGACACTGTCCCTAACTAAGGCCCTCACACTACTACTTACTTAGGCACTGACACGCTACCTAACTAAGGCCCTGAGACTACTTCTACCTCAGACCCTGACACTGTCCCTAACGAAGGGCCTGATACTACTCCCAACACAGGCACTGACACTCTCCCTAACTAAGGCCTTGACACTACTTTTAACTCATGCCCTGATGCTGTCCCCAAAAAAGACCCTGAGACTATTCCCAACTCAGGCACTGACACTCTCCCTAACTAAGACCCTGACACTACTCCCATCTCAGCCACTGACACTGTCCCTAATGCCCTGACACTACTTCCAACTCAGGCACTGACACTGTCCCTAACTAGGCCCTGACACTACTCCCAACTCAGGCACTGACACTGTCCCTACCTAAGGCCCTGACAGAACTCCCAACTCCGGCACTGACACTTTCTCTAACTAAGGCCCTGAAACTACTCACAACTCAGGCCCTGACACTGTTCCTAACTACCGGTCTCAGACTACTCCTAACTTAGGCCCTGACACTATTCCTAACACAGTCACTGACACTGTCCGTAACTAAGGTCCTGAGACTCTTCCTAACTCAGACCCTGACACTGTCCATAACTTAGGCCATGTCACTACTCCCAACTCAGGCACTGACGCTGTTCCTAACTAAGGGTCTGACACTACTCCAAACTGAGACACTGACACGCTTCCAAATTAAGGCCTTGACACTACTCTTAACTCAGGCCCTGACACTGTCCATAATAAAGACCCTGACAAAAATCCCAACTTAGGCACTGACAATGTCCGCAACTAAGGCCCTGACACTCTTCCCATCTCAGCCACTGACACTGTCCCTAACTATGGCCCTGACACTACTCCCAATGCAAGCACTGGTGCTGTCCCTAACTAAGGCACTGGCACTACTCCCAACTCGCCCTGGCGCTGTCCCTAACTAAGGCTCTGACACTACTCCCAATTCAGGCAATGACAGTGTCCCTAACTGAGGCAATGATACTACTCCCAACTCAAGCACTAAGGCTCTGGATCATTGTGATGACAAGCGCCATGGAGCACTGTGATGACAAGGGCCATGGAACATTTTGATGACAGTGGTCATATGGCATTTTGAATGACAGGGGCCATGAAGCATTGTGATGACAAGAGTCATGGAGACTTGTGATGACAGGGGGCATGGAGCTTTGTGATTTCACAGGCATGGAGCATTTTAGACAAGGGTCATGGAGACTTGTGATGAAAGGGGTCATGGAGACTTGTGATGATAAGGGCATGGAGCATTGTGATGACAAGGGCATGTAGCATTGCGATGACCAAGGTCATGGAGCATTGTGATGACAGGGGTTATGGAGCATTGTGATGACAAGGGCGTAGAGCATTGTGATGACAGTGGTCATGGAACATTGTGACGATAAGGGCATCGAGCCGAGTTAGGGACAGTCTAGCGGCCTTGGGACTAAATTCAGTGCCTGAATTAGGCACAGCATAAGGTCTTTAGTTAGCATAAGAGGTAGGACATTAGCTCGGGACAGGGTTAGGGTAAAGGCTTGGAATCGTGTCAGGAAATGACCTAAGGATAGTGTGAAGACCTTTGTTACCGAGACTCTCAGGGACTTATTCAGAAGCAGTGTTAGGGCTTCAGGTAGGGACAGCATCAGGGCCTGACTTAGGGAGAGCGACAGGGCCTGAGTGAGGCCTAATGTCAGGCCCTTAGCTGGGGACACTGTCAGGGAATGACTTAGGAGCAGCATCAGTGCCTTTGTTGGATCAGCTTTAGGCTCCTAGGTAAAGACATGACCGGAGCCCTAGTTACTCACAGCGTCAAGGCCTCAGTTAGGGAAAGCTTCAGGGTCTGAGTTACAGACAGCCTCAGGTCTTCACTTAAAGACAGTGACAGGGCTTTCTTCGGGACAGTGTCAGGACCTTGGTTAGAAATGAGTCAGGATATTAGCTCAGGAGAGTGTCAGGATTTTAGGTATTGCTGGCAGCAGGGCCTATATTAAGGACAGATTCTGGGCCTTTGTTAGATTCAGTGTCATGGCCTTAGTTAGG
Organism: Balaenoptera acutorostrata; assembly: GCF_949987535.1. Lineage (NCBI taxonomy): Eukaryota > Metazoa > Chordata > Mammalia > Artiodactyla > Balaenopteridae > Balaenoptera > Balaenoptera acutorostrata. Next base: position 1,817,522 of record NW_026646025.1, on the reverse strand, counting down.
AGTAGTCAGGGCCTTAGTTAGGGAGAGCATTAGGGTTTCAGTTCGCATAAGATGCAGGAGATTATCTCGGGACAGAGTCAGGTTCCAGGCCAGAGATAGTGAAAGGAAATGACCAAGGGATAACGAGAAGACCTTACTTATTGAGAGCATCAGGGCCTTAGTTAGCAGCAGCGTGAGCGCCTTAATCAGGACCAGTGCCAGGGCTTGATGTATGGACAGCATCAGAGCCTAACTAAGGTACAGCAACAGGGCCTAAGTGAGGCCTATCTTTAGGGCCTGAGTAAGGGACAGTATCCGGGCATGACTTAGGAGCAGCATAAAGGCCTCTGTAGGATCAGCATTAGGGTCTTCGTTAAAGCTATTATCAGGGCCTCCGTTAGGGATAGCCTCAAGGCCTCATTTAGGGACAGCGTCAGGGCTTACTTTGGGAAAGTTTCAGGACCTTGGTAAGACATGGGTCAGGCTATTAGCTCAGGATAATATCAGGTGTTCAGATATTGACGGCAGCATGGCCTTAGTTAGAGGCAGTGTCAGGGCCTAAGTTAGGACTAGCATCAGAGCCTTTGTTAGGTACAGTGTCAGTGACTGAGTTAGGTGTAGTGTCAGAGCCTTAGTTAGGGACAGTGTCAGGGCCTGCATTAGGACGAGCCTCCAGGCCTCAGTTAGGGACAGGTTCACGGCCTCGGACCTAAATTCAGGGCCTCATTTAGGGACAGAATCAGGGATTTAGCTAGCATAAGGGGATCTACAGCTGAAAGCAACCTGAACACCACCACAAACAGATGCAGAAGTGAACCATGCACGCTCCTATGAAGGAAGATTCCACAGCAGTTGAGTACATTTTGTTTAAAGTTAGTAACACTATAAAAATTATGTTTTGAAGAAAACTATATTCAGAAGATGAATGAATCTCGTTCTAAAGAATCTCTTTAGCTAATCTCGACAGTAGCTAAAGAGCAGGTTAGGTTAAGGTCTAGGGAGAGTGTCAGGAAATGACCTAGGGATAGTGTCAACACCTTAGTTACTTAGCATATCAGGACCTAATTTAGGAGCAGTGAGTGTCAGGGCTTTGGGTAGGAACAGCGTCAGAGCCTGACTTAGGGAGTGGGACAGGGCCTGAGTGAGGCCTAGCATCAGGGCCTTAGCTAGAGACAGTGTCAGGGCATGACTTAGGAGCAGCCTAAGAGCCACGGTAGGATCAGCCTCAGGGGCTACGTTAAAGATATTATCAGGGCCTCTGTTAGGGACAGCCTCAAGGCCTCACTTCGAGACAGCATCAGGGCTTCCTTAGGGACAGTTTCAGGACCTTGGTAAGAGATGGGTCAAGAAATTAGCTCAGGATAGTGTCAGGACTTTAGATATTGACGGCCGCAGGGCCTTAGTTAGGGACAGTGTCAGGCCCTGAATTAGGACGAACATCGAGGCCTTAGGTACGGACAGGGTCACAGCCTCGAGAGTAATTTTAGGCCCTTAGTTAAGGACAGCAGCAGGGCTGTAGTTAGCATAAGAGGCACGACATTTGCTAGGGACAGGCTCAGGTTATGGTCTAGGGATAGTGTCAGGAAAGGACCTAAGCATAGTGTCAAAACCTTAGTTACTGAGAGTATCAGATCCTTATTTAGAACCAGTGTCAGGGCTTCAGGTAGGGACAGCATCAGAGCCTGACTTAGGGAGAGCGACAGGGCCTGAGTGAGGCCTAGCGTCAGGCCCTTAGCTGAGGACACTGTCAGGGCATGACTTAGGAACAGAATCAGCGCCTCTGTTGGATCAGCCTTAGCGTCTTTGTTACAGATATGATCAGGGCCTGACTTAGTCACAGCTTCAAGGCCTCACTTAGGGAAAGCTTCAGGGCCTGAGTTAGGGAAAGCCTCAGTTCTTAAGATAGGGACAGCGACAGGGCTTTCTTAGGGACAGTGTCAGGACCTTGGTTAGAAATATGTCAGGATATTAACTCAGGCTAGTGTCCAGTTTTTAGTTATTGCTGACAGCAGGGCCTATATTAGGGGCAAATTCTGAGCCTTACTTCGAGACAGTGTCAGGGCCTGAGTTAGGACTAGCATCAGAGCCCTTGTAAAGTACAGTGTCAGGGACTGAGTTAGGTGTAGTGTCAGGGCTTTAGTTAGGGACAGTGTCAGCGCCTCAGTTAGGATGAGCCTCCAACCTCACTTAGGGACAGGTTGACGGCCTCGGGACTAATTTCAGGCTCTTAGTTCGAGACAGCATCAGGGATTTAGTTAGCCTAAGAGGCTCGACAATAGCTAAAGACAAGTTTAGGTTAAGATCTAGGGATAGTGTCAGGAAATGACCTAGGGGTAGTGTCAAGACCATAGCTAATTAGAACATCAGTGCCTAATTTAGGCCCAGTGTCAGGGCTTCAGGTAGGGACAGAGTCTTAGCCTGACTTAGGGAGAGCGACAGGGCCTGAGTGATGCCTAGAGTCAGGGCCTTAGCTACGGACAGCGTCAGGGCATGACATAGGATCAACTTAAGGGTCTCTGTAAGATCAGCATTAGAGTTTAGTTCAAGACATTATCAGGACCTCTGTGAGGGACAGCCTCAGGGCCTCACTTAGGGACAGTGTCAGGGCTAACTTTGGGAGAGTTTCAGGACCTTGGTAAGACATGGGTCAGGATATTAGCTCAGGATAATGTCAGGACTTTAGATATTGATGGCAGCAGCGCCTACGTTAGGAAAAGTTTCAAGGCGTTAGTTAGGAGTAGCGGGCCTCTGATAGGTCCAGTGTCAGATCCTCAGTTAGCAATAGTGTTAGGGCCTTAGTTAGGGACAGTGTCAGGGCCGGATGTAGGGCGAGCATCTAGGCCTTCCTTCGGGACAGTTTCATGGTCTTGGGACTAAATTCAGTGCCTGAGGTAGGCACAGCCTAAGGGCTTCAGTTAGCATAAGAGGCAGGACATTAGCTAGTGACCCTGTCAGTTTAACATCTAGGGATAGTGTCAGGAAATGACCTAAGGATAGTGTGAAGACCTTTGTTACGGAGACTCTCAGGGCCTTATTCAGAAGCAGTGTTAGGGCTTCAGGTAGGGACAGCATCAGAGCCTGACTTAGGGAGAGCGTTAGGGTCTGAGGGAGGCCTAGCATCAGACACTTAGTGGGGGACACTATCGGGGCATGACTTCGGAGCAGCGTCAGGGCCTCTGTTGGATCAGCCTTAGGGTCTTAGTTAAAGACCTGATCAGGGTCTGAGTTAGTCACAGCATCAAGGCCTGAGTTAGTTAGGGAAAGCTTCAGGGCCTCACTTAGGGACAGCGTCAGGGCTTACTTTGGGACAGTTTCAGGACCTTGGTAAGACATGGGACAGGTTTTTAGCTCCGGATAATGTCAGGACTATCGATGTTGATGGCAGCAGCCCTTAGTTAGAGACAGTGTCAGGCCCTGAGTTACGACTAGCATCAGAGCCTTTGTTAGATACAATGTACGGGACTGAATTAGGAGTAGAGTCAGGGCCTTAGTTAGTGACAGTGTCAGGGCCTGACTTAGGGAGAGCGACAGGGCCTGAGTGAGGCTTAGCATCAGGCCCTTAGCTGGGCACACTGTCAGGACATGACTTTGGAGCAGCATCAGCGACTTTGCTGGATCAGCATTAAGGTCTTCTTTAGGTACATGATCAGGGCCTGAATTAGTCACAGCTTCAAGGCTTCAGTTAAGGAAAGCTTCAGGGCCTGAGTTAGGGACAGCCTCAGGTCTTCACTTAGGGACAGCGTCAGGGCTTACTTTGGGACAGTTTCAGGACCTTGGAAAGACATAGGTCAGGATAGTAGCTCAGGATAATGTCAGGACTTTTGATAGTGATGGCAGCAGGGCCTTAGTTACAGACGGTTTCAGGGCCTGAGTTAGGCCTCGCATCAGAGACTTTGTTAGGTACAGTGGAAGGGACTGAGTTAGGAGTAGTGTCAGGGCCTTGCTTAGGGACAGTGTCAGGGTCTGACTTAGGTGTACTGTCTGAGACCTAGTCATTGACAGTGCTAGGGCCTGAGTTAGGATTAGTGTCAAGGCCTTATTTAGGACCAATTTTAGGGCTTTAGTTAGGACTAGCAACAAAGCCTTTGTTAGGTATCATGTTCGGGCCTCAGTTAGGTGTAGTGTCAGGGCCATTGTTAGGGACAGTATCAGGGCCTGAATTAGCAGTAGTGTCAAAAGTCTTTAGTGAGGAGAGTAAGGAGTAAGTCAGGACTCAGGCCCTGACACTGTTCTTAAATAAGGCCCTGACATTCCCTGTAACACAGGTCCTGATCTGATTCCTATCATAGGCGCTGATGTTGGACTTAACTAAGGCCCTGACACTGGTCCTAACTAAAGCTGTGACACTACTCTTAACTCAGGCCCTGACACTGTCCCTAACAAAGCCTCTGACACTACTCCTAAATCAGGCACTGACACTGTCCCTAACTAAGGCCCTGACATACACCTAACTCAGGCCCTGACACTGTCTCTAACTAAGGCCCTGATACGACTCCAAACTCAGCACTGACACTGTCACTAACTAAGGCCCTGACACTATTCATAGCTCACGCCCTATCGCAACTCCTAAATCATGCCCTGACAATGTCCCTAACTATGGCCCTGACACTATTCCTAACTCAGGCGCTGACACAATACTTAAAGAAGGCCCTGACATTACTCCTAACTCAGGCCCTGAAAAGGTCCCTAACTAAGGCCGACACAACTCCTAACTCAGGCACTAACACTGTCCCTAAATAAGGCCCTGAAACTATTCCTAACTGAGACACTGATACAGTACCTAACGAAGGCACTGATGCTACTCCTAACTAAGGCCCTGACACTACTCCTATCTCAAGCAATGACACTGTCCCTAACTTAGGCCCTGACTCTACTCCTGACTCAGGCACTGACACTGGCCCTAACTTATGCCCTGACATTACTCCCAACTTAGGCACTGTCACTGTCCCTAACTAAGGCCTTGACACAACTCCCAAATCAGGCACTGACACTGTCCCTAACTAAGGCCCTGACTCTACTCCCATCTCAGCCACTGACACTGTCCCTAAGACCCTGACACTACCTCCAACTCAGGCACTGACACTATCCCTAACTACAGCCCTGACACTTCTCCTAACTCAGGCACTGACACTGTCCCTTACTAATATCCTGACACAACTCCCAACTCAGGCACTGACATTGTTCCTAACATAGGCCCTGACACTAATCCCAACATAGGCACTGAGACTGTCCCAGAATACGCCCTGACAGTACTCCCAACTCAGGCAATGACACTGTCCCTAACTAAGGCCCTGACACTACTTCCAAACTAGGCACTGACATTGTCCCTAACTAAGGCCCTGACAATACTCTCAACTCAGGCACTAACACTGTCCCTAACTAAGGACTTGAGACTCCTCTTAACTCAGGCCCTGGCACAGTCCCTAACAAAGGCCTGCCACTACCCCCAACTCTGGCACTGAGAGTGTCCCTAACTACGGCCATCACACTACTCCTAACTCAGGCACTGACGCTGTCCCTAAGTAAGGCCCTGACACTACTCCCAACACAGGCATTGACACTGTCCCTAACTAAGGCCCTCACACTACTACTTACTTAGGCACTGACACGCTACCTAACTAAGGCCCTGAGACTACTTCTACCTCAGACCCTGACACTGTCCCTAACGAAGGGCCTGATACTACTCCCAACACAGGCACTGACACTCTCCCTAACTAAGGCCTTGACACTACTTTTAACTCATGCCCTGATGCTGTCCCCAAAAAAGACCCTGAGACTATTCCCAACTCAGGCACTGACACTCTCCCTAACTAAGACCCTGACACTACTCCCATCTCAGCCACTGACACTGTCCCTAATGCCCTGACACTACTTCCAACTCAGGCACTGACACTGTCCCTAACTAGGCCCTGACACTACTCCCAACTCAGGCACTGACACTGTCCCTACCTAAGGCCCTGACAGAACTCCCAACTCCGGCACTGACACTTTCTCTAACTAAGGCCCTGAAACTACTCACAACTCAGGCCCTGACACTGTTCCTAACTACCGGTCTCAGACTACTCCTAACTTAGGCCCTGACACTATTCCTAACACAGTCACTGACACTGTCCCTAACTAAGGTCCTGAGACTCTTCCTAACTCAGACCCTGACACTGTCCATAACTTAGGCCATGTCACTACTCCCAACTCAGGCACTGACGCTGTTCCTAACTAAGGGTCTGACACTACTCCAAACTGAGACACTGACACGCTTCCAAATTAAGGCCTTGACACTACTCTTAACTCAGGCCCTGACACTGTCCATAATAAAGACCCTGACAAAAATCCCAACTTAGGCACTGACAATGTCCGCAACTAAGGCCCTGACACTCTTCCCATCTCAGCCACTGACACTGTCCCTAACTATGGCCCTGACACTACTCCCAATGCAAGCACTGGTGCTGTCCCTAACTAAGGCACTGGCACTACTCCCAACTCGCCCTGGCGCTGTCCCTAACTAAGGCTCTGACACTACTCCCAATTCAGGCAATGACAGTGTCCCTAACTGAGGCAATGATACTACTCCCAACTCAAGCACTAAGGCTCTGGATCATTGTGATGACAAGCGCCATGGAGCACTGTGATGACAAGGGCCATGGAACATTTTGATGACAGTGGTCATATGGCATTTTGAATGACAGGGGCCATGAAGCATTGTGATGACAAGAGTCATGGAGACTTGTGATGACAGGGGGCATGGAGCTTTGTGATTTCACAGGCATGGAGCATTTTAGACAAGGGTCATGGAGACTTGTGATGAAAGGGGTCATGGAGACTTGTGATGATAAGGGCATGGAGCATTGTGATGACAAGGGCATGTAGCATTGCGATGACCAAGGTCATGGAGCATTGTGATGACAGGGGTTATGGAGCATTGTGATGACAAGGGCGTAGAGCATTGTGATGACAGTGGTCATGGAACATTGTGACGATAAGGGCATCGAGCCGAGTTAGGGACAGTCTAGCGGCCTTGGGACTAAATTCAGTGCCTGAATTAGGCACAGCATAAGGTCTTTAGTTAGCATAAGAGGTAGGACATTAGCTCGGGACAGGGTTAGGGTAAAGGCTTGGAATCGTGTCAGGAAATGACCTAAGGATAGTGTGAAGACCTTTGTTACCGAGACTCTCAGGGACTTATTCAGAAGCAGTGTTAGGGCTTCAGGTAGGGACAGCATCAGGGCCTGACTTAGGGAGAGCGACAGGGCCTGAGTGAGGCCTAATGTCAGGCCCTTAGCTGGGGACACTGTCAGGGAATGACTTAGGAGCAGCATCAGTGCCTTTGTTGGATCAGCTTTAGGCTCCTAGGTAAAGACATGACCGGAGCCCTAGTTACTCACAGCGTCAAGGCCTCAGTTAGGGAAAGCTTCAGGGTCTGAGTTACAGACAGCCTCAGGTCTTCACTTAAAGACAGTGACAGGGCTTTCTTCGGGACAGTGTCAGGACCTTGGTTAGAAATGAGTCAGGATATTAGCTCAGGAGAGTGTCAGGATTTTAGGTATTGCTGGCAGCAGGGCCTATATTAAGGACAGATTCTGGGCCTTTGTTAGATTCAGTGTCATGGCCTTAGTTAGGAGTAGTCAGGGCCTTAGTTAGGGAGAGCATTAGGGTTTCAGTTCGCATAAGATGCAGGAGATTATCTCGGGACAGAGTCAGGTTCCAGGCCAGAGATAGTGAAAGGAAATGACCAAGGGATAACGAGAAGACCTTACTTATTGAGAGCATCAGGGCCTTAGTTAGCAGCAGCGTGAGCGCCTTAATCAGGACCAGTGCCAGGGCTTGATGTATGGACAGCATCAGAGCCTAACTAAGGTACAGCAACAGGGCCTAAGTGAGGCCTATCTTTAGGGCCTGAGTAAGGGACAGTATCCGGGCATGACTTAGGAGCAGCATAAAGGCCTCTGTAGGATCAGCATTAGGGTCTTCGTTAAAGCTATTATCAGGGCCTCCGTTAGGGATAGCCTCAAGGCCTCATTTAGGGACAGCGTCAGGGCTTACTTTGGGAAAGTTTCAGGACCTTGGTAAGACATGGGTCAGGCTATTAGCTCAGGATAATATCAGGTGTTCAGATATTGACGGCAGCATGGCCTTAGTTAGAGGCAGTGTCAGGGCCTAAGTTAGGACTAGCATCAGAGCCTTTGTTAGGTACAGTGTCAGTGACTGAGTTAGGTGTAGTGTCAGAGCCTTAGTTAGGGACAGTGTCAGGGCCTGCATTAGGACGAGCCTCCAGGCCTCAGTTAGGGACAGGTTCACGGCCTCGGACCTAAATTCAGGGCCTCATTTAGGGACAGAATCAGGGATTTAGCTAGCATAAGGGGATCTACAGCTGAAAGCAACCTGAACACCACCACAAACAGATGCAGAAGTGAACCATGCACGCTCCTATGAAGGAAGATTCCACAGCAGTTGAGTACATTTTGTTTAAAGTTAGTAACACTATAAAAATTATGTTTTGAAGAAAACTATATTCAGAAGATGAATGAATCTCGTTCTAAAGAATCTCTTTAGCTAATCTCGACAGTAGCTAAAGAGCAGGTTAGGTTAAGGTCTAGGGAGAGTGTCAGGAAATGACCTAGGGATAGTGTCAACACCTTAGTTACTTAGCATATCAGGACCTAATTTAGGAGCAGTGAGTGTCAGGGCTTTGGGTAGGAACAGCGTCAGAGCCTGACTTAGGGAGTGGGACAGGGCCTGAGTGAGGCCTAGCATCAGGGCCTTAGCTAGAGACAGTGTCAGGGCATGACTTAGGAGCAGCCTAAGAGCCACGGTAGGATCAGCCTCAGGGGCTACGTTAAAGATATTATCAGGGCCTCTGTTAGGGACAGCCTCAAGGCCTCACTTCGAGACAGCATCAGGGCTTCCTTAGGGACAGTTTCAGGACCTTGGTAAGAGATGGGTCAAGAAATTAGCTCAGGATAGTGTCAGGACTTTAGATATTGACGGCCGCAGGGCCTTAGTTAGGGACAGTGTCAGGCCCTGAATTAGGACGAACATCGAGGCCTTAGGTACGGACAGGGTCACAGCCTCGAGAGTAATTTTAGGCCCTTAGTTAAGGACAGCAGCAGGGCTGTAGTTAGCATAAGAGGCACGACATTTGCTAGGGACAGGCTCAGGTTATGGTCTAGGGATAGTGTCAGGAAAGGACCTAAGCATAGTGTCAAAACCTTAGTTACTGAGAGTATCAGATCCTTATTTAGAACCAGTGTCAGGGCTTCAGGTAGGGACAGCATCAGAGCCTGACTTAGGGAGAGCGACAGGGCCTGAGTGAGGCCTAGCGTCAGGCCCTTAGCTGAGGACACTGTCAGGGCATGACTTAGGAACAGAATCAGCGCCTCTGTTGGATCAGCCTTAGCGTCTTTGTTACAGATATGATCAGGGCCTGACTTAGTCACAGCTTCAAGGCCTCACTTAGGGAAAGCTTCAGGGCCTGAGTTAGGGAAAGCCTCAGTTCTTAAGATAGGGACAGCGACAGGGCTTTCTTAGGGACAGTGTCAGGACCTTGGTTAGAAATATGTCAGGATATTAACTCAGGCTAGTGTCCAGTTTTTAGTTATTGCTGACAGCAGGGCCTATATTAGGGGCAAATTCTGAGCCTTACTTCGAGACAGTGTCAGGGCCTGAGTTAGGACTAGCATCAGAGCCCTTGTAAAGTACAGTGTCAGGGACTGAGTTAGGTGTAGTGTCAGGGCTTTAGTTAGGGACAGTGTCAGCGCCTCAGTTAGGATGAGCCTCCAACCTCACTTAGGGACAGGTTGACGGCCTCGGGACTAATTTCAGGCTCTTAGTTCGAGACAGCATCAGGGATTTAGTTAGCCTAAGAGGCTCGACAATAGCTAAAGACAAGTTTAGGTTAAGATCTAGGGATAGTGTCAGGAAATGACCTAGGGGTAGTGTCAAGACCATAGCTAATTAGAACATCAGTGCCTAATTTAGGCCCAGTGTCAGGGCTTCAGGTAGGGACAGAGTCTTAGCCTGACTTAGGGAGAGCGACAGGGCCTGAGTGATGCCTAGAGTCAGGGCCTTAGCTACGGACAGCGTCAGGGCATGACATAGGATCAACTTAAGGGTCTCTGTAAGATCAGCATTAGAGTTTAGTTCAAGACATTATCAGGACCTCTGTGAGGGACAGCCTCAGGGCCTCACTTAGGGACAGTGTCAGGGCTAACTTTGGGAGAGTTTCAGGACCTTGGTAAGACATGGGTCAGGATATTAGCTCAGGATAATGTCAGGACTTTAGATATTGATGGCAGCAGCGCCTACGTTAGGAAAAGTTTCAAGGCGTTAGTTAGGAGTAGCGGGCCTCTGATAGGTCCAGTGTCAGATCCTCAGTTAGCAATAGTGTTAGGGCCTTAGTTAGGGACAGTGTCAGGGCCGGATGTAGGGCGAGCATCTAGGCCTTCCTTCGGGACAGTTTCATGGTCTTGGGACTAAATTCAGTGCCTGAGGTAGGCACAGCCTAAGGGCTTCAGTTAGCATAAGAGGCAGGACATTAGCTAGTGACCCTGTCAGTTTAACATCTAGGGATAGTGTCAGGAAATGACCTAAGGATAGTGTGAAGACCTTTGTTACGGAGACTCTCAGGGCCTTATTCAGAAGCAGTGTTAGGGCTTCAGGTAGGGACAGCATCAGAGCCTGACTTAGGGAGAGCGTTAGGGTCTGAGGGAGGCCTAGCATCAGACACTTAGTGGGGGACACTATCGGGGCATGACTTCGGAGCAGCGTCAGGGCCTCTGTTGGATCAGCCTTAGGGTCTTAGTTAAAGACCTGATCAGGGTCTGAGTTAGTCACAGCATCAAGGCCTGAGTTAGTTAGGGAAAGCTTCAGGGCCTCACTTAGGGACAGCGTCAGGGCTTACTTTGGGACAGTTTCAGGACCTTGGTAAGACATGGGACAGGTTTTTAGCTCCGGATAATGTCAGGACTATCGATGTTGATGGCAGCAGCCCTTAGTTAGAGACAGTGTCAGGCCCTGAGTTACGACTAGCATCAGAGCCTTTGTTAGATACAATGTACGGGACTGAATTAGGAGTAGAGTCAGGGCCTTAGTTAGTGACAGTGTCAGGGCCTGACTTAGGGAGAGCGACAGGGCCTGAGTGAGGCTTAGCATCAGGCCCTTAGCTGGGCACACTGTCAGGACATGACTTTGGAGCAGCATCAGCGACTTTGCTGGATCAGCATTAAGGTCTTCTTTAGGTACATGATCAGGGCCTGAATTAGTCACAGCTTCAAGGCTTCAGTTAAGGAAAGCTTCAGGGCCTGAGTTAGGGACAGCCTCAGGTCTTCACTTAGGGACAGCGTCAGGGCTTACTTTGGGACAGTTTCAGGACCTTGGAAAGACATAGGTCAGGATAGTAGCTCAGGATAATGTCAGGACTTTTGATAGTGATGGCAGCAGGGCCTTAGTTACAGACGGTTTCAGGGCCTGAGTTAGGCCTCGCATCAGAGACTTTGTTAGGTACAGTGGAAGGGACTGAGTTAGGAGTAGTGTCAGGGCCTTGCTTAGGGACAGTGTCAGGGTCTGACTTAGGTGTACTGTCTGAGACCTAGTCATTGACAGTGCTAGGGCCTGAGTTAGGATTAGTGTCAAGGCCTTATTTAGGACCAATTTTAGGGCTTTAGTTAGGACTAGCAACAAAGCCTTTGTTAGGTATCATGTTGGGGCCTCAGTTAGGTGTAGTGTCAGGGCCATTGTTAGGGACAGTATCAGGGCCTGAATTAGCAGTAGTGTCAAAAGTCTTTAGTGAGGAGAGTAAGGAGTAAGTCAGGACTCAGGCCCTGACACTGTTCTTAAATAAGGCCCTGACATTCCCTGTAACACAGGTCCTGATCTGATTCCTATCATAGGCGCTGATGTTGGACTTAACTAAGGCCCTGACACTGGTCCTAACTAAAGCTGTGACACTACTCTTAACTCAGGCCCTGACACTGTCCCTAACAAAGCCTCTGACACTACTCCTAAATCAGGCACTGACACTGTCCCTAACTAAGGCCCTGACATACACCTAACTCAGGCCCTGACACTGTCTCTAACTAAGGCCCTGATACGACTCCAAACTCAGCACTGACACTGTCACTAACTAAGGCCCTGACACTATTCATAGCTCACGCCCTATCGCAACTCCTAAATCATGCCCTGACAATGTCCCTAACTATGGCCCTGACACTATTCCTAACTCAGGCGCTGACACAATACTTAAAGAAGGCCCTGACATTACTCCTAACTCAGGCCCTGAAAAGGTCCCTAACTAAGGCCGACACAACTCCTAACTCAGGCACTAACACTGTCCCTAAATAAGGCCCTGAAACTATTCCTAACTGAGACACTGATACAGTACCTAACGAAGGCACTGATGCTACTCCTAACTAAGGCCCTGACACTACTCCTATCTCAAGCAATGACACTGTCCCTAACTTAGGCCCTGACTCTACTCCTGACTCAGGCACTGACACTGGCCCTAACTTATGCCCTGACATTACTCCCAACTTAGGCACTGTCACTGTCCCTAACTAAGGCCTTGACACAACTCCCAAATCAGGCACTGACACTGTCCCTAACTAAGGCCCTGACTCTACTCCCATCTCAGCCACTGACACTGTCCCTAAGACCCTGACACTACCTCCAACTCAGGCACTGACACTATCCCTAACTACAGCCCTGACACTTCTCCTAACTCAGGCACTGACACTGTCCCTTACTAATATCCTGACACAACTCCCAACTCAGGCACTGACATTGTTCCTAACATAGGCCCTGACACTAATCCCAACATAGGCACTGAGACTGTCCCAGAATACGCCCTGACAGTACTCCCAACTCAGGCAATGACACTGTCCCTAACTAAGGCCCTGACACTACTTCCAAACTAGGCACTGACATTGTCCCTAACTAAGGCCCTGACAATACTCTCAACTCAGGCACTAACACTGTCCCTAACTAAGGACTTGAGACTCCTCTTAACTCAGGCCCTGGCACAGTCCCTAACAAAGGCCTGCCACTACCCCCAACTCTGGCACTGAGAGTGTCCCTAACTACGGCCATCACACTACTCCTAACTCAGGCACTGACGCTGTCCCTAAGTAAGGCCCTGACACTACTCCCAACACAGGCATTGACACTGTCCCTAACTAAGGCCCTCACACTACTACTTACTTAGGCACTGACACGCTACCTAACTAAGGCCCTGAGACTACTTCTACCTCAGACCCTGACACTGTCCCTAACGAAGGGCCTGATACTACTCCCAACACAGGCACTGACACTCTCCCTAACTAAGGCCTTGACACTACTTTTAACTCATGCCCTGATGCTGTCCCCAAAAAAGACCCTGAGACTATTCCCAACTCAGGCACTGACACTCTCCCTAACTAAGACCCTGACACTACTCCCATCTCAGCCACTGACACTGTCCCTAATGCCCTGACACTACTTCCAACTCAGGCACTGACACTGTCCCTAACTAGGCCCTGACACTACTCCCAACTCAGGCACTGACACTGTCCTTACCTAAGGCCCTGACAGAACTCCCAACTCCGGCACTGACACTTTCTCTAACTAAGGCCCTGAAACTACTCACAACTCAGGCCCTGACACTGTTCCTAACTACCGGTCTCAGACTACTCCTAACTTAGGCCCTGACACTATTCCTAACACAGTCACTGACACTGTCCCTAACTAAGGTCCTGAGACTCTTCCTAACTCAGACCCTGACACTGTCCATAACTTAGGCCATGTCACTACTCCCAACTCAGGCACTGACGCTGTTCCTAACTAAGGGTCTGACACTACTCCAAACTGAGACACTGACACGCTTCCAAATTAAGGCCTTGACACTACTCTTAACTCAGGCCCTGACACTGTCCATAATAAAGACCCTGACAAAAATCCCAACTTAGGCACTGACAATGTCCGCAACTAAGGCCCTGACACTCTTCCCATCTCAGCCACTGACACTGTCCCTAACTATGGCCCTGACACTACTCCCAATGCAAGCACTGGTGCTGTCCCTAACTAAGGCACTGGCACTACTCCCAACTCGCCCTGGCGCTGTCCCTAACTAAGGCTCTGACACTACTCCCAATTCAGGCAATGACAGTGTCCCTAACTGAGGCAATGATACTACTCCCAACTCAAGCACTAAGGCTCTGGATCATTGTGATGACAAGCGCCATGGAGCACTGTGATGACAAGGGCCATGGAACATTTTGATGACAGTGGTCATATGGCATTTTGAATGACAGGGGCCATGAAGCATTGTGATGACAAGAGTCATGGAGACTTGTGATGACAGGGGGCATGGAGCTTTGTGATTTCACAGGCATGGAGCATTTTAGACAAGGGTCATGGAGACTTGTGATGAAAGGGGTCATGGAGACTTGTGATGATAAGGGCATGGAGCATTGTGATGACAAGGGCATGTAGCATTGCGATGACCAAGGTCATGGAGCATTGTGATGACAGGGGTTATGGAGCATTGTGATGACAAGGGCGTAGAGCATTGTGATGACAGTGGTCATGGAACATTGTGACGATAAGGGCATCGAGCCGAGTTAGGGACAGTCTAGCGGCCTTGGGACTAAATTCAGTGCCTGAATTAGGCACAGCATAAGGTCTTTAGTTAGCATAAGAGGTAGGACATTAGCTCGGGACAGGGTTAGGGTAAAGGCTTGGAATCGTGTCAGGAAATGACCTAAGGATAGTGTGAAGACCTTTGTTACCGAGACTCTCAGGGACTTATTCAGAAGCAGTGTTAGGGCTTCAGGTAGGGACAGCATCAGGGCCTGACTTAGGGAGAGCGACAGGGCCTGAGTGAGGCCTAATGTCAGGCCCTTAGCTGGGGACACTGTCAGGGAATGACTTAGGAGCAGCATCAGTGCCTTTGTTGGATCAGCTTTAGGCTCCTAGGTAAAGACATGACCGGAGCCCTAGTTACTCACAGCGTCAAGGCCTCAGTTAGGGAAAGCTTCAGGGTCTGAGTTACAGACAGCCTCAGGTCTTCACTTAAAGACAGTGACAGGGCTTTCTTCGGGACAGTGTCAGGACCTTGGTTAGAAATGAGTCAGGATATTAGCTCAGGAGAGTGTCAGGATTTTAGGTATTGCTGGCAGCAGGGCCTATATTAAGGACAGATTCTGGGCCTTTGTTAGATTCAGTGTCATGGCCTTAGTTAGGAGTAGTCAGGGCCTTAGTTAGGGAGAGCATTAGGGTTTCAGTTCGCATAAGATGCAGGAGATTATCTCGGGACAGAGTCAGGTTCCAGGCCAGAGATAGTGAAAGGAAATGACCAAGGGATAACGAGAAGACCTTACTTATTGAGAGCATCAGGGCCTTAGTTAGCAGCAGCGTGAGCGCCTTAATCAGGACCAGTGCCAGGGCTTGATGTATGGACAGCATCAGAGCCTAACTAAGGTACAGCAACAGGGCCTAAGTGAGGCCTATCTTTAGGGCCTGAGTAAGGGACAGTATCCGGGCATGACTTAGGAGCAGCATAAAGGCCTCTGTAGGATCAGCATTAGGGTCTTCGTTAAAGCTATTATCAGGGCCTCCGTTAGGGATAGCCTCAAGGCCTCATTTAGGGACAGCGTCAGGGCTTACTTTGGGAAAGTTTCAGGACCTTGGTAAGACATGGGTCAGGCTATTAGCTCAGGATAATATCAGGTGTTCAGATATTGACGGCAGCATGGCCTTAGTTAGAGGCAGTGTCAGGGCCTAAGTTAGGACTAGCATCAGAGCCTTTGTTAGGTACAGTGTCAGTGACTGAGTTAGGTGTAGTGTCAGAGCCTTAGTTAGGGACAGTGTCAGGGCCTGCATTAGGACGAGCCTCCAGGCCTCAGTTAGGGACAGGTTCACGGCCTCGGACCTAAATTCAGGGCCTCATTTAGGGACAGAATCAGGGATTTAGCTAGCATAAGGGGATCTACAGCTGAAAGCAACCTGAACACCACCACAAACAGATGCAGAAGTGAACCATGCACGCTCCTATGAAGGAAGATTCCACAGCAGTTGAGTACATTTTGTTTAAAGTTAGTAACACTATAAAAATTATGTTTTGAAGAAAACTATATTCAGAAGATGAATGAATCTCGTTCTAAAGAATCTCTTTAGCTAATCTCGACAGTAGCTAAAGAGCAGGTTAGGTTAAGGTCTAGGGAGAGTGTCAGGAAATGACCTAGGGATAGTGTCAACACCTTAGTTACTTAGCATATCAGGACCTAATTTAGGAGCAGTGAGTGTCAGGGCTTTGGGTAGGAACAGCGTCAGAGCCTGACTTAGGGAGTGGGACAGGGCCTGAGTGAGGCCTAGCATCAGGGCCTTAGCTAGAGACAGTGTCAGGGCATGACTTAGGAGCAGCCTAAGAGCCACGGTAGGATCAGCCTCAGGGGCTACGTTAAAGATATTATCAGGGCCTCTGTTAGGGACAGCCTCAAGGCCTCACTTCGAGACAGCATCAGGGCTTCCTTAGGGACAGTTTCAGGACCTTGGTAAGAGATGGGTCAAGAAATTAGCTCAGGATAGTGTCAGGACTTTAGATATTGACGGCCGCAGGGCCTTAGTTAGGGACAGTGTCAGGCCCTGAATTAGGACGAACATCGAGGCCTTAGGTACGGACAGGGTCACAGCCTCGAGAGTAATTTTAGGCCCTTAGTTAAGGACAGCAGCAGGGCTGTAGTTAGCATAAGAGGCACGACATTTGCTAGGGACAGGCTCAGGTTATGGTCTAGGGATAGTGTCAGGAAAGGACCTAAGCATAGTGTCAAAACCTTAGTTACTGAGAGTATCAGATCCTTATTTAGAACCAGTGTCAGGGCTTCAGGTAGGGACAGCATCAGAGCCTGACTTAGGGAGAGCGACAGGGCCTGAGTGAGGCCTAGCGTCAGGCCCTTAGCTGAGGACACTGTCAGGGCATGACTTAGGAACAGAATCAGCGCCTCTGTTGGATCAGCCTTAGCGTCTTTGTTACAGATATGATCAGGGCCTGACTTAGTCACAGCTTCAAGGCCTCACTTAGGGAAAGCTTCAGGGCCTGAGTTAGGGAAAGCCTCAGTTCTTAAGATAGGGACAGCGACAGGGCTTTCTTAGGGACAGTGTCAGGACCTTGGTTAGAAATATGTCAGGATATTAACTCAGGCTAGTGTCCAGTTTTTAGTTATTGCTGACAGCAGGGCCTATATTAGGGGCAAATTCTGAGCCTTACTTCGAGACAGTGTCAGGGCCTGAGTTAGGACTAGCATCAGAGCCCTTGTAAAGTACAGTGTCAGGGACTGAGTTAGGTGTAGTGTCAGGGCTTTAGTTAGGGACAGTGTCAGCGCCTCAGTTAGGATGAGCCTCCAACCTCACTTAGGGACAGGTTGACGGCCTCGGGACTAATTTCAGGCTCTTAGTTCGAGACAGCATCAGGGATTTAGTTAGCCTAAGAGGCTCGACAATAGCTAAAGACAAGTTTAGGTTAAGATCTAGGGATAGTGTCAGGAAATGACCTAGGGGTAGTGTCAAGACCATAGCTAATTAGAACATCAGTGCCTAATTTAGGCCCAGTGTCAGGGCTTCAGGTAGGGACAGAGTCTTAGCCTGACTTAGGGAGAGCGACAGGGCCTGAGTGATGCCTAGAGTCAGGGCCTTAGCTACGGACAGCGTCAGGGCATGACATAGGATCAACTTAAGGGTCTCTGTAAGATCAGCATTAGAGTTTAGTTCAAGACATTATCAGGACCTCTGTGAGGGACAGCCTCAGGGCCTCACTTAGGGACAGTGTCAGGGCTAACTTTGGGAGAGTTTCAGGACCTTGGTAAGACATGGGTCAGGATATTAGCTCAGGATAATGTCAGGACTTTAGATATTGATGGCAGCAGCGCCTACGTTAGGAAAAGTTTCAAGGCGTTAGTTAGGAGTAGCGGGCCTCTGATAGGTCCAGTGTCAGATCCTCAGTTAGCAATAGTGTTAGGGCCTTAGTTAGGGACAGTGTCAGGGCCGGATGTAGGGCGAGCATCTAGGCCTTCCTTCGGGACAGTTTCATGGTCTTGGGACTAAATTCAGTGCCTGAGGTAGGCACAGCCTAAGGGCTTCAGTTAGCATAAGAGGCAGGACATTAGCTAGTGACCCTGTCAGTTTAACATCTAGGGATAGTGTCAGGAAATGACCTAAGGATAGTGTGAAGACCTTTGTTACGGAGACTCTCAGGGCCTTATTCAGAAGCAGTGTTAGGGCTTCAGGTAGGGACAGCATCAGAGCCTGACTTAGAGAGAGCGTTAGGGTCTGAGTGAGGCCTAGCATCAGACACTTAGTGGGGGACACTATCGGGGCATGACTTAGGAGCAGCGTCAGGGCCTCTGTTGGATCAGCCTTAGGGTCTTAGTTAAAGACCTGATCAGGGTCTGAGTTAGTCACAGCATCAAGGCCTGAGTTAGTTAGGGAAAGCTTCAGGGCCTCACTTAGGGACAGCGTCTGGGCTTACTTTGGGACAGTTTCAAAACCTTGGTAAGACATGGGTCAGGTTTTTAGCTCCGGATAATGTCAGGACTTTCGATGTTGATGGCAGCAGCCCTTAGTTAGAGACAGTGTCAGGCCCTGAGTTACGACTAGCATCAGAGCCTTTGTTAGATACAATGTACGGGACTGAATTAGGAGTAGAGTCAGGGCCTTAGTTAGTGACAGTGTCAGAGCCTGACTTAGGGAGAGCGACAGGGCCTGAGTGAGGCTTAGCATCAGGCCCTTAGCTGGGCACACTGTCAGGGCATGACTTTGGAGCAGCATCAGCGACTTTGCTGGATCAGCATTAAGGTCTTCGTTAGGTACATGATCAGGGCCTGAAGTAGTCACAGCTTCAAGGCTTCAGTTAAGGAAACCTTCAGGGCCTGAGTTAGGGACAGCCTCAGGTCTTCACTTAGGGACAGCGTCAGGGCTTACTTTGGGACAGTTTCAGGACCTTGGAAAGACATAGGTCAGGATAGTAGCTCAGGATAATGTCAGGACTTTTGATAGTGATGGCAGCAGGGCCTTAGTTACAGACGGTTTCAGGGCCTGAGTTAGGCCTCGCATCAGAGACTTTGTTAGGTACAGTGGAAGGGACTGAGTTAGGAGTAGTGTCAGGGCCTTGCTTAGGGACAGTGTCAGGGTCTGACTTAGGTGTACTGTCTGAGACCTAGTCATTGACAGTGCTAGGGCCTGAGTTAGGATTAGTGTCAAGGCCTTATTTAGGACCAATTTCAGGGCCTTAGTTTGGACTAGCATCAGAGCCATTGTTAGGAATCGTATGAGGGCCTGAGTTAGGCATACTATCAGGGCCTTAGTTAAGGACAGTTTTAGGGCCTGAGGTAGGATTAGTGTCAAGGCCTTATTTAGGACCAATTTTAGGGCTTTAGTTAGGACTAGCAACAAAGCCTTTGTTAGGTATCATGTTGGGGCCTCAGTTAGGTGTAGTGTCAGGGCCATTGTTAGGGACAGTATCAGGGCCTGAATTAGCAGTAGTGTCAAAAGTCTTTAGTGAGGAGAGTAAGGAGTAAGTCAGGACTCAGGCCCTGACACTGTTCTTAAATAAGGCCCTGACATTCCCTGTAACACAGGTCCTGATCTGATTCCTATCATAGGCGCTGATGTTGGACTTAACTAAGGCCCTGACACTGGTCCTAACTAAAGCTGTGACACTACTCTTAACTCAGGCCCTGACACTGTCCCTAACAAAGCCTCTGACACTACTCCTAAATCAGGCACTGACACTGTCCCTAACTAAGGCCCTGACATACACCTAACTCAGGCCCTGACACTGTCTCTAACTAAGGCCCTGATACGACTCCAAACTCAGCACTGACACTGTCACTAACTAAGGCCCTGACACTATTCATAGCTCACGCCCTATCGCAACTCCTAAATCATGCCCTGACAATGTCCCTAACTATGGCCCTGACACTATTCCTAACTCAGGCGCTGACACAATACTTAAAGAAGGCCCTGACATTACTCCTAACTCAGGCCCTGAAAAGGTCCCTAACTAAGGCCGACACAACTCCTAACTCAGGCACTAACACTGTCCCTAAATAAGGCCCTGAAACTATTCCTAACTGAGACACTGATACAGTACCTAACGAAGGCACTGATGCTACTCCTAACTAAGGCCCTGACACTACTCCTATCTCAAGCAATGACACTGTCCCTAACTTAGGCCCTGACTCTACTCCTGACTCAGGCACTGACACTGGCCCTAACTTATGCCCTGACATTACTCCCAACTTAGGCACTGTCACTGTCCCTAACTAAGGCCTTGACACAACTCCCAAATCAGGCACTGACACTGTCCCTAACTAAGGCCCTGACTCTACTCCCATCTCAGCCACTGACACTGTCCCTAAGACCCTGACACTACCTCCAACTCAGGCACTGACACTATCCCTAACTACAGCCCTGACACTTCTCCTAACTCAGGCACTGACACTGTCCCTTACTAATATCCTGACACAACTCCCAACTCAGGCACTGACATTGTTCCTAACATAGGCCCTGACACTAATCCCAACATAGGCACTGAGACTGTCCCAGAATACGCCCTGACAGTACTCCCAACTCAGGCAATGACACTGTCCCTAACTAAGGCCCTGACACTACTTCCAAACTAGGCACTGACATTGTCCCTAACTAAGGCCCTGACAATACTCTCAACTCAGGCACTAACACTGTCCCTAACTAAGGACTTGAGACTCCTCTTAACTCAGGCCCTGGCACAGTCCCTAACAAAGGCCTGCCACTACCCCCAACTCTGGCACTGAGAGTGTCCCTAACTACGGCCATCACACTACTCCTAACTCAGGCACTGACGCTGTCCCTAAGTAAGGCCCTGACACTACTCCCAACACAGGCATTGACACTGTCCCTAACTAAGGCCCTCACACTACTACTTACTTAGGCACTGACACGCTACCTAACTAAGGCCCTGAGACTACTTCTACCTCAGACCCTGACACTGTCCCTAACGAAGGGCCTGATACTACTCCCAACACAGGCACTGACACTCTCCCTAACTAAGGCCTTGACACTACTTTTAACTCATGCCCTGATGCTGTCCCCAAAAAAGACCCTGAGACTATTCCCAACTCAGGCACTGACACTCTCCCTAACTAAGACCCTGACACTACTCCCATCTCAGCCACTGACACTGTCCCTAATGCCCTGACACTACTTCCAACTCAGGCACTGACACTGTCCCTAACTAGGCCCTGACACTACTCCCAACTCAGGCACTGACACTGTCCCTACCTAAGGCCCTGACAGAACTCCCAACTCCGGCACTGACACTTTCTCTAACTAAGGCCCTGAAACTACTCACAACTCAGGCCCTGACACTGTTCCTAACTACCGGTCTCAGACTACTCCTAACTTAGGCCCTGACACTATTCCTAACACAGTCACTGACACTGTCCCTAACTAAGGTCCTGAGACTCTTCCTAACTCAGACCCTGACACTGTCCATAACTTAGGCCATGTCACTACTCCCAACTCAGGCACTGACGCTGTTCCTAACTAAGGGTCTGACACTACTCCAAACTGAGACACTGACACGCTTCCAAATTAAGGCCTTGACACTACTCTTAACTCAGGCCCTGACACTGTCCATAATAAAGACCCTGACAAAAATCCCAACTTAGGCACTGACAATGTCCGCAACTAAGGCCCTGACACTCTTCCCATCTCAGCCACTGACACTGTCCCTAACTATGGCCCTGACACTACTCCCAATGCAAGCACTGGTGCTGTCCCTAACTAAGGCACTGGCACTACTCCCAACTCGCCCTGGCGCTGTCCCTAACTAAGGCTCTGACACTACTCCCAATTCAGGCAATGACAGTGTCCCTAACTGAGGCAATGATACTACTCCCAACTCAAGCACTAAGGCTCTGGATCATTGTGATGACAAGCGCCATGGAGCACTGTGATGACAAGGGCCATGGAACATTTTGATGACAGTGGTCATATGGCATTTTGAATGACAGGGGCCATGAAGCATTGTGATGACAAGAGTCATGGAGACTTGTGATGACAGGGGGCATGGAGCTTTGTGATTTCACAGGCATGGAGCATTTTAGACAAGGGTCATGGAGACTTGTGATGAAAGGGGTCATGGAGACTTGTGATGATAAGGGCATGGAGCATTGTGATGACAAGGGCATGTAGCATTGCGATGACCAAGGTCATGGAGCATTGTGATGACAGGGGTTATGGAGCATTGTGATGACAAGGGCGTAGAGCATTGTGATGACAGTGGTCATGGAACATTGTGACGATAAGGGCATCGAGCCGAGTTAGGGACAGTCTAGCGGCCTTGGGACTAAATTCAGTGCCTGAATTAGGCACAGCATAAGGTCTTTAGTTAGCATAAGAGGTAGGACATTAGCTCGGGACAGGGTTAGGGTAAAGGCTTGGAATCGTGTCAGGAAATGACCTAAGGATAGTGTGAAGACCTTTGTTACCGAGACTCTCAGGGACTTATTCAGAAGCAGTGTTAGGGCTTCAGGTAGGGACAGCATCAGGGCCTGACTTAGGGAGAGCGACAGGGCCTGAGTGAGGCCTAATGTCAGGCCCTTAGCTGGGGACACTGTCAGGGAATGACTTAGGAGCAGCATCAGTGCCTTTGTTGGATCAGCTTTAGGCTCCTAGGTAAAGACATGACCGGAGCCCTAGTTACTCACAGCGTAAAGGCCTCAGTTAGGGAAAGCTTCAGGGTCTGAGTTACAGACAGCCTCAGGTCTTCACTTAAAGACAGTGACAGGGCTTTCTTCGGGACAGTGTCAGGACCTTGGTTAGAAATGAGTCAGGATATTAGCTCAGGAGAGTGTCAGGATTTTAGGTATTGCTGGCAGCAGGGCCTATATTAAGGACAGATTCTGGGCCTTTGTTAGATTCAGTGTCATGGCCTTAGTTAGGAGTAGTCAGGGCCTTAGTTAGGGAGAGCATTAGGGTTTCAGTTCGCATAAGATGCAGGAGATTATCTCGGGACAGAGTCAGGTTCCAGGCCAGAGATAGTGAAAGGAAATGACCAAGGGATAACGAGAAGACCTTACTTATTGAGAGCATCAGGGCCTTAGTTAGCAGCAGCGTGAGCGCCTTAATCAGGACCAGTGCCAGGGCTTGATGTATGGACAGCATCAGAGCCTAACTAAGGTACAGCAACAGGGCCTAAGTGAGGCCTATCTTTAGGGCCTGAGTAAGGGACAGTATCCGGGCATGACTTAGGAGCAGCATAAAGGCCTCTGTAGGATCAGCATTAGGGTCTTCGTTAAAGCTATTATCAGGGCCTCCGTTAGGGATAGCCTCAAGGCCTCATTTAGGGACAGCGTCAGGGCTTACTTTGGGAAAGTTTCAGGACCTTGGTAAGACATGGGTCAGGCTATTAGCTCAGGATAATATCAGGTGTTCAGATATTGACGGCAGCATGGCCTTAGTTAGAGGCAGTGTCAGGGCCTAAGTTAGGACTAGCATCAGAGCCTTTGTTAGGTACAGTGTCAGTGACTGAGTTAGGTGTAGTGTCAGAGCCTTAGTTAGGGACAGTGTCAGGGCCTGCATTAGGACGAGCCTCCAGGCCTCAGTTAGGGACAGGTTCACGGCCTCGGACCTAAATTCAGGGCCTCATTTAGGGACAGAATCAGGGATTTAGCTAGCATAAGGGGATCTACAGCTGAAAGCAACCTGAACACCACCACAAACAGATGCAGAAGTGAACCATGCACGCTCCTATGAAGGAAGATTCCACAGCAGTTGAGTACATTTTGTTTAAAGTTAGTAACACTATAAAAATTATGTTTTGAAGAAAACTATATTCAGAAGATGAATGAATCTCGTTCTAAAGAATCTCTTTAGCTAATCTCGACAGTAGCTAAAGAGCAGGTTAGGTTAAGGTCTAGGGAGAGTGTCAGGAAATGACCTAGGGATAGTGTCAACACCTTAGTTACTTAGCATATCAGGACCTAATTTAGGAGCAGTGAGTGTCAGGGCTTTGGGTAGGAACAGCGTCAGAGCCTGACTTAGGGAGTGGGACAGGGCCTGAGTGAGGCCTAGCATCAGGGCCTTAGCTAGAGACAGTGTCAGGGCATGACTTAGGAGCAGCCTAAGAGCCACGGTAGGATCAGCCTCAGGGGCTACGTTAAAGATATTATCAGGGCCTCTGTTAGGGACAGCCTCAAGGCCTCACTTCGAGACAGCATCAGGGCTTCCTTAGGGACAGTTTCAGGACCTTGGTAAGAGATGGGTCAAGAAATTAGCTCAGGATAGTGTCAGGACTTTAGATATTGACGGCCGCAGGGCCTTAGTTAGGGACAGTGTCAGGCCCTGAATTAGGACGAACATCGAGGCCTTAGGTACGGACAGGGTCACAGCCTCGAGAGTAATTTTAGGCCCTTAGTTAAGGACAGCAGCAGGGCTGTAGTTAGCATAAGAGGCACGACATTTGCTAGGGACAGGCTCAGGTTATGGTCTAGGGATAGTGTCAGGAAAGGACCTAAGCATAGTGTCAAAACCTTAGTTACTGAGAGTATCAGATCCTTATTTAGAACCAGTGTCAGGGCTTCAGGTAGGGACAGCATCAGAGCCTGACTTAGGGAGAGCGACAGGGCCTGAGTGAGGCCTAGCGTCAGGCCCTTAGCTGAGGACACTGTCAGGGCATGACTTAGGAACAGAATCAGCGCCTCTGTTGGATCAGCCTTAGCGTCTTTGTTACAGATATGATCAGGGCCTGACTTAGTCACAGCTTCAAGGCCTCACTTAGGGAAAGCTTCAGGGCCTGAGTTAGGGAAAGCCTCAGTTCTTAAGATAGGGACAGCGACAGGGCTTTCTTAGGGACAGTGTCAGGACCTTGGTTAGAAATATGTCAGGATATTAACTCAGGCTAGTGTCCAGTTTTTAGTTATTGCTGACAGCAGGGCCTATATTAGGGGCAAATTCTGAGCCTTACTTCGAGACAGTGTCAGGGCCTGAGTTAGGACTAGCATCAGAGCCCTTGTAAAGTACAGTGTCAGGGACTGAGTTAGGTGTAGTGTCAGGGCTTTAGTTAGGGACAGTGTCAGCGCCTCAGTTAGGATGAGCCTCCAACCTCACTTAGGGACAGGTTGACGGCCTCGGGACTAATTTCAGGCTCTTAGTTCGAGACAGCATCAGGGATTTAGTTAGCCTAAGAGGCTCGACAATAGCTAAAGACAAGTTTAGGTTAAGATCTAGGGATAGTGTCAGGAAATGACCTAGGGGTAGTGTCAAGACCATAGCTAATTAGAACATCAGTGCCTAATTTAGGCCCAGTGTCAGGGCTTCAGGTAGGGACAGAGTCTTAGCCTGACTTAGGGAGAGCGACAGGGCCTGAGTGATGCCTAGAGTCAGGGCCTTAGCTACGGACAGCGTCAGGGCATGACATAGGATCAACTTAAGGGTCTCTGTAAGATCAGCATTAGAGTTTAGTTCAAGACATTATCAGGACCTCTGTGAGGGACAGCCTCAGGGCCTCACTTAGGGACAGTGTCAGGGCTAACTTTGGGAGAGTTTCAGGACCTTGGTAAGACATGGGTCAGGATATTAGCTCAGGATAATGTCAGGACTTTAGATATTGATGGCAGCAGCGCCTACGTTAGGAAAAGTTTCAAGGCGTTAGTTAGGAGTAGCGGGCCTCTGATAGGTCCAGTGTCAGATCCTCAGTTAGCAATAGTGTTAGGGCCTTAGTTAGGGACAGTGTCAGGGCCGGATGTAGGGCGAGCATCTAGGCCTTCCTTCGGGACAGTTTCATGGTCTTGGGACTAAATTCAGTGCCTGAGGTAGGCACAGCCTAAGGGCTTCAGTTAGCATAAGAGGCAGGACATTAGCTAGTGACCCTGTCAGTTTAACATCTAGGGATAGTGTCAGGAAATGACCTAAGGATAGTGTGAAGACCTTTGTTACGGAGACTCTCAGGGCCTTATTCAGAAGCAGTGTTAGGGCTTCAGGTAGGGACAGCATCAGAGTCTGACTTAGAGAGAGCGTTAGGGTCTGAGTGAGGCCTAGCATCAGACACTTAGTGGGGGACACTATCGGGGCATGACTTAGGAGCAGCGTCAGGGCCTCTGTTGGATCAGCCTTAGGGTCTTAGTTAAAGACCTGATCAGGGTCTGAGTTAGTCACAGCATCAAGGCCTGAGTTAGTTAGGGAAAGCTTCAGGGCCTCACTTAGGGACAGCGTCTGGGCTTACTTTGGGACAGTTTCAAAACCTTGGTAAGACATGGGTCAGGTTTTTAGCTCCGGATAATGTCAGGACTTTCGATGTTGATGGCAGCAGCCCTTAGTTAGAGACAGTGTCAGGCCCTGAGTTACGACTAGCATCAGAGCCTTTGTTAGATACAATGTACGGGACTGAATTAGGAGTA
Source organism: Balaenoptera acutorostrata (assembly GCF_949987535.1). Lineage (NCBI taxonomy): Eukaryota > Metazoa > Chordata > Mammalia > Artiodactyla > Balaenopteridae > Balaenoptera > Balaenoptera acutorostrata. The sequence goes on along the minus strand of NW_026646025.1, from coordinate 1,791,144 downwards.
GAGTCAGGGCCTTAGTTAGTGACAGTGTCAGAGCCTGACTTAGGGAGAGCGACAGGGCCTGAGTGAGGCTTAGCATCAGGCCCTTAGCTGGGCACACTGTCAGGGCATGACTTTGGAGCAGCATCAGCGACTTTGCTGGATCAGCATTAAGGTCTTCGTTAGGTACATGATCAGGGCCTGAAGTAGTCACAGCTTCAAGGCTTCAGTTAAGGAAAGCTTCAGGTCCTGAGTTAGGGACAGCCTCAGGTCTTCACTTAGGGACAGCGTCAGGGCTTACTTTGGGACAGTTTCAGGACCTTGGAAAGACATAGGTCAGGATAGTAGCTCAGGATAATGTCAGGACTTTTGATAGTGATGGCAGCAGGGCCTTAGTTACAGACGGTTTCAGGGCCTGAGTTAGGCCTCGCATCAGAGACTTTGTTAGGTACAGTGTAAGGGACTGAGTTAGGAGTAGTGTCAGGGCCTTGCTTAGGGACAGTGTCAGGGTCTGACTTAGGTGTACTGTCTGAGACCTAGTCATTGACAGTGCTAGGGCCTGAGTTAGGATTAGTGTCAAGGCCTTATTTAGGAACAATTTCAGGGCCTTAGTTTGGACTAGCATCAGAGCCATTGTTAGGAATCGTATGAGGGCCTGAGTTAGGCATACTATCAGGGCCTTAGTTAAGGACAGTTTTAGGGCCTGAGTTAGGATTAGTGTCAAGGCCTTATTTAGGACCAATTTTAGGGCTTTAGTTAGGACTAGCAACAAAGCCTTTGTTAGGTATCATGTTGGGGCCTCAGTTAGGTGTAGTGTCAGGGCCATTGTTAGGGACAGTATCAGGGCCTGAATTAGCAGTAGTGTCAAAAGTCTTTAGTGAGGAGAGTAAGGAGTAAGTCAGGACTCAGGCCCTGACACTGTTCTTAAATAAGGCCCTGACATTCCCTGTAACACAGGTCCTGATCTGATTCCTATCATAGGCGCTGATGTTGGACTTAACTAAGGCCCTGACACTGGTCCTAACTAAAGCTGTGACACTACTCTTAACTCAGGCCCTGACACTGTCCCTAACAAAGCCTCTGACACTACTCCTAAATCAGGCACTGACACTGTCCCTAACTAAGGCCCTGACATACACCTAACTCAGGCCCTGACACTGTCTCTAACTAAGGCCCTGATACGACTCCAAACTCAGCACTGACACTGTCACTAACTAAGGCCCTGACACTATTCATAGCTCACGCCCTATCGCAACTCCTAAATCATGCCCTGACAATGTCCCTAACTATGGCCCTGACACTATTCCTAACTCAGGCGCTGACACAATACTTAAAGAAGGCCCTGACATTACTCCTAACTCAGGCCCTGAAAAGGTCCCTAACTAAGGCCGACACAACTCCTAACTCAGGCACTAACACTGTCCCTAAATAAGGCCCTGAAACTATTCCTAACTGAGACGCTGATACAGTACCTAACGAAGGCACTGATGCTACTCCTAACTAAGGCCCTGACACTACTCCTATCTCAAGCAATGACACTGTCCCTAACTTAGGCCCTGACTCTACTCCTGACTCAGGCACTGACACTGGCCCTAACTTAGGCCCTGACACTACTCCTAACTAAGCAACTGACACCGTCCATAACTAAGGCCCGGACACTACTCCTTACTCAGGCACTGACACTGTCCCTAACTAAGGCCCTGACATTACTCCCAACTTAGGCACTGTCACTGTCCCTAACTAAGGCCTTGACACAACTCCCAAATCAGGCACTGACACTGTCCCTAACTAAGGCCCTGACTCTACTCCCATCTCAGCCACTGACACTGTCCCTAAGACCCTGACACTACCTCCAACTCAGGCACTGACACTATCCCTAACTACAGCCCTGACACTTCTCCTAACTCAGGCACTGACACTGTCCCTTACTAATATCCTGACACAACTCCCAACTCAGGCACTGACATTGTTCCTAACATAGGCCCTGACACTAATCCCAACATAGGCACTGAGACTGTCCCAGAATACGCCCTGACAGTACTCCCAACTCAGGCAATGACACTGTCCCTAACTAAGGCCCTGACACTACTTCCAAACTAGGCACTGACATTGTCCCTAACTAAGGCCCTGACAATACTCTCAACTCAGGCACTAACACTGTCCCTAACTAAGGACTTGACACTCCTCTTAACTCAGGCCCTGGCACAGTCCCTAACAAAGGCCTGCCACTACCCCCAACTCTGGCACTGAGAGTGTCCCTAACTACGGCCATCACACTACTCCTAACTCAGGCACTGACGCTGTCCCTAAGTTAGGCCCTGACACTACTCCCAACGCAGGCACTGACGCTGTCCCTAACTAAGGCTCTGACACTACTCCCAACACAGGCATTGACACTGTCCCTAACTAAGGCCCTCACACTACTACTTACTTAGGCACTGACACGCTACCTAACTAAGGCCCTGAGACTACTTCTACCTCAGACCCTGACACTGTCCCTAACGAAGGGCCTGATACTACTCCCAACACAGGCACTGACACTCTCCCTAACTAAGGCCTTGACACTACTTTTAACTCATGCCCTGATGCTGTCCCCAAAAAAGACCCTGAGACTATTCCCAACTCAGGCACTGACACTCTCCCTAACTAAGACCCTGACACTACTCCCATCTCAGCCACTGACACTGTCCCTAATGCCCTGACACTACTTCCAACTCAGGCACTGACACTGTCCCTAACTAGGCCCTGACACTACTCCCAACTCAGGCACTGACACTGTCCCTACCTAAGGCCCTGACAGAACTCCCAACTCCGGCACTGACACTTTCTCTAACTAAGGCCCTGAAACTACTCACAACTCAGGCCCTGACACTGTTCCTAACTACCGGTCTCAGACTACTCCTAACTTAGGCCCTGACACTATTCCTAACACAGTCACTGACACTGTCCCTAACTAAGGTCCTGAGACTCTTCCTAACTCAGACCCTGACACTGTCCATAACTTAGGCCATGTCACTACTCCCAACTCAGGCACTGACGCTGTTCCTAACTAAGGGTCTGACACTACTCCAAACTGAGACACTGACACGCTTCCAAATTAAGGCCTTGACACTACTCTTAACTCAGGCCCTGACACTGTCCATAATAAAGACCCTGACAAAAATCCCAACTTAGGCACTGACAATGTCCGCAACTAAGGCCCTGACACTCTTCCCATCTCAGCCACTGACACTGTCCCTAACTATGGCCCTGACACTACTCCCAATGCAAGCACTGGTGCTGTCCCTAACTAAGGCACTGGCACTACTCCCAACTCGCCCTGGCGCTGTCCCTAACTAAGGCTCTGACACTACTCCCAATTCAGGCAATGACAGTGTCCCTAACTGAGGCAATGATACTACTCCCAACTCAAGCACTAAGGCTCTGGATCATTGTGATGACAAGCGCCATGGAGCACTGTGATGACAAGGGCCATGGAACATTTTGATGACAGTGGTCATATGGCATTTTGAATGACAGGGGCCATGAAGCATTGTGATGACAAGAGTCATGGAGACTTGTGATGACAGGGGGCATGGAGCTTTGTGATTTCACAGGCATGGAGCATTTTAGACAAGGGTCATGGAGACTTGTGATGAAAGGGGTCATGGAGACTTGTGATGATAAGGGCATGGAGCATTGTGATGACAATGGCATGTAGCATTGCGATGACCAAGGTCATGGAGCATTGTGATGACAGGGGTTATGGAGCATTGTGATGACAAGGGCGTAGAGCATTGTGATGACAGTGGTCATGGAACATTGTGACGATAAGGGCATCGAGCCGAGTTAGGGACAGTCTAGCGGCCTTGGGACTAAATTCAGTGCCTGAATTAGGCACAGCATAAGGTCTTTAGTTAGCATAAGAGGTAGGACATTAGCTCGGGACAGGGTTAGGGTAAAGGCTTGGAATCGTGTCAGGAAATGACCTAAGGATAGTGTGAAGACCTTTGTTACCGAGACTCTCAGGGACTTATTCAGAAGCAGTGTTAGGGCTTCAGGTAGGGACAGCATCAGGGCCTGACTTAGGGAGAGCGACAGGGCCTGAGTGAGGCCTAATGTCAGGCCCTTAGCTGGGGACACTGTCAGGGAATGACTTAGGAGCAGCATCAGTGCCTTTGTTGGATCAGCTTTAGGCTCCTAGGTAAAGACATGACCGGAGCCCTAGTTACTCACAGCGTCAAGGCCTCAGTTAGGGAAAGCTTCAGGGTCTGAGTTACAGACAGCCTCAGGTCTTCACTTAAAGACAGTGACAGGGCTTTCTTCGGGACAGTGTCAGGACCTTGGTTAGAAATGAGTCAGGATATTAGCTCAGGAGAGTGTCAGGATTTTAGGTATTGCTGGCAGCAGGGCCTATATTAAGGACAGATTCTGGGCCTTCGTTAGATTCAGTGTCATGGCCTTAGTTAGGAGTAGTCAGGGCCTTAGTTAGGGAGAGCATTAGGGTTTCAGTTCGCATAAGATGCAGGAGATTATCTCGGGACAGAGTCAGGTTCCAGGCCAGAGATAGTGAAAGGAAATGACCAAGGGATAACGAGAAGACCTTACTTATTGAGAGCATCAGGGCCTTAGTTAGCAGCAGCGTGAGCGCCTTAATCAGGACCAGTGCCAGGGCTTGATGTATGGACAGCATCAGAGCCTAACTAAGGTACAGCAACAGGGCCTAAGTGAGGCCTATCTTTAGGGCCTGAGTAAGGGACAGTATCCGGGCATGACTTAGGAGCAGCATAAAGGCCTCTGTAGGATCAGCATTAGGGTCTTCGTTAAAGCTATTATCAGGGCCTCCGTTAGGGATAGCCTCAAGGCCTCATTTAGGGACAGCGTCAGGGCTTACTTTGGGAAAGTTTCAGGACCTTGGTAAGACATGGGTCAGGCTATTAGCTCAGGATAATATCAGGTGTTCAGATATTGACGGCAGCAGGGCCTTAGTTAGAGGCAGTGTCAGGGCCTAAGTTAGGACTAGCATCAGAGCCTTTGTTAGGTACAGTGTCAGTGACTGAGTTAGGTGTAGTGTCAGAGCCTTAGTTAGGGACAGTGTCAGGGCCTGCATTAGGACGAGCCTCCAGGCCTCAGTTAGGGACAGGTTCACGGCCTCGGACCTAAATTCAGGGCCTCATTTAGGGACAGAATCAGGGATTTAGCTAGCATAAGGGGATCTACAGCTGAAAGCAACCTGAACACCACCACAAACAGATGCAGAAGTGAACCATGCACGCTCCTATGAAGGAAGATTCCACAGCAGTTGAGTACATTTTGTTTAAAGTTAGTAACACTATAAAAATTATGTTTTGAAGAAAACTATATTCAGAAGATGAATGAATCTCGTTCTAAAGAATCTCTTTAGCTAATCTCGACAGTAGCTAAAGAGCAGGTTAGGTTAAGGTCTAGGGAGAGTGTCAGGAAATGACCTAGGGATAGTGTCAACACCTTAGTTACTTAGCATATCAGGACCTAATTTAGGAGCAGTGAGTGTCAGGGCTTTGGGTAGGAACAGCGTCAGAGCCTGACTTAGGGAGTGGGACAGGGCCTGAGTGAGGCCTAGCGTCAGGGCCTTAGCTAGAGACAGTGTCAGGGCATGACTTAGGAGCAGCCTAAGAGCCACGGTAGGATCAGCCTCAGGGGCTACGTTAAAGATATTATCAGGGCCTCTGTTAGGGACAGCCTCAAGGCCTCACTTCGAGACAGCATCAGGGCTTCCTTAGGGACAGTTTCAGGACCTTGGTAAGAGATGGGTCAAGAAATTAGCTCAGGATAGTGTCAGGACTTTAGATATTGACGGCCGCAGGGCCTTAGTTAGGGACAGTGTCAGGCCCTGAATTAGGACGAACATCGAGGCCTTAGGTACGGACAGGGTCACAGCCTCGAGAGTAATTTTAGGCCCTTAGTTAAGGACAGCAGCAGGGCTGTAGTTAGCATAAGAGGCACGACATTTGCTAGGGACAGGCTCAGGTTATGGTCTAGGGAGAGTGTCAGGAAAGGACCTAAGCATAGTGTCAAAACCTTAGTTACTGAGAGTATCAGATCCTTATTTAGAACCAGTGTCAGGGCTTCAGGTAGGGACAGCATCAGAGCCTGACTTAGGGAGAGCGACAGGGCCTGAGTGAGGCCTAGCGTCAGGCCCTTAGCTGAGGACACTGTCAGGGCATGACTTAGGAACAGAATCAGCGCCTCTGTTGGATCAGCCTTAGCGTCTTTGTTACAGATATGATCAGGGCCTGACTTAGTCACAGCTTCAAGGCCTCACTTAGGGAAAGCTTCAGGGCCTGAGTTAGGGAAAGCCTCAGTTCTTAAGATAGGGACAGCGACAGGGCTTTCTTAGGGACAGTGTCAGGACCTTGGTTAGAAATATGTCAGGATATTAACTCAGGCTAGTGTCCAGTTTTTAGTTATTGCTGACAGCAGGGCCTATATTAGGGGCAAATTCTGAGCCTTACTTCGAGACAGTGTCAGGGCCTGAGTTAGGACTAGCATCAGAGCCCTTGTAAAGTACAGTGTCAGGGACTGAGTTAGGTGTAGTGTCAGGGCTTTAGTTAGGGACAGTGTCAGCGCCTCAGTTAGGATGAGCCTCCAACCTCACTTAGGGACAGGTTGACGGCCTCGGGACTAATTTCAGGCTCTTAGTTCGAGACAGCATCAGGGATTTAGTTAGCCTAAGAGGCTCGACAATAGCTAAAGACAAGTTTAGGTTAAGATCTAGGGATAGTGTCAGGAAATGACCTAGGGGTAGTGTCAAGACCATAGCTAATTAGAGCATCAGTGCCTAATTTAGGCCCAGTGTCAGGGCTTCAGGTAGGGACAGAGTCTTAGCCTGACTTAGGGAGAGCGACAGGGCCTGAGTGATGCCTAGAGTCAGGGCCTTAGCTACGGACAGCGTCAGGGCATGACATAGGATCAACTTAAGGGTCTCTGTAAGATCAGCATTAGAGTTTAGTTCAAGACATTATCAGGACCTCTGTGAGGGACAGCCTCAGGGCCTCACTTAGGGACAGTGTCAGGGCTAACTTTGGGAGAGTTTCAGGACCTTGGTAAGACATGGGTCAGGATATTAGCTCAGGATAATGTCAGGACTTTAGATATTGATGGCAGCAGCGCCTACGTTAGGAAAAGTTTCAAGGCGTTAGTTAGGAGTAGCGGGCCTCTGATAGGTCCAGTGTCAGATCCTCAGTTAGCAATAGTGTTAGGGCCTTAGTTAGGGACAGTGTCAGGGCCGGATGTAGGGCGAGCATCTAGGCCTTCGTTCGGGACAGTTTCATGGTCTTGGGACTAAATTCAGTGCCTGAGGTAGGCACAGCCTAAGGGCTTCAGTTAGCATAAGAGGCAGGACATTAGCTAGTGACCCTGTCAGTTTAACATCTAGGGATAGTGTCAGGAAATGACCTAAGGATAGTGTGAAGACCTTTGTTACGGAGACTCTCAGGGCCTTATTCAGAAGCAGTGTTAGGGCTTCAGGTAGGGACAGCATCAGAGCCTGACTTAGGGAGAGCGTTAGGGTCTGAGTGAGGCCTAGGATCAGACACTTAGTGGGGGACACTATCGGGGCATGACTTAGGAGCAGCATCAGGGCCTCTGTTGGATCAGCCTTAGGGTCTTAGTTAAAGACATGATCAGGGTCTGAGTTAGTCACAGCATCAAGGCCTGAGTTAGTTAGGGAAAGCTTCAGGGCCTCACTTAGGGACAGCGTCAGGGCTTACTTTGGGACAGTTTCAGGACCTTGGTAAGACATGGGACAGGTTTTTAGCTCCGGATAATGTCAGGACTATCGATGTTGATGGCAGCAGCCCTTAGTTAGAGACAGTGTCAGGCCCTGAGTTACGACTAGCATCAGAGCCTTTGTTAGATACAATGTACGGGACTGAATTAGGAGTAGAGTCAGGGCCTTAGTTAGTGACAGTGTCAGGGCCTGTCTTAGGGAGAGCGACAGGGCCTGAGTGAGGCTTAGCATCAAGCCCTTAGCTGGGCACACTGTCAGGGCATGACTTTGGAGCAGCATCAGCGACTTTGCTGGATCAGCATTAAGGTCTTCTTTAGGTACATGATCAGGGCCTGAATTAGTCACAGCTTCAAGGCTTCAGTTAAGGAAACCTTCAGGGCCTGAGTTAGGGACAGCCTCAGGTCTTCACTTAGGGACAGCGTCAGGGCTTACTTTGGGACAGTTTCAGGACCTTGGAAAGACATAGGTCAGGATAGTAGCTCAGGATAATGTCAGGACTTTTGATAGTGATGGCAGCAGGGCCTTAGTTACAGACGGTTTCAGGGCCTGAGTTAGGCCTCGCATCAGAGACTTTGTTAGGTACAGTGTAAGGGACTGAGTTAGGAGTAGTGTCAGGGCCTTGCTTAGGGACAGTGTCAGGGTCTGACTTAGGTGTACTGTCTGAGACCTAGTCATTGACAGTGCTAGGGCCTGAGTTAGGATTAGTGTCAAGGCCTTATTTAGGACCAATTTCAGGGCCTTAGTTTGGACTAGCATCAGAGCCATTGTTAGGAATCGTATGAGGGCCTGAGTTAGGCATACTATCAGGGCCTTAGTTAAGGACAGTTTTAGGGCCTGAGTTAGGATTAGTGTCAAGGCCTTATTTAGGACCAATTTTAGGGCTTTAGTTAGGACTAGCAACAAAGCCTTTGTTAGGTATCATGTTGGGGCCTCAGTTAGGTGTAGTGTCAGGGCCATTGTTAGGGACAGTATCAGGGCCTGAATTAGCAGTAGTGTCAAAAGTCTTTAGTGAGGAGAGTAAGGAGTAAGTCAGGACTCAGGCCCTGACACTGTTCTTAAATAAGGCCCTGACATTCCCTGTAACACAGGTCCTGATCTGATTCCTATCATAGGCGCTGATGTTGGACTTAACTAAGGCCCTGACACTGGTCCTAACTAAAGCTGTGACACTACTCTTAACTCAGGCCCTGACACTCTCCCTAACAAAGCCTCTGACACTACTCCTAAATCAGGCACTGACACTGTCCCTAACTAAGGCCCTGACATACACCTAACTCAGGCCCTGACACTGTCTCTAACTAAGGCCCTGATACGACTCCAAACTCAGCACTGACACTGTCACTAACTAAGGCCCTGACACTATTCATAGCTCACGCCCTATCGCAACTCCTAAATCATGCCCTGACAATGTCCCTAACTATGGCCCTGACACTATTCCTAACTCAGGCGCTGACACAATACTTAAAGAAGGCCCTGACATTACTCCTAACTCAGGCCCTGAAAAGGTCCCTAACTAAGGCCGACACAACTCCTAACTCAGGCACTAACACTGTCCCTAAATAAGACCCTGAAACTATTCCTAACTGAGACGCTGATACAGTACCTAACGAAGGCACTGATGTTACTCCTAACTAAGGCCCTGACACTACTCCTATCTCAAGCAATGACACTGTCCCTAACTTAGGCCCTGACTCTACTCCTGACTCAGGCACTGACACTGGCCCTAACTTAGGCCCTGACACTACTCCTAACTAAGCAACTGACACCGTCCATAACTAAGGCCCGGACACTACTCCTTACTCAGGCACTGACACTGTCCCTAACTAAGGCCCTGACATTACTCCCAACTTAGGCACTGTCACTGTCCCTAACTAAGGCCTTGACACAACTCCCAAATCAGGCACTGACACTGTCCCTAACTAAGGCCCTGACTCTACTCCCATCTCAGCCACTGACACTGTCCCTAAGACCCTGACACTACCTCCAACTCAGGCACTGACACTATCCCTAACTACAGCCCTGACACTTCTCCTAACTCAGGCACTGACACTGTCCCTTACTAATATCCTGACACAACTCCCAACTCAGGCACTGACATTGTTCCTAACATAGGCCCTGACACTAATCCCAACATAGGCACTGAGACTGTCCCAGAATACGCCCTGACAGTACTCCCAACTCAGGCAATGACACTGTCCCTAACTAAGGCCCTGACACTACTTCCAAACTAGGCACTGACATTGTCCCTAACTAAGGCCCTGACAATACTCTCAACTCAGGCACTAACACTGTCCCTAACTAAGGACTTGACACTCCTCTTAACTCAGGCCCTGGCACAGTCCCTAACAAAGGCCTGCCACTACCCCCAACTCTGGCACTGAGAGTGTCCCTAACTACGGCCATCACACTACTCCTAACTCAGGCACTGACGCTGTCCCTAAGTTAGGCCCTGACACTACTCCCAACGCAGGCACTGACGCTGTCCCTAACTAAGGCTCTGACACTACTCCCAACACAGGCATTGACACTGTCCCTAACTAAGGCCCTCACACTACTACTTACTTAGGCACTGACACGCTACCTAACTAAGGCCCTGAGACTACTTCTACCTCAGACCCTGACACTGTCCCTAACGAAGGGCCTGATACTACTCCCAACACAGGCACTGACACTCTCCCTAACTAAGGCCTTGACACTACTTTTAACTCATGCCCTGATGCTGTCCCCAAAAAAGACCCTGAGACTATTCCCAACTCAGGCACTGACACTCTCCCTAACTAAGACCCTGACACTACTCCCATCTCAGCCACTGACACTGTCCCTAATGCCCTGACACTACTTCCAACTCAGGCACTGACACTGTCCCTAACTAGGCCCTGACACTACTCCCAACTCAGGCACTGACACTGTCCCTACCTAAGGCCCTGACAGAACTCCCAACTCCGGCACTGACACTTTCTCTAACTAAGGCCCTGAAACTACTCACAACTCAGGCCCTGACACTGTTCCTAACTACCGGTCTCAGACTACTCCTAACTTAGGCCCTGACACTATTCCTAACACAGTCACTGACACTGTTCCTAACTAAGGTCCTGAGACTCTTCCTAACTCAGACCCTGACACTGTCCATAACTTAGGCCATGTCACTACTCCCAACTCAGGCACTGACGCTGTTCCTAACTAAGGGTCTGACACTACTCCAAACTGAGACACTGACACGCTTCCAAATTAAGGCCTTGACACTACTCTTAACTCAGGCCCTGACACTGTCCATAATAAAGACCCTGACAAAAATCCCAACTTAGGCACTGACAATGTCCGCAACTAAGGCCCTGACACTCTTCCCATCTCAGCCACTGACACTGTCCCTAACTATGGCCCTGACACTACTCCCAATGCAAGCACTGGTGCTGTCCCTAACTAAGGCACTGGCACTACTCCCAACTCGCCCTGGCGCTGTCCCTAACTAAGGCTCTGACACTACTCCCAATTCAGGCAATGACAGTGTCCCTAACTGAGGCAATGATACTACTCCCAACTCAAGCACTAAGGCTCTGGATCATTGTGATGACAAGCGCCATGGAGCACTGTGATGACAAGGGCCATGGAACATTTTGATGACAGTGGTCATATGGCATTTTGAATGACAGGGGCCATGAAGCATTGTGATGACAAGAGTCATGGAGACTTGTGATGACAGGGGGCATGGAGCTTTGTGATTTCACAGGCATGGAGCATTTTAGACAAGGGTCATGGAGACTTGTGATGAAAGGGGTCATGGAGACTTGTGATGATAAGGGCATGGAGCATTGTGATGACAAGGGCATGTAGCATTGCGATGACCAAGGTCATGGAGCATTGTGATGACAGGGGTTATGGAGCATTGTGATGACAAGGGCGTAGAGCATTGTGATGACAGTGGTCATGGAACATTGTGACGATAAGGGCATCGAGCCGAGTTAGGGACAGTCTAGCGGCCTTGGGACTAAATTCAGTGCCTGAATTAGGCACAGCATAAGGTCTTTAGTTAGCATAAGAGGTAGGACATTAGCTCGGGACAGGGTTAGGGTAAAGGCTTGGAATCGTGTCAGGAAATGACCTAAGGATAGTGTGAAGACCTTTGTTACTGAGACTCTCAGGGACTTCTTCAGAAGCAGTGTTAGGGCTTCAGGTAGGGACAGCATCAGGACCTGACTTAGGGAGAGCGACAGGGCCTGAGTGAGGCCTAATGTCAGGCCCTTAGCTGGGGACACTGTCAGGGAATGACTTAGGAGCAGCATCAGTGCCTTTGCTGGATCAGCTTTAGGCTCCTAGGTAAAGACATGACCGGAGCCCTAGTTAGTCACAGCGTCAAGGCCTCAGTTAGGGAAAGCTTCAGGGTCTGAGTTACAGACAGCCTCAGGTCTTCACTTAAAGACAGTGACAGGGCTTTCTTCGGGACAGTGTCAGGACCTTGGTTAGAAATGAGTCAGGATATTAGCTCAGGAGAGTGTCAGGATTTTAGGTATTGCTGGCAGCAGGGCCTATATTAAGGACAGATTCTGGGCCTTCGTTAGATTCAGTGTCATGGCCTTAGTTAGGAGTAGTCAGGGCCTTAGTTAGGGAGAGCATTAGGGTTTCAGTTCGCATAAGATGCAGGAGATTATCTCGGGACAGAGTCAGGTTCCAGGCCAGAGATAGTGAAAGGAAATGACCAAGGGATAACGAGAAGACCTTACTTATTGAGAGCATCAGGGCCTTAGTTAGCAGCAGCGTGAGCGCCTTAATCAGGACCAGTGCCAGGGCTTGATGTATGGACAGCATCAGAGCCTAACTAAGGTACAGCAACAGGGCCTAAGTGAGGCCTATCTTTAGGGCCTGAGTAAGGGACAGTATCCGGGCATGACTTAGGAGCAGCATAAAGGCCTCTGTAGGATCAGCATTAGGGTCTTCGTTAAAGCTATTATCAGGGCCTCCGTTAGGGATAGCCTCAAGGCCTCATTTAGGGACAGCGTCAGGGCTTACTTTGGGAAAGTTTCAGGACCTTGGTAAGACATGGGTCAGGCTATTAGCTCAGGATAATATCAGGTGTTCAGATATTGACGGCAGCAGGGCCTTAGTTAGAGGCAGTGTCAGAGCCTAAGTTAGGACTAGCATCAGAGCCTTTGTTAGGTACAGTGTCAGTGACTGAGTTAGGTGTAGTGTCAGAGCCTTAGTTAGGGACAGTGTCAGGGCCTGCATTAGGACGAGCCTCCAGGCCTCAGTTAGGGACAGGTTCACGGCCTCGGACCTAAATTCAGGGCCTCATTTAGGGACAGAATCAGGGATTTAGCTAGCATAAGGGGATCTACAGCTGAAAGCAACCTGAACACCACCACAAACAGATGCAGAAGTGAACCATGCACGCTCCTATGAAGGAAGATTCCACAGCAGTTGAGTACATTTTGTTTAAAGTTAGTAACACTATAAAAATTATGTTTTGAAGAAAACTATATTCAGAAGATGAATGAATCTCGTTCTAAAGAATCTCTTTAGCTAATCTCGACAGTAGCTAAAGAGCAGGTTAGGTTAAGGTCTAGGGAGAGTGTCAGGAAATGACCTAGGGATAGTGTCAACACCTTAGTTACTTAGCATATCAGGACCTAATTTAGGAGCAGTGAGTGTCAGGGCTTTGGGTAGGAACAGCGTCAGAGCCTGACTTAGGGAGTGGGACAGGGCCTGAGTGAGGCCTAGCATCAGGGCCTTAGCTAGAGACAGTGTCAGGGCATGACTTAGGAGCAGCCTAAGAGCCACGGTAGGATCAGCCTCAGGGGCTACGTTAAAGATATTATCAGGGCCTCTGTTAGGGACAGCCTCAAGGCCTCACTTCGAGACAGCATCAGGGCTTCCTTAGGGACAGTTTCAGGACCTTGGTAAGAGATGGGTCAAGAAATTAGCTCAGGATAGTGTCAGGACTTTAGATATTGACGGCCGCAGGGCCTTAGTTAGGGACAGTGTCAGGCCCTGAATTAGGACGAACATCGAGGCCTTAGGTACGGACAGGGTCACAGCCTCGAGAGTAATTTTAGGCCCTTAGTTAAGGACAGCAGCAGGGCTGTAGTTAGCATAAGAGGCACGACATTTGCTAGGGACAGGCTCAGGTTATGGTCTAGGGATAGTGTCAGGAAAGGACCTAAGCATAGTGTCAAAACCTTAGTTACTGAGAGTATCAGATCCTTATTTAGAACCAGTGTCAGGGCTTCAGGTAGGGACAGCATCAGAGCCTGACTTAGGGAGAGCGACAGGGCCTGAGTGAGGCCGAGCATCAGGCCCTTAGCTGAGGACACTGTCAGGGCATGACTTAGGAACAGAATCAGCGCCTCTGTTGGATCAGCCTTAGCGTCTTTGTTACAGATATGATCAGGGCCTGACTTAGTCACAGCTTCAAGGCCTCACTTAGGGAAAGCTTCAGGGCCTGAGTTAGGGAAAGCCTCAGTTCTTAAGATAGGGACAGCGACAGGGCTTTCTTAGGGACAGTGTCAGGACCTTGGTTAGAAATATGTCAGGATATTAACTCAGGCTAGTGTCCAGTTTTTAGTTATTGCTGACAGCAGGGCCTATATTAGGGGCAAATTCTGAGCCTTACTTCGAGACAGTGTCAGGGCCTGAGTTAGGACTAGCATCAGAGCCCTTGTAAAGTACAGTGTCAGGGACTGAGTTAGGTGTAGTGTCAGGGCTTTAGTTAGGGACAGTGTCAGCGCCTCAGTTAGGATGAGCCTCCAACCTCACTTAGGGACAGGTTGACGGCCTCGGGACTAATTTCAGGCTCTTAGTTCGAGACAGCATCAGGGATTTAGTTAGCATAAGAGGCTCGACAATAGCTAAAGACAAGTTTAGGTTAAGATCTAGGGATAGTGTCAGGAAATGACCTAGGGGTAGTGTCAAGACCATAGCTAATTAGAGCATCAGTGCCTAATTTAGGCCCAGTGTCAGGGCTTCAGGTAGGGACAGAGTCTTAGCCTGACTTAGGGAGAGCGACAGGGCCTGAGTGATGCCTAGAGTCAGGGCCTTAGCTACGGACAGCGTCAGGGCATGACATAGGATCAACTTAAGGGTCTCTGTAAGATCAGCATTAGAGTTTAGTTCAAGACATTATCAGGACCTCTGTGAGGGACAGCCTCAGGGCCTCACTTAGGGACAGTGTCAGGGCTAACTTTGGGAGAGTTTCAGGACCTTGGTAAGACATGGGTCAGGATATTAGCTCAGGATAATGTCAGGACTTTAGATATTGATGGCAGCAGCGCCTACGTTAGGAAAAGTTTCAAGGCGTTAGTTAGGAGTAGCGGGCCTCTGATAGGTCCAGTGTCAGATCCTCAGTTAGCAATAGTGTTAGGGCCTTAGTTAGGGACAGTGTCAGGGCCGGATGTAGGGCGAGCATCTAGGCCTTCGTTCGGGACAGTTTCATGGTCTTGGGACTAAATTCAGTGCCTGAGGTAGGCACAGCCTAAGGGCTTCAGTTAGCATAAGAGGCAGGACATTAGCTAGTGACCCTGTCAGTTTAACATCTAGGGATAGTGTCAGGAAATGACCTAAGGATAGTGTGAAGACCTTTGTTACGGAGACTCTCAGGGCCTTATTCAGAAGCAGTGTTAGGGCTTCAGGTAGGGACAGCATCAGAGCCTGACTTAGGGAGAGCGTTAGGGTCTGAGTGAGGCCTAGCATCAGACACTTAGTGGGGGACACTATCGGGGCATGACTTCGGAGCAGCATCAGGGCCTCTGTTGGATCAGCCTTAGGGTCTTAGTTAAAGACATGATCAGGGTCTGAGTTAGTCACAGCATCAAGGCCTGAGTTAGTTAGGGAAAGCTTCAGGGCCTCACTTAGGGACAGCGTCTGGGCTTACTTTGGGACAGTTTCAAAACCTTGGTAAGACATGGGTCAGGTTTTTAGCTCCGGATAATGTCAGGACTTTCGATGTTGATGGCAGCAGCCCTTAGTTAGAGACAGTGTCAGGCCCTGAGTTACGACTAGCATCAGAGCCTTTGTTAGATACAATGTACGGGACTGAATTAGGAGTAGAGTCAGGGCCTTAGTTAGTGACAGTGTCAGGGCCTGACTTAGGGAGAGCGACAGGGCCTGAGTGAGGCTTAGCATCAGGCCCTTAGCTGGGCACACTGTCAGGGCATGACTTTGGAGCAGCATCAGCGACTTTGCTGGATCAGCATTAAGGTCTTCGTTAGGTACATGATCAGGGCCTGAAGTAGTCACAGCTTCAAGGCTTCAGTTAAGGAAAGCTTCAGGTCCTGAGTTAGGGACAGCCTCAGGTCTTCACTTAGGGACAGCGTCAGGGCTTACTTTGGGACAGTTTCAGGACCTTGGAAAGACATAGGTCAGGATAGTAGCTCAGGATAATGTCAGGACTTTTGATAGTGATGGCAGCAGGGCCTTAGTTACAGACGGTTTCAGGGCCTGAGTTAGGCCTCGCATCAGAGACTTTGTTAGGTACAGTGTAAGGGACTGAGTTAGGAGTAGTGTCAGGGCCTTGCTTAGGGACAGTGTCAGGGTCTGACTTAGGTGTACTGTCTGAGACCTAGTCATTGACAGTGCTAGGGCCTGAGTTAGGATTAGTGTCAAGGCCTTATTTAGGAACAATTTCAGGGCCTTAGTTTGGACTAGCATCAGAGCCATTGTTAGGAATCGTATGAGGGCCTGAGTTAGGCATACTATCAGGGCCTTAGTTAAGGACAGTTTTAGGGCCTGAGTTAGGATTAGTGTCAAGGCCTTATTTAGGACCAATTTTAGGGCTTTAGTTAGGACTAGCAACAAAGCCTTTGTTAGGTATCATGTTGGGGCCTCAGTTAGGTGTAGTGTCAGGGCCATTGTTAGGGACAGTATCAGGGCCTGAATTAGCAGTAGTGTCAAAAGTCTTTAGTGAGGAGAGTAAGGAGTAAGTCAGGACTCAGGCCCTGACACTGTTCTTAAATAAGGCCCTGACATTCCCTGTAACACAGGTCCTGATCTGATTCCTATCATAGGCGCTGATGTTGGACTTAACTAAGGCCCTGACACTGGTCCTAACTAAAGCTGTGACACTACTCTTAACTCAGGCCCTGACACTGTCCCTAACAAAGCCTCTGACACTACTCCTAAATCAGGCACTGACACTGTCCCTAACTAAGGCCCTGACATACACCTAACTCAGGCCCTGACACTGTCTCTAACTAAGGCCCTGATACGACTCCAAACTCAGCACTGACACTGTCACTAACTAAGGCCCTGACACTATTCATAGCTCACGCCCTATCGCAACTCCTAAATCATGCCCTGACAATGTCCCTAACTATGGCCCTGACACTATTCCTAACTCAGGCGCTGACACAATACTTAAAGAAGGCCCTGACATTACTCCTAACTCAGGCCCTGAAACGGTCCCTAACTAAGGCCGACACAACTCCTAACTCAGGCACTAACACTGTCCCTAAATAAGGCCCTGAAACTATTCCTAACTGAGACGCTGATACAGTACCTAACGAAGGCACTGATGCTACTCCTAACTAAGGCCCTGACACTACTCCTATCTCAAGCAATGACACTGTCCCTAACTTAGGCCCTGACTCTACTCCTGACTCAGGCACTGACACTGGCCCTAACTTAGGCCCTGACACTACTCCTAACTAAGCAACTGACACCGTCCATAACTAAGGCCCGGACACTACTCCTTACTCAGGCACTGACACTGTCCCTAACTAAGGCCCTGACATTACTCCCAACTTAGGCACTGTCACTGTCCCTAACTAAGGCCTTGACACAACTCCCAAATCAGGCACTGACACTGTCCCTAACTAAGGCCCTGACTCTACTCCCATCTCAGCCACTGACACTGTCCCTAAGACCCTGACACTACCTCCAACTCAGGCACTGACACTATCCCTAACTACAGCCCTGACACTTCTCCTAACTCAGGCACTGACACTGTCCCTTACTAATATCCTGACACAACTCCCAACTCAGGCACTGACATTGTTCCTAACATAGGCCCTGACACTAATCCCAACATAGGCACTGAGACTGTCCCAGAATACGCCCTGACAGTACTCCCAACTCAGGCAATGACACTGTCCCTAACTAAGGCCCTGACACTACTTCCAAACTAGGCACTGACATTGTCCCTAACTAAGGCCCTGACAATACTCTCAACTCAGGCACTAACACTGTCCCTAACTAAGGACTTGAGACTCCTCTTAACTCAGGCCCTGGCACAGTCCCTAACAAAGGCCTGCCACTACCCCCAACTCTGGCACTGAGAGTGTCCCTAACTACGGCCATCACACTACTCCTAACTCAGGCACTGACGCTGTCCCTAAGTTAGGCCCTGACACTACTCCCAACGCAGGCACTGACGCTGTCCCTAACTAAGGCTCTGACACTACTCCCAACACAGGCATTGACACTGTCCCTAACTAAGGCCCTCACACTACTACTTACTTAGGCACTGACACGCTACCTAACTAAGGCCCTGAGACTACTTCTACCTCAGACCCTGACACTGTCCCTAACGAAGGGCCTGATACTACTCCCAACACAGGCACTGACACTCTCCCTAACTAAGGCCTTGACACTACTTTTAACTCATGCCCTGATGCTGTCCCCAAAAAAGACCCTGAGACTATTCCCAACTCAGGCACTGACACTCTCCCTAACTAAGACCCTGACACTACTCCCATCTCAGCCACTGACACTGTCCCTAATGCCCTGACACTACTTCCAACTCAGGCACTGACACTGTCCCTAACTAGGCCCTGACACTACTCCCAACTCAGGCACTGACACTGTCCCTACCTAAGGCCCTGACAGAACTCCCAACTCCGGCACTGACACTTTCTCTAACTAAGGCCCTGAAACTACTCACAACTCAGGCCCTGACACTGTTCCTAACTACCGGTCTCAGACTACTCCTAACTTAGGCCCTGACACTATTCCTAACACAGTCACTGACACTGTCCCTAACTAAGGTCCTGAGACTCTTCCTAACTCAGACCCTGACACTGTCCATAACTTAGGCCATGTCACTACTCCCAACTCAGGCACTGACGCTGTTCCTAACTAAGGGTCTGACACTACTCCAAACTGAGACACTGACACGCTTCCAAATTAAGGCCTTGACACTACTCTTAACTCAGGCCTTGACACTGTCCATAATAAAGACCCTGACAAAAATCCCAACTTAGGCACTGACAATGTCCGCAACTAAGGCCCTGACACTCTTCCCATCTCAGCCACTGACACTGTCCCTAACTATGGCCCTGACACTACTCCCAATGCAAGCACTGGTGCTGTCCCTAACTAAGGCACTGGCACTACTCCCAACTCGCCCTGGCGCTGTCCCTAACTAAGGCTCTGACACTACTCCCAATTCAGGCAATGACAGTGTCCCTAACTGAGGCAATGATACTACTCCCAACTCAAGCACTAAGGCTCTGGATCATTGTGATGACAAGCGCCATGGAGCACTGTGATGACAAGGGCCATGGAACATTTTGATGACAGTGGTCATATGGCATTTTGAATGACAGGGGCCATGAAGCATTGTGATGACAAGAGTCATGGAGACTTGTGATGACAGGGGGCATGGAGCTTTGTGATTTCACAGGCATGGAGCATTTTAGACAAGGGTCATGGAGACTTGTGATGAAAGGGGTCATGGAGACTTGTGATGATAAGGGCATGGAGCATTGTGATGACAAGGGCATGTAGCATTGCGATGACCAAGGTCATGGAGCATTGTGATGACAGGGGTTATGGAGCATTGTGATGACAAGGGCGTAGAGCATTGTGATGACAGTGGTCATGGAACATTGTGACGATAAGGGCATCGAGCCGAGTTAGGGACAGTCTAGCGGCCTTGGGACTAAATTCAGTGCCTGAATTAGGCACAGCATAAGGTCTTTAGTTAGCATAAGAGGTAGGACATTAGCTCGGGACAGGGTTAGGGTAAAGGCTTGGAATCGTGTCAGGAAATGACCTAAGGATAGTGTGAAGACCTTTGTTACCGAGACTCTCAGGGACTTATTCAGAAGCAGTGTTAGGGCTTCAGGTAGGGACAGCATCAGGGCCTGACTTAGGGAGAGCGACAGGGCCTGAGTGAGGCCTAATGTCAGGCCCTTAGCTGGGGACACTGTCAGGGAATGACTTAGGAGCAGCATCAGTGCCTTTGTTGGATCAGCTTTAGGCTCCTAGGTAAAGACATGACCGGAGCCCTAGTTACTCACAGCGTCAAGGCCTCAGTTAGGGAAAGCTTCAGGGTCTGAGTTACAGACAGCCTCAGGTCTTCACTTAAAGACAGTGACAGGGCTTTCTTCGGGACAGTGTCAGGACCTTGGTTAGAAATGAGTCAGGATATTAGCTCAGGAGAGTGTCAGGATTTTAGGTATTGCTGGCAGCAGGGCCTATATTAAGGACAGATTCTGGGCCTTCGTTAGATTCAGTGTCATGGCCTTAGTTAGGAGTAGTCAGGGCCTTAGTTAGGGAGAGCATTAGGGTTTCAGTTCGCATAAGATGCAGGAGATTATCTCGGGACAGAGTCAGGTTCCAGGCCAGAGATAGTGAAAGGAAATGACCAAGGGATAACGAGAAGACCTTACTTATTGAGAGCATCAGGGCCTTAGTTAGCAGCAGCGTGAGCGCCTTAATCAGGACCAGTGCCAGGGCTTGATGTATGGACAGCATCAGAGCCTAACTAAGGTACAGCAACAGGGCCTAAGTGAGGCCTATCTTTAGGGCCTGAGTAAGGGACAGTATCCGGGCATGACTTAGGAGCAGCATAAAGGCCTCTGTAGGATCAGCATTAGGGTCTTCGTTAAAGCTATTATCAGGGCCTCCGTTAGGGATAGCTTCAAGGCCTCATTTAGGGACAGCGTCAGGGCTTACTTTGGGAAAGTTTCAGGACCTTGGTAAGACATGGGTCAGGCTATTAGCTCAGGATAATATCAGGTGTTCAGATATTGACGGCAGCAGGGCCTTAGTTAGAGGCAGTGTCAGGGCTTAAGTTAGGACTAGCATCAGAGCCTTTGTTAGGTACAGTGTCAGTGACTGAGTTAGGTGTAGTGTCAGAGCCTTAGTTAGGGACAGTGTCAGGGCCTGCATTAGGACGAGCCTCCAGGCCTCAGTTAGGGACAGGTTCACGGCCTCGGACCTAAATTCAGGGCCTCATTTAGGGACAGAATCAGGGATTTAGCTAGCATAAGGGGATCTACAGCTGAAAGCAACCTGAACACCACCACAAACAGATGCAGAAGTGAACCATGCACGCTCCTATGAAGGAAGATTCCACAGCAGTTGAGTACATTTTGTTTAAAGTTAGTAACACTATAAAAATTATGTTTTGAAGAAAACTATATTCAGAAGATGAATGAATCTCGTTCTAAAGAATCTCTTTAGCTAATCTCGACAGTAGCTAAAGAGCAGGTTAGGTTAAGGTCTAGGGAGAGTGTCAGGAAATGACCTAGGGATAGTGTCAACACCTTAGTTACTTAGCATATCAGGACCTAATTTAGGAGCAGTGAGTGTCAGGGCTTTGGGTAGGAACAGCGTCAGAGCCTGACTTAGGGAGTGGGACAGGGCCTGAGTGAGGCCTAGCATCAGGGCCTTAGCTAGAGACAGTGTCAGGGCATGACTTAGGAGCAGCCTAAGAGCCACGGTAGGATCAGCCTCAGGGGCTACGTTAAAGATATTATCAGGGCCTCTGTTAGGGACAGCCTCAAGGCCTCACTTAGAGACAGCATCAGGGCTTCCTTAGGGACAGTTTCAGGACCTTGGTAAGAGATGGGTCAAGAAATTAGCTCAGGATAGTGTCAGGACTTTAGATATTGACGGCCGCAGGGCCTTAGTTAGGGACAGTGTCAGGCCCTGAATTAGGACGAACATCGAGGCCTTAGGTACGGACAGGGTCACAGCCTCGAGAGTAATTTTAGGCCCTTAGTTAAGGACAGCAGCAGGGCTGTAGTTAGCATAAGAGGCACGACATTTGCTAGGGACAGGCTCAGGTTATGGTCTAGGGAGAGTGTCAGGAAAGGACCTAAGCATAGTGTCAAAACCTTAGTTACTGAGAGTATCAGATCCTTATTTAGAACCAGTGTCAGGGCTTCAGGTAGGGACAGCATCAGAGCCTGACTTAGGGAGAGCGACAGGGCCTGAGTGAGGCCTAGCGTCAGGCCCTTAGCTGAGGACACTGTCAGGGCATGACTTAGGAACAGAATCAGCGCCTCTGTTGGATCAGCCTTAGCGTCTTTGTTACAGATATGATCAGGGCCTGACTTAGTCACAGCTTCAAGGCCTCACTTAGGGAAAGCTTCAGGGCCTGAGTTAGGGAAAGCCTCAGTTCTTAAGATAGGGACAGCGACAGGGCTTTCTTAGGGACAGTGTCAGGACCTTGGTTAGAAATATGTCAGGATATTAACTCAGGCTAGTGTCCAGTTTTTAGTTATTGCTGACAGCAGGGCCTATATTAGGGGCAAATTCTGAGCCTTACTTCGAGACAGTGTCAGGGCCTGAGTTAGGACTAGCATCAGAGCCCTTGTAAAGTAGAGTGTCAGGGACTGAGTTAGGTGTAGTGTCAGGGCTTTAGTTAGGGACAGTGTCAGCGCCTCAGTTAGGATGAGCCTCCAACCTCACTTAGGGACAGGTTGACGGCCTCGGGACTAATTTCAGGCTCTTAGTTCGAGACAGCATCAGGGATTTAGTTAGCCTAAGAGGCTCGACAATAGCTAAAGACAAGTTTAGGTTAAGATCTAGGGATAGTGTCAGGAAATGACCTAGGGGTAGTGTCAAGACCATAGCTAATTAGAGCATCAGTGCCTAATTTAGGCCCAGTGTCAGGGCTTCAGGTAGGGACAGAGTCTTAGCCTGACTTAGGGAGAGCGACAGGGCCTGAGTGATGCCTAGAGTCAGGGCCTTAGCTACGGACAGCGTCAGGGCATGACATAGGATCAACTTAAGGGTCTCTGTAAGATCAGCATTAGAGTTTAGTTCAAGACATTATCAGGACCTCTGTGAGGGACAGCCTCAGGGCCTCACTTAGGGACAGTGTCAGGGCTAACTTTGGGAGAGTTTCAGGACCTTGGTAAGACATGGGTCAGGATATTAGCTCAGGATAATGTCAGGACTTTAGATATTGATGGTAGCAGCGCCTACGTTAGGAAAAGTTTCAAGGCGTTAGTTAGGAGTAGCGGGCCTCTGATAGGTCCAGTGTCAGATCCTCAGTTAGCAATAGTGTTAGGGCCTTAGTTAGGGACAGTGTCAGGGCCGGATGTAGGGCGAGCATCTAGGCCTTCGTTCGGGACAGTTTCATGGTCTTGGGACTAAATTCAGTGCCTGAGGTAGGCACAGCCTAAGGGCTTCAGTTAGCATAAGAGGCAGGACATTAGCTAGTGACCCTGTCAGTTTAACATCTAGGGAAAGTGTCAGGAAATGACCTAAGGATAGTGTGAAGACCTTTGTTACGGAGACTCTCAGGGCCTTATTCAGAAGCAGTGTTAGGGCTTCAGGTAGGGACAGCATCAGAGCCTGACTTAGGGAGAGCGTTAGGGTCTGAGTGAGGCCTAGCATCAGACACTTAGTGGGGGACACTATCGGGGCATGACTTCGGAGCAGCGTCAGGGCCTCTGTTGGATCAGCCTTAGGGTCTTAGTTAAAGACATGATCAGGGTCTGAGTTAGTCACAGCATCAAGGCCTGAGTTAGTTAGGGAAAGCTTCAGGGCCTCACTTAGGGACAGCGTCAGGGCTTACTTTGGGACAGTTTCAGGACCTTGGTAAGACATGGGACAGGTTTATAGCTCCGGATAATGTCACGACTTTCGATGTTGATGGCAGCAGCCCTTAGTTAGAGACAGTGTCAGGCCCTGAGTTATGACTAGCATCAGAGCCTTTGTTAGATACAATGTACGGGACTGAATTAGGAGTAGAGTCAGGGCCTTAGTTAGTGACAGTGTCAGGGCCTGACTTAGGGAGAGCGACAGGGCCTGAGTGAGGCTTAGCATCAAGCCCTTAGCTGGGCACACTGTCAGGGCATGACTTTGGAGCAGCATCAGCGTCTTTGCTGGATCAGCATTAAGGTCTTCGTTAGGTACATGATCAGGGCCTGAATTAGTCACAGCTTCAAGGCTTCAGTTAAGGAAAGCTTCAGGGCCTGAGTTAGGGACAGCCTCAGGTCTTCACTTAGGGACAGCGTCAGGGCTTACTTTGGGACAGTTTCAGGACCTTGGAAAGACATAGGTCAGGATAGTAGCTCAGGATAATGTCAGGACTTTTGATAGTGATGGCAGCAGGGCCTTAGTTACAGACGGTTTCAGGGCCTGAGTTAGGCCTCGCATCAGAGACTTTGTTAGGTACAGTGTAAGGGACTGAGTTAGGAGTAGTGTCAGGGCCTTGCTTAGGGACAGTGTCAGGGTCTGACTTAGGTGTACTGTCTGAGACCTAGTCATTGACAGTGCTAGGGCCTGAGTTAGGATTAGTGTCAAGGCCTTATTTAGGACCAATTTTAGGGCTTTAGTTTGGACTAGCAACAAAGCCTTTGTTAGGTATCATGCCGGGGCCTCAGTTAGGTGTAGTGTCAGGGCCATTGTTAGGGACAGTATCAGGGCCTGACTTAGGAGAAGTTCAGGGCCTTAGCCAGGGAAAGTGTCAGGGCCTTAATTAGGGACATTATCAGGGCCTGAATTAGCAGTAGTGTCAAAAGTCTTTAGTGAGGAGAGTAAGGAGTAAGTCAGGACTCAGGCCCTGACACTGTTCTTAAATAAGGCCCTGACATTCCCTGTAACACAGGTCCTCATCTGATTCCTATCATAGGCGCTGATGTTGAACTTAACTAAGGCCCTGACACTGGTCCTAACTAAAGCTGTGACACTACTCTTAACTCAGGCCCTGACACTGTCCCTAACAAAGCCTCTGACACTACTCCTAAATCAGGCACTGACACTGTCCCTAACTAAGGCCCTGACATACACCTAACTCAGGCCCTGACACTGTCTCTAACTAAGGCCCTGATACGACTCCAAACTCAGCACTGACACTGTCACTAACTAAGGCCCTGACACTATTCATAGCTCACGCCCTATCGCAACTCCTAAATCATGCCCTGACAATGTCCCTAACTATGGCCCTGACACTATTCCTAACTCAGGCGCTGACACAATACTTAAAGAAGGCCCTGACATTACTCCTAACTCAGGCCCTGAAAAGGTCCCTAACTAAGGCCGACACAACTCCTAACTCAGGCACTAACACTGTCCCTAAATAAGGCCCTGAAACTATTCCTAACTGAGACGCTGATACAGTACCTAACGAAGGCACTGATGTTACTCCTAACTAAGGCCCTGACACTACTCCTATCTCAAGCAATGACACTGTCCCTAACTTAGGCCCTGACTCTACTCCTGACTCAGGCACTGACACTGGCCCTAACTTAGGCCCTGACACTACTCCTAACTAAGCAACTGACACCGTCCATAACTAAGGCCCGGACACTACTCCTTACTCAGGCACTGACACTGTCCCTAACTAAGGCCCTGACATTACTCCCAACTTAGGCACTGTCACTGTCCCTAACTAAGGCCTTGACACAACTCCCAAATCAGGCACTGACACTGTCCCTAACTAAGGCCCTGACTCTACTCCCATCTCAGCCACTGACACTGTCCCTAAGACCCTGACACTACCTCCAACTCAGGCACTGACACTATCCCTAACTACAGCCCTGACACTTCTCCTAACTCAGGCACTGACACTGTCCCTTACTAATATCCTGACACAACTCCCAACTCAGGCACTGACATTGTTCCTAACATAGGCCCTGACACTAATCCCAACATAGGCACTGAGACTGTCCCAGAATACGCCCTGACAGTACTCCCAACTCAGGCAATGACACTGTCCCTAACTAAGGCCCTGACACTACTTCCAAACTAGGCACTGACATTGTCCCTAACTAAGGCCCTGACAATACTCTCAACTCAGGCACTAACACTGTCCCTAACTAAGGACTTGACACTCCTCTTAACTCAGGCCCTGGCACAGTCCCTAACAAAGGCCTGCCACTACCCCCAACTCTGGCACTGAGAGTGTCCCTAACTACGGCCATCACACTACTCCTAACTCAGGCACTGACGCTGTCCCTAAGTAAGGCCCTGACACTACTCCCAACGCAGGCACTGACGCTGTCCCTAACTAAGGCTCTGACACTACTCCCAACACAGGCATTGACACTGTCCCTAACTAAGGCCCTCACACTACTACTTACTTAGGCACTGACACGCTACCTAACTAAGGCCCTGAGACTACTTCTACCTCAGACCCTGACACTGTCCCTAACGAAGGGCCTGATACTACTCCCAACACAGGCACTGACACTCTCCCTAACTAAGGCCTTGACACTACTTTTAACTCATGCCCTGATGCTGTCCCCAAAAAAGACCCTGAGACTATTCCCAACTCAGGCACTGACACTCTCCCTAACTAAGACCCTGACACTACTCCCATCTCAGCCACTGACACTGTCCCTAATGCCCTGACACTACTTCCAACTCAGGCACTGACACTGTCCCTAACTAGGCCCTGACACTACTCCCAACTCAGGCACTGACACTGTCCCTACCTAAGGCCCTGACAGAACTCCCAACTCCGGCACTGACACTTTCTCTAACTAAGGCCCTGAAACTACTCACAACTCAGGCCCTGACACTGTTCCTAACTACCGGTCTCAGACTACTCCTAACTTAGGCCCTGACACTATTCCTAACACAGTCACTGACACTGTCCCTAACTAAGGTCCTGAGACTCTTCCTAACTCAGACCCTGACACTGTCCATAACTTAGGCCATGTCACTACTCCCAACTCAGGCACTGACGCTGTTCCTAACTAAGGGTCTGACACTACTCCAAACTGAGACACTGACACGCTTCCAAATTAAGGCCTTGACACTACTCTTAACTCAGGCCCTGACACTGTCCATAATAAAGACCCTGACAAAAATCCCAACTTAGGCACTGACAATGTCCGCAACTAAGGCCCTGACACTCTTCCCATCTCAGCCACTGACACTGTCCCTAACTATGGCCCTGACACTACTCCCAATGCAAGCACTGGTGCTGTCCCTAACTAAGGCACTGGCACTACTCCCAACTCGCCCTGGCGCTGTCCCTAACTAAGGCTCTGACACTACTCCCAATTCAGGCAATGACAGTGTCCCTAACTGAGGCAATGATACTACTCCCAACTCAAGCACTAAGGCTCTGGATCATTGTGATGACAAGCGCCATGGAGCACTGTGATGACAAGGGCCATGGAACATTTTGATGACAGTGGTCATATGGCATTTTGAATGACAGGGGCCATGAAGCATTGTGATGACAAGAGTCATGGAGACTTGTGATGACAGGGGGCATGGAGCTTTGTGATTTCACAGGCATGGAGCATTTTAGACAAGGGTCATGGAGACTTGTGATGAAAGGGGTCATGGAGACTTGTGATGATAAGGGCATGGAGCATTGTGATGACAAGGGCATGTAGCATTGCGATGACCAAGGTCATGGAGCATTGTGATGACAGGGGTTATGGAGCATTGTGATGACAAGGGCGTAGAGCATTGTGATGACAGTGGTCATGGAACATTGTGACGATAAGGGCATCGAGCCGAGTTAGGGACAGTCTAGCGGCCTTGGGACTAAATTCAGTGCCTGAATTAGGCACAGCATAAGGTCTTTAGTTAGCATAAGAGGTAGGACATTAGCTCGGGACAGGGTTAGGGTAAAGGCTTGGAATCGTGTCAGGAAATGACCTAAGGATAGTGTGAAGACCTTTGTTACCGAGACTCTCAGGGACTTATTCAGAAGCAGTGTTAGGGCTTCAGGTAGGGACAGCATCAGGGCCTGACTTAGGGAGAGCGACAGGGCCTGAGTGAGGCCTAATGTCAGGCCCTTAGCTGGGGACACTGTCAGGGAATGACTTAGGAGCAGCATCAGTGCCTTTGTTGGATCAGCTTTAGGCTCCTAGGTAAAGACATGACCGGAGCCCTAGTTACTCACAGCGTCAAGGCCTCAGTTAGGGAAAGCTTCAGGGTCTGAGTTACAGACAGCCTCAGGTCTTCACTTAAAGACAGTGACAGGGCTTTCTTCGGGACAGTGTCAGGACCTTGGTTAGAAATGAGTCAGGATATTAGCTCAGGAGAGTGTCAGGATTTTAGGTATTGCTGGCAGCAGGGCCTATATTAAGGACAGATTCTGGGCCTTTGTTAGATTCAGTGTCATGGCCTTAGTTAGGAGTAGTCAGGGCCTTAGTTAGGGAGAGCATTAGGGTTTCAGTTCGCATAAGATGCAGGAGATTATCTCGGGACAGAGTCAGGTTCCAGGCCAGAGATAGTGAAAGGAAATGACCAAGGGATAACGAGAAGACCTTACTTATTGAGAGCATCAGGGCCTTAGTTAGCAGCAGCGTGAGCGCCTTAATCAGGACCAGTGCCAGGGCTTGATGTATGGACAGCATCAGAGCCTAACTAAGGTACAGCAACAGGGCCTAAGTGAGGCCTATCTTTAGGGCCTGAGTAAGGGACAGTATCCGGGCATGACTTAGGAGCAGCATAAAGGCCTCTGTAGGATCAGCATTAGGGTCTTCGTTAAAGCTATTATCAGGGCCTCCGTTAGGGATAGCCTCAAGGCCTCATTTAGGGACAGCGTCAGGGCTTACTTTGGGAAAGTTTCAGGACCTTGGTAAGACATGGGTCAGGCTATTAGCTCAGGATAATATCAGGTGTTCAGATATTGACCGCAGCATGGCCTTAGTTAGAGGCAGTGTCAGGGCCTAAGTTAGGACTAGCATCAGAGCCTTTGTTAGGTACAGTGTCAGTGACTGAGTTAGGTGTAGTGTCAGAGCCTTAGTTAGGGACAGTGTCAGGGCCTGCATTAGGACGAGCCTCCAGGCCTCAGTTAGGGACAGGTTCACGGCCTCGGACCTAAATTCAGGGCCTCATTTAGGGACAGAATCAGGGATTTAGCTAGCATAAGGGGATCTACAGCTGAAAGCAACCTGAACACCACCACAAGCAGATGCAGAAGTGAACCATGCACGCTCCTATGAAGGAAGATTCCACAGCAGTTGAGTACATTTTGTTTAAAGTTAGTAACACTATAAAAACTACGTTTTGAAGAAAACTGTATTCAGAAGATGATAGAATCTCGTTCTAAAGAATCTCTTTAGCTAATCTCGACAGTAGCTAAAGAGAAGGTTAGGTTAAGGTCTAGGGGGAGTGTCAGGAAATGACCTAGGGATAGTGTCAAGACCTTAGTTACTTAGCACATCAGGACCTAATTTAGGAGCAGTGAGTGTCAGGGCTTCGGGTAGGAACAGCGTCAGAGCCAGATTTAGGGAGTGGGACAGGGCCTGAGTGAGGCCTAGCGTCAGGGCCTTAGCTAGAGACAGTGTCAGGGCATGACTTAGGAGCAGCCTAAGAGCCACGGTAGGATCAGCCTCAGGGGCTACGTTAAAGATATTATCAGGGCCTCTGTTAGGGACAGCCTCAAGGCCTCACTTCGAGACAGCATCAGGGCTTCCTTAGGGACAGTTTCAGGACCTTGGTAAGAGATGGGTCAAGAAATTAGCTCAGGATAGTGTCAGGACTTTAGATATTGACGGCCGCAGGGCCTTAGTTAGGGACAGTGTCAGGCCCTGAATTAGGACGAACATCGAGGCCTTAGGTACGGACAGGGTCACAGCCTCGAGAGTAATTTTAGGCCCTTAGTTAAGGACAGCAGCAGGGCTGTAGTTAGCATAAGAGGCACGACATTTGCTAGGGACAGGCTCAGGTTATGGTCTAGGGATAGTGCCAGGAAAGGACCTAAGCATAGTGTCAAAACCTTAGTTACTGAGAGTATCAGATCCTTATTTAGAACCAGTGTCAGGGCTTCAGGTAGGGACAGCATCAGAGCCTGACTTAGGGAGAGCGACAGGGCCTGAGTGAGGCCTAGCGTCAGGCCCTTAGCTGAGGACACTGTCAGGGCATGACTTAGGAACAGAATCAGCGCCTCTGTTGGATCAGCCTTAGCGTCTTTGTTACAGATATGATCAGGGCCTGACTTAGTCACAGCTTCAAGGCCTCACTTAGGGAAAGCTTCAGGGCCTGAGTTAGGGACAGCCTCAGTTCTTAACATAGGGACAGCGACAGGGCTTTCTTAGGGACAGTGTCAGGACCTTGGTTAGAAATATGTCAGGATATTAACTCAGGCTAGTGTCCAGTTTTTAGTTATTGCTGACAGCAGGGCCTATATTAGGGGCAAATTCTGAGCCTTACTTAGAGACAGCGTCAGGGCCTGAGTTACGACTAGCACCAGAGCCCTTGTAAAGTACAGTGTCAGGGACTGAGTTAGGTGTAATGTCAGGGCTTTAGTTAGGGACAGTGTCAGCGCCTCAGTTAGGATGAGCCTCCAACCTCACTTAGGGAGAGGTTGACGGCCTCGGGACTAATTTCAGGCTCTTAGTTCGAGACAGCATCAGGGATTTAGTTAGCATAAGAGGCTCGACAATAGCTAAAGACAAGTTTAGGTTAAGATCTAGGGATAGTGTCAGGAAATGACCTAGGGGTAGTGTCAAGACCATAGCTAATTAGAGCATCAGTGCCTAATTTAGGCCCAGTGTCAGGGCTTCAGGTAGGGACAGAGTCTTAGCCTGACTTAGGGAGAGCGACAGGGCCTGAGTGATGCCTAGAGTCAGGGCCTTAGCTACGGACAGCGTCAGGGCATGACATAGGATCAACTTAAGGGTCTCTGTAAGATCAGCATTAGAGTTTAGTTCAAGACATTATCAGGACCTCTGTGAGGGACAGCCTCAGGGCCTCACTTAGGGACAGTGTCAGGGCTAACTTTGGGAGAGTTTCAGGACCTTGGTAAGACATGGGTCAGGATATTAGCTCAGGATAATGTCAGGACTTTAGATATTGATGGCAGCAGCGCCTACGTTAGGAAAAGTTTCAAGGCGTTAGTTAGGAGTAGCGGGCCTCTGATAGGTCCAGTGTCAGATCCTCAGTTAGCAATAGTGTTAGGGCCTTAGTTAGGGACAGTGTCAGGGCCGGATGTAGGGCGAGCATCTAGGCCTTCGTTCGGGACAGTTTCATGGTCTTGGGACTAAATTCAGTGCCTGAGGTAGGCACAGCCTAAGGGCTTCAGTTAGCATAAGAGGCAGGACATTAGCTAGTGACCCTGTCAGTTTAACATCTAGGGATAGTGTCAGGAAATGACCTAAGGATAGTGTGAAGACCTTTGTTACGGAGACTCTCAGGGCCTTATTCAGAAGCAGTGTTAGGGCTTCAGGTAGGGACAGCATCAGAGCCTGACTTAGGGAGAGCGTTAGGGTCTGAGTGAGGCCTAGCATCAGACACTTAGTGGGGGACACTATCGGGGCATGACTTCGGAGCAGCATCAGGGCCTCTGTTGGATCAGCCTTAGGGTCTTAGTTAAAGACATGATCAGGGTCTGAGTTAGTCACAGCATCAAGGCCTGAGTTAGTTAGGGAAAGCTTCAGGGCCTCACTTAGGGACAGCGTCAGGGCTTACTTTGGGACAGTTTCAGGACCTTGGTAAGACATGGGACAGGTTTTTAGCTCCGGATAATGTCAGGACTATCGATGTTGATGGCAGCAGCCCTTAGTTAGAGACAGTGTCAGGCCCTGAGTTAAGACTAGCATCAGAGCCTTGGTAGATACAATGTACGGGACTGAATTAGGAGTAGAGTCAGGGCCTTAGTTAGTGACAGTGTCAGGGCCTGACTTAGGGAGAGCGACAGGGCCTGAGTGAGGCTTAGCATCAGGCCCTTAGCTGGGCACACTGTCAGGGCATGACTTTGGAGCAGCATCAGCGTCTTTGCTGGATCAGCATTAAGTTCTTCGTTAGGTACATGATCAGGGCCTGAATTAGTCACAGCTTCAAGGCTTCAGTTAAGGAAAGCTTCAGGGCCTGAGTTAGGGACAGCCTCAGGTCTTCACTTAGGGACAGCGTCAGGGCTTACTTTGGGACAGTTTCAGGACCTTGGAAAGACATAGGTCAGGATAGTAGCTCAGGATAATGTCAGGACTTTTGATAGTGATGGCAGCAGGGCCTTAGTTACAGACGGTTTCAGGGCCTGAGTTAGGCCTCGCATCAGAGACTTTGTTAGGTACAGTGGAAGGGACTGAGTTAGGAGTAGTGTCAGGGCCTTGCTTAGGGACAGTGTCAGGGTCTGATTTAGGTGTACTGTCTAAGACCTAGTTAGGGACAGTGCCAGGGCCTGAGTTAGGATTAGTGTCAAGGCCTTATTTAGGACCAATTTCAGGGCCTTAGTTTGGACTAGCATCAGAGCCATTGTTAGGAATCGTATGAGGGCCTGAGTTAGGCATACTATCAGGGCCTTAGTTAGGGACAGTGCCAGGGCCTGAGTTAGGATTAGTGTCAAGGCCTTATTTAGGACCAATTTTAGGGCTTTAGTTAGGACTAGCAACAAAGCCTTTGTTAGGTATCATGTTGGGGCCTCAGTTAGGTGTAGTGTCAGGGCCATTGTTAGGGACAGTATCAGGGCCTGACTTAGGAGAAGTTCAGGGCCTTAGCCAGGGAAAGTGTCAGGGCCTTAGTTAGGGACATTCTCAGGGCCTGAATTAGCAGTAGTGTCAAAAGTCCTTAGTGAGGAGAGTAAGGAGTAAGTCAGGACTAAGGCCCTGACACTGTTCTTAAATAAGGCCCTGACATTCCCTGTAACACAGGTCCTGATCTGATTCCTATCATAGGCGCTGATGTTGGACTTAACTAAGGCCCTGACACTGGTCCTAACTAAAGCTGTGACACTACTCTTAACTCAGGCCCTGACACTGTCCCTAACAAAGCCTCTGACACTACTCCTAAATCAGGCACTGACACTGTCCCTAACTAAGGCCCTGACATACACCTAACTCAGGCCCTGACCCTGTCTCTAACTAAGGCCCTGATACGACTCCAAACTCAGCACTGACACTGTCACTAACTAAGGCCCTGACACTATTCATAGCTCACGCCCTAACACAACTCCTAAATCATGCCCTGACAATGTCCCTAACTAAGACCCTGACACTATTCCTAACTCAGGCGCTGACACAATACTTAAGGAAGGCCCTGACATTACTCCTAACTCAGGCCCTGCAAAGGTCCCTAACTAAGGCCGACACAACTCCTAACTCAGGCACTAACACTGTCCCTAAATAAGGCCCTGAAACTATTCCTAACTGAGACGCTGATACAGTACCTAACGAAGGCACTGATGCTACTCCTAACTAAGGCCCTGACACTACTCCTATCTCAAGCAATGACACTGTCCCTAACTTAGGCCCTAACTCTACTCCTGACTCAGGCACTGACACTGGCCCTAACTTAGGCCCTGACACTACTCCTAACTAAGCAACTGACGCCGTCCATAACTAAGGCCCGGACACTACTCCTTACTCAGGCACTGACACTGTCCCTAACTAAGGCCCTGACATTACTCCCAACTTAGGCACTGTCACTGTCCCTAACTAAGGCCTTGACACAACTCCCAAATCAGGCACTGACACTGTCCCTAACTAAGGCCCTGACTCTACTCCCATCTCAGCCACTGACACTGTCCCTAAGACCCTGACACTACCTCCAACTCAGGCACTGACACTATCCCTAACTACAGCCCTGACACTTCTCCTAACTCAGGCACTGACACTGTCCCTTACTAATATCCTGACACAACTCCCAACTCAGGCACTGACATTGTTCCTAACATAGGCCCTGACACTAATCCCAACATAGGCACTGAGACTGTCCCAGAATACGCCCTGACAGTACTCCCAACTCAGGCAATGACACTGTCCCTAACTAAGGCCCTGACACTACTTCCAAACTAGGCACTGACATTGTTCCTAACTAAGGCCCTGACAATACTCTCAACTCAGGCACTAACACTGTCCCTAACTAAGGACTTGACACTCCTCTTAACTCAGGCCCTGGCACAGTCCCTAACAAAGGCCTGCCACTACCCCCAACTCTGGCACTGAGAGTGTCCCTAACTACGGCCATCACACTACTCCTAACTCATGCACTGACGCTGTCCCTAAGTAAGGCCCTGACACTACTCCCAACGCAGGCACTGACGCTGTCCCTAACTAAGGCTCTGACACTACTCCCAACACAGGCATTGACACTGTCCCTAACTAAGGCCCTCACACTACTACTTACTTAGGCACTGACACGCTACCTAACTAAGGCCCTGAGACTACTTCTACCTCAGACCCTGACACTGTCCCTAACGAAGGGCCTGATACTACTCCCAACACAGGCACTGACACTCTCCCTAACTAAGGCCTTGACACTACTTTTAACTCATGCCCTGATGCTGTCCCCAAAAAAGACCCTGAGACTATTCCCAACTCAGGCACTGACACTCTCCCTAACTAAGACCCTGACACTACTCCCATCTCAGCCACTGACACTGTCCCTAATGCCCTGACACTACTTCCAACTCAGGCACTGACACTGTCCCTAACTAGGCCCTGACACTACTCCCAACTCAGGCACTGACACTGTCCCTACCTAAGGCCCTGACAGAACTCCCAACTCCGGCACTGACACTTTCTCTAACTAAGGCCCTGAAACTACTCACAACTCAGGCCCTGACACTGTTCCTAACTACCGGTCTCAGACTACTCCTAACTTAGGCCCTGACACTATTCCTAACACAGTCACTGACACTGTCCGTAACTAAGGTCCTGAGACTCTTCCTAACTCAGACCCTGACACTGTCCATAACTTAGGCCATGTCACTACTCCCAACTCAGGCACTGACGCTGTTCCTAACTAAGGGTCTGACACTACTCCAAACTGAGACACTGACACGCTTCCAAATTAAGGCCTTGACACTACTCTTAACTCAGGCCCTGACACTGTCCATAATAAAGACCCTGACAAAAATCCCAACTTAGGCACTGACAATGTCCGCAACTAAGGCCCTGACACTATTCCCATCTCAGCCACTGACACTGTCCCTAACTATGGCCCTGACACTACTCCCAATGCAAGCACTGGTGCTGTCCCTAACTAAGGCACTGGCACTACTCCCAACTCGCCCTGGCGCTGTCCCTAACTAAGGCTCTGACACTACTCCCAATTCAGGCAATGACAGTGTCCCTAACTGAGGCAATGATACTACTCCCAACTCAAGCACTAAGGCTCTGGATCATTGTGATGACAAGCGCCATGGAGCACTGTGATGACAAGGGCCATGGAACATTTTGATGACAGTGGTCATATGGCATTTTGAATGACAGGGGCCATGAAGCATTGTGATGACAAGAGTCATGGAGACTTGTGATGACAGGGGGCATGGAGCTTTGTGATTTCACAGGCATGGAGCATTTTAGACAAGGGTCATGGAGACTTGTGATGAAAGGGGTCATGGAGACTTGTGATGATAAGGGCATGGAGCATTGTGATGACAATGGCATGTAGCATTGCGATGACCAAGGTCATGGAGCATTGTGATGACAGGGGTTATGGAGCATTGTGATGACAAGGGCGTAGAGCATTGTGATGACAGTGGTCATGGAACATTGTGACGATAAGGGCATCGAGCCGAGTTAGGGACAGTCTAGCGGCCTTGGGACTAAATTCAGTGCCTGAATTAGGCACAGCATAAGGTCTTTAGTTAGCATAAGAGGTAGGACATTAGCTCGGGACAGGGTTAGGGTAAAGGCTTGGAATCGTGTCAGGAAATGACCTAAGGATAGTGTGAAGACCTTTGTTACCGAGACTCTCAGGGACTTATTCAGAAGCAGTGTTAGGGCTTCAGGTAGGGACAGCATCAGGGCCTGACTTAGGGAGAGCGACAGGGCCTGAGTGAGGCCTAATGTCAGGCCCTTAGCTGGGGACACTGTCAGGGAATGACTTAGGAGCAGCATCAGTGCCTTTGCTGGATCAGCTTTAGGCTCCTAGGTAAAGACATGACCGGAGCCCTAGTTAGTCACAGCGTCAAGGCCTCAGTTAGGGAAAGCTTCAGGGTCTGAGTTACAGACAGCCTCAGGTCTTCACTTAAAGACAGTGACAGGGCTTTCTTCGGGACAGTGTCAGGACCTTGGTTAGAAATGAGTCAGGATATTAGCTCAGGAGAGTGTCAGGATTTTAGGTATTGCTGGCAGCAGGGCCTATATTAAGGACAGATTCTGGGCCTTTGTTAGATTCAGTGTCATGGCCTTAGTTAGGAGTAGTCAGGGCCTTAGTTAGGGAGAGCATTAGGGTTTCAGTTCGCATAAGATACAGGAGATTATCTCGGGACAGAGTCAGGTTCCAGGCCAGAGATAGTGAAAGGAAATGACCAAGGGATAACGAGAAGACCTTAGTTATTGAGAGCATCAGGGCCTTAGTTAGCAGCAGCATGAGCGCCTTAATCAGGACCAGTGCCAGGGCTTGATGTATGGACAGCATCAGAGCCTAACTAAGGTACAGCAACAGGGCCTAAGTGAGGCCTATCTTTAGGGCCTGAGTAAGGGACAGTATCCGGGCATGACTTAGGAGCAGCATAAAGGCCTCTGTAGGATCAGCATTAGGGTCTTCGTTAAAGCTATTATCAGGGCCTCCGTTAGGGATAGCCTCAAGACCTCATTTAGGGACAGCGTCAGGGCTTACTTTGGGAAAGTTTCAGGACCTTGGTGAGACATGGGTCAGGCTATTAGCTCAGGATAATATCAGGTGTTCAGATATTGACGGCAGCATGGCCTTAGTTAGAGGCAGTGTCAGGGCCTAAGTTAGGACTAGCATCAGTGCCTTTGTTAGGTACAGTGTCAGTGACTGAGTTAGGTGTAGTGTCAGAGCCTTAGTTAGGGACAGTGTCAGGGCCTGCATTAGGACGAGCCTCCAGGCCTCAGTTAGGGACAGGTTCACGGCCTCGGACCTAAATTCAGGGCCTCATTTAGGGACAGAATCAGGGATTTAGCTAGCATAAGGGGATCTACAGCTGAAAGCAACCTGAACACCACCACAAGCAGATGCAGAAGTGAACCATGCACGCTCCTATGAAGGAAGATTCCACAGCAGTTGAGTACATTTTGTTTAAAGTTAGTAACACTATAAAAACTACGTTTTGAAGAAAACTATATTCAGAAGATGATAGAATCTCGTTCTAAAGAATCTCTTTAGCTAATCTCGACAGTAGCTAAAGAGAAGGTTAGGTTAAGGTCTAGGGAGAGTGTCAGGAAATGACCTAGGGATAGTGTCAAGACCTTAGTTACTTAGCACATCAGGACCTAATTTAGGAGCAGTGAGTGTCAGGGCTTCGGGTAGGAACAGCGTCAGAGCCAGATTTAGGGAGTGGGACAGGGCCTGAGTGAGGCCTAGCGTCAGGGCCTTAGCTAGAGACAGTGTCAGGGCATGACTTAGGAGCAGCCTAAGAGCCTCGGTAGGATCAGCCTCAGGGGCTACGTTAAAGATATTATCAGGGCCTCTGTTAGGGACAGCCTCAAGGCCTCACTTAGAGACAGCATCAGGGCTTCCTTAGGGACAGTTTCAGGACCTTGGTAAGAGATGGGTCAAGAAATTAGCTCAGGATAGTGTCAGGACTTTAGATATTGACGGCAGCAGGGCCTTAGTTAGGGACAGTGTCAAGCCCAGAATTAGGACGAACATCGAGGCCTTAGGTACGGACAGGGTCACAGCCTCGAGAGTAATTTTAGGCCCTTAGTTAAGGACAGCAGCAGGGCTGTAGTTAGTATAAGAGGCACGACATTTGCTAGGGACAGGCTCAGGTTATGGTCTAGGGATAGTGTCAGGAAAGGACCTAAGCATAGTGTCAAAACCTTAGTTACTGAGAGTATCAGATCCTTATTTAGAACCAGTGTCAGGGCTTCAGGTAGGGACAGCATCAGAGCCTGACTTAGGGAGAGCGACAGGGCCTGAGTGAGGCCTAGCGTCAGGCCCTTAGCTGAGGACACTGTCAGGGCATGACTTAGGAACAGAATCAGCGCCTCTGTTGGATCAGCCTTAGCGTCTTTGTTACAGATATGATCAGGGCCTGACTTAGTCACAGCTTCAAGGCCTCACTTAGGGAAAGCTTCAGGGCCTGAGTTAGGGACAGCCTCAGTTCTTAACATAGGGACAGCGACAGGGCTTTCTTAGGGACAGTGTCAGGACCTTGGTTAGAAATATGTCAGGATATTAACTCAGGCTAGTGTCCAGTTTTTAGTTATTGCTGACAGCAGGGCCTATATTAGGGGCAAATTCTGAGCCTTACTTAGAGACAGCGTCAGGGCCTGAGTTACGACTAGCACCAGAGCCCTTGTAAAGTACAGTGTCAGGGACTGAGTTAGGTGTAATGTCAGGGCTTTAGTTAGGGACAGTGTCAGCGCCTCAGTTAGGATGAGCCTCCAACCTCACTTAGGGAGAGGTTGACGACCTCGGGACTAATTTCAGGCTCTTAGTTCGAGACAGCATCAGGGATTTAGTTAGCATAAGAGGCTCGACAATAGCTAAAGACAAGTTTAGGTTAAGATCTAGGGATAGTGTCAGGAAATGACCTAGGGGTAGTGTCAAGACCATAGCTAATTAGAGCATCAGTGCCTAATTTAGGCCCAGTGTCAGGGCTTCAGGTAGGGACAGAGTCTTAGCCTGACTTAGGGAGAGCGACAGGGCCTGAGTGATGCCTAGAGTCAGGGCCTTAGCTACGGACAGCGTCAGGGCATGACATAGGATCAACTTAAGGGTCTCTGTAAGATCAGCATTAGAGTTTAGTTCAAGACATTATCAGGACCTCTGTGAGGGACAGCCTCAGGGCCTCACTTAGGGACAGTGTCAGGGCTAACTTTGGGAGAGTTTCAGGACCTTGGTAAGACATGGGTCAGGATATTAGCTCAGGATAATGTCAGGACTTTAGATATTGATGGCAGCAGCGCCTACGTTAGGAAAAGTTTCAAGGCGTTAGTTAGGAGTAGCGGGCCTCTGATAGGTCCAGTGTCAGATCCTCAGTTAGCAATAGTGTTAGGGCCTTAGTTAGGGACAGTGTCAGGGCCGGATGTAGGGCGAGCATCTAGGCCTTCGTTCGGGACAGTTTCATGGTCTTGGGACTAAATTCAGTGCCTGAGGTAGGCACAGCCTAAGGGCTTCAGTTAGCATAAGAGGCAGGACATTAGCTAGTGACCCTGTCAGTTTAACATCTAGGGATAGTGTCAGGAAATGACCTAAGGATAGTTTGAAGACCTTTGTTACGGAGACTCTCAGGTCCTTATTCAGAAGCAGTGTTAGGGCTTCAGGTAGGGACAGCATCAGAGCCTGACTTAGGGAGAGCGTTAGGGTCTGAGTGAGGCCTAGGATCAGACACTTAGTGGGGGACACTATCGGGGCATGACTTAGGAGCAGCATCAGGGCCTCTGTTGGATCAGCCTTAGGGTCTTAGTTAAAGACATGATCAGGGTCTGAATTAGTCACAGCATCAAGGCCTGAGTTAGTTAGGGAAAGCTTCAGGGCCTCACTTAGGGACAGCGTCAGGGCTTACTTTGGGACAGTTTCAGGACCTTGGTAAGACATGGGACAGGTTTTAGCTCCGGATAATGTCAGGACTTTCGATGTTGATGGCAGCAGCCCTTAGTTAGAGACAGTGTCAGGCCCTGAGTTACGACTAGCATCAGAGCCTTTGTTAGATACAATGTACGGGACTGAATTAGGAGTAGAGTCAGGGCCTTAGTTAGTGACAGTGTCAGGGCCTGACTTAGGGAGAGCGACAGGGCCTGAGTGAGGCTTAGCATCAGGCCCTTAGCTGGGCACACTGTCAGGGCATGACTTTGGAGCAGCATCAGCGTCTTTGCTGGATCAGCATTAAGGTCTTCGTTAGGTACATGATCAGGGCCTGAATTAGTCACAGCTTCAAGGCTTCAGTTAAGGAAAGCTTCAGGGCCTGAGTTAGGGACAGCCTCAGGTCTTCACTTAGGGACAGCGTCAGGGCTTACTTTGGGACAGTTTCAGGACCTTGGAAAGACATAGGTCAGGATAGTAGCTCAGGATAATGTCAGGACTTTTGATAGTGATGGCAGCAGGGCCTTAGTTACAGACGGTTTCAGGGCCTGAGTTAGGCCTCGCATCAGAGACTTTGTTAGGTACAGTGGAAGGGACTGAGTTAGGAGTAGTGTCAGGGCCTTGCTTAGGGACAGTGTCAGGGTCTGACTTAGGTGTACTGTCTGAGACCTAGTCATTGACAGTGCTAGGGCCTGAGTTAGGATTAGTGTCAAGGCCTTATTTAGGAACAATTTCAGGGCCTTAGTTTGGACTAGCATCAGAGCCATTGTTAGGAATCGTATGAGGGCCTGAGTTAGGCATACTATCAGGGTCTTAGTTAAGGCCAGTTTTAGGGCCTGAGTTAGGATTAGTGTCAAGGCCTTATTTAGGACCAATTTTAGGGCTTTAGTTAGGACTAGCAACAAAGCCTTTGTTAGGTATCATGTTGGGGCCTCAGTTAGGTGTAGTGTCAGGGCCATTGTTAGGGACAGTATCAGGGCCTGACTTAGGAGAAGTTCAGGGCCTTAGCCAGGGAAAGTGTCAGGGCCTTAGTTAGGGACATTATCAGGGCCTGAATTAGCAGTAGTGTCAAAAGTCTTTAGTGAGGAGAGTAAGGAGTAAGTCAGGACTCAGGCCCTGACACTGTTCTTAAATAAGGCCCTGACATTCCCTGTAACACAGGTCCTGATCTGATTCCTATCATAGGCGCTGATGTTGGACTTAACTAAGGCCCTGACACTGGTCCTAACTAAAGCTGTGACACTACTCTTAACTCAGGCCCTGACACCGTCTCTAACAAAGCCTCTGACACTACTCCTAAATCAGGCACTGACAGTGTCCCTAACTAAGGCCCTGACACTGTCTCTAACTAAGGCCCTGATACGACTCCAAACTCAGCACTGACACTGTCACTAACTAAGGCCCTGACACTATTCAT
The DNA here is from genome assembly GCF_949987535.1 of Balaenoptera acutorostrata. Classification (NCBI taxonomy): domain Eukaryota; kingdom Metazoa; phylum Chordata; class Mammalia; order Artiodactyla; family Balaenopteridae; genus Balaenoptera; species Balaenoptera acutorostrata. The sequence continues at coordinate 1,750,483 of NW_026646025.1, read as the reverse complement.
AGCTCACGCCCTAACGCAACTCCTAAATCATGCCCTGACAATGTCCCTAACTATGGCCCTGACACTATTCCTAACTCAGGCGCTGACACAATACTTAAAGAAGGCCCTGACATTACTCCTAACTCAGGCCCTGAAAAGGTCCCTAACTAAGGCCGACACAACTCCTAACTCAGGCACTAACACTGTCCCTAAATAAGGCCCTGAATCTATTCCTAACTGAGACGCTGATACAGTACCTAACGAAGGCACTGATGCTACTCCTAACTAAGGCCCTGACACTACTCCTATCTCAAGCAATGACACTGTACCTAACTTAGGCCCTGACTCTACTCCTGACTCAGGCACTGACACTGGCCCTAACTTAGGCCCTGACACTACTCCTAACTAAGCAACCTACACTGTCCATAACTAAGGCCCGGACACTACTCCTTACTCAGGCACTGACACTGTCCCTAACTAAGGCCCTGACATTACTCCCAACTTAGGCACTGTCACTGTCCCTAACTAAGGCCTTGACACAACTCCCAAATCAGGCACTGACACTGTCCCTAACTAAGGCCCTGACTCTACTCCCATCTCAGCCACTGACACTGTCCCTAAGACCCTGACACTACCTCCAACTCAGGCACTGACACTATCCCTAACTACAGCCCTGACACTTCTCCTAACTCAGGCACTGACACTGTCCCTTACTAATATCCTGACACAACTCCCAACTCAGGCACTGACATTGTTCCTAACATAGGCCCTGACACTAATCCCAACATAGGCACTGAGACTGTCCCAGAATACGCCCTGACAGTACTCCCAACTCAGGCAATGACACTGTCCCTAACTAAGGCCCTGACACTACTTCCAAACTAGGCACTGACATTGTCCCTAACTAAGGCCCTGACAATACTCTCAACTCAGGCACTAACACTGTCCCTAACTAAGGACTTGACACTCCTCTTAACTCAGGCCCTGACAATACTCTCAACTCAGGCACTAACACTGTCCCTAACTAAGGACTTGACACTCCTCTTAACTCAGGCCCTGGCACAGTCCCTAACAAAGGCCTGCCACTACCCCCAACTCTGGCACTGAGAGTGTCCCTAACTACGGCCATCACACTACTCCTAACTCAGGCACTGACGCTGTCCCTAAGTAAGGCCCTGACACTACTCCCAACGCAGGCACTGACGCTGTCCCTAACTAAGGCTCTGACACTACTCCCAACACAGGCATTGACACTGTCCCTAACTAAGGCCCTCACACTACTACTTACTTAGGCACTGACACGCTACCTAACTAAGGCCCTGAGACTACTTCTACCTCAGACCCTGACACTGTCCCTAACGAAGGGCCTGATACTACTCCCAACACAGGCACTGACACTCTCCCTAACTAAGGCCTTGACACTACTTTTAACTCATGCCCTGATGCTGTCCCCAAAAAAGACCCTGAGACTATTCCCAACTCAGGCACTGACACTCTCCCTAAGTAAGACCCTGACACTACTCCCATCTCAGCCACTGACACTGTCCCTAATGCCCTGACACTACTTCCAACTCAGGCACTGACACTGTCCCTACCTAAGGCCCTGACAGAACTCCCAACTCCGGCACTGACACTTTCTCTAACTAAGGCCCTGAAACTACTCACAACTCAGGCCCTGACACTGTTCCTAACTACCGGTCTCAGACTACTCCTAACTTAGGCCCTGACACTATTCCTAACACAGTCACTGACACTGTCCGTAACTAAGGTCCTGAGACTCTTCCTAACTCAGACCCTGACACTGTCCATAACTTAGGCCATGTCACTACTCCCAACTCAGGCACTGACGCTGTTCCTAACTAAGGGTCTGACACTACTCCAAACTGAGACACTGACACGCTTCCAAATTAAGGCCTTGACACTACTCTTAACTCAGGCCCTGACACTGTCCATAATAAAGACCCTGACAAAAATCCCAACTTAGGCACTGACAATGTCCGCAACTAAGGCCCTGACACTATTCCCATCTCAGCCACTGACACTGTCCCTAACTATGGCCCTGACACTACTCCCAATGCAAGCACTGGTGCTGTCCCTAACTAAGGCACTGGCACTACTCCCAACTCGCCCTGGCGCTGTCCCTAACTAAGGCTCTGACACTACTCCCAATTCAGGCAATGACAGTGTCCCTAACTGAGGCAATGATACTACTCCCAACTCAAGCACTAAGGCTCTGGATCATTGTGATGACAAGCGCCATGGAGCACTGTGATGACAAGGGCCATGGAACATTTTGATGACAGTGGTCATATGGCATTTTGAATGACAGGGGCCATGAAGCATTGTGATGACAAGAGTCATGGAGACTTGTGATGACAGGGGGCATGGAGCTTTGTGATTTCACAGGCATGGAGCATTTTAGACAAGGGTCATGGAGACTTGTGATGAAAGGGGTCATGGAGACTTGTGATGATAAGGGCATGGAGCATTGTGATGACAATGGCATGTAGCATTGCGATGACCAAGGTCATGGAGCATTGTGATGACAGGGGTTATGGAGCATTGTGATGACAAGGGCGTAGAGCATTGTGATGACAGTGGTCATGGAACATTGTGACGATAAGGGCATCGAGCCGAGTTAGGGACAGTCTAGCGGCCTTGGGACTAAATTCAGTGCCTGAATTAGGCACAGCATAAGGTCTTTAGTTAGCATAAGAGGTAGGACATTAGCTCGGGACAGGGTTAGGGTAAAGGCTTGGAATCGTGTCAGGAAATGACCTAAGGATAGTGTGAAGACCTTTGTTACCGAGACTCTCAGGGACTTATTCAGAAGCAGTGTTAGGGCTTCAGGTAGGGACAGCATCAGGGCCTGACTTAGGGAGAGCGACAGGGCCTGAGTGAGGCCTAATGTCAGGCCCTTAGCTGGGGACACTGTCAGGGAATGACTTAGGAGCAGCATCAGTGCCTTTGCTGGATCAGCTTTAGGCTCCTAGGTAAAGACATGACCGGAGCCCTAGTTAGTCACAGCGTCAAGGCCTCAGTTAGGGAAAGCTTCAGGGTCTGAGTTACAGACAGCCTCAGGTCTTCACTTAAAGACAGTGACAGGGCTTTCTTCGGGACAGTGTCAGGACCTTGGTTAGAAATGAGTCAGGATATTAGCTCAGGAGAGTGTCAGGATTTTAGGTATTGCTGGCAGCAGGGCCTATATTAAGGACAGATTCTGGGCCTTTGTTAGATTCAGTGTCATGGCCTTAGTTAGGAGTAGTCAGGGCCTTAGTTAGGGAGAGCATTAGGGTTTCAGTTCGCATAAGATACAGGAGATTATCTCGGGACAGAGTCAGGTTCCAGGCCAGAGATAGTGAAAGGAAATGACCAAGGGATAACGAGAAGACCTTAGTTATTGAGAGCATCAGGGCCTTAGTTAGCAGCAGCATGAGCGCCTTAATCAGGACCAGTGCCAGGGCTTGATGTATGGACAGCATCAGAGCCTAACTAAGGTACAGCAACAGGGCCTAAGTGAGGCCTATCTTTAGGGCCTGAGTAAGGGACAGTATCCGGGCATGACTTAGGAGCAGCATAAAGGCCTCTGTAGGATCAGCATTAGGGTCTTCGTTAAAGCTATTATCAGGGCCTCCGTTAGGGATAGCCTCAAGACCTCATTTAGGGACAGCGTCAGGGCTTACTTTGGGAAAGTTTCAGGACCTTGGTGAGACATGGGTCAGGCTATTAGCTCAGGATAATATCAGGTGTTCAGATATTGACGGCAGCATGGCCTTAGTTAGAGGCAGTGTCAGGGCCTAAGTTAGGACTAGCATCAGTGCCTTTGTTAGGTACAGTGTCAGTGACTGAGTTAGGTGTAGTGTCAGAGCCTTAGTTAGGGACAGTGTCAGGGCCTGCATTAGGACGAGCCTCCAGGCCTCAGTTAGGGACAGGTTCACGGCCTCGGACCTAAATTCAGGGCCTCATTTAGGGACAGAATCAGGGATTTAGCTAGATTAAGGGGATCTACAGCTGAAAGCAACCTGAACACCACCACAAGCAGATGCAGAAGTGAACCATGCACGCTCCTATGAAGGAAGATTCCACAGCAGTTGAGTACATTTTGTTTAAAGTTAGTAACACTATAAAAACTACGTTTTGAAGAAAACTATATTCAGAAGATGATAGAATCTCGTTCTAAAGAATCTCTTTAGCTAATCTCGACAGTAGCTAAAGAGAAGGTTAGGTTAAGGTCTAGGGAGAGTGTCAGGAAATGACCTAGGGATAGTGTCAAGACCTTAGTTACTTAGCACATCAGGACCTAATTTAGGAGCAGTGAGTGTCAGGGCTTCGGGTAGGAACAGCGTCAGAGCCAGATTTAGGGAGTGGGACAGGGCCTGAGTGAGGCCTAGCGTCAGGGCCTTAGCTAGAGACAGTGTCAGGGCATGACTTAGGAGCAGCCTAAGAGCCTCGGTAGGATCAGCCTCAGGGGCTACGTTAAAGATATTATCAGGGCCTCTGTTAGGGACAGCCTCAAGGCCTCACTTAGAGACAGCATCAGGGCTTCCTTAGGGACAGTTTCAGGACCTTGGTAAGAGATGGGTCAAGAAATTAGCTCAGGATAGTGTCAGGACTTTAGATATTGACGGCAGCAGGGCCTTAGTTAGGGACAGTGTCAAGCCCAGAATTAGGACGAACATCGAGGCCTTAGGTACGGACAGGGTCACAGCCTCGAGAGTAATTTTAGGCCCTTAGTTAAGGACAGCAGCAGGGCTGTAGTTAGTATAAGAGGCACGACATTTGCTAGGGACAGGCTCAGGTTATGGTCTAGGGATAGTGTCAGGAAAGGACCTAAGCATAGTGTCAAAACCTTAGTTACTGAGAGTATCAGATCCTTATTTAGAACCAGTGTCAGGGCTTCAGGTAGGGACAGCATCAGAGCCTGACTTAGGGAGAGCGACAGGGCCTGAGTGAGGCCTAGCGTCAGGCCCTTAGCTGAGGACACTGTCAGGGCATGACTTAGGAACAGAATCAGCGCCTCTGTTGGATCAGCCTTAGCGTCTTTGTTACAGATATGATCAGGGCCTGACTTAGTCACAGCTTCAAGGCCTCACTTAGGGAAAGCTTCAGGGCCTGAGTTAGGGACAGCCTCAGTTCTTAACATAGGGACAGCGACAGGGCTTTCTTAGGGACAGTGTCAGGACCTTGGTTAGAAATATGTCAGGATATTAACTCAGGCTAGTGTCCAGTTTTTAGTTATTGCTGACAGCAGGGCCTATATTAGGGGCAAATTCTGAGCCTTACTTAGAGACAGCGTCAGGGCCTGAGTTACGACTAGCACCAGAGCCCTTGTAAAGTACAGTGTCAGGGACTGAGTTAGGTGTAATGTCAGGGCTTTAGTTAGGGACAGTGTCAGCGCCTCAGTTAGGATGAGCCTCCAACCTCACTTAGGGAGAGGTTGACGACCTCGGGACTAATTTCAGGCTCTTAGTTCGAGACAGCATCAGGGATTTAGTTAGCATAAGAGGCTCGACAATAGCTAAAGACAAGTTTAGGTTAAGATCTAGGGATAGTGTCAGGAAATGACCTAGGGGTAGTGTCAAGACCATAGCTAATTAGAGCATCAGTGCCTAATTTAGGCCCAGTGTCAGGGCTTCAGGTAGGGACAGAGTCTTAGCCTGACTTAGGGAGAGCGACAGGGCCTGAGTGATGCCTAGAGTCAGGGCCTTAGCTACGGACAGCGTCAGGGCATGACATAGGATCAACTTAAGGGTCTCTGTAAGATCAGCATTAGAGTTTAGTTCAAGACATTATCAGGACCTCTGTGAGGGACAGCCTCAGGGCCTCACTTAGGGACAGTGTCAGGGCTAACTTTGGGAGAGTTTCAGGACCTTGGTAAGACATGGGTCAGGATATTAGCTCAGGATAATGTCAGGACTTTAGATATTGATGGCAGCAGCGCCTACGTTAGGAAAAGTTTCAAGGCGTTAGTTAGGAGTAGCGGGCCTCTGATAGGTCCAGTGTCAGATCCTCAGTTAGCAATAGTGTTAGGGCCTTAGTTAGGGACAGTGTCAGGGCCGGATGTAGGGCGAGCATCTAGGCCTTCGTTCGGGACAGTTTCATGGTCTTGGGACTAAATTCAGTGCCTGAGGTAGGCACAGCCTAAGGGCTTCAGTTAGCATAAGAGGCAGGACATTAGCTAGTGACCCTGTCAGTTTAACATCTAGGGATAGTGTCAGGAAATGACCTAAGGATAGTTTGAAGACCTTTGTTACGGAGACTCTCAGGTCCTTATTCAGAAGCAGTGTTAGGGCTTCAGGTAGGGACAGCATCAGAGCCTGACTTAGGGAGAGCGTTAGGGTCTGAGTGAGGCCTAGGATCAGACACTTAGTGGGGGACACTATCGGGGCATGACTTAGGAGCAGCATCAGGGCCTCTGTTGGATCAGCCTTAGGGTCTTAGTTAAAGACATGATCAGGGTCTGAATTAGTCACAGCATCAAGGCCTGAGTTAGTTAGGGAAAGCTTCAGGGCCTCACTTAGGGACAGCGTCAGGGCTTACTTTGGGACAGTTTCAGGACCTTGGTAAGACATGGGACAGGTTTTAGCTCCGGATAATGTCAGGACTTTCGATGTTGATGGCAGCAGCCCTTAGTTAGAGACAGTGTCAGGCCCTGAGTTACGACTAGCATCAGAGCCTTTGTTAGATACAATGTACGGGACTGAATTAGGAGTAGAGTCAGGGCCTTAGTTAGTGACAGTGTCAGGGCCTGACTTAGGGAGAGCGACAGGGCCTGAGTGAGGCTTAGCATCAGGCCCTTAGCTGGGCACACTGTCAGGGCATGACTTTGGAGCAGCATCAGCGTCTTTGCTGGATCAGCATTAAGGTCTTCGTTAGGTACATGATCAGGGCCTGAATTAGTCACAGCTTCAAGGCTTCAGTTAAGGAAAGCTTCAGGGCCTGAGTTAGGGACAGCCTCAGGTCTTCACTTAGGGACAGCGTCAGGGCTTACTTTGGGACAGTTTCAGGACCTTGGAAAGACATAGGTCAGGATAGTAGCTCAGGATAATGTCAGGACTTTTGATAGTGATGGCAGCAGGGCCTTAGTTACAGACGGTTTCAGGGCCTGAGTTAGGCCTCGCATCAGAGACTTTGTTAGGTACAGTGGAAGGGACTGAGTTAGGAGTAGTGTCAGGGCCTTGCTTAGGGACAGTGTCAGGGTCTGACTTAGGTGTACTGTCTGAGACCTAGTCATTGACAGTGCTAGGGCCTGAGTTAGGATTAGTGTCAAGGCCTTATTTAGGAACAATTTCAGGGCCTTAGTTTGGACTAGCATCAGAGCCATTGTTAGGAATCGTATGAGGGCCTGAGTTAGGCATACTATCAGGGTCTTAGTTAAGGCCAGTTTTAGGGCCTGAGTTAGGATTAGTGTCAAGGCCTTATTTAGGACCAATTTTAGGGCTTTAGTTAGGACTAGCAACAAAGCCTTTGTTAGGTATCATGTTGGGGCCTCAGTTAGGTGTAGTGTCAGGGCCATTGTTAGGGACAGTATCAGGGCCTGACTTAGGAGAAGTTCAGGGCCTTAGCCAGGGAAAGTGTCAGGGCCTTAGTTAGGGACATTATCAGGGCCTGAATTAGCAGTAGTGTCAAAAGTCTTTAGTGAGGAGAGTAAGGAGTAAGTCAGGACTCAGGCCCTGACACTGTTCTTAAATAAGGCCCTGACATTCCCTGTAACACAGGTCCTGATCTGATTCCTATCATAGGCGCTGATGTTGGACTTAACTAAGGCCCTGACACTGGTCCTAACTAAAGCTGTGACACTACTCTTAACTCAGGCCCTGACACCGTCTCTAACAAAGCCTCTGACACTACTCCTAAATCAGGCACTGACAGTGTCCCTAACTAAGGCCCTGACACTGTCTCTAACTAAGGCCCTGATACGACTCCAAACTCAGCACTGACACTGTCACTAACTAAGGCCCTGACACTATTCATAGCTCACGCCCTAACGCAACTCCTAAATCATGCCCTGACAATGTCCCTAACTATGGCCCTGACACTATTCCTAACTCAGGCGCTGACACAATACTTAAAGAAGGCCCTGACATTACTCCTAACTCAGGCCCTGAAAAGGTCCCTAACTAAGGCCGACACAACTCCTAACTCAGGCACTAACACTGTCCCTAAATAAGGCCCTGAATCTATTCCTAACTGAGACGCTGATACAGTACCTAACGAAGGCACTGATGCTACTCCTAACTAAGGCCCTGACACTACTCCTATCTCAAGCAATGACACTGTACCTAACTTAGGCCCTGACTCTACTCCTGACTCAGGCACTGACACTGGCCCTAACTTAGGCCCTGACACTACTCCTAACTAAGCAACCTACACTGTCCATAACTAAGGCCCGGACACTACTCCTTACTCAGGCACTGACACTGTCCCTAACTAAGGCCCTGACATTACTCCCAACTTAGGCACTGTCACTGTCCCTAACTAAGGCCTTGACACAACTCCCAAATCAGGCACTGACACTGTCCCTAACTAAGGCCCTGACTCTACTCCCATCTCAGCCACTGACACTGTCCCTAAGACCCTGACACTACCTCCAACTCAGGCACTGACACTATCCCTAACTACAGCCCTGACACTTCTCCTAACTCAGGCACTGACACTGTCCCTTACTAATATCCTGACACAACTCCCAACTCAGGCACTGACATTGTTCCTAACATAGGCCCTGACACTAATCCCAACATAGGCACTGAGACTGTCCCAGAATACGCCCTGACAGTACTCCCAACTCAGGCAATGACACTGTCCCTAACTAAGGCCCTGACACTACTTCCAAACTAGGCACTGACATTGTCCCTAACTAAGGCCCTGACAATACTCTCAACTCAGGCACTAACACTGTCCCTAACTAAGGACTTGACACTCCTCTTAACTCAGGCCCTGACAATACTCTCAACTCAGGCACTAACACTGTCCCTAACTAAGGACTTGACACTCCTCTTAACTCAGGCCCTGGCACAGTCCCTAACAAAGGCCTGCCACTACCCCCAACTCTGGCACTGAGAGTGTCCCTAACTACGGCCATCACACTACTCCTAACTCAGGCACTGACGCTGTCCCTAAGTAAGGCCCTGACACTACTCCCAACGCAGGCACTGACGCTGTCCCTAACTAAGGCTCTGACACTACTCCCAACACAGGCATTGACACTGTCCCTAACTAAGGCCCTCACACTACTACTTACTTAGGCACTGACACGCTACCTAACTAAGGCCCTGAGACTACTTCTACCTCAGACCCTGACACTGTCCCTAACGAAGGGCCTGATACTACTCCCAACACAGGCACTGACACTCTCCCTAACTAAGGCCTTGACACTACTTTTAACTCATGCCCTGATGCTGTCCCCAAAAAAGACCCTGAGACTATTCCCAACTCAGGCACTGACACTCTCCCTAAGTAAGACCCTGACACTACTCCCATCTCAGCCACTGACACTGTCCCTAATGCCCTGACACTACTTCCAACTCAGGCACTGACACTGTCCCTACCTAAGGCCCTGACAGAACTCCCAACTCCGGCACTGACACTTTCTCTAACTAAGGCCCTGAAACTACTCACAACTCAGGCCCTGACACTGTTCCTAACTACCGGTCTCAGACTACTCCTAACTTAGGCCCTGACACTATTCCTAACACAGTCACTGACACTGTCCCTAACTAAGGTCCTGAGACTCTTCCTAACTCAGACCCTGACACTGTCCATAACTTAGGCCATGTCACTACTCCCAACTCAGGCACTGACGCTGTTCCTAACTAAGGGTCTGACACTACTCCAAACTGAGACACTGACACGCTTCCAAATTAAGGCCTTGACACTACTCTTAACTCAGGCCCTGACACTGTCCATAATAAAGACCCTGACAAAAATCCCAACTTAGGCACTGACAATGTCCGCAACTAAGGCCCTGACACTCTTCCCATCTCAGCCACTGACACTGTCCCTAACTATGGCCCTGACACTACTCCCAATGCAAGCACTGGTGCTGTCCCTAACTAAGGCACTGGCACTACTCCCAACTCGCCCTGGCGCTGTCCCTAACTAAGGCTCTGACACTACTCCCAATTCAGGCAATGACAGTGTCCCTAACTGAGGCAATGATACTACTCCCAACTCAAGCACTAAGGCTCTGGATCATTGTGATGACAAGCGCCATGGAGCACTGTGATGACAAGGGCCATGGAACATTTTGATGACAGTGGTCATATGGCATTTTGAATGACAGGGGCCATGAAGCATTGTGATGACAAGAGTCATGGAGACTTGTGATGACAGGGGGCATGGAGCTTTGTGATTTCACAGGCATGGAGCATTTTAGACAAGGGTCATGGAGACTTGTGATGAAAGGGGTCATGGAGACTTGTGATGATAAGGGCATGGAGCATTGTGATGACAAGGGCATGTAGCATTGCGATGACCAAGGTCATGGAGCATTGTGATGACAGGGGTTATGGAGCATTGTGATGACAAGGGCGTAGAGCATTGTGATGACAGTGGTCATGGAACATTGTGACGATAAGGGCATCGAGCCGAGTTAGGGACAGTCTAGCGGCCTTGGGACTAAATTCAGTGCCTGAATTAGGCACAGCATAAGGTCTTTAGTTAGCATAAGAGGTAGGACATTAGCTCGGGACAGGGTTAGGGTAAAGGCTTGGAATCGTGTCAGGAAATGACCTAAGGATAGTGTGAAGACCTTTGTTACCAAGACTCTCAGGGACTTATTCAGAAGCAGTGTTAGGGCTTCAGGTAGGGACAGCATCAGGGCCTGACTTAGGGAGAGCGACAGGGCCTGAGTGAGGCCTAATGTCAGGCCCTTAGCTGGGGACACTGTCAGGGAATGACTTAGGAGCAGCATCAGTGCCTTTGTTGGATCAGCTTTAGGCTCCTAGGTAAAGACATGACCGGAGCCCTAGTTACTCACAGCGTCAAGGCCTCAGTTAGGGAAAGCTTCAGGGTCTGAGTTACAGACAGCCTCAGGTCTTCACTTAAAGACAGTGACAGGGCTTTCTTCGGGACAGTGTCAGGACCTTGGTTAGAAATGAGTCAGGATATTAGCTCAGGAGAGTGTCAGGATTTTAGGTATTGCTGGCAGCAGGGCCTATATTAAGGACAGATTCTGGGCCTTTGTTAGATTCAGTGTCATGGCCTTAGTTAGGAGTAGTCAGGGCCTTAGTTAGGGAGAGCATGAGGGTTTCAGTTCGCATAAGATGCAGGAGATTATCTCGGGACAGAGTCAGGTTCCAGGCCAGAGATAGTGAAAGGAAATGACCAAGGGATAACGAGAAGACCTTAGTTATTGAGAGCATCAGGGCCTTAGTTAGCAGCAGCATGAGCGCCTTAATCAGGACCAGTGCCAGGGCTTGATGTATGGACAGCATCAGAGCCTAACTAAGGTACAGCAACAGGGCCTAAGTGAGGCCTATCTTTAGGGCCTGAGTAAGGGACAGTATCCGGGCATGACTTAGGAGCAGCATAAAGGCCTCTGTAGGATCAGCATTAGGGTCTTCGTTAAAGCTATTATCAGGACCTCCGTTAGGGATAGCCTCAAGGCCTCATTTAGGGACAGCGTCAGGGCTTACTTTGGGACAGTTTCAGGACCTTGGAAAGACATAGGTCAGGATAGTAGCTCAGGATAATGTCAGGACTTTTGATAGTGATGGCAGCAGGGCCTTAGTTACAGACGGTTTCAGGGCCTGAGTTAGGCCTCGCATCAGAGACTTTGTTAGGTACAGTGGAAGGGACTGAGTTAGGAGTAGTGTCAGGGCCTTGCTTAGGGACAGTGTCAGGGTCTGACTTAGGTGTACTGTCTGAGACCTAGTCATTGACAGTGCTAGGGCCTGAGTTAGGATTAGTGTCAAGGCCTTATTTAGGAACAATTTCAGGGCCTTAGTTTGGACTAGCATCAGAGCCATTGTTAGGAATCGTATGAGGGCCTGAGTTAGGCATACTATCAGGGTCTTAGTTAAGGCCAGTTTTAGGGCCTGAGTTAGGATTAGTGTCAAGGCCTTATTTAGGACCAATTTTAGGGCTTTAGTTAGGACTAGCAACAAAGCCTTTGTTAGGTATCATGTTGGGGCCTCAGTTAGGTGTAGTGTCAGGGCCATTGTTAGGGACAGTATCAGGGCCTGACTTAGGAGAAGTTCAGGGCCTTAGCCAGGGAAAGTGTCAGGGCCTTAGTTAGGGACATTATCAGGGCCTGAATTAGCAGTAGTGTCAAAAGTCTTTAGTGAGGAGAGTAAGGAGTAAGTCAGGACTCAGGCCCTGACACTGTTCTTAAATAAGGCCCTGACATTCCCTGTAACACAGGTCCTGATCTGATTCCTATCATAGGCGCTGATGTTGGACTTAACTAAGGCCCTGACACCGGTCCTAACTAAAGCTGTGACACTACTCTTAACTCAGGCCCTGACACTGTCCCTAACAAAGCCTCTGACACTACTCCTAAATCAGGCACTGACACTGTCCCTAACTAAGGCCCTGACACTGTCTCTAACTAAGGCCCTGATACGACTCCAAACTCAGCACTGACACTGTCACTAACTAAGGCCCTGACACTATTCATAGCTCACGCCCTAACGCAACTCCTAAATCATGCCCTGACAATGTCCCTAACTATGGCCCTGACACTATTCCTAACTCAGGCGCTGACACAATACTTAAAGAAGGCCCTGACATTACTCCTAACTCAGGCCCTGAAAAGGTCCCTAACTAAGGCCGACACAACTCCTAACTCAGGCACTAACACTGTCCCTAAATAAGGCCCTGAAACTATTCCTAACTGAGACGCTGATACAGTACCTAACGAAGGCACTGATGCTACTCCTAACTAAGGCCCTGACACTACTCCTATCTCAAGCAATGACACTGTCCCTAACTTAGGCCCTGACTCTACTCCTGACTCAGGCACTGACACTGGCCCTAACTTAGGCCCTGACACTACTCCTAACTAAGCAACTGACACTGTCCATAACTAAGGCCCGGACACTACTCCTTACTCAGGCACTGACACTGTCCCTAACAAAGGCCCTGACATTACTCCCAAATTAGGCACTGTCACTGTCCCTAACTAAGGCCTTGACACAACTCCCAAATCAGGCACTGACACTGTCCCTAACTAAGGCCCTGACTCTACTCCCATCTCAGCCACTGACACAGTCCCTAAGACCCTGACACTACCTCCAACTCAGGCACTGACACTATCCCTAACTACAGCCCTGACACTTCTCCTAACTCAGGCACTGACACTGTCCCTTACTAATATCCTGACACAACTCCCAACTCAGGCACTGACATTGTTCCTAACATAGGCCCTGACACTAATCCCAACATAGGCACTGAGACTGTCCCAGAATACGCCCAGACAGTACTCCCAACTCAGGCAATGACACTGTCCCTAACTAAGGCCCTGACACTACTTCCAAACTAGGCACTGACATTGTCCCTAACTAAGGCCCTGACAATACTCTCAACTCAGGCACTAACACTGTCCCTAACTAAGGACTTGACACTCCTCTTAACTCAGGCCCTGGCACAGTCCCTAACAAAGGCCTGCCACTACCCCCAACTCTGGCACTGAGAGTGTCCCTAACTACGGCCATCACACTACTCCTAACTCAGGCACTGACGCTGTCCCTAAGTAAGGCCCTGACACTACTCCCAACGCAGGCACTGACGCTGTCCCTAACTAAGGCTCTGACACTACTCCCAACACAGGCATTGACACTGTCCCTAACTAAGGCCCTCACACTACTACTTACTTAGGCACTGACACGCTACCTAACTAAGGCCCTGAGACTACTTCTACCTCAGACCCTGACACTGTCCCTAACGAAGGGCCTGATACTACTCCCAACACAGGCACTGACACTCTCCCTAACTAAGGCCTTGACACTACTTTTAACTCATGCCCTGATGCTGTCCCCAAAGAAGACCCTGAGACTATTCCCACCTCAGGCACTGACACTCTCCCTAAGTAAGACCCTGACACTACTCCCATCTCAGCCACTGACACTGTCCCTAATGCCCTGACACTACTTCCAACTCAGGCACTGACACTGTCCCTAACTAGGCCCTGACACTACTCCCAACTCAGGCACTGACACTGTCCCTACCTAAGGCCCTGACAGAACTCCCAACTCCGGCACTGACACTTTCTCTAACTAAGGCCCTGAAACTACTCACAACTCAGGCCCTGACACTGTTCCTAACTACCGGTCTCAGACTACTCCTAACTTAGGCCCTGACACTATTCCTAACACAGTCACTGACACTGTCCCTAACTAAGGTCCTGAGACTCTTCCTAACTCAGACCCTGACACTGTCCATAACTTAGGCCATGTCACTACTCCCAACTCAGGCACTGACGCTGTTCCTAACTAAGGGTCTGACACTACTCCAAACTGAGACACTGACACGCTTCCAAATTAAGGCCTTGACACTACTCTTAACTCAGGCCCTGACACTGTCCATAATAAAGACCCTGACAAAAATCCCAACTTAGGCACTGACAATGTCCGCAACTAAGGCCCTGACACTCTTCCCATCTCAGCCACTGACACTGTCCCTAACTATGGCCCTGACACTACTCCCAATGCAAGCACTGGTGCTGTCCCTAACTAAGGCACTGGCACTACTCCCAACTCGCCCTGGCGCTGTCCCTAACTAAGGCTCTGACACTACTCCCAATTCAGGCAATGACAGTGTCCCTAACTGAGGCAATGATACTACTCCCAACTCAAGCACTAAGGCTCTGGATCATTGTGATGACAAGCGCCATGGAGCACTGTGATGACAAGGGCCATGGAACATTTTGATGACAGTGGTCATATGGCATTTTGAATGACAGGGGCCATGAAGCATTGTGATGACAAGAGTCATGGAGACTTGTGATGACAGGGGGCATGGAGCTTTGTGATTTCACAGGCATGGAGCATTTTAGACAAGGGTCATGGAGACTTGTGATGAAAGGGGTCATGGAGACTTGTGATGATAAGGGCATGGAGCATTGTGATGACAAGGGCATGTAGCATTGCGATGACCAAGGTCATGGAGCATTGTGATGACAGGGGTTATGGAGCATTGTGATGACAAGGGCGTAGAGCATTGTGATGACAGTGGTCATGGAACATTGTGACGATAAGGGCATCGAGCCGAGTTAGGGACAGTCTAGCGGCCTTGGGACTAAATTCAGTGCCTGAATTAGGCACAGCATAAGGTCTTTAGTTAGCATAAGAGGTAGGACATTAGCTCGGGACAGGGTTAGGGTAAAGGCTTGGAATCGTGTCAGGAAATGACCTAAGGATAGTGTGAAGACCTTTGTTACCGAGACTCTCAGGGACTTATTCAGAAGCAGTGTTAGGGCTTCAGGTAGGGACAGCATCAGGGCCTGACTTAGGGAGAGCGACAGGGCCTGAGTGAGGCCTAATGTCAGGCCCTTAGCTGGGGACACTGTCAGGGAATGACTTAGGAGCAGCATCAGTGCCTTTGTTGGATCAGCTTTAGGCTCCTAGGTAAAGACATGACCGGAGCCCTAGTTACTCACAGCGTCAAGGCCTCAGTTAGGGAAAGCTTCAGGGTCTGAGTTACAGACAGCCTCAGGTCTTCACTTACAGACAGTGACAGGGCTTTCTTCGGGACAGTGTCAGGACCTTGGTTAGAAATGAGTCAGGATATTAGCTCAGGAGAGTGTCAGGATTTTAGGTATTGCTGGCAGCAGGGCCTATATTAAGGACAGATTCTGGGCCTTTGTTAGATTCAGTGTCATGGCCTTAGTTAGGAGTAGTCAGGGCCTTAGTTAGGGAGAGCATGAGGGTTTCAGTTCGCATAAGATGCAGGAGATTATCTCGGGACAGAGTCAGGTTCCAGGCCAGAGATAGTGAAAGGAAATGACCAAGGGATAACGAGAAGACCTTAGTTATTGAGAGCATCAGGGCCTTAGTTAGCAGCAGCATGAGCGCCTTAATCAGGACCAGTGCCAGGGCTTGATGTATGGACAGCATCAGAGCCTAACTAAGGTACAGCAACAGGGCCTAAGTGAGGCCTATCTTTAGGGCCTGAGTAAGGGACAGTATCCGGGCATGACTTAGGAGCAGCATAAAGGCCTCTGTAGGATCAGCATTAGGGTCTTCGTTAAAGCTATTATCAGGGCCTCCGTTAGGGATAGCCTCAAGGCCTCATTTAGGGACAGCGTCAGGGCTTACTTTGGGACAGTTTCAGGACCTTGGAAAGACATAGGTCAGGATAGTAGCTCAGGATAATGTCAGGACTTTTGATAGTGATGGCAGCAGGGCCTTAGTTACAGACGGTTTCAGGGCCTGAGTTAGGCCTCGCATCAGAGACTTTGTTAGGTACAGTGGAAGGGACTGAGTTAGGAGTAGTGTCAGGGCCTTGCTTAGGGACAGTGTCAGGGTCTGACTTAGGTGTACTGTCTGAGACCTAGTCATTGACAGTGCTAGGGCCTGAGTTAGGATTAGTGTCAAGGCCTTATTTAGGAACAATTTCAGGGCCTTAGTTTGGACTAGCATCAGAGCCATTGTTAGGAATCGTATGAGGGCCTGAGTTAGGCATACTATCAGGGTCTTAGTTAAGGCCAGTTTTAGGGCCTGAGTTAGGATTAGTGTCAAGGCCTTATTTAGGACCAATTTTAGGGCTTTAGTTAGGACTAGCAACAAAGCCTTTGTTAGGTATCATGTTGGGGCCTCAGTTAGGTGTAGTGTCAGGGCCATTGTTAGGGACAGTATCAGGGCCTGACTTAGGAGAAGTTCAGGGCCTTAGCCAGGGAAAGTGTCAGGGCCTTAGTTAGGGACATTATCAGGGCCTGAATTAGCAGTAGTGTCAAAAGTCTTTAGTGAGGAGAGTAAGGAGTAAGTCAGGACTCAGGCCCTGACACTGTTCTTAAATAAGGCCCTGACATTCCCTGTAACACAGGTCCTGATCTGATTCCTATCATAGGCGCTGATGTTGGACTTAACTAAGGCCCTGACACTGGTCCTAACTAAAGCTGTGACACTACTCTTAACTCAGGCCCTGACACTGTCCCTAACAAAGCCTCTGACACTACTCCTAAATCAGGCACTGACACTGTCCCTAACTAAGGCCCTGACACTGTCTCTAACTAAGGCCCTGATACGACTCCAAACTCAGCACTGACACTGTCACTAACTAAGGCCCTGACACTATTCATAGCTCACGCCCTAACGCAACTCCTAAATCATGCCCTGACAATGTCCCTAACTATGGCCCTGACACTATTCCTAACTCAGGCGCTGACACAATACTTAAAGAAGGCCCTGACATTACTCCTAACTCAGGCCCTGAAAAGGTCCCTAACTAAGGCCGACACAACTCCTAACTCAGGCACTAACACTGTCCCTAAATAAGGCCCTGAAACTATTCCTAACTGAGACGCTGATACAGTACCTAACGAAGGCACTGATGCTACTCCTAACTAAGGCCCTGACACTACTCCTATCTCAAGCAATGACACTGTCCCTAACTTAGGCCCTGACTCTACTCCTGACTCAGGCACTGACACTGGCCCTAACTTAGGCCCTGACACTACTCCTAACTAAGCAACTGACACTGTCCATAACTAAGGCCCGGACACTACTCCTTACTCAGGCACTGACACTGTCCCTAACAAAGGCCCTGACATTACTCCCAAATTAGGCACTGTCACTGTCCCTAACTAAGGCCTTGACACAACTCCCAAATCAGGCACTGACACTGTCCCTAACTAAGGCCCTGACTCTACTCCCATCTCAGCCACTGACACAGTCCCTAAGACCCTGACACTACCTCCAACTCAGGCACTGACACTATCCCTAACTACAGCCCTGACACTTCTCCTAACTCAGGCACTGACACTGTCCCTTACTAATATCCTGACACAACTCCCAACTCAGGCACTGACATTGTTCCTAACATAGGCCCTGACACTAATCCCAACATAGGCACTGAGACTGTCCCAGAATACGCCCAGACAGTACTCCCAACTCAGGCAATGACACTGTCCCTAACTAAGGCCCTGACACTACTTCCAAACTAGGCACTGACATTGTCCCTAACTAAGGCCCTGACAATACTCTCAACTCAGGCACTAACACTGTCCCTAACTAAGGACTTGACACTCCTCTTAACTCAGGCCCTGGCACAGTCCCTAACAAAGGCCTGCCACTACCCCCAACTCTGGCACTGAGAGTGTCCCTAACTACGGCCATCACACTACTCCTAACTCAGGCACTGACGCTGTCCCTAAGTAAGGCCCTGACACTACTCCCAACGCAGGCACTGACGCTGTCCCTAACTAAGGCTCTGACACTACTCCCAACACAGGCATTGACACTGTCCCTAACTAAGGCCCTCACACTACTACTTACTTAGGCACTGACACGCTACCTAACTAAGGCCCTGAGACTACTTCTACCTCAGACCCTGACACTGTCCCTAACGAAGGGCCTGATACTACTCCCAACACAGGCACTGACACTCTCCCTAACTAAGGCCTTGACACTACTTTTAACTCATGCCCTGATGCTGTCCCCAAAGAAGACCCTGAGACTATTCCCACCTCAGGCACTGACACTCTCCCTAAGTAAGACCCTGACACTACTCCCATCTCAGCCACTGACACTGTCCCTAATGCCCTGACACTACTTCCAACTCAGGCACTGACACTGTCCCTAACTAGGCCCTGACACTACTCCCAACTCAGGCACTGACACTGTCCCTACCTAAGGCCCTGACAGAACTCCCAACTCCGGCACTGACACTTTCTCTAACTAAGGCCCTGAAACTACTCACAACTCAGGCCCTGACACTGTTCCTAACTACCGGTCTCAGACTACTCCTAACTTAGGCCCTGACACTATTCCTAACACAGTCACTGACACTGTCCCTAACTAAGGTCCTGAGACTCTTCCTAACTCAGACCCTGACACTGTCCATAACTTAGGCCATGTCACTACTCCCAACTCAGGCACTGACGCTGTTCCTAACTAAGGGTCTGACACTACTCCAAACTGAGACACTGACACGCTTCCAAATTAAGGCCTTGACACTACTCTTAACTCAGGCCCTGACACTGTCCATAATAAAGACCCTGACAAAAATCCCAACTTAGGCACTGACAATGTCCGCAACTAAGGCCCTGACACTCTTCCCATCTCAGCCACTGACACTGTCCCTAACTATGGCCCTGACACTACTCCCAATGCAAGCACTGGTGCTGTCCCTAACTAAGGCACTGGCACTACTCCCAACTCGCCCTGGCGCTGTCCCTAACTAAGGCTCTGACAC
Source organism: Balaenoptera acutorostrata (assembly GCF_949987535.1). Classification (NCBI taxonomy): domain Eukaryota; kingdom Metazoa; phylum Chordata; class Mammalia; order Artiodactyla; family Balaenopteridae; genus Balaenoptera; species Balaenoptera acutorostrata. The sequence goes on along the minus strand of NW_026646025.1, from coordinate 1,731,151 downwards.
TACTCCCAATTCAGGCAATGACAGTGTCCCTAACTGAGGCAATGATACTACTCCCAACTCAAGCACTAAGGCTCTGGATCATTGTGATGACAAGCGCCATGGAGCACTGTGATGACAAGGGCCATGGAACATTTTGATGACAGTGGTCATATGGCATTTTGAATGACAGGGGCCATGAAGCATTGTGATGACAAGAGTCATGGAGACTTGTGATGACAGGGGGCATGGAGCTTTGTGATTTCACAGGCATGGAGCATTTTAGACAAGGGTCATGGAGACTTGTGATGAAAGGGGTCATGGAGACTTGTGATGATAAGGGCATGGAGCATTGTGATGACAAGGGCATGTAGCATTGCGATGACCAAGGTCATGGAGCATTGTGATGACAGGGGTTATGGAGCATTGTGATGACAGGGGTTATGGAGCATTGTGATGACAGGGGTATTGGAGCATTGTGATGGAAGTAGACATGGATCATTGTGATGACATGTGTCCTGGAACACTGTGATGACACGGTTCATCGAGTATTGTGATGACAAGGGTCATAGCGAATTGTGATGACAAGTGTCATGGGGCATTGTGATGACATTGATCATCTAGGAATTGTGATGAAAGGTATCGTGGAGCACTGTGATGACTGGGGGCATGAAGCACTGTGATGAAAATTGTCCTGGATTATTGTGATGACAGCAGTCATGGAGAATTGTGATGACAGGGATTATGCAGCATTGTGTTGACAAGGGTATGGACTATTGTGATGACAATGGTCATGGAGCAATGTGATGAAAGTATTCATGGAACATCGTGATGAAAAGTGCATGGGAGCATTGTGACGATAAAGGCCATGGAGTATTGTGATGACTAGTGTCATGGAGCATTTTAATGAAAGGTTTCATTGTGCACCATGATGACAAAGGGGATGGAGAATTGTGATGAAACTGGTCCTGGAGCATTGTGATAACAAAAGCCATGGAGCATTGTGATGACAGGCATCATGGAGCATTGTGAAGAAAGGGGACATGGGGTATTGTAATGACACTAGAGAAATATGATGAAAATGGTCAGCGAGCATAGTGATTAAAGTGGTCATTGAGAATTGTGATGAAAAGCGACATAGAGCATTGTGATGACAAAGGTCATGGAGAACTGTGATGACCAGGGTCATGTAGCATTGTGATGACACGGTCATGGAACATTGTGATGACAAGAATTCTGGAGCATTGTGCTGACAAGGGCCATGGACCATTGTGATGACATGGTCATGGAACATTGTGATGACAAGAATTCTGGAGCATTGTGATGACAAGGGTCATGGAGCATTGTGATGACACGGTCATGGAACATTGTGATGACAAGCATTCTGCAGCATTGCGATGACAAGGGCCATGGAGCATAGTGATGACACGGTCATGGATCATTGTCATGTGAAGAATTCTGGAGCATTGTGCTGACAAGGGCCATGGAGCATTGTGATGACTCGGTCATGAAACATTGTGATGACAAGAATTCTGGAGCATTCTGATGACAAAGGCGATGGAGCATTGTGATGACACGGTCATGGAACATTGTGATGACAAGAAATCTGGAGCATTGTGATGACAATGGCCATGGAGCATTGTGATGACACGGCCATGGAACATTGTGATGACAAGAATTCTGGAGCATTGTGATGACAATGGCCATGGAGCATTGTGATGACACGGCCATGGAACATTGTGATGACAAGAATTCTGGAGCATTGTGATGACAGTGGCCATGGAGCATTGTGATGACACGGTCATGGAACATTGTGATGAGAAGAATTCTGGAGCATTGTCATGAGAAGGGCCATGGAGCATTGTGATGACACGGTCATGGAAAATTGTGATGACAAGAATTCTGGAGCATTGTGTTGACAAGGGCCATGGAGCATTGTGATGACACGGTTATGGAACATTGTGATGAGAAGAATTCTGGAGCATTGTGCTGACAAGGGCCATGGAGCATTGTGATGACACGGTCATGGAACATTGTGATGAGAAGAATTCTGGAGCATTGTGCTGGCAAGGGCCATGGAGCATTGTGATGATACGGTCATGGAACATTGTGATGAAAATAATTCTGGGGCATTATGATGACAAGGGCCATGGAGCATTGTGATGACACGGCCATGGAACTTTGTGATGACAAGAATTCTGGAGCATTGTGATGACAATGGCCATGGAGCATTGTGATGACAAGTGTCATGGGGCATTGTGATGACAGTGGTCATCTAGATTTGCGATGAAAGGTATCATGGAGCACTGTGATAACAGGGGCCATGGAACATTGTGATGACAAAGGCCATGGAGCATTGTGATGACAAGTGTCATGGGGCATTTTGATGACATTGGCATGGAGCATTATGATGACAAGAGTTCTGGAGCATGTTGATGACAAGGGCATGGAGCATTGTGATGACAGGGCTCACCGAGCTTTGTGATGAAAAGGGCAGGGTACATTGTGATGACAGGGTTCATGGAGCATTGTGATGAAAGGGGCCATGGAGCATTGAGATGAGAGCCGTTATGAGGCATGGTGATGACAGTGGTCATGGAGCATTGTGATGAAAGAGATCATGGAGAATTATGATAACAGGGGCCATGGAGCATTGTGATGACAGGGGTATTGGAGCATTGTGATGGAAGTAGACATGGATCATTGTGATGACATGTGTCCTGGAACACTGTGATGACACGGTTCATCGAGTATTGTGATGACAAGGGTCATAGCGAATTGTGATGACAAGTGTCATGGGGCATTGTGATGACATTGATCATCTAGGAATTGTGATGAAAAGTATCGTGGAGCACTGTGATGACTGGTGGCATGAAGCACTGTGATGAAAATTGTCCTGGATTATTGTGATGACAGCAGTCATGGAGAATTGTGATGACAGGGATTATGCAGCATTATGTTGACAAGGGTATGGACTATTGTGATGACAATGGTCATGGAGCAATGTGATGAAAGTATACATGGAACACCGTGATGAAAAGTGCATGGGAGCATTGTGACGATAAAGGCCATGGAGTATTGTGATGACTAGTGTCATGGAGCATTTTAATGAAAGGTTTCATTGTGCACCATGATGACAAAGGGGATGAAGAATTGTGAGGAAACTGGTCCTGGAGCATTGTGATAACAAAAGCCATGGAGCATTGTGATGACAGGCATCATGGAGCATTGTGAAGGAAGGGGCCATGGGGTATTGTAATGACACTAGAGAAATATGATGAAAATGGTCAGCGAGCATAGTGATTAAAGTGGTCATTGAGAATTGTGATGAAATGCGACATAGAGCATTGCGATGAAAAGGTCATGGAGAACTGTGATGACCAGGGTCATGTAGCATTGTGATGATACGGTCATGGAACATTGTGATGAGAAGAATTCTGGAGCATTATGATGACAAGGGCCATGGAGCATTGTGATGACACGGCCATGGAACTTTGTGATGACAAGAATTCTGCAGCATTGTGCTGACAAGGGCCATGGAGCATTGTGATGACACGGTCATGGAACATTTTGATGACAAGAAATCTGGAGCATTGTGATGACAATGGCCATGGAGCATTGTGATGACACGGCCATGGAACATTGTGATGAGAAGAATTCTGGAGCATTGTCATGACAAGGGCCATGGAGCATTGTGATGATACGGTCATGTAACATTGTGATGACAAGTATTCTGGAGCATTATGATGACAAGGGCCATGGAGCATTGTGATGACATGGCCATGGAACATTGTGATGACAAGAATTCTGGAGCATTGTGATGACAATGGCCATGGAGCATTGTGATGACACGGTCATGGAACATTGTGATGAGAAGAATTCTGGAGCATTATCATGACAAGGGCCATGGAGCATTGTGATGACAGGGTCATGGAACATTGTGATGACAAGAATTCCGGAGCATTGTGATGACAAGGGCCATGGAGCATTGTGATGACACGGTCATGGAACATTTTGATGACAAGAATTCTGGAGCATTGTGCTGATGACGGCCATGGAGCATTGTGATGACACAGTCAAGGAACATTGCGATGAAAAAGATTTCTGGAGCATTGTGATGAAAGGGCATGGAGCATTGTGATTAAAGGTGACAAGGAACATTGTGATGATATGGGCAGACAACTCTGTGATGACAGTGGTCTTGCAGTATTGTGACGAAAAGTGTCATGGAACATTCTGCTGACAGCGATCATGGAGCTTTTTGGTAAGAGAGGCTATGGGGATTTGTGATGTCAGGCGTCATGGGGCATTGTGTTGAGAGCGGTCTTGGAGCATTGTGATGAAAAGGGTCATGGAGCACTGTGATTACAGGGGCCATGGAGCATTGTGAATACAAAGGCTATGGAGCATTGAGATGACAGGGTTCATGGAGCACTGTGATGAATGTGATCTTGGATCATTGTGATGACAAGTGTCCTGGAACCTTGTGATGACACGGTTCATGGAGCATTGTGATGACAAGGACCATGGCGAATTGTGATGACATCTGTCATGGGGCATTGTGATGACAGTGGTCATCTAGATTTGCGATGAAAGGTATCATGGAGCACTGTGATAACAGGGGCCATGGAACATTGTGATGACAAAGGCCATGGAGCATTGTGATGACAAGTGTCATGGGGCATTTTGATGACATTGGCATGGAGCATTATGATGACAAGAGTTCTGGAGCATTTTGATGACAAGGGCATGGAGCATTGTGATGACAGGGCCCACGGAGCTTTGTGATGAAAAGGGCAGGGTACATTGTGATGACAGGGTTCATGGAGCATTGTGATGAAAGGGGCCATGGAGCATTGAGATGAGAGCCGTTATGAGGCATGGTGATGACAGTGGTCATGGAGCATTGTGATGAAAGAGATCATGGAGCAATATGATAACAGGGGCCATGGAGCATTGTGATGACAGGGGTATTGGAGCATTGTGATGGAAGTAGACATGGATCATTGTGATGACATGTGTCCTGGAACACTGTGATGACACGGTTCATCGAGTATTGTGATGACAAGGGTCATAGCGAATTGTGATGACAAGTGTCATGGGGCATTGTGATGACATTGATCATCTAGGAATTGTGATGAAAGGTATCGTGGAGCGCTGTGATGACTGGGGGCATGAAGCACTGTGATGAAAATTGTCCTGGATTATTGTGATGACAGCAGACATGGAGAATTGTGATGACAGGGATTATGCAGCATTGTGTTGACAAGGGTATGGACTATTGTGATGACAATGGTCATGGAGCATTGTGATGAAAGTATTCATGGAACATCGTGATGAAAAGTGCCTGGGAGCATTGTGACGATAAAGGCCATGGAGTATTGTGATGACTAGTGTCATGGAGCATTTTAATGAAAGGTTTCATTGTGCACCATGATGACAAAGGGGATGGAGAATTGTGATGAAACTGGTCCTGGAGCATTGTGATAACAAAAGCCATGGAGCATTGTGATGACAGGCATCATGGAGCATTGTGAAGAAAGGGGCCATGGGGTATTGTAATGACACTAGAGAAATATGATGAAAATGGTCAGCGAGCATAGTGATTAAAGTGGTCATTGAGAATTGTGATGAAAAGCGACATAGAGCATTGTGATGACAAAGGTCATGGAGAACTGTGATGACCAGGGTGATGTAGCATTGTGATGACACGGTCATGGAACATTGTGATGACAAGAATTCTGGAGCATTGTGCTGACAAGGGCCATGGACCATTGTGATGACATGGTCATGGAACATTGTGATGACAAGAATTCTGGAGCATTGTGATGACAAGGGTCATGGAGCATTGTGATGACACGGTCATGGAACATTGTGATGACAAGAATTCTGCAGCATTGCGATGACAAGGGCCATGGAGCATAGTGATGACACGGTCATGGAACATTGTCATGAGAAGAATTCTGGAGCATTGTGCTGACAAGGGCCATGGAGCATTGTGATGATACGGTCATGGATCATTGTGATGAGAAGAATTCTGGAGCATTATGATGACAAGGGCCATGGAGCATTGTGATGACACGGCCATGGAACATTGTGAGGACAAGATTTCTGGAGGATTGTGATGACAATGGCCATGGAGCATTGTGATGACAGGGTCATGGAACATTGTGATGAGAAGAATTCTGGAGCATTGTCATGACAAGGGCCATGGAGCATTGTGATGACACGGCCATGGAACATTGTGATGACAAGAATTCTGGAGCATTGTGATGACAAGGTTCATGGAGAATTGTGATGACACGGTCAAGGAACATTGCGATGACAAGATTTATGGAGCATTGTGGTGAAAGGGTATGGAGCATTGTGATTAAAGGTGACAAGTAACATTGTGATGATATGGGCAGAGAACTCTGTGATGAGACAGGACGTGGAGTATTGTGACGAAAACTGTCATGGAACATTGTGCTGACTGGGATCATGGAGCTCTTTGGTAAGAGAGGCCCTGGAGATTTGTGATGGCAGGCAGCATTGGGCATTGTGTTGACAGCGGTCTTGGAGCATTGTGATGAAATGCGTCATGGAGCATTGTGATTACAGGGGCCATGGAGCATTGTGAATTCAAAGGCTATGGAGCATTGAGATGACAGGGTTCATGGAGCACTGTGATGAATGTGATCTTGGATCATTGTGATGACAAGTGTCCTGGAACCTTGTGATGACACGGTTCATGGAGCATTGTGATGACAAGGACCATAGCAAATTGTGATGACATCTGTCATGGGGCATTGTGATGACAGTGGTCATCTAGATTTGCGAAGAAAGGTATCAGGGAGCACTGTGATAACAGGGGCCATGGAACATTGTGATGACAAAGGCCATGGAGCATTGTGATGACAAGTGTCATGGGGCATTTTGATGACATTGGCATGGAGCATTATGATGACAAGTGTTCTGGAGCATGTTGATGACAAGGGCATGGAGCATTGTGATGACAGGGCTCACCGAGCTTTGTGATGAAAAGGACAGGGTACATTGTGATGACAGGGTTCATGGAGCATTGTGATGAAAGGGGCCATGGAGCATTGAGATGAGAGCCGTTATGAGGCATGGTGATGACAGTGGTCATGGAGCATTGTGATGAAAGAGATCATGGAGAATTATGATAACAGGAGCCATGGAGCATTGTGATGACAGGGGTATTGGAGCATTGTGATGGAAGTAGACATGGATCATTGTGATGACATGTGTCCTGGAACACTGTGATGACACGGTTCATCGAGTATTGTGATGACAAGTGTCATAGCGAATTGTGATGACAAGTGTCATGGGGCATTGTGATGTCATTGATCATCTAGGAATTGTGATGAAAGGTATCGTGGAGCACTGTGATGACTGGGGGCATGAAGCACTGTGATGAAAATTGTCCTGGATTATTGTGATGACAGCAGTCATGGAGAATTGTGATGACAGGGATTATGCAGCATTGTGTGGACAAGGGTATGGACTATTGTGATGACAATGGTCATGGAGCAATGTGATGAAAGTATTCATGGAACATCGTGATGAAAAGTGCATGGGAGCATTGTGACGATAAAGGCCATGGAGTATTGTGATGACTAGTGTCATGGAGCATTTTAATGAAAGGTTTCATTGTGCACCATGATGACAAAGGGGATGGAGAATTGTGATGAAACTGGTCCTGGAGCATTGTGATAACAAAAGCCATGGAGCATTGTGATGACAGGCATCATGGAGCATTGTGAAGAAAGGGGCCATGGGGTATTGTAATGACACTAGAGAAATATGATGAAAATGGTCAGCGAGCATAGTGATTAAAGTGGTCATTGAGAATTCTGATGAAAAGCGACATAGAGCATTGTGATGACAAAGGTCATGGAGAACTGTGATGACCAGGGTCATGTAGCATTGTGATGACACGGCCATGGAACATTGTGATGACAAGAATTCTGGAGAATTGTGATGACAAGTTTCATGGAGAATTGTGATGACACGGTCAAGGAACATTGCGATGACAAGATTTCTGGAGCATTGTGTTGAAAGTATATGGAGCATTGTGATTAAAGGTGACAAGGAACATTTTGATGATATGGGCAGAGAACTCTGTGATGACAGTGGTCTTGCAGTATTGTGACGAAAAGTGTCATGGAACATTCTGCTGACAGCGATCATGGAGCTTTTTGGTAAGAGAGGCTATGGAGATTTGTGATGTCAGGCGTCATGGGGCATTGTGTTGAGAGCGGTCTTGGAGCATTGTGATGAAAAGGGTCATGGAGCACTGTGATTACAGGGGCCATGGAGCATTGTGAATACAAAGGCTATGGAGCATTGAGATGACAGGGTTCATGGAGCACTGTGATGAATGTGATCTTGGATCATTGTGATGACAAGTGTCCTGGAACCTTGTGATGACACGGTACATGGAGCATTGTGATGACAAGGACCATGGCGAATTGTGATGACATCTGTCATGGGGCATTGTGATGACAGTGGTCATCTAGATTTGCGATGAAAGGTATCATGGAGCACTGTGATGACAGGGGCCATGGAACATTGTGATGACAAAGGCCATGGAGCATTGTGATGACAAGTGTCATGGGGCATTTTGATGACATTGGCATGGAGCATTATGATGACAAGAGTTCTGGAGCATTTTGATGAGAAGGGCATGGAGCATTGTGATGACAGGGCCCACGGAGCTTTATGATGAAAAGGGCAGGGTACATTGTGATGACAGGGTTCATGGAGCATTGTGATGAAAGGGGCCATGGAGCATTGAGATGAGAGCCGTTATGAGGCATGGTGATGACAGTGGTCATGGAGCATTGTGATGAAAGAGATCATGGAGCAATATGATAACAGGGGCCATGGAGCATTGTGATGACAGGGGTATTGGAGCATTGTGATGGAAGTAGACATGGATCATTGTGATGACATGTGTCCTGGAACACTGTGATGACACGGTTCATCGAGTATTGTGATGACAAGGGTCATAGCGAATTGTGATGACAAGTGTCATGGGGCATTGTGATGACATTGATCATCTAGGAATTGTGATGAAAGGTATCGTGGAGCGCTGTGATGACTGGGGGCATGAAGCACTGTGATGAAAATTGTCCTGGATTATTGTGATGACAGCAGACATGGAGAATTGTGATGACAGGGATTATGCAGCATTGTGTTGACAAGGGTATGGACTATTGTGATGACAATGGTCATGGAGCATTGTGATGAAAGTATTCATGGAACATCGTGATGAAAAGTGCCTGGGAGCATTGTGACGATAAAGGCCATGGAGTATTGTGATGACTAGTGTCATGGAGCATTTTAATGAAAGGTTTCATTGTGCACCATGATGACAAAGGGGATGGAGAATTGTGATGAAACTGGTCCTGGAGCATTGTGATAACAAAAGCCATGGAGCATTGTGATGACAGGCATCATGGAGCATTGTGAAGAAAGGGGCCATGGGGTATTGTAATGACACTAGAGAAATATGATGAAAATGGTCAGCGAGCATAGTGATTAAAGTGGTCATTGAGAATTGTGATGAAAAGCGACATAGAGCATTGTGATGACAAAGGTCATGGAGAACTGTGATGACCAGGGTGATGTAGCATTGTGATGACACGGTCATGGAACATTGTGATGACAAGAATTCTGGAGCATTGTGCTGACAAGGGCCATGGACCATTGTGATGACATGGTCATGGAACATTGTGATGACAAGAATTCTGGAGCATTGTGATGACAAGGGTCATGGAGCATTGTGATGACACGGTCATGGAACATTGTGATGACAAGAATTCTGCAGCATTGCGATGACAAGGGCCATGGAGCATAGTGATGACACGGTCATGGAACATTGTCATGAGAAGAATTCTGGAGCATTGTGCTGACAAGGGCCATGGAGCATTGTGATGATACGGTCATGGATCATTGTGATGAGAAGAATTCTGGAGCATTATGATGACAAGGGCCATGGAGCATTGTGATGACACGGCCATGGAACATTGTGAGGACAAGATTTCTGGAGGATTGTGATGACAATGGCCATGGAGCATTGTGATGACAGGGTCATGGAACATTGTGATGAGAAGAATTCTGGAGCATTGTCATGACAAGGGCCATGGAGCATTGTGATGACACGGCCATGGAACATTGTGATGACAAGAATTCTGGAGAATTGTGATGACAAGGTTCATGGAGAATTGTGATGACACGGTCAAGGAACATTGCGATGACAAGATTTATGGAGCATTGTGGTGAAAGGGTATGGAGCATTGTGATTAAAGGTGACAAGTAACATTGTGATGATATGGGCAGAGAACTCTGTGATGAGACAGGACGTGGAGTATTGTGACGAAAACTGTCATGGAACATTGTGCTGACTGGGATCATGGAGCTCTTTGGTAAGAGAGGCCCTGGAGATTTGTGATGGCAGGCAGCATTGGGCATTGTGTTGACAGCGGTCTTGGAGCATTGTGATGAAATGCGTCATGGAGCATTGTGATTACAGGGGCCATGGAGCATTGTGAATTCAAAGGCTATGGAGCATTGAGATGACAGGGTTCATGGAGCACTGTGATGAATGTGATCTTGGATCATTGTGATGACAAGTGTCCTGGAACCTTGTGATGACACGGTTCATGGAGCATTGTGATGACAAGGACCATAGCAAATTGTGATGACATCTGTCATGGGGCATTGTGATGACAGTGGTCATCTAGATTTGCGAAGAAAGGTATCAGGGAGCACTGTGATAACAGGGGCCATGGAACATTGTGATGACAAAGGCCATGGAGCATTGTGATGACAAGTGTCATGGGGCATTTTGATGACATTGGCATGGAGCATTATGATGACAAGTGTTCTGGAGCATGTTGATGACAAGGGCATGGAGCATTGTGATGACAGGGCTCACCGAGCTTTGTGATGAAAAGGACAGGGTACATTGTGATGACAGGGTTCATGGAGCATTGTGATGAAAGGGGCCATGGAGCATTGAGATGAGAGCCGTTATGAGGCATGGTGATGACAGTGGTCATGGAGCATTGTGATGAAAGAGATCATGGAGAATTATGATAACAGGAGCCATGGAGCATTGTGATGACAGGGGTATTGGAGCATTGTGATGGAAGTAGACATGGATCATTGTGATGACATGTGTCCTGGAACACTGTGATGACACGGTTCATCGAGTATTGTGATGACAAGTGTCATAGCGAATTGTGATGACAAGTGTCATGGGGCATTGTGATGTCATTGATCATCTAGGAATTGTGATGAAAGGTATCGTGGAGCACTGTGATGACTGGGGGCATGAAGCACTGTGATGAAAATTGTCCTGGATTATTGTGATGACAGCAGTCATGGAGAATTGTGATGACAGGGATTATGCAGCATTGTGTGGACAAGGGTATGGACTATTGTGATGACAATGGTCATGGAGCAATGTGATGAAAGTATTCATGGAACATCGTGATGAAAAGTGCATGGGAGCATTGTGACGATAAAGGCCATGGAGTATTGTGATGACTAGTGTCATGGAGCATTTTAATGAAAGGTTTCATTGTGCACCATGATGACAAAGGGGATGGAGAATTGTGATGAAACTGGTCCTGGAGCATTGTGATAACAAAAGCCATGGAGCATTGTGATGACAGGCATCATGGAGCATTGTGAAGAAAGGGGCCATGGGGTATTGTAATGACACTAGAGAAATATGATGAAAATGGTCAGCGAGCATAGTGATTAAAGTGGTCATTGAGAATTCTGATGAAAAGCGACATAGAGCATTGTGATGACAAAGGTCATGGAGAACTGTGATGACCAGGGTCATGTAGCATTGTGATGACACGGCCATGGAACATTGTGATGACAAGAATTCTGGAGAATTGTGATGACAAGTTTCATGGAGAATTGTGATGACACGGTCAAGGAACATTGCGATGACAAGATTTCTGGAGCATTGTGTTGAAAGTATATGGAGCATTGTGATTAAAGGTGACAAGGAACATTTTGATGATATGGGCAGAGAACTCTGTGATGACAGTGGTCTTGCAGTATTGTGACGAAAAGTGTCATGGAACATTCTGCTGACAGCGATCATGGAGCTTTTTGGTAAGAGAGGCTATGGAGATTTGTGATGTCAGGCGTCATGGGGCATTGTGTTGAGAGCGGTCTTGGAGCATTGTGATGAAAAGGGTCATGGAGCACTGTGATTACAGGGGCCATGGAGCATTGTGAATACAAAGGCTATGGAGCATTGAGATGACAGGGTTCATGGAGCACTGTGATGAATGTGATCTTGGATCATTGTGATGACAAGTGTCCTGGAACCTTGTGATGACACGGTACATGGAGCATTGTGATGACAAGGACCATGGCGAATTGTGATGACATCTGTCATGGGGCATTGTGATGACAGTGGTCATCTAGATTTGCGATGAAAGGTATCATGGAGCACTGTGATGACAGGGGCCATGGAACATTGTGATGACAAAGGCCATGGAGCATTGTGATGACAAGTGTCATGGGGCATTTTGATGACATTGGCATGGAGCATTATGATGACAAGAGTTCTGGAGCATTTTGATGACAAGGGCATGGAGCATTGTGATGACAGGGCCCACGGAGCTTTATGATGAAAAGGGCAGGGTACATTGTGATGACAGGGTTCATGGAGCATTGTGATGAAAGGGGCCATGGAGCATTGAGATGAGAGCCGTTATGAGGCATGGTGATGACAGTGGTCATGGAGCATTGTGATGAAAGAGATCATGGAGCAATATGATAACAGGGGCCATGGAGCATTGTGATGACAGGGGTATTGGAGCATTGTGATGGAAGTAGACATGGATCATTGTGATGACATGTGTCCTGGAACACTGTGATGACACGGTTCATCGAGTATTGTGATGACAAGGGTCATAGTGAATTGTGATGACAAGTGTCATGGGGCATTGTGATGACATTGATCATCTAGGAATTGTGATGAAAGGTATCGTGGAGCACTGTGATGACTGGGGGCATGAAGCACTGTGATGAAAATTGTCCTGGATTATTGTGATGACAGCAGTCATGGAGAATTGTGATGACAGGGATTATGCAGCATTGTGTTGACAAGGATATGGACTATTGTGATGACAATGGTCATGGAGCAATGTGATGAAAGTATTCATGGAACATCGTGATGAAAAGTGCCTGGGAGCATTGTGACGATATAGGCCATGGAGTATTGTGATGACTAGTGTCATGGAGCATTTTAATGAAAGGTTTCATTGTGCACCATGATGACAAAGGGGATGGAGAATTGTGATGAAACTGGTCCTGGAGCATTGTGATAACAAAAGCCCTGGAGCATTGTGATGACAGGCATCATGGAGCATTGTGAAGAAAGGGGCCATGGGGTATTGTAATGACACTAGAGAAATATGATGAAAATGGTCAGCGAGCATAGTGATTAAAGTGGTCATTGAGATTTGTGATGAAAAGCGACATAGAGCATTGTGATGACAAAGGTCATGGAGAACTGTAATGACCAGGGTCATTTGCCTTGTGATGACATGGTCATGGAACATTGTGATGACAAGAATTCTGGAGCATTGTGATGACAAGGGCCATGGAGCATTGTGATGACACATCATGGAATATAGTAATGACGAGAATTCTGGAGCATTATGATGACAAGGGCCATGGAGCATTGTGATGACTAGGCCATGGAACATTGTGATGAGAAGAATTCTGGAGCATTGTGATGACAATGGCCATGGAGCATTGTGATGACACGGTCATGGAACATTGTGATGAGAAGAATTCTGTAGCATTGTCATGACAAGGGCCATGGAGCAATGTGATGACACGGTCATGGAACATTGTGATGACAAGAATTCTGGAGCATTATGATGACAAGGGCCATGGAGCATTGTGATGACACGGCCATGGAACATTGTGATAAGAAGAATTCTGGAGCACTGTGATGACAATGGCCATGGAGCATTGTGATGACACGGTCATGGAACATTTTGATGAGAAGAATTCTGGAGCATTGTCATGACAAGGGCCATGGAGCATTGTGATGACACGGCCATGGAACATTGTGATGACAAGAATTCTGGATCATTCTGATGACAAGCGCCATAGAGCATTGTGATGACACGTTCATGGAATATAGTAATGACAAGAATTCTGGAGCATTATGATGACAAGGGCCATGGAGCATTGTGATGACACGGCCATGGAACATTGTGATGACAAGAATTGTGGAGCATTGTGATGACAATGGCCATGGAGCATTGTGATGACACGGTCATGGAACATTGTGATGACAGGAATTCTGGAGCATTGTGCTGAAAAGGGCCATGGAGCATTGTGATGACATGGTCATGGAACAATGTGATGAGAAGAATTCCGGAGCATTGTGATGACAAGGGCCATGGAATATTGTGATGACACGGTCATGGAACATTGTGATGACAAGAATTCTGGAGCATTGTGCTGATGACGGTCATGGAGCATTGTGATGACACAGTCAAGGAACATTGCGATGAAAAAGATTTCTGGAGCATTGTGATAACAAAAGCCATGGAGCATTGTGATGACAGGCATCATGGAGCATTGTGAAGAAAGGGGCCATGGGGTATTGTAATGACACTAGAGAAATATGATGAAAATGGTCAGCGAGCATAGTGATTAAAGTGGTCATTGAGAATTGTGATGAAAAGCGACATAGAGCATTGTGATGACAAATGTCATGGAGAACTGTGATGACCAGGGTCATGTAGCATTGTGATGACACGGTCATGGAACATTGTGATGACAAGAATTCTGGAGCATTGTGCTGACAAGGGCCATGGAGCATTGTGATGACACGGTCATGGATCATTGTGATGACAAGAATTCTGGAGCATTGTGCTGACAAGGGCCATGGAGCATTGTGATGACACGGTCATGGATCATTGTGATGACAAGAATTCTGGAGCATTCTGATGACAAAGGCGATGGAGCATTGTGATGACACGGTCATGGAACATTGTGATGACAAGAATTCTGGAGCATTCTGATGACAAGCGCCATAGAGCATTGTGATGACACGTTCATGGAATATAGTAATGACAAGAATTCTGGAGCATTATGATTACAAGGGCCATGGAGCATTGTGGTGACACGGCCATGGAACATTGTGATGACAAGAATTCTGGAGCATTGTGCTGACTAGGGCCATGGACCATTGTGATGACATGGTCATGGAACATTGTGATGACAATAATTCTGGAGCATTTTGATGACAAGGGCCATTGAGCATTGTGATGACACGGTCATGGAACATTCTGATGACAAGAATTCTGCAGCATTGCGATGACAAGGGCCATGGAGCATTGTGATGACACGGTCATGGAACATTGTCATGAGAAGAATTCTGGAGCATTGTGCTGACAAGGGTCATGGAGCATTGTGATGATACGGTCATGGAACATTGTGATGAGAAGAATTCTGGAGCATTATGATGACAAGGGCCATGGAGGATTGTGATGACACGGCCATGGAACATTGTGATGACAAGAATTCTGGAGCATTCTGATGACAAAGGCGATGGAGCATTGTGATGACACGGTCATGGAACATTGTGATGACAAGAATTCTGGAGCATTGTGATGAGAAGGGCCATGGAGCATTGTGATGACACGGCCATGGAACATTGTGATGACAAGAATTCTGGAGCATTGTGATGACAATGGCCATGGAGCATTGTGATGACACGGTCATGGAACATTGTGATGAGAAGAATTCTGGAGCATTGTCATGACAAGGGCCATGGAGCATTGTGATTATACGGTCATGGAACATTGTGATGACAAGAATTCTTGAGCATTATGATGACAAGGGCCATGGAGCATTGGGATGACACGGCCATGGAACATTGTGATGACAAGAATTCTGGAGCATTGTGATGACAATGTCCATGGAGCATTGTGATGACACGGTCATGGAACATTGTGATGAGAAGAATTCTGGAGCATTGTCATGACAAGGGCCATGGAGCATTGTGATTACACGGTCATGGAACATTGTGATGACAATAATTCTGGAGCATTGTGATGACAAGAGCCATGGAGCATTGTGATGACACAGTCATGGAACATTGTGATGAGAAGAATTCTGGAGCATTGTGCTGACAAGGGTCATGGAGCATTGTGATGACACGGTCATGGAACATTGTGATGACAAGAATTCTGCAGCATTGCGATGACAAGGGCCATGGAGCATAGTGATGACACGGTCATGGAACATTGTCATGAGAAGAATTCTGGAGCATTGTGCTGACAAGGGCCATGGAGCATTGTGATGATACGGTCATGGATCATTGTGATGAGAAGAATTCTGGAGCATTATGATGACAAGGGCCATGGAGCATTGTGATGACACGGCCATGGAACATTGTGAGGACAAGATTTCTGGAGGATTGTGATGACAATGGCCATGGAGCATTGTGATGACAGGGTCATGGAACATTGTGATGAGAAGAATTCTGGAGCATTGTCATGACAAGGGCCATGGAGCATTGTGATGACACGGCCATGGAACATTGTGATGACAAGAATTCTGGAGAATTGTGATGACAAGGTTCATGGAGAATTGTGATGACACGGTCAAGGAACATTGCGATGACAAGATTTATGGAGCATTGTGGTGAAAGGGTATGGAGCATTGTGATTAAAGGTGACAAGTAACATTGTGATGATATGGGCAGAGAACTCTGTGATGAGACAGGACGTGGAGTATTGTGACGAAAACTGTCATGGAACATTGTGCTGACTGGGATCATGGAGCTCTTTGGTAAGAGAGGCCCTGGAGATTTGTGATGGCAGGCAGCATTGGGCATTGTGTTGACAGCGGTCTTGGAGCATTGTGATGAAATGCGTCATGGAGCATTGTGATTACAGGGGCCATGGAGCATTGTGAATTCAAAGGCTATGGAGCATTGAGATGACAGGGTTCATGGAGCACTGTGATGAATGTGATCTTGGATCATTGTGATGACAAGTGTCCTGGAACCTTGTGATGACACGGTTCATGGAGCATTGTGATGACAAGGACCATAGCAAATTGTGATGACATCTGTCATGGGGCATTGTGATGACAGTGGTCATCTAGATTTGCGAAGAAAGGTATCAGGGAGCACTGTGATAACAGGGGCCATGGAACATTGTGATGACAAAGGCCATGGAGCATTGTGATGACAAGTGTCATGGGGCATTTTGATGACATTGGCATGGAGCATTATGATGACAAGTGTTCTGGAGCATGTTGATGACAAGGGCATGGAGCATTGTGATGACAGGGCTCACCGAGCTTTGTGATGAAAAGGACAGGGTACATTGTGATGACAGGGTTCATGGAGCATTGTGATGAAAGGGGCCATGGAGCATTGAGATGAGAGCCGTTATGAGGCATGGTGATGACAGTGGTCATGGAGCATTGTGATGAAAGAGATCATGGAGAATTATGATAACAGGAGCCATGGAGCATTGTGATGACAGGGGTATTGGAGCATTGTGATGGAAGTAGACATGGATCATTGTGATGACATGTGTCCTGGAACACTGTGATGACACGGTTCATCGAGTATTGTGATGACAAGTGTCATAGCGAATTGTGATGACAAGTGTCATGGGGCATTGTGATGTCATTGATCATCTAGGAATTGTGATGAAAGGTATCGTGGAGCACTGTGATGACTGGGGGCATGAAGCACTGTGATGAAAATTGTCCTGGATTATTGTGATGACAGCAGTCATGGAGAATTGTGATGACAGGGATTATGCAGCATTGTGTGGACAAGGGTATGGACTATTGTGATGACAATGGTCATGGAGCAATGTGATGAAAGTATTCATGGAACATCGTGATGAAAAGTGCATGGGAGCATTGTGACGATAAAGGCCATGGAGTATTGTGATGACTAGTGTCATGGAGCATTTTAATGAAAGGTTTCATTGTGCACCATGATGACAAAGGGGATGGAGAATTGTGATGAAACTGGTCCTGGAGCATTGTGATAACAAAAGCCATGGAGCATTGTGATGACAGGCATCATGGAGCATTGTGAAGAAAGGGGCCATGGGGTATTGTAATGACACTAGAGAAATATGATGAAAATGGTCAGCGAGCATAGTGATTAAAGTGGTCATTGAGAATTCTGATGAAAAGCGACATAGAGCATTGTGATGACAAAGGTCATGGAGAACTGTGATGACCAGGGTCATGTAGCATTGTGATGACACGGCCATGGAACATTGTGATGACAAGAATTCTGGAGAATTGTGATGACAAGTTTCATGGAGAATTGTGATGACACGGTCAAGGAACATTGCGATGACAAGATTTCTGGAGCATTGTGTTGAAAGTATATGGAGCATTGTGATTAAAGGTGACAAGGAACATTTTGATGATATGGGCAGAGAACTCTGTGATGACAGTGGTCTTGCAGTATTGTGACGAAAAGTGTCATGGAACATTCTGCTGACAGCGATCATGGAGCTTTTTGGTAAGAGAGGCTATGGAGATTTGTGATGTCAGGCGTCATGGGGCATTGTGTTGAGAGCGGTCTTGGAGCATTGTGATGAAAAGGGTCATGGAGCACTGTGATTACAGGGGCCATGGAGCATTGTGAATACAAAGGCTATGGAGCATTGAGATGACAGGGTTCATGGAGCACTGTGATGAATGTGATCTTGGATCATTGTGATGACAAGTGTCCTGGAACCTTGTGATGACACGGTACATGGAGCATTGTGATGACAAGGACCATGGCGAATTGTGATGACATCTGTCATGGGGCATTGTGATGACAGTGGTCATCTAGATTTGCGATGAAAGGTATCATGGAGCACTGTGATGACAGGGGCCATGGAACATTGTGATGACAAAGGCCATGGAGCATTGTGATGACAAGTGTCATGGGGCATTTTGATGACATTGGCATGGAGCATTATGATGACAAGAGTTCTGGAGCATTTTGATGACAAGGGCATGGAGCATTGTGATGACAGGGCCCACGGAGCTTTATGATGAAAAGGGCAGGGTACATTGTGATGACAGGGTTCATGGAGCATTGTGATGAAAGGGGCCATGGAGCATTGAGATGAGAGCCGTTATGAGGCATGGTGATGACAGTGGTCATGGAGCATTGTGATGAAAGAGATCATGGAGCAATATGATAACAGGGGCCATGGAGCATTGTGATGACAGGGGTATTGGAGCATTGTGATGGAAGTAGACATGGATCATTGTGATGACATGTGTCCTGGAACACTGTGATGACACGGTTCATCGAGTATTGTGATGACAAGGGTCATAGCGAATTGTGATGACAAGTGTCATGGGGCATTGTGATGACATTGATCATCTAGGAATTGTGATGAAAGGTATCGTGGAGCGCTGTGATGACTGGGGGCATGAAGCACTGTGATGAAAATTGTCCTGGATTATTGTGATGACAGCAGACATGGAGAATTGTGATGACAGGGATTATGCAGCATTGTGTTGACAAGGGTATGGACTATTGTGATGACAATGGTCATGGAGCATTGTGATGAAAGTATTCATGGAACATCGTGATGAAAAGTGCCTGGGAGCATTGTGACGATAAAGGCCATGGAGTATTGTGATGACTAGTGTCATGGAGCATTTTAATGAAAGGTTTCATTGTGCACCATGATGACAAAGGGGATGGAGAATTGTGATGAAACTGGTCCTGGAGCATTGTGATAACAAAAGCCATGGAGCATTGTGATGACAGGCATCATGGAGCATTGTGAAGAAAGGGGCCATGGGGTATTGTAATGACACTAGAGAAATATGATGAAAATGGTCAGCGAGCATAGTGATTAAAGTGGTCATTGAGAATTGTGATGAAAAGCGACATAGAGCATTGTGATGACAAAGGTCATGGAGAACTGTGATGACCAGGGTGATGTAGCATTGTGATGACACGGTCATGGAACATTGTGATGACAAGAATTCTGGAGCATTGTGCTGACAAGGGCCATGGACCATTGTGATGACATGGTCATGGAACATTGTGATGACAAGAATTCTGGAGCATTGTGATGACAAGGGTCATGGAGCATTGTGATGACACGGTCATGGAACATTGTGATGACAAGAATTCTGCAGCATTGCGATGACAAGGGCCATGGAGCATAGTGATGACACGGTCATGGAACATTGTCATGAGAAGAATTCTGGAGCATTGTGCTGACAAGGGCCATGGAGCATTGTGATGATACGGTCATGGATCATTGTGATGAGAAGAATTCTGGAGCATTATGATGACAAGGGCCATGGAGCATTGTGATGACACGGCCATGGAACATTGTGAGGACAAGATTTCTGGAGGATTGTGATGACAATGGCCATGGAGCATTGTGATGACAGGGTCATGGAACATTGTGATGAGAAGAATTCTGGAGCATTGTCATGACAAGGGCCATGGAGCATTGTGATGACACGGCCATGGAACATTGTGATGACAAGAATTCTTTAGAATTGTGATGACAAGGTTCATGGAGAATTGTGATGACACGGTCAAGGAACATTGCGATGACAAGATTTATGGAGCATTGTGGTGAAAGGGTATGGAGCATTGTGATTAAAGGTGACAAGTAACATTGTGATGATATGGGCAGAGAACTCTGTGATGAGACAGGACGTGGAGTATTGTGACGAAAACTGTCATGGAACATTGTGCTGACTGGGATCATGGAGCTCTTTGGTAAGAGAGGCCCTGGAGATTTGTGATGGCAGGCAGCATTGGGCATTGTGTTGACAGCGGTCTTGGAGCATTGTGATGAAATGCGTCATGGAGCATTGTGATTACAGGGGCCATTGAGCATTGTGAATTCAAAGGCTATGGAGCATTGAGATGACAGGGTTCATGGAGCACTGTGATGAATGTGATCTTGGATCATTGTGATGACAAGTGTCCTGGAACCTTGTGATGACACGGTTCATGGAGCATTGTGATGACAAGGACCATAGCAAATTGTGATGACATCTGTCATGGGGCATTGTGATGACAGTGGTCATCTAGATTTGCGAAGAAAGGTATCAGGGAGCACTGTGATAACAGGGGCCATGGAACATTGTGATGACAAAGGCCATGGAGCATTGTGATGACAAGTGTCATGGGGCATTTTGATGACATTGGCATGGAGCATTATGATGACAAGTGTTCTGGAGCATGTTGATGACAAGGGCATGGAGCATTGTGATGACAGGGCTCACCGAGCTTTGTGATGAAAAGGACAGGGTACATTGTGATGACAGGGTTCATGGAGCATTGTGATGAAAGGGGCCATGGAGCATTGAGATGAGAGCCGTTATGAGGCATGGTGATGACAGTGGTCATGGAGCATTGTGATGAAAGAGATCATGGAGAATTATGATAACAGGAGCCATGGAGCATTGTGATGACAGGGGTATTGGAGCATTGTGATGGAAGTAGACATGGATCATTGTGATGACATGTGTCCTGGAACACTGTGATGACACGGTTCATCGAGTATTGTGATGACAAGTGTCATAGCGAATTGTGATGACAAGTGTCATGGGGCATTGTGATGTCATTGATCATCTAGGAATTGTGATGAAAGGTATCGTGGAGCACTGTGATGACTGGGGGCATGAAGCACTGTGATGAAAATTGTCCTGGATTATTGTGATGACAGCAGTCATGGAGAATTGTGATGACAGGGATTATGCAGCATTGTGTGGACAAGGGTATGGACTATTGTGATGACAATGGTCATGGAGCAATGTGATGAAAGTATTCATGGAACATCGTGATGAAAAGTGCATGGGAGCATTGTGACGATAAAGGCCATGGAGTATTGTGATGACTAGTGTCATGGAGCATTTTAATGAAAGGTTTCATTGTGCACCATGATGACAAAGGGGATGGAGAATTGTGATGAAACTGGTCCTGGAGCATTGTGATAACAAAAGCCATGGAGCATTGTGATGACAGGCATCATGGAGCATTGTGAAGAAAGGGGCCATGGGGTATTGTAATGACACTAGAGAAATATGATGAAAATGGTCAGCGAGCATAGTGATTAAAGTGGTCATTGAGAATTCTGATGAAAAGCGACATAGAGCATTGTGATGACAAAGGTCATGGAGAACTGTGATGACCAGGGTCATGTAGCATTGTGATGACACGGCCATGGAACATTGTGATGACAAGAATTCTGGAGAATTGTGATGACAAGTTTCATGGAGAATTGTGATGACACGGTCAAGGAACATTGCGATGACAAGATTTCTGGAGCATTGTGTTGAAAGTATATGGAGCATTGTGATTAAAGGTGACAAGGAACATTTTGATGATATGGGCAGAGAACTCTGTGATGACAGTGGTCTTGCAGTATTGTGACGAAAAGTGTCATGGAACATTCTGCTGACAGCGATCATGGAGCTTTTTGGTAAGAGAGGCTATGGAGATTTGTGATGTCAGGCGTCATGGGGCATTGTGTTGAGAGCGGTCTTGGAGCATTGTGATGAAAAGGGTCATGGAGCACTGTGATTACAGGGGCCATGGAGCATTGTGAATACAAAGGCTATGGAGCATTGAGATGACAGGGTTCATGGAGCACTGTGATGAATGTGATCTTGGATCATTGTGATGACAAGTGTCCTGGAACCTTGTGATGACACGGTACATGGAGCATTGTGATGACAAGGACCATGGCGAATTGTGATGACATCTGTCATGGGGCATTGTGATGACAGTGGTCATCTAGATTTGCGATGAAAGGTATCATGGAGCACTGTGATGACAGGGGCCATGGAACATTGTGATGACAAAGGCCATGGAGCATTGTGATGACAAGTGTCATGGGGCATTTTGATGACATTGGCATGGAGCATTATGATGACAAGAGTTCTGGAGCATTTTGATGACAAGGGCATGGAGCATTGTGATGACAGGGCCCACGGAGCTTTATGATGAAAAGGGCAGGGTACATTGTGATGACAGGGTTCATGGAGCATTGTGATGAAAGGGGCCATGGAGCATTGAGATGAGAGCCGTTATGAGGCATGGTGATGACAGTGGTCATGGAGCATTGTGATGAAAGAGATCATGGAGCAATATGATAACAGGAGCCATGGAGCATTGTGATGACAGGGGTATTGGAGCATTGTGATGGAAGTAGACATGGATCATTGTGATGACATGTGTCCTGGAACACTGTGATGACACGGTTCATCGAGTATTGTGATGACAAGGGTCATAGTGAATTGTGATGACAAGTGTCATGGGGCATTGTGATGACATTGATCATCTAGGAATTGTGATGAAAGGTATCGTGGAGCACTGTGATGACTGGGGGCATGAAGCACTGTGATGAAAATTGTCCTGGATTATTGTGATGACAGCAGTCATGGAGAATTGTGATGACAGGGATTATGCAGCATTGTGTTGACAAGGATATGGACTATTGTGATGACAATGGTCATGGAGCAATGTGATGAAAGTATTCATGGAACATCGTGATGAAAAGTGCCTGGGAGCATTGTGACGATATAGGCCATGGAGTATTGTGATGACTAGTGTCATGGAGCATTTTAATGAAAGGTTTCATTGTGCACCATGATGACAAAGGGGATGGAGAATTGTGATGAAACTGGTCCTGGAGCATTGTGATAACAAAAGCCCTGGAGCATTGTGATGACAGGCATCATGGAGCATTGTGAAGAAAGGGGCCATGGGGTATTGTAATGACACTAGAGAAATATGATGAAAATGGTCAGCGAGCATAGTGATTAAAGTGGTCATTGAGAATTGTGATGAAAAGCGACATAGAGCATTGTGATGACAAAGGTCATGGAGAACTGTAATGACCAGGGTCATTTGCCTTGTGATGACATGGTCATGGAACATTGTGATGACAAGAATTCTGGAGCATTGTGATGACAAGGGCCATGGAGCATTGTGATGACACATCATGGAATATAGTAATGACGAGAATTCTGGAGCATTATGATGACAAGGGCCATGGAGCATTGTGATGACTAGGCCATGGAACATTGTGATGAGAAGAATTCTGGAGCATTGTGATGACAATGGCCATGGAGCATTGTGATGACACGGTCATGGAACATTGTGATGAGAAGAATTCTGTAGCATTGTCATGACAAGGGCCATGGAGCAATGTGATGACACGGTCATGGAACATTGTGATGACAAGAATTCTGGAGCATTATGATGACAAGGGCCATGGAGCATTGTGATGACACGGCCATGGAACATTGTGATAAGAAGAATTCTGGAGCACTGTGATGACAATGGCCATGGAGCATTGTGATGACACGGTCATGGAACATTTTGATGAGAAGAATTCTGGAGCATTGTCATGACAAGGGCCATGGAGCATTGTGATGACACGGCCATGGAACATTGTGATGACAAGAATTCTGGATCATTCTGATGACAAGCGCCATAGAGCATTGTGATGACACGTTCATGGAATATAGTAATGACAAGAATTCTGGAGCATTATGATGACAAGGGCCATGGAGCATTGTGATGACACGGCCATGGAACATTGTGATGACAAGAATTGTGGAGCATTGTGATGACAATGGCCATGGAGCATTGTGATGACACGGTCATGGAACATTGTGATGACAGGAATTCTGGAGCATTGTGCTGAAAAGGGCCATGGAGCATTGTGATGACATGGTCATGGAACAATGTGATGAGAAGAATTCCGGAGCATTGTGATGACAAGGGCCATGGAATATTGTGATGACACGGTCATGGAACATTGTGATGACAAGAATTCTGGAGCATTGTGCTGATGACGGTCATGGAGCATTGTGATGACACAGTCAAGGAACATTGCGATGAAAAAGATTTCTGGAGCATTGTGATAACAAAAGCCATGGAGCATTGTGATGACAGGCATCATGGAGCATTGTGAAGAAAGGGGCCATGGGGTATTGTAATGACACTAGAGAAATATGATGAAAATGGTCAGCGAGCATAGTGATTAAAGTGGTCATTGAGAATTGTGATGAAAAGCGACATAGAGCATTGTGATGACAAATGTCATGGAGAACTGTGATGACCAGGGTCATGTAGCATTGTGATGACACGGTCATGGAACATTGTGATGACAAGAATTCTGGAGCATTGTGCTGACAAGGGCCATGGAGCATTGGGATGACACGGTCATGGATCATTGTGATGACAAGAATTCTGGAGCATTCTGATGACAAAGGCGATGGAGCATTGTGATGACACGGTCATGGAACATTGTGATGACAAGAATTCTGGAGCATTCTGATGACAAGCGCCATAGAGCATTGTGATGACACGTTCATGGAATATAGTAATGACAAGAATTCTGGAGCATTATGATTACAAGGGCCATGGAGCATTGTGGTGACACGGCCATGGAACATTGTGATGACAAGAATTCTGGAGCATTGTGCTGACTAGGGCCATGGACCATTGTGATGACATGGTCATGGAACATTGTGATGACAATAATTCTGGAGCATTTTGATGACAAGGGCCATTGAGCATTGTGATGACACGGTCATGGAACATTCTGATGACAAGAATTCTGCAGCATTGCGATGACAAGGGCCATGGAGCATTGTGATGACACGGTCATGGAACATTGTCATGAGAAGAATTCTGGAGCATTGTGCTGACAAGGGTCATGGAGCATTGTGATGATACGGTCATGGAACATTGTGATGAGAAGAATTCTGGAGCATTATGATGACAAGGGCCATGGAGGATTGTGATGACACGGCCATGGAACATTGTGATGACAAGAATTCTGGAGCATTCTGATGACAAAGGCGATGGAGCATTGTGATGACACGGTCATGGAACATTGTGATGACAAGAATTCTGGAGCATTGTGATGAGAAGGGCCATGGAGCATTGTGATGACACGGCCATGGAACATTGTGATGACAAGAATTCTGGAGCATTGTGATGACAATGGCCATGGAGCATTGTGATGACACGGTCATGGAACATTGTGATGAGAAGAATTCTGGAGCATTGTCATGACAAGGGCCATGGAGCATTGTGATTATACGGTCATGGAACATTGTGATGACAAGAATTCTTGAGCATTATGATGACAAGGGCCATGGAGCATTGGGATGACACGGCCATGGAACATTGTGATGACAAGAATTCTGGAGCATTGTGATGACAATGTCCATGGAGCATTGTGATGACACGGTCATGGAACATTGTGATGAGAAGAATTCTGGAGCATTGTCATGACAAGGGCCATGGAGCATTGTGAATACACGGTCATGGAACATTGTGATGACAAGAATTCTGGAGCATTGTGATGACAAGAGCCATGGAGCATTGTGATGACACAGTCATGGAACATTGTGATGAGAAGAATTCTGGAGCATTGTGCTGACAAGCGCCATGGAGCATTGTGATGATACGGTCATGGATCATTGTCATGAGAAGAATTCTGGAGCATTGTCATGACAAGGGCCATGGAGCATTGTGATGACACGGCCATGGAACATTGTGATGACAAGAATTCTGTAGAATTGTGATGACAAGGTTCATGGAGAATTGTGATGACACGGCCATGGAACATTGTGATGACAAGAATTCTGGAGCATTTTGCTGACAATGGCCATGGAGCATTGTGATGACACGGTCATGGAACATTGTGATGAGAAGAATTCTGGAGCCTTCTGATGACAAGCGCCATAGAGCATTGTGATGACACGTTCATGGAATATAGTAATGACAAGAATTCTGGAGCAGTATGATGACAAGGGCCAAGGAGCATTGTGATGACAAGGGCCAAGGAGCATTGTGATGACACGGCCATGGAACATTGTGATGACACGGTCATGGAACATTGTGATGACAAGAATTCTGGAGCATTGTGCTGACAAGGGCCATGGAGCATTGTGATGATACGGTCATGGAACATTGTGATGACAAGAATTCTGGAGCATTATGATGACAAGGGCCATGGAGCATTGTGATGACACGGCCATGGAACATTGTGTTGACAAGAATTCTGGAGCATTGTGATGACAAAGGCCATGGAGCATTGTGATGACACGGTATGGAACATTGTGATGACAAGAATTCTGGAGCATTGTGATGACAAGGGCCATGGAGCATTGTGATGACACGGTCATGGAACATTGTGATGACAGGAATTCTGGAGCATTGTGCTGAAAAGGGCCATGGAGCATTGTGATGACACGGTCATGGAACAATGTGATGAGAAGAATTCCGGAGCATTGTGATGACAAGGGCCATGGAGCATTGTGATGACACGGTCATGGAACATTGTGATGACAAGAATTCTGGAGCATTGTGCTGATAACGGCCATGGAGCATTGTGATGACACAGTCAAGGAACATTGCGATGAAAAAGATTTCTGGAGCATTGTGATGAAAGGGCATGGAGCATTGTGATTAAAGGTGACAAGGAACATTGTGATGATATGGGCAGAGAACTCTGTGATGACAGTGGTCTTGCAGTATTGTGACGAAAAGTGTCATGGAACATTCTGCTGACAGCGATCATGGAGCTTTTTGGTAAGAGAGTCTATGGAGATTTGTGATGTCAGGCGTCATGGGGCATTGTGTTGAGAGCGGTCTTGGAGCATTGTGATGAAAAGGGTCATGGAGCACTGTGATTAGAGGGGCCATGGAGCATTGTGAATACAAAGGCCATGGAGCATTGTGATAACAAGTGTCATGGGGCATTTTGATGACATTGGCATGGAGCATTTTGATGACAAGAGTTCTGGAGCATCTTGATGACAAGGGCATGGAGCATTGTGATGACAGGGCCCACGGAGCTTTGTGATGAAAAGGGCAGGGTACATTGTGATGACAGGGTTCATGGAGCATTGTGATGAAAGGGGCCATGGAGCATTGAGATGAGAGCCGTTATGAGGCATGCTGATGACAGTGGTCATGGAGCATTGTGATGAAAGAGATCATGGAGCAATATGATAACAGGGGCCATGGAGCATTGTGATGACAGGGGTATTGGAGCATTGTGATGGAAGTAGACATGGATCATTGTGATGACATGTGTCCTGGAACACTGTGATGACACGGTTCATCGAGTATTGTGATGACAAGGGTCATAGCGAATTGTGATGACAAGTGTCATGGGGCATTGTGATGACATTGATCATCTAGGAATTGTGATGAAAGGTATCGTGGAGCACTGTGATGACTGGGGGCATGAAGCACTGTGATGAAAATTGTCCTGGATTATTGTGATGACAGCAGTCATGGAGAATTGTGATGACAGGGATTATGCAGCATTGTGTTGACAAGGGTATGGACTATTGTGATGACAATGGTCATGGAGCAATGTGATGAAAGTATTCATGGAACATCGTGATGAAAAGTGCATGGGAGCATTGTGACGATAAAGGCTATGGAGTATTGTGATGACTAGTGTCATGGAGCATTTTAATGAAAGGTTTCATTGTGCACCATGATGACAAAGGGGATGGAGAATTGTGATGAAACTGGTCCTGGAGCATTGTGATAACAAAAGCCATGGAGCATTGTGATGACAGGCATCATGGAGCATTGTGAAGAAAGGGGCCATGGGGTATTGTAATGACACTAGAGAAATATGATGAAAATGGTCAGCGAGCATAGTGATTAAAGTGGTTTTGAGAATTGTGATGAAAAGCGACATAGAGCATAGTGATGACAAAGGTCATGGAGAACTGTGATGACCAGGGTCATGTAGCATTGTGATGACACGGTCATGGAACATTGTGATGACAAGAATTCTGGAGCATTGTGCTGACAAGGGCCATGGAGCATTGTGATGACACGGTCATGGAACATTGTGATGACAAGAATTCAGGAGCATTCTGATGACAAAGGCGAGGGAGCATTGTGATGACACGGTCATTAAATATTGTGATGACAAGAATTCTGGAGCATTCTGATGACAAGCGCCATAGAACATTGTGATGACACGTTCATGGAATATAGTAATGACAAGAATTCTGGAGCATTATGATGACAACGGCCATGGAGCATTGTGGTGACACGGCCATGGAACACTGTGATGACAAGACTTCTGGAGCATTGTGATGACAAGGTCCATGGAGCATTGTGATGACCCGGTCATGGAACATTGTGATGAGAAGAATTCTGGAGCATTGTCATGACAAGGGCCATGGAGCATTGTGATGACACGGTCATGGAACATTGTGATGACAAGAATTCTGGAGCATTATGATGACAAGGGCCATGGAGCATTGTGATGACACGGCCATGGAACATTGTGATGACAAGAATTCTGGAGCATTGTGATGACAATGGCCATGGAGCATTGTGATGACACAGTCATGGAACATTGTGATGAGAAGAATTCTGGAGCATTGTCATGACAAGGGCCATGGAGCAATGTGATGACACGGTCATGGAACATTGTGATGACAAAATTCTGGAGAGTTATGATGACAAGGGCCATGGAGCATTGTGATGACACGGCCATGGAACATTGTGATGACAAGAATTCTGGAGCATTGTGATGACAATGGCCATGGAGCATTGTGATGACACGGTCATGGAACATTGTGATGACAAGAATTCTGGATCATTCTGATGACAAGCGCCATAGAGCATTGTGATGACACGTTCATGGAATATAGTAATGACAAGAATTCTGGAGCATTATGATGACCAGGACCATGGAGCATTGTGATGACATGGTCATGGAACATTGCGATGACAAGAATTCTGGAGCATTCTGATGACAAAGGCGATGGAGCATTGTGATGACACGGTCATGGAACATTGTGATGACAAGAAATCTAGAGCATTGTGATGAGAAGGGCCATGGAGCATTGTGATGACACGGCCATGGAATATTGTGATGAAAAGAATTCTGGAGCATTGTGATGACAATGGCCATGGAGCATTGTGATGACACGGTCATGGAACATTGTGATGAGAAGAATTCTGGAGTATTGTCATGACAAGGGCCATGGAGCATTGTGATGATACGGTCATGGAACATTGTGATGACAAGAATTCTGGAGCATTCTGATGACAAAGGCGATGGAGCAATTTGATGACACGGTCATGGAACATTGTGATGACAAGAATTCTGGAGCATTCTGATGACAAGCGCCATAGAGCATTGTGATGACACGTTCATGGAATATAGTAATGACAAGAATTCTGGAGCATTATGATGACAAGGGCCATGGAGCATTGTGATGACACGGCCATGGAACATTGTGATGACAAGAATTCTGGATCATTCTGATGACAAGCGCCATAGAGCATTGTGATGACACTTTCATGGAATATAGTAATGACGAGAATTCTGGAGCATTATGATGACAAGGGCCATGGAGCATTGTGATGACTAGGCCATGGAACATTGTGATGAGAAGAATTCTGGAGCATTGTCATGACAAGGGCCATGCAGCATTGTGATGACACGGACATGGAACATTTTGATGACAAGAATTCTGGAGCATTGTGGTGACAATGGCCATGGAGCATTGTGATGACACGGTCATGGAACATTGTGATGAGAAGAATTCTGGAGCATTGTCATGACAAGGGCCATGGAGCATTGTGATGACACGGCCATGGAACATTGTGATGACAAGATTTCTGGAGCATTGTGGTGAAAGGATATGGAGCATTGTGATTAAAGGTGACAAGGAACATTGTGATGATATGGGCAGAGAACACTGTGATGAGACAGGACATGGAGTATTGTGACGAAAACTGTCATGGAACATTGTGCTGCAGGGATCATGGAGCTCTTTGGTAAGAGAGGCCCTGGAGATTTGTGATGGCAGGCATCATTGGGCATTGTGTTGACAGCGGTCTTGGAGCATTGTGATGAAAGGCGTCATGGAGCATTGTGATTACAGGGGCCATGGAGCATTGTGAATTCAAAGGCTATGGAGCATTGAGATGACAGGTTTCATGGAGCACTGTGATGAATGTGATCTTGGATCATTGTGATGACAAGTGTCCTGGAACCTTGTGATGACACGGTTCATGGAGCATTGTGATGACAAGGACCATGGCAAATTGTGATGACATCTGTCATGGGGCATTGTGATGACAGTGGTCATCTAGATTTGCGATGAAAGGTATCATGGAGCACAGTGATAACAGGGGCCATGGAACATTGTGATGACAAAGGCCATGGAGCATTGTGATGACAAGTGTCATGGGGCATTTTGATGACATTGGCATGGAGCATTATGATGACAAGAGTTCTGGAGCATGTTGATGACAAGGGCATGGAGCATTGTGATGACAGGGCTCACCGAGCTTTGTGATGAAAAGGGCAGGGTACATTGTGATGACAGGGTTCATGGAGCATTGTGATGAAAGGGGCCATGGAGCATTGAGATGAGAGCCGTTATGAGGCATGGTGATGACAGTGGTCATGGAGCATTGTGATGAAAGAGATCATGGAGCAATATGATAACAGGGGCCATGGAGCATTGTGATGACAGGGGTATTGGAGCATTGTGATGGAAGTAGACATGGATCATTGTGATGACATGTGTCCTGGAACACTGTGATGACACGGTTCATCAAGTATTGTGATGACAAGGGTCATAGCGAATTGTGATGACAAGTGTCATGGGGCATTGTGATGACATTGATCATCTAGGAATTGTGATGAAAGGTATCGTGGAGCACAGTGATGACTGGGGGCATGAAGCACTGTGATGAAAATTGTCCTGGAT
This sequence comes from Balaenoptera acutorostrata, assembly GCF_949987535.1. Classification (NCBI taxonomy): domain Eukaryota; kingdom Metazoa; phylum Chordata; class Mammalia; order Artiodactyla; family Balaenopteridae; genus Balaenoptera; species Balaenoptera acutorostrata. The sequence goes on along the minus strand of NW_026646025.1, from coordinate 1,699,354 downwards.
TATTGTGATGACAGCAGTCATGGAGAATTGTGATGACAGGGATTGTGCAGCATTTTGTTGACAAGGGTATGGACTATTGTGATGACAATGGTCATGGAGCAATGTGATGAAATAATTCATGGAACATCGTGATGAAAAGTGCATGGGAGCATTGTGACGATAAAGGCCATGGAGTATTGTGATGACTAGTGTCATGGAGCATTTTAATGAAAGGTTTCATTGTGCACCATGATGAAAAAGGGGATGGAGAATTGTGATGAAACTGGTCCTGGAGCATTGTGATAACAAAAGCCATGGAGCATTGTGATGACAGGCATCATGGAGCATTGTGAAGAAAGGGGCCATGGGGTATTGTAATGACACTAGAGAAATATGATGAAAATGGTCAGCGAGCATAGTGATTAAAGTGGTCATTGAGAATTGTGATGAAAAGCAACATAGAGCATTGTGATGACAAAGGTCATGGAGAACTGTGATGACCAGGGTCATGTAGCATTGTGATGACACGGTCATGGAACATTGTGATGACAAGAATTCTGGAGCATTGTGCTGACAAGGGCCATGGAGCATTGTGATGACACGGTCATGGAACATTGTGATGACAAGAATTCTGGAGCATTCTGATGACAAAGGCGATGGAGCATTGTGATGACACGGCCATGGAACATTGTGATGACAAGAATTCTGGAGCATTGTGATGACAATGGCCATGGAGCATTGTGATTACACGGTCATGGAACATTGTGATGAGAAGAATTCTGGAGCATTGTCATGACAAGGGCCATGGAGCATTGTGATGACACGGCCATGGAACATTGTGATGACAAGAATTCTGGAGCATTGTGATGACAATGGCCATGGAGCATTGTGATGACACGGTCATAGAACATTGTGATGAGAAGAATTCTGGAGCATTGTCATGACAAGGGCCATGGAGCATTGTGATGACACGGCCATGGAACATTGTGATGACAAGAATTCTGGAGAATTGTGGTGAAAGGATATGGAGCATTGTGATTGAAGGTGACAAGGAACACTGTGATGATATGGGCAGAGAACTCTGTGATGAGACAGGACATGGAGTATTGTGATGAAAACTGTCATGGAACATTGTGCTGACAGGGATCATGGAGCTCTTTGGTAAGAGAGGCCCTGGAGATTTGTGATGGCAGGCATCATTGTGCATTGTGTTGACAGCGGTCTTGGAGCATTGTGATGAAAGGCGTCATGGAGCATTGTGATTACAGGGGCCATGGAGCATTGTGAATTCAAAGGCTATGGAGCATTGAGATGACAGGTTTCATGGAGCACTGTGATGAATGTGATCTTGGATCATTGTGATGACAAGTATCCTGGAACCTTGTGATGACACGGTTCATGGAGCATTGTGATGACAAAGACCATGGCAAATTGTGATGACATCTGTCATGGGGCATTGTGATGACAGTGGTCATCTAGATTTGCGATGAAAGGAATCATGGAGCACTGTGATAACAGGGGCCATGGAACATTGTGATGACAAAGGCCATGGAGCATTGTGATGACAAGTGAAATGGGGCATTTTGATGACATTGGCATGGAGCATTATGATGACAAGAGTTCTGGAGCATGTTGATGACAAGGGCATGGAGCATTGTGATGACAGGGCTCACCGAGCTTTGTGATGAAAAGGGCAGGGTATATTGTGATGACAGGGTTCATGGAGCATTGTGATGAAAGGGGCCATGGAGCATTGAGATGAGAGCCGTTATGAGGCATGGTGATGAGAGGTGGTCATGGAGCATTGTGATGAAAGAGATCATGGAGCAATATGATAACAGTGGCCATGGAGCATTGTGATGACAGGGGTATTGGAGCATTGTGATGGAAGTAGACATGGATAATTGTGATGACATGTGTCCTGGGACACTGTGATGACACGGTTCATCGAGTATTGTGATGACAAGGGTCATAGCGAATTGTGATGACAAGTGTCATGGGGCATTGTGATGACATTGATCATCTAGGAATTGTGATGAAAGGTATCGTGGAGCACTGTGATGACTGGGGGCATGAAGCACTGTGATGAAAATTGTCCTGGATTATTGTGATGACAGCAGTCATGGAGAATTGTGATGACAGGGATTCTGCAGCATTGTGTTGACAAGGATATGGACTATTGTGATGACAATGGTCATGGAGCAATGAGATGAAAGTATGCATGGAACATCGTGATGGAAAGTGCATGGGAGCATTGTGACGATAAAGGCCATGGAGTATTGTGATGACTAGTGTCATGGAGCATTTTAATGAAAGGTTTCATTGTGCACCATGATGACAAAGGGGATGGAGAATTGTGATGAAACTGGTCCTGGAGCATTGTGATAACAAAAGCCATGGAGCATTGTGATGACAGGCATCATGGAGCATTGTGAAGAAAGGGGCCATGGGGTATTGTAATGACACTAGAGAAATATGATGAAAATGGTCAGCGAGCATAGTGATTAAAGTGGTCATTGAGAATTGTGATGAAAAGCGACATAGAGCATTGTGATGACAAAGGTCATGGAGAACTGTGATGACCAGGGTCATGTAGCATTGTGATGACACGGTCATGGAACATTGTGATGACAAGAATTCTGGAGCATTCTGATGACAAAGGCGATGGAGCATTGTGATGACACGGTCATGGAACATTGTGATGAGAAGAATTCTGGAGCATTATGATGACAAGGGCCATGGATCATTGTGATGACAGGGCCATGGAACATTGTGATGACAAGATTTCGGGAGCATTGTGATGACAATGGCCATGGAGCATTGTGATGACACGGTCATGGAACATTGTGATGAGAAGAATTCTGGAGCATTGTCATGACAAGGGCCATGGAGCATTGTGATGACACGGCCATGGAACATTGTGATGACAAGAATTCTGGAGCATTGTGATGACAATGGCCATGGAGCATTGTGATGACACGGTCATAGAACATTGTGATGAGAAGAATTCTGGAGCATTGTGCTGACAAGGGCCATGGAGCATTGTGATGACACGGTCATGGAACATTGTGATGACAAGAATTCTGGAGCATTGTGATGACAATGGCCATGGAGCATTGTGATGACACGGTCATGGAACATTGTGATGAGAAGAATTCTGGAGCATTGTCATGAAAAAGGCCATGGAGCATTGTGATGACACGGTCAAGGAACATTGCGATGACAAGATTTCTGGAGCATTGTGGTGAAAGGTTATGGAGCATTGTGATTAAAGGTGACAAGGAACTTTGTTTTGATATGGGCAGAGAACTCTGTGATGAGACAGGTCATGGAGTATTGTGACGAAAACTGTCATGGAACATTGTGCTGACAGGGATCATGGAGCTCTTTGATAAGAGAGGCCCTGGAGATTTGTGATGGCAGGCATCATGGGGCATTTTGTTGACAGCAGTCTTGGAGCATTGTGATGAAAGGCGTCATGGAGCATTGTGATTACTGGGGCCATGGAGCATTGTGAATTCAAAGGCTATGGAGCATTGAGATGACAGGTTTCATGGAGCACTGTGATGAATGTGATCTTGGATCATTGTGATGACAAGTGTCCTGGAACCTTGTGATGACACGGTTCATGGAGCATTGTGATGACAAGGACCATGGCAAATTGTGATGACATCTGTCATGGGGCATTGTGATGACAGTGGTCATCTAGATTTGCGATGAAAGGTATCATGGAGCACTGTGATAACAGGGGCCATGGAACATTGTGATGACAAAGGCCATGGAGCATTGTGATGACAAGTGTCATGGGGCATTTTGATGACATTGGCATGGAGCATTATGATGACAAGATTTCTGGAGCATGTTGATGACAAGGGCATGGAGCATTGTGATGACAGGGCCCACCGAGCTTTGTGATGAAAAGGGCAGGGTACATTGTGATGACAGGGTTCATGGAGCATTGTGATGAAAGCGGCCATGGAGCATTGAGATGAGAGCCGTTATGAGGCATGGTGATGACAGTGGTCATGGAGCATTGTGATGAAAGAGATCATGGAGCAATATGATAACAGGGGCCATGGAGCATTGTGATGACAGGGGTATTGGAGCATTGTGATGGAAGTAGACATGGATCATTGTGATGACATGTGTCCTGGAACACTGTGATGACACGGTTCATCGAGTATTGTGATGACAAGGGTCATAGCGAATTGTGATGACAAGTGTCATGGGGCATTGTGATGACATTGATCATCTAGGAATTGTGATGAAAGGTATCGTTTAGCACTGTGCTGACTGGGGGCATGAAGCACTGTGATGAAAATTGTCCTGGATTATTGTGATGACAGCAGTCATGGAGAATTGTGATGACAGGGATTATGCAGCATTGTGTTGACAAGGGTATGGACTATTGTGATGACAATGGTCATGGAGCAATGTGATGAAAGTATTCATGGAACATCGTGATGAAAAGTGCATTGGAGCATTGTGACGATAAAGGCCATGGAGTATTGTGATGACTAGTGTCATGGAGCATTTTAATGAAAGGTTTCATTGTGCACCATGATGACAAAGGGGATGGAGAATTGTGATGAAACTGGTCCTGGAGCATTGTGATAACAAAAGCCATGGAGCATTGTGATGACAGGCATCATGGAGCATTGTGAAGAAAGGGGCCATGGGGTATTGTAATGACACTAGAGAAATATGATGAAAATGGTCAGCGAGCATAGTGATTAAAGTGGTCATTGAGAATTGTGATGAATAGCGACATAGACCATTGTGATGACAAAGGTCATGGAGAACTGTGATGACCAGGGTCATGTAGCATTGTGATGACACGGTCATGGAACATTGTAATGACAAGAATTCTGGAGCATTGTGCTGACTAGGGCCATGGACCATTGTGATGACATGGTCATGGAGCATTGTGATGACAATAATTCTGGAGCATTGTGATGACAAGGGTCATGGAGCATTGTGATAACACGGTCATGGAACATTGTAATGACAAGAATTCTGGAGCATTGCGATGACAAGGGCCATGGAGCATTGTGATGACACGGTCATGGAACACTGTCATGAGAAGAATTCTGGAGCATTGTGCTGACAAGGGCCATGGAGCATTGTGATGACAGGGCCATGGAACATTGTGATGACAAGAATTCGTCAGCATTCTGATGACAATGGCCATGGAGCATTGTGATGACATGGTCATGGAACATTGTGATGACAAGAATTCTGGAGCATTGTGATGACAAGGGCCATGGAGCATTGTGATGACACGGTCATGGAACATTGTGATGACACGGTCATGGACCATTGTGATGAGAAGAATTCTGGAGCATTGTCATGACAAGGGCCATGGAGCATTGTGATGACACGGTCATGGAACATTGTGATGACAAGAAATCTGGAGCATTGTGATGACAAGGGCCATGGAGCATTGTGATGACACGGTCATGGAACATTGTGATGACAAGAATTCTGGAGCATTGTGCTGACAAGGGCCATTGAGCTTTGTGATGACACGGTCATGGAACATTGTGATGACAAGAATTCTGGAGCATTCTGATGACAAAGGCGATGGAGCATTGTGATGACACGGTCATGGAACATTGTGATGACAAGAATTCTGGAGCATTGTGCTGACAAGGGCCATGGAGCATTGTTGTGACACGTTCATGGAACATTGTGATGACAAGAATTCTGGAGCATTATGATGACAAGGGCCATGGAGCGTTGTGATGACACGGCCATGGAACACTGTGATGACAAGTATTCTGGAGCATTGTGATGACAGTGGCCATGGAGCATGTGAATTCAAAGGCTATGGAGCATTGAGATGACAGGTTTCATGGAGCACTGTGATGAATGTGATCTTGGATCATTGTGATGACAAGTGTCCTGGAACCTTGTGATGACACGATTCATGGAGCATTGTGATGACAATGGCCATGGAGCATTGTGATGACACGGTCATGGAACATTGTGATGAGAAGAATTCTGGAGCATTGTCATGACAAGGGCCATGGAGCATTGTGATGACACGGCCATGGAACATTGTGATGACAAGGTTCATGGAGAATTGTGATGACACGGCCATAGAACATTGTGATGACAAGAATTCTGGAGCATTGTGCTGACAAGGGCCATGGAGCATTGTGATGACACGGTCATGGAACATTGTGATGACAAGAATTCTGGAGCATTGTGCTGACAAGGGCCTTGGAGCATTGTGATGACACGGTCATGGAACATTGTGATGACAAGAATTCTGGAGCATTTTGATGACAAGTGCCATAGAGCATTGTGATGACACATTCATGGAATATAGTAATGACAAGAATTCTCGAGCATTATGATGACAAGGGCCATGGAGCATTGTGATGACACGGCCATGGAATATTGTGATGACACGGTCATGGAACATTGTGATGACAAGTATTCTGGAGCATTGTGCTGACAAGGGCCATGGAGCACTGTGATGATACGGTCATGGAACATTGTGATGACAAGAATTCTGGAGCATTATGATGACAAGGGCCATGGAGCATTGTGATGACACGGCCATGGAACATTGTGATGACAAGAATTCTGGAGCATTGTGCTGACAAGGGCCATGGAGCATTGTGATGACACGGTCATGGAACATTGTGATGACAAGAATTCTGGAGCATTGTGCTGACAAGGGCCATGGAGCATTGTGATGACACGGTCATGGAACATTGTGATGACAAGAATTCTGGAGCATTTCGATGACAAGTGCCATAGAGCATTGTGATGACACATTCATGGAATATAGTAATGACAAGAATTCTCGAGCATTATGATGACAAGGGCCATGGAGCATTGTGATGACACGGCCATGGAACATTGTGATGACACGGTCATGGAACATTGTGATGACAAGAATTCTGGAGCATTGTGCTGACAAGGGCCATGGAGCATTGTGATGATACGGTCATGGAACATTGTGATGACAAGAATTCTGGAGCATTGTGATGAAAATGGCCATGGAGCATTGTGATGACACGGTATGGAACATTGTGATGACAAGAATTCTGGCGCATTGTGATGACAAGGTCCATGGAGCATTGTGATGACACGGTCATGGAACATTGTGATGACAGGAATTCTGGAGCATTGTGCTGAAAAGGGCCATGGAGCATTGTGATGACACGGTCATGGAACAATGTGATGAGAAGAATTCCGGAGCATTGTGATGACAAGGGCCATGGAGCATTGTGATGACACGGTCATGGAACATTGTGATGACAAGAATTCTGGAGCATTGTGCTGATGACGGCCATGGAGCATTGTGATGACACAGTCAAGGAACATTGCGATGAAAATGATTTCTGGAGCATTGTGATGAAAGTGCATGGAGCATTGTGATTAAAGGTGACAAGGAACATTGTGATGATATGGGCAGAGAACTCTGTGATGACAGTGGTCTTACAGTATTGTGACGAAAAGTGTCATGGAACATTCTGCTGACAGCGATCATGGAGCTTTTTGGTAAGAGAGGCTATGGAGATTTGTGATGTCAGGCGTCATGGGGCATTGTGTTGAGAGCGGTCTTGGAGCATTGTGATGAAAAGGGTCATGGTGCACTGTGATTACAGGGGCTATGGAGCATTGTGAATACAAAGGCTATGGAGCATTGAGATGACAGGGTTCATGGAGCACTGTGATGAATGTGATCTTGGATCATTGTGATGACAAGTGTCCTGGAACCTTTTGATGACACGGTTCATGGAGCATTGTGATGACAACGACCATGGCGAATTGTGATGACATCTGTCATGGGGCATTGTGATGAGAGTGGTCATCTAGATTTGCGATGAAAGGTATCATGGAGCACTGTGATGACAGGGGCCATGGAACATTGTGATGACAAAGGCCATGGAGCATTGTGATGACAAGTGTCATGGGGCATTTTGATTACATTGGCATGGAGCATTATGATAACAAGAGTTCTGGAGCATGTTGATGACAAGGGCATGGAGCATTGTGATGACAGGGCCCACGGAGCATTGTGATGAAAAGGGCAGGGTACATTGTGATGACAGGGTTCATGGAGCATTGTGATGAAAGGGGCCATGGAGCATTGAGATGAGAGCCGTTATGAGGCATTGTGATGACAGTGGTCATGGAGCATTGTGATGAAAGAGATCATGGAGCAATATGATAACAGGGGCCATGGAGCATTGTGATGACAGGGGTATTGGAGCATTGTGATAGAAGTAGACATGGATCATTGTGATGACATGTGTCCTGGAACACTGTGATGACACGGTTCATCGAGTATTGTGATGACAAGGGTCATAGCGAATTGTGATGACAAGTGTCATGGGGAATTGTGATGACATTGATCATCTAGGAATTGTGATGAAAGGTATCGTGGAGCACTGTGATGACTGGGGGCATGAAGCACTGTGATGAAAATTGTCCTGGATTATTGTGATGACAGCAGTCATGGAGAATTGTGATGACAGGGATTATGCAGCATTGTGTTGACAAGGGTATGGACTATTGTGATGACAATGGTCATGGAGCAATGTGATGAAAGTATTCATGGAACATCGTGATGAAAAGTGCATGGGAGCATTGTGACGATAAAGGCCATGGAGTATTGTGATGACTAGTGTCATGGAGCATTTTAATGAAAGGTTTCATTGTGCACCATGATGACAAAGGGGATGGAGAATTGTGATGAAACTGGTCCTGGAGCATTGTGATAACAAAAGCCATGGAACATTGTAATGACAGGCATCATCGAGCATTGTGAAGAAAGGGGCCATGGGGTATTGTAATGACACTAGAGAAATATGATGAAAATGGTCAGCGAGCATAGTGATTAAAGTGGTCATTGAGAATTGTGATGAATAGCGACATAGACCATTGTGATGACAAAGGTCATGGAGAACTGTGATGACCAGGGTCATGTAGCATTGTGATGACACGGTCATGGAACATTGTAATGACAAGAATTCTGGAGCATTGTGCTGACTAGGGCCATGGACCATTGTGATGACATGGTCATGGAGCATTGTGATGACAATAATTCTGGAGCATTGTGATGACAAGTGTCATGGAGCATTGTGATAACACGGTCATGGAACATTGTAATGACAAGAATTCTGGAGCATTGCGATGACAAGGGCCATGGAGCATTGTGATGACAGGGCCATGGAACATTGTGATGACAAGAATTCGTCAGCATTCTGATGACAATGGCCATGGAGCATTGTGATGACATGGTCATGGAACATTGTGATGACAAGAATTCTGGAGCATTGTGATGACAAGGGCCATGGAGCATTGTGATGACACGGTCATGGAACATTGTGATGACACGGTCATGGACCATTGTGATGAGAAGAATTCTGGAGCATTGTCATGACAAGGGCCATGGAGCATTGTGATGACACGGTCATGGAACATTGTGATGACAAGAAATCTGGAGCATTGTGATGACAAGGGCCATGGAGCATTGTGATGACACGGTCATGGAACATTGTGATGACAAGAATTCTGGAGCATTGTGCTGACAAGGGCCATTGAGCTTTGTGATGACACGGTCATGGAACATTGTGATGACAAGAATTCTGGAGCATTCTGATGACAAAGGCGATGGAGCATTGTGATGACACGGTCATGGAACATTGTGATGACAAGAATTCTGGAGCATTGTGCTGACAAGGGCCATGGAGCATTGTTGTGACACGTTCATGGAACATTGTGATGACAAGAATTCTGGAGCATTATGATGACAAGGGCCATGGAGCGTTGTGATGACACGGCCATGGAACACTGTGATGACAAGTATTCTGGAGCATTGTGATGACAGTGGCCATGGAGCATGTGAATTCAAAGGCTATGGAGCATTGAGATGACAGGTTTCATGGAGCACTGTGATGAATGTGATCTTGGATCATTGTGATGACAAGTGTCCTGGAACCTTGTGATGACACGATTCATGGAGCATTGTGATGACAATGGCCATGGAGCATTGTGATGACACGGTCATGGAACATTGTGATGAGAAGAATTCTGGAGCATTGTCATGACAAGGGCCATGGAGCATTGTGATGACACGGCCATGGAACATTGTGATGACAAGGTTCATGGAGAATTGTGATGACACGGCCATAGAACATTGTGATGACAAGAATTCTGGAGCATTGTGCTGACAAGGGCCATGGAGCATTGTGATGACACGGTCATGGAACATTGTGATGACAAGAATTCTGGAGCATTGTGCTGACAAGGGCCTTGGAGCATTGTGATGACACGGTCATGGAACATTGTGATGACAAGAATTCTGGAGCATTTTGATGACAAGTGCCATAGAGCATTGTGATGACACATTCATGGAATATAGTAATGACAAGAATTCTCGAGCATTATGATGACAAGGGCCATGGAGCATTGTGATGACACGGCCATGGAATATTGTGATGACACGGTCATGGAACATTGTGATGACAAGAATTCTGGAGCATTGTGCTGACAAGGGCCATGGAGCACTGTGATGATACGGTCATGGAACATTGTGATGACAAGAATTCTGGAGCATTATGATGACAAGGGCCATGGAGCATTGTGATGACACGGCCATGGAACATTGTGATGACAAGAATTCTGGAGCATTGTGCTGACAAGGGCCATGGAGCATTGTGATGACACGGTCATGGAACATTGTGATGACAAGAATTCTGGAGCATTGTGCTGACAAGGGCCATGGAGCATTGTGATGACACGGTCATGGAACATTGTGATGACAAGAATTCTGGAGCATTTCGATGACAAGTGCCATAGAGCATTGTGATGACACATTCATGGAATATAGTAATGACAAGAATTCTCGAGCATTATGATGACAAGGGCCATGGAGCATTGTGATGACACGGCCATGGAACATTGTGATGACACGGTCATGGAACATTGTGATGACAAGAATTCTGGAGCATTGTGCTGACAAGGGCCATGGAGCATTGTGATGATACGGTCATGGAACATTGTGATGACAAGAATTCTGGAGCATTGTGATGAAAATGGCCATGGAGCATTGTGATGACACGGTATGGAACATTGTGATGACAAGAATTCTGGCGCATTGTGATGACAAGGTCCATGGAGCATTGTGATGACACGGTCATGGAACATTGTGATGACAGGAATTCTGGAGCATTGTGCTGAAAAGGGCCATGGAGCATTGTGATGACACGGTCATGGAACAATGTGATGAGAAGAATTCCGGAGCATTGTGATGACAAGGGCCATGGAGCATTGTGATGACACGGTCATGGAACATTGTGATGAGAAGAATTCTGGAGCATTGTGCTGATGACGGCCATGGAGCATTGTGATGACACAGTCAAGGAACATTGCGATGAAAATGATTTCTGGAGCATTGTGATGAAAGTGCATGGAGCATTGTGATTAAAGGTGACAAGGAACATTGTGATGATATGGGCAGAGAACTCTGTGATGACAGTGGTCTTACAGTATTGTGACGAAAAGTGTCATGGAACATTCTGCTGACAGCGATCATGGAGCTTTTTGGTAAGAGAGGCTATGGAGATTTGTGATGTCAGGCGTCATGGGGCATTGTGTTGAGAGCGGTCTTGGAGCATTGTGATGAAAAGGGTCATGGTGCACTGTGATTACAGGGGCTATGGAGCATTGTGAATACAAAGGCTATGGAGCATTGAGATGACAGGGTTCATGGAGCACTGTGATGAATGTGATCTTGGATCATTGTGATGACAAGTGTCCTGGAACCTTTTGATGACACGGTTCATGGAGCATTGTGATGACAACGACCATGGCGAATTGTGATGACATCTGTCATGGGGCATTGTGATGAGAGTGGTCATCTAGATTTGCGATGAAAGGTATCATGGAGCACTGTGATGACAGGGGCCATGGAACATTGTGATGACAAAGGCCATGGAGCATTGTGATGACAAGTGTCATGGGGCATTTTGATTACATTGGCATGGAGCATTATGATGACAAGAGTTCTGGAGCATTTTGATGACAAGGGCATGGAGCATTGTGATGACAGGGCCCACGGAGCTTTGTGATGAAAAGGGCAGGGTACATTGTGATGACAGGGTTCATGGAGCATTGTGATGAAAGGGGCCATGGAGCATTGAGATGAGAGCCGTTATGAGGCATGGTGATGACAGTGGTCATGGAGCATTGTGATGAAAGAGATCATGGAGCAATATGATAACAGGGGCCATGGAGCATTGTGATGACAGGGGTATTGGAGCATTGTGATGGAAGTAGACATGGATCATTGTGATGACATGTGTCCTGGAACACTGTGATGACACGGTTCATCGAGTATTGTGATGACAAGGGTCATAGCGAATTGTGATGACAAGTGTCATGGGGCATTGTGTGACATTGATCATCTAGGAATTGTGATGAAAGGTATCGTGGAGCACTGTGATGAAAATTGTCCTGGATTATTGTGATGACAGCAGTCATGGCGAATTGTGATGACAGGGATTATGCAGCATTGTGTTGACAAGGGTATGGACTATTGTGATGACAATGGTCATGGAGCAATGTGATGAAAGTATTCATGGAACATCGTGATGAAAAGTGCATGGGAGCATTGTGATGATAAAGGCCATGGAGTATTGTGATGACTAGTGTCATGGAGCATTTTAATGAAAGGTTTCATTGTGCACCATGATGACCAAGGGGATGGAGAATTGTGATGAAACTGGTCCTGGAGCATTGTGATAACAAAAGCCATGGAGCATTGTGATGACAGGAATCATGGGGCATTGTGAAGAAAGGGGCCATGGGGTATTGTAATGACACTAGAGAAATATGATGAAAATGGTCAGCGAGCATAGTGATTAAAGTGGTCATTGAGAATTGTGATGAAAAGCGACATAGAGCATTGTGATGACAAAGGTCATGGAGAACTGTGATGACCAGGGTCATGTAGCATTGTGATGACACGGTCATGGAACATTGTGATGACAATAATTCTGGAGCATTGTGATGACAATGGTCATGGAGCATTGTGATGACACGGTCATAGAACATTGTGATGAAAAGAATTCTTGAGCATTGTCATGACAAGGGCCATGGAGCATTGTGATGACACGGCCATGGAACACTGTGATGACAAGATTTCTGGAGAATTGTGATGACAAGTTTCATGGAGAATTGTGATGACACGGTCAAGGAACATTGCGATGACAAGATTTCTGGAGCATTGTGGTGAAAGGGTATGGACCATTGTGATTAAAGGTGACAAGGAACTTTGTGATGATATGGGCAGAGTACCCTGTGATGAGACAGGACATGGAGTATTGTGACGAAAACTGTCATGGAACATTGTGCTAACAGGGATCATGGAGCTCTTTGGTAAGAGAGGCCCTGGAGATTTGTGATGGCAGGCATCATGGGGCATTGTGTTGACAGCGGTATTGGAGCATTGTGATGAAAGGCGTCATGGAGCATTGTGATTACTGGGGCCATGGAGCATTGTGAATTCAAAGGCTATGGAGCATTGAGATGACAGGTTTCATGGAGCACTGTGATGAATGTGATCTTGGATCATTGTGATGACAAGTGTCCTGGAACATTGTGATGACACGGATCATGGAGCATTGTGATGACAAGGACCATGGCGAATTGTGATGACATATCTCATGGGGCATTGTGATGACAGTGGTCATCTAGATTTGCGAGGAATGGTATCATGGAGCACTGTGATAACAGGGGCCATGGAACATTGTGATGACAAAGGCCATGGAGCATTGTGATGACAAGTGTCATGGGGCATTTTGATGACACTGACATGGAGCATTATGATGACAAGAGTTCTGGAGCATGTTGAAGACAAGGGCATGGAGCATTGTGATGACAGGGCCCACGGAGCTTTGTGATGAAAAGGGCAGGGTACATTGTGATGACAGGGTTCATGGAGCATTGTGATGAAAGGGCCCATGGAGCATTGAGATGAGAGCCGTTATGAGGCATGGTGATGACAGTGGTCATGGAGCATTGTGATGAAAGAGATCATGGAGCAATATGATAACAGGGGCCATGGAGCATTGTGATGACAGGGGTATTGGAGCATTGTGATGGAAGTAGACATGGATCCTTGTGATGACATGTGTACTGGAACACTGTGATGACACGGTTCATCGAGTATTGTGATGACAAGGGTCATAGCGAATTGTGATGACAAGTGTCATGGGGCATTGTGATGACATTGATCATCGAGGAATTGTGATGAAAGGTATTGTGGAGCACTGTGATGACTGGGGGCATGAAGCACTGTGATAAAAATTGTCCTGGATTATTGTGATGACAGCAGTCATGGAGAATTGTGATGATAGGGATTATGCAGCATTGTGTTGACAAGGGTATGGACTATTGTGATGACAATGGTCATGGAGCAATGTGATGAAAGTATTCATGGAACATCGTGATGAAAAGTGCATGGGAGCATTGTGACGATAAAGGCCATGGAGTATTGTGATGACTAGTGTCATGGAGCATTTTAATGAAAGGTTTCATTGTGCACCATGATGACAAAGGGGATGGAGAATTGTGATGAAACTGGTCCTGGAGCATTGTGATAACAAAAGCCATGGAGCATTGTGATGACAGGCATCATGGAGCATTGTGAAGAAAGGGGCCATGGGGTATTGTAATGACACGAGAGAAATATGATGAAAATGGTCAGCGAGCATAGTGATTAAAGTGGTCATTGAGAATTGTGATGAAAAGCGACATAGAGCATTGTGATGACAAAGGTCATGGAGAACTGTGATGACCAGGGTCATGTAGCATTGTGATGACACGGTCATGGATCATTGTGATGACAAGAATTCTGGAGCATTGTGCTGACTAGGGCCATGGACCATTGTGATGACATGGTCATGGAACATTGTGATGACAAGAATTCTGGAGCATTGTGATGACAAGGGTCATGGAGCATTGTGATGACACGGTCATGGAATATTGTGATGACAAGAATTCTGCAGCATTGCGATGACAAGTGCCATGGAGCATTGTGATGACACGGTCATGGAACATTGTCATGAGAAGAATTCTGGAGCATTGTGCTGACAAGGGCCATGGAGCATTGTGATGACAGGGCCATGGAACATTGTGATGACAAGAATTCGGGAGCATTGTGATGACAATGGCCATGGAGCATTGTGATGACACGGTCATGGAACATTGTGATGACAAGAATTCTGAAGCATTATGATGACAAGGGCCATGGAGCATTGTGATGACAGGGCCATGGAACATTGTGATGACAGGAATTCGGGAGCATTGTGATGACAATGGCCATGGAGCATTGTGATGACACGGTCATGGAGCATTGTGATGAGAAGAATTCTGGAGCATTGTCATGACAAGGGCAATGGAGCATTGTGATGACACGGTCATGGAACATTGTGATGACAAGAATTCTGGAGCATTGTGATGACAAGGGCCATGGAGCATGGTGATGACACGGTCATGGAACATTGTGATGACAAGAATTCTGGAGCATTGTGCTGACAAGGGCCATGGAGCATTGTGATGACACGGTCATGGAACATTGTGATGACAAGAATTCTGGAGCATTCTGATGACAAAGGCGATGGAGCATTGTGATGACACGGTCATGGATCATTGTGATGACAAGATTTCTGGAGCATTGTGGTGAAATGGTATCGAGCATTGTGATTAAAGGTGACAAGGAACATTGTGATGATATGGGCAGAGAACTCTGTGATGAGACAGGACATGGAGTATTGTGACGAAAACTGTCATGGAACATTGTGCTGACAGGGATTATGGAGCTCTTTGGTAAGAGAGGCCCTGGAGATTTGTGATGGCAGGCATCATGGGGCATTGTGTTGACAGCGGTCTTGGAGCATTGTGATGAAATGCTTCATGGAGCATTGTGATTACAGGGGCCATGGAGCATTGTGAATTCAAAGGCTATGGAGCATTGAGATGACAGGTTTCATGGAGCACTGTGATGAATGTGATTTTGGAGAATTTGATGAAAGGCGTCATGGAGCATTGTGATTACAGGGGCCATGGAGCATGTGAATTCAAAGGCTATGGAGCATTGAGATGACAGGTTTCATGGAGCACTGTGATGAATGTGATCTTGGATCATTGTGATGACATGTGTCCTGGAACCTTGTGATGACACGATTCATGGAGCATTGTGATGACAAGGACCATGGCAAATTGTGATGACATCTGTCATGGGGCATTGTGATGACAGTGGTCATCTAGATTTGTGATGAAAGGTATCATGGAGCACTGTGATGACAGGGGCCATGGAACATTGTGATGACAAAGGCCATGGAGCATTGTGATGACAAGTGTCATGGGGCATTTTGATGACATTGGCATGGAGCATTATGATGACAAGAGTTCTGGAGCATGTTGATGACAAGGGCATGGAGCATTGTGATGACAGGGCCCACCGAGCTTTGTGATGAAAAGGGCAGGGTATATTGTGATGACAGGGTTCATGGAGCATTGTGATGAAAGGGGCCATGGAGCATTGAGATGAGAGCCGTTATGAGGCATGGTGATGACAGTGGTCATGGAGCATTGTGATGAAAGAGATCATGGAGCAATATGATAACAGGGGCCATGGAGCATTGTGATGACAGGGGTATTGGAGAATTGTGATGGAAGTAGACATGGATCATTGTGATGACATGTGTCCTGGAACACTGTGATGACACGGTTCATCGAGTACTGTGATGACAAGGGTCATAGCGAATTGTGATGACAAGTGTCATGGGGCATTGTGATGACATTGATCATCTAGGAATTGTGATGAAAGGTATCGTGGAGCACTGTGATGACTGGGGGCATGAAGCACTGTGATGAAAATTGTCCTGGATTATTGTGATGACAGCAGTCATGGCGAATTGTGATGACAGGGATTATGCAGCATTGTGTTGACAAGGGTATGGACTATTGTGATGACAATGGTCATGGAGCAATGTGATGAAAGTATTCATGGAACATCGTGATGAAAAGTGCATGGGAGCATTGTGACGATAAAGGCCATGGAGTATTGTGATGACTAGTGTCATGGAACATTTTAATGAAAGGTTTCATTGTGCACCATGATGACAAAGGGGATGGAGAATTGTGATGAAACTGGTCCTGGAGCATTGTGATAACAAAAGCCATGGAGCATTGTGATGACAGGCATCATGGAGCATTGTGAAGAAAGGGGACATGGGGTATTGTAATGACACTAGAGAAATATGATGAAAATGGTCAGCGAGCATAGTGATTAAAGTGGTCATTGAGAATTGTGATGAAAAGCGACATAGAGCATTGTGATGACAAAGGTCATGGAGAACTGTGATGACCAGGGTCATGTAGCATTGTGATGACACGGTCATGGAACATTGTGATGACAAGAATTCTGGAGCATTGTGCTGACAAGGGCCATGGAACATTGTGATGACACGGTCATGGAACATTGTGATGACAAGAATTCTGGAGCATTCTGATGACAAAGGCGATGGAGCATTGTGATGACACGGTCATGGAACATTGTGATGACAAGAATTCTGTAGCATTCTGATGACAAGCGCCATAGAACATTGTGATGACACGTTCATGGAATATAGTAATGACAAGAATTCTGGAGCATTATGATGACAAGGGCCATGGAGCACTGTGGTGACACGGCCATGGAACATTGTGATGACAAGAATTCTGGAGCATTGTGATGACAATGGCCATGGAGCATTGTGATGACACAGTCATGGAACATTGTGATGAGAAGAATTCTGGAGCATTGTCATGACAAGGGCCATGGAGCAATGTGATGACACGGTCATGGAACATTGTGATGACAAGAATTCTGGAGCATTATGATGACAAGGGCCATGGAGCATTGTGATGACACGGCCATGGAACATTGTGATGACAAGAATTCTGGAGCATTATGATGATAAGGGCCATGGAGCATTGTGATGACACGGCCATGGAACATTGTGATGACAAGAATTCTGGAGCATTGTGATGACAATGGCCATGGAGCATTGTGATGACACGGTCATGGAACATTGTGATGAGAAGAATTCTGGAGCATTGTCATGACAAGGGCCATGGAGCATTGTGTTGACACGGTCATGGAACATTGTGATGAGTAGAATTCTGGAGCATTGTCATGACAAGGGCCATGGAGCATTGTGATGACACGGCCATGGAACATTGTGATGACAAGAATTCTGGAGCATTGTGATGACAAGGGCCATGGAGAATTGTGATGACACGGCCATGGAACATTGTGATGACAAGAATTCTGGAGCATTTTGCTGACAATGGCCATTGAGCATTGTGATGACACGGTCATGGAATATAGTAATGACAAGAATTCTGGAGCAGTATGATGACAAGGGCCAAGGAGCATTGTGATGACACGGCCATGGAACATTGTGATGACACGGTCATGGAACATTGTGATGACAAGTATTCTGGAGCATTGTGCTGACAAGGGCCATGGAGCATTGTGATGATACGGTCATGGAACATTGTGATGACAAGAATTCTGGAGCATTATGATGACAAGGGCCATGGAGCATTGTGATGACACGGCCATGGAACATTGTGATGAGAAGAATTTTGGAGCATTGTGATGACAATGGCCATGGAGCATTGTGATGACACGGTATGGAACATTGTGATGACAAGAATTCTGGAGCATTGTGATGACAAGGGCCATGGAGCATTGTGATGACACGGTCATGGAACATTGTGATGACAGGAATTCTGGAGCATTGTGCTGAAAAGGGCCATGGAGCATTGTGATGACACGGTCATGGAACAATGTGATGAGAAGAATTCCGGAGCATTGTGATGACAAGGGCCATGGAGCATTGTGATGACACGGTCATGGAACATTGTGATGACAAGAATTCTGGAGCATTGTGCTGATGACGGCCATGGAGCATTGTGATGACACGGTCATGGAACATTGTGATGACAAGAATTCTGGAGCATTCTGATGACAAAGGCGATGGAGCATTGTGATGACACGGTCATGGATCATTGTGATGACAAGATTTCTGGAGCATTGTGGTGAAATGGTATCGAGCATTGTGATTAAAGGTGACAAGGAACATTGTGATGATATGGGCAGAGAACTCTGTGATGAGACAGGACATGGAGTATTGTGACGAAAACTGTCATGGAACATTGTGCTGACAGGGATTATGGAGCTCTTTGGTAAGAGAGGCCCTGGAGATTTGTGATGGCAGGCATCATGGGGCATTGTGTTGACAGCGGTCTTGGAGCATTGTGATGAAATGCTTCATGGAGCATTGTGATTACAGGGGCCATGGAGCATTGTGAATTCAAAGGCTATGGAGCATTGAGATGACAGGTTTCATGGAGCACTGTGATGAATGTGATTTTGGAGAATTTGATGAAAGGCGTCATGGAGCATTGTGATTACAGGGGCCATGGAGCATGTGAATTCAAAGGCTATGGAGCATTGAGATGACAGGTTTCATGGAGCACTGTGATGAATGTGATCTTGGATCATTGTGATGACATGTGTCCTGGAACCTTGTGATGACACGATTCATGGAGCATTGTGATGACAAGGACCATGGCAAATTGTGATGACATCTGTCATGGGGCATTGTGATGACAGTGGTCATCTAGA
Organism: Balaenoptera acutorostrata; assembly: GCF_949987535.1. Taxonomy (NCBI): domain Eukaryota; kingdom Metazoa; phylum Chordata; class Mammalia; order Artiodactyla; family Balaenopteridae; genus Balaenoptera; species Balaenoptera acutorostrata. The sequence goes on along the minus strand of NW_026646025.1, from coordinate 1,679,667 downwards.
TTTGTGATGAAAGGTATCATGGAGCACTGTGATGACAGGGGCCATGGAACATTGTGATGACAAAGGCCATGGAGCATTGTGATGACAAGTGTCATGGGGCATTTTGATGACATTGGCATGGAGCATTATGATGACAAGAGTTCTGGAGCATGTTGATGACAAGGGCATGGAGCATTGTGATGACAGGGCCCACCGAGCTTTGTGATGAAAAGGGCAGGGTATATTGTGATGACAGGGTTCATGGAGCATTGTGATGAAAGGGGCCATGGAGCATTGAGATGAGAGCCGTTATGAGGCATGGTGATGACAGTGGTCATGGAGCATTGTGATGAAAGAGATCATGGAGCAATATGATAACAGGGGCCATGGAGCATTGTGATGACAGGGGTATTGGAGAATTGTGATGGAAGTAGACATGGATCATTGTGATGACATGTGTCCTGGAACACTGTGATGACACGGTTCATCGAGTACTGTGATGACAAGGGTCATAGCGAATTGTGATGACAAGTGTCATGGGGCATTGTGATGACATTGATCATCTAGGAATTGTGATGAAAGGTATCGTGGAGCACTGTGATGACTGGGGGCATGAAGCACTGTGATGAAAATTGTCCTGGATTATTGTGATGACAGCAGTCATGGCGAATTGTGATGACAGGGATTATGCAGCATTGTGTTGACAAGGGTATGGACTATTGTGATGACAATGGTCATGGAGCAATGTGATGAAAGTATTCATGGAACATCGTGATGAAAAGTGCATGGGAGCATTGTGACGATAAAGGCCATGGAGTATTGTGATGACTAGTGTCATGGAACATTTTAATGAAAGGTTTCATTGTGCACCATGATGACAAAGGGGATGGAGAATTGTGATGAAACTGGTCCTGGAGCATTGTGATAACAAAAGCCATGGAGCATTGTGATGACAGGCATCATGGAGCATTGTGAAGAAAGGGGACATGGGGTATTGTAATGACACTAGAGAAATATGATGAAAATGGTCAGCGAGCATAGTGATTAAAGTGGTCATTGAGAATTGTGATGAAAAGCGACATAGAGCATTGTGATGACAAAGGTCATGGAGAACTGTGATGACCAGGGTCATGTAGCATTGTGATGACACGGTCATGGAACATTGTGATGACAAGAATTCTGGAGCATTGTGCTGACAAGGGCCATGGAACATTGTGATGACACGGTCATGGAACATTGTGATGACAAGAATTCTGGAGCATTCTGATGACAAAGGCGATGGAGCATTGTGATGACACGGTCATGGAACATTGTGATGACAAGAATTCTGTAGCATTCTGATGACAAGCGCCATAGAACATTGTGATGACACGTTCATGGAATATAGTAATGACAAGAATTCTGGAGCATTATGATGACAAGGGCCATGGAGCACTGTGGTGACACGGCCATGGAACATTGTGATGACAAGAATTCTGGAGCATTGTGATGACAATGGCCATGGAGCATTGTGATGACACAGTCATGGAACATTGTGATGAGAAGAATTCTGGAGCATTGTCATGACAAGGGCCATGGAGCAATGTGATGACACGGTCATGGAACATTGTGATGACAAGAATTCTGGAGCATTATGATGACAAGGGCCATGGAGCATTGTGATGACACGGCCATGGAACATTGTGATGACAAGAATTCTGGAGCATTATGATGATAAGGGCCATGGAGCATTGTGATGACACGGCCATGGAACATTGTGATGACAAGAATTCTGGAGCATTGTGATGACAATGGCCATGGAGCATTGTGATGACACGGTCATGGAACATTGTGATGAGAAGAATTCTGGAGCATTGTCATGACAAGGGCCATGGAGCATTGTGTTGACACGGTCATGGAACATTGTGATGAGTAGAATTCTGGAGCATTGTCATGACAAGGGCCATGGAGCATTGTGATGACACGGCCATGGAACATTGTGATGACAAGAATTCTGGAGCATTGTGATGACAAGGGCCATGGAGAATTGTGATGACACGGCCATGGAACATTGTGATGACAAGAATTCTGGAGCATTTTGCTGACAATGGCCATTGAGCATTGTGATGACACGGTCATGGAATATAGTAATGACAAGAATTCTGGAGCAGTATGATGACAAGGGCCAAGGAGCATTGTGATGACACGGCCATGGAACATTGTGATGACACGGTCATGGAACATTGTGATGACAAGTATTCTGGAGCATTGTGCTGACAAGGGCCATGGAGCATTGTGATGATACGGTCATGGAACATTGTGATGACAAGAATTCTGGAGCATTATGATGACAAGGGCCATGGAGCATTGTGATGACACGGCCATGGAACATTGTGATGAGAAGAATTTTGGAGCATTGTGATGACAATGGCCATGGAGCATTGTGATGACACGGTATGGAACATTGTGATGACAAGAATTCTGGAGCATTGTGATGACAAGGGCCATGGAGCATTGTGATGACACGGTCATGGAACATTGTGATGACAGGAATTCTGGAGCATTGTGCTGAAAAGGGCCATGGAGCATTGTGATGACACGGTCATGGAACAATGTGATGAGAAGAATTCCGGAGCATTGTGATGACAAGGGCCATGGAGCATTGTGATGACACGGTCATGGAACATTGTGATGACAAGAATTCTGGAGCATTGTGCTGATGACGGCCATGGAGCATTGTGATGACACGGTCATGGAACATTGTGATGACAAGAATTCTGGAGCATTCTGATGACAAAGGCGATGGAGCATTGTGATGACACGGTCATGGATCATTGTGATGACAAGATTTCTGGAGCATTGTGGTGAAATGGTATCGAGCATTGTGATTAAAGGTGACAAGGAACATTGTGATGATATGGGCAGAGAACTCTGTGATGAGACAGGACATGGAGTATTGTGACGAAAACTGTCATGGAACATTGTGCTGACAGGGATTATGGAGCTCTTTGGTAAGAGAGGCCCTGGAGATTTGTGATGGCAGGCATCATGGGGCATTGTGTTGACAGCGGTCTTGGAGCATTGTGATGAAATGCTTCATGGAGCATTGTGATTACAGGGGCCATGGAGCATTGTGAATTCAAAGGCTATGGAGCATTGAGATGACAGGTTTCATGGAGCACTGTGATGAATGTGATTTTGGAGAATTTGATGAAAGGCGTCATGGAGCATTGTGATTACAGGGGCCATGGAGCATGTGAATTCAAAGGCTATGGAGCATTGAGATGACAGGTTTCATGGAGCACTGTGATGAATGTGATCTTGGATCATTGTGATGACATGTGTCCTGGAACCTTGTGATGACACGATTCATGGAGCATTGTGATGACAAGGACCATGGCAAATTGTGATGACATCTGTCATGGGGCATTGTGATGACAGTGGTCATCTAGATTTGTGATGAAAGGTATCATGGAGCACTGTGATGACAGGGGCCATGGAACATTGTGATGACAAAGGCCATGGAGCATTGTGATGACAAGTGTCATGGGGCATTTTGATGACATTGGCATGGAGCATTATGATGACAAGAGTTCTGGAGCATGTTGATGACAAGGGCATGGAGCATTGTGATGACAGGGCCCACCGAGCTTTGTGATGAAAAGGGCAGGGTATATTGTGATGACAGGGTTCATGGAGCATTGTGATGAAAGGGGCCATGGAGCATTGAGATGAGAGCCGTTATGAGGCATGGTGATGACAGTGGTCATGGAGCATTGTGATGAAAGAGATCATGGAGCAATATGATAACAGGGGCCATGGAGCATTGTGATGACAGGGGTATTGGAGAATTGTGATGGAAGTAGACATGGATCATTGTGATGACATGTGTCCTGGAACACTGTGATGACACGGTTCATCGAGTACTGTGATGACAAGGGTCATAGCGAATTGTGATGACAAGTGTCATGGGGCATTGTGATGACATTGATCATCTAGGAATTGTGATGAAAGGTATCGTGGAGCACTGTGATGACTGGGGGCATGAAGCACTGTGATGAAAATTGTCCTGGATTATTGTGATGACAGCAGTCATGGCGAATTGTGATGACAGGGATTATGCAGCATTGTGTTGACAAGGGTATGGACTATTGTGATGACAATGGTCATGGAGCAATGTGATGAAAGTATTCATGGAACATCGTGATGAAAAGTGCATGGGAGCATTGTGACGATAAAGGCCATGGAGTATTGTGATGACTAGTGTCATGGAACATTTTAATGAAAGGTTTCATTGTGCACCATGATGACAAAGGGGATGGAGAATTGTGATGAAACTGGTCCTGGAGCATTGTGATAACAAAAGCCATGGAGCATTGTGATGACAGGCATCATGGAGCATTGTGAAGAAAGGGGACATGGGGTATTGTAATGACACTAGAGAAATATGATGAAAATGGTCAGCGAGCATAGTGATTAAAGTGGTCATTGAGAATTGTGATGAAAAGCGACATAGAGCATTGTGATGACAAAGGTCATGGAGAACTGTGATGACCAGGGTCATGTAGCATTGTGATGACACGGTCATGGAACATTGTGATGACAAGAATTCTGGAGCATTGTGCTGACAAGGGCCATGGAACATTGTGATGACACGGTCATGGAACATTGTGATGACAAGAATTCTGGAGCATTCTGATGACAAAGGCGATGGAGCATTGTGATGACACGGTCATGGAACATTGTGATGACAAGAATTCTGTAGCATTCTGATGACAAGCGCCATAGAACATTGTGATGACACGTTCATGGAATATAGTAATGACAAGAATTCTGGAGCATTATGATGACAAGGGCCATGGAGCACTGTGGTGACACGGCCATGGAACATTGTGATGACAAGAATTCTGGAGCATTGTGATGACAATGGCCATGGAGCATTGTGATGACACAGTCATGGAACATTGTGATGAGAAGAATTCTGGAGCATTGTCATGACAAGGGCCATGGAGCAATGTGATGACACGGTCATGGAACATTGTGATGACAAGAATTCTGGAGCATTATGATGACAAGGGCCATGGAGCATTGTGATGACACGGCCATGGAACATTGTGATGACAAGAATTCTGGAGCATTATGATGATAAGGGCCATGGAGCATTGTGATGACACGGCCATGGAACATTGTGATGACAAGAATTCTGGAGCATTGTGATGACAATGGCCATGGAGCATTGTGATGACACGGTCATGGAACATTGTGATGAGAAGAATTCTGGAGCATTGTCATGACAAGGGCCATGGAGCATTGTGTTGACACGGTCATGGAACATTGTGATGAGTAGAATTCTGGAGCATTGTCATGACAAGGGCCATGGAGCATTGTGATGACACGGCCATGGAACATTGTGATGACAAGAATTCTGGAGCATTGTGATGACAAGGGCCATGGAGAATTGTGATGACACGGCCATGGAACATTGTGATGACAAGAATTCTGGAGCATTTTGCTGACAATGGCCATTGAGCATTGTGATGACACGGTCATGGAATATAGTAATGACAAGAATTCTGGAGCAGTATGATGACAAGGGCCAAGGAGCATTGTGATGACACGGCCATGGAACATTGTGATGACACGGTCATGGAACATTGTGATGACAAGTATTCTGGAGCATTGTGCTGACAAGGGCCATGGAGCATTGTGATGATACGGTCATGGAACATTGTGATGACAAGAATTCTGGAGCATTATGATGACAAGGGCCATGGAGCATTGTGATGACACGGCCATGGAACATTGTGATGAGAAGAATTTTGGAGCATTGTGATGACAATGGCCATGGAGCATTGTGATGACACGGTATGGAACATTGTGATGACAAGAATTCTGGAGCATTGTGATGACAAGGGCCATGGAGCATTGTGATGACACGGTCATGGAACATTGTGATGACAGGAATTCTGGAGCATTGTGCTGAAAAGGGCCATGGAGCATTGTGATGACACGGTCATGGAACAATGTGATGAGAAGAATTCCGGAGCATTGTGATGACAAGGGCCATGGAGCATTGTGATGACACGGTCATGGAACATTGTGATGACAAGAATTCTGGAGCATTGTGCTGATGACGGCCATGGAGCATTGTGATGACACAGTCAAGGAACATTGCGATGAAAAAGATTTCTGGAGCATTGTGATGAAAGGGCTTGGAGCATTGTGATTAAAGGTGACAAGGAACATTGTGATGATATGGGCAGAGAACTCTGTGATGACAGTGGTCTTGCAGTATTGTGACGAAAAGTGTCATGGAACATTCTGCTGACAGCGATCATGGAGCTTTTTGGTAAGAGAGTCTATGGAGATTTGTGATGTCAGGCGTCATGGGGCATTGTGTTGAGAGCGGTCTTGGAGCATTGTGATGAAAAGGGTCATGGAGCACTGTGATTACAGGGGCCATGGAGCATTGTGAATACAAAGGCTATGGAGCATTGAGATGACAGGGTTCATGGAGCACTGTGATGAATGTGATCTTGGATCATTGTGATGACACGGTTCATGGAGCTTTGTGATGACAAGGACCATGGCGAATTGTGATGACATCTGTCATGGGGCATTGTGATGACAGTGGTCATCTAGATTTGTGATGAAAGGTATCATGGAGCACTGTGATGACAGGGGCCATGGAACATTGTGATGACAAAGGCCATGGAGCATTGTGATGACAAGTGTCATGGGGCATTTTGATGACATTGGCATGGAGCATTATGATGACAAGATTTCTGGAGCATTTTGATGACAAGGGCATGGAGCATTGTGATGACAGGGCCCACGGAGCTTTGTGATGAAAAGGGCAGGGTACATTGTGATGACAGGGTTCATGGAGCATTGTGATGAAAGGGGCCATGGAGCATTGAGATGAGAGCTGTTATGAGGCATGGTGATGACAGTGGTCATGGAGCATTGTGATGAAAGAGATCATGGAGCAATATGATAACAGGGGCCATGGAGCATTGTGATGACAGGGGTATTGGAGCATTGTGATGGAAGTAGACATGGATCATTGTGATGACATGTGTCCTGCAACACTGTGATGACACGGTTCATCGAGTATTGTGATGACAAGGGTCATAGCGAATTGTGATGACAAGTGTCATGGGGCATTGTGATGACATTGATCATCTAGGAATTGTGATGAAAGGTATCATGGAGCACTGTGATGAAAATTGGCCTGGATTATTGTGATGACAGCAGTCATGGAGAATTGTGATGACAGGGATTATGCAGCATTGTGTTGACAAGGGTATGGACTATTGTGATGACAATGGTCATGGAGCAATGTGATGAAAGTATTCATGGAACATCGTGATGAAAAGTGCATGGGAGCATTGTGACGATAAAGGCCATGGAGTATTGTGATGACTAGTGTCATGGAACATTTTAATGAAAGGGTTCATTGTGCACCATGATGACAAAGGGGATGGAGAATTGTGATGAAACTGGTCCTGGAGCATTGTGATAACAAAAGCCATGGAGCATTGTGATGACAGGCATCATGGAGCATTGTGAAGAAAGGGGACATGGGGTATTGTAATGACACTAGAGAAATATGATGAAAATGGTCAGCGAGCATAGTGATTAAAGTGGTCATTGAGAATTGTGATGAAAAGCGACATAGAGCATTGTGATGACAAAGGTCATGGAGAACTGTGATGACCAGGGTCATGTAGCATTGTGATGACACGGTCATGGAACATTGTGATGACAAGAATTCTGGAGCATTGTGCTGACAAGGGCCATGGAGCATTGTGATGACACGGTCATGGAACATTGTGATGACAAGAATTCTGGAGCATTCTGATGACAAAGGCGATGGAGCATTGTGATGACACGGTCATGGAACATTGTGATGACAAGAATTCTGTAGCATTCTGATGACAAGCGCCATAGAACATTGTGATGACACGTTCATGGAATATAGTAATGACAAGAATTCTGGAGCATTATGATGACAAGGGCCATGGAGCACTGTGGTGACACGGCCATGGAACATTGTGATGACAAGAATTCTGGAGCATTGTGATGACAATGGCCATGGAGCATTGTGATGACACAGTCATGGAACATTGTGATGAGAAGAATTCTGGAGCATTGTCATGACAAGGGCCATGGAGCAATGTGATGACACGGTCATGGAACATTGTGATGACAAGAATTCTGTAGCATTCTGATGACAAGCGCCATAGAACATTGTGATGACACGTTCATGGAATATAGTAATGACAAGAATTCTGGAGCATTATGATGACAAGGGCCATGGAGCACTGTGGTGACACGGCCATGGAACATTGTGATGACAAGAATTCTGGAGCATTATGATGACAAGGGCCATGGAGCATTGTGATGACACGGCCATGGAACATTGTGATGACAAGAATTCTGGAGCATTATGATGATAAGGGCCATGGAGCATTGTAATGACACGGCCATGGAACATTGTGATGACAAGAATTCTGGAGCATTGTGATGACAATGGCCATGGAGCATTGTGATGACACGGTCATGGAACATTGTGATGAGAAGAATTCTGGAGCATTGTCATGACAAGGGCCATGGAGCATTGTGTTGACACGGTCATGGAACATTGTGATGAGTAGAATTCTGGAGCATTGTCATGACAAGGGCCATGGAGCATTGTGATGACACGGCCATGGAACATTGTGATGACAAGAATTCTGGAGCATTGTGATGACAAGGGCCATGGAGAATTGTGATGACACGGCCATGGAACATTGTGATGACAAGAATTCTGGAGCATTTTGCTGACAATGGCCATGGAGCATTGTGATGACACGGTCATGGAATATAGTAATGACAAGAATTCTGGAGCAGTATGATGACAAGGGCCAAGGAGCATTGTGATGACACGGCCATGGAACATTGTGATGACACGGTCATGGAACATTGTGATGACAAGTATTCTGGAGCATTGTGCTGACAAGGGCCATGGAGCATTGTGATGATACGGTCATGGAACATTGTGATGACAAGAATTCTGGAGCATTATGATGACAAGGGCCATGGAGCATTGTGATGACACGGCCATGGAACATTGTGATGAGAAGAATTTTGGAGCATTGTGATGACAATGGCCATGGAGCATTGTGATGACACGGTATGGAACATTGTGATGACAAGAATTCTGGAGCATTGTGATGACAAGGGCCATGGAGCATTGTGATGACACGGTCATGGAACATTGTGATGACAGGAATTCTGGAGCATTGTGCTGAAAAGGGCCATGGAGCATTGTGATGACACGGTCATGGAACAATGTGATGAGAAGAATTCCGGAGCATTGTGATGACAAGGGCCATGGAGCATTGTGATGACACGGTCATGGAACATTGTGATGACAAGAATTCTGGAGCATTGTGCTGATGACGGCCATGGAGCATTGTGATGACACAGTCAAGGAACATTGCGATGAAAAAGATTTCTGGAGCATTGTGATGAAAGGGCTTGGAGCATTGTGATTAAAGGTGACAAGGAACATTGTGATGATATGGGCAGAGAACTCTGTGATGACAGTGGTCTTGCAGTATTGTGACGAAAAGTGTCATGGAACATTCTGCTGACAGCGATCATGGAGCTTTTTGGTAAGAGAGTCTATGGAGATTTGTGATGTCAGGCGTCATGGGGCATTGTGTTGAGAGCGGTCTTGGAGCATTGTGATGAAAAGGGTCATGGAGCACTGTGATTACAGGGGCCATGGAGCATTGTGAATACAAAGGCTATGGAGCATTGAGATGACAGGGTTCATGGAGCACTGTGATGAATGTGATCTTGGATCATTGTGATGACACGGTTCATGGAGCTTTGTGATGACAAGGACCATGGCGAATTGTGATGACATCTGTCATGGGGCATTGTGATGACAGTGGTCATCTATATTTGAGATGAAAGGTATCATGGAGCACTGTGATGACAGGGGACATGGAACATTGTGATGACAAAGGCCATGGAGCATTGTGATGACAAGTGTCATGGGGCATTTTGATGACATTGGAATGGAGCATTATGATGACAAGAGTTCTGGAGCATTTTGATGACAAGGGCATGGAGCATTGTGATGACAGGGCCCACGGAGCTTTGTGATGAAAAGGGCAGGGTACATTGTGATGACAGGGTTCATGGAGCATTGTGATGAAAGGGGCCATGGAGCATTGAGATGAGAGCCGTTATGAGGCATGGTGATGACAGTGGTCATGGAGCATTGTGATGAAAGAGATCATGGAGCAATATGATAACAGGGGCCATGGAGCATTGTGATGACAGGGGTATTGGAGCATTGTGATGGAAGTAGACATGGATCATTGTGATGACATGTGTCCTGCAACACTGTGATGACACGGTTCATCGAGTATTGTGATGACAAGGGTCATAGCGAATTGTGATGACAAGTGTCATGGGGCATTGTGATGACATTGATCATCTAGGAATTGTGATGAAAGGTATCATGGAGCACTGTGATGAAAATTGGCCTGGATTATTGTGATGACAGCAGTCATGGAGAATTGTGATGACAGGGATTATGCAGCATTGTGTTGACAAGGGTATGGACTATTGTGATGACAATGGTCATGGAGCAATGTGATGAAAGTATTCATGGAACATCGTGATGAAAAGTGCATGGGAGCATTGTGACGATAAAGACCATGGAGTATTGTGATGACTAGTGTCATGGAGCATTTTAATGAAAGGTTTCATTGTGCACCATGATGACAAAGGGGATGGAGAATTGTGATGAAACTGTTCCTGGAGCATTGTGATAACAAAAGCCATGGAGCATTGTGATGACAAGCATCATGGAGCATTGTGAAGAAAGGGGCCATGGGGTATTGTAATGACACTAGAGAAATATGATGAAAATGGTCAGCGAGCATAGTGATTAAAGTGGTCATTGAGAATTGTGATGAAAAGCGACATAGAGCATTGTGATGACAAAGGTCATGGAGAACTGTGATGACCAGGGTCATGTAGCATTGTGATGACACGGTCATGGAACATTGTGATGACAAGAATTCTGGAGCATTGTGCTGACAAGGGCCATGGAGCATTGTGATGACACGGTCATGGAACATTGTGATGACAAGAATTCTGGAGCATTCTGATGACAAAGGCGATGGATCATTGTGATGACACGGTCATGGAACATTGTGATGACAAGAATTCTGGAGCATTCTGATGACAAGCGCCATAGAACATTGTGATGACACGTTCATGGAATATAGTAATGACAAGAATTCTGGAGCATTATGATGACAAGGGCCATGGAGCATTGTGGTGACACGGCCATGGAACATTGTGATGACACGGTCATGGAACATTGTGATGAGAAGAATTCTGGAGCATTGTCATGACAAGGGCCATGGAGCATTGTGATGACACGGCCATGGAACATTGTGATGACAAGAATTCTGGATCATTCTGATGACAAGCGCCATAGAGCATTGTGATGACACGTTCATGGAATATAGTAATGACAAGAATTCTGCAGCATTATGATGACAAGGACCATGGAGCATTGTGATGACACGGTCATGGAACATTGCGATGACAAGAATTCTGGAGCATTCTGATGACAAAGGCGATGGAGCATTGTGATGACACGGTCATGTAACATTGTGATGACAAGAATTCTGGAGCATTGTGATGAGAAGGGCCATGGAGCATTGTGATGACACGGCCATGGAACATTGTGATGACAAGAATTCTGGAGCATGGTGATAACAATGGCCATGGAGCATTGTGATGACACGGACATGGAACATTGTGATGACAAGAATTCTGGAGCATTGTGATAACAATGGCCATGGAGCATTGTGATGACACGGCCATGGAAGATTGTGATGACAAGAATTCTGGAGCATTGTGATGACAATGGCCAGGGAGCATTGTGATGACACGGTCATCAACATTGTGATGAGAAGAATTCTGGAGCATTGTCATGACAAGGGCCATGGAGCATTGTGATGACACGATCATGGAACATTGTGATGACAAGAATTCTGGAGCATTGTGATGACAAGGGCCATGGAGCATTGTGATGACACAGTCATGGAACATTGTGATGAGAAGAATTCTTGACCATTGGGCTGACAAGCGCCATGGAGCATTGTGATGATACGGTCATGGAACATTGTGATGACAAGAATTCTGGAGCATTTTGCTGACAATGGCCATGGAGCATTGTGATGACACGGTCATGGAACATTGTGATGACAAGAATTCTGGAGCATTCTGATGACAAGCGCCATAGAGCATTGTGATGACACGTTCATGGAATATAGTAATGACAAGAATTCTGGAGCAGTATGATGACAAGGGCCATGGAGCATTGTGATGACACGGCCATGGAACATTGTGATGACACGGTCATGGAACATTGTGATGACAAGAATTCTGGAGCATTATGATGACAAGGGCCATGGAGCATTGTGATGACACGGTCATGGAATATTGTGATGAGAAGAATTCTGGAGTATTGTCATGACAAGGGCCATGGAGCATTGTGATGACACGGTCATGGAACATTGTGATGAGAAGAATTCTGGAGCATTGTCATGACAAGGGCCATGGAGCATTGTGATGACACAGCCATGGAACATTGTGATGACAAGAATTCTGGAGAATTGTGATGACAAGGGCCATGGAGAATTGTGATGACACTGCCATGGAACATTGTGATGACAAGAATTCTGGAGCATTTTGCTGACAATGGCCATGGAGCATTGTAATGACACGGTCATGGAACATTGTGATGACAAGAATTCTGGAGCATTCTGATGACAAAGGCAATGGAGCATTGTGATGATACGGTCATGGAACATTGTGATGACAAGAATTCTGGAGCATTATGATGACAAGGGCCATGGAGCATTGTGATGACAAGGCCATGGAACAATGTGATGACAAGAATTCTGGAACATTGTTATGACAAGTGCCATGGAGCATTGTGATGACACGGTATGGAACATTGTGATGACAAGAATTCTGGAGCATTGTGCTGATGACGGCCATGGAGCATTGTGATGACACAGTCAAGGAACATTGCGATGAAAAAGATTTCTGGAGCATTGTGATGAAAGGGCTTGGAGCATTGTGATTAAAGGTGACAAGGAACATTGTGATGATATGGGCAGAGAACTCTGTGATGACAGTGGTCTTGCAGTATTGTGACGAAAAGTGTCATGGAACATTCTGCTGACAGCGATCATGGAGCATTTTGGTAAGAGAGTCTATGGAGATTTGTGATGTCAGGCGTCATGGGGCATTGTGTTGAGAGTGGTCTTGGAGCATTGTGATGAAAATGGTCATGGAGCACTGTGATTACAGGGGCCATGGAGCATTGTGAATGCAAAGGCTATGGAGCATTGAGATGACAGGGTTCATGGAGCACTGTGATGAATGTGATCTTGGATCATTGTGATGACAAGTGTCCTGGAACCTTGTGATGACACGGTTCATGGAGCATTGTGATGACAAGGACCATGGCGAATTGTGATGACATCTGTCATGGGGCATTGTGATGACAGTGGTCATCTAGATTTGCGATGAAAGGTATCATGGAGCACTGTGATGACAGGGGCCATGGAACATTGTGATGACAAAGGCCATGGAGCATTGTGATGACAAGTGTCATGGGGCATTTTGATGACATTGGCATGGAGCATTATGATGACAAGATTTCTGGAGCATTTTGATGACAAAGGCATGGAGCATTGTGATGACAGGGCCCACGGAGCTTTGTGATGAAAAGGGCAGGGTACATTGTGATGACAGGGTTCATGGAGCATTGTGATGAAAGGGGCCATGGAGCATTGAGATGAGAGCTGTTATGAGGCATGGTGATGACAGTGGTCATGGAGCATTGTGATGAAAGAGATCATGGAGCAATATGATATCAGGGGCCATGGAGCATTGTGATGACAGGGGTATTGGAGCATTGTGATGGAAGTAGACATGGATCATTGTGATGACATGTGTCCTGGAACACTGTCATGACACGGTTCATCGAGTATTGTGATGAAAAGGGTCATAGCGAATTGTGATGACAAGTGTCATGGGGCATTGTGTGACATTGATCATCTAGGAATTGTGATGAAAGGTATCATGGAGCACTGTGATGAAAATTGTCCTGGATTATTGTGATGACAGCAGTCATGGAGAATTGTGATGACAGGGATTATGCAGCATTGAGTTGACAAGGGTATGGACTATTGTGATGACAATGGTCATGGAGCAATGTGATGAAAGTATTCATGGAACATCGTGATGAAAAGTGCATGGGAGCATTGTGACGATAAAGGCCATGGAGTATTGTGATGACTAGTGTCATGGAGCATTTTAATGAAAGGTTTCATTGTGCACCATGATGACAAAGGGGATGGAGAATTGTGATGAAACTGGTCCTGGAGCATTGTGATAACAAAAGCCATGAAGCATTGTGATGACAGGCATCATGGAGCATTGTGAAGAAAGGGGCCATGGGGTATTGTAATGACACTAGAGAAATATGATGAAAATGGTCAGCGAGCATAGTGATTAAAGTGGTCATTGAGAATTGTGATGAAAAGCGACATAGAGCATTGTGATGACAAAGGTCATGGAGAACTGTGATGACCAGGGTCATGTAGCATTGTGATGACACGGCCATGGAACATTGTGATGACAAGAATTCTGGAGCATTGGGATGACAATGGCCATGGAGCATTGTGATGACACGGTCATGGAACATTGTGATGAGAAGAATTCTGGAGCATTGTCATGACAAGGGCCATGGAGCATTGTGATGACACGGTCTTGCAACATTGTGATGACAAGAATTCTGGAGCATTATGATGACAATGGCCATGGAGCATTGTGATGACACCGTCATGGAACATTGTGATGAGAAGAATTCTGGAGCATTGTCATGACAATGGCCACGGAGCATTGTGATGACACGGTCATGGAACATTGTGATGACAAGAATTCTGGAGCATTGTGGTGAAAGGGTATGGAGCATTGTGATTAAAGGTGACAAGGTACATTGTGATGATATGGGAAGAGAATTCTGTGATGAGACAGGACATGGAATATTGTGACGAAAACTGTCATGGAACATTGTGCTGACAGGGATCATGGAGCTCTTTGGTAAGAGAGGCCCTGGAGATTTGTGATGGCAGGCATCATGGGGCATTGTGTTGACACCGGTCTTGGAGCATTGTGATGAAAGGCGTCATGGAGCATTGTGATTACAGGGGCCATGGAGCATTGTGAATTCAAAGGCTACGGAGCATTGAGATGACAGGTTTCATGGAGCACTGTGATGAATGTGATCTTGGATCATTGTGATGACAAGTGTCCTGGAACCTTGTGATGACACGGTTCATGGAGCATTGTGATGACAAGGACCATGGCAAATTGTGATGACATCTGTCATGGGGCATTGTGATGACAGTGGTCATCTAGATTTGCGATGAAAGGAATCATGGAGCCCTGTGATAACAGGGGCCATGGAACATTGTGATGACAAAGGCCATGGAGCATTGTGTTGACACGGTCATGGAACATTGTGATGATAAGAATTATGGAGCATTGTGGTGAAGGGGTGTGGAGCATTGTGATTAAAGGTGACAAGGAACATTGTGATGATAAGGGCAGAGAACTCTGTGATGAGACAGGACATGGAGTATTGTGACGAAAAGTGTCATGGAACATTGTGCTGACAGGGATCACGGAGCTCTTTGGTAAGAGAGGCCCTGGAGATTTGTGATGGCAGGCATCATGGGGCATTGTGTTGACACCAGTCTTGGAGCATTGTGATGAAAGGCGTCATGGAGCATTGTGATGACACGGCCATGGAACATTGTGATGACAAGAATTCTGGAGCATTGTGCTGACAAGGGCCATGGAGCATTGTGATGACACGGTCATGGAACATTGTGATGACAAGAATTCTGGAGCATTATGATGACAAGGGCCATGGAGCATAGTGATGACACGGCCATGGAACATTGTGATGACAAGAATTCTGGAGCATTTTGATGACAATGGCCATGGAGCATTGTGATGACACGGTCATGGAACATTGTGATGAGAAGAATTCTGGAGTATTGTCATGACAAGGGCCATGGAGCATTGTGATGACACGGTCATGGAACATTGTGATGAGAAGAATTCTGGAGCATTGTCATGACAAGGGCCATGGAGCATTGTGATGACACGGCCATGGAACATTGTGATGACAAGAATTCTGGAGAATTGTGATGAAAAGGGCCATGGAGAATTGTGATGACACTGCCATGGAACATTGTGATGACAAGAATTCTGGAGCATTTTGCTGACAATGGCCATGGAGCATTGTAATGACACGGTCATGGAACATTGTGATGACAAGAATTCTGGAGCATTCTGATGACAAAGGCAATGGAGCATTGTGATGATACGGTCATGGAACATTGTGATGACAAGAATTCTGGAGCATTATGATGACAAGGGCCATGGAGCATTGTGATGACAAGGCCATGGAACAATGTGATGACAAGAATTCTGGAACATTGTTATGACAAGTGCCATGGAGCATTGTGATGACACGGTATGGAACATTGTGATGACAAGAATTCTGGAGCATTGTGCTGATGACGGCCATGGAGCATTGTGATGACACAGTCAAGGAACATTGCGATGAAAAAGATTTCTGGAGCATTGTGATGAAAGGGCTTGGAGCATTGTGATTAAAGGTGACAAGGAACATTGTGATGATATGGGCAGAGAACTCTGTGATGACAGTGGTCTTGCAGTATTGTGACGAAAAGTGTCATGGAACATTCTGCTGACAGCGATCATGGAGCATTTTGGTAAGAGAGTCTATGGAGATTTGTGATGTCAGGCGTCATGGGGCATTGTGTTGAGAGTGGTCTTGGAGCATTGTGATGAAAATGGTCATGGAGCACTGTGATTACAGGGGCCATGGAGCATTGTGAATGCAAAGGCTATGGAGCATTGAGATGACAGGGTTCATGGAGCACTGTGATGAATGTGATCTTGGATCATTGTGATGACAAGTGTCCTGGAACCTTGTGATGACACGGTTCATGGAGCATTGTGATGACAAGGACCATGGCGAATTGTGATGACATCTGTCATGGGGCATTGTGATGACAGTGGTCATCTAGATTTGCGATGAAAGGTATCATGGAGCACTGTGATGACAGGGGCCATGGAACATTGTGATGACAAAGGCCATGGAGCATTGTGATGACAAGTGTCATGGGGCATTTTGATGACATTGGCATGGAGCATTATGATGACAAGATTTCTGGAGCATTTTGATGACAAAGGCATGGAGCATTGTGATGACAGGGCCCACGGAGCTTTGTGATGAAAAGGGCAGGGTACATTGTGATGACAGGGTTCATGGAGCATTGTGATGAAAGGGGCCATGGAGCATTGAGATGAGAGCTGTTATGAGGCATGGTGATGACAGTGGTCATGGAGCATTGTGATGAAAGAGATCATGGAGCAATATGATATCAGGGGCCATGGAGCATTGTGATGACAGGGGTATTGGAGCATTGTGATGGAAGTAGACATGGATCATTGTGATGACATGTGTCCTGGAACACTGTCATGACACGGTTCATCGAGTATTGTGATGAAAAGGGTCATAGCGAATTGTGATGACAAGTGTCATGGGGCATTGTGTGACATTGATCATCTAGGAATTGTGATGAAAGGTATCATGGAGCACTGTGATGAAAATTGTCCTGGATTATTGTGATGACAGCAGTCATGGAGAATTGTGATGACAGGGATTATGCAGCATTGAGTTGACAAGGGTATGGACTATTGTGATGACAATGGTCATGGAGCAATGTGATGAAAGTATTCATGGAACATCGTGATGAAAAGTGCATGGGAGCATTGTGACGATAAAGGCCATGGAGTATTGTGATGACTAGTGTCATGGAGCATTTTAATGAAAGGTTTCATTGTGCACCATGATGACAAAGGGGATGGAGAATTGTGATGAAACTGGTCCTGGAGCATTGTGATAACAAAAGCCATGAAGCATTGTGATGACAGGCATCATGGAGCATTGTGAAGAAAGGGGCCATGGGGTATTGTAATGACACTAGAGAAATATGATGAAAATGGTCAGCGAGCATAGTGATTAAAGTGGTCATTGAGAATTGTGATGAAAAGCGACATAGAGCATTGTGATGACAAAGGTCATGGAGAACTGTGATGACCAGGGTCATGTAGCATTGTGATGACACGGCCATGGAACATTGTGATGACAAGAATTCTGGAGCATTGGGATGACAATGGCCATGGAGCATTGTGATGACACGGTCATGGAACATTGTGATGAGAAGAATTCTGGAGCATTGTCATGACAAGGGCCATGGAGCATTGTGATGACACGGTCATGCAACATTGTGATGACAAGAATTCTGGAGCATTATGATGACAATGGCCATGGAGCATTGTGATGACACCGTCATGGAACATTGTGATGAGAAGAATTCTGGAGCATTGTCATGACAATGGCCACGGAGCATTGTGATGACACGGTCATGGAACATTGTGATGACAAGAATTCTGGAGCATTGTGGTGAAAGGGTATGGAGCATTGTGATTAAAGGTGACAAGGTACATTGTGATGATATGGGAAGAGAATTCTGTGATGAGACAGGACATGGAATATTGTGACGAAAACTGTCATGGAACATTGTGCTGACAGGGATCATGGAGCTCTTTGGTAAGAGAGGCCCTGGAGATTTGTGATGGCAGGCATCATGGGGCATTGTGTTGACACCGGTCTTGGAGCATTGTGATGAAAGGCGTCATGGAGCACTGTGATTACAGGGGCCATGGAGCATTGTGAATTCAAAGGCTACGGAGCATTGAGATGACAGGTTTCATGGAGCACTGTGATGAATGTGATCTTGGATCATTGTGATGACAAGTGTCCTGGAACCTTGTGATGACACGGTTCATGGAGCATTGTGATGACAAGGACCATGGCAAATTGTGATGACATCTGTCATGGGGCATTGTGATGACAGTGGTCATCTAGATTTGCGATGAAAGGTATCATGGAGCACTGTGATAACAGGGGCCATGGAACATTGTGATGACAAAGGCCATGGAGCATTGTGATGACACGGTCATGGAATATTGTGATGATAAGAATTATGGAGCATTGTGGTGAAGGGGTGTGGAGCATTGTGATTAAAGGTGACAAGGAACATTGTGATGATAAGGGCAGAGAACTCTGTGATGAGACAGGACATGGAGTATTGTGACGAAAAGTGTCATGGAACATTGTGCTGACAGGGATCATGGAGCTCTTTGGTAAGAGAGGCCCTGGAGATTTGTGATGGCAGGCATCATGGGGCATTGTGTTGACACCAGTCTTGGAGCATTGTGATGAAAGGCGTCATGGAGCATTGTGATGACACGGCCATGGAACATTGTGATGACAAGAATTCTGGAGCATTGTGCTGACAAGGGCCATGGAGCATTGTGATGACACGGTCATGGAACATTGTGATGACAAGAATTCTGGAGCATTATGATGACAAGGGCCATGGAGCATAGTGATGACACGGCCATGGAACATTGTGATGACAAGAATTCTGGAGCATTTTGCTGACAATGGCCATGGAGCATTGTGATGACACGGTCATGGAACATTGTGATGACAAGAATTCTGGAGCATTCTGATGACAAAGGCAATGGAGCATTGTGATGACACGGTCATGGAACATTGTGATGACAAGAATTCTGGAGCATTCTGATGACAAGCGCCATAGAGCATTGTGATGACACGTTCATGGAATATAGTAATGACAAGAATTCTGGAGCAGTATGATGACAAGGGCCATGGAGCATTGTGATGACACGGCCATGGAACATTTTGATGACACGGTCATGGAACATTGTGATGACAAGAATTCTGGAGCATTATGATGACAAGGGCCATGGAGCATTGTGATGACACGGTCATGGAACATTGTGATGAGAAGAATTCTGGAGTATTGTCATGACAAGGGCCATGGAGCATTGTGATGACACGGTCATGGAACATTGTGATGAGAAGAATTCTGGAGCATTGTCATGACAAGGGCCATGGAGCATTGTGATGACACGGCCATGGAACATTGTGATGACAAGAATTCTGGAGAATTGTGATGACAAGGGCCATGGAGAATTGTGATGACACTGCCATGGAACATTGTGATGACAAGAATTCTGGAGTATTTTGCTGACAATGGCCATGGAGCATTGTGATGTCACGGTCATGGAACATTGTGATGACAAGAATTCTGGAGCATTCTGATGACAAAGGCAATGGAGCATTGTGATGATACGGTCATGGAACATTGTGATGACAAGAATTCTGGAGCATTATGATGACAAGGGCCATGGAGCATTGTGATGACACGGCCATGGAACATTGTGATGACAAGAATTCTGGCACATTGTTATGACAAGGGCCATGGAGCATTGTGATGACATGGTATGGAACATTGTGATGACAAGAATTCTGGAGCATTGTGCTGATGACGGCCATGGAGCATTGTGATGACACAGTCAAGGAACATTGCGATGAAAAAGATTTCTGGAGCATTGTGATGAAAGGGCTTGGAGCATTGTGATTAAAGGTGACAAGGAACATTGTGATGATATGGGCAGAGAACTCTGTGATGACAGTGGTCTTGCAGTATTGTGACGAAAAGTGTCATGGAACATTCTGCTGACAGCGATCATGGAGCTTTTTGGTAAGAGAGTCTATGGAGATTTGTGATGTCAGGCGTCATGGGGCATTGTGTTGAGAGTGGTCTTGGAGCATTGTGATGAAAATGGTCATGGAGCACTGTGATTACAGGGGCCATGGAGCATTGTGAATGCAAAGGCTATGGAGCATTGAGATGACAGGGTTCATGGAGCACTGTGATGAATGTGATCTTGGATCATTGTGATGACAAGTGTCCTGGAACCTTGTGATGACACGGTTCATGGAGCATTGTGATGACAAGGACCATGGCGAATTGTGATGACATCTGTCATGGGGCATTTAGATGACAGTGGTCATCTAGATTTGCGATGAAAGGTATCATGGAGCACTGTGATGACAGGGGCCATGGAACATTGTGATGACAAAGGCCATGGAGCATTGTGATGACAAGTGTCATGGGGCATTTTGATGACATTGGCATGGAGCATTATGATGACAAGATTTCTGGAGCATTTTGATGACAAAGGCATGGAGCATTGTGATGACAGGGCCCACGGAGCTTTGTGATGAAAAGGGCACGGTACATTGTGATGACAGGGTTCATGGAGCATTGTGATGAAAGGGGCCATGGAGCATTGAGATGAGAGCTGTTATGAGGCATGGTGATGACAGTGGTCATGGAGCATTGTGATGAAAGAGATCATGGAGCAATATGATATCAGGGGCCATGGAGCATTGTGATGACAGGGGTATTGGAGCATTGTGATGGAAGTAGACATGGATCATTGTGATGACATGTGTCCTGGAACACTGTCATGACACGGTTCATCGAGTATTGTGATGAAAAGGGTCATAGCGAATTGTGATGACAAGTGTCATGGGGCATTGTGTGACATTGATCATCTAGGAATTGTGATGAAAGGTATCATGGAGCACTGTGATGAAAATTGTCCTGGATTATTGTGATGACAGCAGTCATGGAGAATTGTGATGACAGGGATTATGCAGCATTGAGTTGACAAGGGTATGGACTATTGTGATGACAATGGTCATGGAGCAATGTGATGAAAGTATTCATGGAACATCGTGATGAAAAGTGCATGGGAGCATTGTGACGATAAAGGCCATGGAGTATTGTGATGACTAGTGTCATGGAGCATTTTAATGAAAGGTTTCATTGTGCACCATGATGACAAAGGGGATGGAGAATTGTGATGAAACTGGTCCTGGAGCATTGTGATAACAAAAGCCATGAAGCATTGTGATGACAGGCATCATGGAGCATTGTGAAGAAAGGGGACATGGGGTATTGTAATGACACTAGAGAAATATGATGAAAATGGTCAGCGAGCATAGTGATTAAAGTGGTCATTGAGAATTGTGATGAAAAGCGACATAGAGCATTGTGATGACAAAGGTCATGGAGAACTGTGATGACCAGGGTCATGTAGCATTGTGATGACACGGCCATGGAACATTGTGATGACAAGAATTCTGGAGCATTGGGATGACAATGGCCATGGAGCATTGTGATGACACGGTCAAGGAACATTGTGATGAGAAGAATTCTGGAGCATTGTCATGACAAGGGCCATGGAGCATTGTGATGACACGGTCATGGAACATTGTGATGACAAGAATTCTGGAGCATTATGATGACAATGGCCATGGAGCATTGTGATGATACCGTCATGGAACATTGTGATGAGAAGAATTCTGGAGCATTGTCATGACAAGGGCCACGGAGCATTGTGATGACACGGTCATGGAACATTGTGATGACAAGAATTCTGGAGCATTGTGGTGAAAGGGTATGGAGCATTGTGATTAAAGGTGACAAGGTACATTGTGATGATATGGGAAGAGAATTCTGTGATGAGACAGGACATGGAATATTGTGACCAAAACTGTCATGGAACATTGGGCTGACAGGGATTATGGAGCTCTTTGGTAAGAGAGGCCCTGGAGATTTGTGATGGCAGGCATCATGGGGCATTGTGTTGACACCGGTCTTGGAGCATTGTGATGAAAGGCGTCATGGAGCATTGTGATTACAGGGGCCATGGAGCATTGTGAATTCAAAGGCTACGGAGCATTGAGATGACAGGTTTCATGGAGCACTGTGATGAATGTGATCTTGGATCATTGTGATGACAAGTGTCCTGGAACCTTGTGATGACACGGTTCATGGAGCATTGTGATGACAAGGACCATGGCAAATTGTGATGACATCTGTCATGGGGCATTGTGATGACAGTGGTCATCTAGATTTGCGATGAAAGGTATCATGGAGCACTGTGATAACAGGGGCCATGGAACATTGTGATGACAAAGGCCATGGAGCATTGTGATGACACGGTCATGGAACATTGTGATGATAAGAATTCTGGAGCATTGTGGTGAAGGGGTGTGGAGCATTGTGATTAAAGGTGACAAGGAACATTGTGATGATAAGGGCAGAGAACTCTGTGATGAGACAGGACATGGAGTATTGTGACGAAAAGTGTCATGGAACATTGTGCTGACAGGGATCATGGAGCTCTTTGGTAAGAGAGGCCCTGGAGATTTGTGATGGCAGGCATCATGGGGCATTGTGTTGACACCAGTCTTGGAGCATTGTGATGAAAGGCGTCATGGAGCATTGTGATGACACGGCCATGGAACATTGTGATGACAAGAATTCTGGAGCATTGTGCTGACAAGGGCCATGGAGCATTGTGATGACACGGTCATGGAACATTGTGATGACAAGAATTCTGGAGCATTGTGGTGAAAGGGTATGGACCATTGTGATTAAAGGTGACAAGGAACTTTGTGATGATATGGGCAGAAAACCCTGTGATGAGACAGGACATGGAGTATTGTGACGAAAACTGTCATGGAACATTGTGCTGACAGGGATCATGGAGCTCTTTGGTAAGCGAGGCCCTGGAGATTTGTGATGGCAGGCATCATGGGGCATTGTGTTGACAGCGCTCTTGGAGCATTGTGATGAAAGGCGTCATGGAGCATTGTGATTACTGGGTCCATGGAGCAATGTGAATTCAAAGGCTATGGAGCATTGAGATGACAGGTTTCATGGAGCACTGTGATGAATGTGATCTTGGATCATTGTGATGACAAGTGTCCTGGAACCTTGTGATGACACGGTTCATGGAGCATTGTGATGACAAGGACCATGGCAAATTGTGATGACATCTGTCATGGGGCATTGTGATGACAGTGGTCATCTAGATTTGCGATGAAAGGTATCATGGAGCACTGTGATAACAGGGGCCATGGAACATTGTGATGACAAAGGCCATGGAGCATTGTGATGACAAGTGTCATGGGGCATTTTGATGACATTGACATGGAGCATTATGATGACAAGAGTTCTGGAGCATGTTGATGACAAGGGCATGGAGCATTGTGATGACAGGGCCCACGGAGCTTTGTGATGAAAAGGGCAGGGTACATTGTGATGACAGGGTTCATGGAGCATTGTGATGAAAGGGGCCATGGAGCATTGAGATGAGAGCCGTTATGAGGCATGGTGATGACAGTGGTCATGGAGCATTGTGATGAAAGAGATCATGGAGCAATATGATAACAGGGGCCATGGAGCATTGTGATGACAGGGGTATTGCAGCATTGTGATGGAAGTAGACATGGATCATTGTGATGACATGTGTCCTGGAACACTGTGATGACACGGTTCATCGAGTATTGTGATGACAAGGGTCATAGCGAATTGTGATGACAAGTGTCATGGGGCATTGTGATGACATTGATCATCTAGGAATTGTGATGAAAGGTATCGTGGAGCACTGTGATGACTGGGGGCATGAAGCACTGTGATGAAAATTGTCCTGGATTATTGTGATGACAGCAGTCATGGAGAATTGTGATGACAGGGATTATGCAGCATTGTGTTGACAAGGGTATGGACTATTGTGATGACAATGGTCATGGAGCAATGTGATGAAAGTATTCATGGAACATCGTGATGAAAAGTGCATGGGAGCATTGTGACGATAAAGGCCATGGAGTATTGTGATGACTAGTGTCATGGAGCATTTTAATGAAAGGTTTCATTGTGCACCATGATGACAAAGGGGATGGAGAATTGTGATGAAACTGGTCCTGGAGCATTGTGATAACAAAAGCCATGGAGCATTGTGATGACAGGCATCATGGAGCATTGTGAAGAAAGGGGCCATGGGGTATTGTAATGACACTAGAGAAATATGATGAAAATGGTCAGCGAGCATAGTGATTAAAGTGGTCATTGAGAATTGTGATGAAAAGCGACATAGAGCATTGTGATGACAAAGGTCATGGAGAACTGTGATGACCAGGGTCATGTAGCATTGTGATGACACGGTCATGGAACATTGTAATGACAAGAATTCTGGAGCATTGTGCTGACTAGGGCCATGGACCATTGTGATGACATGGTCATGGAACATTGTGATGACAATAATTCTGGAGCATTGTGATGACAAGTGTCATGGAGCATTGTGATGACACGGTCATGGAACATTGTGATGACAAGAATTCTGCAGCATTGCGATGACAAGTGCCATGGAGCATTGTGATGACACGGTCATGGAACATTGTCATGAGAAGAATTCTGGAGCATTGTGCTGACAAGGGCCATGGAGCATTGTGATGACAGGGCCATGGAACATTGTGATGACAAGAATTCGGGAGCATTGTGATGACAATGGCCATGGAGCATTGTGATGACACGGTCATGGAACATTGTGATGACAATAATTCTGGAGCATTATGATGACAAGGGCGATGGAGCATTGTGATGGCAGGGCCATGGGACATTGGGATGACAAGAATTCGGGAGCATTGTGATGACAATGGCCATGGAGCATTGTGATGACACCTTCATGGAGCATTGTGATGAGAAGAATTCTGGAGCATTGTCATGACAAGGGCCATGGAGCATTGTGATGACACGGTCATGGAACATTGTGATGACAAGAATTCTGGAGCATTGTGATGACAAGGGCCATGGAGCATGGTGATGACACGGTCATGGAACATTGTGATGACAAGAATTCTGGAGCATTGTGCTGACAAGGGCCATGGAGCATTGTGATGACACGGTCATGGAACATTGTGATGACAAGAATTCTGGAGCATTCTGATGAAAAAGGCGATGGAGCATTGTGATGACACGGTCATGGATCATTGTGATGACAAGATTTCTGGAGCATTGTGGTGAAAGGGTATCGAGCATTGTGATTAAAGTTGACAAGGAACATTGTGATGATATGGGCAGAGAACTCTGTGATGAGAAAGAACATGGAGTATTGTGACGAAAACTGTCATGGAACATTGTGCTGACAGGGATCATGGAGCTCTTTGGTAAGAGAGGCCCTGGAGATTTGTGATGGCAGGCATCATGGGGCATTGTGTTGACAGCGGTCTTGGAGCATTGTGATGAAAGGCGTCATGGAGCATTGTGATTACAGGGGCCATGGAGCATTGTGAATTCAAAGGCTATGGAGCATTGAGATGACAGGTTTCATGGAGCACTGTGATGAATGTGATCTTGGATCATTGTGATGACAAGTGTCCTGGAACCTTGTGATGACACGTTTCATGGAGCATTGTGATGACAAGGACCATGGCAAATTGTGATGACATCTGTCATGGGGCATTGTGATGACAGTGGTCATCAAGATTTTTGATGAAAGGTATCATGGAGCACTGTGATAACAGGGGCCATGGAACATTGTGATGACAAAGGCCATGGAGCATTGTGATGACAAGTGTCATGGGGCATTTTGATGACATTGGCATGGAGCATTATGATGACAAGAGTTCTGGAGCATGTTGATGACAAGGGCATGGAGCATTGTGATGACAGGGCCCACCGAGCTTTGTGATGAAAAGGGCAGGGTATATTGTGATGACAGGGTTCATGGAGCATTGTGATGAAAGGGGGCCATGGAGCATTGAGATGAGAGCCGTTATGAGGCATGGTGATGACAGTGGTCATGGAGCATTGTGATGAAAGAGATCATGGAGCAATATGATAACAGGGGCCATGGAGCATTGTGATGACAGGGGTATTGCAGCATTGTGATGGAAGTAGACATGGATCATTGTGATGACATGTGTCCTGGAACACTGTGATGACACGGTTCATCGAGTACTGTGATGACAAGGGTCATAGCGAATTGTGATGACAAGTGTCATGGGGCATTGTGATGACATTGATCATCTAGGAATTGTGATGAAAGGTATCGTGGAGCACTGTGATGACTGGGGGCATGAAGCACTGTGATGAAAATTGTCCTGGATTATTTTGATGACAGCAGTCATGGAGAATTGTGATGACAGGGATTATGCAGCATTGAGTTGACAAGGGTATGGACTATTGTGATGACAATGGTCATGGAGCAATGTGATGAAAGTATTCATGGAACATCGTGATGAAAAGTGCATGGGAGCATTGTGACTATAAAGGCCATGGAATATTGTGATGACTAGTGTCATGGATCATTTTAATGAAAGGTTTCATTGTGCACCATGATGACAAAGGGGATGGAGAATTGTGATGAAACTGGTCCTGGAGCATTGTGATAACAAAAGCCATGAAGCATTGTGATGACAGGCATCATGGAGCATTGTGAAGAAAGGGGCCATGGGGTATTGTAATGACACTAGAGAAATATGATGAAAATGGTCAGCGAGCATAGGGATTAAAGTGGTCATTGAGAATTGTGATGAAAAGCGACATAGAGCATTGTGATGACAAAGGTCATGGAGAACTGTGATGACCAGGGTCATGTAGCATTGTGATGACACGGCCATGGAACATTGTGATGACAAGAATTCTGGAGCATTGGGATGACAATGGCCATGGAGCATTGTGATGACACGGTCATGGAACATTGTGATGAGAAGTATTCTGGAGCATTGTCATGACTAGGGCCATGGAGCATTGTGATGACACGGTCATGCAACATTGTGATGACAAGAATTCTGGAGCATTATGATGACAATGGCCATGGAGCATTGTGATGACACCGTCATGGAACATTGTGATGAGAAGAATTCTGGAGCATTGTCATGACAATGGCCACGGAGCATTGTGATGACACGGTCATGGAACATTGTGATGACAAGAATTCTGGAGCATTGTGGTGAAAGGGTATGGAGCATTGTGATTAAAGGTGACAAGGTACATTGTGATGATATGGGAAGAGAATTCTGTGATGAGACAGGACATGGAATATTGTGACGAAAACTGTCATGGAACATTGTGCTGACAGGGATCATGGAGCTCTTTGGTAAGAGAGGCCCTGGAGATTTGTGATGGCAGGCATCATGGGGCATTGTGTTGACACCGGTCTTGGAGCATTGTGATGAAAGGCGTCATGGAGCACTGTGATTACAGGGGCCATGGAGCATTGTGAATTCAAAGGCTACGGAGCATTGAGATGACAGGTTTCATGGAGCACTGTGATGAATGTGATCTTGGATCATTGTGATGACAAGTGTCCTGGAACCTTGTGATGACACGGTTCATGGAGCATTGTGATGACAAGGACCATGGCAAATTGTGATGACATCTGTCATGGGGCATTGTGATGACAGTGGTCATCTAGATTTGCGATGAAAGGTATCATGGAGCACTGTGATAACAGGGGCCATGGAACATTGTGATGACAAAGGCCATGGAGCATTGTGATGACACGGTCATGGAACATTGTGATGATAAGAATTATGGAGCATTGTGGTGAAGGGGTGTGGAGCATTGTGATTAAAGGTGACAAGGAACATTGTGATGATAAGGGCAGAGAACTCTGTGATGAGACAGGACATGGAGTATTGTGACGAAAAGTGTCATGGAACATTGTGCTGACAGGGATCATGGAGCTCTTTGGTAAGAGAGGCCCTGGAGATTTGTGATGGCAGGCATCATGGGGCATTGTGTTGACACCAGTCTTGGAGCATTGTGATGAAAGGCGTCATGGAGCATTGTGATGACACGGCCATGGAACATTGTGATGACAAGAATTCTGGAGCATTGTGCTGACAAGGGCCATGGAGCATTGTGATGACACGGTCATGGAACATTGTGATGACAAGAATTCTGGAGCATTATGATGACAAGGGCCATGGAGCATAGTGATGACACGGCCATGGAACATTGTGATGACAAGAATTCTGGAGCATTTTGCTGACAATGGCCATGGAGCATTGTGATGACACGGTCATGGAACATTGTGATGACAAGAATTCTGGAGCATTCTGATGACAAAGGCAATGGAGCATTGTGATGACACGGTCATGGAACATTGTGATGACAAGAATTCTGGAGCATTCTGATGACAAGCGCCATAGAGCATTGTGATGACACGTTCATGGAATATAGTAATGACAAGAATTCTGGAGCAGTATGATGACAAGGGCCATGGAGCATTGTGATGACACGGCCATGGAACATTTTGATGACACGGTCATGGAACATTGTGATGACAAGAATTCTGGAGCATTATGATGACAAGGGCCATGGAGCATTGTGATGACACGGTCATGGAACATTGTGATGAGAAGAATTCTGGAGTATTGTCATGACAAGGGCCATGGAGCATTGTGATGACACGGTCATGGAACATTGTGATGAGAAGAATTCTGGAGCATTGTCATGACAAGGGCCATGGAGCATTGTGATGACACGGCCATGGAACATTGTGATGACAAGAATTCTGGAGAATTGTGATGACAAGGGCGATGGAGAATTGTGATGACACTGCCATGGAACATTGTGATGACAAGAATTCTGGAGCATTTTGCTGACAATGGCCATGGAGCATTGTGATGACACGGTCATGGAACATTGTGATGACAAGAATTCTGGAGCATTCTGATGACAAAGGCAATGGAGCATTGTGATGATACGGTCATGGAACATTGTGATGACAAGAATTCTGGAGCATTATGATGACAAGGGCCATGGAGCATTGTGATGACAAGGCCATGGAACAATGTGATGACAAGAATTCTGGAACATTGTTATGACAAGTGCCATGGAGCATTGTGATGACACGGTATGGAACATTGTGATGACAAGAATTCTGGAGCATTGTGCTGATGACGGCCATGGAGCATTGTGATGACACAGTCAAGGAACATTGCGATGAAAAAGATTTCTGGAGCATTGTGATGAAAGGGCTTGGAGCATTGTGATTAAAGGTGACAAGGAACATTGTGATGATATGGGCAGAGAACTCTGTGATGACAGTGGTCTTGCAGTATTGTGACGAAAAGTGTCATGGAACATTCTGCTGACAGCGATCATGGAGCTTTTTGGTAAGAGAGTCTATGGAGATTTGTGATGTCAGGCGTCATGGGGCATTGTGTTGAGAGTGGTCTTGGAGCATTGTGATGAAAATGGTCATGGAGCACTGTGATTACAGGGGCCATGGAGCATTGTGAATGCAAAGGCTATGGAGCATTGAGATGACAGGGTTCATGGAGCACTGTGATGAATGTGATCTTGGATCATTGTGATGACAAGTGTCCTGGAACCTTGTGATGACACGGTTCATGGAGCATTGTGATGACAAGGACCATGGCGAATTGTGATGACATCTGTCATGGGGCATTTAGATGACAGTGGTCATCTAGATTTGCGATGAAAGGTATCATGGAGCACTGTGATGACAGGGGCCATGGAACATTGTGATGACAAAGGCCATGGAGCATTGTGATGACAAGTGTCATGGGGCATTTTGATGACATTGGCATGGAGCATTATGATGACAAGATTTCTGGAGCATTTTGATGACAAAGGCATGGAGCATTGTGATGACAGGGCCCACGGAGCTTTGTGATGAAAAGGGCACGGTACATTGTGATGACAGGGTTCATGGAGCATTGTGATGAAAGGGGCCATGGAGCATTGAGATGAGAGCTGTTATGAGGCATGGTGATGACAGTGGTCATGGAGCATTGTGATGAAAGAGATCATGGAGCAATATGATATCAGGGGCCATGGAGCATTGTGATGACAGGGGTATTGGAGCATTGTGATGGAAGTAGACATGGATCATTGTGATGACATGTGTCCTGGAACACTGTCATGACACGGTTCATCGAGTATTGTGATGAAAAGGGTCATAGCGAATTGTGATGACAAGTGTCATGGGGCATTGTGTGACATTGATCATCTAGGAATTGTGATGAAAGGTATCATGGAGCACTGTGATGAAAATTGTCCTGGATTATTGTGATGACAGCAGTCATGGAGAATTGTGATGACAGGGATTATGCAGCATTGAGTTGACAAGGGTATGGACTATTGTGATGACAATGGTCATGGAGCAATGTGATGAAAGTATTCATGGAACATCGTGATGAAAAGTGCATGGGAGCATTGTGACGATAAAGGCCATGGAGTATTGTGATGACTAGTGTCATGGAGCATTTTAATGAAAGGTTTCATTGTGCACCATGATGACAAAGGGGATGGAGAATTGTGATGAAACTGGTCCTGGAGCATTGTGATAACAAAAGCCATGAAGCATTGTGATGACAGGCATCATGGAGCATTGTGAAGAAAGGGGCCATGGGGTATTGTAATGACACTAGAGAAATATGATGAAAATGGTCAGCGAGCATAGTGATTAAAGTGGTCATTGAGAATTGTGATGAAAAGCGACATAGAGCATTGTGATGACAAAGGTCATGGAGAACTGTGATGACCAGGGTCATGTAGCATTGTGATGACACGGCCATGGAACATTGTGATGACAAGAATTCTGGAGCATTGGGATGACAATGGCCATGGAGCATTGTGATGACACGGTCAAGGAACATTGTGATGAGAAGAATTCTGGAGCATTGTCATGACAAGGGCCATGGAGCATTGTGATGACACGGTCATGGAACATTGTGATGACAAGAATTCTGGAGCATTATGATGACAATGGCCATGGAGCATTGTGATGACACCGTCATGGAACATTGTGATGAGAAGAATTCTGGAGCATTGTCATGACAAGGGCCACGGAGCATTGTGATGACACGGTCATGGAACATTGTGATGACAAGAATTCTGGAGCATTGTGGTGAAAGGGTATGGAGCATTGTGATTAAAGGTGACAAGGTACATTGTGATGATATGGGAAGAGAATTCTGTGATGAGACAGGACATGGAATATTGTGACGAAAACTGTCATGGAACATTGGGCTGACAGGGATCATGGAGCTCTTTGGTAAGAGAGGCCCTGGAGATTTGTGATGGCAGGCATCATGGGGCATTGTGTTGACACCGGTCTTGGAGCATTGTGATGAAAGGCGTCATGGAGCATTGTGATTACAGGGGCCATGGAGCATTGTGAATTCAAAGGCTACGGAGCATTGAGATGACAGGTTTCATGGAGCACTGTGATGAATGTGATCTTGGATCATTGTGATGACAAGTGTCCTGGAACCTTGTGATGACACGGTTCATGGAGCATTGTGATGACAAGGACCATGGCAAATTGTGATGACATCTGTCATGGGGCATTGTGATGACAGTGGTCATCTAGATTTGCGATGAAAGGTATCATGGAGCACTGTGATAACAGGGGCCATGGAACATTGTGATGACAAAGGCCATGGAGCATTGTGATGACACGGTCATGGAACATTGTGATGATAAGAATTCTGGAGCATTGTGGTGAAGGGGTGTGGAGCATTGTGATTAAAGGTGACAAGGAACATTGTGATGATAAGGGCAGAGAACTCTGTGATGAGACAGGACATGGAGTATTGTGACGAAAAGTGTCATGGAACATTGTGCTGACAGGGATCATGGAGCTCTTTGGTAAGAGAGGCCCTGGAGATTTGTGATGGCAGGCATCATGGGGCATTGTGTTGACACCAGTCTTGGAGCATTGTGATGAAAGGCGTCATGGAGCATTGTGATGACACGGCCATGGAACATTGTGATGACAAGAATTCTGGAGCATTGTGCTGACAAGGGCCATGGAGCATTGTGATGACACGGTCATGGAACATTGTGATGACAAGAATTCTGGAGCATTGTGGTGAAAGGGTATGGACCATTGTGATTAAAGGTGACAAGGAACTTTGTGATGATATGGGCAGAAAACCCTGTGATGAGACAGGACATGGAGTATTGTGACGAAAACTGTCATGGAACATTGTGCTGACAGGGATCATGGAGCTCTTTGGTAAGCGAGGCCCTGGAGATTTGTGATGGCAGGCATCATGGGGCATTGTGTTGACAGCGCTCTTGGAGCATTGTGATGAAAGGCGTCATGGAGCATTGTGATTACTGGGTCCATGGAGCAATGTGAATTCAAAGGCTATGGAGCATTGAGATGACAGGTTTCATGGAGCACTGTGATGAATGTGATCTTGGATCATTGTGATGACAAGTGTCCTGGAACCTTGTGATGACACGGTTCATGGAGCATTGTGATGACAAGGACCATGGCAAATTGTGATGACATCTGTCATGGGGCATTGTGATGACAGTGGTCATCTAGATTTGCGATGAAAGGTATCATGGAGCACTGTGATAACAGGGGCCATGGAACATTGTGATGACAAAGGCCATGGAGCATTGTGATGACAAGTGTCATGGGGCATTTTGATGACATTGACATGGAGCATTATGATGACAAGAGTTCTGGAGCATGTTGATGACAAGGGCATGGAGCATTGTGATGACAGGGCCCACGGAGCTTTGTGATGAAAAGGGCAGGGTACATTGTGATGACAGGGTTCATGGAGCATTGTGATGAAAGGGGCCATGGAGCATTGAGATGAGAGCCGTTATGAGGCATGGTGATGACAGTGGTCATGGAGCATTGTGATGAAAGAGATCATGGAGCAATATGATAACAGGGGCCATGGAGCATTGTGATGACAGGGGTATTGCAGCATTGTGATGGAAGTAGACATGGATCATTGTGATGACATGTGTCCTGGAACACTGTGATGACACGGTTCATCGAGTATTGTGATGACAAGGGTCATAGCGAATTGTGATGACAAGTGTCAGGGGGCATTGTGATGACATTGATCATCTAGGAATTGTGATGAAAGGTATCGTGGAGCACTGTGATGACTGGGGGCATGAAGCACTGTGATGAAAATTGTCCTGGATTATTGTGATGACAGCAGTCATGGAGAATTGTGTTGACAGGGATTATGCAGCATTGTGTTGACAAGGGTATGGACTATTGTGATGACAATGGTCATGGAGCAATGTGATGAAAGTATTCATGGAACATTGTGATGAAAAGTGCATGGGAGCATTGTGACGATAAAGGCCATGGAGTATTGTGATGACTAGTGTCATGGAGCATTTTAATGAAAGGTTTCATTGTGCACCATGATGACAAAGGGGATGGAGAATTGTGATGAAACTGGTCCTGGAGCATTGTGATAACAAAAGCCATGGAGCATTGTGATGACAGGCATCATGGAGCATTGTGAAGAAAGGGGCCATGGGGTATTGTAATGACACTAGAGAAATATGATGAAAATGGTCAGCGAGCATAGTGATTAAAGTGGTCATTGAGAATTGTGATGAAAAGCGACATAGAGCATTGTGATGACAAAGGTCATGGAGAACTGTGATGACCAGGGTCATGTAGCATTGTGATGACACGGTCATGGAACATTGTAATGACAAGAATTCTGGAGCATTGTGCTGACTAGGGCCATGGACCATTGTGATGACATGGTCATGGAACATTGTGATGACAATAATTCTGGAGCATTGTGATGACAAGTGTCATGGAGCATTGTGATGACACGGTCATGGAACATTGTGATGACAAGAATTCTGCAGCATTGCGATGACAAGTGCCATGGAGCATTGTGATGACACGGTCATGGAACATTGTCATGAGAAGAATTCTGGAGCATTGTGCTGACAAGGGCCATGGAGCATTGTGATGACAGGGCCATGGAGCATTGTGATGACAAGAATTCGGGAGCATTGTGATGACAATGGCCATGGAGCATTGTGATGACACGGTCATGGAACATTGTGATGACAATAATTCTGGAGCATTATGATGACAAGGGCGATGGAGCATTGTGATGGCAGGGCCATGGGACATTGGGATGACAAGAATTCGGGAGCATTGTGATGACAATGGCCATGGAGCATTGTGATGACACCTTCATGGAGCATTGTGATGAGAAGAATTCTGGAGCATTGTCATGACAAGGGCCATGGAGCATTGTGATGACACGGTCATGGAACATTGTGATGACAAGAATTCTGGAGCATTGTGATGACAAGGGCCATGGAGCATGGTGATGACACGGTCATGGAACATTGTGATGACAAGAATTCTGGAGCATTGTGCTGACAAGGGCCATGGAGCATTGTGATGACACGGTCATGGAACATTGTGATGACAAGAATTCTGGAGCATTCTGATGAAAAAGGCGATGGAGCATTGTGATGACACGGTCATGGATCATTGTGATGACAAGATTTCTGGAGCATTGTGGTGAAAGGGTATCGAGCATTGTGATTAAAGTTGACAAGGAACATAGTGATGATATGGGCAGAGAACTCTGTGATGAGAAAGAACATGGAGTATTGTGACGAAAACTGTCATGGAACATTGTGCTGACAGGGATCATGGAGCTCTTTGGTAAGAGAGGCCCTGGAGATTTGTGATGGCAGGCATCATGGGGCATTGTGTTGACAGCGGTCTTGGAGCATTGTGATGAAAGGCGTCATGGAGCATTGTGATTACAGGGGCCATGGAGCATTGTGAATTCAAAGGCTATGGAGCATTGAGATGACAGGTTTCATGGAGCACTGTGATGAATGAGATCTTGGATCATTGTGATGACAAGTGTCCTGGAACCTTGTGATGACACGTTTCATGGAGCATTGTGATGACAAGGACCATGGCAAATTGTGATGACATCTGTCATGGGGCATTGTGATGACAGTGGTCATCAAGATTTTTGATGAAAGGTATCATGGAGCACTGTGATAACAGGGGCCATGGAACATTGTGATGACAAAGGCCATGGAGCATTGTGATGACAAGTGTCATGGGGCATTTTGATGACATTGGCATGGAGCATTATGATGACAAGAGTTCTGGAGCATGTTGATGACAAGGGCATGGAGCATTGTGATGACAGGTCCCACCGAGCTTTGTGATGAAAAGGGCAGGGTATATTGTGATGACAGTGTTCATGGAGCATTGTGATGAAAGGGGGCCATGGAGCATTGAGATGAGAGCCGTTATGAGGCATGGTGATGACAGTGGTCATGGAGCATTGTGATGAAAGAGATCATGGAGCAATATGATAACAGGGGCCATGGAGCATTGTGATGACAGGGGTATTGCAGCATTGTGATGGAAGTAGACATGGATCATTGTGATGACATGTGTCCTGGAACACTGTGATGACACGGTTCATCGAGTACTGTGATGACAAGGGTCATAGCGAATTGTGATGACAAGTGTCATGGGGCATTGTGATG
Source organism: Balaenoptera acutorostrata (assembly GCF_949987535.1). NCBI lineage: Eukaryota > Metazoa > Chordata > Mammalia > Artiodactyla > Balaenopteridae > Balaenoptera > Balaenoptera acutorostrata. The sequence goes on along the minus strand of NW_026646025.1, from coordinate 1,643,410 downwards.
ACATTGATCATCTAGGAATTGTGATGAAAGGTATCGTGGAGAACTGTGATGACTGGGGGCATGAAGCACTGTGATGAAAATTGTCCTGGATTATTGTGATGACAGCAGTCATGGCGAATTGTGATGACAGGGATTATGCAGCATTGTGTTGACAAGGGTATGGACTATTGTGATGACAATGGTCATGGAGCAATGTGATGAAAGTATTCATGGAACTTCGTGATGTAAAGTGCATGGGAGCATTGTGACGATAAAGGCCATGGAGTATTGTGATGACTAGTGTCATGGAGCATTTTAATGAAAGGTTTCATTGTGCACCATGATGACAAAGGGGATGGAGAATTGTGATGAAACTGGTCCTGGAGCATTGTGATAACAAAAGCCATGGAGCATTGTGATGACAGGCATCATGGAGCATTGTAAAGAAAGGGGCCATGGGGTATTGTAATGACACGAGAGAAATATGATGAAAATGGTCAGCGAGCATAGTGATTAAAGTGGTCATTGAGAATTGTGATGAAAAGCGACATAGAGCATTGTGATGACAAAGGTCATGGAAAACTGTGATGACCAGGGTCATGTAGCATTGTGATGACACGGTCATGGAACATTGTGATGACAAGAATTCTGGAGCATTGTGGTGAAAGGGTATGGAGCATTGTGATTAAAGGTGACAAGGAACATTGTGATGATATGGGATGAGAATTCTGTGATGAGACAGGACATGGAGTATTGTGACGAAAACTGTCATGGAACATTGGGCTGACAGGGATCATGGAGCTCTTTGGTAAGCGAGGCCCTGGAGATTTGTGATGGCAGGCATCATGGGGCATTGTGTTGACAGCGCTCTTGGAGCATTGTGATGAAAGGCGTCATGGAGCATTGTGATTACTGGGTCCATGGAGCAATGTGAATTCAAAGGCTATGGAGCATTGAGATGACAGGTTTCATGGAGCACTGTGATGAATGTGATCTTGGATCATTGTGATGACAAGTGTCCTGGAACCTTGTGATGACACGTTTCATGGAGCATTGTGATGACAAGGACCATGGCAAATTGTGATGACATCTGTCATGGGGCATTGTGATGACAGTGGTCATCTAGATTTGCGATGAAAGGTATCATGGAGCACTGTGATAACAGGGGCCATGGAACATTGTGATGACAATGGCCATGGATCATTGTGATGACAAGTGTCATGGGGCATTTTGATGACATTGGCATGGAGCATTATGATGACAAGAGTTCTGGAGCATGTTGATGACAAGGGCATGGAGCATTGTGATGACAGGGCCCACCGAGCTTTGTGATGAAAAGGGCAGGGTACATTGTGATGACAGGGTTCATGGAGCATTGTGATGAAAGGGGCCATGGAGCATTGAGATGAGAGCCGTTATGAGGCATGGTGATGACAGTGGTCATGGAGCATTGTGATGAAAGAGATCATGGAGCAATATGATTACAGGGGCCATGGAGCATTGTGATGACAGGGGTATTGGAGCATTGTGATGGAAGTAGACATGGATCATTGTGATGACATGTGTCCTGGAACACTGTGATGACACGGTTCATTGAGTATTGTGATGACAAGGGTCATAGCGAATTGTGATGACAAGTGTCATGGGGCATTGTGATGACATTGATCATCTAGGAATTGTGATGAAAGGTATCGTGGAGCACTGTGATGACTGGGGGCATGAAGCACTGTGATGAAAATTGTCCTGGATTATTGTGATGACAGCAGTCATGGAGAATTGTGATGACAGGGATTATGCAGCATTGTGTTGACAAGGGTATGGACTATTGTGATGACAATGGTCATGGAGCAATGTGATGAAAGTATTCATGGAACATCGTGATGAAAAGTGCATGGGAGCATTGTGACGATAAAGGCCATGGAGTATTGTGATGACTAGTGTCATGGAGCATTTTAATGAAAGGTTTCATTGTGCACCATGATGACAAAGGGGATGGAGAATTGTGATGAAACTGGTCCTGGAGCATTGTGATAACAAAAGCCATGGAGCATTGTGATGACAGGCATCATGGAGCATTGTGAAGAAAGGGGCCATGGGGTATTGTAATGACACTAGAGAAATATGATGAAAATGGTCAGCGAGCATAGTGATTAAAGTGGTCATTGAGAATTGTGATGAAAAGCGACATAGAGCATTGTGATGACAAAGGTCATGGAGAACTGTGATGACCAGGGTCATGTACCATTGTGATGACACGGTCATGGAACATTGTAATGACAAGAATTCTGGAGCATTGTGCTGACTAGGGCCATGGACCATTGTGATGACATGGTCATGGAACATTGTGATGACAATAATTCTGGAGCATTGTGATGACAAGTGTCATGGAGCATTGTGATGACACGGTCATGGAACATTGTGATGACAAGAATTCTGCAGCATTGCGATGACAAGTGCCATGGAGCATTGTGATGACACGGTCATGGAACATTGTCATGAGAAGAATTCTGGAGCATTGTGCTGACAAGGGCCATGGAGCATTGTGATGACAGGGCCATGGAACATTGTGATGACAAGTATTCGGGAGCATTGTGATGACAATCGCCATGGAGCATTGTGATGACACGGTCATGGAACATTGTGATGACAAGAATTCTGGAGCATTATGATGACAAGGGCGATGGAGCATTGTGATGGCAGGGCCATGGAACATTGGGATGACAAGAATTCGGGAGCATTGTGATGACAATGGCCATGGAGCATTGTGATGACACCTTCATGGAGCATTGTGATGAGAAGAATTCTGGAGCATTGTCATGACAAGGGCCATGGAGCATTGTGATGACACGGTCATGGAACATTGTGATGACAAGAATTCTGGAGCATTGTGATGACAAGGGCCATGGAGCATGGTGATGACATGGTCATGGAACATTGTGATGACAAGAATTCTGGAGCATTGTGCTGACAAGGGCCATGGAGCATTGTGATGACACGGTCATGGAACATTGTGATGACAAGAATTCTGGAGCATTCTGATGAAAAAGGCGATGGAGCATTGTGATGACACGGTCATGGATCATTGTGATGACAAGATTTCTGGAGCATTGTGGTGAAAGGGTATCGAGCATTGTGATTAAAGTTGACAAGGAACATTGTGATGATATGGGCAGAGAACTCTGTGATGAGAAAGAACATGGAGTATTGTGACGAAAACTGTCATGGAACATTGTGCTGACAGGGATCATGGAGCTCTTTGGTAAGAGAGGCCCTGGAGATTTGTGATGGCAGGCATCATGGGGCATTGTGTTGACAGCGGTCTTGGAGCATTGTGATGAAAGGCGTCATGGAGCATTGTGATTACAGGGGCCATGGAGCATTGTGAATTCAAAGGCTATGGAGCATTGAGATGACAGGTTTCATGGAGCACTGTGATGAATGTGATCTTGGATCATTGTGATGACAAGTGTCCTGGAACCTTGTGATGACACGTTTCATGGAGCATTGTGATGACAAGGACCATGGCAAATTGTGATGACATCTGTCATGGGGCATTGTGATGACAGTGGTCATCAAGATTTGCGATGAAAGGTATCATGGAGCACTGTGATAACAGGGGCCATGGAACATTGTGATGACAAAGGCCATGGAGCATTGTGATGACAAGTGTCATGGGGCATTTTGATGACATTGGCATGGAGCATTATGATGACAAGAGTTCTGGAGCATGTTGATGACAAGGGCATGGAGCATTGTGATGACAGGGCCCACCGAGCTTTGTGATGAAAAGGGCAGGGTATATTGTGATGACAGGGTTCATGGAGCATTGTGATGAAAGGGGGCCATGGAGCATTGAGATGAGAGCCGTTATGAGGCATGGTGATGACAGTGGTCATGGAGCATTGTGATGAAAGAGATCATGGAGCAATATGATAACAGGGGCCATGGAGCATTGTGATGACAGGGGTATTGCAGCATTGTGATGGAAGTAGACATGGATCATTGTGATGACATGTGTCCTGGAACACTGTGATGACACGGTTCATCGAGTACTGTGATGACAAGGGTCATAGCGAATTGTGATGACAAGTGTCATGGGGCATTGTGATGACATTGATCATCTAGGAATTGTGATGAAAGGTATCGTGGAGCACTGTGATGACTGGGGGCATGAAGCACTGTGATGAAAATTGTCCTGGATTATTGTGATGACAGCAGTCATGGCGAATTGTGATGACAGGGATTATGCAGCATTGTGTTGACAAGGGTATGGACTATTGTGATGACAATGGTCATGGAGCAATGTGATGAAAGTATTCATGGAACATCGTGATGTAAAGTGCATGGGAGCATTGTGACGATAAAGGCCATGGAGTATTGTGATGACTAGTGTCATGGAGCATTTTAATGAAAGGTTTCATTGTGCACCATGATGACAAAGGGGATGGAGAATTGTGATGAAACTGGTCCTGGAGCATTGTGATAACAAAAGCCATGGAGCATTGTGATGACAGGCATCATGGAGCATTGTAAAGAAAGGGGCCATGGGGTATTGTAATGACACGAGAGAAATATGATGAAAATGGTCAGCGAGCATAGTGATTAAAGTGGTCATTGAGAATTGTGATGAAAAGGGACATAGAGCATTGTGATGACAAAGGTCATGGAAAACTGTGATGACCAGGGTCATGTAGCATTGTGATGACACGGTCATGGAACATTGTGATGACAAGAATTCTGGAGCATTGTGGTGAAAGGGTATGGAGCATTGTGATTAAAGGTGACAAGGAACATTGTGATGATATGGGATGAGAATTCTGTGATGAGACAGGACATGGAGTATTGTGACGAAAACTCTCATGGAACATTGGGCTGACAGGGATCATGGAGCTCTTTGGTAAGAGAGGCCCTGGAGATTTGTGATGGCAGGCATCATGGGGCATTGTGTTGACACCGGTCTTGGAGCATTGTGATGAAAGGCGTCATGGAGCATTGTGATTACAGGGGCCATGGAGCATTGTGAATTCAAAGGCTATGGAGCATTGAGATGACAGGTTTCATGGAGCACTGTGATGAATGTGATCTTGGATCATTGTGATGACAAGTGTCCTGGAACCTTGTGATGACACGGTTCATGGAGCATTGTGATGACAAGGACCATGGCAAATTGTGATGACATCTGTCATGGGGCATTGTGATGACAGCGGTCATCTAGATTTGCGATGAAAGGTATCATGGAGCACTGTGATAACAGGGGCCATGGAACATTGTGATGACAAAGGCCATGGAGCATTGTGATGACAAGTGTCATGGGGCATTGTGATGACATTGACATGGAGCATTATGATGACAAGAGTTCTGGAGCATGTTGATGACAAGGGCATAGAGCATTGTGATGACAGGGCCCACGGAGCTTTGTGATGAAAAGGGCAGGGTATATTGTGATGACAGGGTTCATGGAGCATTGTGATGAAAGGGGCCATGGAGCATTGAGATGAGAGCCGTTATGAGGCATGGTGATGACAGTGATCATGGAGCATTGTGATGAAAGAGATCATGGAGCAATATGATAACAGGGGCCATGGAGCTTTGTGATGACAGGGGTATTGGAGCATTGTGATGGAAATAGACATGGATCATTGTGATGACATGTGTTCTGGAACACTGTGATGACACGGTTCATCGAGTATTGTGATGACAAGGGTCAGAGTGAATTGTGATGACAAGTGTCATGGGGCATTGTGATGACATTGATCATCTAAGAATTGTGATGAAATGTATCGTGGAGCACTGTGATGACTGGGGGCATGAAGCACTCTGATGAAAATTGTCCTGGATTATTGTGATGACAGCAGTCATGGAGAATTGTGATGACAGGGATTATGCAGCATTGTGTTGACAAGGGTATGGACTATTGTGATGACAATGGTCATGGAGCAATGTGATGACAGTATTGATGGAACATCGTGATGAAAAGTGCATGGGAGCATTGTGACGATAAAGGCCATGGAGTATTGTGATGACTAGTGTCATGGAGCATTTTAATGAAAGGTTTCATTGTGCACCATGATGACAAAGGGGATGGAGAATTGTGATGAAACTGGTCCTGGAGCATTGTGATAACAAAAGCCATGGAGCATTGTGATGACAGGCATCATGGAGCATTGTGAAGAAAGGGGCCATGGGGTATTGTAATGACACTAGAGAAATATGATGAAAATGGTCAGCGAGCATAGTGATTAAAGTGGTCATTGAGAATTGTGATGAAAAGCGACATAGAGCATTGTGATGACAAAGGTCATGGAGAACTGTGATGACCAGGGTCATGTAGCATTGTGATGACACGGTCATGGAACATTGTGATGACAAGAATTCTGGAGCATTGTGCTGACTAGGGCCATGGACCATTGTGATGACATGGTCATGGAACATTGTGATGACAAGAATTCTGGAGCATTCTGATGACAAAGGCGATGGAGCATTGTGATGACACGGTCATGGAACATTGTGATGACAAGAATTCTGCAGCATTGCGATGACAAGGGCCATGGAGCATTGTGATGACACGGTTATGTAACATTGTGATGACAACAATTCTGGAGCATTGCGATGACAAGGGCCATGGAGCATTGTGATGATACGGTCATGGAACATTGTGATGACAAGAATTCTGGAGCATTGCGATGACAAGGGCCATGTAGCATTGTGATGACACGGTCATGGAACATTGTGATGACAAGAATTCTGGAGCATTGTGATGACAAGGGCCATGGAGCATTGTGATGATACGGTCATGGAACATTGTGATGACAAGAATTCTGGAGCATTATGATGACAAGGGCCATGGAGCATTGTGAAGACACGGTCATGGAACATTGTGATGACAAGAATTCGGGAGCATTGTGATGACAATGGCCATTGAGCATTGTGATGACATGGTCATGGAACATTGTGATGACAACAATTCGGGAGCATTGTGATGACAATGGCCATGGAGCATTGTGATGACACGATCATGGACCATTGTGATGAGAAGAATTCTGGAGCATTGTCATGACAAGGGCCATGGAGCATTGTGATGACACGGTCATGGAACATTGTGATGACAATAATTCTGGAGCATTGTGATGACAAGGGCCATGGAGCATTGTGATGACACGGTCATGGAACATTGTGATGACAAGAATTCTGGAGCATTGTGCTGACAAGGGCCATTGAGCATTGTGATGACACGGTCATGGAACATTGTGATGACAAGAATTCTGGAGCATTCTGATGACAAAGGCGATGGAGCATTGTGATGACACGGTCATGGAACATTGTGATGACAAGAATTCTGGAGCATTGTGCTGACAAGGGCCATGGAGCATTGTTGTGACACGTTCATGGAACATTGTGATGACAAGAATTCTGGAGCATTATGATGACAAGGGCCATGGAGCATTGTGATGACACGGCCATGGAGCATTTTGATGACACGGTCATGGAACATTGTGATGAGAAAAATTCTGGAGCATTGTCATGAGAAGGGGCATGGAGCATTGTGATGACACGGTCATGGAACATTGTGATGACAAGAATTCTGGAGCATTGTGATGACAAGGGCCATGGAGCATTGTGATGACACGGTCATGGAACATTGTGATGATAAGAATTCTGGAGCATTGTGGTGAAGGAGTATGGAGCATTGTGATTAAAGGTGACAAGGAACATTGTGATGATAAGGGCAGAGAATTCTGTGATGAGACAGGACATAGAGTATTGTGACGAAAACTGTCATGGAACATTGTGCTGACAGGGATCATGGAGCTCTTTGGTAAGAGAGGCTCTGGAGATTTGTGATGGCAGGCATCATGGGGCATTGTGTTGACACCAGTCTTGGAGCATTGTGATGAAAGGCGTCATGGAGCATTGTGATGACACGGCCATGGAACATTGTGATGACAAGAATTCTGGAGCATTCTGCTGACAAGGGCCATGGAGCATTGTGATGACACGGTCATGGAACATTGTGATGACAAGAATTCTGGAGCATTGTGCTGACAAGGGCCATGGAGCATTGTGATGACATGTTCATGGAACATTGTGATGACAAGAATTCTGGAGCATTATAATGACTAGTGCCATGGAGCATTGTGATGACACGGCCATGGAACACTGTGATGACAAGAATTCTGGAGCATTGTGATGACAGTGCCCATGGAGCATTTTGATGACACGGTCATGGAACATTGTGATGAGAAAAATTCTGGAGCATTGTCATGAGAAGGGCCATGGACTATTGTGATGACACGGTCATGGAACATTGTGATTACAAGAATTCTGGAACATTGTGATGACAAGCGCCATGGAGCATTGTGATGACACGGTCATGGAACATTGTGATGACAAGAATTCTGGAGCATTGTGGTGAAAGGGTATGGAGCATTGTGATTAAAGGTGACAAGGAACATTGTGATGATATGGGCAGAGAACTCGGTGATGAGACAGGACATGGAGTATTGTGACGAAAACTGTCATGGAACATTGTGCTGACAGGGATCATGGAGCTCTTTGGTAAGAGAGGCCCTGGAGATTTGTGATGGCAGGCATCATGGGGCATTGTGTTGACACCGGACTTGGAGCATTGTGATGAAAGGCGTCATGGAGCATTGTGATTACAGGGGCCATGGAGCATGTGAATTCAAAGGCTATGGAGCATCGAGATGACAGGTTTCATGGAGCACTGTGATGAATGTGATCTTGGATCATTGTGATGACAAGTGTCCTGGAACCTTGTGATGACACGATTCATGGAGCATTGTGATGACAATGGCCATGGAGCATTGTGATGACACGGTCATGGAACATTGTGATGAGAAGAATTCTGGAGCATTGTCATGACAAGGGCCATGGAGCATTGTGATGACACGGCCATGGAACATTGTGATGACAAGAATTCTGGAGAATTGTGATGACAAGGTTCATGGAGAATTGTGATGACATGGCCATGGAACATTGTGATGACCAGAATTCTGGAGCATTGTGCTGACAAGGGCCATGGAGCATTGTGATGACACGGTCATGGAACATTGTGATGACAAGAATTCTGGAGCATTCTGATGACAAAGGCGATGGAGCATTGTGATGACACGGTCATGGAACATTGTGATGACAAGAATTCTGGAGCATTCTGATGACAAGTGCCATAGAGCATTGTGAAGACACATTCATGGAATATAGTAATGACAAGAATTCTGGAGCATTATGATGACAATGGTCATGGAGCAATGTGATGAAAGTATTCATGGAACATCGTGATGTAAAGTGCATGGGAGCATTGTGACGATAAAGGCCATGGAGTATTGTGATGACTAGTGTCATGGAGCATTTTAATGAAAGGTTTCATTGTGCACCATGATGACAAAGGGGATGGAGAATTGTGATGAAACTGGTCCTGGAGCATTGTGATAACAAAAGCCATGAAGCATTGTGATGACAGGCATCATGGAGCATTGTGAAGAAAGGGGCCATGGGGTATTGTAATGACACTAGAGAAATATGATGAAAATGGTCAGCGAGCATAGTGATTAAAGTGGTCATTGAGAATTGTGATGAAAAGCGACATAGAGCATTGTGATGACAAAGGTCATGGAGAACTGTGATGACCAGGGTCATGTAGCATTGTGATGACACGGTCATGGAACATTGTGATGAAAAGAATTCTGGAGCATTGTGCTGACTAGGGCCATGGACCATTGTGATGACATGGTCATGGAACATTGTGACGACAATAATTCTGGAGCATTGTGATGACAATGGTCATGGAGCATTGTGATGACACGGTCATGGAACATTGTGATGACAAGAATTCTGCAGCATTGCGATGACAAGGGCCATGGAGCATTGTGATGACACGGTCATGGAACATTTTGATGACAAGAATTCTGCAGCATTGCGATGACAAGTGCCATGGAGCATTGTGATGATACGGTCATGGAACATTGTGATGACAAGAATTCTGGAGCATTATGATGAGAAGGGCCATGGAGCATTGTGAAGACAGGGCCAGGGAACATTGTGATGACAAGAATTCGGGAGCATTGTGATGACAATGGCCATGGAGCATTGTGATGACACGGTCATGGAACATTATGATGAGAAGAATTCTTGAGCATTGTGATGACAAGGGCCATGGCAAATTGTGATGACATCTGTCATGGGGCATTGTGATGACAGTGGTCATCTAGATTTGCGATGAAAGGTATCATGGAGCACTGTGATAACAGGGTCCATGGAACATTGTGATGACAAAGGCCATGGAGCATTGTGATGACAAGTGTCATGGGGCATTTTGATGACATTGACATGGAGCATTATGATGACAAGAGTTCTGGAGCATGTTGAAGACAAGGGCATGGAGCATTGTGATGACAGGGCCCACGGAGCTTTGTGATGAAAAGGGCAGGGTACATTGTGATGACAGGGTTCATGGAGCATTGTGATGAAAGGGGCCATGGAGCATTGAGATGAGAGCCGTTATGAGGCATGGTGATGACAGTGGTCATGGAGCATTGTGATGAAAGAGATCATGGAGCAATATGATAACAGGGGCCATGGAGCATTGTGATGACACGGTCATGGAACATTGTGATGACAAGAATTCTGGAGCATTGTGATGACAAGGGCCATGGAGCATTGTGATGACACGGTCATGGAACATTGTGATGACAAGAATTCTGGAGCATTGTGCTGACAAGGGCCATGGAGCATTGTTGTGACACGTTCATGGAACATTGTGATGACAAGAATTCTGGAGCATTATGATGACAAGGGCCATGGAGCATTGTGATGACACGGCCATGGAGCATTTTGATGACACGGTCATGGAACATTGTGATGAGAAAAATTCTGGAGCATTGTCATGAGAAGGGCCATGGAGCATTGTGATGACACGGTCATGGAACATTGTGATGACAAGAATTCTGGAGCATTGTGATGACAAGGGCCATGGAGCATTGTGATGACACGGTCATGGAACATTGTGATGATAAGAATTCTGGAGCATTGTGGTGAAGGAGTATGGAGCATTGTGATTAAAGGTGACAAGGAACATTGTGATGATAAGGGCAGAGAATTCTGTGATGAGACAGGACATAGAGTATTGTGACGAAAACTGTCATGGAACATTGTGCTGACAGGGATCATGGAGCTCTTTGGTAAGAGAGGCCCTGGAGATTTGTGATGGCAGGCATCATGGGGCATTGTGTTGACACCAGTCTTGGAGCATTGTGATGAAAGGCGTCATGGAGCATTGTGATGACACGGCCATGGAACATTGTGATGACAAGAATTCTGGAGCATTGTGCTGACAAGGGCCATGGAGCATTGTGATGACACGGTCATGGAACATTGTGATGACAAGAATTCTGGAGCATTGTGCTGACAAGGGCCATGGAGCATTGTGATGACATGTTCATGGAACATTGTGATGACAAGAATTCTGGAGCATTATAATGACTAGGGCCATGGAGCATTGTGATGACACGGCCATGGAACACTGTGATGACAAGAATTCTGGAGCATTGTGATGACAGTGCCCATGGAGCATTTTGATGACACGGTCATGGAACATTGTGATGAGAAAAATTCTGGAGCATTGTCATGAGAAGGGCCATGGACTATTGTGATGACACGGTCATGGAACATTGTGATTATAAGAATTCTGGAACATTGTGATGACAAGCGCCATGGAGCATTGTGATGACACGGTCATGGAACATTGTGATGACAAGAATTCTGGAGCATTGTGGTGAAAGGGTATGGAGCATTGTGATTAAAGGTGACAAGGAACATTGTGATGATATGGGCAGAGAACTCTGTGATGAGACAGGACATGGAGTATTGTGACGAAAACTGTCATGGAACATTGTGCTGACAGGGATCATGGAGCTCTTTGGTAAGAGAGGCCCTGGAGATTTGTGATGGCAGGCATCATGGGGCATTGTGTTGACACCGGACTTGGAGCATTGTGATGAAAGGCGTCATGGAGCATTGTGATTACAGGGGCCATGGAGCATGTGAATTCAAAGGCTATGGAGCATTGAGATGACAGGTTTCATGGAGCACTGTGATGAATGTGATCTTGGATCATTGTGATGACAAGTGTCCTGGAACCTTGTGATGACACGATTCATGGAGCATTGTGATGACAATGGCCATGGAGCATTGTGATGACACGGTCATGGAACATTGTGATGAGAAGAATTCTGGAGCATTGTCATGACAAGGGCCATGGAGCATTGTGATGACACGGCCATGGAACATTGTGATGACAAGAATTCTGGAGAATTGTGATGACAAGGTTCATGGAGAATTGTGATGACATGGCCATGGAACATTGTGATGACCAGAATTCTGGAGCATTGTGCTGACAAGGGCCATGGAGCATTGTGATGACACGGTCATGGAAAATTGTGATGACAAGAATTCTGGAGCATTGTGATGACAAAGGCGATGGAGCATTGTGATGACACGGTCATGGAACATTGTGATGAGAAGAATTCTGGAGCATTGTCATGACAATGGCCATGGAGCATTGTGATGACACGGTATGGAACATTGTGATGACAAGAATTCTGGCGCATTGTGATGACAAAGGCCATGGAGCATTGTGATGACACGGTCATGGAACATTGTGATGACAGGAATTCTGGAGCATTGTGCTGAAAAGGGCCATGGAGCATTGTGATGACACGGTCATGGAACAATGTGATGAGAAGAATTCCGGAGCATTGTGATGACAAGGGCCATGGAGCATTGTGATGACACGGTCATGGAACATTGTGATGACAAGAATTCTGGAGCATTGTGCTGATGACGGCCATGGAGCATTGTGATGACACAGTCAAGGAACATTGCGATGAAAAAGATTTCTGGAGCATTGTGATGAAAGGGCATGGAGCATTGTGATTAAAGGTGACAAGGAACATTGTGATGATATGGGCAGAGAACTCTGTGATGACAGTGGCCTTGCAGTATTGTGACGAAAAGTGTCATGGAACATTCTGCTGACAGCGATCATGGAGCTTTTTGGTAAGAGAGGCTATGGAGATTTGTGATGTCAGGCGTCATGGGGCATTGTGTTGAGAGCGGTCTTGGAGCATTGTGATGAAAAGGGTCATGGAGCACTGTGATTACAGGGGCCATGGAGCATTGTGAATACAAAGGCTATGGAGCATTGAGATGACAGGGTTCATGGAGCACTGTGATGAATGTGATCTTGGATCATTGTGATGACAAGTGTCCTGGAACCTTGTGATGACACGGTTCATGGAGCATTGTGATGACAAGGACCATGGCGAATTGTGATGACATCTGTCATGGGGCATTGTGATGACAGTGGTCATCTAGATTTGCGATGAAAGGTATCATGGAGCACTGTGATAACAGGGGCCATGGAACAATGTGATGACAAAGGCCATGGAGCATTGTGATGACAAGTGTCATGGGGCATTTTGATGACATTGGCATGGAGCATTATGATGACAAGAGTTCTGGAGCATTTTGATGACAAGGGCATGGAGCATTGTGATGAAAGGGCCCACGGAGCTTTGTGATGAAAAGGGCAGGGTACATTGTGATGACAGGGTTCATGGAGCATTGTGATGAAAGGGGCCATGGAGCATTGAGATGAGAGCCGTTATGAGGCATGGTGATGACATTGGTCATGGAGCATTGTGATGAAAGAGATCATGGAGCAATATGATAACAGGGTCCATGGAGCATTGTGATGACAGGGGTATTGGAGCATTGTGATGGAAGTAGACATGGATCATTGTGATGACATGTGTCCTGGAACACTGTGATGACACGGTTCATCGAGTATTGTGATGAAAAGGGTCATAGCGAATTGTGATGACAAGTGTCATGGGGCATTGTGTGACATTGATCATCTAGGAATTGTGATGAAAGGTATCATGGAGCACTGTGATGAAAATTGTCCTGGATTATTGTGATGACAGCAGTCATGGAGAATTGTGATGACAGGGATTATGCAGCATTGTGTTGACAAGGGTATGGACTATTGTGATGACAATGGTCATGGAGCAATGTGATGAAAGTATTCATGGAACATCGTGATGAAAAGTGAATGGGAGCATTGTGACGATAAAGGCCATGGAGTATTGTGATGACTAGTGTCATGGAGCATTTTAATGAAAGGTTTCATTGTGCACCATGATGACAAAGGGGATGGAGAATTGTGATGAAACTGGTCCTGGAGCATTGTGATAACAAAAGCCATGGAGCATTGTGATGACAGGCATCATGGAGCATTGTGAAGAAAGGGGCCATGGGGTATTGTAATGACACTAGAGAAATATGATGAAAATGGTCAGCGAGCATAGTGATTAAAGTGGTCATTGAGAATTGTGATGAAAAGCGACATAGAGCATTGTGATGACAAAGGTCATGGAGAACTGTGATGACCAGGGTCATGTAGCATTGTGATGACACGGTTATGGAACATTGTGATGACAAGAATTCTGGAGCATTGTGCTGACTAGGGCCATGGACCATTGTGATGACATGGTCATGGAACATTGTGATGACAAGAATTCTGGAGCATTCTGATGACAAAGGCGATGGAGCATTGTGATGACACGGTCATGGAACATTGTGATGACAAGAATTCTGGAGCATTGCGATGACAAGGGCCATGTAGCATTGTGATGACACGGTCATGGAACATTGTGATGACAAGAATTCTGGAGCATTGCGATGACAAGGGCCATGGAGCATTGTGATGATACGGTCATGGAACATTGTGATGACAAGAATTCTGGAGCATTATGATGGCAAGGGCCATGGAGCATTGTGAAGACACGGTCATGGAACATTGTGATGACAAGAATTCGGGAGCATTGTGATGACAATGGCCATTGAGCATTGTGATGACATGGTCATGGAACATTGTGATGACAAGAATTCGGGAGCATTGTGATGACAATGGCCATGGAGCATTGTGATGACACGATCATGGACCATTGTGATGAGAAGAATTCTGGAGCATTGTCATGATAAGGGCCATGGAGCATTGTGATGACACGGTCATGGAACATTGTGATGACAAGAATTCTGGAGCATTGTGATGCCAAGGGCCATGGAGCATTGTGATGACACGGTCATGGAACATTGTGATGACAAGAATTCTGGAGCATTGTGCTGACAAGGGCCATTGAGCATTGTGATGACACGGTCATGGAACATTGTGATGACAAGAATTCTGGAGCATTCTGATGACAAAGGCGATGGAGCATTGTGATGACACGGTCATGGAACATTGTGATGACAAGAATTCTGGAGCATTGTGCTGACAAGGGCCATGGAGCATTGTTGTGACACGTTCATGGAACATTGTGATGACAAGAATTCTGGAGCATTATGATGACAAGGGCCATGGAGCATTGTGATGACACGGCCATGGAGCATTTTGATGACACGGTCATGGAACATTGTGATGAGAAAAATTCTGGAGCATTGTCATGAGAAGGGCCATGGAGCATTGTGATGACACGGTCATGGAACATTGTGATGACAAGAATTCTGGAGCATTGTGATGACAAGGGCCATGGAGCATTGTGATGACACGGTCATGGAACATTGTGATGATAAGAATTCTGGAGCATTGTGGTGAAGGAGTATGGAGCATTGTAATTAAAGGTGACAAGGAACATTGTGATGATATGGGCAGAGAATTCTGTGATGAGACAGGACATAGAGTATTGTGACGAAAACTGTCATGGAACATTGTGCTGACAGGGATCATGGAGCTCTTTGGTAAGAGAGGCCCTGGAGATTTGTGATGGCAGGCATCATGGGGCATTGTGTTGACACCAGTCTTGGAGCATTGTGATGAAAGGCGTCATGGAGCATTGTGATGACACGGCCATGGAACATTGTGATGACAAGAATTCTGGAGCATTGTGCTGACAAGGGCCATGGAGCATTGTGATGACACGGTCATGGAACATTGTGATGACAAGAATTCTGGAGCATTGTGCTGACAAGGGCCATGGAGCATTGTGATGACATGTTCATGGAACATTGTGATGACAAGAATTCTGGAGCATTATAATGACTAGGGCCATGGAGCATTGTGATGACACGGCCATGGAACACTGTGATGACAAGAATTCTGGAGCATTGTGATGACAGTGCCCATGGAGCATTTTGATGACACGGTCATGGAACATTGTGATGAGAAAAATTCTGGAGCATTGTCATGAGAAGGGCCATGGACTATTGTGATGACACGGTCATGGAACTTTGTGATTACAAGAATTCTGGAACATTGTGATGACAAGCGCCATGGAGCATTGTTATGACACGGTCATGGAACATTGTGATGACAAGAATTCTGGAGCATTGTGGTGAAAGGGTATGGAGCATTGTGATTAAAGGTGACAAGGAAAATTGTGATGATATGGGCAGAGAACTCTGTGATGAGACAGGACATGGAGTATTGTGACGAAAACTGTCATGGAACATTGTGCTGACAGGGATCATGGAGCTCTTTGGTAAGAGAGGCCCTGGAGATTTGTGATGGCAGGCATCATGGGGCATTGTGTTGACACCGGACTTGGAGCATTGTGATGAAAGGCGTCATGGAGCATTGTGATTACAGGGGCCATGGAGCATGTGAATTCAAAGGCTATGGAGCATTGAGATGACAGGCTTCATGGAGCACTGTGATGAATGTGATCTTGGATCATTGTGATGACAAGTGTCCTGGAACCTTGTGATGACACGATTCATGGAGCATTGTGATGACAATGGCCATGGAGCATTGTGATGACACGGTCATGGAACATTGTGATGAGAAGAATTCTGGAGCATTGTCATGACAAGGGCCATGGAGCATTGTGATGACACGGCCATGGAACATTGTGATGACAAGAATTCTGGAGAATTGTGATGACAAGGTTCATGGAGAATTGTGATGACATGGCCATGGAACATTGTGATGACCAGAATTCTGGAGCATTGTGCTGACAAGGGCCATGGAGCATTGTGATGACACAGTCATGGAACATTGTGATGACAAGAATTCTGGAGCATTCTGATGACAAAGGCGATGGAGCATTGTGATGACACGGTCATGGAACATTGTGATGACAAGAATTCTGGAGCATTCTGATGACAAGTGCCATAGAGCATTGTGAAGACACATTCATGGAATATAGTAATGACAAGAATTCTGGAGCATTATGATGACAAGGGCCATGGAGCATTGTGATGACACGGCCATTGAACATTGTGATGACACGGTCATGGAACATTGTGATGACAAGAATTCTGGAGCATTGTGCTGACAAGGGCCATGGAGCATTGTGATGATACGGTCATGGAACATTGTGATGACAAGAATTCTGGAGCATTATGATGAGAAGGGCCATGGAGCATTGTGATGACACGGCCATGGAACATTGTGATGACAAGAATTCTGGAGCATTGTGATGACAATGGCCATGGAGCATTGTGATGACACGGTATGGAACATTGTGATGACAAGAATTCTGGCGCATTGTGATGACAAAGGCCATGGAGCATTGTGATGACACGGTCATGGAACATTGTGATGACAGGAATTCTGGAGCATTGTGCTGAAAAGGGCCATGGAGCATTGTGATGACACGGTCATGGAACAATGTGATGAGAAGAATTCCGGAGCATTGTGATGACAAGGGCCATGGAGCATTGTGATGACACGGTCATGGAACATTGTGATGACAAGAATTCTGGAGCATTGTGCTGATGACGGCCATGGAGCATTGTGATGACACAGTCAAGGAACATTGCGATGAAAAAGATTTCTGGAGCATTGTGATGAAAGGGCATGGAGCATTGTGATTAAAGGTGACAAGGAACATTGTGATGATATGGGCAGAGAACTCTGTGATGACAGTGGCCTTGCAGTATTGTGACGAAAAGTGTCATGGAACATTCTGCTGACAGCGATCATGGAGCTTTTTGGTAAGAGAGGCTATGGAGATTTGTGATGTCAGGCGTCATGGGGCATTGTGTTGAGAGCGGTCTTGGAGCATTGTGATGAAAAGGGTCATGGAGCACTGTGATTACAGGGGCCATGGAGCATTGTGAATACAAAGGCTATGGAGCATTGAGATGACAGGGTTCATGGAGCACTGTGATGAATGTGATCTTGGATCATTGTGATGACAAGTGTCCTGGAACCTTGTGATGACACGGTTCATGGAGCATTGTGATGACAAGGACCATGGCGAATTGTGATGACATCTGTCATGGGGCATTGTGATGACAGTGGTCATCTAGATTTGCGATGAAAGGTATCATGGAGCACTGTGATAACAGGGGCCATGGAACAATGTGATGACAAAGGCCATGGAGCATTGTGATGACAAGTGTCATGGGGCATTTTGATGACATTGGCATGGAGCATTATGATGACAAGAGTTCTGGAGCATTTTGATGACAAGGGCATGGAGCATTGTGATGACAGGGCCCACGGAGCTTTGTGATGAAAAGGGCAGGGTACATTGTGATGACAGGGTTCATGGAGCATTGTGATGAAAGGGGCCATGGAGCATTGAGATGAGAGCCGTTATGAGGCATGGTGATGACATTGGTCATGGAGCATTGTGATGAAAGAGATCATGGAGCAATATGATAACAGGGGCCATGGAGCATTGTGATGACAGGGGTATTGGAGCATTGTGATGGAAGTAGACATGGATCATTGTGATGACATGTGTCCTGGAACACTGTGATGACACGGTTCATCGAGTATTGTGATGACAAGGGTCATAGCGAATTGTGATGACAAGTGTCATGGGGCATTGTGTGACATTGATCATCTAGGAATTGTGATGAAAGGTATCATGGAGCACTGTGATGAAAATTGTCCTGGATTATTGTGATGACAGCAGTCATGGAGAATTGTGATGACAGGGATTATGCAGCATTGTGTTGACAAGGTTATGGACTATTGTGATGACAATGGTCATGGAGCAATGTGATGAAAGTATTCATGGAACATCGTGATGAAAAGTGCATGGGAGCATTGTGACGATAAAGGCCATGGAGTATTGTGATGACTAGTGTCATGGAGCATTTTAATGAAAGGATTCATTGTGCACCATGATGACAAAGGGGATGGAGAATTGTGATGAAACTGGTCCTGGAGCATTGTGATAACAAAAGCCATGAAGCATTGTGATGACAGGCATCATGGAGCATTGTGAAGAAAGGGGCCATGGGGTATTGTAATGACACTAGAGAAATATGATGAAAATGGTCAGCGAGCATAGTGATTAAAGTGGTCATTGAGAATTGTGATGAAAAGCGACATAGAGCATTGTGATGACAAAGGTCATGGAGAACTGTGATGACCAGGGTCATGTAGCATTGTGATGACACGGTCATGGAACATTGTGATGACAAGAATTCGGGAGCATTGTGATGACAATGGCCATGGAGCATTGTGATGACACGATCATGGACCATTGTGATGAGAAGAATTCTGGAGCATTGTCATGATAAGGGCCATGGAGCATTGTGATGACACGGTCATGGAACATTGTGATGACAAGAATTCTGGAGCATTGTGATGCCAAGGGCCATGGAGCATTGTGATGACACGGTCATGGAACATTGTGATGACAAGAATTCTGGAGCATTGTGCTGACAAGGGCCATTGAGCATTGTGATGACACGGTCATGGAACATTGTGATGACAAGAATTCTGGAGCATTCTGATGACAAAGGCGATGGAGCATTGTGATGACACGGTCATGGAACATTGTGATGACAAGAATTCTGGAGCATTGTGCTGACAAGGGCCATGGAGCATTGTTGTGACACGTTCATGGAACATTGTGATGACAAGAATTCTGGAGCATTGTGATGACAATGGTCATGGAGCATTGTGATGACACGGTCATGGAACATTGTGATGACAAGAATTCTGCAGCATTGCGATGACAAGGGCCATGGAGCATTGTGATGACACGGTCATGGAACATTTTGATGACAAGAATTCTGCAGCATTGCGATGACAAGTGCCATGGAGCATTGTGATGATACGGTCATGGAACATTGTGATGACAAGAATTCTGGAGCATTATGATGAGAAGGGCCATGGAGCATTGTGAAGACAGGGCCATGGAACATTGTGATGACAAGAATTCGGGAGCATTGTGATGACAATGGCCATGGAGCATTGTGATGGCACGGTCATGGAACATTATGATGAGAAGAATTCTTGAGCATTGTGATGACAAGGGCCATGGCAAATTGTGATGACATCTGTCATGGGGCATTGTGATGACAGTGGTCATCTAGATTTGCGATGAAAGGTATCATGGAGCACTGTGATAACAGGGGCCATGGAACATTGTGATGACAAAGGCCATGGAGCATTGTGATGACAAGTGTCATGGGGCATTTTGATGACATTGACATGGAGCATTATGATGACAAGAGTTCTGGAGCATGTTGAAGACAAGGGCATGGAGCATTGTGATGACAGGGCCCACGGAGCTTTGTGATGAAAAGGGCAGGGTACATTGTGATGACAGGGTTCATGGAGCATTGTGATGAAAGGGGCCATGGAGCATTGAGATGAGAGCCGTTATGAGGCATGGTGATGACAGTGGTCATGGAGCATTGTGATGAAAGAGATCATGGAGCAATATGATAACAGGGGCCATGGAGCATTGTGATGACAGGGGTATTGGAGCATTGTGATGGAAGTAGACATGGATCATTGTGATGACATGTGTCCTGGAACACTGTGATGACACGGTTCATGGAGCATTGTGATGACAAGGACCATGGCAAATTGTGATGACATCTGTCATGGGGCATTGTGATGACAGTGGTCATCTAGATTTGCGATGAAAGGTATCATGGAGCACTGTGATAACAGGGTCCATGGAACATTGTGATGACAAAGGCCATGGAGCATTGTGATGACAAGTGTCATGGGGCATTTTGATGACATTGACATGGAGCATTATGATGACAAGAGTTCTGGAGCATGTTGAAGACAAGGGCATGGAGCATTGTGATGACAGGGCCCACGGAGCTTTGTGATGAAAAGGGCAGGGTACATTGTGATGACAGGGTTCATGGAGCATTGTGATGAAAGGGGCCATGGAGCATTGAGATGAGAGCCGTTATGAGGCATGGTGATGACAGTGGTCATGGAGCATTGTGATGAAAGAGATCATGGAGCAATATGATAACAGGGGCCAGGGAGCATTGTGATGACACGGTCATGGAACATTGTGATGACAAGAATTCTGGAGCATTGTGATGACAAGGGCCATGGAGCATTGTGATGACACGGTCATGGAACATTGTGATGACAAGAATTCTGGAGCATTGTGCTGACAAGGGCCATGGAGCATTGTTGTGACACGTTCATGGAACATTGTGATGACAAGAATTCTGGAGCATTATGATGACAAGGGCCATGGAGCATTGTGATGACACGGCCATGGAGCATTTTGATGACACGGTCATGGAACATTGTGATGAGAAAAATTCTGGAGCATTGTCATGAGAAGGGCCATGGAGCATTGTGATGACACGGTCATGGAACATTGTGATGACAAGAATTCTGGAGCATTGTGATGACAAGGGCCATGGAGCATTGTGATGACACGGTCATGGAACATTGTGATGATAAGAATTCTGGAGCATTGTGGTGAAGGAGTATGGAGCATTGTGATTAAAGGTGACAAGGAACATTGTGATGATAAGGGCAGAGAATTCTGTGATGAGACAGGACATAGAGTATTGTGACGAAAACTGTCATGGAACATTGTGCTGACAGGGATCATGGAGCTCTTTGGTAAGAGAGGCCCTGGAGATTTGTGATGGCAAGCATCATGGGGCATTGTGTTGACACCAGTCTTGGAGCATTGTGATGAAAGGCGTCATGGAGCATTGTGATGACACGGCCATGGAACATTGTGATGACAAGAATTCTGGAGCATTGTGCTGACAAGGGCCATGGAGCATTGTGATGACACGGTCATGGAACATTGTGATGACAAGAATTCTGGAGCATTGTGCTGACAAGGGCCATGGAGCATTGTGATGACATGTTCATGGAACATTGTGATGACAAGAATTCTGGAGCATTATAATGACTAGGGCCATGGAGCATTGTGATGACACGGCCATGGAACACTGTGATGACAAGAATTCTGGAGCATTGTGATGACAGTGCCCATGGAGCATTTTGATGACACGGTCATGGAACATTGTGATGAGAAAAATTCTGGAGCATTGTCATGAGAAGGGCCATGGACTATTGTGATGACACGGTCATGGAACATTGTGATTACAAGAATTCTGGAACATTGTGATGACAAGCGCCATGGAGCATTGTGATGACACGGTCATGGAACATTGTGATGACAAGAATTCTGGAGCATTGTGGTGAAAGGGTATGGAGCATTGTGATTAAAGGTGACAAGGAAAATTGTGATGATATGGGCAGAGAACTCTGTGATGAGACAGGACATGGAGTATTGTGACGAAAACTGTCATGGAACATTGTGCTGACAGGGATCATGGAGCTCTTTGGTAAGAGAGGCCCTGGAGATTTGTGATGGCAGGCATCATGGGGCATTGTGTTGACACCGGACTTGGAGCATTGTGATGAAAGGCGTCATGGAGCATTGTGATTACAGGGGCCATGGAGCATGTGAATTCAAAGGCTATGGAGCATTGAGATGACAGGTTTCATGGAGCACTGTGATGAAAGTGATCTTGGATCATTGTGATGACAAGTGTCCTGGAACCTTGTGATGACACGGTTCATGGAGCATTGTGATGACAAGGACCATGGCAAATTGTGATGACATCTGTCA
This sequence comes from Balaenoptera acutorostrata, assembly GCF_949987535.1. NCBI lineage: Eukaryota > Metazoa > Chordata > Mammalia > Artiodactyla > Balaenopteridae > Balaenoptera > Balaenoptera acutorostrata. The sequence continues at coordinate 1,620,527 of NW_026646025.1, read as the reverse complement.
TGGGGCATTGTGATGACATTGATCATCTAGGAATTGTGATGAAAGGTATCGTGGAGCACTGTGATGACTGGGGGCATGAAGCACTGTGATGAAAATTGTCCTGGATTATTGTGATGACAGCAGTCATGGCGAATTGTGATGACAGGGATTATGCAGCATTGTGATGACAATGGTCATGGAGCAATGTGATGAAAGTATTCATGGAACATCGTGATGAAAAGTGCATGGGAGCATTGTGACGATAAAGGCCATGGAGTATTGTGATGACTAGTGTCATGGAGCATTTTAATGAAAGGTTTCATTGTGCACCATGATGACAAAGGGGATGGAGAATTGTGATGAAACTGGTCCTGGAGCATTGTGATAACAAAAGCCATGGAGCATTGTGATGACAGGCATCATGGAGCATTGTGAAGAAAGGGGCCATGGGGTATTGTAATGACACTAGAGAAATATGATGAAAATGGTCAGCGAGCATAGTGATTAAAGTGGTCATTGAGAATTGTGATGAAAAGCGACATAGAGCATTGTGATGACAAAGGTCATGGAGAACTGTGATGACCAGGGTCATGTAGCATTGAGATGACACGGTCATGGAACATTGTGATGACAAGAATTCTGGAGTATTGTGCTGACTAGGGCCATGTACCATTGTAATGACAGGGTCATGGAACATTGTGATGACAATAATACTGGAGCATTGTGATGACAAGGGTCATGGAGCATTGTGATGGCACGGTCATGGAACATTGTGATGACAAGAATTCTGCAGCATTGTGATGACAAGGGCCATGGAGCATTGTGATGACACGGTCATGGAACATTGTCATGAGAAGAATTCTGGAGCATTCTGATGACAAAGGCGATGGAGCATTGTGATGACACGGTCATGGAACATTGTGATGACAAGAAATCTGGAGGATTGTGATGACAATGGCCATGGAGCATTGTGATGACACGGCCATGGAAAATTGTGATGACAAGAATTCTGGAGCATTGGGATGACAATGGCCATGGAGCATTGTGATGACACGGTCATGGAACATTGTGATGAGAAGAATTCTGGAGCATTGTCATGATAAGGGCCATGGAGCATTGTGATGATACGGTCATGCAACATTGTGATGACAAGAATTCTGGAGCATTATGATGACAAGGGCCATGGAGCATTGTGATGACACGGCCATGGAACATTGTGATGACAAGAATTCTGGAGCATTGTGATGACAATGGCCATGGAGCACTGTGATGACAAGGTCATGGAACATTGTGATGACAAGAATTCTGGAGCATTGTCATGACAAGGGCCATGGAGCATTGTGATGACACGGTCATGGAACATTGTGATGACAAGAATTCTGGAGCATTGTGGTGAAAGGGTATGGAGCATTGTGATTAAAGGTGACAAGGAACATTGTGATGATATGGGAAGAGAACTCTGTGATGAGACAGGACATGGAGTATTGTGACGAAAACTGTCATGGAACATTGTGCTGACAGGGATCATGGAGCTCTTTGGTAAGAGAGGCCCTGGAGATTTGTGATGGCAGGCATCATGGGGCATTGTGTTGACACCGGTCTTGGAGCATTGTGATGAAAGGCGTCATGGAGCATTGTGATTACTGGGGCCATGGAGCATTGTGAATTCAAAGGCTATGGAGCATTGAGATGACAGGTTTCATGGAGCCCTGTGATGAATGTGATCTTGGATCATTGTGATGACAAGTGTCCTGGAACCTTGTGATGACACGGTTCATGGAGCATTGTGATGACAAGGACCATGGCAAATTGTGATGACATCTATCATGGGGCATTGTGATGACAGTGGTCATCTAGATTTGCGATGAAAGGTATCATGGAGCACTGTGATAACAGGGGCCATGGAACATTGTGATGACAAAGGCCATGGAGCATTGTGATGACAAGTGTCATGGGGCATTTTGATGACACGTTCATGGAATATAGTAATGACAAGAATTCTGGAGCATTCTGATGAAAAAGGCGATGGAGCATTGTGATGACACGGTCATGGATCATTGTGATGACAAGATTTCTGGAGCTTTGTGGTGAAAGGGTATTGAGCATTGTAATTAAAGTTGACAAGGAACATTGTGATGATATGGGTAGAGAACTCTGTGATGAGACAAGACATGGAGTATTGTGACGAAAACTGTCATGGAACATTGTGCTGACAGGGATAATGGAGCTCTTTGGTAAGAGAGGCCCTGGAGATTTGTGGTGGCAGGCATCATGGGGCATTGTGTTGACAGCGGTCTTGGAGCATTGTGATGAAAGGCGTCATGGAGCATTGTGATTTCAGGGACCATGGAGCATTGTGAATTCAAAGGCTATGGAGCATTGAGATGACAGGTTTCATGGAGCACTGTGATGAATGTGATCTTGGATCATTGTGATGACAAGTGTCCTGGAACCTTGTGATGACACGTTTCATGGAGCATTGTGATGACAAGGACCATGGCAAATTGTGATGACATCTGTCATGGGGCATTGTGATGACAGTGGTCATCTAGATTTGTGATGAAAGGTATCATGGAGCACTGTGATAACAGGGGCCATGGAACATTGTGATGACAAAGGCCATGGAGCATTGTGATGACAAGTGTCATGGGGCATTTTGATGACATTGACATGGAGCATTATGATGACAAGAGTTCTGGAGCATGTTGATGACAAGGGCATGGAGCATTGTGATGACAGGGCCCACCGAGCTTTGTGATGAAAAGGGCAGGGTATATTGTGATGACAGGGTTCATGGAGCATTGTGATGAAAGGGGCCATGGAGAATTGAGATGAGAGCCGTTATGAGGCATGGTGATGACAGTGGTCATGGAGCATTGTGATGAAAGAGATCATGGAGCAATATGATAACAGGGGCCATGGAGCATTGTGATGACAGGGGTATTGGAGCATTGTGATAGAAGTAGACATGGATCATTGTGATGACATGTGTCCTGGAACACTGTGATGACACGGTTCATCGAGTACTGTGATGACAAGGGTCATAGCGAATTGTGATGACAAGTGTCATGGGGCATTGTGATGACATTGATCATCTAGGAATTGTGATGAAATGTATCGTGGAGCACTGTGATGACTGGGGGCATGAAGCACTGTGATGAAAATTGTCCTGGATTATTGTGATGACAGCAGTCATGGCAAATTGTGATGACAGGGATTATGCAGCATTGTGTTGACAAGGGTATGGACTATTGTGATGAAAATGGTCATGGAGCAGTGTGATGAAAGTATTCATGGAATATCGTGATGAAAAGTGCATGGGAGCATTGTGACGATAAAGGCCATGGAGTATTGTGATGACTAGTGTCATGGAGCATTTTAATGAAAGGTTTCATTGTGCACCATGATGACAAAGGGGATGGAGAATTGTGATGAAACTGGTCCTGGAGCGTTGTGATAACAAAAGCCATGGAGCATTGTGATGACAGGAATCATGGAGCATTGTAAAGAAAGGGGCCATGGGGTATTGTAATGACACTAGAGAAATATGATGAAAATGGTCAGCGAGCATAGTGATTAAAGTGGTCATTGAGAATTGTGATGAAAAGCGACATAGAGCATTGTGATGACAAAGGTCATGGAGAACTGTGATGACCAGGGCCATGGAGCATTGTGATGACACGGTCATGCAACATTGTGATGACAAGAATTCTGGAGCATTATGATGACAAGGGCCATGGAGCATTGTGATGACACGGCCATGGAACATTGTGATGACAAGAATTCTGGAGCATTGTGATGACAATGGCCATGGAGCATTGTGATGACACCGTCATGGAACATTGTGATGAGAAGAATTCTGGAGCATTGTCATGACAAGGGCCATGGAGCATTGTGATGACACGGTCATGGAACATTGTGATGACAAGAATTCTGGAGCATTGTGGCGAATGTGTATGGAGCATTGTGATTAAAGTTGACAAGGAACATTGTGATGATATGGGAAGAGAATTCTGTGATGAGACAGGACATGGAGTATTGTGACGAAAACTGTCATGGAACATTGTGCTGACAGGGATCATGGAGCTCTTTGGTAAGAGAGGCCCTGGAGATTTGTGATGGCAGGCATCATGGGGCATTGTGTTGACACCGGTCTTGGAGCATTGTGATGAAAGGCGTCATGGAGCATTGTGATTACAGGGGCCATGGAGCATTGTGAATTCAAAGGCTATGGAGCATTGAGATGACAGGTTTCATGGAGCACTGTGATGAATGTGATCTTGGATCATTGTGATGACAAGTGTCCTGGAACCTTGTGATGACACGGTTCATGGAGCATTGTGATGACAAGGACCATGGCAAATTGTGATGACATCTGTCATGGGGCATTGTGATGACAGTGGTCATCTAGATTTGCGATGAAAGGTATCATGGAGCACTGTGATAACAGGGGCCATGGAACATTGTGATGACAAAGGCCATGGAGCATTGTGATGACAAGTGTCATGGGGCATTTTGATGACATTGGCATGGAGCATTATGATGACAAGAGTTCTGGAGCATGTTGATGACAAGGGCATGGAGCATTGTGATGACAGGGCCCACGGAGCTTTGTGATGAAAAGGGCAGGGTATATTGTGAAGACAGGGTTCATGGAGCATTGTGATGAAAGGGGCCATGGAGCATTGAGATGAGAGCCGTTATGAGGCATGGTGATGACAGTGGTCATGGAGCATTGTGATGAAAGAGATCATGGAGCAATATGATAACAGGGGCCATGGAGCATTGTGATGACAGGGGTATTGGAGCATTGTGATGGAAGTAGACATGGATCATTGTGATGACATGTGTTCTGGAACACTGTGATGACACGGTTCATCGAGTATTGTGATGACAAGGGTCAGAGCGAATTGTGATGACAAGTGACATGGGGCATGGTGATGACATTGATCATCTAGGAATTGTGATGGAAGGTATCGTGGAGCACTGTGATGACTGGGGGCATGAAGCACTGTGATGAAAATTGTCCTGGATTATTGTGATGACAGCAGTCATGGAGAATTGTGATGACAGGGATTATGCAGCATTGTGTTGACAAGGGTATGGACTATTGTGATGACAATGGTCATGGAGCAATGTGATGAAAGTATTCATGGAACATCGTGATGAAAAGTGCATGGGAGCATTGTGACGATAAATGCCATGGAGTATTGTGATGACTAGTGTCATGGAGCATTTTAATGAAAGGTTTCATTGTGCACCATGATGACAAAGGGGATGGAGAATTGGGATGAAACTGGTCCTGGAGCATTGTGATAACAAAAGCCATGGAGCATTGTGATGACAGGCATCATGGAGCATTGTGAAGAAAGGGGCCATGTGGTATTGTAATGACACTAGAGAAATAGGATGAAAATGGTCAGCGAGCATAGTGATTAAAGCGGTCATTGAGAATTGTGATGAAAAGCGACATAGAGCATTGTGATGACAAAGGTCATGGAGAACTGTGATGACCAGGGTCATGTAACATTGTGATGACACGGTCATGGAACATTGTGATGACAGGAAATCTCGAGCATTGTGCTGACAAGGGCCATGGACCATTGTGATGACATGGTCATGGAACATTGCGATGACAAGATTTCTGGAGCATTGTGATGAAAGGGCATGGAGCATTGTGATTAAAGGTGACAAGGAACATTGTGATGATATGGGCAGAAAACTCTGTGATGACAGTGGTCATGGAGTATTGTGACAAAAAGTGTCATGGAACATTGTGCTGACAAGGGCCATGGAGCATTGTGATGACACGGTCATGGAACATTGTGATGACAAGAATTCTGCAGCATTGCGATGACAAGGGCCATGGAGCATTATGATGACACGGTCATGGAACATTGTCATGATAAGAATTCTGGAGCATTGTGCTGACAAGGGCCATGGAGCATTGTGATGACACGGTCATGGAACATTGTGATGACAAGAATTCTGGAGCATTATGATGACAAGGGCCATGGAGCATTGTGATGACATGGCCATGGAACATTGTGATGACAAGAAATCTGCAGCATTGTGATGACAATGGCCATGGAGCATTGTGATGACAGGGTCATGGAACATTGTGATGACAAGAATTCTGGAGCATTGTCATTACAAGGGCCATGGAGCATTGTGATGACACGGTCATGGAACATTGTGATGAGAAGAATACTGGAGCATTGTGCTGACAAGGGCCATGGAGCATTGTGATGACACGGTCATGGAACATTGTGATGACAATAATTCTGGAGCATTATAATGACAATGGCCATGGAGCATTGTGATGACACGGCCATGGAACATTGTGATGACAAGAATTCTGGAGAATTGTGATGAGAAGGTTCATGGAGAATTGTGATGACACGGTCAAGGAACATTGTGATGACAAGATTTCTGGAGCATTGTGGTGAAAGGGTATGGAGCATTGTGATTAAAGGTGACAAGGAACATTGTGATGATATGCGCAGAGAACTCTGTGATGACAGTCGTCATGCAGTTTTGTGACGAAAAGTGTCATGGAACATTCTGCTGACAGCGATCATGGAGCTTTTTAGTAAGAGAGGCTATGGAGATTTGTGATGTCAGGCGTCATGGGGCATTGTGTTGAGAGCGGTCTTGGAGCATTGTGATGAAAAGGGTCATGGAGCACTGTGATTACAGGGGCCATGGAGCATTGTGAATACAAAGGCTATGGAGCATTGAGATGAGAGGTTTCATGGAGCACTGTGATGAATGTGATCTTGGATCATTGTGATGGCAAGTGTCCTGGAACCTTGTGATGACACGGTTCATGGAGCATTGTGATGACAAGGACCATGGCGAATTGTGATGACATCTGTCATGGGGCATTGTGATGACAGTGGTCATCTAGATTTGCGATGAAAGGTATCATGGAGCACTGTGATGACAGGGGCCATGGAACAGTGTGATGACAAAGGCCATGGAGCATTGTGATGACAAGTGTCATGGGGCATTTTGATGACATTGGCATGGAGCATTATGGTGAGAAGAGTTCTGGAGCATGTTGATGACAAGGGCATGGAGCATTGTGATGACAGGGCCCACGGAGCTTTGTGATGAAAAGGGCAGGGTACATTGTGATGACAGGGTTCATGGAGCATTGTGATGAAAGGGGCCATGGAGCATTGAGATGAGAGCCGTTATGAGGCATGGTGATGACAGTGGTCATGGAGCATTGTGATGAAAGAGATCATGGAGCAATATGATAACAGGGGCCATGGAGCATTGTGATGACAGGGGTATTGGAGCATTGTGATGGAAGTAGACATGGATCATTGTGATGACATGTGTCCTGGAACACTGTGATGACACGGTTCATCGAGTATTGTGATGACAAGGGTCAGAGTGAATTGTGATGACAAGTGTCATGGGGCAATGTGATGACATTGATCATCTAGGAATTGTGATGAAATGTATCGTGGAGCACTGTGATGACTGGGGGCATGAAGCACTGTGATGAAAATTGTCCTGGATTATTGTGATGACAGCAGTCATGGAGAATTGTGATGACAGGGATTATGCAGCATTGTGTTGACAAGGGTATGGACTATTGTGATGACAATGGTCATGGAGCAATGTGATGAAAGTATTCATGGAACATCGTGATGAAAAGTGCATGGGAGCATTGTGACGATAAAGGCCATGGAGTATTGTGATGACTAGTGTCATGGAGCATTTTAATGAAAGGTTTCATTGTGCACCATGATGACAAAGGGGATGGAGAATTGTGATGAAACTGGTCCTGGAGCATTGTGATAACAAAAGCCATGGAGCATTGTGATGACAGGCATCATGAAGCATTGTGAAGAAAGGGGCCATGTGGTATTGTAATGACACTAGAGAAATAGGATGAAAATGGTCAGCGAGCATAGTGATTAAAGCGGTCATTGAGAATTGTGATGAAAAGCGACATAGAGCATTGTGATGACAAAGGTCATGGAGAACTGTGATGACCAGGGTCATGTAACATTGTGATGACACGGTCATGGAACATTGTGAGGACAGGAAATCTCGAGCATTGTGCTGACAAGGGCCATGGACCATTGTGATGACATGGTCATGGAACATTGCGATGACAAGATTTCTGGAGCATTGTGATGAAAGGGCATGGAGCATTGTGATTAAAGGTGACAAGGAACATTGTGATGATATGGGCAGAAAACTCTGTGATGACAGTGGTCATGGAGTATTGTGACAAAAATGTCATGGAACATTGTGCTGACAAGGGCCATGGAGCATTGTGATGACACGGTCATGGAACATTGTGATGACAAGAATTCTGCAGCATTGCGATGACAAGGGCCATGGAGCATTATGATGACACGGTCATGGAACATTGTCATGATAAGAATTCTGGAGCATTGTGCTGACAAGGGCCATGGAGCATTGTGATGACACGGTCATGGAACATTGTGATGACAAGAATTCTGGAGCATTATGATGACAAGGGCCATGGAGCATTGTGATGACATGGCCATGGAACATTGTGATGACAAGAAATCTGCAGCATTGTGATGACAATGGCCATGGAGCATTGTGATGACAGGGTCATGGAACATTGTGATGACAAGAATTCTGGAGCATTGTCATTACAAGGGCCATGGAGCATTGTGATGACACGGTCATGGAACATTGTGATGAGAAGAATACTGGAGCATTGTGCTGACAAGGGCCATGGAGCATTGTGATGACACGGTCATGGAACATTGTGATGACAATAATTCTGGAGCATTATAATGACAATGGCCATGGAGCATTGTGATGACACGGCCATGGAACATTGTGATGACAAGAATTCTGGAGAATTGTGATGAGAAGGTTCATGGAGAATTGTGATGACACGGTCAAGGAACATTGCGATGACAAGATTTCTGGAGCATTGTGGTGAAAGGGTATGGAGCATTGTGATTAAAGGTGACAAGGAACATTGTGATGATATGCGCAGAGAACTCTGTGATGACAGTCGTCATGCAGTATTGTGACGAAAAGTGTCATGGAACATTCTGCTGACAGCGATCATGGAGCTTTTTGGTAAGAGAGGCTATGGAGATTTGTGATGTCAGGCGTCATGGGGCATTATGTTGAGAGCGGTCTTGGAGCATTGTGATGAAAAGGGTCATGGAGCACTGTGATTACAGGGGCCATGGAGCATTGTGAATACAAAGGCTATGGAGCATTGAGATGACAGGGTTCATGGAGCACTGTGATGAATGTGATCTTGGATCATTGTGATGACAAGTGTCCTGGAACCTTGTGATGACACGGTTCATGGAGCATTGTGATGACAAGGACCATGGCGAATTGTGATGACATCTGTCATGGGGCATTGTGATGACAGTGGTCATCTAGATTTGCGATGAAAGGTATCATGGAGCACTGTGATGACAGGGGCCATGGAACAGTGTGATGACAAAGGCCATGGAGCATTGTGATGACAAGTGTCATGGGGCATTTTGATGACATTGGCATGGAGCATTATGATGACAAGAGTTCTGGAGCATGTTGATGACAAGGGCATGGAGCATTGTGATGACAGGGCCCACGTAGCTTTGTGATGACACGGTCATGGAACATTGTGATGATAAGAATTCTGGAGCATTGTGGTGAAGGAGTATGGAGCATTGTGATTAAAGGTGACAAGGAACATTGTGATGATAAGGGCAGAGAACTCTGTGATGAGACAGGACATAGAGTATTGTGACGAAAACTGTCATGGAACATTGTGATGAGAAAAATTCTGGAGCATTTTCATGAGAAGGACCATGGAGCATTGTGATGACACGGTCATGGAACATTGTGATGACAAGAATTCTGGAGCATTGTGATGACAAGGGCCATGGAGCATTGTGATGACACGGTCATGTAACATTGTGATGATAAGAATTCTGGAGCATTGTGGTGAAGGAGTATGGAGCATTGTGATTAAAGGTGACAAGGAACATTGTGATGATAAGGGCAGAGAACTCTGTGATGAGACAGGACATAGAGTATTGTGACGAAAACTGTCATGGAACATTGTGCTGACAGGGATCATGGAGCTCTTTGGTAAGAGAGGCCCTGGAGATTTGTGATGGCAGGCATCATGGGGCATTGTGTTTACACCAGTCTTGGAGCATTGTGATGAAAGGCGTCATGGAGCATTGTGATGACACGGCCATGGAACATTGTGATGACAAGAATTCTGGAGCATTGTGCTGACAAGGGCCATGGAGCATTGTGATGACACGGTCATGGAACATTGTGATGAGAAGAATTCTGGAGCATTGTCATGACAAGGGCCATGGAGCATTGTGATGACACGGCCATGGAACATTGTGATGACAAGAATTCTGGAGAATTGTGATGACAAGGTTCATGGAGAATTGTGATGAAACGGCCATGGAACATTGTGATGACCAGAATTCTGGAGCATTGTGCTGACAAGGGCCATGGAGCATTGTGATGACACGGTGATGGAACATTGTGATGACAAGAATTCTGGAGCATTCTGATGACAAAGGCGATGGAGCATTGTGATGACACGGTCATGGAACATTGTGATGACAAGAATTCTGGAGCATTCTGATGACAAGTGCCATAGAGCATTGTGAAGACACATTCATGGAATATAGTAATGACAAGAATTCTGGAGCATTATGATGACAAGGGCCATGGAGCATTGTGATGACACGGCCATTGAACATTGTGATGACACGGTCATGGAACATTGTGATGACAAGAATTCTGGAGCATTGTGCTGACAAGGGCCATGGAGCATTGTGATGATACGGTCTTGGAACATTGTGATGACAAGAATTCTGGAGCATTATGATGAGAAGGGCCATGGAGCATTGTGATGACACGGCCATGGAACATTGTGATGACAAGAATTCTGGCGCATTGTGATGACAAAGGCCATGGAGCATTGTGATGACACGGTCATGGAACATTGTGATGACAGGAATTCTGGAGCATTGTGCTGAAAAGGGCCATGGAGCATTGTGATGACACGGTCATGGAACAATGTAATGAGAAGGATTCCGGAGCATTGTGATGACAAGGGCCATGGAGCATTGTGATGACACGGTCATGGAACATTGTGATGACAAGAATTCTGGAGCATTGTGCTGATGACGGCCATGGAGCATTGTGATGACACAGTCAAGGAACATTGCGATGAAAAAGATTTCTGGAGCATTGTGATGAAAGGGCATGGAGCATTGTGATTAAAGGTGACAAGGAACATTGTGATGATATGGGCAGAGAACTCTGTGATGACAGTGGCCTTGCAGTATTGTGACGAAAAGTGTCATGGAACATTCTGCTGACAGCGATCATGGAGCTTTTTGGTAAGAGAGGCTATGGAGATTTGTGATGTCAGGCGTCATGGGGCATTGTGTTGAGAGCGGTCTTGGAGCATTGTGATGAAAAGGGTCATGGAGCACTGTGATTACAGGGGCCATGGAGCATTGTGAATACAAAGGCTATGGAGCATTGAGATGACAGGGTTCATGGAGCACTGTGATGAATGTGATCTTGGATCATTGTGATGACAAGTGTCCTGGAACATTGTGATGACACGGTTCATGGAGCATTGTGATGACAAGGACCATGGCGAATTGTGATGACATCTGTCATGGGGCATTGTGATGACAGTGGTCATCTAGATTTGCGATGAAAGGTATCATGGAGCACTGTGATAACAGGGGCCATGGAACAATGTGATGACAAAGGCCATGGAGCATTGTGATGACAAGTGTCATTGGGCATTTTGATGACATTGGCATGGAGCATTATGATGACAAGAGTTCTGGAGCATTTTGATGACAAGGGCATGGAGCATTGTGATGACAGGGCCCACGGAGCTTTGTGATGAAAAGGGCAGGGTACATTGTGATGACAGGGTTCATGGAGCATTGTGATGAAAGGGGCCATGGAGCATTGAGATGAGAGCCGTTATGAGGCATGGTGATGACATTGGTCATGGAGCATTGTGATGAAAGAGATCATGGAGCAATATGATAACAGGGGCCATGGAGCATTGTGATGACAGGGGAATTGGAGCATTGTGATGGAAGTAGACATGGATCATTGTGATGACATGTGTCCTGGAACACTGTGATGACACGGTTCATCGAGTATTGTGATGACAAGGGTCATAGCGAATTGTGATGACAAGTGTCATGGGGCATTGTGTGACATTGATCATCTAGGAATTGTGATGAAAGGTATCATGGAGCACTGTGATGAAAATTGTCCTGGATTATTGTGATGACAGCAGTCATGGAGAATTGTGATGACAGGGATTATGCAGCATTGTGTTGACAAGGGTATGGGCTATTGTGATGACAATGGTCATGGAGCAATGTGATGAAAGTATTCATGGAACATCGTGATGAAAAGTGCATGGGAGCATTGTGACGATAAAGGCCATGGAGTATTGTGATGACTAGTGTCATGGAGCATTTTAATGAAAGGATTCATTGTGCACCATGATGACAAAGGGGATGGAGAATTGTGATGAAACTGGTCCTGGAGCATTGTGATAACAAAAGCCATGAAGCATTGTGATGACAGGCATCATGGAGCATTGTGAAGAAAGGGGCCATGGGGTATTGTAATGACACTAGAGAAATATGATGAAAATGGTCAGCGAGCATAGTGATTAAAGTGGTCATTGAGAATTGTGATGAAAAGCGACATAGAGCATTGTGATGACAAAGGTCATGGAGAACTGTGATGACCAGGGTCATGTAGCATTGTGATGACACGGTCATGGAACATTGTGATGACAAGAATTCTGGAGCATTGTGCTGAGTAGGGCCATGGACCATTGTGATGACATGGTCATGGAACATTGTGACGACAATAATTCTGGAGCATTGTGATGACAATGGTCATGGAGCATTGTGATGACACGGTCATGGAACATTGTGATGACAAGAATTCTGCAGCATTGCGATGACAAGGGCCATGGAGCATTGTGATGACACGGTCATGGAACATTTTGATGACAAGAATTCTGCAGCATTGCGATGACAAGTGCCATGGAGCATTGTGATGATACGGTCATGGAACATTGTGATGACAAGAATTCTGGAGCATTATGATGAGAAGGGCAATGGAGCATTGTGAAGACAGGGCCATGGAACATTGTGATGACAAGAATTCGGGAGCATTGTGATGACAATGGCCATGGAGCATTGTGATGGCACGGTCATGGAACATTATGATGAGAAGAATTCTTGAGCATTGTGATGACAAGGGCCATGGCAAATTGTGATGACATCTGTCATGGGGCATTGTGATGACAGTGGTCATCTAGATTTGCGATGAAAGGTATCATGGAGCACTGTGATAACAGGGGCCATGGAACATTGTGATGACAAAGGCCATGGAGCATTGTGATGACAAGTGTCATGGGGCATTTTGATGACATTGACATGGAGCATTTTGATGACAAGAGTTCTGGAGCATGTTGAAGACAAGGGCATGGAGCATTGTGATGACAGGGCCCACGGAGCTTTGTGATGAAAAGGGCAGGGTACATTGTGATGACAGGGTTCATGGAGCATTGTGATGAAAGGGGCCATGGAGCATTGAGATGAGAGCCGTTATGAGGCATGGTGATGACAGTGGTCATGGAGCATTGTGATGAAAGAGATCATGGAGCAATATGATAACAGGGGCCATGGAGCATTGTGATGACAGGGGTATTGGAGCATTGTGATGGAAGTAGACATGGATCATTGTGATGACATGTGTCCTGGAACACTGTGATGACACGGTTCATCGAGTATTGTGATGACAAGGGTCATAGCGAATTGTGATGACAAGTGTCATGGGGCATTGTGATGACATTGATCATCTAGGAATTGTGATGAAAGGTATCGTGGAGCACTGTGATGACTGGGGGCATGAAGCACTGTGATGAAAATTGTCCTGGATTATTGTGATGACAGCAGTCATGGCGAATTGTGATGACAGGGATTATGCAGCATTGTGATGACAATGGTCATGGAGCAATGTGATGAAAGTATTCATGGAACATCGTGATGAAAAGTGCATGGGAGCATTGTGACGATAAAGGCCATGGAGTATTGTGATGACTAGTGTCATGGAGCATTTTAATGAAAGGTTTCATTGTGCACCATGATGACAAAGGGGATGGAGAATTGTGATGAAACTGGTCCTGGAGCATTGTGATAACAAAAGCCATGGAGCATTGTGATGACAGGCATCATGGAGCATTGTGAAGAAAGGGGCCATGGGGTATTTTAATGACACTAGAGAAATATGATGAAAATGGTCAGCGAGCATAGTGATTAAAGTGGTCATTGAGAATTGTGATGAAAAGCGACATAGAGCATTGTGATGACAAAGGTCATGGAGAACTGTGATGACCAGGGTCATGTAGCATTGAGATGACACGGTCATGGAACATTGTGATGACAAGAATTCTGGAGCATTGTGCTGACTAGGGCCATGTACCATTGTGATGACAGGGTCATGGAACATTGTGATGACAATAATTCTGGAGCATTGTGATGACAAGGGTCATGGAGCATTGTGATGACACGGTCATGGAACATTGTGATGACAAGAATTCTGCAGCATTGCGATGACAAGGGCCATGGAGCATTGTGATGACACGGTCATGGAACATTGTGATGACAAGAAATCTGGAGGATTGTGATGACAATGGCCATGGAGCATTGTGATGACACGGCCATGGAACATTGTGATGAGAAGAATTCTGGAGCATTGGGATGACAATGGCCATGGAGCATTGTGATGACACGGTCATGGAACATTGTGATGAGAAGAATTCTGGAGCATTGTCATGACAAGGGCCATGGAGCATTGTGATGATACGGTCATGCAACATTGTGATGACAAGAATTCTGGAGCATTATGATGACAAGGGCCATGGAGCATTGTGATGACACGGCCATGGAACATTGTGATGACAAGAATTCTGGAGCATTGTGATGACAATGGCCATGGAGCACTGTGATGACAAGGTCATGGAACATTGTGATGACAAGAATTCTGGAGCATTGTCATGACAAGGGCCATGGAGCATTGTGATGACACGGTCATGGAACATTGTGATGAGAAGAATACTGGAGCATTTTGCTAACAAGTGCCATGGAGCATTGTGATGACACGGTCATGGAACTTTGTGATGACAAGAATTCTGGAGCATTGTGGTGAAGGGGTATGGAGCATTGTGATTAAAGGTGACAAGGAACATTGTGATGATAAGGGCAGAGAACTCTGTGATGAGACAGGACATGGAGTATTGTGACGAAAACTGTCATGGAACATTGTGCTGACAGGGATCATGGAGCGCTTTGGTAAGAGAGGCCCTGGAGATTTGTGATGGCAGGCATCATGGGGCATTGTGTTGACACCAGTCTTGGAGCATTGTGATGAAAGGCGTCATGGAGCATTGTGATGACACGGCCATGGAACATTGTGATGACAAGAATTCTGGAGCATTGTGCTGACAAGGGCCATGGAGCATTGTGATGACACGGTCATGGAACATTGTGGTGACAAGAATTCTGGAGCATTGTGGTGAAAGGGTATGGAGCATTGTGATTAAAGGTGACAAGGAACTTTGTGATGATATGGGCAGAAAACCCTGTGATGAGACAGGACATGGAGTATTGTGACGAAAACTGTCATGGAACATTGTGCTGACAGGGATCATGGAGCTCTTTGGTAAGAGAGGCCCTGGAGATTTGTGATGGCAGGCATCATGGGGCATTGTGTTGACAGCGCTCTTGGAGCATTGTGATGAAAGGCGTCATGGAGCATTGTGATTACAGGGGACATGGAGCATTGTGAATTCAAAGGCTATGGAGCATTGAGATGACAGGTTTCATGGAGCACTGTGATGAATGTGATCTTGGATCATTGTGATGACAAGTGTCCTGGAACCTTGTGATGACACGTTTCATGGAGCATTGTGATGACAAGGACCATGGCAAATTGTGATGACATCTGTCATGGGGCATTGTGATGACAGTGGTCATCTAGATTTGTGATGAAAGGTATCATGGAGCACTGTGATAACAGGGGCCATGGAACATTGTGATGACAAAGGCCATGGAGCATTGTGATGACAAGTGTCATGGGGCATTTTGATGACATTGGCATGGAGCATTATGATGACAAGAGTTCTGGAGCATGTTGATGACAAGGGCATGGAGCATTGTGATGACAGGGCCCACCGAGCTTTGTGATGAAAAGGGCAGGGTATATTGTGATGACAGGGTTCATGGAGCATTGTGATGAAAGGGGCCATGGAGCATTGAGATGAGAGCCGTTATGAGGCATGGTGATGACAGTGGTCATGGAGCATTGTGATGAAAGAGATCATGGAGCAATATGATAACAGGGGCCATGGAGCATTGTGATGACAGGAGTATTGGAGCATTGTGATGGAAGTAGACATGGATCATTGTGATGACATGTGTCCTGGAACACTGTGATGACATGGTTCATCGAGTACTGTGATGACAAGGGTCAGAGCGAATTGTGATGACAAGTGTCATGGGGCATGGTGATGACATTGATCATCTAGGAATTGTGATGAAAGGTATCGTGGAGCACTGTGATGACTGGGGGCATGAAGCACTGTGATGAAAATTGTCCTGGATTATTGTGATGACAGCAGTCATGGAGAATTGTGATGACAGGGATTATGCAGCATTGTGTTGACAAGGGTATGGACTATTGTGATGACAATGGTCATGGAGCAATGTGATGAAAGTATTCATGGAACATCGTGATGAAAAGTGCATGGGAGCATTGTGACGATAAAGGCCATGGAGTATTGTGATGACTAGTGTCATGGAGCATTTTAATGAAAGGTTTCATTGTGCACCATGATGACAAAGGGGATGGAGAATTGTGATGAAACTGGTCCTGGAGCATTGTGATAATAAAAGCCATGGAGCATTGTGATGACAGGCATCATGGAGCATTGTGAAGAAAGGGGCCATGGGGTATTGTAATGACACTAGAGAAATATGATGAAAATGGTCAGCGAGCATAGTGATTAAAGTGGTCATTGAGAATTGTGATGAAAAGCGACATAGAGTATTGTGATGACAAAGGTCATGGAGAACTGTGATGACCAGGGTCATGTAGCATTGTGATGACACGGCCATGCAACATTGTGATGACAAGAATTCTGGAGCATTATGATGACAAGGGCCATGGAGCATTGTGATGACACGGCCATGGAACATTGTGATGACAAGAATTCTGGAGCATTGTGATGACAATGGCCATGGAGCATTGTGATGACACCGTCATGGAACATTGTGATGAGAAGAATTCTGGAGCATTGTCATGACAATGGCCATGGAGCATTTTGATGATACGGTCATGGAACATTGTCATGACAAGAATGCTGCAGCATTGCGATGACAAGGGCCATGGAGCATTATGATGACACGGTCATGGAACATTGTCATGATAAGAATTCTGGAGCATTGTGCTGACAAGGGCCATGGAGCATTGTGATGACACGGTCATGGAACATTGTGATGACAAGAATTCTGGAGCATTATAATGACAAGGGCCATGGAGCAGTGTGATGACATGGCCATGGAACATTGTGATGACAAGAATTCTGGAGCCTTGTGATGACAATGGCCATGGAGCATTGTGATGACAGGGTCATGGAACATTGTGATGACAAGAATTCTGGAGCATTGTCATTACAAGGGCCATGGAGCATTGTGATGACACGGTCATGGAACATTGTGATGAGAAGAATACTGGAGCATTGTGCTGACAAGGGCCATGGAGCATTGTGATGACACGGTCATGGAACATTGTGATGACAATAATTCTGGAGCATTATAATGACAATGGCCATGGAGCATTGTGATGACACGGCCATGGAACATTGTGATGACAAGAATTCTGGAGAATTGTGATGAGAAGGTTCATGGAGAATTGTGATGACACGGTCAAGGAACATTGTGATGACAAGATTTCTGGAGCCTTGTGGTGAAAGGGTATGGAGCATTGTGATTAAAGGTGACAAGGAACATTGTGATGATATGCGCAGAGAACTCTGTGATGACAGTCGTCATGCAGTATTGTGACGAAAAGTGTCATGGAACATTCTGCTGACAGCGATCATGGAGCTTTTTAGTAAGAGAGGCTATGGAGATTTGTGATGTCAGGCGTCATGGGGCATTGTGTTGAGAGCGGTCTTGGAGCATTGTGATGAAAAGGGTCATGGAGCACTGTGATTACAGGGGCCATGGAGCATTGTGAATACAAAGGCTATGGAGCATTGAGATGAGAGGTTTCATGGAGCACTGTGATGAATGTGATCTTGGATCATTGTGATGGCAAGTGTCCTGGAACCTTGTGATGACACGGTTCATGGAGCATTGTGATGACAAGGACCATGGCGAATTGTGATGACATCTGTCATGGGGCATTGTGATGACAGTGGTCATCTAGATTTGCGATGAAAGGTATCATGGAGCACTGTGATGACAGGGGCCATGGAACAGTGTGATGACAAAGGCCATGGAGCATTGTGATGACAAGTGTCATGGGGCATTTTGATGACATTGGCATGGAGCATTATGATGACAAGAGTTCTGGAGCATGTTGATGACAAGGGCATGGAGCATTGTGATGACAGGGCCCACGGAGCTTTGTGATGAAAAGGGCAGGGTACATTGTGATGACAGGGTTCATGGAGCATTGTGATGAAAGGGGCCATGGAGCATTGAGATGAGAGCCGTTATGAGGCATGGTGATGACAGTGGTCATGGAGCATTGTGATGAAAGAGATCATGGAGCAATATGATAACAGGGGCCATGGAGCATTGTGATGACAGGGGTATTGGAGCATTGTGATGGAAGTAGACATGGATCATTGTGATGACATGTGTCCTGGAACACTGTGATGACACGGTTCATCGAGTATTGTGATGACAAGGGTCATAGCGAATTGTGATGACAAGTGTCATGGGGCATTGTGATGACATTGATCATCTAGGAATTGTGATGAAAGGTATTGTGGAGCACTGTGATGACTGGGGGCATGAAGCACTGTGATGAAAATTGTCCTGGATTATTGTGATGACAGCAGTCATGGAGAATTGTGATGACAGGGATTATGCAGCATTGTGTTGACAAGGGTATGGACTATTGTGATGACAATGGTCATGGAGCAATGTGATGAAAGTATTCATGGAACATCGTGATGAAAAGTGCATGGGAGCATTGTGACGATAAAGGCCATGGAGTATTGTGATGACTAGTGTCATGGAGCATTTTAATGAAAGGTTTCATTGTGCACCATGATGACAAAGGGGATGGAGAATTGTGATGAAACTGGTCCTGGAGCATTGTGATAACAAAAGCCATGGAGCATTGTGATGACAGGCATCATGGAGCATTGTGAAGAAAGGGGCCATGGGGTATTGTAATGACACTAGAGAAATATGATGAAAATGGTCAGCGAGCATAGTGATTAAAGTGGTCATTGAGAATTGTGATGAAAAGCGACATAGAGCATTGTGATGACAAAGGTCATGGAGAACTGTGATGACCAGGGTCATGTAGCATTGAGATGACACGGTCATGGAACATTGTGATGACAAGAATTCTGGAGCATTGTGCTGACTAGGGCCATGTACCATTGTGATGACAGGGTCATGGAACATTGTGATGACAATAATTCTGGAGCATTGTGATGACAAGGGTCATGGAGCATTGTGATGACACGGTCATGGAACATTGTGATGACAAGAATTCTGCAGCATTGCGATGACAAGGGCCATGGAGCATTGTGATGACATGGTCATGGAACATTGTCATGAGAAGAATTCTGGAGCATTCTGATGACAAAGGCTATGGAGCATTGTGACGACACGGTCATGGAACATTGTGATGACAAGAAATCTGGAGGATTGTGATGACAATGGCCATGGAGCATTGTGATGACACGGCCATGGAACATTGTGATGAGAAGAATTCTGGAGCATTGGGATGACAATGGCCATGGAGCATTGTGATGACACGGTCATGGAACATTGTGATGAGAAGAATTCTGGAGCATTGTCATGACAAGGGCCATGGAGCATTGTGATGATACGGTCATGCAACATTGTGATGACAAGAATTCTGGAGCATTATGATGACAAGGGCCATGGAGCATTGTGATGACACGGCCATGGAACATTGTGATGACAAGAATTCTGGAGCATTGTGATGACAATGGCCATGGAGCACTGTGATGACAAGGTCATGGAACATTGTGATGACAAGAATTCTGGAGCATTGTCATGACAAGGGCCATGGAGCATTGTGATGACACGGTCATGGAACATTGTGATGAGAAGAATACTGGAGCATTTTGCTAACAAGTGCCATGGAGCATTGTGATGACACGGTCATGGAACTTTGTGATGACAAGAATTCTGGAGCATTGTGGTGAAGGGGTATGGAGCATTGTGATTAAAGGTGACAAGGAACATTGTGATGATAAGGGCAGAGAACTCTGTGATGAGACAGGACATGGAGTATTGTGACGAAAACTGTCATGGAACATTGTGCTGACAGGGATCATGGAGCGCTTTGGTAAGAGAGGCCCTGGAGATTTGTGATGGCAGGCATCATGGGGCATTGTGTTGACACCAGTCTTGGAGCATTGTGATGAAAGGCGTCATGGAGCATTGTGATGACACGGCCATGGAACATTGTGATGACAAGAATTCTGGAGCATTGTGCTGACAAGGGCCATGGAGCATTGTGATGACACGGTCATGGAACATTGTGGTGACAAGAATTCTGGAGCATTGTGGTGAAAGGGTATGGAGCATTGTGATTAAAGGTGACAAGGAACTTTGTGATGATATGGGCAGAAAACCCTGTGATGAGACAGGACATGGAGTATTGTGACGAAAACTGTCATGGAACATTGTGCTGACAGGGATCATGGAGCTCTTTGGTAAGAGAGGCCCTGGAGATTTGTGATGGCAGGCATCATGGGGCATTGTGTTGACAGCGCTCTTGGAGCATTGTGATGAAAGGCGTCATGGAGCATTGTGATTACAGGGGCCATGGAGCATTGTGAATTCAAAGGCTATGGAGCATTGAGATGACAGGTTTCATGGAGCACTGTGATGAATGTGATCTTGGATCATTGTGATGACAAGTGTCCTGGAACCTTGCAATGACACGTTTCATGGAGCATTGTGATGACAAGGACCATGGCAAATTGTGATGACATCTGTCATGGGGCATTGTGATGACAGTGGTCATCTAGATTTGTGATGAAAGGTATCATGGAGCACTGTGATAACAGGGGCCATGGAACATTGTGATGACAAAGGCCATGGAGCATTGTGATGACAAGTGTCATGGGGCATTTTGATGACATTGGCATGGAGCATTATGATGACAAGAGTTCTGGAGCATGTTGATGACAAGGGCATGGAGCATTGTGATGACAGGGCCCACCGAGCTTTGTGATGAAAAGGGCAGGGTATATTGTGATGACAGGGTTCATGGAGCATTGTGATGAAAGGGGCCATGGAGCATTGAGATGAGAGCCGTTATGAGGCATGGTGATGACAGTGGTCATGGAGCATTGTGATGAAAGAGATCATGGAGCAATATGATAACAGGGGCCATGGAGCATTGTGATGACAGGAGTATTGGAGCATTGTGATGGAAGTAGACATGGATCATTGTGATGACATGTGTCCTGGAACACTGTGATGACACGGTTCATCGAGTACTGTGATGACAAGGGTCAGAGCGAATTGTGATGACAAGTGTCATGGGGCATGGTGATGACATTGATCATCTAGGAATTGTGATGAAAGGTATCGTGGAGCACTGTGATGACTGGGGGCATGAAGCACTGTGATGAAAATTGTCCTGGATTATTGTGATGACAGCAGTCATGGAGAATTGTGATGACAGGGATTATGCAGCATTGTGTTGACAAGGGTATGGACTATTGTGATGACAATGGTCATGGAGCAATGTGATGAAAGTATTCATGGAACATCGTGATGAAAAGTGCATGGGAGCATTGTGACGATAAAGGCCATGGAGTATTGTGATGACTAGTGTCATGGAGCATTTTAATGAAAGGTTTCATTGTGCACCATGATGACAAAGGGGATGGAGAATTGTGATGAAACTGGTCCTGGAGCATTGTGATAATAAAAGCCATGGAGCATTGTGATGACAGGCATCATGGAGCATTGTGAAGAAAGGGGCCATGGGGTATTGTAATGACACTAGAGAAATATGATGAAAATGGTCAGCGAGCATAGGGATTAAAGTGGTCATTGAGAATTGTGATGAAAAGCGACATAGAGTATTGTGATGACAAAGGTCATGGAGAACTGTGATGACCAGGGTCATGTAGCATTGTGATGATACGGTCATGGAACATTGTGATGACAAGAATTCTGGAGCATTGTGCTGACTAGGGCCATGTACCATTGTGATGACAGGGTCATGGAACATTGTGATGACAATAATTCTGGAGCATTGTGATGACAAGGGTCATGGAGCATTGTGATGACACGGTCATGGAACATTTTGATGACAAGAATTCTGCAGCATTGCGATGACAAGGGCCATGGAGCATTGTGATGACATGGTCATGGAACATTGTCATGAGAAGAATTCTGGAGCATTCTGATGACAAAGGCGATGGAGCATTGTGATGACACGGTCATGGAACATTGTGATGACAAGAAATCTGGAGGATTGTGATGACAATGGCCATGGAGCATTGTGATGACACGGCCATGGAACACTGTGATGAGAAGAATTCTGGAGCATTGGGTTGACAATGGCCATGGAGCATTGTGATGACACGGTCATGGAACATTGTGATGAGAAGAATTCTGGAGCATTGTCATGACAAGGGCCATGGAGCATTGTGATGATACGGTCATGCAACATTGTGATGACAAGAATTCTGGAGCACTGTGATGACAAGGTCATGGAACATTGTGATGACAAGAATTCTGGAGCATTGTCATGACAAGGGCCATGGAGCATTGTGATGACACGGTCATGGAACATTGTGATGAGAAGAATACTGGAGCATTTTGCTAACAAGTGCCATGGAGCATTGTGATGACACGGTCATGGAACTTTGTGATGACAAGAATTCTGGAGCATTGTGGTGAAGGGGTATGGAGCATTGTGATTAAAGGTGACAAGGAACATTGTGATGATAAGGGCAGAGAACTCTGTGATGAGACAGGACATGGAGTATTGTGACGAAAACTGTCATGGAACATTGTGCTGACAGGGATCATGGAGCGCTTTGGTAAGAGAGGCCCTGGAGATTTGTGATGGCAGGCATCATGGGGCATTGTGTTGACACCAGTCTTGGAGCATTGTGATGAAAGGCGTCATGGAGCATTGTGATGACACGGCCATGGAACATTGTGATGACAAGAATTCTGGAGCATTGTGCTGACAAGGGCCATGGAGCATTGTGATGACACGGTCATGGAACATTGTGGTGACAAGAATTCTGGAGCATTGTGGTGAAAGTGTATGGAGCATTGTGATTAAAGGTGACAAGGAACTTTGTGATGATATGGGCAGAAAACCCTGTGATGAGACAGGACATGGAGTATTGTGACGAAAACTGTCATGGAACATTGTGCTGACAGGGATCATGGAGCTCTTTGGTAAGAGAGGCCCTGGAGATTTGTGATGGCAGGCATCATGGGGCATTGTGTTGACAGCGCTCTTGGAGCATTGTGATGAAAGGCGTCATGGAGCATTGTGATTACAGGGGCCATGGAGCATTGTGAATTCAAAGGCTATGGAGCATTGAGATGACAGGTTTCATGGAGCACTGTGATGAATGTGATCTTGGATCATTGTGATGACAAGTGTCCTGGAACCTTGTGATGACACGTTTCATGGAGCATTGTGATGACAAGGACCATGGCAAATTGTGATGACATCTGTCATGGGGCATTGTGATGACAGTGGTCATCTAGATTTGTGATGAAAGGTATCATGGAGCACTGTGATAACAGGGGCCATGGAACATTGTGATGACAAAGGCCATGGAGCATTGTGATGACAAGTGTCATGGGGCATTTTGATGACATTGGCATGGAGCATTATGATGACAAGAGTTCTGGAGCATGTTGATGACAAGGGCATGGAGCATTGTGATGACAGGGCCCACCGAGCTTTGTGATGAAAAGGGCAGGGTATATTGTGATGACAGGGTTCATGGAGCATTGTGATGAAAGGGGCCATGGAGCATTGAGATGAGAGCCGTTATGAGGCATGGTGATGACAGTGGTCATGGAGCATTGTGATGAAAGAGATCATGGAGCAATATGATAACAGGGGCCATGGAGCATTGTGATGACAGGAGTATTGGAGCATTGTGATGGAAGTAGACATGGATCATTGTGATGACATGTGTCCTGGAACACTGTGATGACACGGTTCATCGAGTACTGTGATGACAAGGGTCAGAGCGAATTGTGATGACAAGTGTCATGGGGCATGGTGATGACATTGATCATCTAGGAATTGTGATGAAAGGTATCGTGGAGCACTGTGATGACTGGGGGCATGAAGCACTGTGATGAAAATTGTCCTGGATTATTGTGATGACAGCAGTCATGGAGAATTGTGATGACAGGGATTATGCAGCATTGTGTTGACTAGTGTATGGACTATTGTGATGACAATGGTCATGGAGCAATGTGATGAAAGTATTCATGGAACATCGTGATGAAAAGTGCATGGGAGCATTGTGACGATAAAGGCCATGGAGTATTGTGATGACTAGTGTCATGGAGCATTTTAATGAAAGGTTTCATTGTGCACCATGATGACAAAGGGGATGGAGAATTGTGATGAAACTGGTCCTGGAGCATTGTGATAACAAAAGCCATGGAGCATTGTGATGACAGGCATCATGGAGCATTGTGAAGAAAGGGGCCATGGGGTATTGTAATGACACTAGAGAAATATGATGAAAATGGTCAGCGAGCATAGTGATTAAAGTGGTCATTGAGAATTGTGATGAAAAGCGACATAGAGTATTGTGATGACAAAGGTCATGGAGAACTGTGATGACCAGGGTCATGTAGCATTGTGATGACACGGCCATGCAACATTGTGATGACAAGAATTCTGGAGCATTATGATGACAAGGGCCATGGAGCATTGTGATGACACGGCCATGGAACATTGTGATGACAAGAATTCTGGAGCATTGTGATGACAATGGCCATGGAGCATTGTGATGACACCGTCATGGAACATTGTGATGAGAAGAATTTTGGAGCATTGTCATGACAATGGCCATGGAGCATTTTGATGATACGGTCATGGAACATTGTCATGACAAGAATGCTGCAGCATTACGATGACAAGGGCCATGGAGCATTATGATGACACGGTCATGGAACATTGTCATGATAAGAATTCTGGAGCATTGTGCTGACAAGGGCCATGGAGCATTGTAATGACACGGTCATGGAACATTGTGATGACAAGAATTCTGGAGCATTATGATGACAAGGGCCATGGAGCATTGTGATGACATGGCCATAGAACATTGTGATGACAAGAATTCTGGAGCCTTGTGATGACAATGGCCATGGAGCATTGTGATGACAGGGTCATGGAACATTGTGATGACAAGAATTCTGGAGCATTGTCATTACAAGGGCCATGGAGCATTGTGATGACACGGTCATGGAACATTGTGATGAGAAGAATACTGGAGCATTGTGCTGACAAGGGCCATGGAGCATTGTGATGACACGGTCATGGAACATTGTGATGACAATAATTCTGGAGCATTATAATGACAATGGCCATGGAGCATTGTGATGACACGGCCATGGAACATTGTGATGACAAGAATTCTGGAGAATTGTGATGAGAAGGTTCATGGAGAATTGTGATGACACGGTCAAGGAACATTGTGATGACAAGATTTCTGGAGCCTTGTGGTGAAAGGGTATGGAGCATTGTGATTAAAGGTGACAAGGAACATTGTGATGATATGCGCAGAGAACTCTGTGATGACAGTCGTCATGCAGTATTGTGACGAAAAGTGTCATGGAACATTCTGCTGACAGCGATCATGGAGCTTTTTAGTAAGAGAGGCTATGGAGATTTGTGATGTCAGGCGTCATGGGGAATTGTGTTGAGAGCGGTCTTGGAGCATTGTGATGAAAAGGGTCATGGAGCACTGTGATTACAGGGGCCATGGAGCATTGTGAATACAAAGGCTATGGAGCATTGAGATGAGAGGTTTCATGGAGCACTGTGATGAATGTGATCTTGGATCATTGTGATGGCAAGTGTCCTGGAACCTTGTGATGACACGGTTCATGGAGCATTGTGATGACAAGGACCATGGCGAATTGTGATGACATCTGTCATGGGGCATTGTGATGACAGTGGTCATCTAGATTTGCGATGAAAGGTATCATGGAGCACTGTGATGACAGGGGCCATGGAACAGTGTGATGACAAAGGCCATGGAGCATTGTGATGACAAGTGTCATGGGGCATTTTGATGACATTGGCATGGAGCATTATGATGACAAGAGTTCTGGAGCATGTTGATGACAAGGGCATGGAGCATTGTGATGACAGGGCCCACGGAGCTTTGTGATGAAAAGGGCAGGGTACATTGTGATGACAGGGTTCATGGAGCATTGTGATGAAAGGGGCCATGGAGCATTGAGATGAGAGCCGTTATGAGGCATGGTGATGACAGTGGTCATGGAGCATTGTGATGAAAGAGATCATGGAGCAATATGATAACAGGGGCCATGGAGCATTGTGATGACAGGGGTATTGGAGCATTGTGATGGAAGTAGACATGGATCATTGTGATGACATGTGTCCTGGAACACTGTGATGACACGGTTCATCGAGTATTGTGATGACAAGGGTCATAGCGAATTGTGATGACAAGTGTCATGGGGCATTGTGATGACATTGATCATCTAGGAATTGTGATGAAATGTATCGTGGAGCACTGTGATGACTGGGGGCATGAAGCACTGTGATGAAAATTGTCCTGGATTATTGTGATGACAGCAGTCATGGAGAATTGTGATGACAGGGATTATGCAGCATTGTGTTGACAAGGGTATTGACTATTGTGATGACAATGGTCATGGAGCAATGTGATGAAAGTATTCATGGAACATCGTGATGAAAAGTGCATGGGAGCATTGTGACGATAAAGGCCATGGAGTATTGTGATGACTAGTGTCATGGAGCATTTTAATGAAAGGTTTCATTGTGCACCATGATGACAAAGGGGATGGAGAATTGTGATGAAACTGGTCCTGGAGCATTGTGATAACAAAAGCCATGGAGCATTGTGATGACAGGCATCATGGAGCATTGTGAAGAAAGGGGCCATGGGGTATTGTAATGACACTAGAGAAATATGATGAAAATGGTCAGCGAGCATAGTGATTAAAGTGGTCATTGAGAATTGTGATGAAAAGCGACATAGAGCATTGTGATGACAAAGGTCATGGAGAACTGTGATGACCAGGGTCATGTAGCATTGAGATGACACGGTCATGGAACATTGTGATGACAAGAATTCTGGAGCATTGTGCTGACTAGGGCCATGTACCATTGTGATGACAGGGTCATGGAACATTGTGATGACAATAATTCTGGAGCATTGTGATGACAAGGGTCATGGAGCATTGTGATGACACGGTCATGGAACATTGTGATGACAAGAATTCTGCAGCATTGCGATGACAAGGGCCATGGAGCATTGTGATGACATGGTCATGGAACATTGTCATGAGAAGAATTCTGGAGCATTCTGATGACAAAGGCTATGGAGCATTGTGACGACACGGTCATGGAACATTGTGATGACAAGAAATCTGGAGGATTGTGATGACAATGGCCATGGAGCATTGTGATGACACGGCCATGGAACATTGTGATGAGAAGAATTCTGGAGCATTGGGATGACAATGGCCATGGAGCATTGTGATGACACGGTCATGGAACATTGTGATGAGAAGAATTCTGGAGCATTGTCATGACAAGGGCCATGGAGCATTGTGATGATACGGTCATGCAACATTGTGATGACAAGAATTCTGGAGCATTATGATGACAAGGGCCATGGAGCATTGTGATGACACGGCCATGGAACATTGTGATGACAAGAATTCTGGAGCATTGTGATGACAATGGCCATGGAGCACTGTGATGACAAGGTCATGGAACATTGTGATGACAAGAATTCTGGAGCATTGTCATGACAAGGGCCATGGAGCATTGTGATGACACGGTCATGGAACATTGTGATGAGAAGAATACTGGAGCATTTTGCTAACAAGTGCCATGGAGCATTGTGATGACACGGTCATGGAACTTTGTGATGACAAGAATTCTGGAGCATTGTGGTGAAGGGGTATGGAGCATTGTGATTAAAGGTGACAAGGAACATTGTGATGATAAGGGCAGAGAACTCTGTGATGAGACAGGACATGGAGTATTGTGACGAAAACTGTCATGGAACATTGTGCTGACAGGGATCATGGAGCGCTTTGGTAAGAGAGGCCCTGGAGATTTGTGATGGCAGGCATCATGGGGCATTGTGTTGACACCAGTCTTGGAGCATTGTGATGAAAGGCGTCATGGAGCATTGTGATGACACGGCCATGGAACATTGTGATGACAAGAATTCTGGAGCATTGTGCTGACAAGGGCCATGGAGCATTGTGATGACACGGTCATGGAACATTGTGGTGACAAGAATTCTGGAGCATTGTGGTGAAAGGGTATGGAGCATTGTGATTAAAGGTGACAAGGAACTTTGTGATGATATGGGCAGAAAACCCTGTGATGAGACAGGACATGGAGTATTGTGACGAAAACTGTCATGGAACATTGTGCTGACAGGGATCATGGAGCTCTTTGGTAAGAGAGGCCCTGGAGATTTGTGATGGCAGGCATCATGGGGCATTGTGTTGACAGCGCTCTTGGAGCATTGTGATGAAAGGCGTCATGGAGCATTGTGATTACAGGGGCCATGGAGCATTGTGAATTCAAAGGCTATGGAGCATTGAGATGACAGGTTTCATGGAGCACTGTGATGAATGTGATCTTGGATCATTGTGATGACAAGTGTCCTGGAACCTTGCAATGACACGTTTCATGGAGCATTGTGATGACAAGGACCATGGCAAATTGTGATGACATCTGTCATGGGGCATTGTGATGACAGTGGTCATCTAGATTTGTGATGAAAGGTATCATGGAGCACTGTGATAACAGGGGCCATGGAACATTGTGATGACAAAGGCCATGGAGCATTGTGATGACAAGTGTCATGGGGCATTTTGATGACATTGGCATGGAGCATTATGATGACAAGAGTTCTGGAGCATGTTGATGACAAGGGCATGGAGCATTGTGATGACAGGGCCCACCGAGCTTTGTGATGAAAAGGGCAGGGTATATTGTGATGACAGGGTTCATGGAGCATTGTGATGAAAGGGGCCATGGAGCATTGAGATGAGAGCCGTTATGAGGCATGGTGATGACAGTGGTCATGGAGCATTGTGATGAAAGAGATCATGGAGCAATATGATAACAGGGGCCATGGAGCATTGTGATGACAGGAGTATTGGAGCATTGTGATGGAAGTAGACATGGATCATTGTGATGACATGTGTCCTGGAACACTGTGATGACACGGTTCATCGAGTACTGTGATGACAAGGGTCAGAGCGAATTGTGATGACAAGTGTCATGGGGCATGGTGATGACATTGATCATCTAGGAATTGTGATGAAAGGTATCGTGGAGCACTGTGATGACTGGGGGCATGAAGCACTGTGATGAAAATTGTCCTGGATTATTGTGATGACAGCAGTCATGGAGAATTGTGATGACAGGGATTATGCAGCATTGTGTTGACAAGGGTATGGACTATTGTGATGACAATGGTCATGGAGCAATGTGATGAAAGTATTCATGGAACATCGTGATGAAAAGTGCATGGGAGCATTGTGACGATAAAGGCCATGGAGTATTGTGATGACTAGTGTCATGGAGCATTTTAATGAAAGGTTTCATTGTGCACCATGATGACAAAGGGGATGGAGAATTGTGATGAAACTGGTCCTGGAGCATTGTGATAATAAAAGCCATGGAGCATTGTGATGACAGGCATCATGGAGCATTGTGAAGAAAGGGGCCATGGGGTATTGTAATGACACTAGAGAAATATGATGAAAATGGTCAGCGAGCATAGGGATTAAAGTGGTCATTGAGAATTGTGATGAAAAGCGACATAGAGTATTGTGATGACAAAGGTCATGGAGAACTGTGATGACCAGGGTCATGTAGCATTGTGATGACACGGCCATGCAACATTGTGATGACAAGAATTCTGGAGCATTATGATGACAAGGGCCATGGAGCATTGTGATGACACGGCCATGGAACATTGTGATGACAAGAATTCTGGAGCATTGTGATGACAATGGCCATGGAGCATTGTGATGACACCGTCATGGAACATTGTGATGAGAAGAATTCTGGAGCATTGTCATGACAATGGCCATGGAGCATTTTGATGATACGGTCATGGAACATTGTCATGACAAGAATGCTGCAGCATTGCGATGACAAGGGCCATGGAGCATTATGATGACACGGTCATGGAACATTGTCATGATAAGAATTCTGGAGCATTGTGCTGACAAGGGCCATGGAGCATTGTGATGACACGGTCATGGAACATTGTGATGACAAGAATTCTGGAGCCTTGTGATGACAAGGGCCATGGAGCATTGTGATGACAGGGTCATGGAACATTGTGATGACAAGAATTCTGGAGCATTGTCATTACAAGGGCCATGGAGCATTGTGATGACACGGTCATGGAACATTGTGATGAGAAGAATACTGGAGCATTGTGCTGACAAGGGCCATGGAGCATTGTGATGACACGGTCATGGAACATTGTGATGACAATAATTCTGGAGCATTATAATGACAATGGCCATGGAGCATTGTGATGACACGGCCATGGAACATTGTGATGACAAGAATTCTGGAGAATTGTGATGAGAAGGTTCATGGAGAATTGTGATGACACGGTCAAGGAACATTGTGATGACAAGATTTCTGGAGCATTGTGGTGAAAGGGTATGGAGCATTGTGATTAAAGGTGACAAGGAACATTGTGATGATATGCGCAGAGAACTCTGTGATGACAGTCGTCATGCAGTATTGTGACGAAAAGTGTCATGGAACATTCTGCTGACAGCGATCATGGAGCTTTTTAGTAAGAGAGGCTATGGAGATTTGTGATGTCAGGCGTCATGGGGAATTGTGTTGAGAGCGGTCTTGGAGCATTGTGATGAAAAGGGTCATGGAGCACTGTGATTACAGGGGCCATGGAGCATTGTGAATACAAAGGCTATGGAGCATTGAGATGAGAGGTTTCATGGAGCACTGTGATGAATGTGATCTTGGATCATTGTGATGGCAAGTGTCCTGGAACCTTGTGATGACACGGTTCATGGAGCATTGTGATGACAAGGACCATGGCGAATTGTGATGAAATCTGTCATGGGGCATTGTGATGACAGTGGTCATCTAGATTTGCGATGAAAGGTATCATGGAGCACTGTGATGACAGGGGCCATGGAACAGTGTGATGACAAAGGCCATGGAGCATTGTGATGACAAGTGTCATGGGGCATTTTGATGACATTGGCATGGAGCATTATGATGACAAGAGTTCTGGAGCATGTTGATGACAAGGGCATGGAGCATTGTGATGACAGGGCCCACGGAGCTTTGTGATGAAAAGGGCAGGGTACATTGTGATGACAGGGTTCATGGAGCATTGTGATGAAAGGGGCCATGGAGCATTGAGATGAGAGCCGTTATGAGGCATGGTGATGACAGTGGTCATGGAGCATTGTGATGAAAGAGATCATGGAGCAATATGATAACAGGGGCCATGGAGCATTGTGATGACAGGGGTATTGGAGCATTGTGATGGAAGTAGACATGGATCATTGTGATGACATGTGTCCTGGAACACTGTGATGACACGGTTCATCGAGTATTGTGATGACAAGGGTCATAGCGAATTGTGATGACAAGTGTCATGGGGCATTGTGATGACATTGATCATCTAGGAATTGTGATGAAAGGTATTGTGGAGCACTGTGATGACTGGGGGCATGAAGCACTGTGATGAAAATTGTCCTGGATTATTGTGATGACAGCAGTCATGGAGAATTGTGATGACAGGGATTATGCAGCATTGTGTTGACAAGGGTATGGACTATTGTGATGACAATGGTCATGGAGCAATGTGATGAAAGTATTCATGGAACATCGTGATGAAAAGTGCATGGGAGCATTGTGACGATAAAGGCCATGGAGTATTGTGATGACTAGTGTCATGGAGCATTTTAATGAAAGGTTTCATTGTGCACCATGATGACAAAGGGGATGGAGAATTGTGATGAAACTGGTCCTGGAGCATTGTGATAACAAAAGCCATGGAGCATTGTGATGACAGGCATCATGGAGCATTGTGAAGAAAGGGGCCATGGGGTATTGTAATGACACTAGAGAAATATGATGAAAATGGTCAGCGAGCATTGTGATTAAAGTGGTCATTGAGAATTGTGATGAAAAGCGACATAGAGCATTGTGATGACAAAGGTCATGGAGAACTGTGATGACCAGGGTCATGTAGCATTGTGATGATACGGTCATGGAACATTGTGATGACAAGAATTCTGGAGCATTGTGCTGACTAGGGCCATGTACCATTGTGATGACAGGGTCATGGAACATTGTGATGACAATAATTCTGGAGCATTGTGATGACAAGGGTCATGGAGCATTGTGATGACACGGTCATGGAACATTTTGATGACAAGAATTCTGCAGCATTGCGATGACAAGGGCCATGGAGCATTGTGATGACATGGTCATGGAACATTGTCATGAGAAGAATTCTGGAGCATTCTGATGACAAAGGCGATGGAGCATTGTGATGACACGGTCATGGAACATTGTGATGACAAGAAATCTGGAGGATTGTGATGACAATGGCCATGGAGCATTGTGATGACACGGCCATGGAACACTGTGATGAGAAGAATTCTGGAGCATTGGGTTGACAATGGCCATGGAGCATTGTGATGACACGGTCATGGAACATTGTGATGAGAAGAATTCTGGAGCATTGTCATGACAAGGGCCATGGAGCATTGTGATGATACGGTCATGCAACATTGTGATGACAAGAATTCTGGAGCACTGTGATGACAAGGTCATGGAACATTGTGATGACAAGAATTCTGGAGCATTGTCATGACAAGGGCCATGGAGCATTGTGATGACACGGTCATGGAACATTGTGATGAGAAGAATACTGGAGCATTTTGCTAACAAGTGCCATGGAGCATTGTGATGACACGGTCATGGAACTTTGTGATGACAAGAATTCTGGAGCATTGTGGTGAAGGGGTATGGAGCATTGTGATTAAAGGTGACAAGGAACATTGTGATGATAAGGGCAGAGAACTCTGTGATGAGACAGGACATGGAGTATTGTGACGAAAACTGTCATGGAACATTGTGCTGACAGGGATCATGGAGCGCTTTGGTAAGAGAGGCCCTGGAGATTTGTGATGGCAGGCATCATGGGGCATTGTGTTGACACCAGTCTTGGAGCATTGTGATGAAAGGCGTCATGGAGCATTGTGATGACACGGCCATGGAACATTGTGATGACAAGAATTCTGGAGCATTGTGCTGACAAGGGCCATGGAGCATTGTGATGACACGGTCATGGAACATTGTGGTGACAAGAATTCTGGAGCATTGTGGTGAAAGTGTATGGAGCATTGTGATTAAAGGTGACAAGGAACTTTGTGATGATATGGGCAGAAAACCCTGTGATGAGACAGGACATGGAGTATTGTGACGAAAACTGTCATGGAACATTGTGCTGACAGGGATCATGGAGCTCTTTGGTAAGAGAGGCCCTGGAGATTTGTGATGGCAGGCATCATGGGGCATTGTGTTGACAGCGCTCTTGGAGCATTGTGATGAAAGGCGTCATGGAGCATTGTGATTACAGGGGCCATGGAGCATTGTGAATTCAAAGGCTATGGAGCATTGAGATGACAGGTTTCATGGAGCACTGTGATGAATGTGATCTTGGATCATTGTGATGACAAGTGTCCTGGAACCTTGTGATGACACGTTTCATGGAGCATTGTGATGACAAGGACCATGGCAAATTGTGATGACATCTGTCATGGGGCATTGTGATGACAGTGGTCATCTAGATTTGTGATGAAAGGTATCATGGAGCACTGTGATAACAGGGGCCATGGAACATTGTGATGACAAAGGCCATGGAGCATTGTGATGACAAGTGTCATGGGGCATTTTGATGACATTGGCATGGAGCATTATGATGACAAGAGTTCTGGAGCATGTTGATGACAAGGGCATGGAGCATTGTGATGACAGGGCCCACCGAGCTTTGTGATGAAAAGGGCAGGGTATATTGTGATGACAGGGTTCATGGAGCATTGTGATGAAAGGGGCCATGGAGCATTGAGATGAGAGCCGTTATGAGGCATGGTGATGACAGTGGTCATGGAGCATTGTGATGAAAGAGATCATGGAGCAATATGATAACAGGGGCCATGGAGCATTGTGATGACAGGAGTATTGGAGCATTGTGATGGAAGTAGACATGGATCATTGTGATGACATGTGTCCTGGAACACTGTGATGACACGGTTCATCGAGTACTGTGATGACAAGGGTCAGAGCGAATTGTGATGACAAGTGTCATGGGGCATGGTGATGACATTGATCATCTAGGAATTGTGATGAAAGGTATCGTGGAGCACTGTGATGACTGGGGGCATGAAGCACTGTGATGAAAATTGTCCTGGATTATTGTGATGACAGCAGTCATGGAGAATTGTGATGACAGGGATTATGCAGCATTGTGTTGACTAGTGTATGGACTATTGTGATGACAATGGTCATGGAGCAATGTGATGAAAGTATTCATGGAACATCGTGATGAAAAGTGCATGGGAGCATTGTGACGATAAAGGCCATGGAGTATTGTGATGACTAGTGTCATGGAGCATTTTAATGAAAGGTTTCATTGTGCACCATGATGACAAAGGGGATGGAGAATTGTGATGAAACTGGTCCTGGAGCATTGTGATAACAAAAGCCATGGAGCATTGTGATGACAGGCATCATGGAGCATTGTGAAGAAAGGGGCCATGGGGTATTGTAATGACACTAGAGAAATATGATGAAAATGGTCAGCGAGCATAGTGATTAAAGTGGTCATTGAGAATTGTGATGAAAAGCGACATAGAGTATTGTGATGACAAAGGTCATGGAGAACTGTGATGACCAGGGTCATGTAGCATTGTGATGACACGGCCATGCAACATTGTGATGACAAGAATTCTGGAGCATTATGATGACAAGGGCCATGGAGCATTGTGATGACACGGCCATGGAACATTGTGATGACAAGAATTCTGGAGCATTGTGATGACAATGGCCATGGAGCATTGTGATGACACCGTCATGGAACATTGTGATGAGAAGAATTTTGGAGCATTGTCATGACAATGGCCATGGAGCATTTTGATGATACGGTCATGGAACATTGTCATGACAAGAATGCTGCAGCATTACGATGACAAGGGCCATGGAGCATTATGATGACACGGTCATGGAACATTGTCATGATAAGAATTCTGGAGCATTGTGCTGACAAGGGCCATGGAGCATTGTAATGACACGGTCATGGAACATTGTGATGACAAGAATTCTGGAGCATTATGATGACAAGGGCCATGGAGCATTGTGATGACATGGCCATAGAACATTGTGATGACAAGAATTCTGGAGCCTTGTGATGACAATGGCCATGGAGCATTGTGATGACAGGGTCATGGAACATTGTGATGACAAGAATTCTGGAGCATTGTCATTACAAGGGCCATGGAGCATTGTGATGACACGGTCATGGAACATTGTGATGAGAAGAATACTGGAGCATTGTGCTGACAAGGGCCATGGAGCATTGTGATGACACGGTCATGGAACATTGTGATGACAATAATTCTGGAGCATTATAATGACAATGGCCATGGAGCATTGTGATGACACGGCCATGGAACATTGTGATGACAAGAATTCTGGAGAATTGTGATGAGAAGGTTCATGGAGAATTGTGATGACACGGTCAAGGAACATTGTGATGACAAGATTTCTGGAGCCTTGTGGTGAAAGGGTATGGAGCATTGTGATTAAAGGTGACAAGGAACATTGTGATGATATGCGCAGAGAACTCTGTGATGACAGTCGTCATGCAGTATTGTGACGAAAAGTGTCATGGAACATTCTGCTGACAGCGATCATGGAGCTTTTTAGTAAGAGAGGCTATGGAGATTTGTGATGTCAGGCGTCATGGGGAATTGTGTTGAGAGCGGTCTTGGAGCATTGTGATGAAAAGGGTCATGGAGCACTGTGATTACAGGGGCCATGGAGCATTGTGAATACAAAGGCTATGGAGCATTGAGATGAGAGGTTTCATGGAGCACTGTGATGAATGTGATCTTGGATCATTGTGATGGCAAGTGTCCTGGAACCTTGTGATGACACGGTTCATGGAGCATTGTGATGACAAGGACCATGGCGAATTGTGATGACATCTGTCATGGGGCATTGTGATGACAGTGGTCATCTAGATTTGCGATGAAAGGTATCATGGAGCACTGTGATGACAGGGGCCATGGAACAGTGTGATGACAAAGGCCATGGAGCATTGTGATGACAAGTGTCATGGGGCATTTTGATGACATTGGCATGGAGCATTATGATGACAAGAGTTCTGGAGCATGTTGATGACAAGGGC
The DNA here is from genome assembly GCF_949987535.1 of Balaenoptera acutorostrata. Lineage (NCBI taxonomy): Eukaryota > Metazoa > Chordata > Mammalia > Artiodactyla > Balaenopteridae > Balaenoptera > Balaenoptera acutorostrata. Next base: position 1,583,479 of record NW_026646025.1, on the reverse strand, counting down.
ATGGAGCATTGTGATGACAGGGCCCACGGAGCTTTGTGATGAAAAGGGCAGGGTACATTGTGATGACAGGGTTCATGGAGCATTGTGATGAAAGGGGCCATGGAGCATTGAGATGAGAGCCGTTATGAGGCATGGTGATGACAGTGGTCATGGAGCATTGTGATGAAAGAGATCATGGAGCAATATGATAACAGGGGCCATGGAGCATTGTGATGACAGGGGTATTGGAGCATTGTGATGGAAGTAGACATGGATCATTGTGATGACATGTGTCCTGGAACACTGTGATGACACGGTTCATCGAGTATTGTGATGACAAGGGTCATAGCGAATTGTGATGACAAGTGTCATGGGGCATTGTGATGACATTGATCATCTAGGAATTGTGATGAAAGGTATCGTGGAGCACTGTGATGACTGGGGGCATGAAGCACTGTGATGAAAATTGTCCTGGATTATTGTGATGACAGCAGTCATGGAGAATTGTGATGACAGGGATTATGCAGCATTGTGTTGACAAGGGTATTGACTATTGTGATGACAATGGTCATGGAGCAATGTGATGAAAGTATTCATGGAACATCGTGATGAAAAGTGCATGGGAGCATTGTGACGATAAAGGCCATGGAGTATTGTGATGACTAGTGTCATGGAGCATTTTAATGAAAGGTTTCATTGTGCACCATGATGACAAAGGGGATGGAGAATTGTGATGAAACTGGTCCTGGAGCATTGTGATAACAAAAGCCATGGAGCATTGTGATGACAGGCATCATGGAGCATTGTGAAGAAAGGGGCCATGGGGTATTGTAATGACACTAGAGAAATATGATGAAAATGGTCAGCGAGCATAGTGATTAAAGTGGTCATTGAGAATTGTGATGAAAAGCGACATAGAGCATTGTGATGACAAAGGTCATGGAGAACTGTGATGACCAGGGTCATGTAGCATTGAGATGACACGGTCATGGAACATTGTGATGACAAGAATTCTGGAGCATTGTGCTGACTAGGGCCATGTACCATTGTGATGACAGGGTCATGGAACATTGTGATGACAATAATTCTGGAGCATTGTGATGACAAGGGTCATGGAGCATTGTGATGACACGGTCATGGAACATTGTGATGACAAGAATTCTGCAGCATTGCGATGACAAGGGCCATGGAGCATTGTGATGACATGGTCATGGAACATTGTCATGAGAAGAATTCTGGAGCATTCTGATGACAAAGGCGATGGAGCATTGTGATGACACGGTCATGGAACATTGTGATGACAAGAAATCTGAGGATTGTGATGACAATGGCCATGGAGCATTGTGATGACACGGCCATGGAACATTGTGATGAGAAGAATTCTGGAGCATTGGGATGACAATGGCCATGGAGCATTGTGATGACACGGTCATGGAACATTGTGATGAGAAGAATTCTGGAGCATTGTCATGACAAGGGCCATGGAGCATTGTGATGATACGGTCATGCAACATTGTGATGACAAGAATTCTGGAGCATTATGATGACAAGGGCCATGGAGCATTGTGATGACACGGCCATGGAACATTGTGATGACAAGAATTCTGGAGCATTGTGATGACAATGGCCATGGAGCACTGTGATGACAAGGTCATGGAACATTGTGATGACAAGAATTCTGGAGCATTTTGCTAACAAGTGCCATGGAGCATTGTGATGACACGGTCATGGAACTTTGTGATGACAAGAATTCTGGAGCATTGTGGTGAAGGGGTATGGAGCATTGTGATTAAAGGTGACAAGGAACATTGTGATGATAAGGGCAGAGAACTCTGTGATGAGACAGGACATGGAGTATTGTGACGAAAACTGTCATGGAACATTGTGCTGACAGGGATCATGGAGCGCTTTGGTAAGAGAGGCCCTGGAGATTTGTGATGGCAGGCATCATGGGGCATTGTGTTGACACCAGTCTTGGAGCATTGTGATGAAAGGCGTCATGGAGCATTGTGATGACACGGCCATGGAACATTGTGATGACAAGAATTCTGGAGCATTGTGCTGACAAGGGCCATGGAGCATTGTGATGACACGGTCATGGAACATTGTGGTGACAAGAATTCTGGAGCATTGTGGTGAAAGGGTATGGAGCATTGTGATTAAAGGTGACAAGGAACTTTGTGATGATATGGGCAGAAAACCCTGTGATGAGACAGGACATGGAGTATTGTGACGAAAACTGTCATGGAACATTGTGCTGACAGGGATCATGGAGCTCTTTGGTAAGAGAGGCCCTGGAGATTTGTGATGGCAGGCATCATGGGGCATTGTGTTGACAGCGCTCTTGGAGCATTGTGATGAAAGGCGTCATGGAGCATTGTGATTACAGGGGCCATGGAGCATTGTGAATTCAAAGGCTATGGAGCATTGAGATGACAGGTTTCATGGAGCACTGTGATGAATGTGATCTTGGATCATTGTGATGACAAGTGTCCTGGAACCTTGTGATGACACGTTTCATGGAGCATTGTGATGACAAGGACCATGGCAAATTGTGATGACATCTGTCATGGGGCATTGTGATGACAGTGGTCATCTAGATTTGCGATGAAAGGTATCATGGAGCACTGTGATAACAGGGGCCATGGAACAATGTGATGACAAAGGCCATGGAGCATTGTGATGACAAGTGTCATGGGGCATTTTGATGACATTGGCATGGAGCATTATGATGACAAGAGTTCTGGAGCATTTTGATGACAAGGGCATGGAGCATTGTGATGACAGGGCCCACGGAGCTTTGTGATGAAAAGGGCAGGGTACATTGTGATGACAGGGTTCATGGAGCATTGTGATGAAAGGGGCCATGGAGCATTGAGATGAGAGCCGTTATGAGGCATGGTGATGACATTGGTCATGGAGCATTGTGATGAAAGAGATCATGGAGCAATATGATAACAGGGGCCATGGAGCATTGTGATGACAGGGGTATTGGAGCATTGTGATGGAAGTAGACATGGATCATTGTGATGACATGTGTCCTGGAACACTGTGATGACACGGTTCATCGAGTATTGTGATGACAAGGGTCATAGCGAATTGTGATGACAAGTGTCATGGGGCATTGTGTGACATTGATCATCTAGGAATTGTGATGAAAGGTATCATGGAGCACTGTGATGAAAATTGTCCTGGATTATTGTGATGACAGCAGTCATGGAGAATTGTGATGACAGGGATTATGCAGCATTGTGTTGACAAGGGTATGGACTATTGTGATGACAATGTTCATGGAGCAATGTGATGAAAGTATTCATGGAACATCGTGATGAAAAGTGCATGGGAGCATTGTGACGATAAAGGCCATGGAGTATTGTGATGACTAGTGTCATGGAGCATTTTAATGAAAGGTTTCATTGTGCACCATGATGACAAAGGGGATGGAGAATTGTGATGAAACTGGTCCTGGAGCATTGTGATAACAAAAGCCATGAAGCATTGTGATGACAGGCATCATGGAGCATTGTGAAGAAAGGGGCCATGGGGTATTGTAATGACACTAGAGAAATATGATGAAAATGGTCAGCGAGCATAGTGATTAAAGTGGTCATTGAGAATTGTGATGAAAAGCGACATAGAGCATTGTGATGACAAAGGTCATGGAGAACTGTGATGACCAGGGTCATGTAGCATTGTGATGACACGGTCATGGAACATTGTGATGAAAAGAATTCTGGAGCATTGTGCTGACTAGGGCCATGGACCATTGTGATGACATGGTCATGGAACATTGTGACGACAATAATTCTGGAGCATTGTGATGACAATGGTCATGGAGCATTGTGATGACACGGTCATGGAACATTGTGATGACAAGAATTCTGCAGCATTGCGATGACAAGGGCCATGGAGCATTGTGATGACACGGTCATGGAACATTTTGATGACAAGAATTCTGCAGCATTGCGATGACAAGTGCCATGGAGCATTGTGATGATACGGTCATGGAACATTGTGATGACAAGAATTCTGGAGCATTATGATGAGAAGGGCCATGGAGCATTGTGAAGACAGGGCCATGGAACATTGTGATGACAAGAATTCGGGAGCATTGTGATGACAATGGCCATGGAGCATTGTGATGGCACGGTCATGGAACATTATGATGAGAAGAATTCTTGAGCATTGTGATGACAAGGGCCATGGCAAATTGTGATGACATCTGTCATGGGGCATTGTGATGACAGTGGTCATCTAGATTTGCGATGAAAGGTATCATGGAGCACTGTGATAACAGGGGCCATGGAACATTGTGATGACAAAGGCCATGGAGCATTGTGATGACAAGTGTCATGGGGCATTTTGATGACATTGACATGGAGCATTATGATGACAAGAGTTCTGGAGCATGTTGAAGACAAGGGCATGGAGCATTGTGATGACAGGGCCCACGGAGCTTTGTGATGAAAAGGGCAGGGTACATTGTGATGACAGGGTTCATGGAGCATTGTGATGAAAGGGGCCATGGAGCATTGAGATGAGAGCCGTTATGAGGCATGGTGATGACAGTGGTCATGGAGCATTGTGATGAAAGAGATCATGGAGCAATATGATAACAGGGGCCATGGAGCATTGTGATGACAGGGGTATTGGAGCATTGTGATGGAAGTAGACATGGATCATTGTGATGACATGTGTCCTGGAACACTGTGATGACACGGTTCATCGAGTATTGTGATGACAAGGGTCATAGCGAATTGTGATGACAAGTGTCATGGGGCATTGTGATGACATTGATCATCTAGGAATTGTGATGAAAGGTATCGTGGAGCACTGTGATGACTGGGGGCATGAAGCACTGTGATGAAAATTGTCCTGGATTATTGTGATGACAGCAGTCATGGCGAATTGTGATGACAGGGATTATGCAGCATTGTGATGACAATGGTCATGGAGCAATGTGATGAAAGTATTCATGGAACATCGTGATGAAAAGTGCATGGGAGCATTGTGACGATAAAGGCCATGGAGTATTGTGATGACTAGTGTCATGGAGCATTTTAATGAAAGGTTTCATTGTGCACCATGATGACAAAGGGGATGGAGAATTGTGATGAAACTGGTCCTGGAGCATTGTGATAACAAAAGCCATGGAGCATTGTGATGACAGGCATCATGGAGCATTGTGAAGAAAGGGGCCATGGGGTATTGTAATGACACTAGAGAAATATGATGAAAATGGTCAGCGAGCATAGTGATTAAAGTGGTCATTGAGAATTGTGATGAAAAGCGACATAGAGCATTGTGATGACAAAGGTCATGGAGAACTGTGATGACCAGGGTCATGTAGCATTGAGATGACACGGTCATGGAACATTGTGATGACAAGAATTCTGGAGCATTGTGCTGACTAGGGCCATGTACCATTGTGATGACAGGGTCATGGAACATTGTGATGACAATAATTCTGGAGCATTGTGATGACAAGGGTCATGGAGCATTGTGATGACACGGTCATGGAACATTGTGATGACAAGAATTCTGCAGCATTGCAATGACAAGGGCCATGGAGCATTGTGATGACATGGTCATGGAACATTGTCATGAGAAGAATTCTGGAGCATTCTGATGACAAAGGCGATGGAGCATTGTGATGACACGGCCATGGAACATTGTGATGAGAAGAATTCTGGAGCATTGGGATGACAATGGCCATGGAGCATTGTGATGACACGGTCATGGAACATTGTGATGAGAAGAATTCTGGAGCATTGTCATGACAAGGGCCATGGAGCATTGTGATGATACGGTCATGCAACATTGTGATGACAAGAATTCTGGAGCATTATGATGACAAGGGCCATGGAGCATTGTGATGACACGGCCATGGAACATTGTGATGACAAGAATTCTGGAGCATTGTGATGACAATGGCCATGGAGCACTGTGATGACAAGGTCATGGAACATTGTGATGACAAGAATTCTGGAGCATTGTCATGACAAGGGCCATGGAGCATTGTGATGACACGGTCATGGAACATTGTGATGAGAAGAATACTGGAGCATTTTGCTAACAAGTGCCATGGAGCATTGTGATGACACGGTCATGGAACTTTGTGATGACAAGAATTCTGGAGCATTGTGGTGAAGGGGTATGGAGCATTGTGATTAAAGGTGACAAGGAACATTGTGATGATAAGGGCAGAGAACTCTGTGATGAGACAGGACATGGAGTATTGTGATGAAAACTGTCATGGAACATTGTGCTGACAGGGATCATGGAGCGCTTTGGTAAGAGAGGCCCTGGAGATTTGTGATGGCAGGCATCATGGGGCATTGTGTTGACACCAGTCTTGGAGCATTGTGATGAAAGGCGTCATGGAGCATTGTGATGACACGGCCATGGAACATTGTGATGACAAGAATTCTGGAGCATTGTGCTGACAAGGGCCATGGAGCATTGTGATGACACGGTCATGGAACATTGTGGTGACAAGAATTCTGGAGCATTGTGGTGAAAGGGTATGGAGCATTGTGATTAAAGGTGACAAGGAACTTTGTGATGATATGGGCAGAAAACCCTGTGATGAGACAGGACATGGAGTATTGTGACGAAAACTGTCATGGAACATTGTGCTGACAGGGATCATGGAGCTCTTTGGTAAGAGAGGCCCTGGAGATTTGTGATGGCAGGCATCATGGGGCATTGTGTTGACAGCGCTCTTGGAGCATTGTGATGAAAGGCGTCATGGAGCATTGTGATTACAGGGGCCATGGAGCATTGTGAATTCAAAGGCTATGGAGCATTGAGATGACAGGTTTCATGGAGCACTGTGATGAATGTGATCTTGGATCATTGTGATGACAAGTGTCCTGGAACCTTGTGATGACACGTTTCATGGAGCATTGTGATGACAAGGACCATGGCAAATTGTGATGACATCTGTCATGGGGCATTGTGATGACAGTGGTCATCTAGATTTGTGATGAAAGGTATCATGGAGCACTGTGATAACAGGGGCCATGGAACATTGTGATGACAAAGGCCATGGAGCATTGTGATGACAAGTGTTATGGGGCATTTTGATGACATTGGCATGGAGCATTATGATGACAAGAGTTCTGGAGCATGTTGATGACAAGGGCATGGAGCATTGTGATGACAGGGCCCACCGAGCTTTGTGATGAAAAGGGCAGGGTATATTGTGATGACAGGGTTCATGGAGCATTGTGATGAAAGGGGCCATGGAGCATTGAGATGAGAGCCGTTATGAGGCATGGTGATGACAGTGGTCATGGAGCATTGTGATGAAAGAGATCATGGAGCAATATGATAACAGGGGCCATGGAGCATTGTGATGACAGGAGTATTGGAGCATTGTGATGGAAGTAGACATGGATCATTGTGATGACATGTGTCCTGGAACACTGTGATGACACGGTTCATCGAGTACCTTGATGACAAGGGTCAGAGCGAATTGTGATGACAAGTGTCATGGGGCATGGTGATGACATTGATCATCTAGGAATTGTGATGAAAGGTATCGTGGAGCACTGTGATGACTGGGGGCATGAAGCACTGTGATGAAAATTGTCCTGGATTATTGTGATGACAGCAGTCATGGAGAATTGTGATGACAGGGATTATGCAGCATTGTGTTGACAAGGGTATGGACTATTGTGATGACAATGGTCATGGAGCAATGTGATGAAAGTATTCATGGAACATCGTGATGAAAAGTGCATGGGAGCATTGTGACGATAAAGGCCATGGAGTATTGTGATGACTAGTGTCATGGAGCATTTTAATGAAATGTTTCATTGTGCACCATGATGACAAAGGGGATGGAGAATTGTGATGAAACTGGTCCTGGAGCATTGTGATAATAAAAGCCATGGAGCATTGTGATGACAGGCATCATGGAGCATTGTGAAGAAAGGGGCCATGGGGTATTGTAATGACACTAGAGAAATATGATGAAAATGGTCAGCGAGCATAGTGATTAAAGTGGTCATTGAGAATTGTGATGAAAAGCGACATAGAGTATTGTGATGACAAAGGTCATGGAGAACTGTGATGACCAGGGTCATGTAGCATTGTGATGACACGGCCATGCAACATTGTGATGACAAGAATTCTGGAGCATTATGATGACAAGGGCCATGGAGCATTGTGATGACACGGCCATGGAACATTGTGATGACAAGAATTCTGGAGCATTGTGATGACAATGGCCATGGAGCATTGTGATGACACCGTCATGGAACATTGTGATGAGAAGAATTCTGGAGCATTGTCATGACAATGGCCATGGAGCATTTTGATGACACGGTCATGGAACATTGTCATGACAAGAATGCTGCAGCATTGCGATGACAAGGGCCATGGAGCATTATGATGACACGGTCATGGAACATTGTCATGATAAGAATTCTGGAGCATTGTGCTGACAAGGGCCATGGAGCATTGTGATGACACGGTCATGGAACATTGTGATGACAAGAATTCTGGAGCATTATGATGACAAGGGCCATGGAGCATTGTGATGACATGGCCATGGAACATTGTGATGACAAGAATTCTGGAGCCTTGTGATGACAATGGCCATGGAGCATTGTGATGACAGGGTCATGGAACATTGTGATGACAAGAATTCTGGAGCATTGTCATTACAAGGGCCATGGAGCATTGTGATGACACGGTCATGGAACATTGTGATGAGAAGAATACTGGACCATTGTGCTGACAAGGGCCATGGAGCATTGTGATGACACGGTCATGGAACATTGTGATGACAATAATTCTGGAGCATTATAATGACAATGGCCATGGAGCATTGTGTTGACACGGCCATGGAACATTGTGATGACAAGAATTCTGGAGAATTGTGATGAGAAGGTTCATGGAGAATTGTGATGACACGGTCAAGGAACATTGTGATGACAAGATTTCTGGAGCATTGTGGTGAAAGGGTATGGAGCATTGTGATTAAAGGTGACAAGGAACATTGTGATGATATGCGCAGAGAACTCTGTGATGACAGTCGTCATGCAGTATTGTGACGAAAAGTGTCATGGAACATTCTGCTGACAGCGATCATGGAGCTTTTTAGTAAGAGAGGCTATGGAGATTTGTGATGTCAGGCGTCATGGGGAATTGTGTTGAGAACGGTCTTGGAGCATTGTGATGAAAAGGGTCATGGAGCACTGTGATTACAGGGGCCATGGAGCATTGTGAATACAAAGGCTATGGAGCATTGAGATGAGAGGTTTCATGGAGCACTGTGATGAATGTGATCTTGGATCATTGTGATGGCAAGTGTCCTGGAACCTTGTGATGACACGGTTCATGGAGCATTGTGATGACAAGGACCATGGCGAATTGTGATGACATCTGTCATGGGGCATTGTGATGACAGTGGTCATCTAGATTTGCGATGAAAGGTATCATGGAGCACTGTGATGACAGGGGCCATGGAACAGTGTGATGACAAAGGCCATGGAGCATTGTGATGACAAGTGTCATGGGGCATTTTGATGACATTGGCATGGAGCATTATGATGACAAGAGTTCTGGAGCATGTTGATGACAAGGGCATGGAGCATTGTGATGACAGGGCCCACGGAGCTTTGTGATGAAAAGGGCAGGGTACATTGTGATGACAGGGTTCATGGAGCATTGTGATGAAAGGGGCCATGGAGCATTGAGATGAGAGCCGTTATGAGGCATGGTGATGACAGTGGTCATGGAGCATTGTGATGAAAGAGATCATGGAGCAATATGATAACAGGGGCCATGGAGCATTGTGATGACAGGGGTATTGGAGCATTGTGATGGAAGTAGACATGGATCATTGTGATGACATGTGTCCTGGAACACTGTGATGACACGGTTCATCGAGTATTGTGATGACAAGGGTCATAGCGAATTGTGATGACAAGTGTCATGGGGCATTGTGATGACATTGATCATCTAGGAATTGTGATGAAAGGTATTGTGGAGCACTGTGATGACTGGGGGCATGAAGCACTGTGATGAAAATTGTCCTGGATTACTGTGATGACAGCAGTCATGGAGAATTGTGATGACAGGGATTATGCAGCATTGTGTTGACAAGGGTATGGACTATTGTGATGACAATGGTCATGGAGCAATGTGATGAAAGTATTCATGGAACATCGTGATGAAAAGTGCATGGGAGCATTGTGACGATAAAGGCCATGGAGTATTGTGATGACTAGTGTCATGGAGCATTTTAATGAAAGGTTTCATTGTGCACCATGATGACAAAGGGGATGGAGAATTGTGATGAAACTGGTCCTGGAGCATTGTGATAACAAAAGCCATGGAGCATTGTGATGACAGGCATCATGGAGCATTGTGAAGAAAGGGGCCATGGGGTATTGTAATGACACTAGAGAAATATGATGAAAATGGTCAGCGAGCATAGTGATTAAAGTGGTCATTGAGAATTGTGATGAAAAGCGACATAGAGCATTGTGATGACAAAGGTCATGGAGAACTGTGATGACCAGGGTCATGTAGCATTGAGATGACACGGTCATGGAACATTGTGATGACAAGAATTCTGGAGCATTGTGCTGACTAGGGCCATGTACCATTGTGATGACAGGGTCATGGAACATTGTGATGACAATAATTCTGGAGCATTGTGATGACAAGGGTCATGGAGCATTGTGATGACACGGTCATGGAACATTGTGATGACAAGAATTCTGCAGCATTGCGATGACAATGGCCATGGAGCATTGTGATGACACGGTCATGGAACATTGTCATGAGAAGAATTCTGGAGCATTCTGATGACAAAGGCGATGGAGCATTGTGATGACACGGTCATGGAACATTGTGATGACAAGAAATCTGGAGGATTGTGATGACAATGGCCATGGAGCATTGTGATGACACGGCCATGGAACATTGTGATGAGAAGAATTCTGGAGCATTGGGATGACAATGGCCATGGAGCATTGTGATGACACGGTCATGGAACATTGTGATGAGAAGAATTCTGGAGCATTGTCATGACAAGGGCCATGGAGCATTGTGATGATACGGTCATGCAACATTGTGATGACAAGAATTCTGGAGCATTATGATGACAAGGGCCATGGAGCATTGTGATGACACGGCCATGGAACATTGTGATGACAAGAATTCTGGAGCATTGTGATGACAATGGCCATGGAGCACTGTGATGACAAGGTCATGGAACATTGTGATGACAAGAATTCTGGAGCATTGTCATGCCAAGGGCCATGGAGCATTGTGATGACACGGTCATGGAACATTGTGATGAGAAGAATACTGGAGCATTTTGCTAACAAGTGCCATGGAGCATTGTGATGACACGGTCATGGAACTTTGTGATGACAAGAATTCTGGAGCATTGTGGTGAAGGGGTATGGAGCATTGTGATTAAAGGTGACAAGGAACATTGTGATGATAAGGGCAGAGAACTCTGTGATGAGACAGGACATGGAGTATTGTGACGAAAACTGTCATGGAACATTGTGCTGACAGGGATCATGGAGCGCTTTGGTAAGAGAGGCCCTGGAGATTTGTGATGGCAGGCATCATGGGGAATTGTGTTGACACCAGTCTTGGAGCATTGTGATGAAAGGCGTCATGGAGCATTGTGATGACACGGCCATGGAACATTGTGATGACAAGAATTCTGGAGCATTGTGCTGACAAGGGCCATGGAGCATTGTGATGACACGGTCATGGAACATTGTGGTGACAAGAATTCTGGAGCATTGTGGTGAAAGGGTATGGAGCATTGTGATTAAAGGTGACAAGGAACTTTGTGATGATATGGGCAGAAAACCCTGTGATGAGACAGGACATGGAGTATTGTGACGAAAACTGTCATGGAACATTGTGCTGACAGGGATCATGGAGCTCTTTGGTAAGAGAGGCCCTGGAGATTTGTGATGGCAGGCATCATGGGGCATTGTGTTGACAGCGCTCTTGGAGCATTGTGATGAAAGGCGTCATGGAGCATTGTGATTACAGGGGCCATGGAGCATTGTGAATTCAAAGGCTATGGAGCATTGAGATGACAGGTTTCATGGAGCACTGTGATGAATGTGATCTTGGATCATTGTGATGACAAGTGTCCTGGAACCTTGTGATGACACGTTTCATGGAGCATTGTGATGACAAGGACCATGGCAAATTGTGATGACATCTGTCATGGGGCATTGTGATGACAGTGGTCATCTAGATTTGTGATGAAAGGTATCATGGAGCACTGTGATAACAGGGGCCATGGAACATTGTGATGACAAAGGCCATGGAGCATTGTGATGACAAGTGTCATGGGGCATTTTGATGACATTGGCATGGAGCATTATGATGACAAGAGTTCTGGAGCATGTTGATGACAAGGGCATGGAGCATTGTGATGACAGGGCCCACCGAGCTTTGTGATGAAAAGGGCAGGGTATATTGTGATGACAGTGGTCATGGAGCATTGTGATGAAAGAGATCATGGAGCAATATGATAACAAGTGCCATGGAGCATTGTGATGACAGGGTTATTGGAGCATTGTGATGGAAGTAGCCATGGATCATTGTGATGACATGTGTCCTGGAACACTGTGATGACACGGTTCATCGAGTACTGTGATGACAAGGGTCAGAGCGAATTGTGATGACAAGTTTCATGGGGCATGGTGATGACATTGATCATCTAGGAATTGTGATGAAAGGTATCGTGGAGCACTGTGATGACTGGGGGCATGAAGCACTGTGATGAAAATTGTCCTGGATTATTGTGATGACAGCAGTCATGGAGAATTGTGATGACAGGGATTATGCAGCATTGTGTTGACAAGGGTATGGACTATTGTGATGACAATGGTCATGGAGCAATGTGATGAAAGTATTCATGGAACATCGTGATGAAAAGTGCATGGGAGCATTGTGACGATAAAGGCCATGGAGTATTGTGATGACTAGTGTCATGGAGCATTTTAATGAAAGGTTTCATTGTGCACCATGATGACAAAGGGGATGGAGAATTGTGATGAAACTGGTCCTGGAGCATTGTGATAATAAAAGCCATGGAGCATTGTGATGACAGGCATCATGGAGCATTGTGAAGAAAGGGGCCATGGGGTATTGTAATGACACTAGAGAAATATGATGAAAATGGTCAGCGAGCATAGTGATTAAAGTGGTCATTGAGAATTGTGATGAAAAGCGACATAGAGCATTGTGATGACAAAGGTCATGGAGAACTGTGATGACCAGGGTCATGTAGCATTGTGATGACACGGCCATGCAACATTGTGATGACAAGAATTCTGGAGCATTATGATGACAAGGGCCATGGAGCATTGTGATGACACGGCCATGGAACATTGTGATGACAAGAATTCTGGAGCATTGTGATGACAATGGCCATGGAGCATTGTGATGACACCGTCATGGAACATTGTGATGAGAAGAATTCTGGAGCATTGTCATGACAAGGGCCATGGAGCATTGTGATGACACGGTCATGGAACATTGTGATGACAAGAATTCTGGAGCATTGTGGCGAAAGTGTATGGAGCATTGTGATTAAAGTTGACAAGGAACATTGTGATGATATGGGAAGAGAATTCTGTGATGAGACAGGACATGGAGTATTGTGACGAAAACTGTCATGGAACATTGTGCTGACAGGGATCATGGAGCTCTTTGGTAAGAGAGGCCCTGGAGATTTGTGATGGCAGGCATCATGGGGCATTGTGTTGACACCGGTCTTGGAGCATTGTGATGAAAGGCGTCATGGAGCATTGTGATTACAGGGGCCATGGAGCATTGTGAATTCAAAGGCTATGGAGCATTGAGATGACAGGTTTCATGGAGCACTGTGATGAATGTGATCTTGGATCATTGTGATGACAAGTGTCCTGGAACCTTGTGATGACACGGTTCATGGAGCATTGTGATGACAAGGACCATGGCAAATTGTGATGACATCTGTCATGGGGCATTGTGATGACAGTGGTCATCTAGATTTGTGATGAAAGGTATCATGGAGCACTGTGATAACAGGGGCCATGGAACATTGTGATGACAAAGGCCATGGAGCATTGTGATGACAAGTGTCATGGGGCATTTTGATGACATTGGCATGGAGCATTATGATGACAAGAGTTCTGGAGCATGTTGATGACAAGGGCATGGAGCATTGTGATGACAGGGCCCACCGAGCTTTGTGATGAAAAGGGCAGGGTATATTGTGATGACAGTGGTCATGGAGCATTGTGATGAAAGAGATCATGGAGCAATATGATAACAAGTGCCATGGAGCATTGTGATGACAGGGTTATTGGAGCATTGTGATGGAAGTAGCCATGGATCATTGTGATGACATGTGTCCTGGAACACTGTGATGACACGGTTCATCGAGTACTGTGATGACAAGGGTCAGAGCGAATTGTGATGACAAGTTTCATGGGGCATGGTGATGACATTGATCATCTAGGAATTGTGATGAAAGGTATCGTGGAGCACTGTGATGACTGGGGGCATGAAGCACTGTGATGAAAATTGTCCTGGATTATTGTGATGACAGCAGTCATGGAGAATTGTGATGACAGGGATTATGCAGCATTGTGTTGACAAGGGTATGGACTATTGTGATGACAATGGTCATGGAGCAATGTGATGAAAGTATTCATGGAACATCGTGATGAAAAGTGCATGGGAGCATTGTGACGATAAAGGCCATGGAGTATTGTGATGACTAGTGTCATGGAGCATTTTAATGAAAGGTTTCATTGTGCACCATGATGACAAAGGGGATGGAGAATTGTGATGAAACTGGTCCTGGAGCATTGTGATAATAAAAGCCATGGAGCATTGTGATGACAGGCATCATGGAGCATTGTGAAGAAAGGGGCCATGGGGTATTGTAATGACACTAGAGAAATATGATGAAAATGGTCAGCGAGCATAGTGATTAAAGTGGTCATTGAGAATTGTGATGAAAAGCGACATAGAGCATTGTGATGACAAAGGTCATGGAGAACTGTGATGACCAGGGTCATGTAGCATTGTGATGACACGGCCATGCAACATTGTGATGACAAGAATTCTGGAGCATTATGATGACAAGGGCCATGGAGCATTGTGATGACACGGCCATGGAACATTGTGATGACAAGAATTCTGGAGCATTGTGATGACAATGGCCATGGAGCATTGTGATGACACCGTCATGGAACATTGTGATGAGAAGAATTCTGGAGCATTGTCATGACAAGGGCCATGGAGCATTGTGATGACACGGTCATGGAACATTGTGATGACAAGAATTCTGGAGCATTGTGGCGAAAGTGTATGGAGCATTGTGATTAAAGTTGACAAGGAACATTGTGATGATATGGGAAGAGAATTCTGTGATGAGACAGGACATGGAGTATTGTGACGAAAACTGTCATGGAACATTGTGCTGACAGGGATCATGGAGCTCTTTGGTAAGAGAGGCCCTGGAGATTTGTGATGGCAGGCATCATGGGGCATTGTGTTGACACCGGTCTTGGAGCATTGTGATGAAAGGCGTCATGGAGCATTGTGATTACAGGGGCCATGGAGCATTGTGAATTCAAAGGCTATGGAGCATTGAGATGACAGGTTTCATGGAGCACTGTGATGAATGTGATCTTGGATCATTGTGATGACAAGTGTCCTGGAACCTTGTGATGACACGGTTCATGGAGCATTGTGATGACAAGGACCATGGCAAATTGTGATGACATCTGTCATGGGGCATTGTGATGACAGTGGTCATCTAGATTTGTGATGAAAGGTATCATGGAGCACTGTGATAACAGGGGCCATGGAACATTGTGATGACAAAGGCCATGGAGCATTGTGATGACAAGTGTCATGGGGCATTTTGATGACATTGGCATGGAGCATTATGATGACAAGAGTTCTGGAGCATGTTGATGACAAGGGCATGGAGCATTGTGATGACAGGGCCCACCGAGCTTTGTGATGAAAAGGGCAGGGTATATTGTGATGACAGTGGTCATGGAGCATTGTGATGAAAGAGATCATGGAGCAATATGATAACAAGTGCCATGGAGCATTGTGATGACAGGGTTATTGGAGCATTGTGATGGAAGTAGCCATGGATCATTGTGATGACATGTGTCCTGGAACACTGTGATGACACGGTTCATCGAGTACTGTGATGACAAGGGTCAGAGCGAATTGTGATGACAAGTTTCATGGGGCATGGTGATGACATTGATCATCTAGGAATTGTGATGAAAGGTATCGTGGAGCACTGTGATGACTGGGGGCATGAAGCACTGTGATGAAAATTGTCCTGGATTATTGTGATGACAGCAGTCATGGAGAATTGTGATGACAGGGATTATGCAGCATTGTGTTGACAAGGGTATGGACTATTGTGATGACAATGGTCATGGAGCAATGTGATGAAAGTATTCATGGAACATCGTGATGAAAAGTGCATGGGAGCATTGTGACGATAAAGGCCATGGAGTATTGTGATGACTAGTGTCATGGAGCATTTTAATGAAAGGTTTCATTGTGCACCATGATGACAAAGGGGATGGAGAATTGTGATGAAACTGGTCCTGGAGCATTGTGATAATAAAAGCCATGGAGCATTGTGATGACAGGCATCATGGAGCATTGTGAAGAAAGGGGCCATGGGGTATTGTAATGACACTAGAGAAATATGATGAAAATGGTCAGCGAGCATAGTGATTAAAGTGGTCATTGAGAATTGTGATGAAAAGCGACATAGAGCATTGTGATGACAAAGGTCATGGAGAACTGTGATGACCAGGGTCATGTAGCATTGTGATGACACGGCCATGCAACATTGTGATGACAAGAATTCTGGAGCATTATGATGACAAGGGCCATGGAGCATTGTGATGACACGGCCATGGAACATTGTGATGACAAGAATTCTGGAGCATTGTGATGACAATGGCCATGGAGCATTGTGATGACACCGTCATGGAACATTGTGATGAGAAGAATTCTGGAGCATTGTCATGACAAGGGCCATGGAGCATTGTGATGACACGGTCATGGAACATTGTGATGACAAGAATTCTGGAGCATTGTGGCGAAAGTGTATGGAGCATTGTGATTAAAGTTGACAAGGAACATTGTGATGATATGGGAAGAGAATTCTGTGATGAGACAGGACATGGAGTATTGTGACGAAAACTGTCATGGAACATTGTGCTGACAGGGATCATGGAGCTCTTTGGTAAGAGAGGCCCTGGAGATTTGTGATGGCAGGCATCATGGGGCATTGTGTTGACACCGGTCTTGGAGCATTGTGATGAAAGGCGTCATGGAGCATTGTGATTACAGGGGCCATGGAGCATTGTGAATTCAAAGGCTATGGAGCATTGAGATGACAGGTTTCATGGAGCACTGTGATGAATGTGATCTTGGATCATTGTGATGACAAGTGTCCTGGAACCTTGTGATGACACGGTTCATGGAGCATTGTGATGACAAGGACCATGGCAAATTGTGATGACATCTGTCATGGGGCATTGTGATGACAGTGGTCATCTAGATTTGCGATGAAAGGTATCATGGAGCACTGTGATAACAGGGGCCATGGAACATTGTGATGACAAAGGCCATGGAGCATTGTGATGACAAGTGTCATGGGGCATTTTGATGACATTGGCATGGAGCATTATGATGACAAGAGTTCTGGAGCATGTTGATGACAAGGGCATGGAGCATTGTGATGACAGGGCCCACGGAGCTCTGTGATGAAAAGGGCAGGGTATATTGTGATGACAGGGTTCATGGAGCATTGTGATGAAAGGGGCCATGGAGCATTGAGATGAGAGCCGTTATGAGGCATGGTGATGACAGTGGTCATGGAGCATTGTGATGAAAGAGATCATGGAGAAATATGATAACAGGGGCAATGGAGCTTTGTGATGACAGGGGTATTGGAGCATTGTGATGGAAGTAGACATGGATCATTGTGATGACATGTGTTCTGGAACACTGTGATGACACGGTTCATCGAGTATTGTGATGACAAGGGTCAGAGCGAATTGTGATGACAAGTGTCATGGGGCATGGTGATGACATTGATCATCTAGGAATTGTGATGAAAGGTATCGTGGAGCACTGTGATGACTGGGGGCATGAAGCACTGTGATGAAAATTGTCCTGGATTATTGTGATGACAGCAGTCATGGAGAATTGTGATGACAGGGATTATGCAGCATTGTGTTGACAAGGGTATGGACTATTGTGATGACAATGGTCATGGAGCAATGTGATGAAAGTATTCATGGTACATCGGGATGAAAAGTGCATGGGAGCATTGTGACGATAAAGGCCATGGAGTATTGTGATGACTAGTGTCATGGAGCATTTTAATGAAAGGTTTCATTGTGCACCATGATGACAAAGGGGATGGAGAATTGTGATGAAACTGGTCCTGGAGCATTGTGATAACAAAAGGCATGGAGCATTGTGATGACAGGCATCATGAAGCATTGTGAAGAAAGGGGCCATGTGGTATTGTAATGACACTAGAGAAATAGGATGAAAATGGTCAGCGAGCATAGTGATTAAAGCGGTCATTGAGAATTGTGATGAAAAGCGACATAGAGCATTGTGATGACAAAGGTCATGGAGAACTGTGATGACCAGGGTCATGTAACATTGTGATGACACGGTCATGGAACATTGTGAGGACAGGAAATCTCGAGCATTGTGCTGACAAGGGCCATGGACCATTGTGATGACATGGTCATGGAACATTGCGATGACAAGATTTCTGGAGCATTGTGATGAAAGGGCATGGAGCATTGTGATTAAAGGTGACAAGGAATATTGTGATGATATGGGCAGAAAACTCTGTGATGACAGTGGTCATGGAGTATTGTGACAAAAAGTGTCATGGAACATTGTGCTGACAAGGGCCATGGAGCATTGTGATGACACGGTCATGGAACATTGTGATGACAAGAATTCTGCAGCATTGCGATGACAAGGGCCATGGAGCATTATGATGACACGGTCATGGAACATTGTCATGATAAGAATTCTGGAGCATTGTGCTGACAAGGGCCATGGAGCATTGTGATGACACGGTCATGGAACATTGTGATGACAAGAATTCTGGAGCATTATGATGACAAAGGCGATGGAGCATTGTGATGACATGGCCATGGAACATTGTGATGACAAGAATTCTGGAGCATTGTGATGACAATGGCCATGGAGCATTGTGATGACAGGGTCATGGAACATTGTGATGACAAAAATTCTGGAGCATTGTCATTAAAAGGGCCATGGAGCATTGTGATGACACGGTCATGGAACATTGTGATGAGAAGAATACTGGAGCATTGTGCTGACAAGGGCCATGGAGCATTGTGATGACACGGTCATGGAACATTGTGATGACAATAATTCTGGAGCATTATAATGACAATGGCCATGGAGCATTGTGATGACACGGCCATGGAACATTGTGATGACAAGAATTCTGGAGAATTGTGATGAGAAGGTTCATGGAGAATTGTGATGACACGGTCAAGGAACATTGCGATGACAAGATTTCTGGAGCATTGAGGTGAAAGGGTATGGAGCATTGTGATTAAAGGTGACAAGGAACATTGTGATGATATGCGCAGAGAACTCTGTGATGACAGTCGTCATGCAGTATTGTGACGAAAAGTGTCATGGAACATTCTGCTGACAGCGATCATGGAGCTTTTTGGTAAGAGAGGCTATGGAGATTTGTGATGTCAGGCGTCATGGGGCATTGTGTTGAGAGCGGTCTTGGAGCATTGTGATGAAAAGGGTCATGGAGCACTGTGATTACAGGGGCCATGGAGCATTGTGAATACAAAGGCTATGGAGCATTGAGATGACAGGTTTCATGGAGCACTGTGATGAATGTGATCTTGGATCATTGTGATGACAAGTGTCCTGGAACCTTGTGATGACACGGTTCATGGAGCATTGTGATGACAAGGACCATGGCGAATTGTGATGACATCTGTCATGGGGCATTGTGATGACAGTGGTCATTTAGATTTGCGATGAAAGGTATCATGGAGCACTGTGATGACAGGGGCCATGGAACAGTGTGATGACAAAGGCCATGGAGCATTGTGATGACAAGTGTCATGGGGCATTTTGATGACATTGGCATGGAGCATTATGATGACAAGAGTTCTGGAGCATGTTGATGACAAGGGCATGGAGCATTGTGATGACAGGGCCCACGGAGCTTTGTGATGAAAAGGGCAGGGTACATTGTGATGACAGGGTTCATGGAGCATTGTGATGAAAGGGGCCATGGAGCATTGAGATGAGAGCCGTTATGAGGCATGGTGATGACAGTGGTCATGGAGCATTGTGATGAAAGAGATCATGGAGCAATATGATAACAGGGGCCATGGAGCATTGTGATGACAGGGGTATTGGAGCATTGTGATGGAAGTAGACATGGATCATTGTGATGACATGTGTCCTGGAACACTGTGATGACACGGTTCATCGAGTATTGTGATGACAAGGGTCATAGCGAATTGTGATGACAAGTGTCATGGGGCATTGTGATGACATTGATCATCTAGGAATTGTGATGAAAGGTATTGTGGAGCACTGTGATGACTGGGGGCATGAAGCACTGTGATGAAAATTGTCCTGGATTATTGTGATGACAGCAGTCATGTAGAATTGTGATGACAGGGATTATGCAGCATTGTGTTGACAAGGGTATGGACTATTGTGATGACAATGGTCATGGAGCAATGTGATGAAAGTATTCATGGAACATCGTGGTGAAAAGTGCATGGGAGCATTGTGACGATAAAGGCCATGGAGTATTGTGATGACTAGTGTCATGGAGCATTTTAATGAAAGGTTTCATTGTGCACCATGATGACAAAGGGGATGGAGAATTGTGATGAAACTGGTCCTGGAGCATTGTGATAACAAAAGCCATGGAGCATTGTGATGACAGGCATCATGGGGCATTGTGAAGAAAGGGGCCATGTGGTATTGTAATGACACTAGAGAAATAGGATGAAAATGGTCAGCGAGCATAGTGATTAAAGCGGTCATTGAGAATTGTGATGAAAAGCGACACAGAGCATAGTGATGACAAAGGTCATGGAGAACTGTGATGACCAGGGTCATGTAACATTGTGATGACACGGTCATGGAACATTGTGATGACAGGAAATCTCGAGCATTGTGCTGACAAGGGCCATGGACCATTGTGATGACATGGTCATGGAACATTGCGATGACAAGATTTCTGGAGCATTGTGATGAAAGGGCATGGAGCATTGTGATTAAAGGTGACAAGGAACATTGTGATGATATGGGCAGAAAACTCTGTGATGACAGTGGTCATGGAGTATTGTGACAAGAAGTGTCATGGAACATTGTGCTGACAAGGGCCATGGAGCATTGTGATGACACGGTCATGGAACATTGTGATGACAAGAATTCTGCAGCATTGCGATGACAAGGGCCATGGAGCATTATGATGACACGGTCATGGAACATTGTCATGATAAGAATTCTGGAGCATTGTGCTGACAAGGGCCATGGAGCATTGTGATGACAATGGCCATGGAGCATTGTGATGACACGGTCATGGAACATTGTGATGAGAAGAATACTGGAGCATTGTGCTGACAAGGGCCATGGAGCATTGTGATGACACGGTCATGGAACATTGTGATGACAATAATTCTGGAGCATTATAATGACAATGGCCATGGAGCATTCTGATGACACGGCCATGGAACATTGTGATGAAAAGAATTCTGGAGAATTGTGATGAGAAGGTTCAGGGAGAATTGTGATGACACGGTCAAGGTACATTGCGATGACAAGATTTCTGGAGCATTGTGGTGAAAGGGTATGGAGCATTGTGATTAAAGGTGACAAG
Source organism: Balaenoptera acutorostrata (assembly GCF_949987535.1). Taxonomy (NCBI): domain Eukaryota; kingdom Metazoa; phylum Chordata; class Mammalia; order Artiodactyla; family Balaenopteridae; genus Balaenoptera; species Balaenoptera acutorostrata. Next base: position 1,561,521 of record NW_026646025.1, on the reverse strand, counting down.
GAACATTGTGATGATATGCGCAGAGAACTCTGTGATGACAGTCGTCATGCAGTATTGTGACGAAAAGTGTCATGGAACATTCTGCTGACAGCGATCATGGAGCTCTTTGGTAAGAGAGGCCCTGGAGATTTGTGATGGCAGGCATCATGGGGCATTGTGTTGACAGCGGTCTTGGAGCATTGTGATGAAAGGCGTCATGGAGCATTGTGATTACTGGGGCCATGGAGCATTGTGAATTCAAAGGCTATGGAGCATTGAGATGACAGGTTTCATGGAGCACTGTGATGAATGTGATCTTGGATCATTGTGATGACAAGTGTCCTGGAACCTTGTGATGACACGGTTCATGGAGCATTGTGATGACAAGGACCATGGCGAATTGTGATGACATCTGTCATGGGGCATTGTGATGACAGTGGTCATCTAGATTTGCGATGAAAGGTATCATGGAGCACTGTGATAACAGGGGCCGTGGAACATTGTGATGACAAATGCCATGGAGCATTGTGATGACAAGTGTCTTGGGGCATTTTGATGACATTGGCATGGAGCATTATGATGACAAGAGTTCTGGAGCATGTTGATGACAAGGGCATGGAGCATTGTGATGCCAGGGCCCACCGAGGTTTGTGATGAAAAGGGCAGGGTACATTGTGATGACAGGGTTCATGAAGCATTGTGATGAAAGGGGCCATGGAGCATTGAGATGAGAGCCGTTATGAGGCATGGTGATGACAGTGGTCATGGAGCATTGTGATGAAAGAGATCATGGAGCAATATGATAACAGGGGCCATGGAGCATTGTGATGACAGGGGTATTGGAGCATTGTGATGGAAGTGGACATGGATCACTGTGATGACATGTGTCCTGGAACACTGTGATGACACGGCTCATCGAGTATTGTGATGACAAGGGTCATAGCGAATTGTGATGACAAGTGTCATGGGGCATGGTGATGACATTGATCATCTAGGAATTGTGATGAAAGGTATCGTGGAGCACTGTGATGACTGGGGGCATGAAGCACTGTGATGAAAATTGTCCTGGATTATTGTGATGACAGCAGTCATGGAGAATTTTGATGACAGGGATTATGCAGCATTGTGTTGACAAGGTTATAGACTATTGTGATGACAATGGTCATGGAGCAATGTGATGAAAGTATTCATGGAACATCGTGATGAAAAGTGCATGGGAGCATTGTGACGATAAAGGCCATGGAGTATTGTGATGACTAGTGTCATGGAGCATTTTAATGAAAGGTTTCATTGTGCACCATGATGACAAAGGGGATGGAGAATTGTGATGAAACTGGTCCTGGAGCATTGTGATAATAAATGCCATGGAGCATTGTGATGACAGGCATCATGGAGCATTGTGAAGAAAGGGGCCATGGGGTATTGTAATGACACTAGAGAAATATGATGAAAATGGTCAGCGAGCATAGTGATTAAAGTGGTCAATGAGAATTGTGATGAAAAGCGACATAGAGCATTGTGATGACAAAGGTCATGGAGAACTGTGATGACCAGGGTCATGTAGCATTGTGATGACACGGTCAGGAACATTGTGATGACAAGAATTCTGGAGCATTGTGCTGACTAGGGCCATGGACCATTGTGATGACATGGTCATGGAACATTTTGATGACAATAATTCTGGAGCATTGTGATGACAAGGGTCATGGAGCATTGTGATGACACGGTCATGGAACATTGTGATGACAAGAATTCTGCAGCATTGCGATGACAAGGGCCATGGAGCATTGTGATGACAAGGTCATGGAACATTGTGATGACAAGAATTCTGCAGCATTGCGATAACAAGGGCCATGGAGCATTGTGATGACACGGTCATGGAACATTGTGATGACAAGAATTCTGGAGCAATGTGATGACAAGGGCCATGGAGCATTGTGATGACATGGTCATGGAACATTGTGATGAGAAGAATTCTGGAGCATTGTGCTGACAAGGGCCATGGAGCATTGTGATGATACGGTCATGGAACATTGTGATGACAATAATTCTGGGGCATTATGATGACAAGGGCCATGGAGCATTGTGATGACACGGTCATGGAACATTCTGATGACCAGAATTCTGGAGCATTGTGATGACAATGGCCATGGAGCATTGTGATGACACGGTTATGGAACATTGTGATGAGAAGAATTCTGGAGCATTGTCATGACAAAGGCCATGGAGCATTGAGATGACACGGCCATGGAACATTGTGATGACAAGAATTCTGGAGAATTGTGATGACAAGGTTCATGCAGAATTGTGATGATACGGTCAAGGAACATTGCGATGACAAGATTTCTGGAGCATTGTGGTGAAAGAGTATGGAGCATTGTGATTAAAGGTGACAAGGAACTTTGTGATGATATGGGCAGAGAACTCTGTGATGAGACAGGACATGGAGTATTGTGACGAAAACTGTCATGGAACATTGTGCTGACAGGGATCATGGAGCTCTTTGGTAAGAGAGGCCCTGGAGATTTGTGATGGCAGGCATCATGGGGCATTGTGTTGACAGCGGTCTTGGAGCATTGTGATGAAAGGCGTCATGGAGCATTGTGATTACTGGGGCCATGGAGCATTGTGAATTCAAAGGCTATGGAGCATTGAGATGACAGGTTTCATGGAGCACTGTGATGAATGTGATCTTGGATCATTGTGATGACAAGTGTCCTGGAACCTTGTGATGACACGGTTCATGGAGCATTGTGATGACAAGGACCATGGCAAATTGTGATGACATCTGTCATGGGGCATTGTGATGACAGTGGTCATCTAGATTTGCGATGAATGGTATCATGGAGCACTGTGATAACAGGGGCCATGGAACATTGTGATGACAAATGCCATGGAGCATTGTGATGATAAGTGTCTTGGGGCATTTTGATGACATTGGCATGGAGCATTATGATGACAAGAGTTCTGGAGCATTATGATGAGAAGGGACATGGAACATTGTGATGACAAGAATTCTGGAGCATTGTGATGACTTTGGCCATGGAGCATTGTGATGACACGGTCATGGAACATTGTGATGAGAAGAATTCTGGAGCATTGTGCTGACAAGGGCCATGGAGTATTGTGATGACACGGCCATGGAACATTGTGATGACAAGAATTCTGGAGCATTGTGATGACAATGGCCATGGAGCATTGTGATGACACGGTCATGGAACATTGTGATGAGAAGAATTCTGGAGCATTGTCGTGACAAGTGCCATGGAGCAATGTGATGACAAGGTCATGGAACATTGTGATGACAAGAATTCTGGAGCATTATGATGACAGGGTCCATAGAGCATTGTGATGACACGGCCATGGAACATTGTGATGACAAGAATTCTGGAGCATTGTGATGACAAGCGCCATAGAGCATTGTGATGACACGGTCATGGAACATTGTGATGAGAAGAATTCTGGAGCATTGTGATGACAAGGGCCATGGAGCATTGTGATGACACGGTCATGGAACATTGTGATGAGAAGAATTCTGGAGCATTGTCATGACAAGGGCCATGGAGCATTGTGATGACACGGTCATGGAACATTGTGATGACAAGAATTCTGGAGCATTCTGATGACAAAGGCGATGGAGCATTGTGATGACACGGTCATGGAACATTGTGATGACAAGAATGCTGGAGCATTCTGATGACAAGCGCCATAGAGCATTGTGATGACACGTTCATGGAATATAGTAATGACAAGAATTCTGGAGCAGTATGATGACAAGGGCCATGGAGAATTGTGATGACACGGCCATGGAATATTGTGATGACACGGTCATGGAACATTGTGATGACAAGAATTCTGGAGCATTGTGCTGACTAGGGCCATGGACCATTGTGATGACACGGTCATGGAACAATGTGATGAGAAGAATTCCGGAGCATTGTGATGAAAAGGGCCATGGAGCATTGTGATGACACGGTCATGGAACATTGTGATGACAAGAATTCTGGAGCATTGTGCTGATGACGGCCATGGAGCATTGTGATGACACAGTCAAGGAACATTGCGATGAAAAAGATTTCTGGAGCATTGTGATGAAAGGGCATGGAGCATTGTGATTAAAGGTGACAAGGAACATTGTGATGATATGGGCAGAGAACTCTGTGATGACAGTGGCCTTGCAGTATTGTGACGAAAATTGTCATGGAACATTCTGCTGACAGCGATCATGGAGCTTTTTGGTAAGAGAGGCTATGGAGATTTGTGATGTCAGGCTTCATGGGGCATTGTGTTGAGAGCGGTCTTGGAGCATTGTGATGAAAAGGGTCATGGAGCACTGTGATTACAGGGGCCATGGAGCATTGTGAATACAAAGGCTATGGAGCATTGAGATGACAGGGTTCATGGAGCACTGTGATGAATGTGATCTTGGATCATTGTGATGACAAGTGTCCTGGAACCTTGTGATGACACGGTTCATGGAGCATTGTGATGACAAGGACCATGGCGAATTGTGATGACATCTGTCATGGGGCATTGTGATGACAGTGGTCATCTAGATTTGCGATGAAAGGTATCATGGAGCACTGTGATGACAGGGGCCATGGAACATTGTGATGACAAAGGCCATGGAGCATTGTGATGACAAGTGTCATGGGGCATTTTGATGACATTGGCATGGAGCATTTTGATGACAAGAGTTCTGGAGCATTTTGATGACAAGGGCATGGAGCATTGTCATGACAGGGCCCACGGAGCTTTGTGATGAAAAGGGCAGGGTACATTGTGATGACAGGGTTCATGGAGCATTGTGATGAAAGGGGCCATGGAGCATTGAGATGAGAGCCGTTATGAGGCATGGTGATGACAGTGGTCATGGAGCATTGTGATGAAAGTGATCATGGAGCAATATGATAACAGGGGCCATGGAGCATTGTGATGACAGGGGTATTGGAGCATGGTGATGGAAGTAGACATGGATCATTGTGATGACATGTGTCCTGGAACACTGTGATGACACGGTTCATCGAGTATTGTGATGAAAAGGGTCATAGTGAATTGTGATGACAAGTGTCATGGGGCATTGTGTGACATTGATCATCTAGGAATTGTGATGAAAGGTATCATGGAGCACTGTGATGAAAATTGTCCTGGATTATTGTGATGACAGCAGTCATGGAGAATTGTGATGACAGGGATTATGCAGCATTGTGTTGACTAGTGTATGGACTATTGTGATGACAATGGTCATGGAGCAATGTGATGAAAGTATTCATGGAACATCGTGATGAAAAGTGCATGGGAGCATTGTGACGATAAAGGCCATGGAGTATTGTGATGACTAGTGTCATGGAGCATTTTAATGAAAGGTTTCATTGTGCACCATGATGACAAAGGGGATGGAGAATTGTGATGAAACTGGTCCTGGAGCATTGTGATAACAAAAGCCATGGAGCATTGTGATGACAGGCATCATGGAGCATTGTGAAGAAAGGGGCCATGGGGTATTGTAATGACACTAGAGAAATATGATGAAAATGGTCAGCGAGCATAGTGATTAAAGTGGTCATTGAGAATTGTGATGAAAAGCGACATAGAGCATTGTGATGACAAAGGTCATGGAGAACTGTGATGACCAGGGTCATGTAGCATTGTGATGACACGGTCATGGAACATTGTGATGACAAGAATTCTGGAGCATTCTGATGACAAGCGCCATAGAGCATTGTGATGACACGTTCATGGAATATAGTAATGATAAGAATTCTGGAGCATTATGATGACAAGGGCCATGGAGCATTGTGGTGACACGGCCATGGAACATTGTGATGACAAGAATTCTGGAGCATTGTGATGACAAGGGCCATGGAGCATTGTGATGACACGGTCATGGAACAATGTGATGAGAAGAATTCTGGAGCATTGTCATGACAAGGGCCATGGAGCACTGTGATGACACGGTCATGGAACATTGTGATGACAAGTATTCTGGAGCATTATGATGACAAGGGCCATGGAGCATTGTGATGACACGGCCATTGAACATTGTGATGACAAGAATTCTGGAGCATTGTGATGACAATGCCATGGAGCATTGTGATGACACGGTCATGGAACATTGTGATGAGAAGTATTCTGGAGCATTGTCATGACAAGGGCCATGGAGCATTTTGAAGACACGGTCATGGAACATTGTAATGACAAGAATTCTGGAGCATTGTGATGACAAGGGCCATGGACCATTGTGATGACACGTTCATGGAACATTGTGATGAGAAGAATTCTGGAGCATTGTGCTGACAAGGGCCATGGAGCATTGTGATGAGACGGTCATGGAACATTGTGATGACAAGAATTCTGGAGCATTATGATGAGAAGGGCCATGGAACATTGTGATGACACGGCCATGGAACATTGTGATGACAAGAATTCTGGAGCATTGTGATGACTTTGGCCATGGAGCATTGTGATGACACGGTCATGGAACATTGTGATGAGAAGAATTCTGGAGCATTGTGCTGACAAGGGCCATGGAGTATTGTGATGATACGGTCTTGGAACATTGTGATGACAAGAATTCTGGAGCATTATGATGACAAGGGCCATGGAACATTGTGATGACACGGCCATGGAACATTGTGATGACAAGAATTCTGGAGCATTGTGATGACAATGGCCATGGAGCATTGTGATGACACCGTCATGGAACATTGTGATGAGAAGAATTCTGGAGCATTGTCGTGACAAGTGCCATGGAGCAATGTGATGACAAGGTCATGGAACATTGTGATGACAAGAATTCTGGAGCATTATGATGACAGGGTCCATGGAGCATTGTGATGACACGGCCATGGAACATTGTGATGACAAGAATTCTGGAGCATTGTGATGACAAGCGCCATAGAGCATTGTGATGACACGGTCATGGAACATTGTGATGAGAAGAATTCTGGAGCATTGTCATGACAAGGGCCATGGAGCATTGTGATGACACGGCCATGGAACATAGTGATGACAAGAATTCTGGAGAATTGTGATGACAAGGTTCATGGAGAATTGTGATGACACGGCCATGGAACATTGTGATGACAAGAATTCTGGAGCATTGTGCTGACAAGGGCCATGGAGCATTGTGATGACACGGTCATGGAACATTGTGATGACAAGAATTCTGGAGCATTCTGATGACAAAGGCGATGGAGCATTGTGATGATACGGTCATGGAACATTGTGATGACAAGAATGCTGGAGCATTCTGATGACAAGCGCCATAGAGCATTGTGATGACACATTCATGGAATATAGTAATATCAAGAATTCTGGAGCAGTATGATGACAAGGGCCATGGAGCATTGTGATGACACGGCCATGGAATATTGTGATGACACGGTCATGGAACATTGTGATGACAAGAATTCTGGAGCATTGTGCTGACTAGGGCCATGGACCATTTTGATGACACGGTCATGGAACAATGTGATGAGAAGAATTCCGGAGCATTGTGATGAAAAGGGCCATGGAGCATTGTGATGACACGGTCATGGAACATTGTGATGACAAGAATTCTGGAGCATTGTGCTGATGACGGCCATGGAGCATTGTGATGACACAGTCAAGGAACATTGCGATGAAAAAGATTTCTGGAGCATTGTGATGAAAGGGCATGGAGCATTGTGATTAAAGGTGACAAGGAACATTGTGATGATATGGGCAGAGAACTCTGTGATGGAAGTGGTCTTGCAGTATTGTGACGAAAATTGTCATGGAACATTCTCCTGACAGCGATCATGGAGCTTTTTGGTAAGAGAGGCTATGGAGATTTGTGATGTCAGGCTTCATGGGGCATTGTGTTGAGAGCGGTCTTGGAGCATTGTGATGAAAATGGTCATGGAGCACTGTGATTACAGGGGCCATGGAGCATTGTGAATACAAAGGCTATGGAGCATTGAGATGACAGGGTTCATGGAGCACTGTGATGAATGTGATCTTGGATCATTGTGATGACAAGTGTCCTGGAACCTTGTGATGACACGGTTCATGGAGCATTGTGATGACAAGGACCATGGCGAATTGTGATGATATCTGTCATGGGGCATTGTGATGACAGTGGTCATCTAGATTTGCGATGAAAGGTATCATGGAGCACTGTGATGACAGGGGCCATGGAACATTGTGATGACAAAGGCCATGGAGCATTGTGATGACAAGTGTCATGGGGCATTTTGATGACACTGGCATGGAGCATTATGATGACAAGAGTTCTGGAGCATTTTGATGACAAGGGCATGGAGCATTGTGATGACAGGGCCCACGGAGCTTTGTGATGTAAAGGGCAGGGTACATTGTGATGACAGGGTTCATGGAGTATTGTGATGAAAGGGGCCATGGAGCATTGAGATGAGAGCCGTTATGAGGCATGGTGATGACAGTGGTCATGTAGCATTGTGATGAAAGAGATCATGGAGCAATATGATAACAGGGGCCATGGAGCATTGTGATGACAGGGGTATTGTAGCATGGTGATGGAAGTAGACATGGATCATTGTGATGACATGTGTCCTGGAACACTGTGATGACACGGTTCTTCGAGTATTGTGATGAAAAGGGTCATAGTGAATTGTGATGACAAGTGTCATGGGGCATTGTGTGACATTGATCATCTAGGAATTGTGATGAAAGGTATCATGGAGCACTGTGATGAAAATTGTCCTGGATTATTGTGATGACAGCAGTCATGGAGAATTGTGATGACAGGGATTATGCAGCATTGTGTTGACTAGTGTATGGACTATTGTGATGACAATGGTCATGGAGCAATGTGATGAAAGTATTCATGGAACATCGTGATGAAAAGTGCATGGGAGCATTGTGACGATAAAGGCCATGGAGTATTGTGATGACTAGTGTCATGGAGCATTTTAATGAAAGGTTTCATTGTGCAGCATGATGACAAAGGGGATGGAGAATTGTGATGAAACTGGTCCTGGAGCATTGTGATAACAAAAGCCATGGAGCTTTGTGATGACAGGCATCATGGAGCATTGTGAAGAAAGGGGCCATGGGGTATTGTAATGACACTAGAGAAATATGATGAAAATGGTCAGCTAGCATAGTGAATAAAGTGGTCATTGAGAATTGTGATGAAAAGCGACATAGATCATTGTGATGACAAAGGTCATGGAGAACTGTGATGACCAGGGTCATGTAGCATTGTGATGACACGGTCATGGAACATTGTGATGACAAGAATTCTGGAGCATTGTGCTGACAAGGACCATGGAGCATTGTGATGACACGGTCATGGAACATTGTGATGACAAGAAATCTGGAGCATTCTGATGACAAAGGCGATGGAGCATTGTGATGACACGGTCATGGAACATTGTGATGACAAGAATTCTGGAGCATTCTGATGACAAGCGCCATAGAGCATTGTGATGACACGTTCATGGAATATAGTAATGACAAGAATTCTGGAGCATTATGATGACAAGGGCCATGGAGCATTGTGATGACACGGTCATGGAACAATGTGATGAGAAGAATTCTGGAGCATTGTCATGACAAGGGCCATGGAGCATTGTGATGACACAGTCATGGAACATTGTGATGACAAGAATTCTGGAGCATTATGATGACAAGGGCCAGGGAGCATTGTGATGACACTGCCATTGAATATTGTGATGACAAGAATTCTGGAGCATTGTGATGACAATGCCATGGAGCATTGTGATGACACGGTCATGGAACATTGTGATGAGAAGAATTCTGGAGCATTGTCATGACAAGGGCCATGGAGCATTTTGAAGACGCGGTCATGGAACATTGTAATGACAAGAATTCTGGAGCATTGTGATGACAAGGGCCATGGAGCATTGTGATGACACGGTCATGGAACATTGTGATGAGAAGAATTCTGGAGCATTGTGCTGACAAGGGCCATGGAGCATTGTGATGACACGGTCATGGAACATTGTGATGACAAGAATTCTGGAGCATTCTGATGACAAAGGCGATGGAGCATTGTGATGACACGGTCATGGAACATTGTGATGACAAGAATGCTGGAGCATTCTGATGACAAGCGCCATAGAGCATTGTGATGACACATTCATGGAATATAGTAATGACAAGAATTCTGGAGCAGTATGATGACAAGGGCCATGGAGCATTGTGATATCACGGCCATGGAATATTGTGATGACACGGTCATGGAACATTGTGATGACAAGAATTCTGGAGCATTGTGCTGACTAGGGCCATGGACCATTTTGATGACACGGTCATGGAACATTGTGATGACAAGAATTCTGGAGCATTATGATGACAAGGGCCATGGAGCATTGTGATGACACGGCCATTGAACATTGTGATGACAAGAATTCTGGAGCATTGTGATGACAATGCCATGGAGCATTGTGATGACACGGTCATGGAACATTGTGATGAGAAGAATTCTGGAGCATTGTCATGACAAGGGCCATGGAGCATTTTGAAGACGCGGTCATGGAACATTGTAATGACAAGAATTCTGGAGCATTGTGATGACAAGGGCCATGGAGCATTGTGATGACACGGTCATGGAACATTGTGATGAGAAGAATTCTGGAGCATTGTCATGACAAGGGCCATGGAGCATTGTGATGACACGGCCATGGAACATTGTGATGACAAGAATTCTGGAGAATTGTGATGACAAGGTTCATGGAGAATTGTGATGACACGGCCATGGAACATTGTGATGACAAGAATTCTGGAGCATTGTGATGACATTGGCCATGGAGCATTGTGATGACACGGTCATGGAACATTGTGATGAGAAGAATTCTGGAGCATTGTGCTGACAAGGGCCATGGAGTATTGTGATGATACGGTCATGGAACATTGTGATGACAAGAATGCTGGAGCATTCTGATGACAAGCGCCATAGAGCATTGTGATGACACGTTCATGGAATATAGTAATGATAAGAATTCTGGAGCAGTATGATGACGAGGGCCATGGAGCATTGTGATGACACGGCCATGGAACATTGTGATGACACTGTCATGGAACATTGTGATGACAAGAATTCTGGAGCATTGTGCTGACTAGGGCCATGGACCATTGTGATGACATGGTCATGGAACATTGTGATGACAATAATTCTGGAGCATTGTGATGACAATGGCCATTGAGCATTGTGATGACACGGTATGGAACATTGTGATGTCAAGAATTCTGGAGCATTGTGATGACACGGTCATGGAACATTTTGATGACAGGAATTCTGGAGCATTGTGCTGAAAAGGGCCATGGAGCATTGTGATGACACGGTCATGGAACAATGTGATGAGAAGAATTCCGGAGCATTGTGATGACAAGGGCCATGGAGCATTGTGATGACACGGTCATGGAACATTGTGATGACAAGAATTCTGGAGCATTGTGCTGATGACGGCCATGGAGCATTGTGATGACACAGTCAAAGAACATTGCGATGAAAAAGATTTCTGGAGCATTGTGATGAAAGGGCATGGAGCATTGTGATTAAAGGTGACAAGGAACATTGTGATGATATGGGCAGAGAACTCTGTGATGACAGTGGTCTTGCAGTATTGTGACGAAAATTGTCATGGAACATTCTGCTGACAGCGATCATGGAGCTTTTTGGTAAGAGAGGCTATGGAGATTTGTGATGTCAGGCTTCATGGGGCATTGTGTTGAGAGCGGTCTTGGAGCATTGTGATGAAAAGGGTCATGGAGCACTGTGATTACAGGGGCCATGGAGCATTGTGAATACAAAGGCTATGGAGCATTGAGATGACAGGGTTCATGGAGCACTGTGATGAATGTGATCTTGGATCATTGTGATGACAAGTGTCCTGGAACCTTGTGATGAAACGGTTCATGGAGCATTGTGATGACAAGGACCATGGCGAATTGTGATGATATCTGTCATGGGGCATTGTGATGATAGTGGTCATCTAGATTTGCGATGAAAGGTATCATGGAGCACTGTGATGACAGGGGCCATGGAACATTGTGATGACAAAGGCCATGGAGCATTGTGATGACAAGTGTCATGGGGCATTTTGATGACACTGGCATGGAGCATTATGATGACAAGAGTTCTGGAGCATTTTGATGACAAGGGCATGGAGCATTGTGATGACAGGGCCCACGGAGCTTTGTGATGAAAAGGGCAGGGTACATTGTGATGACAGGGTTCATGGAGTATTGTGATGAAAGGGGCCATGGAGCATTGAGATGAGAGCCGTTATGAGGCATGGTGATGACAGTGGTCATGTAGCATTGTGATGAAAGAGATCATGGAGCAATATGATAACAGGGGCCATGGAGCATTGTGATGACAGGGGTATTGTAGCATGGTGATGGAAGTAGACATGGATCATTGTGATGACATGTGTCCTGGAACACTGTGATGACACGGTTCATCGAGTATTGTGATGAAAAGGGTCATAGTGAATTGTGATGACAAGTGTCATGGGGCATTGTGTGACATTGATCATCTAGGAATTGTGATGAAAGGTATCATGGAGCACTGTGATGAAAATTGTCCTGGATTATTGTGATGACAGCAGTCATGGAGAATTGTGATGACAGGGATTATGCAGCATTGTGTTGACTAGTGTATGGACTATTGTGATGACAATGGTCATGGAGCAATGTGATGAAAGTATTCATGGAACATCGTGATGAAAAGTGCATGGGAGCATTGTGACGATAAAGGCCATGGAGTATTGTGATGACTAGTGTCATGGAGCATTTTAATGAAAGGTTTCATTGTGCACCATGATGACAAAGGGGATGGAGAATTGTGATGAAACTGGTCCTGGAGCATTGTGATAACAAAAGCCATGGAGCTTTGTGATGACAGGCATCATGGAGCATTGTGAAGAAAGGGGCCATGGGGTATTGTAATGACACTAGAGAAATATGATGAAAATGGTCAGCTAGCATAGTGATTAAAGTGGTCATTGAGAATTGTGATGAAAAGCGACATAGATCATTGTGATGACAAAGGTCATGGAGAACTGTGATGACCAGGGTCATGTAGCATTGTGATGACACGGTCATGGAACATTGTGATGACAAGAATTCTGGAGCATTGTGCTGACAAGGGCCATGGAGCATTGTGATAACACGGTCATGGAACATTGTGATGACAAGAAATCTGGAGCATTCTGATGACAAAGGCGATGGAGCATTCTGATGACACGGTCATGGAACATTGTGATGACAAGAATTCTGGAGCATTCTGATGACAAGCGCCATAGAGCATTGTGATGACACGTTCATGGAATATAGTAATGACAAGAATTCTGGAGCATTATGATGACAAGGGCCATGGAGCATTGTGATGACACGGTCATGGAACAATGTGATGAGAAGAATTCTGGAGCATTGTCATGACAAGGGCCATGGAGCATTGTGATGACACAGTCATGGAACATTGTGATGACAAGAATTCTGGAGCATTATGATGACAAGGGCCATGGAGCATTGTGATGACACGGCCATGGAACATTGTGATGACAAGAATTCTGGAGCATTGTGATGACATTGGCCATGGAGCATTGTGATGACACGGTCATGGAACATTGTGATGAGAAGAATTCTGGAGCATTGTGCTGACAAGGGCCATGGAGTATTGTGATGATACGGTCATGGAACATTGTGATGACAAGAATTCTTGAGCATTATGATGACAAGGGCCATGGAACATTGTGATGACACGGCCATGGAACATTGTGATGACAAGAATTCTGGAGCATTGTGATGACAATGGCCATGGAGCATTGTGATGACACGGTCATGCAACATTGTGATGAGAAGAATTCTGGAGCATTGTCGTGACAAGGGCCATGGAGCAATGTGATGACAAGGTCTTGGAACATTGTGATGACAAGAATTCTGGAGCATTATGATGACAAGGTCCATGGAGCATTGTGATGACACGGCCATGGAACATTGTGATGACAAGAATTCTGGAGCATTGTGATGACAATGGCCATGGAGCTTTGTGATGACACGGTCATTGAACATTGTGATGAGAAGAATTCTGGAGCATTGTCATGACAAGGGCCATGGAGCATTGTGATGACACGGCCATGGAACATTGTGATGACAAGAATTCTGGAGCATTGTGATGACAATGGCCATGGAGCTTTGTGATGACACGGTCATTGAACATTGTGATGAGAAGAATTCTGGAGCATTGTCATGACAAGGGCCATGGAGCATTGTGATGACACGTTCATGGAATATAGTAATGACAAGAATTCTGGAGCAGTATGATGACAAGGGCCATGGAGCATTGTGATGACACGGCCATCAATCATTGTGATGACAAGAATTCTGGAGCATTCTGATGACAAAGGCGATGGAGCATTGTGATGACACGGTCATGGAACATTGTGATGACAAGAATGCTGGAGCATTCTGATGACAAGCGCCATAGAGCATTGTGATGACACGTTCATGGAATATAGTAATGACAAGAATTCTGGAGCAGTATGATGACAAGGGCCATGGAGCATTGTGATGACACGGCCATGGAACATTGTGATGACACTGTCATGGAACATTGTGATGACAAGAATTCTGGAGCATTGTGCTGACTAGGGCCATGGACCATTGTGATGACATGGTCATGGAACATTGTGATGACAATAATTCTGGAACATTGTGATGACAATGGCCATGGAGCATTGTGATGACACGGTATGGAACATTGTGATGTCAAGAATTCTGGAGCATTGTGATGACACGGTCATGGAACATTTTGATGACAGGAATTCTGGAGCATTGTGCTGAAAAGGGCCATGGAGCATTGTGATGACACCGTCATGGAACAATGTGATGAGAAGAATTCCGGAGCATTGTGATGACAAGGGCCATGGAGCATTGTGATGACACGGCCATGGAACATTGTGATGACACGGTCATGGAACATTGTGATGACAAGAATTCTGGAGCATTGTGCTTACTAGGGCCATGGACCATTGTGATGACATGGTCATGGAACATTTTGATGACAGGAATTCTGGAGCATTGTGCTGAAAAGGGCCATGGAGCATTGTGATGACACGGTCATGGAACAATGTGATGAGAAGAATTCCGGAGCATTGTGATGAAAAGGGCCATGGAGCATTGTGATGACACGGTCATGGAACATTGTGATGACAAGAATTCTGGAGCATTGTGCTGATGACGGCCATGGAGCATTGTGATGACACAGTCAAGGAACATTGCGATGAAAAAGATTTCTGGAGCATTGTGATGAAAGGGCATGGAGCATTGTGATTAAAGGTGACAAGGAACATTGTGATGATATGGGCAGAGAACTCTGTGATGACAGTGGTCTTGCAGTATTGTGACGAAAAGTGTCATGGAACATTCTGCTGACAGCGATCATGGAGCTTATTGGTAAGAGAGGCTATGGAGATTTGTGATGTCAGGCGTCATGGGGCATTGTGTTGAGAGCGGTCTTGGAGCATTGTGATGAAAAGGGTCATGGAGCACTGTGATTACAGGGGCCATGGAGCATTGTGAATACAAAGGCTATGGAGCATTGAGATGACAGGGTTCATGGAGCACTGTGATGAATGTGATCTTAGATCATTGTGATGACAAGTGTCCTGGAACCTTGTGATGACACGGTTCATGGAGCATTGTGATGACAAGGACCATGGCGAAATGTGATGTCATCTGTCATGGGGCATTGTGATGACAGTGGTCATCTAGATTTGCGATGAAAGGTATCATGGAGCACTGTGATGACAGGGGCCATGGAACATTGTGATGACAAAGGCCATGGAGCATTGTGATGACAAGTGTCATGGGGCATTTTGATGACATTGGCATGGAGCATTGTGATGACAAGTGTCATGGGGCATTTTGATGACACTGGCATGGAGCATTATGATGACAAGAGTTCTGGAGCATTTTGATGACAAGGGCATGGAGCATTGTGATGACAGGGCCCACGGAGCTTTGTGATGAAAAGGGCAGGGTACATTGTGATGACAGGGTTCATGGAGTATTGTGATGAAAGGGGCCATGGAGCATTGAGATGAGAGCCGTTATGAGGCATGGTGATGACAGTGGTCATGTAGCATTGTGATGAAAGAGATCATGGAGCAATATGATAACAGGGGCCATGAAGCATTGTGATGACAGGGGTATTGTAGCATGGTGATGGAAGTAGACATGGATCATTGTGATGACATGTGTCCTGGAACACTGTGATGACACGGTTCATCGAGTATTGTGATGAAAAGGGTCATAGTGAATTGTGATGACAAGTGTCATGGGGCATTGTGTGACATTGATCATCTAGGAATTGTGATGAAAGGTATCATGGAGCACTGTGATGAAAATTGTCCTGGATTATTGTGATGACAGCAGTCATGGAGAATTGTGATGACAGGGATTATGCAGCATTGTGTTGACTAGTGTATGGACTATTTTGATGACAATGGTCATGGAGCAATGTGATGAAAGTATTCATGGAACATCGTGATGAAAAGTGCATGGGAGCATTGTGACGATAAAGGCCATGGAGTATTGTGATGACTAGTGTCATGGAGCATTTTAATGAAAGGTTTCATTGTGCACCATGATGACAAAGGGGATGGAGAATTGTGATGAAACTGGTCCTGGAGCATTGTGATAACAAAAGCCATGGAGCTTTGTGATGACAGGCATCATGGAGCATTGTGAAGAAAGGGGCCATGGGGTATTGTAATGACACTAGAGAAATATGATGAAAATGGTCAGCTAGCATAGTGATTAAAGTGGTCATTGAGAATTGTGATGAAAAGCGACATAGATCATTGTGATGACAAAGGTCATGGAGAACTGTGATGACCAGGGTCATGTAGCATTGTGATGACACGGTCATGGAACATTGTGATGACAAGAATTCTGGAGCATTGTGCTGACAAGGGCCATGGAGCATTGTGATGACACGGTCATGGAACATTGTGATGACAAGAAATCTGGAGCATTCTGATGACAAAGGCGATGGAGCATTGTGATGACACGGTCATGGAACATTGTGATGACAAGAATTCTGGAGCATTCTGATGACAAGCGCCATAGAGCACTGTGATGACACGTTCATGGAATATAGTAATGACAAGAATTCTGGAGCATTATGATGACAAGGGCCATGGAGCATTGTGATGACACGGTCATGGAACAATGTGATGAGAAGAATTCTGGAGCATTGTCATGACAAGGGCCATGGAGCATTGTGATGACACAGTCATGGAACATTGTGATGACAAGAATTCTGGAGCATTATGATGACAAGGGCCATGGAGCATTGTGATGACACGGCCATGGAACATTGTGATGACAAGAATTCTGGAGCATTGTGATGACATTGGCCATGGAGCATTGTGATGACACGGTCATGGAACATTGTGATGAGAAGAATTCTGGAGCATTGTGCTGACAAGGGCCATGGAGTATTGTGATGATACGGTCATGGAACATTGTGATGACAAGAATTCTTGAGCATTATGATGACAAGGGCCATGGAACATTGTGATGACACGGCCATGGAACATTGTGATGACAAGAATTCTGGAGCATTGTGATGACAATGGCCATGGAGCATTGTGATGACACGGTCATGGAACATTGTGATGAGAAGAATTCTGGAGCATTGTCGTGACAAGGGCCATGGAGCAATGTGATGACAAGGTCATGGAACATTGTGATGACAAGAATTCTGGAGCATTATGATGACAAGGTCCATGGAGCATTGTGATGACACGGCCATGGAACATTGTGATGACAAGAATTCTGGAGCATTGTGATGACAATGGCCATGGAGCTTTGTGATGACACGGTCATGGAACATTGTGATGAGAAGAATTCTGGAGCATTGTCATGACAAGGGCCATGGAGCATTGTGATGACACGGCCATGGAACATTGTGATGACAAGAATTCTGGAGCATTCTGATGACAAGCGCCATAGAGCATTGTGATGACACGGTCATGGAACATTGTGATGAGAAGAATTCTGGAGCATTGTCATGACAAGGGCCATGGAGCATTGTGATGACACGGCCATGGAACATTGTGATGACAAGAATTCTGGAGTATTGTGATGACAAGGTTCATGGAGAATTGTGATGACACGGCCATGGAACATTGTGATGACAAGAATTCTGGAGCATTGTGCTGACAAGGTCCATGGAGCATTGTGATGACACGGCCATGAATCATTGTGATGACAAGAATTCTGGAGCATTCTGATGACAAAGGCGATGGAGCATTGTGATGACACGGTCATGGAACATTGTGATGACAAGAATGCTGGAGCATTCTGATGACAAGCGCCATAGAGCATTGTGATGACACGTTCATGGAATATAGTAATGACAAGAATTCTGGAGCAGTATGATGACAAGGGCCATGGAGCATTGTGATGACACGGCCATGGAACATTGTGATGACACTGTCATGGAACATTGTGATGACAAGAATTCTGGAGCATTGTGCTGACTAGGGCCATGGACCATTGTGATGACATGGTCATGGAACATTGTGATGACAATAATTCTGGAGCATTGTGATGACAATGGCCATGGAGCATTGTGATGACACGGTATGGAACATTGTGATGTCAAGAATTCTGGAGCATTGTGATGACACTGTCATGGAACATTTTGATGAAAGGAATTCTGGAGCATTGTGCTGAAAAGGGCCATGGAGCATTGTGATGACACGGTCATGGAACAATGTGATGACAAGAATGCTGGAGCATTCTGATGACAAGCGCCATAGAGCATTGTGATGACACGTTCATGGAATATAGTAATGACAAGAATTCTGGAGCAGTATGATGACAAGGGCCATGGAGCATTGTGATGATACGGTCATGGAACATTGTGATGAGAAGAATTCTGGAGCATTGTGATGACAAAGGCCATGGAGCATTGTGATGACACGGTCATGGAACATTGTGATGAAAAGAATTCTGGAACATTGTGCTGACAAGGGCCATGGAGCATTGTGATGACACGGTCATGGAACATTGTGAAGACAAGAAATCTGGAGCATTCTGATGACAAAGGCGATGGAGCATTGTGATGACACGGTCATGGAACTTTGTGATGACAAGAATTCTGGAGCATTCTGATGACAAGCGCCATAGAGCACTGTGATGACACGTTCATGGAATATAGTAATGACAAGAATTCTGGAGCATTATGATGACAAGGGCCATGGAGCATTGTGATGACACGGTCATGGAACAATGTGATGAGAAGAATTCTGGAGCATTGTCATGACAAGGGCCATGGAGCATTGTGATGACACAGTCATGGAACATTGTGATGACAAGAATTCTGGAGCATTATGATGACAAGGGCCATGGAGCATTGTGATGACACGGCCATGGAACATTGTGATGACAAGAATTCTGGAGCATTGTGATGACATTGGCCATGGAGCATTGTGATGACACGGTCATGGAACATTGTGATGAGAAGAATTCTGGAGCATTGTGCTGACAAGGGCCATGGAGTATTGTGATGATACGGTCATGGAACATTGTGATGACAAGAATTCTTGAGCATTATGATGAAAAGGGCCATGGAACATTGTGATGACACGGCCATGGAACATTGTGATGACAAGAATTCTGGAGCATTGTGATGACAATGGCCATGGAGCATTGTGATGACACGGTCATGGAACATTGTGATGAGAAGAATTCTGGAGCATTGTCGTGACAAGGGCCATGGAGCAATGTGATGACAAGGTCATGGAACATTGTGATGACAAGAATTCTGGAGCATTATGATGACAAGGTCCATGGAGCATTGTGATGACACGGCCATGGAACATTGTGATGACAAGAATTCTGGAGCATTGTGATGACAATGGCCATGGAGCTTTGTGATGACACGGTCATGGAACATTGTGATGAGAAGAATTCTGGAGCATTGTCATGACAAGGGCCATGGAGCATTGTGATGACACGGCCATGGAACATTGTGATGACAAGAATTCTGGAGAATTGTGATGACAAGGTTCATGGAGAATTGTGATGACACGGCCATGGAACATTGTGATGACAAGAATTCTGGAGCATTGTGCTGACAAGGTCCATGGAGCATTGTGATGACACGGCCATGAATCATTGTGATGACAAGAATTCTGGAGCATTCTGATGACAAGCGCCATAGAGCATTGTGATGACACGTTCATGGAATATAGTAATGACAAGAATTCTGGAGCAGTATGATGACAAGGGCCATGGAGCATTGTGATGACACGGCCATGGAACATTGTGATGACACTGTCATGGAACATTGTGATGACAAGAATTCTGGAGCATTGTGATGACTAGGGCCATGGACCATTGTGATGACATGGTCATGGAACATTGTGATGACAATAATTCTGGAGCATTGTGATGACAATGGCCATGGAGCATTGTGATGACACGGTATGGAACATTGTGATGTCAAGAATTCTGGAGCATTGTGATGACACTGTCATGGAACATTTTGATGACAGGAATTCTGGAGCATTGTGCTGAAAAGGGCCATGGAGCATTGTGATGACACGGTCATGGAACAATGTGATGACAAGAATGCTGGAGCATTCTGATGACAAGCGCCATAGAGCATTGTGATGACACGTTCATGGAATATAGTAATGACAAGAATTCTGGAGCAGTATGATGACAAGGGCCATGGAGCATTGTGATGAGAAGAATTCTGGAGCATTGGGATGACAATGGCCATGGAGCATTGTGATGACACGGTCATGGAACATTGTGATGAGAAGAATTCTGGAGCATTGTCATGACAAGGGCCATGGAGCATTGTGATGATACGGTCATGCAACATTGTGATGACAAGAATTCTGGAGCATTATGATGACAAGGGCCATGGAGCATTGTGATGACACGGCCATGGAACATTGTGATGACAAGAATTCTGGAGCATTGTGATGACAATGGCCATGGAGCACTGTGATGACAAGGTCATGGAACATTGTGATGACAAGAATTCTGGAGCATTTTGCTAACAAGTGCCATGGAGCATTGTGATGACACGGTCATGGAACTTTGTGATGACAAGAATTCTGGAGCATTGTGGTGAAGGGGTATGGAGCATTGTGATTAAAGGTGACAAGGAACATTGTGATGATAAGGGCAGAGAACTCTGTGATGAGACAGGACATGGAGTATTGTGACGAAAACTGTCATGGAACATTGTGCTGACAGGGATCATGGAGCGCTTTGGTAAGAGAGGCCCTGGAGATTTGTGATGGCAGGCATCATGGGGCATTGTGTTGACACCAGTCTTGGAGCATTGTGATGAAAGGCGTCATGGAGCATTGTGATGACACGGCCATGGAACATTGTGATGACAAGAATTCTGGAGCATTGTGCTGACAAGGGCCATGGAGCATTGTGATGACACGGTCATGGAACATTGTGGTGACAAGAATTCTGGAGCATTGTGGTGAAAGGGTATGGAGCATTGTGATTAAAGGTGACAAGGAACTTTGTGATGATATGGGCAGAAAACCCTGTGATGAGACAGGACATGGAGTATTGTGACGAAAACTGTCATGGAACATTGTGCTGACAGGGATCATGGAGCTCTTTGGTAAGAGAGGCCCTGGAGATTTGTGATGGCAGGCATCATGGGGCATTGTGTTGACAGCGCTCTTGGAGCATTGTGATGAAAGGCGTCATGGAGCATTGTGATTACAGGGGCCATGGAGCATTGTGAATTCAAAGGCTATGGAGCATTGAGATGACAGGTTTCATGGAGCACTGTGATGAATGTGATCTTGGATCATTGTGATGACAAGTGTCCTGGAACCTTGTGATGACACGTTTCATGGAGCATTGTGATGACAAGGACCATGGCAAATTGTGATGACATCTGTCATGGGGCATTGTGATGACAGTGGTCATCTAGATTTGCGATGAAAGGTATCATGGAGCACTGTGATAACAGGGGCCATGGAACAATGTGATGACAAAGGCCATGGAGCATTGTGATGACAAGTGTCATGGGGCATTTTGATGACATTGGCATGGAGCATTATGATGACAAGAGTTCTGGAGCATTTTGATGACAAGGGCATGGAGCATTGTGATGACAGGGCCCACGGAGCTTTGTGATGAAAAGGGCAGGGTACATTGTGATGACAGGGTTCATGGAGCATTGTGATGAAAGGGGCCATGGAGCATTGAGATGAGAGCCGTTATGAGGCATGGTGATGACATTGGTCATGGAGCATTGTGATGAAAGAGATCATGGAGCAATATGATAACAGGGGCCATGGAGCATTGTGATGACAGGGGTATTGGAGCATTGTGATGGAAGTAGACATGGATCATTGTGATGACATGTGTCCTGGAACACTGTGATGACACGGTTCATCGAGTATTGTGATGACAAGGGTCATAGCGAATTGTGATGACAAGTGTCATGGGGCATTGTGTGACATTGATCATCTAGGAATTGTGATGAAAGGTATCATGGAGCACTGTGATGAAAATTGTCCTGGATTATTGTGATGACAGCAGTCATGGAGAATTGTGATGACAGGGATTATGCAGCATTGTGTTGACAAGGGTATGGACTATTGTGATGACAATGTTCATGGAGCAATGTGATGAAAGTATTCATGGAACATCGTGATGAAAAGTGCATGGGAGCATTGTGACGATAAAGGCCATGGAGTATTGTGATGACTAGTGTCATGGAGCATTTTAATGAAAGGTTTCATTGTGCACCATGATGACAAAGGGGATGGAGAATTGTGATGAAACTGGTCCTGGAGCATTGTGATAACAAAAGCCATGAAGCATTGTGATGACAGGCATCATGGAGCATTGTGAAGAAAGGGGCCATGGGGTATTGTAATGACACTAGAGAAATATGATGAAAATGGTCAGCGAGCATAGTGATTAAAGTGGTCATTGAGAATTGTGATGAAAAGCGACATAGAGCATTGTGATGACAAAGGTCATGGAGAACTGTGATGACCAGGGTCATGTAGCATTGTGATGACACGGTCATGGAACATTGTGATGAAAAGAATTCTGGAGCATTGTGCTGACTAGGGCCATGGACCATTGTGATGACATGGTCATGGAACATTGTGACGACAATAATTCTGGAGCATTGTGATGACAATGGTCATGGAGCATTGTGATGACACGGTCATGGAACATTGTGATGACAAGAATTCTGCAGCATTGCGATGACAAGGGCCATGGAGCATTGTGATGACACGGTCATGGAACATTTTGATGACAAGAATTCTGCAGCATTGCGATGACAAGTGCCATGGAGCATTGTGATGATACGGTCATGGAACATTGTGATGACAAGAATTCTGGAGCATTATGATGAGAAGGGCCATGGAGCATTGTGAAGACAGGGCCATGGAACATTGTGATGACAAGAATTCGGGAGCATTGTGATGACAATGGCCATGGAGCATTGTGATGGCACGGTCATGGAACATTATGATGAGAAGAATTCTTGAGCATTGTGATGACAAGGGCCATGGCAAATTGTGATGACATCTGTCATGGGGCATTGTGATGACAGTGGTCATCTAGATTTGCGATGAAAGGTATCATGGAGCACTGTGATAACAGGGGCCATGGAACATTGTGATGACAAAGGCCATGGAGCATTGTGATGACAAGTGTCATGGGGCATTTTGATGACATTGACATGGAGCATTATGATGACAAGAGTTCTGGAGCATGTTGAAGACAAGGGCATGGAGCATTGTGATGACAGGGCCCACGGAGCTTTGTGATGAAAAGGGCAGGGTACATTGTGATGACAGGGTTCATGGAGCATTGTGATGAAAGGGGCCATGGAGCATTGAGATGAGAGCCGTTATGAGGCATGGTGATGACAGTGGTCATGGAGCATTGTGATGAAAGAGATCATGGAGCAATATGATAACAGGGGCCATGGAGCATTGTGATGACAGGGGTATTGGAGCATTGTGATGGAAGTAGACATGGATCATTGTGATGACATGTGTCCTGGAACACTGTGATGACACGGTTCATCGAGTATTGTGATGACAAGGGTCATAGCGAATTGTGATGACAAGTGTCATGGGGCATTGTGATGACATTGATCATCTAGGAATTGTGATGAAAGGTATCGTGGAGCACTGTGATGACTGGGGGCATGAAGCACTGTGATGAAAATTGTCCTGGATTATTGTGATGACAGCAGTCATGGCGAATTGTGATGACAGGGATTATGCAGCATTGTGATGACAATGGTCATGGAGCAATGTGATGAAAGTATTCATGGAACATCGTGATGAAAAGTGCATGGGAGCATTGTGACGATAAAGGCCATGGAGTATTGTGATGACTAGTGTCATGGAGCATTTTAATGAAAGGTTTCATTGTGCACCATGATGACAAAGGGGATGGAGAATTGTGATGAAACTGGTCCTGGAGCATTGTGATAACAAAAGCCATGGAGCATTGTGATGACAGGCATCATGGAGCATTGTGAAGAAAGGGGCCATGGGGTATTGTAATGACACTAGAGAAATATGATGAAAATGGTCAGCGAGCATAGTGATTAAAGTGGTCATTGAGAATTGTGATGAAAAGCGACATAGAGCATTGTGATGACAAAGGTCATGGAGAACTGTGATGACCAGGGTCATGTAGCATTGAGATGACACGGTCATGGAACATTGTGATGACAAGAATTCTGGAGCATTGTGCTGACTAGGGCCATGTACCATTGTGATGACAGGGTCATGGAACATTGTGATGACAATAATTCTGGAGCATTGTGATGACAAGGGTCATGGAGCATTGTGATGACACGGTCATGGAACATTGTGATGACAAGAATTCTGCAGCATTGCGATGACAAGGGCCATGGAGCATTGTGATGACATGGTCATGGAACATTGTCATGAGAAGAATTCTGGAGCATTCTGATGACAAAGGCGATGGAGCATTGTGATGACACGGCCATGGAACATTGTGATGAGAAGAATTCTGGAGCATTGGGATGACAATGGCCATGGAGCATTGTGATGACACGGTCATGGAACATTGTGATGAGAAGAATTCTGGAGCATTGTCATGACAAGGGCCATGGAGCATTGTGATGATACGGTCATGCAACATTGTGATGACAAGAATTCTGGAGCATTATGATGACAAGGGCCATGGAGCATTGTGATGACACGGCCATGGAACATTGTGATGACAAGAATTCTGGAGCATTGTGATGACAATGGCCATGGAGCACTGTGATGACAAGGTCATGGAACATTGTGATGACAAGAATTCTGGAGCATTGTCATGACAAGGGCCATGGAGCATTGTGATGACACGGTCATGGAACATTGTGATGAGAAGAATACTGGAGCATTTTGCTAACAAGTGCCATGGAGCATTGTGATGACACGGTCATGGAACTTTGTGATGACAAGAATTCTGGAGCATTGTGGTGAAGGGGTATGGAGCATTGTGATTAAAGGTGACAAGGAACATTGTGATGATAAGGGCAGAGAACTCTGTGATGAGACAGGACATGGAGTATTGTGATGAAAACTGTCATGGAACATTGTGCTGACAGGGATCATGGAGCGCTTTGGTAAGAGAGGCCCTGGAGATTTGTGATGGCAGGCATCATGGGGCATTGTGTTGACACCAGTCTTGGAGCATTGTGATGAAAGGCGTCATGGAGCATTGTGATGACACGGCCATGGAACATTGTGATGACAAGAATTCTGGAGCATTGTGCTGACAAGGGCCATGGAGCATTGTGATGACACGGTCATGGAACATTGTGGTGACAAGAATTCTGGAGCATTGTGGTGAAAGGGTATGGAGCATTGTGATTAAAGGTGACAAGGAACTTTGTGATGATATGGGCAGAAAACCCTGTGATGAGACAGGACATGGAGTATTGTGACGAAAACTGTCATGGAACATTGTGCTGACAGGGATCATGGAGCTCTTTGGTAAGAGAGGCCCTGGAGATTTGTGATGGCAGGCATCATGGGGCATTGTGTTGACAGCGCTCTTGGAGCATTGTGATGAAAGGCGTCATGGAGCATTGTGATTACAGGGGCCATGGAGCATTGTGAATTCAAAGGCTATGGAGCATTGAGATGACAGGTTTCATGGAGCACTGTGATGAATGTGATCTTGGATCATTGTGATGACAAGTGTCCTGGAACCTTGTGATGACACGTTTCATGGAGCATTGTGATGACAAGGACCATGGCAAATTGTGATGACATCTGTCATGGGGCATTGTGATGACAGTGGTCATCTAGATTTGTGATGAAAGGTATCATGGAGCACTGTGATAACAGGGGCCATGGAACATTGTGATGACAAAGGCCATGGAGCATTGTGATGACAAGTGTTATGGGGCATTTTGATGACATTGGCATGGAGCATTATGATGACAAGAGTTCTGGAGCATGTTGATGACAAGGGCATGGAGCATTGTGATGACAGGGCCCACCGAGCTTTGTGATGAAAAGGGCAGGGTATATTGTGATGACAGGGTTCATGGAGCATTGTGATGAAAGGGGCCATGGAGCATTGAGATGAGAGCCGTTATGAGGCATGGTGATGACAGTGGTCATGGAGCATTGTGATGAAAGAGATCATGGAGCAATATGATAACAGGGGCCATGGAGCATTGTGATGACAGGAGTATTGGAGCATTGTGATGGAAGTAGACATGGATCATTGTGATGACATGTGTCCTGGAACACTGTGATGACACGGTTCATCGAGTACCTTGATGACAAGGGTCAGAGCGAATTGTGATGACAAGTGTCATGGGGCATGGTGATGACATTGATCATCTAGGAATTGTGATGAAAGGTATCGTGGAACACTGTGATGACTGGGGGCATGAAGCACTGTGATGAAAATTGTCCTGGATTATTGTGATGACAGCAGTCATGGAGAATTGTGATGACAGGGATTATGCAGCATTGTGTTGACAAGGGTATGGACTATTGTGATGACAATGGTCATGGAGCAATGTGATGAAAGTATTCATGGAACATCGTGATGAAAAGTGCATGGGAGCATTGTGACGATAAAGGCCATGGAGTATTGTGATGACTAGTGTCATGGAGCATTTTAATGAAATGTTTCATTGTGCACCATGATGACAAAGGGGATGGAGAATTGTGATGAAACTGGTCCTGGAGCATTGTGATAATAAAAGCCATGGAGCATTGTGATGACAGGCATCATGGAGCATTGTGAAGAAAGGGGCCATGGGGTATTGTAATGACACTAGAGAAATATGATGAAAATGGTCAGCGAGCATAGTGATTAAAGTGGTCATTGAGAATTGTGATGAAAAGCGACATAGAGTATTGTGATGACAAAGGTCATGGAGAACTGTGATGACCAGGGTCATGTAGCATTGTGATGACACGGCCATGCAACATTGTGATGACAAGAATTCTGGAGCATTATGATGACAAGGGCCATGGAGCATTGTGATGACACGGCCATGGAACATTGTGATGACAAGAATTCTGGAGCATTGTGATGACAATGGCCATGGAGCATTGTGATGACACCGTCATGGAACATTGTGATGAGAAGAATTCTGGAGCATTGTCATGACAATGGCCATGGAGCATTTTGATGACACGGTCATGGAACATTGTCATGACAAGAATGCTGCAGCATTGCGATGACAAGGGCCATGGAGCATTATGATGACACGGTCATGGAACATTGTCATGATAAGAATTCTGGAGCATTGTGCTGACAAGGGCCATGGAGCATTGTGATGACACGGTCATGGAACATTGTGATGACAAGAATTCTGGAGCATTATGATGACAAGGGCCATGGAGCATTGTGATGACATGGCCATGGAACATTGTGATGACAAGAATTCTGGAGCCTTGTGATGACAATGGCCATGGAGCATTGTGATGACAGGGTCATGGAACATTGTGATGACAAGAATTCTGGAGCATTGTCATTACAAGGGCCATGGAGCATTGTGATGACACGGTCATGGAACATTGTGATGAGAAGAATACTGGAGCATTGTGCTGACAAGGGCCATGGAGCATTGTGATGACACGGTCATGGAACATTGTGATGACAATAATTCTGGAGCATTATAATGACAATGGCCATGGAGCATTGTGTTGACACGGCCATGGAACATTGTGATGACAAGAATTCTGGAGAATTGTGATGAGAAGGTTCATGGAGAATTGTGATGACACGGTCAAGGAACATTGTGATGACAAGATTTCTGGAGCATTGTGGTGAAAGGGTATGGAGCATTGTGATTAAAGGTGACAAGGAACATTGTGATGATATGCGCAGAGAACTCTGTGATGACAGTCGTCATGCAGTATTGTGACGAAAAGTGTCATGGAACATTCTGCTGACAGCGATCATGGAGCTTTTTAGTAAGAGAGGCTATGGAGATTTGTGATGTCAGGCGTCATGGGGAATTGTGTTGAGAACGGTCTTGGAGCATTGTGATGAAAAGGGTCATGGAGCACTGTGATTACAGGGGCCATGGAGCATTGTGAATACAAAGGCTATGGAGCATTGAGATGAGAGGTTTCATGGAGCACTGTGATGAATGTGATCTTGGATCATTGTGATGGCAAGTGTCCTGGAACCTTGTGATGACACGGTTCATGGAGCATTGTGATGACAAGGACCATGGCGAATTGTGATGACATCTGTCATGGGGCATTGTGATGACAGTGGTCATCTAGATTTGCGATGAAAGGTATCATGGAGCACTGTGATGACAGGGGCCATGGAACAGTGTGATGACAAAGGCCATGGAGCATTGTGATGACAAGTGTCATGGGGCATTTTGATGACATTGGCATGGAGCATTATGATGACAAGAGTTCTGGAGCATGTTGATGACAAGGGCATGGAGCATTGTGATGACAGGGCCCACGGAGCTTTGTGATGAAAAGGGCAGGGTACATTGTGATGACAGGGTTCATGGAGCATTGTGATGAAAGGGGCCATGGAGCATTGAGATGAGAGCCGTTATGAGGCATGGTGATGACAGTGGTCATGGAGCATTGTGATGAAAGAGATCATGGAGCAATATGATAACAGGGGCCATGGAGCATTGTGATGACAGGGGTATTGGAGCATTGTGATGGAAGTAGACATGGATCATTGTGATGACATGTGTCCTGGAACACTGTGATGACACGGTTCATCGAGTATTGTGATGACAAGGGTCATAGCGAATTGTGATGACAAGTGTCATGGGGCATTGTGATGACATTGATCATCTAGGAATTGTGATGAAAGGTATTGTGGAGCACTGTGATGACTGGGGGCATGAAGCACTGTGATGAAAATTGTCCTGGATTACTGTGATGACAGCAGTCATGGAGAATTGTGATGACAGGGATTATGCAGCATTGTGTTGACAAGGGTATGGACTATTGTGATGACAATGGTCATGGAGCAATGTGATGAAAGTATTCATGGAACATCGTGATGAAAAGTGCATGGGAGCATTGTGACGATAAAGGCCATGGAGTATTGTGATGACTAGTGTCATGGAGCATTTTAATGAAAGGTTTCATTGTGCACCATGATGACAAAGGGGATGGAGAATTGTGATGAAACTGGTCCTGGAGCATTGTGATAACAAAAGCCATGGAGCATTGTGATGACAGGCATCATGGAGCATTGTGAAGAAAGGGGCCATGGGGTATTGTAATGACACTAGAGAAATATGATGAAAATGGTCAGCGAGCATAGTGATTAAAGTGGTCATTGAGAATTGTGATGAAAAGCGACATAGAGCATTGTGATGACAAAGGTCATGGAGAACTGTGATGACCAGGGTCATGTAGCATTGAGATGACACGGTCATGGAACATTGTGATGACAAGAATTCTGGAGCATTGTGCTGACTAGGGCCATGTACCATTGTGATGACAGGGTCATGGAACATTGTGATGACAATAATTCTGGAGCATTGTGATGACAAGGGTCATGGAGCATTGTGATGACACGGTCATGGAACATTGTGATGACAAGAATTCTGCAGCATTGCGATGACAATGGCCATGGAGCATTGTGATGACACGGTCATGGAACATTGTCATGAGAAGAATTCTGGAGCATTCTGATGACAAAGGCGATGGAGCATTGTGATGACACGGTCATGGAACATTGTGATGACAAGAAATCTGGAGGATTGTGATGACAATGGCCATGGAGCATTGTGATGACACGGCCATGGAACATTGTGATGAGAAGAATTCTGGAGCATTGGGATGACAATGGCCATGGAGCATTGTGATGACACGGTCATGGAACATTGTGATGAGAAGAATTCTGGAGCATTGTCATGACAAGGGCCATGGAGCATTGTGATGATACGGTCATGCAACATTGTGATGACAAGAATTCTGGAGCATTATGATGACAAGGGCCATGGAGCATTGTGATGACACGGCCATGGAACATTGTGATGACAAGAATTCTGGAGCATTGTGATGACAATGGCCATGGAGCACTGTGATGACAAGGTCATGGAACATTGTGATGACAAGAATTCTGGAGCATTGTCATGCCAAGGGCCATGGAGCATTGTGATGACACGGTCATGGAACATTGTGATGAGAAGAATACTGGAGCATTTTGCTAACAAGTGCCATGGAGCATTGTGATGACACGGTCATGGAACTTTGTGATGACAAGAATTCTGGAGCATTGTGGTGAAGGGGTATGGAGCATTGTGATTAAAGGTGACAAGGAACATTGTGATGATAAGGGCAGAGAACTCTGTGATGAGACAGGACATGGAGTATTGTGACGAAAACTGTCATGGAACATTGTGCTGACAGGGATCATGGAGCGCTTTGGTAAGAGAGGCCCTGGAGATTTGTGATGGCAGGCATCATGGGGAATTGTGTTGACACCAGTCTTGGAGCATTGTGATGAAAGGCGTCATGGAGCATTGTGATGACACGGCCATGGAACATTGTGATGACAAGAATTCTGGAGCATTGTGCTGACAAGGGCCATGGAGCATTGTGATGACACGGTCATGGAACATTGTGGTGACAAGAATTCTGGAGCATTGTGGTGAAAGGGTATGGAGCATTGTGATTAAAGGTGACAAGGAACTTTGTGATGATATGGGCAGAAAACCCTGTGATGAGACAGGACATGGAGTATTGTGACGAAAACTGTCATGGAACATTGTGCTGACAGGGATCATGGAGCTCTTTGGTAAGAGAGGCCCTGGAGATTTGTGATGGCAGGCATCATGGGGCATTGTGTTGACAGCGCTCTTGGAGCATTGTGATGAAAGGCGTCATGGAGCATTGTGATTACAGGGGCCATGGAGCATTGTGAATTCAAAGGCTATGGAGCATTGAGATGACAGGTTTCATGGAGCACTGTGATGAATGTGATCTTGGATCATTGTGATGACAAGTGTCCTGGAACCTTGTGATGACACGTTTCATGGAGCATTGTGATGACAAGGACCATGGCAAATTGTGATGACATCTGTCATGGGGCATTGTGATGACAGTGGTCATCTAGATTTGTGATGAAAGGTATCATGGAGCACTGTGATAACAGGGGCCATGGAACATTGTGATGACAAAGGCCATGGAGCATTGTGATGACAAGTGTCATGGGGCATTTTGATGACATTGGCATGGAGCATTATGATGACAAGAGTTCTGGAGCATGTTGATGACAAGGGCATGGAGCATTGTGATGACAGGGCCCACCGAGCTTTGTGATGAAAAGGGCAGGGTATATTGTGATGACAGTGGTCATGGAGCATTGTGATGAAAGAGATCATGGAGCAATATGATAACAAGTGCCATGGAGCATTGTGATGACAGGGTTATTGGAGCATTGTGATGGAAGTAGCCATGGATCATTGTGATGACATGTGTCCTGGAACACTGTGATGACACGGTTCATCGAGTACTGTGATGACAAGGGTCAGAGCGAATTGTGATGACAAGTTTCATGGGGCATGGTGATGACATTGATCATCTAGGAATTGTGATGAAAGGTATCGTGGAGCACTGTGATGACTGGGGGCATGAAGCACTGTGATGAAAATTGTCCTGGATTATTGTGATGACAGCAGTCATGGAGAATTGTGATGACAGGGATTATGCAGCATTGTGTTGACAAGGGTATGGACTATTGTGATGACAATGGTCATGGAGCAATGTGATGAAAGTATTCATGGAACATCGTGATGAAAAGTGCATGGGAGCATTGTGACGATAAAGGCCATGGAGTATTGTGATGACTAGTGTCATGGAGCATTTTAATGAAAGGTTTCATTGTGCACCATGATGACAAAGGGGATGGAGAATTGTGATGAA
This sequence comes from Balaenoptera acutorostrata, assembly GCF_949987535.1. Taxonomy (NCBI): domain Eukaryota; kingdom Metazoa; phylum Chordata; class Mammalia; order Artiodactyla; family Balaenopteridae; genus Balaenoptera; species Balaenoptera acutorostrata. The sequence goes on along the minus strand of NW_026646025.1, from coordinate 1,529,113 downwards.
ACTGGTCCTGGAGCATTGTGATAATAAAAGCCATGGAGCATTGTGATGACAGGCATCATGGAGCATTGTGAAGAAAGGGGCCATGGGGTATTGTAATGACACTAGAGAAATATGATGAAAATGGTCAGCGAGCATAGTGATTAAAGTGGTCATTGAGAATTGTGATGAAAAGCGACATAGAGCATTGTGATGACAAAGGTCATGGAGAACTGTGATGACCAGGGTCATGTAGCATTGTGATGACACGGCCATGCAACATTGTGATGACAAGAATTCTGGAGCATTATGATGACAAGGGCCATGGAGCATTGTGATGACACGGCCATGGAACATTGTGATGACAAGAATTCTGGAGCATTGTGATGACAATGGCCATGGAGCATTGTGATGACACCGTCATGGAACATTGTGATGAGAAGAATTCTGGAGCATTGTCATGACAAGGGCCATGGAGCATTGTGATGACACGGTCATGGAACATTGTGATGACAAGAATTCTGGAGCATTGTGGCGAAAGTGTATGGAGCATTGTGATTAAAGTTGACAAGGAACATTGTGATGATATGGGAAGAGAATTCTGTGATGAGACAGGACATGGAGTATTGTGACGAAAACTGTCATGGAACATTGTGCTGACAGGGATCATGGAGCTCTTTGGTAAGAGAGGCCCTGGAGATTTGTGATGGCAGGCATCATGGGGCATTGTGTTGACACCGGTCTTGGAGCATTGTGATGAAAGGCGTCATGGAGCATTGTGATTACAGGGGCCATGGAGCATTGTGAATTCAAAGGCTATGGAGCATTGAGATGACAGGTTTCATGGAGCACTGTGATGAATGTGATCTTGGATCATTGTGATGACAAGTGTCCTGGAACCTTGTGATGACACGGTTCATGGAGCATTGTGATGACAAGGACCATGGCAAATTGTGATGACATCTGTCATGGGGCATTGTGATGACAGTGGTCATCTAGATTTGTGATGAAAGGTATCATGGAGCACTGTGATAACAGGGGCCATGGAACATTGTGATGACAAAGGCCATGGAGCATTGTGATGACAAGTGTCATGGGGCATTTTGATGACATTGGCATGGAGCATTATGATGACAAGAGTTCTGGAGCATGTTGATGACAAGGGCATGGAGCATTGTGATGACAGGGCCCACCGAGCTTTGTGATGAAAAGGGCAGGGTATATTGTGATGACAGTGGTCATGGAGCATTGTGATGAAAGAGATCATGGAGCAATATGATAACAAGTGCCATGGAGCATTGTGATGACAGGGTTATTGGAGCATTGTGATGGAAGTAGCCATGGATCATTGTGATGACATGTGTCCTGGAACACTGTGATGACACGGTTCATCGAGTACTGTGATGACAAGGGTCAGAGCGAATTGTGATGACAAGTTTCATGGGGCATGGTGATGACATTGATCATCTAGGAATTGTGATGAAAGGTATCGTGGAGCACTGTGATGACTGGGGGCATGAAGCACTGTGATGAAAATTGTCCTGGATTATTGTGATGACAGCAGTCATGGAGAATTGTGATGACAGGGATTATGCAGCATTGTGTTGACAAGGGTATGGACTATTGTGATGACAATGGTCATGGAGCAATGTGATGAAAGTATTCATGGAACATCGTGATGAAAAGTGCATGGGAGCATTGTGACGATAAAGGCCATGGAGTATTGTGATGACTAGTGTCATGGAGCATTTTAATGAAAGGTTTCATTGTGCACCATGATGACAAAGGGGATGGAGAATTGTGATGAAACTGGTCCTGGAGCATTGTGATAATAAAAGCCATGGAGCATTGTGATGACAGGCATCATGGAGCATTGTGAAGAAAGGGGCCATGGGGTATTGTAATGACACTAGAGAAATATGATGAAAATGGTCAGCGAGCATAGTGATTAAAGTGGTCATTGAGAATTGTGATGAAAAGCGACATAGAGCATTGTGATGACAAAGGTCATGGAGAACTGTGATGACCAGGGTCATGTAGCATTGTGATGACACGGCCATGCAACATTGTGATGACAAGAATTCTGGAGCATTATGATGACAAGGGCCATGGAGCATTGTGATGACACGGCCATGGAACATTGTGATGACAAGAATTCTGGAGCATTGTGATGACAATGGCCATGGAGCATTGTGATGACACCGTCATGGAACATTGTGATGAGAAGAATTCTGGAGCATTGTCATGACAAGGGCCATGGAGCATTGTGATGACACGGTCATGGAACATTGTGATGACAAGAATTCTGGAGCATTGTGGCGAAAGTGTATGGAGCATTGTGATTAAAGTTGACAAGGAACATTGTGATGATATGGGAAGAGAATTCTGTGATGAGACAGGACATGGAGTATTGTGACGAAAACTGTCATGGAACATTGTGCTGACAGGGATCATGGAGCTCTTTGGTAAGAGAGGCCCTGGAGATTTGTGATGGCAGGCATCATGGGGCATTGTGTTGACACCGGTCTTGGAGCATTGTGATGAAAGGCGTCATGGAGCATTGTGATTACAGGGGCCATGGAGCATTGTGAATTCAAAGGCTATGGAGCATTGAGATGACAGGTTTCATGGAGCACTGTGATGAATGTGATCTTGGATCATTGTGATGACAAGTGTCCTGGAACCTTGTGATGACACGGTTCATGGAGCATTGTGATGACAAGGACCATGGCAAATTGTGATGACATCTGTCATGGGGCATTGTGATGACAGTGGTCATCTAGATTTGCGATGAAAGGTATCATGGAGCACTGTGATAACAGGGGCCATGGAACATTGTGATGACAAAGGCCATGGAGCATTGTGATGACAAGTGTCATGGGGCATTTTGATGACATTGGCATGGAGCATTATGATGACAAGAGTTCTGGAGCATGTTGATGACAAGGGCATGGAGCATTGTGATGACAGGGCCCACGGAGCTCTGTGATGAAAAGGGCAGGGTATATTGTGATGACAGGGTTCATGGAGCATTGTGATGAAAGGGGCCATGGAGCATTGAGATGAGAGCCGTTATGAGGCATGGTGATGACAGTGGTCATGGAGCATTGTGATGAAAGAGATCATGGAGAAATATGATAACAGGGGCAATGGAGCTTTGTGATGACAGGGGTATTGGAGCATTGTGATGGAAGTAGACATGGATCATTGTGATGACATGTGTTCTGGAACACTGTGATGACACGGTTCATCGAGTATTGTGATGACAAGGGTCAGAGCGAATTGTGATGACAAGTGTCATGGGGCATGGTGATGACATTGATCATCTAGGAATTGTGATGAAAGGTATCGTGGAGCACTGTGATGACTGGGGGCATGAAGCACTGTGATGAAAATTGTCCTGGATTATTGTGATGACAGCAGTCATGGAGAATTGTGATGACAGGGATTATGCAGCATTGTGTTGACAAGGGTATGGACTATTGTGATGACAATGGTCATGGAGCAATGTGATGAAAGTATTCATGGTACATCGGGATGAAAAGTGCATGGGAGCATTGTGACGATAAAGGCCATGGAGTATTGTGATGACTAGTGTCATGGAGCATTTTAATGAAAGGTTTCATTGTGCACCATGATGACAAAGGGGATGGAGAATTGTGATGAAACTGGTCCTGGAGCATTGTGATAACAAAAGGCATGGAGCATTGTGATGACAGGCATCATGAAGCATTGTGAAGAAAGGGGCCATGTGGTATTGTAATGACACTAGAGAAATAGGATGAAAATGGTCAGCGAGCATAGTGATTAAAGCGGTCATTGAGAATTGTGATGAAAAGCGACATAGAGCATTGTGATGACAAAGGTCATGGAGAACTGTGATGACCAGGGTCATGTAACATTGTGATGACACGGTCATGGAACATTGTGAGGACAGGAAATCTCGAGCATTGTGCTGACAAGGGCCATGGACCATTGTGATGACATGGTCATGGAACATTGCGATGACAAGATTTCTGGAGCATTGTGATGAAAGGGCATGGAGCATTGTGATTAAAGGTGACAAGGAATATTGTGATGATATGGGCAGAAAACTCTGTGATGACAGTGGTCATGGAGTATTGTGACAAAAAGTGTCATGGAACATTGTGCTGACAAGGGCCATGGAGCATTGTGATGACACGGTCATGGAACATTGTGATGACAAGAATTCTGCAGCATTGCGATGACAAGGGCCATGGAGCATTATGATGACACGGTCATGGAACATTGTCATGATAAGAATTCTGGAGCATTGTGCTGACAAGGGCCATGGAGCATTGTGATGACACGGTCATGGAACATTGTGATGACAAGAATTCTGGAGCATTATGATGACAAAGGCGATGGAGCATTGTGATGACATGGCCATGGAACATTGTGATGACAAGAATTCTGGAGCATTGTGATGACAATGGCCATGGAGCATTGTGATGACAGGGTCATGGAACATTGTGATGACAAAAATTCTGGAGCATTGTCATTAAAAGGGCCATGGAGCATTGTGATGACACGGTCATGGAACATTGTGATGAGAAGAATACTGGAGCATTGTGCTGACAAGGGCCATGGAGCATTGTGATGACACGGTCATGGAACATTGTGATGACAATAATTCTGGAGCATTATAATGACAATGGCCATGGAGCATTGTGATGACACGGCCATGGAACATTGTGATGACAAGAATTCTGGAGAATTGTGATGAGAAGGTTCATGGAGAATTGTGATGACACGGTCAAGGAACATTGCGATGACAAGATTTCTGGAGCATTGAGGTGAAAGGGTATGGAGCATTGTGATTAAAGGTGACAAGGAACATTGTGATGATATGCGCAGAGAACTCTGTGATGACAGTCGTCATGCAGTATTGTGACGAAAAGTGTCATGGAACATTCTGCTGACAGCGATCATGGAGCTTTTTGGTAAGAGAGGCTATGGAGATTTGTGATGTCAGGCGTCATGGGGCATTGTGTTGAGAGCGGTCTTGGAGCATTGTGATGAAAAGGGTCATGGAGCACTGTGATTACAGGGGCCATGGAGCATTGTGAATACAAAGGCTATGGAGCATTGAGATGACAGGTTTCATGGAGCACTGTGATGAATGTGATCTTGGATCATTGTGATGACAAGTGTCCTGGAACCTTGTGATGACACGGTTCATGGAGCATTGTGATGACAAGGACCATGGCGAATTGTGATGACATCTGTCATGGGGCATTGTGATGACAGTGGTCATTTAGATTTGCGATGAAAGGTATCATGGAGCACTGTGATGACAGGGGCCATGGAACAGTGTGATGACAAAGGCCATGGAGCATTGTGATGACAAGTGTCATGGGGCATTTTGATGACATTGGCATGGAGCATTATGATGACAAGAGTTCTGGAGCATGTTGATGACAAGGGCATGGAGCATTGTGATGACAGGGCCCACGGAGCTTTGTGATGAAAAGGGCAGGGTACATTGTGATGACAGGGTTCATGGAGCATTGTGATGAAAGGGGCCATGGAGCATTGAGATGAGAGCCGTTATGAGGCATGGTGATGACAGTGGTCATGGAGCATTGTGATGAAAGAGATCATGGAGCAATATGATAACAGGGGCCATGGAGCATTGTGATGACAGGGGTATTGGAGCATTGTGATGGAAGTAGACATGGATCATTGTGATGACATGTGTCCTGGAACACTGTGATGACACGGTTCATCGAGTATTGTGATGACAAGGGTCATAGCGAATTGTGATGACAAGTGTCATGGGGCATTGTGATGACATTGATCATCTAGGAATTGTGATGAAAGGTATTGTGGAGCACTGTGATGACTGGGGGCATGAAGCACTGTGATGAAAATTGTCCTGGATTATTGTGATGACAGCAGTCATGTAGAATTGTGATGACAGGGATTATGCAGCATTGTGTTGACAAGGGTATGGACTATTGTGATGACAATGGTCATGGAGCAATGTGATGAAAGTATTCATGGAACATCGTGGTGAAAAGTGCATGGGAGCATTGTGACGATAAAGGCCATGGAGTATTGTGATGACTAGTGTCATGGAGCATTTTAATGAAAGGTTTCATTGTGCACCATGATGACAAAGGGGATGGAGAATTGTGATGAAACTGGTCCTGGAGCATTGTGATAACAAAAGCCATGGAGCATTGTGATGACAGGCATCATGGGGCATTGTGAAGAAAGGGGCCATGTGGTATTGTAATGACACTAGAGAAATAGGATGAAAATGGTCAGCGAGCATAGTGATTAAAGCGGTCATTGAGAATTGTGATGAAAAGCGACACAGAGCATAGTGATGACAAAGGTCATGGAGAACTGTGATGACCAGGGTCATGTAACATTGTGATGACACGGTCATGGAACATTGTGATGACAGGAAATCTCGAGCATTGTGCTGACAAGGGCCATGGACCATTGTGATGACATGGTCATGGAACATTGCGATGACAAGATTTCTGGAGCATTGTGATGAAAGGGCATGGAGCATTGTGATTAAAGGTGACAAGGAACATTGTGATGATATGGGCAGAAAACTCTGTGATGACAGTGGTCATGGAGTATTGTGACAAGAAGTGTCATGGAACATTGTGCTGACAAGGGCCATGGAGCATTGTGATGACACGGTCATGGAACATTGTGATGACAAGAATTCTGCAGCATTGCGATGACAAGGGCCATGGAGCATTATGATGACACGGTCATGGAACATTGTCATGATAAGAATTCTGGAGCATTGTGCTGACAAGGGCCATGGAGCATTGTGATGACAATGGCCATGGAGCATTGTGATGACACGGTCATGGAACATTGTGATGAGAAGAATACTGGAGCATTGTGCTGACAAGGGCCATGGAGCATTGTGATGACACGGTCATGGAACATTGTGATGACAATAATTCTGGAGCATTATAATGACAATGGCCATGGAGCATTCTGATGACACGGCCATGGAACATTGTGATGAAAAGAATTCTGGAGAATTGTGATGAGAAGGTTCAGGGAGAATTGTGATGACACGGTCAAGGTACATTGCGATGACAAGATTTCTGGAGCATTGTGGTGAAAGGGTATGGAGCATTGTGATTAAAGGTGACAAGGAACATTGTGATGATATGCGCAGAGAACTCTGTGATGACAGTCGTCATGCAGTATTGTGACGAAAAGTGTCATGGAACATTCTGCTGACAGCGATCATGGAGCTCTTTGGTAAGAGAGGCCCTGGAGATTTGTGATGGCAGGCATCATGGGGCATTGTGTTGACAGCGGTCTTGGAGCATTGTGATGAAAGGCGTCATGGAGCATTGTGATTACTGGGGCCATGGAGCATTGTGAATTCAAAGGCTATGGAGCATTGAGATGACAGGTTTCATGGAGCACTGTGATGAATGTGATCTTGGATCATTGTGATGACAAGTGTCCTGGAACCTTGTGATGACACGGTTCATGGAGCATTGTGATGACAAGGACCATGGCGAATTGTGATGACATCTGTCATGGGGCATTGTGATGACAGTGGTCATCTAGATTTGCGATGAAAGGTATCATGGAGCACTGTGATAACAGGGGCCGTGGAACATTGTGATGACAAATGCCATGGAGCATTGTGATGACAAGTGTCTTGGGGCATTTTGATGACATTGGCATGGAGCATTATGATGACAAGAGTTCTGGAGCATGTTGATGACAAGGGCATGGAGCATTGTGATGCCAGGGCCCACCGAGGTTTGTGATGAAAAGGGCAGGGTACATTGTGATGACAGGGTTCATGAAGCATTGTGATGAAAGGGGCCATGGAGCATTGAGATGAGAGCCGTTATGAGGCATGGTGATGACAGTGGTCATGGAGCATTGTGATGAAAGAGATCATGGAGCAATATGATAACAGGGGCCATGGAGCATTGTGATGACAGGGGTATTGGAGCATTGTGATGGAAGTGGACATGGATCACTGTGATGACATGTGTCCTGGAACACTGTGATGACACGGCTCATCGAGTATTGTGATGACAAGGGTCATAGCGAATTGTGATGACAAGTGTCATGGGGCATGGTGATGACATTGATCATCTAGGAATTGTGATGAAAGGTATCGTGGAGCACTGTGATGACTGGGGGCATGAAGCACTGTGATGAAAATTGTCCTGGATTATTGTGATGACAGCAGTCATGGAGAATTTTGATGACAGGGATTATGCAGCATTGTGTTGACAAGGTTATAGACTATTGTGATGACAATGGTCATGGAGCAATGTGATGAAAGTATTCATGGAACATCGTGATGAAAAGTGCATGGGAGCATTGTGACGATAAAGGCCATGGAGTATTGTGATGACTAGTGTCATGGAGCATTTTAATGAAAGGTTTCATTGTGCACCATGATGACAAAGGGGATGGAGAATTGTGATGAAACTGGTCCTGGAGCATTGTGATAATAAATGCCATGGAGCATTGTGATGACAGGCATCATGGAGCATTGTGAAGAAAGGGGCCATGGGGTATTGTAATGACACTAGAGAAATATGATGAAAATGGTCAGCGAGCATAGTGATTAAAGTGGTCAATGAGAATTGTGATGAAAAGCGACATAGAGCATTGTGATGACAAAGGTCATGGAGAACTGTGATGACCAGGGTCATGTAGCATTGTGATGACACGGTCAGGAACATTGTGATGACAAGAATTCTGGAGCATTGTGCTGACTAGGGCCATGGACCATTGTGATGACATGGTCATGGAACATTTTGATGACAATAATTCTGGAGCATTGTGATGACAAGGGTCATGGAGCATTGTGATGACACGGTCATGGAACATTGTGATGACAAGAATTCTGCAGCATTGCGATGACAAGGGCCATGGAGCATTGTGATGACAAGGTCATGGAACATTGTGATGACAAGAATTCTGCAGCATTGCGATAACAAGGGCCATGGAGCATTGTGATGACACGGTCATGGAACATTGTGATGACAAGAATTCTGGAGCAATGTGATGACAAGGGCCATGGAGCATTGTGATGACATGGTCATGGAACATTGTGATGAGAAGAATTCTGGAGCATTGTGCTGACAAGGGCCATGGAGCATTGTGATGATACGGTCATGGAACATTGTGATGACAATAATTCTGGGGCATTATGATGACAAGGGCCATGGAGCATTGTGATGACACGGTCATGGAACATTCTGATGACCAGAATTCTGGAGCATTGTGATGACAATGGCCATGGAGCATTGTGATGACACGGTTATGGAACATTGTGATGAGAAGAATTCTGGAGCATTGTCATGACAAAGGCCATGGAGCATTGAGATGACACGGCCATGGAACATTGTGATGACAAGAATTCTGGAGAATTGTGATGACAAGGTTCATGCAGAATTGTGATGATACGGTCAAGGAACATTGCGATGACAAGATTTCTGGAGCATTGTGGTGAAAGAGTATGGAGCATTGTGATTAAAGGTGACAAGGAACTTTGTGATGATATGGGCAGAGAACTCTGTGATGAGACAGGACATGGAGTATTGTGACGAAAACTGTCATGGAACATTGTGCTGACAGGGATCATGGAGCTCTTTGGTAAGAGAGGCCCTGGAGATTTGTGATGGCAGGCATCATGGGGCATTGTGTTGACAGCGGTCTTGGAGCATTGTGATGAAAGGCGTCATGGAGCATTGTGATTACTGGGGCCATGGAGCATTGTGAATTCAAAGGCTATGGAGCATTGAGATGACAGGTTTCATGGAGCACTGTGATGAATGTGATCTTGGATCATTGTGATGACAAGTGTCCTGGAACCTTGTGATGACACGGTTCATGGAGCATTGTGATGACAAGGACCATGGCAAATTGTGATGACATCTGTCATGGGGCATTGTGATGACAGTGGTCATCTAGATTTGCGATGAATGGTATCATGGAGCACTGTGATAACAGGGGCCATGGAACATTGTGATGACAAATGCCATGGAGCATTGTGATGATAAGTGTCTTGGGGCATTTTGATGACATTGGCATGGAGCATTATGATGACAAGAGTTCTGGAGCATTATGATGAGAAGGGACATGGAACATTGTGATGACAAGAATTCTGGAGCATTGTGATGACTTTGGCCATGGAGCATTGTGATGACACGGTCATGGAACATTGTGATGAGAAGAATTCTGGAGCATTGTGCTGACAAGGGCCATGGAGTATTGTGATGACACGGCCATGGAACATTGTGATGACAAGAATTCTGGAGCATTGTGATGACAATGGCCATGGAGCATTGTGATGACACGGTCATGGAACATTGTGATGAGAAGAATTCTGGAGCATTGTCGTGACAAGTGCCATGGAGCAATGTGATGACAAGGTCATGGAACATTGTGATGACAAGAATTCTGGAGCATTATGATGACAGGGTCCATAGAGCATTGTGATGACACGGCCATGGAACATTGTGATGACAAGAATTCTGGAGCATTGTGATGACAAGCGCCATAGAGCATTGTGATGACACGGTCATGGAACATTGTGATGAGAAGAATTCTGGAGCATTGTGATGACAAGGGCCATGGAGCATTGTGATGACACGGTCATGGAACATTGTGATGAGAAGAATTCTGGAGCATTGTCATGACAAGGGCCATGGAGCATTGTGATGACACGGTCATGGAACATTGTGATGACAAGAATTCTGGAGCATTCTGATGACAAAGGCGATGGAGCATTGTGATGACACGGTCATGGAACATTGTGATGACAAGAATGCTGGAGCATTCTGATGACAAGCGCCATAGAGCATTGTGATGACACGTTCATGGAATATAGTAATGACAAGAATTCTGGAGCAGTATGATGACAAGGGCCATGGAGAATTGTGATGACACGGCCATGGAATATTGTGATGACACGGTCATGGAACATTGTGATGACAAGAATTCTGGAGCATTGTGCTGACTAGGGCCATGGACCATTGTGATGACACGGTCATGGAACAATGTGATGAGAAGAATTCCGGAGCATTGTGATGAAAAGGGCCATGGAGCATTGTGATGACACGGTCATGGAACATTGTGATGACAAGAATTCTGGAGCATTGTGCTGATGACGGCCATGGAGCATTGTGATGACACAGTCAAGGAACATTGCGATGAAAAAGATTTCTGGAGCATTGTGATGAAAGGGCATGGAGCATTGTGATTAAAGGTGACAAGGAACATTGTGATGATATGGGCAGAGAACTCTGTGATGACAGTGGCCTTGCAGTATTGTGACGAAAATTGTCATGGAACATTCTGCTGACAGCGATCATGGAGCTTTTTGGTAAGAGAGGCTATGGAGATTTGTGATGTCAGGCTTCATGGGGCATTGTGTTGAGAGCGGTCTTGGAGCATTGTGATGAAAAGGGTCATGGAGCACTGTGATTACAGGGGCCATGGAGCATTGTGAATACAAAGGCTATGGAGCATTGAGATGACAGGGTTCATGGAGCACTGTGATGAATGTGATCTTGGATCATTGTGATGACAAGTGTCCTGGAACCTTGTGATGACACGGTTCATGGAGCATTGTGATGACAAGGACCATGGCGAATTGTGATGACATCTGTCATGGGGCATTGTGATGACAGTGGTCATCTAGATTTGCGATGAAAGGTATCATGGAGCACTGTGATGACAGGGGCCATGGAACATTGTGATGACAAAGGCCATGGAGCATTGTGATGACAAGTGTCATGGGGCATTTTGATGACATTGGCATGGAGCATTTTGATGACAAGAGTTCTGGAGCATTTTGATGACAAGGGCATGGAGCATTGTCATGACAGGGCCCACGGAGCTTTGTGATGAAAAGGGCAGGGTACATTGTGATGACAGGGTTCATGGAGCATTGTGATGAAAGGGGCCATGGAGCATTGAGATGAGAGCCGTTATGAGGCATGGTGATGACAGTGGTCATGGAGCATTGTGATGAAAGTGATCATGGAGCAATATGATAACAGGGGCCATGGAGCATTGTGATGACAGGGGTATTGGAGCATGGTGATGGAAGTAGACATGGATCATTGTGATGACATGTGTCCTGGAACACTGTGATGACACGGTTCATCGAGTATTGTGATGAAAAGGGTCATAGTGAATTGTGATGACAAGTGTCATGGGGCATTGTGTGACATTGATCATCTAGGAATTGTGATGAAAGGTATCATGGAGCACTGTGATGAAAATTGTCCTGGATTATTGTGATGACAGCAGTCATGGAGAATTGTGATGACAGGGATTATGCAGCATTGTGTTGACTAGTGTATGGACTATTGTGATGACAATGGTCATGGAGCAATGTGATGAAAGTATTCATGGAACATCGTGATGAAAAGTGCATGGGAGCATTGTGACGATAAAGGCCATGGAGTATTGTGATGACTAGTGTCATGGAGCATTTTAATGAAAGGTTTCATTGTGCACCATGATGACAAAGGGGATGGAGAATTGTGATGAAACTGGTCCTGGAGCATTGTGATAACAAAAGCCATGGAGCATTGTGATGACAGGCATCATGGAGCATTGTGAAGAAAGGGGCCATGGGGTATTGTAATGACACTAGAGAAATATGATGAAAATGGTCAGCGAGCATAGTGATTAAAGTGGTCATTGAGAATTGTGATGAAAAGCGACATAGAGCATTGTGATGACAAAGGTCATGGAGAACTGTGATGACCAGGGTCATGTAGCATTGTGATGACACGGTCATGGAACATTGTGATGACAAGAATTCTGGAGCATTCTGATGACAAGCGCCATAGAGCATTGTGATGACACGTTCATGGAATATAGTAATGATAAGAATTCTGGAGCATTATGATGACAAGGGCCATGGAGCATTGTGGTGACACGGCCATGGAACATTGTGATGACAAGAATTCTGGAGCATTGTGATGACAAGGGCCATGGAGCATTGTGATGACACGGTCATGGAACAATGTGATGAGAAGAATTCTGGAGCATTGTCATGACAAGGGCCATGGAGCACTGTGATGACACGGTCATGGAACATTGTGATGACAAGTATTCTGGAGCATTATGATGACAAGGGCCATGGAGCATTGTGATGACACGGCCATTGAACATTGTGATGACAAGAATTCTGGAGCATTGTGATGACAATGCCATGGAGCATTGTGATGACACGGTCATGGAACATTGTGATGAGAAGTATTCTGGAGCATTGTCATGACAAGGGCCATGGAGCATTTTGAAGACACGGTCATGGAACATTGTAATGACAAGAATTCTGGAGCATTGTGATGACAAGGGCCATGGACCATTGTGATGACACGTTCATGGAACATTGTGATGAGAAGAATTCTGGAGCATTGTGCTGACAAGGGCCATGGAGCATTGTGATGAGACGGTCATGGAACATTGTGATGACAAGAATTCTGGAGCATTATGATGAGAAGGGCCATGGAACATTGTGATGACACGGCCATGGAACATTGTGATGACAAGAATTCTGGAGCATTGTGATGACTTTGGCCATGGAGCATTGTGATGACACGGTCATGGAACATTGTGATGAGAAGAATTCTGGAGCATTGTGCTGACAAGGGCCATGGAGTATTGTGATGATACGGTCTTGGAACATTGTGATGACAAGAATTCTGGAGCATTATGATGACAAGGGCCATGGAACATTGTGATGACACGGCCATGGAACATTGTGATGACAAGAATTCTGGAGCATTGTGATGACAATGGCCATGGAGCATTGTGATGACACCGTCATGGAACATTGTGATGAGAAGAATTCTGGAGCATTGTCGTGACAAGTGCCATGGAGCAATGTGATGACAAGGTCATGGAACATTGTGATGACAAGAATTCTGGAGCATTATGATGACAGGGTCCATGGAGCATTGTGATGACACGGCCATGGAACATTGTGATGACAAGAATTCTGGAGCATTGTGATGACAAGCGCCATAGAGCATTGTGATGACACGGTCATGGAACATTGTGATGAGAAGAATTCTGGAGCATTGTCATGACAAGGGCCATGGAGCATTGTGATGACACGGCCATGGAACATTGTGATGACAAGAATTCTGGAGAATTGTGATGACAAGGTTCATGGAGAATTGTGATGACACGGCCATGGAACATTGTGATGACAAGAATTCTGGAGCATTGTGCTGACAAGGGCCATGGAGCATTGTGATGACACGGTCATGGAACATTGTGATGACAAGAATTCTGGAGCATTCTGATGACAAAGGCGATGGAGCATTGTGATGATACGGTCATGGAACATTGTGATGACAAGAATGCTGGAGCATTCTGATGACAAGCGCCATAGAGCATTGTGATGACACATTCATGGAATATAGTAATATCAAGAATTCTGGAGCAGTATGATGACAAGGGCCATGGAGCATTGTGATGACACGGCCATGGAATATTGTGATGACACGGTCATGGAACATTGTGATGACAAGAATTCTGGAGCATTGTGCTGACTAGGGCCATGGACCATTTTGATGACACGGTCATGGAACAATGTGATGAGAAGAATTCCGGAGCATTGTGATGAAAAGGGCCATGGAGCATTGTGATGACACGGTCATGGAACATTGTGATGACAAGAATTCTGGAGCATTGTGCTGATGACGGCCATGGAGCATTGTGATGACACAGTCAAGGAACATTGCGATGAAAAAGATTTCTGGAGCATTGTGATGAAAGGGCATGGAGCATTGTGATTAAAGGTGACAAGGAACATTGTGATGATATGGGCAGAGAACTCTGTGATGGAAGTGGTCTTGCAGTATTGTGACGAAAATTGTCATGGAACATTCTCCTGACAGCGATCATGGAGCTTTTTGGTAAGAGAGGCTATGGAGATTTGTGATGTCAGGCTTCATGGGGCATTGTGTTGAGAGCGGTCTTGGAGCATTGTGATGAAAATGGTCATGGAGCACTGTGATTACAGGGGCCATGGAGCATTGTGAATACAAAGGCTATGGAGCATTGAGATGACAGGGTTCATGGAGCACTGTGATGAATGTGATCTTGGATCATTGTGATGACAAGTGTCCTGGAACCTTGTGATGACACGGTTCATGGAGCATTGTGATGACAAGGACCATGGCGAATTGTGATGATATCTGTCATGGGGCATTGTGATGACAGTGGTCATCTAGATTTGCGATGAAAGGTATCATGGAGCACTGTGATGACAGGGGCCATGGAACATTGTGATGACAAAGGCCATGGAGCATTGTGATGACAAGTGTCATGGGGCATTTTGATGACACTGGCATGGAGCATTATGATGACAAGAGTTCTGGAGCATTTTGATGACAAGGGCATGGAGCATTGTGATGACAGGGCCCACGGAGCTTTGTGATGTAAAGGGCAGGGTACATTGTGATGACAGGGTTCATGGAGTATTGTGATGAAAGGGGCCATGGAGCATTGAGATGAGAGCCGTTATGAGGCATGATGATGACAGTGGTCATGTAGCATTGTGATGAAAGAGATCATGGAGCAATATGATAACAGGGGCCATGGAGCATTGTGATGACAGGGGTATTGTAGCATGGTGATGGAAGTAGACATGGATCATTGTGATGACATGTGTCCTGGAACACTGTGATGACACGGTTCTTCGAGTATTGTGATGAAAAGGGTCATAGTGAATTGTGATGACAAGTGTCATGGGGCATTGTGTGACATTGATCATCTAGGAATTGTGATGAAAGGTATCATGGAGCACTGTGATGAAAATTGTCCTGGATTATTGTGATGACAGCAGTCATGGAGAATTGTGATGACAGGGATTATGCAGCATTGTGTTGACTAGTGTATGGACTATTGTGATGACAATGGTCATGGAGCAATGTGATGAAAGTATTCATGGAACATCGTGATGAAAAGTGCATGGGAGCATTGTGACGATAAAGGCCATGGAGTATTGTGATGACTAGTGTCATGGAGCATTTTAATGAAAGGTTTCATTGTGCAGCATGATGACAAAGGGGATGGAGAATTGTGATGAAACTGGTCCTGGAGCATTGTGATAACAAAAGCCATGGAGCTTTGTGATGACAGGCATCATGGAGCATTGTGAAGAAAGGGGCCATGGGGTATTGTAATGACACTAGAGAAATATGATGAAAATGGTCAGCTAGCATAGTGAATAAAGTGGTCATTGAGAATTGTGATGAAAAGCGACATAGATCATTGTGATGACAAAGGTCATGGAGAACTGTGATGACCAGGGTCATGTAGCATTGTGATGACACGGTCATGGAACATTGTGATGACAAGAATTCTGGAGCATTGTGCTGACAAGGACCATGGAGCATTGTGATGACACGGTCATGGAACATTGTGATGACAAGAAATCTGGAGCATTCTGATGACAAAGGCGATGGAGCATTGTGATGACACGGTCATGGAACATTGTGATGACAAGAATTCTGGAGCATTCTGATGACAAGCGCCATAGAGCATTGTGATGACACGTTCATGGAATATAGTAATGACAAGAATTCTGGAGCATTATGATGACAAGGGCCATGGAGCATTGTGATGACACGGTCATGGAACAATGTGATGAGAAGAATTCTGGAGCATTGTCATGACAAGGGCCATGGAGCATTGTGATGACACAGTCATGGAACATTGTGATGACAAGAATTCTGGAGCATTATGATGACAAGGGCCAGGGAGCATTGTGATGACACTGCCATTGAATATTGTGATGACAAGAATTCTGGAGCATTGTGATGACAATGCCATGGAGCATTGTGATGACACGGTCATGGAACATTGTGATGAGAAGAATTCTGGAGCATTGTCATGACAAGGGCCATGGAGCATTTTGAAGACGCGGTCATGGAACATTGTAATGACAAGAATTCTGGAGCATTGTGATGACAAGGGCCATGGAGCATTGTGATGACACGGTCATGGAACATTGTGATGAGAAGAATTCTGGAGCATTGTGCTGACAAGGGCCATGGAGCATTGTGATGACACGGTCATGGAACATTGTGATGACAAGAATTCTGGAGCATTCTGATGACAAAGGCGATGGAGCATTGTGATGACACGGTCATGGAACATTGTGATGACAAGAATGCTGGAGCATTCTGATGACAAGCGCCATAGAGCATTGTGATGACACATTCATGGAATATAGTAATGACAAGAATTCTGGAGCAGTATGATGACAAGGGCCATGGAGCATTGTGATATCACGGCCATGGAATATTGTGATGACACGGTCATGGAACATTGTGATGACAAGAATTCTGGAGCATTGTGCTGACTAGGGCCATGGACCATTTTGATGACACGGTCATGGAACATTGTGATGACAAGAATTCTGGAGCATTATGATGACAAGGGCCATGGAGCATTGTGATGACACGGCCATTGAACATTGTGATGACAAGAATTCTGGAGCATTGTGATGACAATGCCATGGAGCATTGTGATGACACGGTCATGGAACATTGTGATGAGAAGAATTCTGGAGCATTGTCATGACAAGGCCATGGAGCATTTTGAAGACGCGGTCATGGAACATTGTAATGACAAGAATTCTGGAGCATTGTGATGACAAGGGCCATGGAGCATTGTGATGACACGGTCATGGAACATTGTGATGAGAAGAATTCTGGAGCATTGTCATGACAAGGGCCATGGAGCATTGTGATGACACGGCCATGGAACATTGTGATGACAAGAATTCTGGAGAATTGTGATGACAAGGTTCATGGAGAATTGTGATGACACGGCCATGGAACATTGTGATGACAAGAATTCTGGAGCATTGTGATGACATTGGCCATGGAGCATTGTGATGACACGGTCATGGAACATTGTGATGAGAAGAATTCTGGAGCATTGTGCTGACAAGGGCCATGGAGTATTGTGATGATACGGTCATGGAACATTGTGATGACAAGAATGCTGGAGCATTCTGATGACAAGCGCCATAGAGCATTGTGATGACACGTTCATGGAATATAGTAATGATAAGAATTCTGGAGCAGTATGATGACGAGGGCCATGGAGCATTGTGATGACACGGCCATGGAACATTGTGATGACACTGTCATGGAACATTGTGATGACAAGAATTCTGGAGCATTGTGCTGACTAGGGCCATGGACCATTGTGATGACATGGTCATGGAACATTGTGATGACAATAATTCTGGAGCATTGTGATGACAATGGCCATTGAGCATTGTGATGACACGGTATGGAACATTGTGATGTCAAGAATTCTGGAGCATTGTGATGACACGGTCATGGAACATTTTGATGACAGGAATTCTGGAGCATTGTGCTGAAAAGGGCCATGGAGCATTGTGATGACACGGTCATGGAACAATGTGATGAGAAGAATTCCGGAGCATTGTGATGACAAGGGCCATGGAGCATTGTGATGACACGGTCATGGAACATTGTGATGACAAGAATTCTGGAGCATTGTGCTGATGACGGCCATGGAGCATTGTGATGACACAGTCAAAGAACATTGCGATGAAAAAGATTTCTGGAGCATTGTGATGAAAGGGCATGGAGCATTGTGATTAAAGGTGACAAGGAACATTGTGATGATATGGGCAGAGAACTCTGTGATGACAGTGGTCTTGCAGTATTGTGACGAAAATTGTCATGGAACATTCTGCTGACAGCGATCATGGAGCTTTTTGGTAAGAGAGGCTATGGAGATTTGTGATGTCAGGCTTCATGGGGCATTGTGTTGAGAGCGGTCTTGGAGCATTGTGATGAAAAGGGTCATGGAGCACTGTGATTACAGGGGCCATGGAGCATTGTGAATACAAAGGCTATGGAGCATTGAGATGACAGGGTTCATGGAGCACTGTGATGAATGTGATCTTGGATCATTGTGATGACAAGTGTCCTGGAACCTTGTGATGAAACGGTTCATGGAGCATTGTGATGACAAGGACCATGGCGAATTGTGATGATATCTGTCATGGGGCATTGTGATGACAGTGGTCATCTAGATTTGCGATGAAAGGTATCATGGAGCACTGTGATGACAGGGGCCATGGAACATTGTGATGACAAAGGCCATGGAGCATTGTGATGACAAGTGTCATGGGGCATTTTGATGACACTGGCATGGAGCATTATGATGACAAGAGTTCTGGAGCATTTTGATGACAAGGGCATGGAGCATTGTGATGACAGGGCCCACGGAGCTTTGTGATGAAAAGGGCAGGGTACATTGTGATGACAGGGTTCATGGAGTATTGTGATGAAAGGGGCCATGGAGCATTGAGATGAGAGCCGTTATGAGGCATGGTGATGACAGTGGTCATGTAGCATTGTGATGAAAGAGATCATGGAGCAATATGATAACAGGGGCCATGGAGCATTGTGATGACAGGGGTATTGTAGCATGGTGATGGAAGTAGACATGGATCATTGTGATGACATGTGTCCTGGAACACTGTGATGACACGGTTCATCGAGTATTGTGATGAAAAGGGTCATAGTGAATTGTGATGACAAGTGTCATGGGGCATTGTGTGACATTGATCATCTAGGAATTGTGATGAAAGGTATCATGGAGCACTGTGATGAAAATTGTCCTGGATTATTGTGATGACAGCAGTCATGGAGAATTGTGATGACAGGGATTATGCAGCATTGTGTTGACTAGTGTATGGACTATTGTGATGACAATGGTCATGGAGCAATGTGATGAAAGTATTCATGGAACATCGTGATGAAAAGTGCATGGGAGCATTGTGACGATAAAGGCCATGGAGTATTGTGATGACTAGTGTCATGGAGCATTTTAATGAAAGGTTTCATTGTGCACCATGATGACAAAGGGGATGGAGAATTGTGATGAAACTGGTCCTGGAGCATTGTGATAACAAAAGCCATGGAGCTTTGTGATGACAGGCATCATGGAGCATTGTGAAGAAAGGGGCCATGGGGTATTGTAATGACACTAGAGAAATATGATGAAAATGGTCAGCTAGCATAGTGATTAAAGTGGTCATTGAGAATTGTGATGAAAAGCGACATAGATCATTGTGATGACAAAGGTCATGGAGAACTGTGATGACCAGGGTCATGTAGCATTGTGATGACACGGTCATGGAACATTGTGATGACAAGAATTCTGGAGCATTGTGCTGACAAGGGCCATGGAGCATTGTGATAACACGGTCATGGAACATTGTGATGACAAGAAATCTGGAGCATTCTGATGACAAAGGCGATGGAGCATTCTGATGACACGGTCATGGAACATTGTGATGACAAGAATTCTGGAGCATTCTGATGACAAGCGCCATAGAGCATTGTGATGACACGTTCATGGAATATAGTAATGACAAGAATTCTGGAGCATTATGATGACAAGGGCCATGGAGCATTGTGATGACACGGTCATGGAACAATGTGATGAGAAGAATTCTGGAGCATTGTCATGACAAGGGCCATGGAGCATTGTGATGACACAGTCATGGAACATTGTGATGACAAGAATTCTGGAGCATTATGATGACAAGGGCCATGGAGCATTGTGATGACACGGCCATGGAACATTGTGATGACAAGAATTCTGGAGCATTGTGATGACATTGGCCATGGAGCATTGTGATGACACGGTCATGGAACATTGTGATGAGAAGAATTCTGGAGCATTGTGCTGACAAGGGCCATGGAGTATTGTGATGATACGGTCATGGAACATTGTGATGACAAGAATTCTTGAGCATTATGATGACAAGGGCCATGGAACATTGTGATGACACGGCCATGGAACATTGTGATGACAAGAATTCTGGAGCATTGTGATGACAATGGCCATGGAGCATTGTGATGACACGGTCATGCAACATTGTGATGAGAAGAATTCTGGAGCATTGTCGTGACAAGGGCCATGGAGCAATGTGATGACAAGGTCTTGGAACATTGTGATGACAAGAATTCTGGAGCATTATGATGACAAGGTCCATGGAGCATTGTGATGACACGGCCATGGAACATTGTGATGACAAGAATTCTGGAGCATTGTGATGACAATGGCCATGGAGCTTTGTGATGACACGGTCATTGAACATTGTGATGAGAAGAATTCTGGAGCATTGTCATGACAAGGGCCATGGAGCATTGTGATGACACGGCCATGGAACATTGTGATGACAAGAATTCTGGAGCATTGTGATGACAATGGCCATGGAGCTTTGTGATGACACGGTCATTGAACATTGTGATGAGAAGAATTCTGGAGCATTGTCATGACAAGGGCCATGGAGCATTGTGATGACACGTTCATGGAATATAGTAATGACAAGAATTCTGGAGCAGTATGATGACAAGGGCCATGGAGCATTGTGATGACACGGCCATCAATCATTGTGATGACAAGAATTCTGGAGCATTCTGATGACAAAGGCGATGGAGCATTGTGATGACACGGTCATGGAACATTGTGATGACAAGAATGCTGGAGCATTCTGATGACAAGCGCCATAGAGCATTGTGATGACACGTTCATGGAATATAGTAATGACAAGAATTCTGGAGCAGTATGATGACAAGGGCCATGGAGCATTGTGATGACACGGCCATGGAACATTGTGATGACACTGTCATGGAACATTGTGATGACAAGAATTCTGGAGCATTGTGCTGACTAGGGCCATGGACCATTGTGATGACATGGTCATGGAACATTGTGATGACAATAATTCTGGAACATTGTGATGACAATGGCCATGGAGCATTGTGATGACACGGTATGGAACATTGTGATGTCAAGAATTCTGGAGCATTGTGATGACACGGTCATGGAACATTTTGATGACAGGAATTCTGGAGCATTGTGCTGAAAAGGGCCATGGAGCATTGTGATGACACCGTCATGGAACAATGTGATGAGAAGAATTCCGGAGCATTGTGATGACAAGGGCCATGGAGCATTGTGATGACACGGCCATGGAACATTGTGATGACACGGTCATGGAACATTGTGATGACAAGAATTCTGGAGCATTGTGCTTACTAGGGCCATGGACCATTGTGATGACATGGTCATGGAACATTTTGATGACAGGAATTCTGGAGCATTGTGCTGAAAAGGGCCATGGAGCATTGTGATGACACGGTCATGGAACAATGTGATGAGAAGAATTCCGGAGCATTGTGATGAAAAGGGCCATGGAGCATTGTGATGACACGGTCATGGAACATTGTGATGACAAGAATTCTGGAGCATTGTGCTGATGACGGCCATGGAGCATTGTGATGACACAGTCAAGGAACATTGCGATGAAAAAGATTTCTGGAGCATTGTGATGAAAGGGCATGGAGCATTGTGATTAAAGGTGACAAGGAACATTGTGATGATATGGGCAGAGAACTCTGTGATGACAGTGGTCTTGCAGTATTGTGACGAAAAGTGTCATGGAACATTCTGCTGACAGCGATCATGGAGCTTATTGGTAAGAGAGGCTATGGAGATTTGTGATGTCAGGCGTCATGCGGCATTGTGTTGAGAGCGGTCTTGGAGCATTGTGATGAAAAGGGTCATGGAGCACTGTGATTACAGGGGCCATGGAGCATTGTGAATACAAAGGCTATGGAGCATTGAGATGACAGGGTTCATGGAGCACTGTGATGAATGTGATCTTAGATCATTGTGATGACAAGTGTCCTGGAACCTTGTGATGACACGGTTCATGGAGCATTGTGATGACAAGGACCATGGCGAAATGTGATGTCATCTGTCATGGGGCATTGTGATGACAGTGGTCATCTAGATTTGCGATGAAAGGTATCATGGAGCACTGTGATGACAGGGGCCATGGAACATTGTGATGACAAAGGCCATGGAGCATTGTGATGACAAGTGTCATGGGGCATTTTGATGACATTGGCATGGAGCATTGTGATGACAAGTGTCATGGGGCATTTTGATGACACTGGCATGGAGCATTATGATGACAAGAGTTCTGGAGCATTTTGATGACAAGGGCATGGAGCATTGTGATGACAGGGCCCACGGAGCTTTGTGATGAAAAGGGCAGGGTACATTGTGATGACAGGGTTCATGGAGTATTGTGATGAAAGGGGCCATGGAGCATTGAGATGAGAGCCGTTATGAGGCATGGTGATGACAGTGGTCATGTAGCATTGTGATGAAAGAGATCATGGAGCAATATGATAACAGGGGCCATGAAGCATTGTGATGACAGGGGTATTGTAGCATGGTGATGGAAGTAGACATGGATCATTGTGATGACATGTGTCCTGGAACACTGTGATGACACGGTTCATCGAGTATTGTGATGAAAAGGGTCATAGTGAATTGTGATGACAAGTGTCATGGGGCATTGTGTGACATTGATCATCTAGGAATTGTGATGAAAGGTATCATGGAGCACTGTGATGAAAATTGTCCTGGATTATTGTGATGACAGCAGTCATGGAGAATTGTGATGACAGGGATTATGCAGCATTGTGTTGACTAGTGTATGGACTATTTTGATGACAATGGTCATGGAGCAATGTGATGAAAGTATTCATGGAACATCGTGATGAAAAGTGCATGGGAGCATTGTGACGATAAAGGCCATGGAGTATTGTGATGACTAGTGTCATGGAGCATTTTAATGAAAGGTTTCATTGTGCACCATGATGACAAAGGGGATGGAGAATTGTGATGAAACTGGTCCTGGAGCATTGTGATAACAAAAGCCATGGAGCTTTGTGATGACAGGCATCATGGAGCATTGTGAAGAAAGGGGCCATGGGGTATTGTAATGACACTAGAGAAATATGATGAAAATGGTCAGCTAGCATAGTGATTAAAGTGGTCATTGAGAATTGTGATGAAAAGCGACATAGATCATTGTGATGACAAAGGTCATGGAGAACTGTGATGACCAGGGTCATGTAGCATTGTGATGACACGGTCATGGAACATTGTGATGACAAGAATTCTGGAGCATTGTGCTGACAAGGGCCATGGAGCATTGTGATGACACGGTCATGGAACATTGTGATGACAAGAAATCTGGAGCATTCTGATGACAAAGGCGATGGAGCATTGTGATGACACGGTCATGGAACATTGTGATGACAAGAATTCTGGAGCATTCTGATGACAAGCGCCATAGAGCACTGTGATGACACGTTCATGGAATATAGTAATGACAAGAATTCTGGAGCATTATGATGACAAGGGCCATGGAGCATTGTGATGACACGGTCATGGAACAATGTGATGAGAAGAATTCTGGAGCATTGTCATGACAAGGGCCATGGAGCATTGTGATGACACAGTCATGGAACATTGTGATGACAAGAATTCTGGAGCATTATGATGACAAGGGCCATGGAGCATTGTGATGACACGGCCATGGAACATTGTGATGACAAGAATTCTGGAGCATTGTGATGACATTGGCCATGGAGCATTGTGATGACACGGTCATGGAACATTGTGATGAGAAGAATTCTGGAGCATTGTACTGACAAGGGCCATGGAGTATTGTGATGATACGGTCATGGAACATTGTGATGACAAGAATTCTTGAGCATTATGATGACAAGGGCCATGGAACATTGTGATGACACGGCCATGGAACATTGTGATGACAAGAATTCTGGAGCATTGTGATGACAATGGCCATGGAGCATTGTGATGACACGGTCATGGAACATTGTGATGAGAAGAATTCTGGAGCATTGTCGTGACAAGGGCCATGGAGCAATGTGATGACAAGGTCATGGAACATTGTGATGACAAGAATTCTGGAGCATTATGATGACAAGGTCCATGGAGCATTGTGATGACACGGCCATGGAACATTGTGATGACAAGAATTCTGGAGCATTGTGATGACAATGGCCATGGAGCTTTGTGATGACACGGTCATGGAACATTGTGATGAGAAGAATTCTGGAGCATTGTCATGACAAGGGCCATGGAGCATTGTGATGACACGGCCATGGAACATTGTGATGACAAGAATTCTGGAGCATTCTGATGACAAGCGCCATAGAGCATTGTGATGACACGGTCATGGAACATTGTGATGAGAAGAATTCTGGAGCATTGTCATGACAAGGGCCATGGAGCATTGTGATGACACGGCCATGGAACATTGTGATGACAAGAATTCTGGAGTATTGTGATGACAAGGTTCATGGAGAATTGTGATGACACGGCCATGGAACATTGTGATGACAAGAATTCTGGAGCATTGTGCTGACAAGGTCCATGGAGCATTGTGATGACACGGCCATGAATCATTGTGATGACAAGAATTCTGGAGCATTCTGATGACAAAGGCGATGGAGCATTGTGATGACACGGTCATGGAACATTGTGATGACAAGAATGCTGGAGCATTCTGATGACAAGCGCCATAGAGCATTGTGATGACACGTTCATGGAATATAGTAATGACAAGAATTCTGGAGCAGTATGATGACAAGGGCCATGGAGCATTGTGATGACACGGCCATGGAACATTGTGATGACACTGTCATGGAACATTGTGATGACAAGAATTCTGGAGCATTGTGCTGACTAGGGCCATGGACCATTGTGATGACATGGTCATGGAACATTGTGATGACAATAATTCTGGAGCATTGTGATGACAATGGCCATGGAGCATTGTGATGACACGGTATGGAACATTGTGATGTCAAGAATTCTGGAGCATTGTGATGACACTGTCATGGAACATTTTGATGAAAGGAATTCTGGAGCATTGTGCTGAAAAGGGCCATGGAGCATTGTGATGACACGGTCATGGAACAATGTGATGACAAGAATGCTGGAGCATTCTGATGACAAGCGCCATAGAGCATTGTGATGACACGTTCATGGAATATAGTAATGACAAGAATTCTGGAGCAGTATGATGACAAGGGCCATGGAGCATTGTGATGATACGGTCATGGAACATTGTGATGAGAAGAATTCTGGAGCATTGTGATGACAAAGGCCATGGAGCATTGTGATGACACGGTCATGGAACATTGTGATGAAAAGAATTCTGGAACATTGTGCTGACAAGGGCCATGGAGCATTGTGATGACACGGTCATGGAACATTGTGAAGACAAGAAATCTGGAGCATTCTGATGACAAAGGCGATGGAGCATTGTGATGACACGGTCATGGAACTTTGTGATGACAAGAATTCTGGAGCATTCTGATGACAAGCGCCATAGAGCACTGTGATGACACGTTCATGGAATATAGTAATGACAAGAATTCTGGAGCATTATGATGACAAGGGCCATGGAGCATTGTGATGACACGGTCATGGAACAATGTGATGAGAAGAATTCTGGAGCATTGTCATGACAAGGGCCATGGAGCATTGTGATGACACAGTCATGGAACATTGTGATGACAAGAATTCTGGAGCATTATGATGACAAGGGCCATGGAGCATTGTGATGACACGGCCATGGAACATTGTGATGACAAGAATTCTGGAGCATTGTGATGACATTGGCCATGGAGCATTGTGATGACACGGTCATGGAACATTGTGATGAGAAGAATTCTGGAGCATTGTGCTGACAAGGGCCATGGAGTATTGTGATGATACGGTCATGGAACATTGTGATGACAAGAATTCTTGAGCATTATGATGACAAGGGCCATGGAACATTGTGATGACACGGCCATGGAACATTGTGATGACAAGAATTCTGGAGCATTGTGATGACAATGGCCATGGAGCATTGTGATGACACGGTCATGGAACATTGTGATGAGAAGAATTCTGGAGCATTGTCGTGACAAGGGCCATGGAGCAATGTGATGACAAGGTCATGGAACATTGTGATGACAAGAATTCTGGAGCATTATGATGACAAGGTCCATGGAGCATTGTGATGACACGGCCATGGAACATTGTGATGACAAGAATTCTGGAGCATTGTGATGACAATGGCCATGGAGCTTTGTGATGACACGGTCATGGAACATTGTGATGAGAAGAATTCTGGAGCATTGTCATGACAAGGGCCATGGAGCATTGTGATGACACGGCCATGGAACATTGTGATGACAAGAATTCTGGAGAATTGTGATGACAAGGTTCATGGAGAATTGTGATGACACGGCCATGGAACATTGTGATGACAAGAATTCTGGAGCATTGTGCTGACAAGGTCCATGGAGCATTGTGATGACACGGCCATGAATCATTGTGATGACAAGAATTCTGGAGCATTCTGATGACAAGCGCCATAGAGCATTGTGATGACACGTTCATGGAATATAGTAATGACAAGAATTCTGGAGCAGTATGATGACAAGGGCCATGGAGCATTGTGATGACACGGCCATGGAACATTGTGATGACACTGTCATGGAACATTGTGATGACAAGAATTCTGGAGCATTGTGATGACTAGGGCCATGGACCATTGTGATGACATGGTCATGGAACATTGTGATGACAATAATTTTGGAGCATTGTGATGACAATGGCCATGGAGCATTGTGATGACACGGTATGGAACATTGTGATGTCAAGAATTCTGGAGCATTGTGATGACACTGTCATGGAACATTTTGATGACAGGAATTCTGGAGCATTGTGCTGAAAAGGGCCATGGAGCATTGTGATGACACGGTCATGGAACAATGTGATGACAAGAATGCTGGAGCATTCTGATGACAAGCGCCATAGAGCATTGTGATGACACGTTCATGGAATATAGTAATGACAAGAATTCTGGAGCAGTATGATGACAAGGGCCATGGAGCATTGTGATGATACGGTCATGGAACATTGTGATGACAATAATGCTGGAGCATTCTGATGACAAGCGCCATAGAGCATTGTGATGACACGTTCATGGAATATAGTAATGACAAGAATTCTGGAGCAGTATGATGACAAGGGCCATGGAGCATTGTGATGACACGGCCATGGAACATTGTGATGACACTGTCATGGAACATTGTGATGACAAGAATTCTGGAGCATTGTGCTGACTAGGGCCATGGACCATTGTGATGACATGGTCATGGAACATTGTGATGACAATAATTCTGGAGCATTGTGATGACAATGGCCATGGAGCATTGTGATGACACGGTATGGAACATTGTGATGTCAAGAATTCTGGAGCATTGTGATGACACGGTCATGGAACATTTTGATGACAGGAATTCTGGAGCATTGTGCTGAAAAGGGCCATGGAGCATTGTGATGACACGGTCATGGAACAATGTGATGAGAAGAATTCCGGAGCATTGTGATGACAAGGGCCATGGAGCATTGTGATGACACGGCCATGGAACATTGTGATGACACGGTCATGGAACATTGTGATGACAAGAATTCTGGAGCATTGTGCTGACTAGGGCCATGGACCATTTTGATGACACGGTCATGGAACAATGTGATGAGAAGAATTCCGGAGCATTGTGATGAAAAGGGCCATGGAGCATTGTGATGACACGGTCATGGAACAATGTGATGAGAAGAATTCCGGAGCATTGTGCTGAAAAGGGCCATGGAGCATTGTGATGACACGGTCATGGAACAATGTGATGAGAAGAATTCCGGAGCATTGTGATGACAAGGGCCATGGAGCATTGTGATGACACGGTCATGGAACATTGTGATGACAAGAATTCTGGAGCATTGTGCTGATGACGGCCATGGAGCATTGTGATGACACAGTCAAAGAACATTGCGATGAAAAAGATTTCTGGAGCATTGTGATGAAAGGGCATGGAGCATTGTGATTA
Organism: Balaenoptera acutorostrata; assembly: GCF_949987535.1. Lineage (NCBI taxonomy): Eukaryota > Metazoa > Chordata > Mammalia > Artiodactyla > Balaenopteridae > Balaenoptera > Balaenoptera acutorostrata. The sequence continues at coordinate 1,500,278 of NW_026646025.1, read as the reverse complement.
AAGGTGACAAGGAACATTGTGATGATATGGGCAGAGAACTCTGTGATGACAGTGGTCTTGCAGTATTGTGACGAAAATTGTCATGGAACATTCTGCTGACAGCGATCATGGAGCTTTTTGGTAAGAGAGGCTATGGAGATTTGTGATGTCAGGCTTCATGGGGCATTGTGTTGAGAGCGGTCTTGGAGCATTGTGATGAAAAGGGTCATGGAGCACTGTGATTACAGGGGCCATGGAGCATTGTGAATACAAAGGCTATGGAGCATTGAGATGACAGGGTTCATGGAGCACTGTGATGAATGTGATCTTGGATCATTGTGATGACAAGTGTCCTGGAACCTTGTGATGACACGGTTCATGGAGCATTGTGATGACAAGGACCATGGCGAATTGTGATGATATCTGTCATGGGGCATTGTGATGACAGTGGTCATCTAGATTTGCGATGAAAGGTATCATGGAGCACTGTGATGACAGGGGCCATGGAACATTGTGATGACAAAGGCCATGGAGCATTGTGATGACAAGTGTCATGGGGCATTTTGATGACACTGGCATGGAGCATTATGATGACAAGAGTTCTGGAGCATTTTGATGACAAGGGCATGGAGCATTGTGATGACAGGGCCCACGGAGCTTTGTGATGAAAAGGGCAGGGTACATTGTGATGACAGGGTTCATGGAGTATTGTGATGAAAGGGGCCATGGAGCATTGAGATGAGAGCCGTTATGAGGCATGGTGATGACAGTGGTCATGTAGCATTGTGATGAAAGAGATCATGGAGCAATATGATAACAGGGGCCATGGAGCATTGTGATGACAGGGGTATTGTAGCATGGTGATGGAAGTAGACATGGATCATTGTGATGACATGTGTCCTGGAACACTGTGATGACACGGTTCATCGAATATTGTGATGAAAAGGGTCATAGTGAATTGTGATGACAAGTGTCATGGGGCATTGTGTGACATTGATCATCTAGGAATTGTGATGAAAGGTATCATGGAGCACTGTGATGAAAATTGTCCTGGATTATTGTGATGACAGCAGTCATGGAGAATTGTGATGACAGGGATTATGCAGCATTGTGTTGACTAGTGTATGGACTATTGTGATGACAATGGTCATGGAGCAATGTGATGAAAGTATTCATGGAACATCGTGATGAAAAGTGCATGGGAGCATTGTGACGATAAAGGCCATGGAGTATTGTGATGACTAGTGTCATGGAGCATTTTAATGAAAGGTTTCATTGTGCACCATGATGACAAAGGGGATGGAGAATTGTGATGAAACTGGTCCTGGAGCATTGTGATAACAAAAGCCATGGAGCTTTGTGATGACAGGCATCATGGAGCATTGTGAAGAAAGGGGCCATGGGGTATTGTAATGACACTAGAGAAATATGATGAAAATGGTCAGCTAGCATAGTGATTAAAGTGGTCATTGAGAATTGTGATGAAAAGCGACATAGATCATTGTGATGACAAAGGTCATGGAGAACTGTGATGACCAGGGTCATGTAGCATTGTGATGACACGGTCATGGAACATTGTGATGACAAGAATTCTGGAGCATTGTGCTGACAAGGGCCATGGAGCATTGTGATGACACGGTCATGGAACATTGTGATGACAAGAAATCTGGAGCATTCTGATGACAAAGGCGATGGAGCATTGTGATGACACGGTCATGGAACATTGTGATGACAAGAATTCTGGAGCATTCTGATGACAAGCGCCATAGAGCACTGTGATGACACGTTCATGGAATATAGTAATGACAAGAATTCTGGAGCATTATGATGACAAGGGCCATGGAGCATTGTGATGACACGGTCATGGAACAATGTGATGAGAAGAATTCTGGAGCATTGTCATGACAAGGGCCATGGAGCATTGTGATGACACAGTCATGGAACATTGTGATGACAAGAATTCTGGAGCATTATGATGACAAGGGCCATGGAGCATTGTGATGACACGGCCATGGAACATTGTGATGACAAGAATTCTGGAGCATTGTGATGACATTGGCCATGGAGCATTGTGATGACACGGTCATGGAACATTGTGATGAGAAGAATTCTGGAGCATTGTGCTGACAAGGGCCATGGAGTATTGTGATGATACGGTCATGGAACATTGTGATGACAAGAATTCTTGAGCATTATGATGACAAGGGCCATGGAACATTGTGATGACACGGCCATGGAACATTGTGATGACAAGAATTCTGGAGCATTGTGATGACAATGGCCATGGAGCATTGTGATGACACGGTCATGGAACATTGTGATGAGAAGAATTCTGGAGCATTGTCGTGACAAGGGCCATGGAGCAATGTGATGACAAGGTCATGGAACATTGTGATGACAAGAATTCTGGAGCATTATGATGACAAGGTCCATGGAGCATTGTGATGACACGGCCATGGAACATTGTGATGACAAGAATTCTGGAGCATTGTGATGACAATGGCCATGGAGCTTTGTGATGACACGGTCATGGAACATTGTGATGAGAAGAATTCTGGAGCATTGTCATGACAAGGGCCATGGAGCATTGTGATGACACGGCCATGGAACATTGTGATGACAAGAATTCTGGAGCATTCTGATGACAAGCGCCATAGAGCATTGTGATGACACGGTCATGGAACATTGTGATGAGAAGAATTCTGGAGCATTGTCATGACAAGGGCCATGGAGCATTGTGATGACACGGCCATGGAACATTGTGATGACAAGAATTCTGGAGAATTGTGATGACAAGGTTCATGGAGAATTGTGATGACACGGCCATGGAACATTGTGATGACAAGAATTCTGGAGCATTGTGCTGACAAGGTCCATGGAGCATTGTGATGACACGGCCATGAATCATTGTGATGACAAGAATTCTGGAGCATTCTGATGACAAAGGCGATGGAGCATTGTGATGACACGGTCATGGAACATTGTGATGACAAGAATGCTGGAGCATTCTGATGACAAGCGCCATAGAGCATTGTGATGACACGTTCATGGAATATAGTAATGACAAGAATTCTGGAGCAGTATGATGACAAGGGCCATGGAGCATTGTGATGACACGGTATGGAACATTGTGATGTCAAGAATTCTGGAGCATTGTGATGACACGGTCATGGAACATTGTGATGAGAAGAATTCTGGAGCATTGTTATGACAAGGGCCATGGAGCATTTTGAAGACGCGGTCATGGAACATTGTAATGACAAGAATTCTGGAGCATTGTGATGACAAGGGCCATGGAGCATTGTGATGACACGGTCATGGAACATTGTGATGAGAAGAATTCTGGAGCATTGTGCTGACAAGGGCCATGGAGCATTGTGATGATACGGTCATGGAACATTGTGATGACAAGAATTCTGGAGCATTATGATGAGAAGGGCCATGGAACATTGTGATGACACGGCCATGGAACATTGTGATGACAAGAATTCTGGAGCATTGTGATGACATTGGCCATGGAGCATTGTGATGACACGGTCATGGAACATTGTGATGAGAAGAATTCTGGAGCATTGTGCTGACAAGGGCCATGGAGTATTGTGATGATACGGTCATGGAACATAGTGATGACAAGAATTCTTGAGCATTATGATGACAAGGGCCATGGAACATTGTGATGACACGGCCATGGAACATTGTGATGACAAGAATTCTGGAGCATTGTGATGACAATGGCCATGGAGCATTGTGATGACACGGTCATGGAACATTGTGATGAGAAGAATTCTGGAGCACTGTCGTGACAAGGGCCATGGAGCAATGTGATGACAAGGTCATGGAACATTGTGATGACAAGAATTCTGGAGCATTATGATGACAAGGTCCATGGAGCATTGTGATGACACGGCCATGGAACATTGTGATGACAAGAATTCTGGAGCATTATGATGACAAGGGCCATGGAGCATTGTGATGACACGGCCATTGAACATTGTGATGACAAGAATTCTGGAGCATTGTGATGACAATGCCATGGAGCATTGTGATGACACGGTCATGGAACATTGTGATGAGAAGAATTCTGGAGCATTGTCATGACAAGGGCCATGGAGCATTTTGAAGACGCGGTCATGGAACATTGTAATGACAAGAATTCTGGAGCATTGTGATGACAAGGGCCATGGAGCATTGTGATGACACGGTCATGGAACATTGTGATGAGAAGAATTCTGGAGCATTGTGCTGACAAGGGCCATGGAGCATTGTGATGATACGGTCATGGAACATTGTGATGACAAGAATTCTGGAGCATTATGATGAGAAGGGCCATGGAACATTGTGATGACACGGCCATGGAACATTGTGATGACAAGAATTCTGGAGCATTGTGATGACATTGGCCATGGAGCATTGTGATGACACGGTCATGGAACATTGTGATGAGAAGAATTCTGGAGCATTGTGCTGACAAGGGCCATGGAGTATTGTGATGATACGGTCATGGAACATAGTGATGACAAGAATTCTTGAGCATTATGATGACAAGGGCCATGGAACATTGTGATGACACGGCCATGGAACATTGTGATGACAAGAATTCTGGAGCATTGTGATGACAATGGCCATGGAGCATTGTGATGACACGGTCATGGAACATTGTGATGACAAGAATGCTGGAGCATTCTGATGACAAGCGCCATAGAGCATTGTGATGACACGTTCATGGAATATAGTAATGACAAGAATTCTGGAGCAGTATGATGACAAGGGCCATGGAGCATTGTGATGACACGGTATGGAACATTGTGATGTCAAGAATTCTGGAGCATTGTGACGACACGGTCATGGAACATTTTGATGACAGGAATTCTGGAGCATTGTGCTGAAAAGGGCCATAGCGCATTGTGATGACACGGTCATGGAACAATGTGATGAGAAGAATTCCGGAGCATTGTGATGACAAGGGCCATGGAGCATTGTGATGACACGGCCATGGAACATTGTGATGACACGGTCATGGAACATTGTGATGACAAGAATTCTGGAGCATTGTGCTTACTAGGGCCATGGACCATTGTGATGACATGGTCATGGAACATTTTGATGACAGGAATTCTGGAGCATTGTGCTGAAAAGGGCCATGGAGCATTGTGATGACACGGTCATGGAACAATGTGATGAGAAGAATTCCGGAGCATTGTGATGAAAAGGGCCATGGAGCATTGTGATGACACGGTCATGGAACATTGTGATGACAAGAATTCTGGAGCATTGTGCTGATGACGGCCATGGAGCATTGTGATGACACAGTCAAGGAACATTGCGATGAAAAAGATTTCTGGAGCATTGTGATGAAAGGGCATGGAGCATTGTGATTAAAGGTGACAAGGAACATTGTGATGATATGGGCAGAGAACTCTGTGATGACAGTGGTCTTGCAGTATTGTGACGAAAAGTGTCATGGAACATTCTGCTGACAGCGATCATGGAGCTTATTGGTAAGAGAGGCTATGGAGATTTGTGATGTCAGGCGTCATGGGGCATTGTGTTGAGAGCGGTCTTGGAGCATTGTGATGAAAAGGGTCATGGAGCACTGTGATTACAGGGGCCATGGAGCATTGTGAATACAAAGGCTATGGAGCATTGAGATGACAGGGTTCATGGAGCACTGTGATGAATGTGATCTTAGATCATTGTGATGACAAGTGTCCTGGAACCTTGTGATGACACGGTTCATGGAGCATTGTGATGACAAGGACCATGGCGAAATGTGATGTCATCTGTCATGGGGCATTGTGATGACAGTGGTCATCTAGATTTGCGATGAAAGGTATCATGGAGCACTGTGATGACAGGGGCCATGGAACATTGTGATGACAAAGGCCATGGAGCATTGTGATGACAAGTGTCATGGGGCATTTTGATGACATTGGCATGGAGCATTATGATGACAAGAGTTCTGGAGCATTTTGATGACAAGGGCATGGAGCATTGTGATGACAGGGCCCACGGAGCTTTGTGATGAAAAGGGCAGGGTACATTGTGATGACAGGGTTCATGGAGCATTGTGATGAAAGGGGCCATGGAGCATTGAGATGAGAGCCGTTATGAGGCATGGTGATGACAGTGGTCATGGAGCATTGTGATGAAAGAGATCATGGAGCAATATGATAACAGGGGCCATGGAGCATTGTGATGACAGGGGTATTGGAGCATTGTGATGGAAGTAGACATGGATCATTGTGATGACATGTGTCCTGGAACACTGTGATGACACGGTTCATCGAGTATTGTGATGAAAAGGGTCATAGTGAATTGTGATGACAAGTGTCATGGGGCATTGTGTGACATTGATCATCTAGGAATTGTGATGAAAGGTATCATGGAGCACTGTGATGAAAATTGTCCTGGATTATTGTGATGACAGCAGTCATGGAGAATTGTGATGACAGGGATTATGCAGCATTGTGTTGACAAGGGTATGGACTATTGTGATGACAATGGTCATGGAGCAATGTGATGAAAGTATTCATGGAACATCGTGATGAAAAGTGCATGGGAGCATTGTGACGATAAACGCCATGGAGTATTGTGATGACTAGTGTCATGGAGCATTTTAATGAAAGGTTTCATTGTGCACCATGATGACAAAGGGGATGGAGAATTGTGATGTAACTGGTCCTGGAGCATTGTGATAACAAAAGCCATGGAGCATTATGATGACAGGCATCATGGAGCATTGTGAAGAAAGGGGCCATGGGGTACTGTAATGACACTAGAGAAATATGATGAAAATGGTCAGCGAGCATAGTGATTAAAGTGGTCATTGAGAATTGTGATGAAAAGCGACATAGAGCATTGTGATGACAAAGGTCATGGAGAACTGTGATGACCAGGGTCATGTAGCATTGTGATGACACGGTCATGGAACATTGTGATAACAAGAATTCTGGAGCATTGTGCTGACAAGGGCCATGGAGCATTGTGAAGACACGGTCATGGAACATTGTGATGACAAGAATTCTGGAGCATTCTGATGACAAAGGCGATGGAGCATTGTGATGACATGGTCATGGAACATTGTGATGACAAGAATTCTGGAGCATTCTGATGACAAGCGCCATAGAGCATTGTAATGACACGTTCATGGAATATAGTAATGACAAGAATTCTGGAGCATTATGATGACAAGGGCCATGGAACATTGTGATGACACGGCCATGGAACATTGTGATTACAAGGATTCTGGAGCATTATGATGACAAGGGCCATGGAGCATTGTGATGACACGGCCATGGAACATTGTGATGACAAGAATTCTGGAGCATTGTCATGACAATGGCCATGGAGCATTGTGATGACACGGTCATGGAACATTGTGATGAGAAGAATTCTGGAGCATTGTCATGAAAAGGGCCATGGAGCATTGTGATGACACGGCCATGGAACATTGTGATGACAAGAATTCTGGAGCATTGTGATGACAAGGGCCATGGAGCTTTGTGATGACACAGTCATGGAACATTGTGATGAGAAGAATTCTGGAGCATTGTGCTGACAAGCGCCATGGAGCATTGTGATGATACGGTCATGGAACATTGTGATGACAAGAATTCTGGAGCATTATGATGACAAGGGCCATGGAGCATTGTGATGACACGGCCATGGAACATTGTGATGACAAGAATTCTGGAGAAATGTGATGACAAGGTTCATGGAGAATTGTGATGACACGGCCATGGAACATTGTGATGACAAGAATTCTGGAGCATTGTGCTGACAAGGGCCATGGAGCATTGTGATGACACGGTCATGGAACATTGTGATGACAAGAATTCTGGAGCATTCTGATGACAAAGGCGATGGAGCATTGTGATGACACGGTCATGGAACATTGTGATGACAAGAATGCTGGAGCATTCTGATGACAAGCGCCATAGAGCATTGTGATGACACGTTCATGGAATATAGTAATGACAAGAATTCTGGAGCAGTATGATGACAAGGGCCATGGAGCATTGTGATGACACGGCCATGGAACATTGTGATGACACGGTCATGGAACATTGTGATGACAAGAATTCTGGAGCATTGTGCTGACTAGGGCCATGGACCATTGTGATGACATGGACATGGAACATTGTGATGACAATAATTCTGGAGCATTGTGATGACAATGGCCATGGAGCATTGTGATGACACGGTATGGAACATTGTGATGTCAAGAATTCTGGAGCATTGTGATGACACGGTCATGGAACATTGTGATGAGAAGAATTCTGGAGCATTGTTATGACAAGGGCCATGGAGCATTTTGAAGACGCGGTCATGGAACATTGTAATGACAAGAATTCTGGAGCATTGTGATGACAAGGGCCATGGAGCATTGTGATGACACGGTCATGGAACATTGTGATGAGAAGAATTCTGGAGCATTGTGCTGACAAGGGCCATGGAGCATTGTGATGATACGGTCATGGAACATTGTGATGACAAGAATTCTGGAGCATTATGATGAGAAGGGCCATGGAACATTGTGATGACACGGCCATGGAACATTGTGATGACAAGAATTCTGGAGCATTGTGATGACATTGGCCATGGAGCATTGTGATGACACGGTCATGGAACATTGTGATGAGAAGAATTCTGGAGCATTGTGCTGACAAGGGCCATGGAGTATTGTGATGATACGGTCATGGAACATAGTGATGACAAGAATTCTTGAGCATTATGATGACAAGGGCCATGGAACATTGTGATGACACGGCCATGGAACATTGTGATGACAAGAATTCTGGAGCATTGTGATGACAATGGCCATGGAGCATTGTGATGACACGGTCATGGAACATTGTGATGAGAAGAATTCTGGAGCATTGTCGTGACAAGGGCCATGGAGCAATGTGATGACAAGGTCATGGAACATTGTGATGACAAGAATTCTGGAGCATTATGATGACAAGGTCCATGGAGCATTGTGATGACACGGCCATGGAACATTGTGATGACAAGAATTCTGGAGCATTATGATGACAAGGGCCATGGAGCATTGTGATGACACGGCCATTGAACATTGTGATGACAAGAATTCTGGAGCATTGTGATGACAATGCCATGGAGCATTGTGATGACACGGTCATGGAACATTGTGATGAGAAGAATTCTGGAGCATTGTCATGACAAGGGCCATGGAGCATTTTGAAGACGCGGTCATGGAACATTGTAATGACAAGAATTCTGGAGCATTGTGATGACAAGGGCCATGGAGCATTGTGATGACACGGTCATGGAACATTGTGATGAGAAGAATTCTGGAGCATTGTGCTGACAAGGGCCATGGAGCATTGTGATGATACGGTCATGGAACATTGTGATGACAAGAATTCTGGAGCATTATGATGAGAAGGGCCATGGAACATTGTGATGACACGGCCATGGAACATTGTGATGACAAGAATTCTGGAGCATTGTGATGACATTGGCCATGGAGCATTGTGATGACACGGTCATGGAACATTGTGATGAGAAGAATTCTGGAGCATTGTGCTGACAAGGGCCATGGAGTATTGTGATGATACGGTCATGGAACATTGTGATGACAAGAATTCTTGAGCATTATGATGACAAGGGCCATGGAACATTGTGATGACACGGCCATGGAACATTGTGATGACAAGAATTCTGGAGCATTGTGATGACAATGGCCATGGAGCATTGTGATGACACGGTCATGGAATATTGTGATGAGAAGAATTCTGGAGCATTGTCGTGACAAGGGCCATGGAGCAATGTGATGACAAGGTCATGGAACATTGTGATGACAAGAATTCTGGAGCATTATGATGACAAGGTCCATGGAGCATTGTGATGACACGGCCATGGAACATTGTGATGACAAGAATTCTGGAGCATTGTGATGACAATGGCCATGGAGCTTTGTGATGACACGGTCATGGAACATTGTGATGAGAAGAATTCTGGAGCATTGTCATGACAAGGGCCATGGAGCATTGTGATGACACGGCCATGGAACATTGTGATGACAAGAATTCTGGAGAATTGTGATGACAAGGTTCATGGAGAATTGTGATGACACGGCCATGGAACATTGTGATGACAAGAATTCTGGAGCATTGTGCTGACAAGGTCCATGGAGCATTGTGATGACACGGCCATGGAACATTGTGATGACAATAATTGTGGAGCATTCTGATGACAAAGGCGATGGAGCATTGTGATGACACGGTCATGGAACATTGTGATGACAAGAATGCTGGAGCATTGTGCTGACTAGGGCCATGGACCATTGTGATGACATGGACATGGAACATTGTGATGACAATAATTCTGGAGCATTGTGATGACAATGGCCATGGAGCATTGTGATGACACGGTATGGAACATTGTGATGTCAAGAATTCTGGAGCATTGTGATGACACGGTCATGGAACATTTTGATGACAGGAATTCTGGAGCATTGTGCTGAAAAGGGCCATGGAGCATTGTGATGACACGGTCATGGAACAATGTGATGAGAAGAATTCCGGAGCATTGTGATGACAAGGGCCATGGAGCATTGTGATGACACGGCCATGGAACATTGTGATGACACGGTCATGGAACATTGTGATGACAAGTATTCTGGAGCATTGTGATGACAAGGGCCATGGAGCTTTGTGATGACACAGTAATGGAACATTGTGATGAGAAGAATTCTGGAGCATTGTGCTGACAAGCGCCATGGAGCATTGTGATGATACGGTCATGGAACATTGTGATGACAAGAATTCTGGAGCATTATGATGACAAGGGCCATGGAGCATTGTGATGACACGGCCATGGAACATTGTGATGACAAGAATTCTGGAGAATTGTGATGACAAGGTTCATGGAGAATTGTGATGACACGGCCATGGAACATTGTGATGACAAGAATTCTGTAGCATTGTGCTGACAAGGGCCATGGAGCATTGTGATGACACGGTCATGGAACATTGTGATGACAAGAATTCTGGAGCATTCTGATGACAAGCGCCATAGAGCACTGTGATGACACGTTCATGGAATATAGTAATGACAAGAATTCTGGAGCATTCTGATGACAAAGGCGATGGAGCATTGTGATGACACGGTCATGGAACATTGTGATGACAAGAATGCTGGAGCATTCTGATGACAAGCGCCATAGAGCATTGTGATGACACGTTCATGGAATATACTAATGACAAGAATTCTGGAGCAGTATGATGACAAGGGCCATGGAGCATTGTGATGACACGGCCATGGAACATTGTGATGACACAGTCATGGAACATTGTGATGACAAGAATTCTGGAGCATTGTGCTGACTAGGGCCATGGACCATTGTGATGACATGGACATGGAACATTGTGATGACAATAATTCTGGAGCATTGTGATGACAATGGCCATGGAGCATTGTGATGACACGGTATGGAACATTGTGATGTCAAGAATTCTGGAGCATTGTGATGACACGGTCATGGAACATTGTGATGAGAAGAATTCTGGAGCATTGTCATGACAACGGCCATGGAGCATTTTGAAGACGCGGTCATGGAACATTGTAATGACAAGGATTCTGGAGCATTGTGATGACAAGGGCCATGGAGCATTGTGATGACACGGTCATGGAACATTGTGATGAGAAGAATTCTGGAGCATTGTGCTGACAAGGGCCATGGAGCATTGTGATGATACGGTCATGGAACATTGTGATGACAAGAATTCTGGAGCATTATGATGAGAAGGGCCATGGAACATTGTGATGACACGGCCATGGAACATTGTGATGACAAGAATTCTGGAGCATTGTGATGACATTGGCCATGGAGCATTGTGATGACACGGTCATGGAACATTGTGATGAGAAGAATTCTGGAGCATTGTGCTGACAAGGGCCATGGAGTATTGTGATGACACGGCCATTGAACATTGTGATGACAAGAATTCTGGAGCATTGTGATGACAATGCCATGGAGCATTGTGATGACACGGTCATGGAACATTGTGATGAGAAGAATTCTGGAGCATTGTCATGACAAGGGCCATGGAGCATTTTGAAGACGCGGTCATGGAACATTGTAATGACAAGAATTCTGGAGCATTGTGATGACAAGGGCCATGGAGCATTGTGATGACACGGTCATGGAACATTGTGATGAGAAGAATTCTGGAGCATTGTGCTGACAAGGGCCATGGAGCATTGTGATGATACGGTCATGGAACATTGTGATGACAAGAATTCTGGAGCATTATGATGAGAAGGGCCATGGAACATTGTGATGACACGGCCATGGAACATTGTGATGACAAGAATTCTGGAGCATTGTGATGACATTGGCCATGGAGCATTGTGATGACACGGTCATGGAACATTGTGATGAGAAGAATTCTGGAGCATTGTGCTGACAAGGGCCATGGAGTATTGTGATGATACGGTCATGGAACATTGTGATGAGAAGAATTCTTGAGCATTATGATGACAAGGGCCATGGAACATTGTGGTGACACGGCCATGGAACATTGTGATGACAAGAATTCTGGAGCATTGTGATGACAATGGCCATGGAACATTGTGATGACACGGTCATGGAACATTGTGATGAGAAGAATTCTGGAGCATTGTCGTGACAAGGGCCATGGAGCAATGTGATGACAAGGTCATGGAACATTGTGATGACAAGAATTCTGGAGCATTATGATGACAAGGTCCATGGAGCATTGTGATGACACGGCCATGGAACATTGTGATGACAAGAATTCTGGAGCATTATGATGACAAGGGCCATGGAGCATTGTGATGACACGGCCATTGAACATTGTGATAACAAGAATTCTGGAGCATTGTGATGACAATGCCATGGAGCATTGTGATGACACGGTCATGGAACATTGTGATGAGAAGAATTCTGGAGCATTGTCATGACAAGGGCCATGGAGCATTTTGAAGACGCGGTCATGGAACATTGTAATGACAAGAATTCTGGAGCATTGTGATGACAAGGGCCATGGAGCATTGTGATGACACGGTCATGGAACATTGTGATGAGAAGAATTCTGGAGCATTGTGCTGACAAGGGCCATGGAGCATTGTGATGATACGGTCATGGAACATTGTGATGACAAGAATTCTGGAGCATTATGATGAGAAGGGCCATGGAACATTGTGATGACACGGCCATGGAACATTGTGATGACAAGAATTCTGGAGCATTGTGATGACATTGGCCATGGAGCATTGTGATGACACGGTCATGGAACATTGTGATGAGAAGAATTCTGGAGCATTGTGCTGACAAGGGCCATGGAGTATTGTGATGATACGGTCATGGAACATTGTGATGACAAGAATTCTTGAGCATTATGATGACAAGGGCCATGGAACATTGTGATGACACGGCCATGGAACATTGTGATGACAAGAATTCTGGAGCATTGTGATGACAATGGCCATGGAGCATTGTGATGACACGGTCATGGAACATTGTGATGAGAAGAATTCTGGAGCATTGTCGTGATAAGGGCCATGGAGCAATGTGATGACATGGTCATGGAACATTGTGATGACAAGAATTCTGGAGCATTATGATGACAAGGTCCATGGAGCATTGTGATGACACGGCCATGGAACATTGTGATGACAAGAATTCTGGAGCATTGTGATGACAATGGCCATGGAGCTTTGTGATGACACGGTCATGGAACATTGTGATGAGAAGAATTCTGGAGCATTGTCATGACAAGGGCCATGGAGCATTGTGATGACACGGCCATGGAACATTGTGATGACAAGAATTCTGGAGCATTCTGATGACAAGCGCCATAGAGCATTGTGATGACACGGTCATGGAACATTGTGATGAGAAGAATTCTGGAGCATTGTCATGACAAGGGCCATGGAGCATTGTGATGACACGGCCATGGAACATTGTGATGACAAGAATTCTGGAGAATTGTGATGACAAGGTTCATGGAGAATTGTGATGACACGGCCATGGAACATTGTGATGACAAGAATTCTGGAGCATTGTGCTGACAAGGTCCATGGAGCATTGTGATGACACGGCCATGGAACATTGTGATGACAAGAATTCTGGAGCATTCTGATGACAAAGGCGATGGAGCATTGTGATGACACGGTCATGGAACATTGTGATGACAAGAATGCTGGAGCATTCTGATGACAAGCGCCATAGAGCATTGTGATGACACGTTCATGGAATATAGTAATGACAAGAATTCTGGAGCAGTATGATGACAAGGGCCATGGAGCATTGTGATGACACGGCCATGGAACATTGTGATGACACTGTCATGGAACATTGTGATGACAAGAATTCTGGAGCATTGTGCTGACTAGGGCCATGGACCATTGTGATGACATAGTCATGGAACATTGTGATGACAATAATTCTGGAGCATTGTGATGACAATGGCCATGGAGCATAGTGATGACACGGTATGGAACATTGTGATGTCAAGAATTCTGGAGCATTGTGATGACACGGTCATGGAACATTTTGATGACAGGAATTTTGGAGCATTGTGCTGAAAAGGGCCATGGAGCATTGTGATGACACGGTCATGGAACAATGTGATGAGAAGAATTCCGGAGCATTGTGATGACAAGGGCCATGGAGCATTGTGATGACACGGCCATGGAACATTGTGATGACACGGTCATGGAACACTGTGATGACAAGAATTCTGGAGCATTGTGCTTACTAGGGCCATGGACCATTGTGATGACATGGTCATGGAACATTTTGATGACAGGAATTCTGGAGCATTGTGCTGAAAAGGGCCATGGAGCATTGTCATGACACGGTCATGGAACAATGTGATGAGAAGAATTCCGGAGCATTGTGATGAAAAGGGCCATGGAGCATTGTGATGACACGGTCATGGAACATTGTGATGACAAGAATTCTGGAGCATTGTGCTGATGACGGCCATGGAGCATTGTGATGACACAGTCAAGGAACATTGCGATGAAAAAGATTTCTGGAGCATTGTGATGAAAGGGCATGGAGCATTGTGATTAAAGGTGACAAGGAACATTGTGATGATATGGGCAGAGAACTCTGTGATGACAGTGGTCTTGCAGTATTGTTACGAAAAGTGTCATGGAACATTCTGCTGACAGCGATCATGGAGCTTATTGGTAAGAGAGGCTATGGAGATTTGTGATGTCAGGCGTCATGGGGCATTGTGTTGAGAGCGGTCTTGGAGCATTGGGATGAAAAGGGTCATGGAGCACTGTGATTACAGGGGCCATGGAGCATTGTGAATACAAAGGCTATGGAGAATTGAGATGACAGGGTTCATGGAGCACTGTGATGAATGTGATCTTGGATCATTGTGATGACAAGTGTCCTGGAACCTTGTGATGACACGGTTCATGGAGCATTGTGATGACAAGGACCATGGCGAAATGTGATGTCATCTGTCATGGGGCATTGTGATGACAGTGGTCATCTAGATTTGCGATGAAAGGTATCATGGAGCACTGTGATGACAGGGGCCATGGAACATTGTGATGACAAAGGCCATGGAGCATTGTGATGACAAGTGTCATGGGGCATTTTGATGACATTGGCATGGAGCATTATGATGACAAGAGTTCTGGAGCATTTTGATGACAAGGGCATGGAGCATTGTGATGACAGGGCCCACGGAGCTTTGTGATGAAAAGGGCAGGGTACATTGTGATGACAGGGTTCATGGAGCATTGTGATGAAAGGGGCCATGGAGCATTGAGATGAGAGCCGTTATGAAGCATGGTGATGACAGTGGTCATGGAGCATTGTGATGAAAGAGATCATGGAGCAATATGATAACAGGGGCCATGGAGCATTGTGATGACAGGGGTATTGCAGCATTGTGATGGAAGTAGACATGGATCATTGTGATGACATGTGTCCTGGAACACTGTGATGACACGGTTCATCGAGTATTGTGATGAAAAGGGTCATAGTGAATTGTGATGACAAGTGTCATGGGGCATTGTGTGACATTGATCATCTAGGAATTGTGATGAAAGGTATCATGGAGCACTGTGATGAAAATTGTCCTGGATTATTGTGATGACAGCAGTCATGGAGAATTGTGATGACAGGGATTATGCAGCATTGTGTTGACAAGGGTATGGACTATTGTGATGACAATGGTCATGGAGCAATGTGATGAAAGTATTCATGGAACATCGTGATGAAAAGTGCATGGGAGCATTGTGACGATAAAGGCCATGGAGTATTGTGATGACTAGTGTCATGGAGCATTTTAATGAAGGGTTTCATTGTGCACCATGATGACAAAGGGGATGGAGAATTGTGATGTAACTGGTCCTGGAGCATTGTGATAACAAAAGCCATGGAGCATTATGATGACAGGCATCATGGAGCATTGTGAAGAAAGGGGCCATGGGGTATTGTAATGACACTAGAGAAATATGATGAAAATGGTCAGCGAGCATAGTGATTAAAGTGGTCATTGAGAATTGTGATGAAAAGCGACATAGAGCATTGTGATGACAAAGGTCATGGAGAACTGTGATGACCAGTGTCATGTAGCATTGTGATGACACGGTCATGGAACATTGTGATAACAAGAATTCTGGAGCATTGTGCTGACAAGGGCCATGGAGCATTGTGAAGACACGGTCATGGAACATTGTGATGACAAGAATTCTGGAGCATTCTGATGACAAAGGCGATGGAGCATTGTGATGACATGGTCATGGAACATTGTGATGACAAGAATTCTGGAGCATTCTGATGACAAGCGCCATAGAGCATTGTAATGACACGTTCATGGAATATAGTAATGACAAGAATTCTGGAGCATTATGATGACAAGGGCCATGGAACATTGTGATGACACGGCCATGGAACATTGTGATTACAAGGATTCTGGAGCATTATGATGACAAGGGCCATGGAGCATTGTGATGACACGGCCATGGAACATTGTGATGACAAGAATTCTGGAGCATTGTGATGACAATGGCCATGGAGCATTGTGATGACACGGTCATGGAACATTGTGATGAAAGGAATTCTCGAGCATTGTGCTGACAAGGGCCATGGAGCATTGTGATGACACGGTCATGGAACATTGTGATGACAAGAATTCTGGAGCATTGTGATGACAAGGGCCATGGAGCTTTGTGATGACACAGTAATGGAACATTGTGATGAGAAGAATTCTGGAGCATTGTGCTGACAAGCGCCATGGAGCATTGTGATGATACGGTCATGGAACATTGTGATGACAAGAATTCTGGAGCATTATGATGACAAGGGCCATGGAGCATTGTGATGACACGGCCATGGAACATTGTGATGACAAGAATTCTGGAGAATTGTGATGACAAGGTTCATGGAGAATTGTGATGACACGGCCATGGAACATTGTGATGACAAGAATTCTGGAGCATTGTGCTGACAAGGGCCATGGAGCATTGTGATGACACGGTCATGGAACATTGTGATGACAAGAATTCTGGAGCATTCTGATGACAAAGGCGATGGAGCATTGTGATGACACGGTCATGGAACATTGTGATGACAAGAATGCTGGAGCATTCTGATGACAAGCGCCATAGAGCATTGTGATGACACGTTCATGGAATATACTAATGACAAGAATTCTGGAGCAGTATGATGACAAGGGCCATGGAGCATTGTGATGACACGGCCATGGAACATTGTGATGACACAGTCATGGAACATTGTGATGACAAGAATTCTGGAGCATTGTGCTGACTAGGGCCATGGACCATTGTGATGACATGGACATGGAACATTGTGATGACAATAATTCTGGAGCATTGTGATGACAATGGCCATGGAGCATTGTGATGACACGGTATGGAACATTGTGATGTCAAGAATTCTGGAGCATTGTGATGACACGGTCATGGAACATTGTGATGAGAAGAATTCTGGAGCATTGTCATGACAACGGCCATGGAGCATTTTGAAGACGCGGTCATGGAACATTGTAATGACAAGAATTCTGGAGCATTGTGATGACAAGGGCCATGGAGCATTGTGATGACACGGTCATGGAACATTGTGATGAGAAGAATTCTGGAGCATTGTGCTGACAAGGGCCATGGAGCATTGTGATGATACGGTCATGGAACATTGTGATGACAAGAATTCTGGAGCATTATGATGAGAAGGGCCATGGAACATTGTGATGACACGGCCATGGAACATTGTGATGACAAGAATTCTGGAGCATTGTGATGACATTGGCCATGGGCATTGTGATGACACAGTCATGGAACATTGTGATGAGAAGAATTCTGGAGCATTGTGCTGACAAGGGCCATGGAGTATTGTGATGATACGGTCATGGAACATTGTGATGACAAGAATTCTTGAGCATTATGATGACAAGGGCCATGGAACATTGTGATGACAAGGCCATGGAACATTGTGATGACAAGAATTCTGGAGCATTGTGATGACAAGGGCCATGGAGCATTGTGATGACACGGTCATGGAACATTGTGATGAGAAGAATTCTGGAGCATTGTCGTGACAAGGGCCATGGAGCAATGTGATGACAAGGTCATGGGACATTGTGATGACAAGAATTCTGGAGCATTATGATGCCAAGGTCCATGGAGCATTGTGATGACACGGCCATGGAATATTGTGATGACAAGAATTCTGGAGCATTATGATGACAAGGGCCATGGAGCATTGTGATGACACGGCCATTGAACATTGTGATGACAAGAATTCTGGAGCATTGTGATGACAATGCCATGGAGCATTGTGATGACACGGTCATGGAACATTGTGATGAGAAGAATTCTGGAGCATTGTCATGACAAGGGCCATGGAGCATTTTGAAGACGCGGTCATGGAACATTGTAATGACAAGAATTCTGGAGCATTGTGATGACAAGGGCCATGGAGCATTGTGATGACACGGTCATGGAACATTGTGATGAGAAGAATTCTGGAGCATTGTGCTGACAAGGGCCATGGAGCATTGTGATGATACGGTCATGGAACATTGTGATGACAAGAATTCTGGAGCATTATGATGAGAAGGGCCATGGAACATTGTGATGAGACGGCCATGGAACATTGTGATGACACTGTCATGGAACATTGTGATGACAAGAATTCTGGAGCATTGTGCTGACTAGGGCCATGGACCATTGTGATGACATAGTCATGGAACATTGTGATGACAATAATTCTGGAGCATTGTGATGACAATGGCCATGGAGCATAGTGATGACACGGTATGGAACATTGTGATGTCAAGAATTCTGGAGCATTGTGATGACACGGTCATGGAACATTTTGATGACAGGAATTTTGGAGCATTGTGCTGAAAAGGGCCATGGAGCATTGTGATGACACGGTCATGGAACAATGTGATGAGAAGAATTCCGGAGCATTGTGATGACAAGGGCCATGGAGCATTGTGATGACACGGCCATGGAACATTGTGATGACACGGTCATGGAACACTGTGATGACAAGAATTCTGGAGCATTGTGCTTACTAGGGCCATGGACCATTGTGATGACATGGTCATGGAACATTTTGATGACAGGAATTCTGGAGCATTGTGCTGAAAAGGGCCATGGAGCATTGTCATGACACGGTCATGGAACAATGTGATGAGAAGAATTCCGGAGCATTGTGATGAAAAGGGCCATGGAGCATTGTGATGACACGGTCATGGAACATTGTGATGACAAGAATTCTGGAGCATTGTGCTGATGACGGCCATGGAGCATTGTGATGACACAGTCAAGGAACATTGCGATGAAAAAGATTTCTGGAGCATTGTGATGAAAGGGCATGGAGCATTGTGATTAAAGGTGACAAGGAACATTGTGATGATATGGGCAGAGAACTCTGTGATGACAGTGGTCTTGCAGTATTGTTACGAAAAGTGTCATGGAACATTCTGCTGACAGCGATCATGGAGCTTATTGGTAAGAGAGGCTATGGAGATTTGTGATGTCAGGCGTCATGGGGCATTGTGTTGAGAGCGGTCTTGGAGCATTGGGATGAAAAGGGTCATGGAGCACTGTGATTACAGGGGCCATGGAGCATTGTGAATACAAAGGCTATGGAGAATTGAGATGACAGGGTTCATGGAGCACTGTGATGAATGTGATCTTGGATCATTGTGATGACAAGTGTCCTGGAACCTTGTGATGACACGGTTCATGGAGCATTGTGATGACAAGGACCATGGCGAAATGTGATGTCATCTGTCATGGGGCATTGTGATGACAGTGGTCATCTAGATTTGCGATGAAAGGTATCATGGAGCACTGTGATGACAGGGGCCATGGAACATTGTGATGACAAAGGCCATGGAGCATTGTGATGACAAGTGTCATGGGGCATTTTGATGACATTGGCATGGAGCATTATGATGACAAGAGTTCTGGAGCATTTTGATGACAAGGGCATGGAGCATTGTGATGACAGGGCCCACGGAGCTTTGTGATGAAAAGGGCAGGGTACATTGTGATGACAGGGTTCATGGAGCATTGTGATGAAAGGGGCCATGGAGCATTGAGATGAGAGCCGTTATGAAGCATGGTGATGACAGTGGTCATGGAGCATTGTGATGAAAGAGATCATGGAGCAATATGATAACAGGGGCCATGGAGCATTGTGATGACAGGGGTATTGCAGCATTGTGATGGAAGTAGACATGGATCATTGTGATGACATGTGTCCTGGAACACTGTGATGACACGGTTCATCGAGTATTGTGATGAAAAGGGTCATAGTGAATTGTGATGACAAGTGTCATGGGGCATTGTGTGACATTGATCATCTAGGAATTGTGATGAAAGGTATCATGGAGCACTGTGATGAAAATTGTCCTGGATTATTGTGATGACAGCAGTCATGGAGAATTGTGATGACAGGGATTATGCAGCATTGTGTTGACAAGGGTATGGACTATTGTGATGACAATGGTCATGGAGCAATGTGATGAAAGTATTCATGGAACATCGTGATGAAAAGTGCATGGGAGCATTGTGACGATAAAGGCCATGGAGTATTGTGATGACTAGTGTCATGGAGCATTTTAATGAAGGGTTTCATTGTGCACCATGATGACAAAGGGGATGGAGAATTGTGATGTAACTGGTCCTGGAGCATTGTGATAACAAAAGCCATGGAGCATTATGATGACAGGCATCATGGAGCATTGTGAAGAAAGGGGCCATGGGGTATTGTAATGACACTAGAGAAATATGATGAAAATGGTCAGCGAGCATAGTGATTAAAGTGGTCATTGAGAATTGTGATGAAAAGCGACATAGAGCATTGTGATGACAAAGGTCATGGAGAACTGTGATGACCAGTGTCATGTAGCATTGTGATGACACGGTCATGGAACATTGTGATAACAAGAATTCTGGAGCATTGTGCTGACAAGGGCCATGGAGCATTGTGAAGACACGGTCATGGAACATTGTGATGACAAGAATTCTGGAGCATTCTGATGACAAAGGCGATGGAGCATTGTGATGACATGGTCATGGAACATTGTGATGACAAGAATTCTGGAGCATTCTGATGACAAGCGCCATAGAGCATTGTAATGACACGTTCATGGAATATAGTAATGACAAGAATTCTGGAGCATTATGATGACAAGGGCCATGGAACATTGTGATGACACGGCCATGGAACATTGTGATTACAAGGATTCTGGAGCATTATGATGACAAGGGCCATGGAGCATTGTGATGACACGGCCATGGAACATTGTGATGACAAGAATTCTGGAGCATTGTGATGACAATGGCCATGGAGCATTGTGATGACACGGTCATGGAACATTGTGATGAAAGGAATTCTCGAGCATTGTGCTGACAAGGGCCATGGAGCATTGTGATGACACGGTCATGGAACATTGTGATGACAAGAATTCTGGAGCATTGTGATGACAAGGGCCATGGAGCTTTGTGATGACACAGTAATGGAACATTGTGATGAGAAGAATTCTGGAGCATTGTGCTGACAAGCGCCATGGAGCATTGTGATGATACGGTCATGGAACATTGTGATGACAAGAATTCTGGAGCATTATGATGACAAGGGCCATGGAGCATTGTGATGACACGGCCATGGAACATTGTGATGACAAGAATTCTGGAGAATTGTGATGACAAGGTTCATGGAGAATTGTGATGACACGGCCATGGAACATTGTGATGACAAGAATTCTGGAGCATTGTGCTGACAAGGGCCATGGAGCATTGTGATGACACGGTCATGGAACATTGTGATGACAAGAATTCTGGAGCATTCTGATGACAAAGGCGATGGAGCATTGTGATGACACGGTCATGGAACATTGTGATGACAAGAATGCTGGAGCATTCTGATGACAAGCGCCATAGAGCATTGTGATGACACGTTCATGGAATATACTAATGACAAGAATTCTGGAGCAGTATGATGACAAGGGCCATGGAGCATTGTGATGACACGGCCATGGAACATTGTGATGACACAGTCATGGAACATTGTGATGACAAGAATTCTGGAGCATTGTGCTGACTAGGGCCATGGACCATTGTGATGACATGGACATGGAACATTGTGATGACAATAATTCTGGAGCATTGTGATGACAATGGCCATGGAGCATTGTGATGACACGGTATGGAACATTGTGATGTCAAGAATTCTGGAGCATTGTGATGACACGGTCATGGAACATTGTGATGAGAAGAATTCTGGAGCATTGTCATGACAACGGCCATGGAGCATTTTGAAGACGCGGTCATGGAACATTGTAATGACAAGAATTCTGGAGCATTGTGATGACAAGGGCCATGGAGCATTGTGATGACACGGTCATGGAACATTGTGATGAGAAGAATTCTGGAGCATTGTGCTGACAAGGGCCATGGAGCATTGTGATGATACGGTCATGGAACATTGTGATGACAAGAATTCTGGAGCATTATGATGAGAAGGGCCATGGAACATTGTGATGACACGGCCATGGAACATTGTGATGACAAGAATTCTGGAGCATTGTGATGACATTGGCCATGGGCATTGTGATGACACAGTCATGGAACATTGTGATGAGAAGAATTCTGGAGCATTGTGCTGACAAGGGCCATGGAGTATTGTGATGATACGGTCATGGAACATTGTGATGACAAGAATTCTTGAGCATTATGATGACAAGGGCCATGGAACATTGTGATGACAAGGCCATGGAACATTGTGATGACAAGAATTCTGGAGCATTGTGATGACAAGGGCCATGGAGCATTGTGATGACACGGTCATGGAACATTGTGATGAGAAGAATTCTGGAGCATTGTCGTGACAAGGGCCATGGAGCAATGTGATGACAAGGTCATGGGACATTGTGATGACAAGAATTCTGGAGCATTATGATGCCAAGGTCCATGGAGCATTGTGATGACACGGCCATGGAATATTGTGATGACAAGAATTCTGGAGCATTATGATGACAAGGGCCATGGAGCATTGTGATGACACGGCCATTGAACATTGTGATGACAAGAATTCTGGAGCATTGTGATGACAATGCCATGGAGCATTGTGATGACACGGTCATGGAACATTGTGATGAGAAGAATTCTGGAGCATTGTCATGACAAGGGCCATGGAGCATTTTGAAGACGCGGTCATGGAACATTGTAATGACAAGAATTCTGGAGCATTGTGATGACAAGGGCCATGGAGCATTGTGATGACACGGTCATGGAACATTGTGATGAGAAGAATTCTGGAGCATTGTGCTGACAAGGGCCATGGAGCATTGTGATGATACGGTCATGGAACATTGTGATGACAAGAATTCTGGAGCATTATGATGAGAAGGGCCATGGAACATTGTGATGAGACGGCCATGGATCATTGTGATGACAAGAATTCTGGAGCATTGTGATGACATTGGCCATGGAGCATTGTGATGACACGGTCATGGAACATTGTGATGAGAAGAATTCTGGAGCATTGTGCTGACAAGGGCCATGGAGTATTGTGATGACACGGCCATTGAACATTGTGATGACAAGAATTCTGGAGCATTGTGATGACAATGCCATGGAGCATTGTGATGACACGGTCATGGAACATTGTGATGAGAAGAATTCTGGAGCATTGTCATGACAAGGGCCATGGAGCATTTTGAAGACGCGGTCATGGAACATTGTAATGACAAGAATTCTGGAGCATTGTGATGACAAGGGCCATGGAGCATTGTGATGACACGGTCATGGAACATTGTGATGAGAAGAATTCTGGAGCATTGTGCTGACAAGGGCCATGGAGCATTGTGATGATACGGTCATGGAACATTGTGATGACAAGAATTCTGGAGCATTATGATGAGAAGGGCCATGGAACATTGTGATGACACGGCCATGGAACATTGTGATGACAAGAATTCTGGAGCATTGTGATGACATTGGCCATGGAGCATTGTGATGACACGGTCATGGAACATTGTGATGAGAAGAATTCTGGAGCATTGTGCTGACAAGGGCCATGGAGTATTGTGATGATACGGTCATGGAACATTGTGATGAGAAGAATTCTTGAGCATTATGATGACAAGGGCCATGGAACATTGTGATGACACGGCCATGGAACATTGTGATGACAAGAATTCTGGAGCATTGTGATGACAATGGCCATGGAGCATTGTGATGACACGGTCATGGAACATTGTGATGAGAAGAATTCTGGAGCATTGTCGTGACAAGGGCCATGGAGCAATGTGATGACAAGGTCATGGAACATTGTGATGACAAGAATTCTGGAGCATTATGATGACAAGGTCCATGGAGCATTGTGATGACACGGCCATGGAATATTGTGATGACAAGAATTCTGGAGCATTATGATGACAAGGGCCATGGAGCATTGTGATGACACGGCCATTGAACATTGTGATGACAAGAATTCTGGAGCATTGTGATGACAATGCCATGGAGCATTGTGATGACACGGTCATGGAACATTGTGATGAGAAGAATTCTGGAGCATTGTCATGACAAGGGCCATGGAGCATTTTGAAGACGCGGTCATGGAACATTGTAATGACAAGAATTCTGGAGCATTGTGATGACAAGGGCCATGGAGCATTGTGATGACACGGTCATGGAACATTGTGATGAGAAGAATTCTGGAGCATTGTGCTGACAAGGGCCATGGAGCATTGTGATGATACGGTCATGGAACATTGTGATGACAAGAATTCTGGAGCATTATGATGAGAAGGGCCATGGAACATTGTGATGACACGGCCATGGAACATTGTGATGACAAGAATTCTGGAGCATTGTGATGACATTGGCCATGGAGCATTGTGATGACACGGTCATGGAACATTGTGATGAGAAGAATTCTGGAGCATTGTGCTGACAAGGGCCATGGAGTATTGTGATGACACGGCCATTGAACATTGTGATGACAAGAATTCTGGAGCATTGTGATGACAATGCCATGGAGCATTGTGATGACACGGTCATGGAACATTGTGATGAGAAGAATTCTGGAGCATTGTCATGACAAGGGCCATGGAGCATTTTGAAGACGCGGTCATGGAACATTGTAATGACAAGAATTCTGGAGCATTGTGATGACAAGGGCCATGGAGCATTGTGATGATACGGTCATGGAACATTGTGATGAGAAGAATTCTGGAGCATTGTGCTGACAAGGGCCATGGAGCATTGTGATGATACGGTCATGGAACATTGTGATGACAAGAATTCTGGAGCATTATGATGAGAAGGGCCATGGAACATTGTGATGACACGGCCATGGAACATTGTGATGACAAGAATTCTGGAGCATTGTGATGACATTGGCCATGGAGCATTGTGATGACACGGTCATGGAACATTGTGATGAGAAGAATTCTGGAGCATTGTGCTGACAAGGGCCATGGAGTATTGTGATGATACGGTCATGGAACATTGTGATGAGAAGAATTCTTGAGCATTATGATGACAAGGGCCATGGAACATTGTGATGACACGGCCATGGAACATTGTGATGACAAGAATTCTGGAGCATTGTGATGACAATGGCCATGGAGCATTGTGATGACACGGTCATGGAACATTGTGATGAGAAGAATTCTGGAGCATTGTCGTGACAAGGGCCATGGAGCAATGTGATGACAAGGTCATGGAACATTGTGATGACAAGAATTCTGGAGCATTATGATGACAAGGTCCATGGAGCATTGTGATGACACGGCCATGGAATATTGTGATGAGAAGAATTCTGGAGCATTATGATGACAAGGGCCATGGAGCATTGTGATGACACGGCCATTGAACATTGTGATGACAAGAATTCTGGAGCATTGTGATGACAATGCCATGGAGCATTGTGATGACACGGTCATGGAACATTGTGATGAGAAGAATTCTGGAGCATTGTCATGACAAGGGCCATGGAGCATTTTGAAGACGCGGTCATGGAACATTGTAATGACAAGAATTCTGGAGCATTGTGATGACAAGGGCCATGGAGCATTGTGATGACACGGTCATGGAACATTGTGATGAGAAGAATTCTGGAGCATTGTGCTGACAAGGGCCATGGAGCATTGTGATGATACGGTCATGGAACATTGTGATGACAAGAATTCTGGAGCATTATGATGAGAAGGGCCATGGAACATTGTGATGACACGGCCATGGAACATTGTGATGACAAGAATTCTGGAGCATTGTGATGACATTGGCCATGGAGCATTGTGATGACACGGTCATGGAACATTGTGATGAGAAGAATTCTGGAGCATTGTGCTGACAAGGGCCATGGAGTATTGTGATGACACGGCCATTGAACATTGTGATGACAAGAATTCTGGAGCATTGTGATGACAATGCCATGGAGCATTGTGATGACACGGTCATGGAACATTGTGATGAGAAGAATTCTGGAGCATTGTCATGACAAGGGCCATGGAGCATTTTGAAGACGCGGTCATGGAACATTGTAATGACAAGAATTCTGGAGCATTGTGATGACAAGGGCCATGGAGCATTGTGATGACACGGTCATGGAACATTGTGATGAGAAGAATTCTGGAGCATTGTGCTGACAAGGGCCATGGAGCATTGTGATGATACGGTCATGGAACATTGTGATGACAAGAATTCTGGAGCATTATGATGAGAAGGGCCATGGAACATTGTGATGACACGGCCATGGAACATTGTGATGACAAGAATTCTGGAGCATTGTGATGACATTGGCCATGGAGCATTGTGATGACACGGTCATGGAACATTGTGATGAGAAGAATTCTGGAGCATTGTGCTGACAAGGGCCATGGAGTATTGTGATGATACGGTCATGGAACATTGTGATGAGAAGAATTCTTGAGCATTATGATGACAAGGGCCATGGAACATTGTGATGACACGGCCATGGAACATTGTGATGACAAGAATTCTGGAGCATTGTGATGACAATGGCCATGGAGCATTGTGATGACACGGTCATGGAACATTGTGATGAGAAGAATTCTGGAGCATTGTCGTGACAAGGGCCATGGAGCAATGTGATGACAAGGTCATGGAACATTGTGATGACAAGAATTCTGGAGCATTATGATGACAAGGTCCATGGAGCATTGTGATGACACGGCCATGGAACATTGTGATGACAAGAATTCTGGAGCATTATGATGACAAGGGCCATGGAGCATTGTGATGACACGGCCATTGAACATTGTGATAACAAGAATTCTGGAGCATTGTGATGACAATGTCATGGAGCATTGTGATGACACGGTCATGGAACATTGTGATGAGAAGAATTCTGGAGCATTGTCATGACAAGGGCCATGGAGCATTTTGAAGACGCGGTCATGGAACATTGTAATGACAAGAATTCTGGAGCATTGTGATGACAAGGGCCATGGAGCATTGTGATGACACGGTTATGGAACATTGTGATGAGAAGAATTCTGGAGCATTGTGCTGACAAGGGCCATGGAGCATTGTGATGATACGGTCATGGAACATTGTGATGACAAGAATTCTGGAGCATTATGATGAGAAGGGCCATGGAACATTGTGATGACACGGCCATGCAACATTGTGATGACAAGAATTCTGGAGCATTGTGATGACATTGGCCATGGAGCATTGTGATGACACGGTCATGGAACATTGTGATGAGAAGAATTCTGGAGCATTGTCGTGATAAGGGCCATGGAGCAATGTGATGACATGGTCATGGAACATTGTGATGACAAGAATTCTGGAGCATTATGATGACAAGGTCCATGGAGCATTGTGATGACACGGCCATGGAACATTGTGATGACAAGAATTCTGGAGCACTGTGATGACAATGGCCATGGAGCTTTGTGATGACACGGTCATGGAACATTGTGATGAGAAGAATTCTGGAGCATTGTCATGACAAGGGCCATGGAGCATTGTGATGACACGGCCATGGAACATTGTGATGACAAGAATTCTGGAGCATTCTGATGACAAGCGCCATAGAGCATTGTGATGACACGGTCATGGAACATTGTGATGAGAAGAATTCTGGAGCATTGTCATGACAAGGGCCATGGAGCATTGTGATGACACGGCCATGGAACATTGTGATGACAAGAATTCTGGAGAATTGTGATGACAAGGTTCATGGAGAATTGTGATGACACGGCCATGGAACATTGTGATGACAAGAATTCTGGAGCATTGTGCTGACAAGGTCCATGGAGCATTGTGATGACACGGCCATGGAACATTGTGATGACAAGAATTCTGGAGCATTCTGATGACAAAGGCGATGGAGCATTGTGATGACACGGTCATGGAACATTGTGATGACAAGAATGCTGGAGCATTCTGATGACAAGCGCCATAGAGCATTGTGATGACACGTTCATGGAATATAGTAATGACAAGAATTCTGGAGCAGTATGATGACAAGGGCCATGGAGCATTGTGATGACACGGCCATGGAACATTGTGATGACACTGTCATGGAACATTGTGATGACAAGAATTCTGGAGCATTGTGCTGACTAGGGCCATGGACCATTGTGATGACATGGTCATGGAACATTGTGATGACAATAATTCTGGAGCATTGTGATGACAATGGCCATGGAGCATAGTGATGACACGGTATGGAACATTGTGATGTCAAGAATTCTGGAGCATTGTGATGACACGGTCATGGAACATTTTGATGACAGGAATTCTGGAGCATTGTGCTGAAAAGGGCCATGGAGCATTGTGATGACACGGTCATGGAACAATGTGCTGAGAAGAATTCCGGAGCATTGTGATGACAAGGGCCATGGAGCATTGTGATGACACGGCCATGGAACATTGTGATGACACGGTCATGGAACATTGTGATGACAAGAATTCTGGAGCATTGTGCTTACTAGGGCCATGGACCATTGTGATGACATGGTCATGGAACATTTTGATGACAGGAATTCTGGAGCATTGTGCTGAAAAGGGCCATGGAGCATTGTCATGACACGGCCATGGAACAATGTGATGAGAAGAATTCCGGAGCATTGTGATGAAAAGGGCCATGGAGCATTGTGATGACACGGTCATGGAACATTGTGATGACAAGAATTCTGGTGCATTGTGCTGATGACGGCCATGGAGCATTGTGATGACACGGTCATGGAACATTGTGATGAAAAAGATTTCTGGAGCATTGTGATGAAAGGGCATGGAGCATTGTGATTAAAGGTGACAAGGAACATTGTGATGATATGGGCAGAGAACTCTGTGATGACAGTGGTCTTGCAGTATTGTGACGAAAAGTGTCATGGAACATTCTGCTGACAGCGATCATGGAGCTTATTGGTAAGAGAGGCTATGGAGATTTGTGATGTCAGGCGTCATGGGGCATTGTGTTGAGAGCGGTCTTGGAGCATTGTGATGAAAAGGGTCATGGAGCACTGTGATTACAGGGGCCATGGAGCATTGTGAATACAAAGGCTATGGAGCATTGAGATGACAGGGTTCATGGAGCACTGTGATGAATGTGATCTTGGATCATTGTGATGACAAGTGTCCTGGAACCTTGTGATGACACGGTTCATGGAGCATTGTGATGACAAGGACCATGGCGAAATGTGATGTCATCTGTCATGGGGCATTGTGATGACAGTGGTCATCTAGATTTGCGATGAAAGGTATCATGGAGCACTGTGATGACAGGGGCCATGGAACATTGTGATGACAAAGGCCATGGAGCATTGTGATGACAAGTGTCATGGGGCATTTTGATGACATTGGCATGGAGCATTATGATGACAAGAGTTCTGGAGCATTTTGATGACAAGGGCATGGAGCATTGTGATGACAGGGCCCACGGAGCTTTGTGATGAAAAGGGCAGGGTACATTGTGATGACAGGGTTCATGGAGCATTGTGATGAAAGGGGCCATGGAGCATTGAGATGAGAGCCGTTATGAGGCATGGTGATGACAGTGGTCATGGAGCATTGTGATGAAAGAGATCATGGAGCAATATGATAACAGGGGCCATGGAGCATTGTGATGACAGGGGTATTGGAGCATTGTGATGGAAGTAGACATGGATCATTGTGATGACATGTGTCCTGGAACACTGTGATGACACGGTTCATCGAGTATTGTGATGACAAGGGTCATAGCGAATTGTGATGACAAGTGTCATGGGGCATTGTGTGACATTGATCATCTAGGAATTGTGATGAAAGGTATCATGGAGCACTGTGATGAAAATTGTCCTGGATTATTGTGATGACAGCAGTCATGGAGAATTGTGATGACAGGGATTATGCAGCATTGTGTTGACAAGGGTATGGACTATTGTGATGACAATGGTCATGGAGCAATGTGATGAAAGTATTCATGGAACATCGTGATGAAAAGTGCCTGGGAGCATTGTGACGATAAAGGCCATGGAGTATTTTGATGACTAGTGTCATAGAGCATTTTAATGAAAGGTTTCATTGTGCACCATGATGACAAAGGGGATGGAGAATTGTGATGAAACTGGTCCTGGAGCATTGTGATAACAAAAGCCATGGAGCATTGTGATGACAGGCATCATGGAGCATTGTGAAGAAAGGGGCCATGGGGTATTGTAATGACACTAGAGAAATATGATGAAAATGGTCAGTGAGCATAGTGATTAAAGTGGTCATTGAGAATTGTGATGAAAAGCGACATAGAGCATTGTGATGACAAAGGTCATGGAGAACTGTGATGACCAGGGTCATGTAGCATTGTGATGACCCGGTCATGGAACATTGTGATGACAAGATTTCTGGAGCATTGTGCTGACAAGGGCCATAGACCATTGTGATGACATGGTCATGGAACATTGTGATGACAAGAATTCTGGAGCATTGTGATGACAATGGTCATGTAGCATTGTGATGACACGGTCATGAAACATTGTGATGACAAGAAATCTGCAGCATTGCGATGACAAGGGCCATGGAGCATTGTGATGACACGGTCATGGAACATTGTCATGAGAAGAATTCTGGAGCATTGTGCTGACAAGGGCCATGGAGCATTGTGATGATACGGTCATGGAACATTGTGATGACAAGAATTCTGGAGCATTATGATGACAAGGGCCATGGAGCATTGTGATGACTCGGCCATGGAACATTGTGATGACAAGAATTCTGGAGCATTGTGATGACAATGGCCATGGAGCATTGTGATGACACGGCCATGGAACATTGTGATGACAAGAATTCTGGAGCATTGTCATGACAAGGGCCATGGAGCATTGTGATGACACGGCCATGGAACATTGTGATGACAAGAATTCTGGAGCATTCTGATGACAAGCGCCATAGAGCATTGTGATGACACGGTCATGGAACATTGTGATAAGAAGAATTCTGGAGCATTGTCATGACAAGGGCCATGGAGCATTGTGATGACACGGCCATGGAACATTGTGATGACAAGAATTCTGGAGAATTGTGATGACAAGGTTCATGGAGAATTGTGATGACACGGCCATGGAACATTGTGATGACAAGAATTCTGGAGCATTGTGCTGACAAGGTCCATGGAGCATTGTGATGACACGGCCATGGAACATTGTGATGACAAGAATTCTGGAGCATTCTGATGACAAAGGCGATGGAGCATTGTGATGACACGGTCATGGAACATTGTGATGACAAGAATGCTGGAGCATTCTGATGACAAGCGCCATAGAGCATTGTGATGACACGTTCATGGAATATAGTAATGACAAGAATTCTGGAGCAGTATGATGACAAGGGCCATGGAGCATTGTGATGACACGGCCATGGAACATTGTGATGACACTGTCATGGAACATTGTGATGACAAGAATTCTGGAGCATTGTGCTGACTAGGGCCATGGACCATTGTGATGACATGGTCATGGAACATTGTGATGACAATAATTCTGGAGCATTGTGATGACAATGGCCATGGAGCATAGTGATGACACGGTATGGAACATTGTGATGTCAAGAATTCTGGAGCATTGTGATGACACGGTCATGGAACATTTTGATGACAGGAATTCTGGAGCATTGTGCTGAAAAGGGCCATGGAGCATTGTGATGACACGGTCATGGAACAATGTGCTGAGAAGAATTCCGGAGCATTGTGATGACAAGGGCCATGGAGCATTGTGATGACACGGCCATGGAACATTGTGATGACACGGTCATGGAACATTGTGATGACAAGAATTCTGGAGCATTGTGCTTACTAGGGCCATGGACCATTGTGATGACATGGTCATGGAACATTTTGATGACAGGAATTCTGGAGCATTGTGCTGAAAAGGGCCATGGAGCATTGTCATGACACGGTCATGGAACAATGTGATGAGAAGAATTCCGGAGCATTGTGATGAAAAGGGCCATGGAGCATTGTGATGACACGGTCATGGAACATTGTGATGACAAGAATTCTGGTGCATTGTGCTGATGACGGCCATGGAGCATTGTGATGACACGGTCATGGAACATTGTGATGAAAAAGATTTCTGGAGCATTGTGATGAAAGGGCATGGAGCATTGTGATTAAAGGTGACAAGGAACATTGTGATGATATGGGCAGAGAACTCTGTGATGACAGTGGTCTTGCAGTATTGTGACGAAAAGTGTCATGGAACATTCTGCTGACAGCGATCATGGAGCTTATTGGTAAGAGAGGCTATGGAGATTTGTGATGTCAGGCGTCATGGGGCATTGTGTTGAGAGCGGTCTTGGAGCATTGTGATGAAAAGGGTCATGGAGCACTGTGATTACAGGGGCCATGGAGCATTGTGAATACAAAGGCTATGGAGCATTGAGATGACAGGGTTCATGGAGCACTGTGATGAATGTGATCTTGGATCATTGTGATGACAAGTGTCCTGGAACCTTGTGATGACACGGTTCATGGAGCATTGTGATGACAAGGACCATGGCGAAATGTGATGTCATCTGTCATGGGGCATTGTGATGACAGTGGTCATCTAGATTTGCGATGAAAGGTATCATGGAGCACTGTGATGACAGGGGCCATGGAACATTGTGATGACAAAGGCCATGGAGCATTGTGATGACAAGTGTCATGGGGCATTTTGATGACATTGGCATGGAGCATTATGATGACAAGAGTTCTGGAGCATTTTGATGACAAGGGCATGGAGCATTGTGATGACAGGGCCCACGGAGCTTTGTGATGAAAAGGGCAGGGTACATTGTGATGACAGGGTTCATGGAGCATTGTGATGAAAGGGGCCATGGAGCATTGAGATGAGAGCCGTTATGAGGCATGGTGATGACAGTGGTCATGGAGCATTGTGATGAAAGAGATCATGGAGCAATATGATAACAGGGGCCATGGAGCATTGTGATGACAGGGGTATTGGAGCATTGTGATGGAAGTAGACATGGATCATTGTGATGACATGTGTCCTGGAACACTGTGATGACACGGTTCATCGAGTATTGTGATGACAAGGGTCATAGCGAATTGTGATGACAAGTGTCATGGGGCATTGTGTGACATTGATCATCTAGGAATTGTGATGAAAGGTATCATGGAGCACTGTGATGAAAATTGTCCTGGATTATTGTGATGACAGCAGTCATGGAGAATTGTGATGACAGGGATTATGCAGCATTGTGTTGACAAGGGTATGGACTATTGTGATGACAATGGTCATGGAGCAATGTGATGAAAGTATTCATGGAACATCGTGATGAAAAGTGCCTGGGAGCATTGTGACGATAAAGGCCATGGAGTATTTTGATGACTAGTGTCATAGAGCATTTTAATGAAAGGTTTCATTGTGCACCATGATGACAAAGGGGATGGAGAATTGTGATGAAACTGGTCCTGGAGCATTGTGATAACAAAAGCCATGGAGCATTGTGATGACAGGCATCATGGAGCATTGTGAAGAAAGGGGCCATGGGGTATTGTAATGACACTAGAGAAATATGATGAAAATGGTCAGCGAGCATAGTGATTAAAGTGGTCATTGAGAATTGTGATGAAAAGCGACATAGAGCATTGTGATGACAAAGGTCATGGAGAACTGTGATGACCAGGGTCATGTAGCATTGTGATGACACGGTCATGGAACATTGTGATAACAAGAATTCTGGAGCATTGTGCTGACAAGGGCCATGGAGCATTGTGAAGACACGGTCATGGAACATTGTGATGACAAGAATTCTGGAGCATTCTGATGACAAAGGCGATGGAGCATTGTGATGACATGGTCATGGAACATTGTGATGACAAGAATTCTGGAGCATTCTGATGACAAGCGCCATAGAGCATTGTAATGACACGTTCATGGAATATAGTAATGACAAGAATTCTGGAGCATTATGATGACAAGGGCCATGGAACATTGTGATGACACGGCCATGGAACATTGTGATTACAAGGATTCTGGAGCATTATGATGACAAGGGCCATGGAGCATTGTGATGACACGGCCATGGAACATTGTGATGACAAGAATTCTGGAGCATTGTGATGACAATGGCCATGGAGCATTGTGATGACACGGTCATGGAACATTGTGATGAGAAGAATTCTGGAGCATTGTCATGAAAAGGGCCATGGAGCATTGTGATGACACGGCCATGGAACATTGTGATGACAAGAATTCTGGAGCATTGTGATGACAAGGGCCATGGAGCTTTGTGATGACACAGTCATGGAACATTGTGATGAGAAGAATTCTGGAGCATTGTGCTGACAAGCGCCATGGAGCATTGTGATGATACGGTCATGGAACATTGTGATGACAAGAATTCTGGAGCATTATGATGACAAGGGCCATGGAGCATTGTGATGACACGGCCATGGAACATTGTGATGACAAGAAATCTGGAGAATTGTGATGACAAGGTTCATGGAGAATTGTGATGACACGGCCATGGAACATTGTGATGACAAGAATTCTGGAGCATTAAGCTGACAAGGGCCATGGAGCATTGTGATGACACGGTCATGGAACATTGTGATGACAAGAATTCTGGAGCATTCTGATGACAAAGGCGATGGAGCATTGTGATGACACGGTCATGGAACATTGTGATGACAAGAATGCTGGAGCATTCTGATGACAAGCGCCATAGAGCATTGTGATGACACGTTCATGGAATATAGTAATGACAAGAATTCTGGAGCAGTATGATGACAAGTGCCATGGAGCATTGTGATGACACGGCCATGGAACATTGTGATGACACTGTCATGGAACATTGTGATGACAAGAATTCTGGAGCATTGTGCTGACTAGGGCCATGGACCATTGTGATGACATGGACATGGAACATTGTGATGACAATAATTCTGGAGCATTGTGATGACAATGGCCATGGAGCATTGTGATGACACGGTATGGAACATTGTGATGTCAAGAATTCTGGAGCATTGTTATGACACGGTCATGGAACATTTTGATGACAGGAATTCTGGAGCATTGTGCTGAAAAGGGCCATGGAGCATTGTGATGACACGGTCATGGAACAATGTGATGAGAAGAATTCCGGAGCATTGTGATGACAAGGGCCATGGAGCATTGTGATGACACGGCCATGGAACATTGTGATGACACGGTCATGGAACATTGTGATGACAAGTATTCTGGAGCATTGTGCTGACTAGGGCCATGGACCATTGTGATGACATGGTCATGGAACATTTTGATGACAGGAATTCTGGAGCATTGTGCTGAAAAGGGCCATGGAGCATTGTGATGACACGGTCATGGAACAATGTGATGAGAAGAATTCCGGAGCATTGTGATGAAAAGGGCCATGGAGCATTGTGATGACACGGTCATGGAACATTGTGATGACAAGAATTCTGGAGCATTGTGCTGATGACGGCCATGGAGCATTGTGATGACACAGTCAAGGAACATTGCGATGAAAAAGATTTCTGGAGCATTATGATGACAAGGGCCATGGAGCATTGTGATGACACGGCCATGGAACATTGTGATGACAAGAATTCTGGAGCATTGTGATGACAATGGCCATGGAGCATTGTGATGACACGGCCATGGAACATTGTGATGACAAGAATTCTGGAGCATTCTGATGACAAGCGCCATAGAGCATTGTGATGACACGTTCATGGAATATAGTAATGACAAGAATTCTGGAGCATTATGATGACAAGGGCCAAGGAGCATTGTGATGACACGGCCATGGAATATTGTGATGAGAAGAATTCTGGAGCATTGTGATGACAATGGCCATGGAGCATTGTGATGACACGGTCATGGAACTTTGTGATGAGAAGAATTTTGGAGCATTGTCATGACAAGGGCCATGGAGCAAAGTGATGACACGGTCATGGATCATTGTGATGACAAGAATTCTGGAGCATTATGATGACAAGGGCCATGGAGCATTGTGATGACACGGCCATGGAACATTATGATAAGAAGAATTCTGGAGCATTGTGATGACAATGGCCATGGAGCATTGTGATGACACGGTATGGAACATTGTGATGACAAGAATTCTGGAGCATTGTGTTGACAAGGGACATGGAGCATTGTGATGACATGGCCATGGAACATTGTGATGACAAGAATTCTGGAGCATTGTGATGACAATGGCCATGGAGCACTGTGATGACACGGTCATGGGACATTGTGATGACAGGAATTCTGGAGCATTGTGCTGAAAAGGGCCATGGAGCATTGTGATGACACGGTCATGGAACAATGTGATGAGAAGAATTCTGGAGCATTGTGATGACAAGGGCCATGGAGCATTGTGATGACACGGTCATGGAACATTGTGATGATAAGAATTCTGGAGCATTGTGCTGATGACGGCCATGGAGCATTGTGATGACACAGTCAAGGAACATTGCGATGAAAAAGATTTCTGGAGCATTGTGATGAAAGGGCATGGAGCATTGTGATGAAAGGGGCCATGGAGCATTGAGATGAGAGCCATTATGAGGCATGGTGATGAGAGTGGTCATGGAGCATTGTGATGAAAGAGATCATGGAGCAATATGATAACAGGGGCCATGGAGCATTGTGATGACAGGGGTATTGGAGCATTGTGATGGAAGTAGACATGGATCATTGTGATGACATGTTTCCTGGAACACTGTGATGACACGGTTCATCGAGTATTGTGATGACAAGGGTCATAGCGAATTGTGATGACAAGTGTCATGGGGCATTGTGATGACATTGATCATCTAGGAATTGTGATGAAAGGTATCGTGGAGCACTGTGATGACTGGGGGCATACAGCACTGTGATGAAAATTGTCCTGGATTATTGTGATGACAGCAGTCATGGAGAATTGTGATGACAGGGATTATGCAGCATTGTGTTGACAAGGATATGGACTATTGTGATGACAATGGTCATGGAGCAATGTGATGAAAGTATTCATGGAACATCGTGATGAAAAGTGCATGGGAGCATTGTGACGATAAAGGCCATGGAGTATTGTGGGGACTAGTGTCATGGAGCATTTTAATGAAAGGTTTCATTGTGCACCATGATGACAAAGGGGATGGAGAATTTTGATGAAACTGGTCCTGGAGCATTGTGATAACAAAAGCCATGGAGCATTGTGATGACAGGCATCATGGAGCATTGTGAAGAATGGGGCCATGGGGTATTGTAATGACACTAGAGAAATATGATGAAAATGGTCAGCGAGCATAGTGATTAAAGTGGTCATCGAGAATTGTGATGAAAAGCGACATAGAGCATTGTGACGACAAAGGTCATGGAGAACTGTGATGACCAGGGTCATGTAGCATTGTGATGACACGGTCATGGAACATTGTGATGACAAGAATTCTGGAGCATTGTGCTGACAAGGGCCATGGAGCATTGTGATGACACGGTCATGGAACATTGTGATGACAAGAATTCTGGAGCATTCTGATGACAAAGGCGATGGAGCATTGTGATGACACGGTCATGGAACATTGTGATGACAAGAATTCTGGAGCATTCTGATGACAAGCGCCATAGAGCATTGTGATGACACGTTCATGGAATATAGTAATGACAAGAATTCTGGAGCATTATGATGACAAGGGCCATGGAGCATTGTGGTGACATGGCCATGGAACATTGTGATGACAAGAATTCTGGAGCATTGTGATGACAAGGGCCATGGAGAATTGTGATGACACGGTCATGGAACATTGTGATGAGAAGAATTCTGGAGCATTCTGATGACTAGCGCGATAGAGCATTGTGATGACACGTTCATGGAATATAGTAATGAGAAGAATTCTGGAGCATTGTGCTGACAAGGGCCATGGAGCATTGTGATGATACGGTCATGGAACATTGTGATGACAAGAATTTTGGAGCATTATGATGACAAGGGCCATGGAGCATTGTGATGACACGGCCATGGAACATTGTGATGACAAGAATTCTGGAGCATTGTGATGACAATGGCCATGGAGCATTGTGATGACACGGTATGGAACATTGTGATGACAAGAATTCTGGAGCATTGTGATGACAAGGGCCATTGACCATTGTGATGACACGGTCATGCAACATTGTGATGAAAAGAATTCTGCAGCATTGCGATGACAAGGGCCATGGAGCATTGTGATGACACAGCCATGGAACATTGTGATGACAAGAATTCTGGAGCATTGTGATGACAATGGCCATGGAGCATTGTGATGACACGGTCATGGAACATTGTGATGAGAAGAATTCTGGAGCATTGTCATGACAAGGGCCATGGAGCATTGTGATGACACGGTCAAGAAACATTGTGATGACAAGAATTCTGGAGCATTGAGATGACAAGGGCCATGGAGCATTGTGATGACACAGTCATGGAACATTGTGATGAGAAGAATTCTGGAGCATTGTGCTGAGAAGCGCCATGGAGCATTGTGATGACACGGTCATGGAACATTGTGATGACAAGAATTCTGGAGCATTATGAAGACAAGGGCCATGGAGCATTATGATGACACGGCCATGGAACATTGTGATGACAAGAATTCTGGAGCATTGTGATGACAATGGCCATGGAGCATTGTGATGACACGGTCATGGAACATTGTGATGAGAAGATTTCTGGAGCATTGTCATGACAAGGGCCAAGGAGCATTGTGATGACACGGCCATGGAACATTGTGATGACAAGAATTCTGGAGTATTGTGATGACAAGGGCCGTGGAGCATTTTGATGACACGGTCATGGAACATTGTGATGAGAAGAATTCTGGAGCATTGTGCTGACAAGGGCCATGGAGCATTGTGATGATACGGTCATGCAACATTGTGATGACAAGAATTCTGGAGCATTGTG
This sequence comes from Balaenoptera acutorostrata, assembly GCF_949987535.1. Lineage (NCBI taxonomy): Eukaryota > Metazoa > Chordata > Mammalia > Artiodactyla > Balaenopteridae > Balaenoptera > Balaenoptera acutorostrata. Next base: position 1,460,405 of record NW_026646025.1, on the reverse strand, counting down.
CTGACTAGGGCCATGGACCATTGTGATGACATGGTCATGGAACATTGTGATGACAATAATTCTGGAGCATTGTGATGACAATGGCCATGGAGCATTGTGATGACACGGTATGGAACATTGTGATGTCAAGAATTCTGGAGCATTGTGATGACACGGTCATGGAACATTTTGATGACAGGAATTCTGGAGCATTGTGCTGAAAAGGGCCATGGAGCATTGTGATGACACGGTCATGGAACAATGTGATGAGAAGAATTCCGGAGCATTGTGATGACAAGGGCCATGGAGCATTGTGATGACACGGTCATGGAACATTGTGATGACAAGAATTCTGGAGCATTGTGCTGACTACGGCCATGGACAATTGTGATGACATGGTCATGGAACATTTTGATGACAGGAATTCTGAAGCATTTTGCTGAAAAGGGCCATGGAGTATTGTGATGACACGGTCATGGAACAATGTGATGAGAAGAATTCCGGAGCATTGTGATGAAAAGGGCCATGGAGCATTGTGATGAAAGGGGCCATGGAGCATTGAGATGAGAGCCGTTATGAGGCATGGTGATGACAGTGGTCATGGAGCATTGTGATGAAAGAGATCATGGAGCAATATGATAACAGGAGCCATGGAGCATTGTGATGACAGGGGTATTGGAGCATTGTGATGGAAGTAGACATGGATCATTGTGATGACATGTGTCCTGGAACAATGTGATGACACGGTTCATCGAGTATTGTGATGAAAAGTGTCATAGTGAATTGTGATGACAAGTGTCATGGGGCATTGCGTGACATTGATCATCTAGGAATTGTGATGAAAGGTATCATGGAGCACTGTGATGAAAATTGTCCTGGATTATTGTGATGACAGCAGTCATGGAGAATTGTGATGACAGGGATTATGCAGCATTGTGTTGACAAGGGTATGGACTATTGTGATGACAATGGTCATGGAGCAATGTGATGAAAGTATTCATGGAACCTCGTGATGAAAAGTGCATGGGAGCATTGTGACGATAAAGGCCATGGAGTATTGTGATGACTAGTGTCATGGAGCATTTTAATGAAAGGTTTCATTGTGCACCATGATGACAAAGGGGATGGAGTATTGTGATGTAACTGGTCCTGGAGCATTGTGATAACAAAAGCCATGGAGCATTGTGATGACAGGCATCATGGAGCATTGTGAAGAAAGGGGCCATGGGGTATTGTAATGACACTAGAGAAATATGATGAAAATGGTCAGCGAGCATAGTGATTAAAGTGGTCATTGAGAATTGTGATGAAAAGCGACATAGAGCATTGTGATGACAAAGGTCATGGAGAACTGTGATGACCAGGGTCATGTAGCATTGTGATGACACGGTCATGGAACATTGTGATAACAAGAATTCTGGAGCATTGTGCTGACAAGGGCCATGGAGCATTGTGAAGACACGGTCATGGAACATTGTGATGACAAGAATTCTGGAGCATTCTGATGACAAAGGCGATGGAGCATTGTGATGACATGGTCATGGAACATTGTGATGACAAGAATTCTGGAGCATTCTGATGACAAGCGCCATAGAGCATTGTAATGACACGTTCATGGAATATAGTAATGACAAGAATTCTGGAGCATTATGATGACAAGGGCCATGGAACATTGTGATGACACGGCCATGGAACATTGTGATTACAAGGATTCTGGAGCATTATGATGACAAGGGCCATGGAGCATTGTGATGACACGGCCATGGAACATTGTGATGACAAGAATTCTGGAGCATTGTGATGACAATGGCCATGGAGCATTGTGATGACACGGTCATGGAACATTGTGATGAGAAGAATTCTGGAGCATTGTCATGACAAGGGCCATGGAGCATTGTGATGACACGGCCATGGAACATTGTGATGAGAAGAATTCTGGAGCATTCTGATGACAAGTGCCATAGAGCATTGTGATGACACGTTCATGGAATATAGTAATGACAAGAATTCTGGAGCATTATGATGACAAGGGCCATGGAGCATTGTGATGACACGGCCATGGAATATTGTGATGAGAAGAATTCTGGAGCATTGTGATGACAATGGCCATGGAGCATTGTGATGACACGGTCATGGAACTTTGTGATGAGAAGAATTTTGGAGCATTGTCATGACAAGGGCCATGGAGCAAAATGATGACACAGTCATGGAACATTGTGATGACAAGAATTTTGGAGCATTATGATGACAAGGGCCATGGAGCATTGTGATGACACGGCCATGGAACATTGTGATAAGAAGAATTCTGGAGCATTGTGATGACAAAGGCCATGGAGCATTGTGATGACATGGTCATGGAACATTGTGATGAGAAGAATTCTGGAGCATTTTCATGACAAGGGCCATGGAGCATTGTGATGACACGGCCATGGAACATTGTGATGACAAGAATTCTGGAGCATTCTGATGTCAAGCGCCATAGAGCATTGTGATGACACGTTCATGGAATATAGTAATGACAAGAATTCTGGAGCATTATGATGACAAGGGCCATGGAGCATTGTGATGACACGGCCATGGAACATTGTGATGACAAGAATTCTAGGGCATTGTGGTGACAGTGGCCATGGAGCATTTTGTAGACACGGTCATGGAACATTTTGATGAGAAGAATTCTGGAGCATTGTCATGACAAGGGCCATGGAGCATTGTGATGACACGGTCATGGAACATTGTGATGACAAGAATTCTGGAGCATTGTGCTGACAAGGGCCATGGAGCATTGTGATGACACGGTCATGGAACATTGTGATGACAAGATTTCTGGAGCATTGTGATGACAAGGGCCATGGAGCATTGTGATGACACGGTCATGGAACATTGTGATGACAAGAATTCTGGAGCAATGTGATGACTAGGGCCATGGAGCATTGTGATGACACAGTAATGGAACATTGTGATGGGAAGAATTCTGGAGCATTGTGCTGACAAGCGCCATGGAGCATTGTGATGATACGGTCATGGAACATTGTGATGACAAGAATTCTGGAGCATTATGATGACAAGGGCCAAGGAGCATTGTGATGACACGGCCATGGAATATTGTGATGAGAAGAATTCTGGAGCATTGTGATGACAATGGCCATGGAGCATTGTGATGACACGGTCATGGAACTTTGTGATGAGAAGAATTTTGGAGCATTGTCATGACAAGGGCCATGGAGCAAAGTGATGACACGGTCATGGATCATTGTGATGACAAGAATTCTGGAGCATTATGATGACAAGGGCCATGGAGCATTGTGATGACACGGCCATGGAACATTATGATAAGAAGAATTCTGGAGCATTGTGATGACAATGGCCATGGAGCATTGTGATGACACGGTATGGAACATTGTGATGACAAGAATTCTGGAGCATTGTGTTGACAAGGGACATGGAGCATTGTGATGACATGGCCATGGAACATTGTGATGACAAGAATTCTGGAGCATTGTGATGACAATGGCCATGGAGCACTGTGATGACACGGTCATGGGACATTGTGATGACAGGAATTCTGGAGCATTGTGCTGAAAAGGGCCATGGAGCATTGTGATGACACGGTCATGGAACAATGTGATGAGAAGAATTCCGGAGCATTGTGATGACAAGGGCCATGGAGCATTGTGATGACACGGTCATGGAACATTGTGATGATAAGAATTCTGGAGCATTGTGCTGATGACGGCCATGGAGCATTGTGATGACACAGTCAAGGAACATTGCGATGAAAAAGATTTCTGGAGCATTGTGATGAAAGGGCATGGAGCATTGTGATGAAAGGGGCCATGGAGCATTGAGATGAGAGCCATTATGAGGCATGGTGATGAGAGTGGTCATGGAGCATTGTGATGAAAGAGATCATGGAGCAATATGATAACAGGGGCCATGGAGCATTGTGATGACAGGGGTATTGGAGCATTGTGATGGAAGTAGACATGGATCATTGTGATGACATGTTTCCTGGAACACTGTGATGACACGGTTCATCGAGTATTGTGATGACAAGGGTCATAGCGAATTGTGATGACAAGTGTCATGGGGCATTGTGATGACATTGATCATCTAGGAATTGTGATGAAAGGTATCGTGGAGCACTGTGATGACTGGGGGCATACAGCACTGTGATGAAAATTGTCCTGGATTATTGTGATGACAGCAGTCATGGAGAATTGTGATGACAGGGATTATGCAGCATTGTGTTGACAAGGATATGGACTATTGTGATGACAATGGTCATGGAGCAATGTGATGAAAGTATTCATGGAACATCGTGATGAAAAGTGCATGGGAGCATTGTGACGATAAAGGCCATGGAGTATTGTGGGGACTAGTGTCATGGAGCATTTTAATGAAAGGTTTCATTGTGCACCATGATGACAAAGGGGATGGAGAATTTTGATGAAACTGGTCCTGGAGCATTGTGATAACAAAAGCCATGGAGCATTGTGATGACAGGCATCATGGAGCATTGTGAAGAATGGGGCCATGGGGTATTGTAATGACACTAGAGAAATATGATGAAAATGGTCAGCGAGCATAGTGATTAAAGTGGTCATCGAGAATTGTGATGAAAAGCGACATAGAGCATTGTGACGACAAAGGTCATGGAGAACTGTGATGACCAGGGTCATGTAGCATTGTGATGACACGGTCATGGAACATTGTGATGACAAGAATTCTGGAGCATTGTGCTGACAAGGGCCATGGAGCATTGTGATGACACGGTCATGGAACATTGTGATGACAAGAATTCTGGAGCATTCTGATGACAAAGGCGATGGAGCATTGTGATGACACGGTCATGGAACATTGTGATGACAAGAATTCTGGAGCATTCTGATGACAAGCGCCATAGAGCATTGTGATGACACGTTCATGGAATATAGTAATGACAAGAATTCTGGAGCATTATGATGACAAGGGCCATGGAGCATTGTGGTGACATGGCCATGGAACATTGTGATGACAAGAATTCTGGAGCATTGTGATGACAAGGGCCATGGAGAATTGTGATGACACGGTCAAGGAAAATTGTGATGAGAAGAATTCTGGAGCATTCTGATGACTAGCGCCATAGAGCATTGTGATGACACGTTCATGGAATATAGTAATGAGAAGAATTCTGGAGCATTGTGCTGACAAGGGCCATGGAGCATTGTGATGATACGGTCATGGAACATTGTGATGACAAGAATTTTGGAGCATTATGATGACAAGGGCCATGGAGCATTGTGATGACACGGCCATGGAACATTGTGATGACAAGAATTCTGGAGCATTGTGATGACAATGGCCATGGAGCATTGTGATGACACAGTATGGAACATTGTGATGACAAGAATTCTGGAGCATTGTGATGACAAGGGCCATTGACCATTGTGATGACACGGTCATGCAACATTGTGATGAAAAGAATTCTGCAGCATTGCGATGACAAGGGCCATGGAGCATTGTGATGACACAGCCATGGAACATTGTGATGACAAGAATTCTGGAGCATTGTGATGACAATGGCCATGGAGCATTGTGATGACACGGTCATGGAACATTGTGATGAGAAGAATTCAGGAGCATTGTCATGACAAGGGCCATGGAGCATTGTGATGACACGGTCAAGGAACATTGTGATGACAAGAATTCTGGAGCATTGTGATGACAAGGGCCATGGAGCATTGTGATGACACAGTCATGGAACATTGTGATGAGAAGAATTCTGGAGCATTGTGCTGAGAAGCGCCATGGAGCATTGTGATGACACGGTCATGGAACATTGTGATGACAAGAATTCTGGAGCATTATGATGACAAGGGCCATGGAGCATTATGATGACACGGCCATGGAACATTGTGATGACAAGAATTCTGGAGCATTGTGATGACAATGGCCATGGAGCATTGTGATGACACGGTCATGGAACATTGTGATGAGAAGATTTCTGGAGCATTGTCATGACAAGGGCCAAGGAGCATTGTGATGACACGGCCATGGAACATTGTGATGACAAGAATTCTGGAGTATTGTGATGACAAGGGCCGTGGAGCATTTTGATGACACGGTCATGGAACATTGTGATGAGAAGAATTCTGGAGCATTGTGCTGACAAGGGCCATGGAGCATTGTGATGATACGGTCATGCAACATTGTGATGACAAGAATTCTGGAGCATTATGATGACAAGTGCCATGGAGCATTGTGATGACACGGCCATGGGACATTGTGATGACAAGAATTCTGGGGCATTGTGATGAGAGTGGCCATGGAGCATTTTGTTAACACGGTCATGGAACATTGTGATGAGAAGAATTCGGGAGCATTGTCATGACAAGGGCCATGGAGCATTGTGATGACACGTTCATGGAACATTGTGATGACAGGAATTCTCGAGCATTGTGCTGACAAGGGCCATGGAGCATTGTGATGACACGGTCATGGAACATTGTGATGACAAGAATTCTGGAGCATTGTGATGACAAGGGCCATGGAGCATTGTGATGACATGGTCATGGAACATTGTGATGAGAAGTATTCTGGAGCATTGTGCTGACAAGGGCCATGGAGCATTGTGATGATACGGTCATGGAACATTGTGATGACAAGAATTCTGGAGCATTGTGCTGACAAGGGCCATGGAGCATTGTGATGAGAAGAATTCTGGAGCATTGTGCTGACAAGGGACATGGAGCATTGTGATGATACGGTCATGGAACATTGTGATGAAAAGAATTCTGGAGCATTATGATGACAAGGGCCATGGAACATTGTGATGACACGGCCATGGAATATTGTGATGAGAAGAATTCTGGAGCATTGTGATGACAATGGCCATGGAGCATTGTGATGACACTGTCATGGAACTTTGTGATGACAAGAATTCTGGAGCATTCTGATGACAAGCGCCATATAGCATTGTGATGACATTTTCATGGAATATAGTAATGACAAGAATTCTGGAGCATTATGATGACAAGGGCCATGGAGCATTGTGATGACACGGCCATGGAACATTGTGATGACAAGAATTCTGGGGCATTGTGAAGACAGTGGCCATGGAGCATTTTGTTGACACGGTCATGGAACATTGTGATGAGAAGAATTCTGGAGCATTGTCATGACAAGGGCCATGGAGCATTGTGATGACACGGTCATGAAACATTGTGATGAGAAGAATTCTGGAAGATTGTGCTGACAAGCGCCATGGAGCATTGTGATGATACGGTCAAGGAATATAGTAATGACAAGAATTCTAGAGCAGTATGATGACAAGGGCCATGGAGCATTGTGATGACACGGCCATGGAACATTGTGATGACACGGTCATGGAACATTGTGATGACAAGAATTCTGGAGCATTGTGCTGACAAGGGCCATGGAGCATTGTGATGACACGGCCATGGAACATTGTGATGACAAGAATTCTGGAGCATTGTGATGACAATGGCCATGGAGCATTGTGATGACACGGTATGGAACATTGTGATGACAAGAATTCTGGAGCATTGTGATGACAAGGGCCATGGAGCATTGTGATGACACGGTCATGGAACATTGTGATGACAGGAATTCTGGAGCATTGTGCTGAAAAGGGCCATGGAGCATTGTGATGACACGGTCATGGAACATTGTGATGAGAAGAATTCTGGAGCATTATGATGACAAGTGCCATGGAGCATTGTGATGACACGGCCATGGAACATTGTGATGAGAAGAATTCTGGAGCATTGTCATGACAAGGGCCATGGAGCATTTTGATGACACGGTCATGGAACATTGTGATGACAAGAAATCTGGAGCATTGTGATGACAAAGGCGATGGAGCATTGTGATGAAACGGTCATGGAACATTGTGATGACAAGAAATCTGGAGAATTGTGATGACAATGGCCATGGAGCATTGTGATGACACGGCCATGGAACATTGTGATGAGAAGAATTCTGGAGCATTGTCATGACAAGGGCCATGGAGCATTTTGATGACACGGTCATGGAACATTGTGATGACAAGAATTCTTGAGCATTATGATTACAAGGGCCATGGAGCATTGTGATGACACGGTCATGGAACATTGTGATGACAAGAATTCTGGAGCATTGTGATGACAATGGCCATGGAGCATTGTGATGACACAGTCATGGAACATTGTGATGAGAAGAATTCTGGAGCATTGTCATGACAAGGGCCATGGAGCATTGTGATGACACGGTCATGGAACATTGTGATGACAAGAATTCTGGAGCATTGTGATGACAAGGGCCATGGAGAATTGTGATGACACAGTCATGGAACATTGTGATGAGAAGAATTCTGGAGCATTGTGCTGACAAGCGCCATGGAGCATTGTGATGATACGGTCATGGAACATTGTGATGACAAGAATTCTGGAGCATTGTGATGACAATGGCCATGGAGCATTGTGATGACACGGTCATGGATCATTGTAATGAGAAGAATTCTGGAGCATTGTCATGACAAGGGCCATGGAGCATTGTGATGACACGGCCGTTGAACATTGTGATGGCAAGAATTCTGGAGAATTGTGATGACAAGGTTCATGGAGAATTGTGATGACACGGCCATGGAACATTTTGATGACAAGAATTCTGGAGCATTGTGCTGACAAGGGCCATGGAGCATTGTCATGACACGGCCATGGAACATTGTGATGACAAGAATTCTGGAGAATTGTGATGACAAGGTTCATGGAGAATTGTGATGACACGGCCATGGAACATTGTGATGACAAGAATTCTGGAGCATTGTGCTGACAAGGGCCATGGAGCATTGTGATGACACGGTCATGGAACATTGTGATGACAAGAATTCTGGAGCATTCTGATGACAAAGGCGATGGAGCATTGTGATGACACGGTCATGGATCATTGTGATGAGAAGAATTCTGGAGCATTGTCATGACAAGGGCCATGGAGCATTGTGATGACACGGCCATGGAACATTGTGATGACAAGAATTCTGGAGAATTGTGATGACAACCTTCATGGAGAATTGTGATGACACGGCCATGGAACATTGTGATGACAAGAATTCTGGAGCATTCTGATGACAAAGGCGATGGAGCATTGTGATGACACAATCATGGAACATTGTGATGACAAGAATTCTGGAGCATTCTAATGACAAGCGCCATAGAGCATTGTGATGACACGTTCATGGAATATAGTAATGACAAGAATTCTGGAGCATTATGATGACAAGGGCCATGGAGCATTGTGATGACATGGCCATGGAACATTTTGATGACACGGTCATGGAATATTGTGATGACAAGTATTCTGGAGCATTGTGATGACAAGGGCCATGGAGCATTGTGATGACACGGCCATGGAACATTGTGATGACAAGTATTCTGGAGCATTGTGATGACAATGGCCATGGAGCATTGTGATGACACGGTATGGAACATTGTGATGACAAGAATTCTGGAGCATTGTGATGACAAGGGCCATGGAGCATTGTGATGACACGGTCATGGAACATTGTGATGACAGGAATTCTGGAGCATTGTGCTGAAAAGGGCCATGGAGCATTGTGATGACACGGTCATGGAACAAAGTGATGAGAAGAATTCCAGAGCATTGTGATGACAAGGGCCATGGAGCATTGTGATGACACGGTCATGGAACATTGTGATGACAAGAATTCTGGAGCATTGTGCTGATGACGGCCATGGAGCATTGTGATGACATAGTCAAGGAACATTGCGATGAAAAAGATTTCTGGAGCATTGTGATGAAAGCGCATGGAGCATTGTGATTAAAGGTGATAAGGAACATTGTGATGATATGGGCAGAGTACTCTGTGATGACAGTGGTCTTGCAGTATTGTGACGAAAAGTGTCATGGAACATTCTGCTGACAGCGATCATGGAGCTTTTTGGTAAGAGAGGCTATGGAGATTTGTGATGTCAGGCGTCATGGGGCATTGTGTTGAGAGCGGTCTTGGAGCATTGTGATGAAAAGGGTCATGGAGCACTGTGATTACAGGGCCATGGAGCATTGTGAATACAAAGGCTATGGAGCATTGAGATGACAGGTTTCATGGAGCACTGTGATGAATGTGATCTTGGATCATTGTGATGACAAGTGTCCTGGAACCTTGTGATGACACGGTTCATGGAGCATAGTGATGACAAGGACCATGGCGAATTGTGATGACATCTGTCATGGGGCATTGTGATGACAGTGGTCATCTAGAATTGCGATGAAAGGTATCATGGAGCACTGTGATATCAGGGGCCATGGAACATTGAGATGACAAAGGCCATGGAGCATTGTGATGACAAGTGTCATGGGGCATTTTGATGACATTGGCATGGAGCATTATGATGACAAGAGTTCTGGAGCATTTTGATGACAAGGGCATGGAGCATTGTGATGACAGGGCGCACGGAGCTTTGTGATGAAAAAGGCAGGGTACATTGTGATGACAGGGTTCATGGAGCATTGTGATGAAAGGGGCCACGGAGCTTTGAGATGAGAGCCGTTATGAGGCATGGTGATGACAGTGGTCATGGAGCATTGTGATGAAAGAGATCATGGAGCAATATGATAAGAGGGGCCATGGAGCATTGTGATGACAGGGGTATTGGAGCATTGTGATGGAAGTAGACATGGATCATTGTGATGACATGTGTCCTGGAACACTGTGATGACACGGTTCATCGAGTATTGTGATGACAAGGGTCATAGCGAATTGTGATGACAAGTGTCATGGGCCATTGTGATGACATTGATCATCTAGGAATTGTGATGAAAGGTATCGTGGAGCACTGTGATGACTGGGGGCATGAAGCACTGTGATGAAAATTGTCCTGGATTATTGTGATGACAGCAGTCATGGAGAATTGTGATGACAGGGATTATGCAGCATTGTGTTGACAAGGGTATGGACTATTGTGATGACAATGGTCATGGAGCAATGTGATGAAATTATTCATGGAACATCGTGATGAAAAGTGCATGGGAGAATTGTGACGATAAAGGCCATGGAGTATTGTGATGACTAGTGTCATGGAGCATTTTAATGAAAGGTTTCATTGTGCACCATGATGACAAAGGGGATGGAGAATTGTGATGAAACTGGTCCTGGAGCATTGTGATAACAAAAGCCATGGAGCATTGTGATGACAGGCATCATGGAGCATTGTGAAAAAAGGGGCCATGGGGTATTGTAATGACACTAGAGAAATATGATGAAAATGGTCAGCGAGCATAGTGATTAAAGTGGTCATTGAGAATTGTGATGAAAAGCGACATAGAGCATTGTGATGACAAAGGTCATGGAGAACTGTGATGACCAGGGTCATGTAGCATTGTGATGACACGGTCATGGAACATTGTGATGACAAGAATTCTGGAGCATTGTGCTGACAAGGGCCATGGAGCATTGTGATGACACGGTCATGGAACTTTGTGATGAGAAGAATTTTGGAGCATTGTCATGACAAGGGCCATGGAGCAAAGTGATGACACGGTCATGGATCATTGTGATGACAAGAATTCTGGAGCATTATGATGACAAGGGCCATGGAGCATTGTGATGACACGGCCATGGAACATTATGATAAGAAGAATTCTGGAGCATTGTGATGACAATGGCCATGGAGCATTGTGATGACACGGTATGGAACATTGTGATGACAAGAATTCTGGAGCATTGTGTTGACAAGGGACATGGAGCATTGTGATGACATGGCCATGGAACATTGTGATGACAAGAATTCTGGAGCATTGTGATGACAATGGCCATGGAGCACTGTGATGACACGGTCATGGGACATTGTGATGACAGGAATTCTGGAGCATTGTGCTGAAAAGGGCCATGGAGCATTGTGATGACACGGTCATGGAACAATGTGATGAGAAGAATTCCGGAGCATTGTGATGACAAGGGCCATGGAGCATTGTGATGACACGGTCATGGAACATTGTGATGATAAGAATTCTGGAGCATTGTGCTGATGACGGCCATGGAGCATTGTGATGACACAGTCAAGGAACATTGCGATGAAAAAGATTTCTGGAGCATTGTGATGAAAGGGCATGGAGCATTGTGATGAAAGGGGCCATGGAGCATTGAGATGAGAGCCATTATGAGGCATGGTGATGAGAGTGGTCATGGAGCATTGTGATGAAAGAGATCATGGAGCAATATGATAACAGGGGCCATGGAGCATTGTGATGACAGGGGTATTGGAGCATTGTGATGGAAGTAGACATGGATCATTGTGATGACATGTTTCCTGGAACACTGTGATGACACGGTTCATCGAGTATTGTGATGACAAGGGTCATAGCGAATTGTGATGACAAGTGTCATGGGGCATTGTGATGACATTGATCATCTAGGAATTGTGATGAAAGGTATCGTGGAGCACTGTGATGACTGGGGGCATACAGCACTGTGATGAAAATTGTCCTGGATTATTGTGATGACAGCAGTCATGGAGAATTGTGATGACAGGGATTATGCAGCATTGTGTTGACAAGGATATGGACTATTGTGATGACAATGGTCATGGAGCAATGTGATGAAAGTATTCATGGAACATCGTGATGAAAAGTGCATGGGAGCATTGTGACGATAAAGGCCATGGAGTATTGTGGGGACTAGTGTCATGGAGCATTTTAATGAAAGGTTTCATTGTGCACCATGATGACAAAGGGGATGGAGAATTTTGATGAAACTGGTCCTGGAGCATTGTGATAACAAAAGCCATGGAGCATTGTGATGACAGGCATCATGGAGCATTGTGAAGAATGGGGCCATGGGGTATTGTAATGACACTAGAGAAATATGATGAAAATGGTCAGCGAGCATAGTGATTAAAGTGGTCATCGAGAATTGTGATGAAAAGCGACATAGAGCATTGTGACGACAAAGGTCATGGAGAACTGTGATGACCAGGGTCATGTAGCATTGTGATGACACGGTCATGGAACATTGTGATGACAAGAATTCTGGAGCATTGTGCTGACAAGGGCCATGGAGCATTGTGATGACACGGTCATGGAACATTGTGATGACAAGAATTCTGGAGCATTCTGATGACAAAGGCGATGGAGCATTGTGATGACACGGTCATGGAACATTGTGATGACAAGAATTCTGGAGCATTCTGATGACAAGCGCCATAGAGCATTGTGATGACACGTTCATGGAATATAGTAATGACAAGAATTCTGGAGCATTATGATGACAAGGGCCATGGAGCATTGTGGTGACATGGCCATGGAACATTGTGATGACAAGAATTCTGGAGCATTGTGATGACAAGGGCCATGGAGAATTGTGATGACACGGTCAAGGAAAATTGTGATGAGAAGAATTCTGGAGCATTCTGATGACTAGCGCCATAGAGCATTGTGATGACACGTTCATGGAATATAGTAATGAGAAGAATTCTGGAGCATTGTGCTGACAAGGGCCATGGAGCATTGTGATGATACGGTCATGGAACATTGTGATGACAAGAATTTTGGAGCATTATGATGACAAGGGCCATGGAGCATTGTGATGACACGGCCATGGAACATTGTGATGACAAGAATTCTGGAGCATTGTGATGACAATGGCCATGGAGCATTGTGATGACACGGTATGGAACATTGTGATGATAAGAATTCTGGAGCATTGTGATGACAAGGGCCATTGACCATTGTGATGACACGGTCATGCAACATTGTGATGAAAAGAATTCTGCAGCATTGCGATGACAAGGGCCATGGAGCATTGTGATGACACAGCCATGGAACATTGTGATGACAAGAATTCTGGAGCATTGTGATGACAATGGCCATGGAGCATTGTGATGACACGGTCATGGAACATTGTGATGAGAAGAATTCTGGAGCATTGTCATGACAAGGGCCATGGAGCATTGTGATGACACGGTCAAGGAACATTGTGATGACAAGAATTCTGGAGCATTGTGATGACAAGGGCCATGGAGCATTGTGATGACACAGTCATGGAACATTGTGATGAGAAGAATTCTGGAGCATTGTGCTGAGAAGCGCCATGGAGCATTGTGATGACACGGTCATGGAACATTGTGATGACAAGAATTCTGGAGCATTATGATGACAAGGGCCATGGAGCATTATGATGACACGGCCATGGAACATTGTGTTGACAAGAATTCTGGAGCATTGTGATGACAATGGCCATGGAGCATTGTGATGACACGGTCATGGAACATTGTGATGAGAAGATTTCTGGAGCATTGTCATGACAAGGGCCAAGGAGCATTGTGATGACACGGCCATGGAACATTGTGATGACAAGAATTCTGGAGTATTGTGATGACAAGGGCCGTGGAGCATTTTGATGACACGGTCATGGAACATTGTGATGAGAAGAATTCTGGAGCATTGTGCTGACAAGGGCCATGGAGCATTGTGATGATACGGTCATGCAACATTGTGATGACAAGAATTCTGGAGCATTATGATGACAAGTGCCATGGAGCATTGTGATGACACGGCCATGGGACATTGTGATGACAAGAATTCTTGGGCATTGTGATGAGAGTGGCCATGGAGCATTTTGTTAACACGGTCATGGAACATTGTGATGAGAAGAATTCGGGAGCATTGTCATGACAAGGGCCATGGAGCATTGTGATGACACGTTCATGGAACATTGTGATGACAGGAATTCTCGAGCATTGTGCTGACAAGGGCCATGGAGCATTGTGATGACACGGTCATGGAACATTGTGATGACAAGAATTCTGGAGCATTGTGATGACAAGGGCCATGGAGCATTGTGATGACATGGTCATGGAACATTGTGATGAGAAGTATTCTGGAGCATTGTGCTGACAAGGGCCATGGAGCATTGTGATGATACGGTCATGGAACATTGTGATGACAAGAATTCTGGAGCATTGTGCTGACAAGGGCCATGGAGCATTGTGATGAGAAGAATTCTGGAGCATTGTGCTGACAAGGGACATGGAGCATTGTGATGATACGGTCATGGAACATTGTGATGAAAAGAATTCTGGAGCATTATGATGACAAGGGCCATGGAACATTGTGATGACACGGCCATGGAATATTGTGATGAGAAGAATTCTGGAGCATTGTGATGACAATGGCCATGGAGCATTGTGATGACACTGTCATGGAACTTTGTGATGACAAGAATTCTGGAGCATTCTGATGACAAGCGCCATATAGCATTGTGATGACATGTTCATGGAATATAGTAATGACAAGAATTCTGGAGCATTATGATGACAAGGGCCATGGAGCATTGTGATGACACGGCCATGGAACATTGTGATGACAAGAATTCTGGGGCATTGTGAAGACAGTGGCCATGGAGCATTTTGTTGACACGGTCATGGAACATTGTGATGAGAAGAATTCTGGAGCATTGTCATGACAAGGGCCATGGAGCATTGTGATGACACGGTCATGAAACATTGTGATGAGAAGAATTCTGGAAGATTGTGCTGACAAGCGCCATGGAGCATTGTGATGATACGGTCAAGGAATATAGTAATGACAAGAATTCTAGAGCAGTATGATGACAAGGGCCGTGGAGCATTGTGATGACACGGCCATGGAACATTGTGATGACACGGTCATGGAACATTGTGATGACAAGAATTCTGGAGCATTGTGCTGACAAGGGCCATGGAGCATTGTGATGACACGGCCATGGAACATTGTGATGACAAGAATTCTGGAGCATTGTGATGACAATGGCCATGGAGCATTGTGATGACACGGTATGGAACATTGTGATGACAAGAATTCTGGAGCATTGTGATGACAAGGGCCATGGAGCATTGTGATGACACGGTCATGGAACATTGTGATGACAGGAATTCTGGAGCATTGTGCTGAAAAGGGCCATGGAGCATTGTGATGACACGGTCATGGAACATTGTGATGAGAAGAATTCTGGAGCATTATGATGACAAGTGCCATGGAGCATTGTGATGACACAGTCATGGAACATTGTCATGAGAAGAATTCTGGAGCATTGTGCTGACAAGGGCCATGGAGCATTGTGATGAGACGGTCATGGAACATTGTGATGACAAGAAATCTGGAGCATTGTGATGACAAAGGCGATGGAGCATTGTGATGAAACGGTCATGGAACATTGTGATGACAAGAAATCTGGAGAATTGTGATGACAATGGCCATGGAGCATTGTGATGACACGGCCATGGAACATTTTGATGAGAAGAATTCTGGAGCATTGTCATGACAAGGGCCATGGAGCATTTTGATGACACGGTCATGGAACATTGTGATGACAAGAATTCTTGAGCATTATGATTACAAGGGCCATGGAGCATTGTGATGACACGGTCATGGAACATTGTGATGACAAGAATTCTGGAGCATTGTGATGACAATGGCCATGGAGCATTGTGATGACACAGTCATGGAACATTGTGATGAGAAGAATTCTGGAGCATTGTCATGACAAGGGCCATGGAGCATTGTGATGACACGGTCATGCAACATTGTGATGAAAAGAATTCTGCAGCATTGCGATGACAAGGGCCATGGAGCATTGTGATGACACAGCCATGGAACATTGTGATGACAAGAATTCTGGAGCATTGTGATGACAATGGCCATGGAGCATTGTGATGACACGGTCATGGAACATTGTGATGAGAAGAATTCTGGAGCATTGTCATGACAAGGGCCATGGAGCATTGTGATGACACGGTCAAGGAACATTGTGATGACAAGAATTCTGGAGCATTGTGATGACAAGGGCCATGGAGCATTGTGATGACACAGTCATGGAACATTGTGATGAGAAGAATTCTGGAGCATTGTGCTGAGAAGCGCCATGGAGCATTGTGATGACACGGTCATGGAACATTGTGATGACAAGAATTCTGGAGCATTATGATGACAAGGGCCATGGAGCATTATGATGACACGGCCATGGAACATTGTGATGACAAGAATTCTGGAGCATTGTGATGACAATGGCCATGGAGCATTGTGATGACACGGTCATGGAACATTGTGATGAGAAGATTTCTGGAGCATTGTCATGACAAGGGCCAAGGAGCATTGTGATGACACGGCCATGGAACATTGTGATGACAAGAATTCTGGAGTATTGTGATGACAAGGGCCGTGGAGCATTTTGATGACACGGTCATGGAACATTGTGATGAGAAGAATTCTGGAGCATTGTGCTGACAAGGGCCATGGAGCATTGTGATGATACGGTCATGCAACATTGTGATGACAAGAATTCTGGAGCATTATGATGACAAGTGCCATGGAGCATTGTGATGACACGGCCATGGGACATTGTGATGACAAGAATTCTGGGGCATTGTGATGAGAGTGGCCATGGAGCATTTTGTTAACACGGTCATGGAACATTGTGATGAGAAGAATTCGGGAGCATTGTCATGACAAGGGCCATGGAGCATTGTGATGACACGTTCATGGAACATTGTGATGACAGGAATTCTCGAGCATTGTGCTGACAAGGGCCATGGAGCATTGTGATGACACGGTCATGGAACATTGTGATGACAAGAATTCTGGAGCATTGTGATGACAAGGGCCATGGAGCATTGTGATGACATGGTCATGGAACATTGTGATGAGAAGTATTCTGGAGCATTGTGCTGACAAGGGCCATGGAGCATTGTGATGATACGGTCATGGAACATTGTGATGACAAGAATTCTGGAGCATTGTGCTGACAAGGGCCATGGAGCATTGTGATGAGAAGAATTCTGGAGCATTGTGCTGACAAGGGACATGGAGCATTGTGATGATACGGTCATGGAACATTGTGATGAAAAGAATTCTGGAGCATTATGATGACAAGGGCCATGGAACATTGTGATGACACGGCCATGGAATATTGTGATGAGAAGAATTCTGGAGCATTGTGATGACAATGGCCATGGAGCATTGTGATGACACTGTCATGGAACTTTGTGATGACAAGAATTCTGGAGCATTCTGATGACAAGCGCCATATAGCATTGTGATGACATGTTCATGGAATATAGTAATGACAAGAATTCTGGAGCATTATGATGACAAGGGCCATGGAGCATTGTGATGACACGGCCATGGAACATTGTGATGACAAGAATTCTGGGGCATTGTGAAGACAGTGGCCATGGAGCATTTTGTTGACACGGTCATGGAACATTGTGATGAGAAGAATTCTGGAGCATTGTCATGACAAGGGCCATGGAGCATTGTGATGACACGGTCATGAAACATTGTGATGAGAAGAATTCTGGAAGATTGTGCTGACAAGCGCCATGGAGCATTGTGATGATACGGTCAAGGAATATAGTAATGACAAGAATTCTAGAGCAGTATGATGACAAGGGCCATGGAGCATTGTGATGACACGGCCATGGAACATTGTGATGACACGGTCATGGAACATTGTGATGACAAGAATTCTGGAGCATTGTGCTGACAAGGGCCATGGAGCATTGTGATGACACGGCCATGGAACATTGTGATGACAAGAATTCTGGAGCATTGTGATGACAATGGCCATGGAGCATTGTGATGACACGGTATGGAACATTGTGATGACAAGAATTCTGGAGCATTGTGATGACAAGGGCCATGGAGCATTGTGATGACACGGTCATGGAACATTGTGATGACAGGAATTCTGGAGCATTGTGCTGAAAAGGGCCATGGAGCATTGTGATGACACGGTCATGGAACATTGTGATGAGAAGAATTCTGGAGCATTATGATGACAAGTGCCATGGAGCATTGTGATGACACGGCCATGGAACATTGTGATGAGAAGAATTCTGGAGCATTGTCATGACAAGGGCCATGGAGCATTTTGATGACACGGTCATGGAACATTGTGATGACAAGAAATCTGGAGCATTGTGATGACAAAGGCGATGGAGCATTGTGATGAAACGGTCATGGAACATTGTGATGACAAGAAATCTGGAGAATTGTGATGACAATGGCCATGGAGCATTGTGATGACACGGCCATGGAACATTGTGATGAGAAGAATTCTGGAGCATTGTCATGACAAGGGCCATGGAGCATTTTGATGACACGGTCATGGAACATTGTGATGACAAGAATTCTTGAGCATTATGATTACAAGGGCCATGGAGCATTGTGATGACACGGTCATGGAACATTGTGATGACAAGAATTCTGGAGCATTGTGATGACAATGGCCATGGAGCATTGTGATGACACAGTCATGGAACATTGTGATGAGAAGAATTCTGGAGCATTGTCATGACAAGGGCCATGGAGCATTGTGATGACACGGTCATGGAACATTGTGATGACAAGAATTCTGGAGCATTGTGATGACAAGGGCCATGGAGAATTGTGATGACACAGTCATGGAACATTGTGATGAGAAGAATTCTGGAGCATTGTGCTGACAAGCGCCATGGAGCATTGTGATGATACGGTCATGGAACATTGTGATGACAAGAATTCTGGAGCATTGTGATGACAATGGCCATGGAGCATTGTGATGACACGGTCATGGATCATTGTAATGAGAAGAATTTTGGAGCATTGTCATGACAAGGGCCATGGAGCATTGTGATGACACGGCCGTTGAACATTGTGATGGCAAGAATTCTGGAGAATTGTGATGACAAGGTTCATGGAGAATTGTGATGACACGGCCATGGAACATTGTGATGACAAGAATTCTGGAGCATTGTGCTGACAAGGGCCATGGAGCATTGTGATGAGAAGAATTCTGGAGCATTGTGCTGACAAGGGACATGGAGCATTGTGATGATACGGTCATGGAACATTGTGATGAAAAGAATTCTGGAGCATTATGATGACAAGGGCCATGGAACATTGTGATGACACGGCCATGGAATATTGTGATGAGAAGAATTCTGGAGCATTGTGATGACAATGGCCATGGAGCATTGTGATGACACTGTCATGGAACTTTGTGATGACAAGAATTCTGGAGCATTCTGATGACAAGCGCCATATAGCATTGTGATGACATGTTCATGGAATATAGTAATGACAAGAATTCTGGAGCATTATGATGACAAGGGCCATGGAGCATTGTGATGACACGGCCATGGAACATTGTGATGACAAGAATTCTGGGGCATTGTGAAGACAGTGGCCATGGAGCATTTTGTTGACACGGTCATGGAACATTGTGATGAGAAGAATTCTGGAGCATTGTCATGACAAGGGCCATGGAGCATTGTGATGACACGGTCATGAAACATTGTGATGAGAAGAATTCTGGAAGATTGTGCTGACAAGCGCCATGGAGCATTGTGATGATACGGTCAAGGAATATAGTAATGACAAGAATTCTAGAGCAGTATGATGACAAGGGCCGTGGAGCATTGTGATGACACGGCCATGGAACATTGTGATGACACGGTCATGGAACATTGTGATGACAAGAATTCTGGAGCATTGTGCTGACAAGGGCCATGGAGCATTGTGATGACACGGCCATGGAACATTGTGATGACAAGAATTCTGGAGCATTGTGATGACAATGGCCATGGAGCATTGTGATGACACGGTATGGAACATTGTGATGACAAGAATTCTGGAGCATTGTGATGACAAGGGCCATGGAGCATTGTGATGACACGGTCATGGAACATTGTGATGACAGGAATTCTGGAGCATTGTGCTGAAAAGGGCCATGGAGCATTGTGATGACACGGTCAAGGAACATTGTGATGAGAAGAATTCTGGAGCATTATGATGACAAGTGCCATGGAGCATTGTGATGACACAGTCATGGAACATTGTCATGAGAAGAATTCTGGAGCATTGTGCTGACAAGGGCCATGGAGCATTGTGATGAGACGGTCATGGAACATTGTGATGACAAGAAATCTGGAGCATTGTGATGACAAAGGCGATGGAGCATTGTGATGAAACGGTCATGGAACATTGTGATGACAAGAAATCTGGAGAAT
Source organism: Balaenoptera acutorostrata (assembly GCF_949987535.1). Lineage (NCBI taxonomy): Eukaryota > Metazoa > Chordata > Mammalia > Artiodactyla > Balaenopteridae > Balaenoptera > Balaenoptera acutorostrata. The sequence goes on along the minus strand of NW_026646025.1, from coordinate 1,439,406 downwards.
TGTGATGACAATGGCCATGGAGCATTGTGATGACACGGCCATGGAACATTTTGATGAGAAGAATTCTGGAGCATTGTCATGACAAGGGCCATGGAGCATTTTGATGACACGGTCATGGAACATTGTGATGACAAGAATTCTTGAGCATTATGATTACAAGGGCCATGGAGCATTGTGATGACACGGTCATGGAACATTGTGATGACAAGAATTCTGGAGCATTGTGATGACAATGGCCATGGAGCATTGTGATGACACAGTCATGGAACATTGTGATGAGAAGAATTCTGGAGCATTGTCATGACAAGGGCCATGGAGCATTGTGATGACACGGTCATGCAACATTGTGATGAAAAGAATTCTGCAGCATTGCGATGACAAGGGCCATGGAGCATTGTGATGACACAGCCATGGAACATTGTGATGACAAGAATTCTGGAGCATTGTGATGACAATGGCCATGGAGCATTGTGATGACACGGTCATGGAACATTGTGATGAGAAGAATTCTGGAGCATTGTCATGACAAGGGCCATGGAGCATTGTGATGACACGGTCAAGGAACATTGTGATGACAAGAATTCTGGAGCATTGTGATGACAAGGGCCATGGAGCATTGTGATGACACAGTCATGGAACATTGTGATGAGAAGAATTCTGGAGCATTGTGCTGAGAAGCGCCATGGAGCATTGTGATGACACGGTCATGGAACATTGTGATGACAAGAATTCTGGAGCATTATGATGACAAGGGCCATGGAGCATTATGATGACACGGCCATGGAACATTGTGATGACAAGAATTCTGGAGCATTGTGATGACAATGGCCATGGAGCATTGTGATGACACGGTCATGGAACATTGTGATGAGAAGATTTCTGGAGCATTGTCATGACAAGGGCCAAGGAGCATTGTGATGACACGGCCATGGAACATTGTGATGACAAGAATTCTGGAGTATTGTGATGACAAGGGCCGTGGAGCATTTTGATGACACGGTCATGGAACATTGTGATGAGAAGAATTCTGGAGCATTGTGCTGACAAGGGCCATGGAGCATTGTGATGATACGGTCATGCAACATTGTGATGACAAGAATTCTGGAGCATTATGATGACAAGTGCCATGGAGCATTGTGATGACACGGCCATGGGACATTGTGATGACAAGAATTCTGGGGCATTGTGATGAGAGTGGCCATGGAGCATTTTGTTAACACGGTCATGGAACATTGTGATGAGAAGAATTCGGGAGCATTGTCATGACAAGGGCCATGGAGCATTGTGATGACACGTTCATGGAACATTGTGATGACAGGAATTCTCGAGCATTGTGCTGACAAGGGCCATGGAGCATTGTGATGACACGGTCATGGAACATTGTGATGACAAGAATTCTGGAGCATTGTGATGACAAGGGCCATGGAGCATTGTGATGACATGGTCATGGAACATTGTGATGAGAAGTATTCTGGAGCATTGTGCTGACAAGGGCCATGGAGCATTGTGATGATACGGTCATGGAACATTGTGATGACAAGAATTCTGGAGCATTGTGCTGACAAGGGCCATGGAGCATTGTGATGAGAAGAATTCTGGAGCATTGTGCTGACAAGGGACATGGAGCATTGTGATGATACGGTCATGGAACATTGTGATGAAAAGAATTCTGGAGCATTATGATGACAAGGGCCATGGAACATTGTGATGACACGGCCATGGAATATTGTGATGAGAAGAATTCTGGAGCATTGTGATGACAATGGCCATGGAGCATTGTGATGACACTGTCATGGAACTTTGTGATGACAAGAATTCTGGAGCATTCTGATGACAAGCGCCATATAGCATTGTGATGACATGTTCATGGAATATAGTAATGACAAGAATTCTGGAGCATTATGATGACAAGGGCCATGGAGCATTGTGATGACACGGCCATGGAACATTGTGATGACAAGAATTCTGGGGCATTGTGAAGACAGTGGCCATGGAGCATTTTGTTGACACGGTCATGGAACATTGTGATGAGAAGAATTCTGGAGCATTGTCATGACAAGGGCCATGGAGCATTGTGATGACACGGTCATGAAACATTGTGATGAGAAGAATTCTGGAAGATTGTGCTGACAAGCGCCATGGAGCATTGTGATGATACGGTCAAGGAATATAGTAATGACAAGAATTCTAGAGCAGTATGATGACAAGGGCCATGGAGCATTGTGATGACACGGCCATGGAACATTGTGATGACACGGTCATGGAACATTGTGATGACAAGAATTCTGGAGCATTGTGCTGACAAGGGCCATGGAGCATTGTGATGACACGGCCATGGAACATTGTGATGACAAGAATTCTGGAGCATTGTGATGACAATGGCCATGGAGCATTGTGATGACACGGTATGGAACATTGTGATGACAAGAATTCTGGAGCATTGTGATGACAAGGGCCATGGAGCATTGTGATGACACGGTCATGGAACATTGTGATGACAGGAATTCTGGAGCATTGTGCTGAAAAGGGCCATGGAGCATTGTGATGACACGGTCATGGAACATTGTGATGAGAAGAATTCTGGAGCATTATGATGACAAGTGCCATGGAGCATTGTGATGACACGGCCATGGAACATTGTGATGAGAAGAATTCTGGAGCATTGTCATGACAAGGGCCATGGAGCATTTTGATGACACGGTCATGGAACATTGTGATGACAAGAAATCTGGAGCATTGTGATGACAAAGGCGATGGAGCATTGTGATGAAACGGTCATGGAACATTGTGATGACAAGAAATCTGGAGAATTGTGATGACAATGGCCATGGAGCATTGTGATGACACGGCCATGGAACATTGTGATGAGAAGAATTCTGGAGCATTGTCATGACAAGGGCCATGGAGCATTTTGATGACACGGTCATGGAACATTGTGATGACAAGAATTCTTGAGCATTATGATTACAAGGGCCATGGAGCATTGTGATGACACGGTCATGGAACATTGTGATGACAAGAATTCTGGAGCATTGTGATGACAATGGCCATGGAGCATTGTGATGACACAGTCATGGAACATTGTGATGAGAAGAATTCTGGAGCATTGTCATGACAAGGGCCATGGAGCATTGTGATGACACGGTCATGGAACATTGTGATGACAAGAATTCTGGAGCATTGTGATGACAAGGGCCATGGAGAATTGTGATGACACAGTCATGGAACATTGTGATGAGAAGAATTCTGGAGCATTGTGCTGACAAGCGCCATGGAGCATTGTGATGATACGGTCATGGAACATTGTGATGACAAGAATTCTGGAGCATTGTGATGACAATGGCCATGGAGCATTGTGATGACACGGTCATGGATCATTGTAATGAGAAGAATTTTGGAGCATTGTCATGACAAGGGCCATGGAGCATTGTGATGACACGGCCGTTGAACATTGTGATGGCAAGAATTCTGGAGAATTGTGATGACAAGGTTCATGGAGAATTGTGATGACACGGCCATGGAACATTGTGATGACAAGAATTCTGGAGCATTGTGCTGACAAGGGCCATGGAGCATTGTGATGACACGGTCATGGAACATTGTGATGACAAGAATTCTGGAGCATTCTGATGACAAAGGCGATGGAGCATTGTGATGACACGGTCATGGATCATTGTGATGAGAAGAATTCTGGAGCATTGTCATGACAAGGGCCATGGAGCATTGTGATGACACGGCCATGGAACATTGTGATGACAAGAATTCTGGAGAATTGTGATGACAACCTTCATGGAGAATTGTGATGACACGGCCATGGAACATTGTGATGACAAGAATTCTGGAGCATTCTGATGACAAAGGCGATGGAGCATTGTGATGACACAATCATGGAACATTGTGATGACAAGAATTCTGGAGCATTCTAATGACAAGCGCCATAGAGCATTGTGATGACACGTTCATGGAATATAGTAATGACAAGAATTCTGGAGCATTATGATGACAAGGGCCATGGAGCATTGTGATGACATGGCCATGGAACATTTTGATGACACGGTCATGGAATATTGTGATGACAAGTATTCTGGAGCATTGTGATGACAAGGGCCATGGAGCATTGTGATGACACGGCCATGGAACATTGTGATGACAAGTATTCTGGAGCATTGTGATGACAATGGCCATGGAGCATTGTGATGACACGGTATGGAACATTGTGATGACAAGAATTCTGGAGCATTGTGATGACAAGGGCCATGGAGCATTGTGATGACACGGTCATGGAACATTGTGATGACAGGAATTCTGGAGCATTGTGCTGAAAAGGGCCATGGAGCATTGTGATGACACGGTCATGGAACAAAGTGATGAGAAGAATTCCAGAGCATTGTGATGACAAGGGCCATGGAGCATTGTGATGACACGGTCATGGAACATTGTGATGACAAGAATTCTGGAGCATTGTGCTGATGACGGCCATGGAGCATTGTGATGACATAGTCAAGGAACATTGCGATGAAAAAGATTTCTGGAGCATTGTGATGAAAGCGCATGGAGCATTGTGATTAAAGGTGATAAGGAACATTGTGATGATATGGGCAGAGTACTCTGTGATGACAGTGGTCTTGCAGTATTGTGACGAAAAGTGTCATGGAACATTCTGCTGACAGCGATCATGGAGCTTTTTGGTAAGAGAGGCTATGGAGATTTGTGATGTCAGGCGTCATGGGGCATTGTGTTGAGAGCGGTCTTGGAGCATTGTGATGAAAAGGGTCATGGAGCACTGTGATTACAGGGCCATGGAGCATTGTGAATACAAAGGCTATGGAGCATTGAGATGACAGGTTTCATGGAGCACTGTGATGAATGTGATCTTGGATCATTGTGATGACAAGTGTCCTGGAACCTTGTGATGACACGGTTCATGGAGCATAGTGATGACAAGGACCATGGCGAATTGTGATGACATCTGTCATGGGGCATTGTGATGACAGTGGTCATCTAGAATTGCGATGAAAGGTATCATGGAGCACTGTGATATCAGGGGCCATGGAACATTGAGATGACAAAGGCCATGGAGCATTGTGATGACAAGTGTCATGGGGCATTTTGATGACATTGGCATGGAGCATTATGATGACAAGAGTTCTGGAGCATTTTGATGACAAGGGCATGGAGCATTGTGATGACAGGGCGCACGGAGCTTTGTGATGAAAAAGGCAGGGTACATTGTGATGACAGGGTTCATGGAGCATTGTGATGAAAGGGGCCACGGAGCTTTGAGATGAGAGCCGTTATGAGGCATGGTGATGACAGTGGTCATGGAGCATTGTGATGAAAGTGATCATGGAGCAATATGATAAGAGGGGCCATGGAGCATTGTGATGACAGGGGTATTGGAGCATTGTGATGGAAGTAGACATGGATCATTGTGATGACATGTGTCCTGGAACACTGTGATGACACGGTTCATCGAGTATTGTGATGACAAGGGTCATAGCGAATTGTGATGACAAGTGTCATGGGGCATTGTGATGACATTGATCATCTAGGAATTGTGATGAAAGGTATCGTGGAGCACTGTGATGACTGGGGGCATGAAGCACTGTGATGAAAATTGTCCTGGATTATTGTGATGACAGCAGTCATGGAGAATTGTGATGACAGGGATTATGCAGCATTGTGTTGACAAGGGTATGGACTATTGTGATGACAATGGTCATGGAGCAATGTGATGAAATTATTCATGGAACATCGTGATGAAAAGTGCATGGGAGAATTGTGACGATAAAGGCCATGGAGTATTGTGATGACTAGTGTCATGGAGCATTTTAATGAAAGGTTTCATTGTGCACCATGATGACAAAGGGGATGGAGAATTGTGATGAAACTGGTCCTGGAGCATTGTGATAACAAAAGCCATGGAGCATTGTGATGACAGGCATCATGGAGCATTGTGAAAAAAGGGGCCATGGGGTATTGTAATGACACTAGAGAAAAATGATGAAAATGGTCAGCGAGCATAGTGATTAAAGTGGTCATTGAGAATTGTGATGAAAAGCGACATAGAGCATTGTGATGACAAAGGTCATGGAGAACTGTGATGACCAGGGTCATGTAGCATTGTGATGACACGGTCATGGAACATTGTGATGACAAGAATTCTGGAGCATTCTGATGACAAGCGCCATAGAGCATTGTGATGACACGTTCATGGAATATAGTAATGACAAGAATTCTGGAGCATTATGATGACAAGGGCCATGGAGCATTGTGATGACACGGCCATGGAACATTGTGATGACAAGAATTCTGGGGCATTGTGATGACAGTGGCCATGGAGCATTTTGTTGACACGGCCATGGAACATTGTGATGACAAGAATTCTGGAGCATTGTGATGACAAGGGCCATGGAGCATTGTGATGACACGGCCATGGATCATTGTGATGAGAAGAATTCTGGAGCATTGTGATTACAAGGGCCGTGGAGCATTGTGATGACACGGTCATGGAACATTGTGATGAGAAGAATTCTGGAGCATTGTGCTGACAAGGGCCATGGAGCATTGTGATGATACGGTCATGGAACATTGTGATGACAAGAATTCTGGAGCATTATGATGACAAGGGCCATGGAACATTGTGACGACACGGCCATGGAACATTGTGATGACAAGAAATCTGGAGCATTGTGATGACATTGGCCATGGAGCATTGTGATGACACGGTCATGGAACATTGTGATGAGAAGAATTCTGGAGCATTGTGCTGACAAGGGCCATGGAGCATTGTGATGATACGGTCATGGAACATTGTGATGACAAGAATTCTGGAGCATTATAATGACAAGGGCCATGGAGCATTGTGATGAGACGGCCATGGAACATTGTGATGACAAGAATTCTGGAGCATTGTGATGACAATGGCCATGGAGCATTGTGATGACACGGTCATGGAACATTGTGATGAGAAGAATTCTGGAGCATTGTCATGACAAGGGCCATGGAGCAATGTGATGACACGGTCATGGAACATTGTGATGACAAGAATTCTGGAGCATTATGATGAGAAGGTCCATGGAGCATTGTGATGACACGGCCATGGAACATTGTGATGACAAGAATTCTGGAGCATTGTGATGACAATGGCCATGGAGCTTTGTGATGACACGGTCATGGGACATTGTGATGAGAAGAATTCTGGAGCATTGTCATGACAAGGGCCATGGAGCATTGTGATGACACGGCCATGGAACATTGTGATGACAAGAATTCTGGAGCATTCTGATGACAAGCGCCATAGAGCATTGTGATGACACGTTCATGGAATATAGTAATGACAAGAATTCTGGAGCATTATGATGACAAGGGCCATGGAGCATTGTGATGACACGGCCATGGAACATTGTGATGACAAGAATTCTGGGGCATTGTGATGACAGTGGCCATGGAGCATTTTGTTGACACGGTCATGGATCATTGTGATGAGAAGAATTCTGGAGCATTGTCATGACAAGGGCCATGGAGCATTGTGATGACACGGTCATGGAACATTGTGATGACAAGAATTCTGGAGCATTGTGCTGACAAGGGCCATGGAGCATTGTGATGACACGGTCATGGAACATTGTGATGACAAGAATTCTGGAGCATTCTGATGACAAGCGCCATAGAGCATTGTGATGACACGTTCATGGAATATAGTAATGACAAGAATTCTGGAGCATTATGATGACAAGGGCCATGGAGCATTGTGATGACACGGCCATGGAACATTGTGATGACAAGAATTCTGGGGCATTGTGATGACAGTGGCCATGGAGCATTTTGTTGACACGGTCATGGATCATTGTGATGAGAAGAATTCTGGAGCATTGTCATGACAAGGGCCATGGAGCATTGTGATGACACGGTCATGGAACATTGTGATGAGAAGAATTCTGGAGCATTGTGCTGACAAGGGCCATGGAGCATTGTGATGATACGGTCATGGAACATGGTGATGACAATAATTCTGGGGCATTATGATGACAAGGGCCATGGAGAATTTGTGATGACACGTCCATGGAACATTGTGATGACAAGAATTCTGGAGCATTTTGATGACAATGGCCATGGAGCATTGTGATGACACGGTCATGGAACATTGTGATGACAAGAATTCTGGAGCATTGTGATGACAAGGGCCATGGAGCATTGTGATGACATGGTCATGGAACATTGTGATGAGAAGTATTCTGGAGCATTGTGCTGACAAGGGCCATGGAGCATTGTGATGATACGGTCATGGAACATTGTGATGACAAGAATTCTGGAGCATTGTGCTGACAAGGGCCATGGAGCATTGTGATGAGAAGAATTCTGGAGCATTGTGCTGACAAGGGACATGGAGCATTGTGATGATACGGTCATGGAACATTGTGATGAAAAGAATTCTGGAGCATTATGATGACAAGGGCCATGGAACATTGTGATGACACGGCCATGGAATATTGTGATGAGAAGAATTCTGGAGCATTGTGATGACAATGGCCATGGAGCATTGTGATGACACTGTCATGGAACTTTGTGATGACAAGAATTCTGGAGCATTCTGATGACAAGCGCCATATAGCATTGTGATGACATGTTCATGGAATATAGTAATGACAAGAATTCTGGAGCATTATGATGACAAGGGCCATGGAGCATTGTGATGACACGGCCATGGAACATTGTGATGACAAGAATTCTGGGGCATTGTGAAGACAGTGGCCATGGAGCATTTTGTTGACACGGTCATGGAACATTGTGATGAGAAGAATTCTGGAGCATTGTCATGACAAGGGCCATGGAGCATTGTGATGACACGGTCATGAAACATTGTGATGAGAAGAATTCTGGAAGATTGTGCTGACAAGCGCCATGGAGCATTGTGATGATACGGTCAAGGAATATAGTAATGACAAGAATTCTAGAGCAGTATGATGACAAGGGCCATGGAGCATTGTGATGACACGGCCATGGAACATTGTGATGACACGGTCATGGAACATTGTGATGACAAGAATTCTGGAGCATTGTGCTGACAAGGGCCATGGAGCATTGTGATGACACGGCCATGGAACATTGTGATGACAAGAATTCTGGAGCATTGTGATGACAATGGCCATGGAGCATTGTGATGACACGGTATGGAACATTGTGATGACAAGAATTCTGGAGCATTGTGATGACAAGGGCCATGGAGCATTGTGATGACACGGTCATGGAACATTGTGATGACAGGAATTCTGGAGCATTGTGCTGAAAAGGGCCATGGAGCATTGTGATGACACGGTCATGGAACATTGTGATGAGAAGAATTCTGGAGCATTATGATGACAAGTGCCATGGAGCATTGTGATGACACGGCCATGGAACATTGTGATGAGAAGAATTCTGGAGCATTGTCATGACAAGGGCCATGGAGCATTTTGATGACACGGTCATGGAACATTGTGATGACAAGAAATCTGGAGCATTGTGATGACAAAGGCGATGGAGCATTGTGATGAAACGGTCATGGAACATTGTGATGACAAGAAATCTGGAGAATTGTGATGACAATGGCCATGGAGCATTGTGATGACACGGCCATGGAACATTGTGATGAGAAGAATTCTGGAGCATTGTCATGACAAGGGCCATGGAGCATTTTGATGACACGGTCATGGAACATTGTGATGACAAGAATTCTTGAGCATTATGATTACAAGGGCCATGGAGCATTGTGATGACACGGTCATGGAACATTGTGATGACAAGAATTCTGGAGCATTGTGATGACAATGGCCATGGAGCATTGTGATGACACAGTCATGGAACATTGTGATGAGAAGAATTCTGGAGCATTGTCATGACAAGGGCCATGGAGCATTGTGATGACACGGTCATGGAACATTGTGATGACAAGAATTCTGGAGCATTGTGATGACAAGGGCCATGGAGAATTGTGATGACACAGTCATGGAACATTGTGATGAGAAGAATTCTGGAGCATTGTGCTGACAAGCGCCATGGAGCATTGTGATGATACGGTCATGGAACATTGTGATGACAAGAATTCTGGAGCATTGTGATGACAATGGCCATGGAGCATTGTGATGACACGGTCATGGATCATTGTAATGAGAAGAATTCTGGAGCATTGTCATGACAAGGGCCATGGAGCATTGTGATGACACGGCCGTTGAACATTGTGATGGCAAGAATTCTGGAGAATTGTGATGACAAGGTTCATGGAGAATTGTGATGACACGGCCATGGAACATTTTGATGACAAGAATTCTGGAGCATTGTGCTGACAAGGGCCATGGAGCATTGTCATGACACGGCCATGGAACATTGTGATGACAAGAATTCTGGAGAATTGTGATGACAAGGTTCATGGAGAATTGTGATGACACGGCCATGGAACATTGTGATGACAAGAATTCTGGAGCATTGTGCTGACAAGGGCCATGGAGCATTGTGATGACACGGTCATGGAACATTGTGATGACAAGAATTCTGGAGCATTCTGATGACAAAGGCGATGGAGCATTGTGATGACACGGTCATGGATCATTGTGATGAGAAGAATTCTGGAGCATTGTCATGACAAGGGCCATGGAGCATTGTGATGACACGGCCATGGAACATTGTGATGACAAGAATTCTGGAGAATTGTGATGACAACCTTCATGGAGAATTGTGATGACACGGCCATGGAACATTGTGATGACAAGAATTCTGGAGCATTCTGATGACAAAGGCGATGGAGCATTGTGATGACACAATCATGGAACATTGTGATGACAAGAATTCTGGAGCATTCTAATGACAAGCGCCATAGAGCATTGTGATGACACGTTCATGGAATATAGTAATGACAAGAATTCTGGAGCATTATGATGACAAGGGCCATGGAGCATTGTGATGACATGGCCATGGAACATTTTGATGACACGGTCATGGAATATTGTGATGACAAGTATTCTGGAGCATTGTGATGACAAGGGCCATGGAGCATTGTGATGACACGGCCATGGAACATTGTGATGACAAGTATTCTGGAGCATTGTGATGACAATGGCCATGGAGCATTGTGATGACACGGTATGGAACATTGTGATGACAAGAATTCTGGAGCATTGTGATGACAAGGGCCATGGAGCATTGTGATGACACGGTCATGGAACATTGTGATGACAGGAATTCTGGAGCATTGTGCTGAAAAGGGCCATGGAGCATTGTGATGACACGGTCATGGAACAAAGTGATGAGAAGAATTCCAGAGCATTGTGATGACAAGGGCCATGGAGCATTGTGATGACACGGTCATGGAACATTGTGATGACAAGAATTCTGGAGCATTGTGCTGATGACGGCCATGGAGCATTGTGATGACATAGTCAAGGAACATTGCGATGAAAAAGATTTCTGGAGCATTGTGATGAAAGCGCATGGAGCATTGTGATTAAAGGTGATAAGGAACATTGTGATGATATGGGCAGAGTACTCTGTGATGACAGTGGTCTTGCAGTATTGTGACGAAAAGTGTCATGGAACATCCTGCTGACAGCGATCATGGAGCTTTTTGGTAAGAGAGGCTATGGAGATTTGTGATGTCAGGCGTCATGGGGCATTGTGTTGAGAGCGGTCTTGGAGCATTGTGATGAAAAGGGTCATGGAGCACTGTGATTACAGGGCCATGGAGCATTGTGAATACAAAGGCTATGGAGCATTGAGATGACAGGTTTCATGGAGCACTGTGATGAATGTGATCTTGGATCATTGTGATGACAAGTGTCCTGGAACCTTGTGATGACACGGTTCATGGAGCATAGTGATGACAAGGACCATGGCGAATTGTGATGACATCTGTCATGGGGCATTGTGATGACAGTGGTCATCTAGAATTGCGATGAAAGGTATCATGGAGCACTGTGATATCAGGGGCCATGGAACATTGAGATGACAAAGGCCATGGAGCATTGTGATGACAAGTGTCATGGGGCATTTTGATGACATTGGCATGGAGCATTATGATGACAAGAGTTCTGGAGCATTTTGATGACAAGGGCATGGAGCATTGTGATGACAGGGCGCACGGAGCTTTGTGATGAAAAAGGCAGGGTACATTGTGATGACAGGGTTCATGGAGCATTGTGATGAAAGGGGCCACGGAGCTTTGAGATGAGAGCCGTTATGAGGCATGGTGATGACAGTGGTCATGGAGCATTGTGATGAAAGAGATCATGGAGCAATATGATAAGAGGGGCCATGGAGCATTGTGATGACAGGGGTATTGGAGCATTGTGATGGAAGTAGACATGGATCATTGTGATGACATGTGTCCTGGAACACTGTGATGACACGGTTCATCGAGTATTGTGATGACAAGGGTCATAGCGAATTGTGATGACAAGTGTCATGGGGCATTGTGATGACATTGATCATCTAGGAATTGTGATGAAAGGTATCGTGGAGCACTGTGATGACTGGGGGCATGAAGCACTGTGATGAAAATTGTCCTGGATTATTGTGATGACAGCAGTCATGGAGAATTGTGATGACAGGGATTATGCAGCATTGTGTTGACAAGGGTATGGACTATTGTGATGACAATGGTCATGGAGCAATGTGATGAAATTATTCATGGAACATCGTGATGAAAAGTGCATGGGAGAATTGTGACGATAAAGGCCATGGAGTATTGTGATGACTAGTGTCATGGAGCATTTTAATGAAAGGTTTCATTGTGCACCATGATGACAAAGGGGATGGAGAATTGTGATGAAACTGGTCCTGGAGCATTGTGATAACAAAAGCCATGGAGCATTGTGATGACAGGCATCATGGAGCATTGTGAAAAAAGGGGCCATGGGGTATTGTAATGACACTAGAGAAATATGATGAAAATGGTCAGCGAGCATAGTGATTAAAGTGGTCATTGAGAATTGTGATGAAAAGCGACATAGAGCATTGTGATGACAAAGGTCATGGAGAACTGTGATGACCAGGGTCATGTAGCATTGTGATGACACGGTCATGGAACATTGTGATGACAAGAATTCTGGAGCATTCTGATGACAAGCGCCATAGAGCATTGTGATGACACGTTCATGGAATATAGTAATGACAAGAATTCTGGAGCATTATGATGACAAGGGCCATGGAGCATTGTGATGACACGGCCATGGAACATTGTGATGACAAGAATTCTGGGGCATTGTGATGACAGTGGCCATGGAGCATTTTGTTGACACGGCCATGGAACATTGTGATGACAAGAATTCTGGAGCATTGTGATGACAAGGGCCATGGAGCATTGTGATGACACGGCCATGGATCATTGTGATGAGAAGAATTCTGGAGCATTGTGATTACAAGGGCCGTGGAGCATTGTGATGACACGGTCATGGAACATTGTGATGAGAAGAATTCTGGAGCATTGTGCTGACAAGGGCCATGGAGCATTGTGATGATACGGTCATGGAACATTGTGATGACAAGAATTCTGGAGCATTATGATGACAAGGGCCATGGAACATTGTGACGACACGGCCATGGAACATTGTGATGACAAGAAATCTGGAGCATTGTGATGACATTGGCCATGGAGCATTGTGATGACACGGTCATGGAACATTGTGATGAGAAGAATTCTGGAGCATTGTGCTGACAAGGGCCATGGAGCATTGTGATGATACGGTCATGGAACATTGTGATGACAAGAATTCTGGAGCATTATAATGACAAGGGCCATGGAGCATTGTGATGAGACGGCCATGGAACATTGTGATGACAAGAATTCTGGAGCATTGTGATGACAATGGCCATGGAGCATTGTGATGACACGGTCATGGAACATTGTGATGAGAAGAATTCTGGAGCATTGTCATGACAAGGGCCATGGAGCAATGTGATGACACGGTCATGGAACATTGTGATGACAAGAATTCTGGAGCATTATGATGAGAAGGTCCATGGAGCATTGTGATGACACGGCCATGGAACATTGTGATGACAAGAATTCTGGAGCATTGTGATGACAATGGCCATGGAGCTTTGTGATGACACGGTCATGGGACATTGTGATGAGAAGAATTCTGGAGCATTGTCATGACAAGGGCCATGGAGCATTGTGATGACACGGTCATGGAACATTGTGATGACAAGAATTCTGGAGCATTGTGCTGACAAGGGCCATGGAGCATTGTGATGACACGGTCATGGAACATTGTGATGACAAGAATTCTGGAGCATTCTGATGACAAGCGCCAAAGAGCATTGTGATGACACGTTCATGGAATATAGTAATGACAAGAATTCTGGAGCATTATGATGACAAGGGCCATGGAGCATTGTGATGACACGGCCATGGAACATTGTGATGACAAGAATTCTGGGGCATTGTGATGACAGTGGCCATGGAGCATTTTGTTGACACGGTCATGGATCATTGTGATGAGAAGAATTCTGGAGCATTGTCATGACAAGGGCCATGGAGCATTGTGATGACACGGTCATGGAACATTGTGATGAGAAGAATTCTGGAGCATTGTGCTGACAAGGGCCATGGAGCATTGTGATGATACGGTCATGGAACATGGTGATGACAATAATTCTGGGGCATTATGATGACAAGGGCCATGGAGAATTTGTGATGACACGTCCATGGAACATTGTGATGACAAGAATTCTGGATCATTTTGATGACAATGGCCATGGAGCATTGTGATGACACGGTCATGGAACATTGTGATGAGAAGAATTCTGGAGCATTGTCATGACAAGGGACATGGAGCAAAGTGATGACACGGTCATGGATCATTGTGATGACAAGAATTCTGGAGCATTATGATGACAAGGGCCATGGAGCATTGTGATGACACGGCCATGGAACATTATGATAAGAAGAATTCTGGAGCATTGTGATGACAATGGCCATGGAGCATTGTGATGACACGGTATGGAACATTGTGATGACAAGAATTCTGGAGCATTGTGTTGACAAGGGACATGGAGCATTGTGATGACATGGCCATGGAACATTGTGATGACAAGAATTCTGGAGCATTGTGATGACAATGGCCATGGAGCACTGTGATGACACGGTCATGGGACATTGTGATGACAGGAATTCTGGAGCATTGTGCTGAAAAGGGCCATGGAGCATTGTGATGACACGGTCATAGAACAATGTGATGAGAAGAATTCCGGAGCATTGTGATGACAAGGGCCATGGAGCATTGTGATGACACGGTCATGGAACATTGTGATGATAAGAATTCTGGAGCATTGTGCTGATGACGGCCATGGAGCATTGTGATGACACAGTCAAGGAACATTGCGATGAAAAAGATTTCTGGAGCATTGTGATGAAAGGTCATGGAGCATTGTGATGAAAGGGGCCATGGAGCATTGAGATGAGAGCCATTATGAGGCATGGTGATGAGAGTGGTCATGGAGCATTGTGATGAAAGAGATCATGGAGCAATATGATAACAGGGGCCATGGAGCATTGTGATGACAGGGGTATTGGAGCATTGTGATGGAAGTAGACATGGATCATTGTGATGACATGTTTCCTGGAACACTGTGATGACACGGTTCATCGAGTATTGTGATGACAAGGGTCATAGCGAATTGTGATGACAAGTGTCATGGGGCATTGTGATGACATTGATCATCTAGGAATTGTGATGAAAGGTATCGTGGAGCACTGTGATGACTGGGGGCATACAGCACTGTGATGAAAATTGTCCTGGATTATTGTGATGACAGCAGTCATGGAGAATTGTGATGACAGGGATTATGCAGCATTGTGTTGACAAGGATATGGACTATTGTGATGACAAGGGTCATGGAGCAATGTGATGAAAGTATTGATGGAACATCGTGATGAAAAGTGCATGGGAGCATTGTGACGATAAAGGCCATGGAGTATTGTGGGGACTAGTGCCATGGAGCATTTTAATGAAAGGTTTCATTGTGCACCATGATGACAAAGGGGATGGAGAATTTTGATGAAACTGGTCCTGGAGCATTGTGATAACAAAAGCCATGGAGCATTGTGATGACAGGCATCATGGAGCATTGTGAAGAATGGGGCCATGGGTTATTGTAATGACACTAGAGAAATATGATGAAAATGGTCAGCGAGCATAGTGATTAAAGTGGTCATCGAGAATTGTGATGAAAAGCGACATAGAGCATTGTGACGACAAAGGTCATGGAAAACTGTGATGACCAGGGTCATGTAGCATTGTGATGACACGGTCATGGAACATTGTGATGACAAGAATTCTGGAGCATTGTGCTGACAAGGGCCATGGAGCATTGTGATGACACGGTCATGGAACATTGTGATGACAAGAATTCTGGAGCATTCTGATGACAAAGGCGATGGAGCATTGTGATGACACGGTCATGGAACATTGTGATGACAAGAATTCTGGAGCATTCTGATGACAAGCGCCATAGAGCATTGTGATGACACGTTCATGGAATATAGTAATGACAAGAATTCTGGAGCATTATGATGACAAGGGCCATGGAGCATTGTGGTGACATGGCCATGGAACATTGTGATGACAAGAATTCTGGAGCATTGTGATGACAAGGGCCATGGAGAATTGTGATGACACGGTCATGGAACATTGTGATGAGAAGAATTCTGGAGCATTCTGATGACTAGCGCCATAGAGCATTGTGATGACACGTTCATGGAATATAGTAATGAGAAGAATTCTGGAGCATTGTGCTGACAAGGGCCATGGAGCATTGTGATGATACGGTCATGGAACATTGTGATGACAAGAATTTTGGAGCATTATGATGACAAGGGCCATGGAGCATTGTGATGACACGGCCATGGAACATTGTGATGACAAGAATTCTGGAGCATTGTGATGACAATGGCCATGGAGCATTGTGATGACACGGTATGGAACATTGTGATGACAAGAATTCTGGAGCATTGTGATGACAAGGGCCATTGACCATTGTGATGACACGGTCATGCAACATTGTGATGAAAAGAATTCTGCAGCATTGCGATGACAAGGGCCATGGAGCATTGTGATGACACAGCCATGGAACATTGTGATGACAAGAATTCTGGAGCATTGTGATGACAATGGCCATGGAGCATTGTGATGACACGGTCATGGAACATTGTGATGAGAAGAATTCTGGAGCATTGTCATGACAAGGGCCATGGAGCATTGTGATGACACGGTCAAGGAACATTGTGATGACAAGAATTCTGGAGCATTGTGATGACAAGGGCCATGGAGCATTGTGATGACACAGTCATGGAACATTGTGATGAGAAGAATTCTGGAGCATTGTGCTGAGAAGCGCCATGGAGCATTGTGATGACACGGTCATGGAACATTGTGATGACAAGAATTCTGGAGCATTATGATGACAAGGGCCATGGAGCATTATGATGACACGGCCATGGAACATTGTGATGACAAGAATTCTGGAGCATTGTGATGACAATGGCCATGGAGCATTGTGATGACACGGTCATGGAACATTGTGATGAGAAGATTTCTGGAGCATTGTCATGACAAGGGCCAAGGAGCATTGTGATGACACGGCCATGGAACATTGTGATGACAAGAATTCTGGAGTATTGTGATGACAAGGGCCGTGGAGCATTTTGATGACACGGTCATGGAACATTGTGATGAGAAGAATTCTGGAGCATTGTGCTGACAAGGGCCATGGAGCATTGTGATGATACGGTCATGCAACATTGTGATGACAAGAATTCTGGAGCATTATGATGACAAGTGCCATGGAGCATTGTGATGACACGGCCATGGGACATTGTGATGACAAGAATTCTGGGGCATTGTGATGAGAGTGGCCATGGAGCATTTAGTTAACACGGTCATGGAACATTGTGATGAGAAGAATTCGGGAGCATTGTCATGACAAGGGCCATGGAGCATTGTGATGACACGTTCATGGAACATTGTGATGACAGGAATTCTCGAGCATTGTGCTGACAAGGGCCATGGAGCATTGTGATGACACGGTCATGGAACATTGTGATGACAAGAATTCTGGAGCATTGTGATGACAAGGGCCATGGAGCATTGTGATGACATGGTCATGGAACATTGTGATGAGAAGTATTCTGGAGCATTGTGCTGACAAGGGCCATGGAGCATTGTGATGATACGGTCATGGAACATTGTGATGACAAGAATTCTGGAGCATTGTGCTGACAAGGGCCATGGAGCATTGTGATGAGAAGAATTCTGGAGCATTGTGCTGACAAGGGACATGGAGCATTGTGATGATACGGTCATGGAACATTGTGATGAAAAGAATTCTGGAGCATTATGATGACAAGGGCCATGGAACATTGTGATGACACGGCCATGGAATATTGTGATGAGAAGAATTCTGGAGCATTGTGATGACAATGGCCATGGAGCATTGTGATGACACTGTCATGGAACTTTGTGATGACAAGAATTCTGGAGCATTCTGATGACAAGCGCCATATAGCATTGTGATGACATGTTCATGGAATATAGTAATGACAAGAATTCTGGAGCATTATGATGACAAGGGCCATGGAGCATTGTGATGACACGGCCATGGAACATTGTGATGACAAGAATTCTGGGGCATTGTGAAGACAGTGGCCATGGAGCATTTTGTTGACACGGTCATGGAACATTGTGATGAGAAGAATTCTGGAGCATTGTCATGACAAGGGCCATGGAGCATTGTGATGACACGGTCATGAAACATTGTGATGAGAAGAATTCTGGAAGATTGTGCTGACAAGCGCCATGGAGCATTGTGATGATACGGTCAAGGAATATAGTAATGACAAGAATTCTAGAGCAGTATGATGACAAGGGCCATGGAGCATTGTGATGACACGGCCATGGAACATTGTGATGACACGGTCATGGAACATTGTGATGACAAGAATTCTGGAGCATTGTGCTGACAAGGGCCATGGAGCATTGTGATGATACGGCCATGGAACATTGTGATGACAAGAATTCTGGAGCATTGTGATGACAATGGCCATGGAGCATTGTGATGACACGGTATGGAACATTGTGATGACAAGAATTCTGGAGCATTGTGATGACAAGGGCCATGGAGCATTGTGATGACACGGTCATGGAACATTGTGATGACAGGAATTCTGGAGCATTGTGCTGAAAAGGGCCATGGAGCATTGTGATGACACGGTCATGGAACATTGTGATGAGAAGAATTCTGGAGCATTATGATGACAAGTGCCATGGAGCATTGTGATGACACAGTCATGGAACATTGTCATGAGAAGAATTCTGGAGCATTGTGCTGACAAGGGCCATGGAGCACTGTGATGAGACGGTCATGGAACATTGTGATGACAAGAAATCTGGAGCATTGTGATGACAAAGGCGATGGAGCATTGTGATGAAACGGTCATGGAACATTGTGATGACAAGAAATCTGGAGAATTGTGATGACAATGGCCATGGAGCATTGTGATGACACGGCCATGGAACATTGTGATGAGAAGAATTCTGGAGCATTGTCATGACAAGGGCCATGGAGCATTTTGATGACACGGTCATGGAACATTGTGATGACAAGAATTCTTGAGCATTATGATTACAAGGGCCATGGAGCATTGTGATGACACGGTCATGGAACATTGTGATGACAAGAATTCTGGAGCATTGTGATGACAATGGCCATGGAGCATTGTGATGACACAGTCATGGAACATTGTGATGAGAAGAATTCTGGAGCATTGTCATGACAAGGGCCATGGAGCATTGTGATGACACGGTCATGGAACATTGTGATGACAAGAATTCTGGAGCATTGTGATGACAAGGGCCATGGAGCATTGTGATGACACAGTCATGGAACATTGTGATGAGAAGAATTCTGGAGCATTGTGCTGACAAGCGCCATGGAGCATTGTGATGATACGGTCATGGAACATTGTGATGACAAGAATTCTGGAGCATTGTGATGACAATGGCCATGGAGCATTGTGATGACACGGTCATGGATCATTGTAATGAGAAGAATTCTGGAGCATTGTCATGACAAGGGCCATGGAGCATTGTGATGACACGGCCGTTGAACATTGTGATGGCAAGAATTCTGGAGAATTGTGATGACAAGGTTCATGGAGAATTGTGATGACACGGCCATGGAACATTTTGATGACAAGAATTCTGGAGCATTGTGCTGACAAGGGCCATGGAGCATTGTCATGACACGGCCATGGAACATTGTGATGACAAGAATTCTGGAGAATTGTGATGACAAGGTTCATGGAGAATTGTGATGACACGGCCATGGAACATTGTGATGACAAGAATTCTGGAGCATTGTGCTGACAAGGGCCATGGAGCATTGTGATGACACGGTCATGGAACATTGTGATGACAAGAATTCTGGAGCATTCTGATGACAAAGGCGATGGAGCATTGTGATGACACGGTCATGGATCATTGTGATGAGAAGAATTCTGGAGCATTGTCATGACAAGGGCCATGGAGCATTGTGATGACACGGCCATGGAACATTGTGATGACAAGAATTCTGGAGAATTGTGATGACAACCTTCATGGAGAATTGTGATGACACGGCCATGGAACATTGTGATGACAAGAATTCTGGAGCATTCTAATGACAAGCGCCATAGAGCATTGTGATGACACGTTCATGGAATATAGTAATGACAAGAATTCTGGAGCATTATGATGACAAGGGCCATGGAGCATTGTGATGACACGGTCATGGAACATTGTGATGACAGGAATTCTGGAGCATTGTGCTGAAAAGGGCCATGGAGCATTGTGATGACACGGCCATGGAACATTGTGATGACAAGAATTCTGGAGAATTGTGATGACAACCTTCATGGAGAATTGTGATGACACGATCATGGAACATTGTGATGACAAGAATTCTGGAGCATTCTAATGACAAGCGCCATAGAGCATTGTGATGACACGTTCATGGAATATAGTAATGACAAGAATTCTGGAGCATTATGATGACAAGGGCCATGGAGCATTGTGATGACACGGCCATGGAACATTTTGATGACACGGTCATGGAATATTGTGATGACAAGTATTCTGGAGCATTGTGATGACAAGGGCCATGGAGCATTGTGATGACACGGCCATGGAACATTGTGATGACAAGTATTCTGGAGCATTGTGATGACAATGGCCATGGAGAATTGTGATGACACGGTATGGAACATTGTGATGACAAGAATTCTGGAGCATTGTGATGACAAGGGCCATGGAGCATTGTGATGACACGGTCATGGAACATTGTGATGACAGGAATTCTGGAGCATTGTGCTGAAAAGGGCCATGGAGCATTGTGATGACACGGTCATGGAACAAAGTGATGAGAAGAATTCCAGAGCATTGTGATGACAAGGGCCATGGAGCATTGTGATGACACGGTCATGGAACATTGTGATGACAAGAATTCTGGAGCATTGTGCTGATGACGGCCATGGAGCATTGTGATGACATAGTCAAGGAACATTGCGATGAAAAAGATTTCTGGAGCATTGTGATGAAAGCGCATGGAGCATTGTGATTAAAGGTGATAAGGAACATTGTGATGATATGGGCAGAGTACTCTGTGATGACAGTGGTCTTGCAGTATTGTGACGAAAAGTGTCATGGAACATTCTGCTGACAGCGATCATGGAGCTTTTTGGTAAGAGAGGCTATGGAGATTTGTGATGTCAGGCGTCATGGGGCATTGTGTTGAGAGCGGTCTTGGAGCATTGTGATGAAAAGGGTCATGGAGCACTGTGATTACAGGGCCATGGAGCATTGTGAATACAAAGGCTATGGAGCATTGAGATGACAGGTTTCATGGAGCACTGTGATGAATGTGATCTTGGATCATTGTGATGACAAGTGTCCTGGAACCTTGTGATGACACGGTTCATGGAGCATAGTGATGACAAGGACCATGGCGAATTGTGATGACATCTGTCATGGGGCATTGTGATGACAGTGGTCATCTAGAATTGCGATGAAAGGTATCATGGAGCACTGTGATATCAGGGGCCATGGAACATTGAGATGACAAAGGCCATGGAGCATTGTGATGACAAGTGTCATGGGGCATTTTGATGACATTGGCATGGAGCATTATGATGACAAGAGTTCTGGAGCATTTTGATGACAAGGGCATGGAGCATTGTGATGACAGGGCGCACGGAGCTTTGTGATGAAAAAGGCAGGGTACATTGTGATGACAGGGTTCATGGAGCATTGTGATGAAAGGGGCCACGGAGCTTTGAGATGAGAGCTGTTATGAGGCATGGTGATGACAGTGGTCATGGAGCATTGTGATGAAAGAGATCATGGAGCAATATGATAAGAGGGGCCATGGAGCATTGTGATGACAGGGGTATTGGAGCATTGTGATGGAAGTAGACATGGATCATTGTGATGACATGTGTCCTGGAACACTGTGATGACACGGTTCATCGAGTATTGTGATGACAAGGGTCATAGCGAATTGTGATGACAAGTGTCATGGGGCATTGTGATGACATTGATCATCTAGGAATTGTGATGAAAGGTATCGTGGAGCACTGTGATGACTGGGGGCATGAAGCACTGTGATGAAAATTGTCCTGGATTATTGTGATGACAGCAGTCATGGAGAATTGTGATGACAGGGATTATGCAGCATTGTGTTGACAAGGGTATGGACTATTGTGATGACAATGGTCATGGAGCAATGTGATGAAATTATTCATGGAACATCGTGATGAAAAGTGCATGGGAGAATTGTGACGATAAAGGCCATGGAGTATTGTGATGACTAGTGTCATGGAGCATTTTAATGAAAGGTTTCATTGTGCACCATGATGACAAAGGGGATGGAGAATTGTGATGAAACTGGTCCTGGAGCATTGTGATAACAAAAGCCATGGAGCATTGTGATGACAAGCATCATGGAGCATTGTGAAAAAAGGGGCCATGGGGTATTGTAATGACACTAGAGAAATATGATGAAAATGGTCAGCGAGCATAGTGATTAAAGTGGTCATTGAGAATTGTGATGAAAA
Source organism: Balaenoptera acutorostrata (assembly GCF_949987535.1). NCBI lineage: Eukaryota > Metazoa > Chordata > Mammalia > Artiodactyla > Balaenopteridae > Balaenoptera > Balaenoptera acutorostrata. The sequence continues at coordinate 1,416,284 of NW_026646025.1, read as the reverse complement.
GCGACATAGAGCATTGTGATGACAAAGGTCATGGAGAACTGTGATGACCAGGGTCATGTAGCATTGTGATGACACGGTCATGGAACATTGTGATGACAAGAATTCTGGAGCATTGTGCTGACAAGGGCCATGGAGCATTGTGATGACACGGTCATGGAACATTGTGATGACAAGAATTCTGGAGCATTGTGCTGACAAGGGCCATGGAGCATTGTGATGACACGGTCATGGAACATTGTGATGACAAGAATTCTGGAGCATTCTGATGACAAAGGCGATGGAGCATTGTGATGACACGGTCATAGAACATTGTGATGACAAGAATTCTGGAGCATTCTGATGACAAGCGCCATAGAGCATTGTGATGACACGTTCATGGAATATAGTAATGACAAGAATTCTGGAGCATTATGATGACAAGGGCCATGGAGCATTGTGGTGACACGGCCATGGAACATTGTGATGACAAGAATTCTGGAGCATTGTGATGACAAGGGCCATGGAGCATTGTGATGACACGGCCATGGAACATTGTGATGAGAAGAATTCTGGAGCATTGTGATTACAAGGGCCGTGGAGCATTGTGATGACACGGTCATGGAACATTGTGATGAGAAGAATTCTGGAGCATTGTGCTGACAAGGGCCATGGAGCATTGTGATGATACGGTCATGGAACATTGTGATGACAAGAATTCTGGAGCATTATGATGACAAGGGCCATGGAACATTGTGACGACACGGCCATGGAACATTGTGATGACAAGAAATCTGGAGCATTGTGATGACATTGGCCATGGAGCATTGTGATGACACGGTCATGGAACATTGTGATGAGAAGAATTCTGGAGCATTGTGCTGACAAGGGCCATGGAGCATTGTGATGATACGGTCATGGAACATTGTGATGACAAGAATTCTGGAGCATTATAATGACAAGGGCCATGGAGCATTGTGATGAGACGGCCATGGAACATTGTGATGACAAGAATTCTGGAGCATTGTGATGACAATGGCCATGGAGCATTGTGATGACACGGTCATGGAACATTGTGATGAGAAGAATTCTGGAGCATTGTCATGACAAGGGCCAAGGAGCAATGTGATGACACGGTCATGGAACATTGTGATGACAAGAATTCTGGAGCATTATGATGAGAAGGTCCATGGAGCATTGTGATGACACGGCCATGGAACATTGTGATGACAAGAATTCTGGAGCATTGTGATGACAATGGCCATGGAGCTTTGTGATGACACGGTCATGGAACATTGTGATGAGAAGAATTCTGGAGCATTGTCATGACAAGGGCCATGGAGCATTGTGATGACACGGCCATGGAACATTGTGATGACAAGAATTCTGGAGCATTCTGATGACAAGCGCCATAGAGCATTGTGATGACACGTTCATGGAATATAGTAGTGATAAGAATTCTGGAGCATTATGATGACAAGGGCCATGGAGCATTGTGATGACACGGCCATGGAACATTGTGATGACAAGAATTCTGGGGCATTGTGATGACAGTGGCCATGGAGCATTTTGTTGACACGGTCATGGATCATTGTGATGAGAAGAATTCTGGAGCATTGTCATGACAAGGGCCATGGAGCATTGTGATGACACGGCCATGGAACATTGTGATGACAAGAATTCTGGAGCATTGTGATGACAATGGCCATGGAGCTTTGTGATGACACGGTCATGGAACATTGTGATGACAAGAATTCTGGAGCATTGTGCTGACAAGGGCCATGGAGCATTGTGATGACACAGTCATGGAACATTGTGATGACAAGAATTCTGGAGCATTCTGATGACAAGCGCCATAGAGCATTGTGATGACACGTTCATGGAATATAGTAATGACAAGAATTCTGGAGCATTATGATGACAAGGGCCATGGAGCATTGTGATGACACGGCCATGGAACATTGTGATGACAAGAATTCTGGGGCATTGTGATGACAGTGGCCATGGAGCATTTTGTTGACACGGTCATGGATCATTGTGATGAGAAGAATTCTGGAGCATTGTCATGACAAGGGCCATGGAGCATTGTGATGACACGGTCATGGAACATTGTGATGAGAAGAATTCTGGAGCATTGTGCTGACAAGGGCCATGGAGCATTGTGATGATACGGTCATGGAACATGGTGATGACAATAATTCTGGGGCATTATGATGACAAGGGCCATGGAGAATTTGTGATGACACGTCCATGGAACATTGTGATGACAAGAATTCTGGAGCATTTTGATGACAATGGCCATGGAGCATTGTGATGACACGGTCATGGAACATTGTGATGAGAAGAATTCTGGAGCATTGTCATGACAAGGGACATGGAGCATTGTGATGACACAGTCATGGAACATTGTGGTGACAAGAATTCTGGAGCATTGTGATGACAAGGGCCATGGAGCATTGTGATGACACGGTCATGGAACATTGTGATGACAAGAATTCTGGAGCATTCTGATGACAAAGGCGATGGAGCATTGTGATGACACGGTCATGGAACATTGTGATGACAAGAATGCTGGAGCATTCTGATGACAAGCGCCATAGAGCATTGTGATGACACGTTCATGGAATATAGTAATGACAAGAATTCTGGAGCAGTATGATGACAAGGGCCATGGAGCATTGTGATGACACGGCCATGGAACATTGTGATGACACGGTCATGGAACATTGTGATGACAAGAATTCTGGAGCATTTTGCTGATTAGGGCCATGGACCATTGTGATGACATGGTCATGGAACATTGTGATGACAATAATTCTGGAGCATTGTGATGACAATGGCCATGGAGCCTTGTGATGACACGGTATGGAACATTGTGATGTCAAGAATTCTGGAGCATTGAGATGATAAGGGCCATGGAGCATTGTGATGACACGGTCATGGAACATTTTGATGACAGGAATTCTGGAGCATTGTGCTGAAAAGGGCCATGGAGCATTGTGATGACACGGTCATGGAACAATGTGATGAGAAGAATTCCGGAGCATTGTGATGACAAGGGCCATGGAGCATTGTGATGACACGGCCATGGAACATTGTGATGACAAGAATTCTGGAGCATTGTGATGACAATGGCCATGGAGCATTGTGATGACACGGTCATGGAACATTGTGATGAGAAGAATTCTGGAGCATTGTCATGACAAGGGACATGGAGCATTGTGATGACACGGTCATGGAACATTGTGATGACAAGAATTCTGGAGCATTGTGATGACAAGGCCCATGGAGAATTGTGATGACACAGTCATGGAACATTGTGATGAGAAGAATTCTGGAAGATTGTGCTGACAAGCGCCATGGAGCATTGTGATGATACGGTCATGGAACATTGTGATGACAAGAATTCTGGAGCATTCTGATGACAAGCGCCATAGAGCATTGTGATGACACGTTCATGGAATATAGTAATGACAAGAATTCTGGAGCATTATGATGACAAGGGCAATGGAGCATTGTGATGACACGGCCATGGAACATTTTGATGACACGGTCATGGAATATTGTGATGACAAGTATTCTGGAGCATTGTGATGACAAGGGCCATGGAGCATTGTGATGACACGGCCATGGAACACTGTGATGACAAGTATTCTGGAGCATTGTGATGACAATGGCCATGGAGCATTGTGATGACACGGTATGGAACATTGTGATGACAAGAATTCTGGAGCATTGTGATGACAAGGGCCATGGAGCATTGTGATGACACGGTCATGGAACATTGTGATGACAGGAATTCTGGAGCATTGTGCTGAAAAGGGCCATGGAGCATTGTGATGACACGGTCATGGAACAATGTGATGAGAAGAATTCCAGAGCATTGTGATGACAAGGGCCATGGAGCATTGTGATGACACGGTCATGGAACATTGTGATGAAAAGAATTCTGGAGCATTGTGCTGATGACGGCCATGGAGCATTGTGATGACATAGTCAAGGAACATTGCGATGAAAAAGATTTCTGGAGCATTGTGATGAAAGGGCATGGAGCATTGTGATTAAAGGTGACAAGGAGTATTGTGATGATATGGGCAGAGAACTCTGTGATGACAGTGGTCTTGCAGTATTGTGACGAAAAGTGTCATGGAACATTCTGCTGACAGCGATCATGTAGCTTTTTGGTAAGAGAGGCTATGGAGATTTGTGATGTCAGGCGTCATGGGGCATTGTGTTGAGAGCGGTCTTGGAGCATTGTGATGAAAAGGGTCATGGAGCACTGTGATTACAGGGGCCATGGAGCATTGTGAATACAAAGGCTATGGAGCATTGAGATGACAGGTTTCATGGAGCACTGTGATGAATGTGATCTTGGATCATTGTGATGACAAGTGTCCTGGAACCTTGTGATGACACGGTTCATGGAGCATAGTGATGACAAGGACCATGGCGAATTGTGATGACATCTGTCATGGGGCATTGTGATGACAGGGGTCATCTAGAATTGCGATGAAAGGTATCATGGAGCACTGTGATGACAGGGGCCATGGAACATTGAGATGACAAAGGCCATGGAGCATTGTAATGACAAGTGTCATGGGGCATTTTGATGACATTGGCATGGAGCATTATGATGACAAGAGTTCTGGAGCATTTTGATGACAAGGGCATGGAGCATTGTGATGACAGGCATCATGGAGCATTGTGAAAAAAGGGGCCATGGGGTATTGTAATGACACTAGAGAAATATGATGAAAATGTTCAGCGAGTATAGTGATTAAAGTGGTCATTGAGAATTGTGATGAAAAGCGACATAGAGCATTGTGATGACAAAGGTCATGGAGAACTGTGATGACCAGGGTCATGTAGCATTGTGATGACACGGTCATGGAACATTGTGATGACAAGAATTCTGGAGCATTGTGCTGACAAGGGCCATGGAGCATTGTGATGACACGGTCATGGAACATTGTGATGACAAGAATTCTGGAGCATTCTGATGACAAAGGCGATGGAGCATTGTGATGACACGGTCATGGAACATTGTGATGACAAGAATTCTAGAGCATTCTGATGAGAAGCGCCATAGAGCATTGTGATGACACGTTCATGGAATATAGTAATGACAAGAATTCTGGAGCATTATGATGACAAGGGCCATGGAGCATTGTGGTGACACGGCCATGGAACATTGTGATGACAAGAATTCTGGAGCATTGTGATGACAAGGGCCATGGAGCATTGTGATGACACGGTCATGGAACAATGTGATGAGAAGAATTCTGGAGCATTGTCATGACAAGGGCCATGGAGCATTGTGATGACACGGTCATGGAACATTGTGATAAGAAGAATTCTGGAGCATTATGATGACAAGGGCCATGGAGCATTGTGATGACACGGCCATGGAACATTGTGATGAGAAGAATTCTGGAGCACTGTGATGACAATGGCCACGGAGCATTGTGATGACACGGTCATGGAACATTGTGATGAGAAGAATTCTGGAGCATTGTCATGACAAGGGCCATGGAGCATTTTGATGACACGGTCATGGAACATTGTAATGACAAGAATTCTATAGCATTGTGATGACAAGGGCCGTGGAGCATTGTGATGACACGGTCATGGAACATTGTGATGAGAAGAATTCTGGAGCATTGTGCTGACAAGGGCCATGGAGCATTGTGATGATACGGTCATGGAACATTGTGATGACAAGAATTCTGGAGCATTATGATGACAAGGGCCATGGAACATTGTGACGACACGTCCATGGAACATAGTGATGACAAGAATTCTGGAGCATTGTGATGACATTGGCCATGGAGCATTGTGATGACACGGTCATGGAACATTGTGATGAGAAGAACTCTGGAGCATTGTGCTGACAAGGGCCATGGAGCATTGTGATGATACGGTCATGGAACATTGTGATGACAAGAATTCTGGAGCATTATGATGACAAGTGCCATGGAACATTGTGATGACACGGCCATGGAACATTGTGATGACAAGAATTCTGGAGCGTTGTGATGACAATGGCCATGGAGCATTGTGATGACACGGTCATGGAACATTGTGATGAGAAGAATTCTGGAGCATTGTCATGACAAGGGCCATGGAGCAATGTGATGACACGGTCATGGAACATTGTGATGACAAGAATTCTGGAGCATTATGATGACAAGGTCCATGGAGCATTGTGATGACACGGCCATGGAACATTGTTATGACAAGAATTCTGGAGCATTGTGATGACAATGGCCATGGAGCATTGTGATGACACGGTCATGGAACATTGTGATGAGAAGAATTCTGGAGCATTGTCATGACAAGGGCCATGGAGCATTGTGATGACACGGCCATGGAACATTGTGATGACAAGAATTCTGGAGCATGCTGATGACAAGCGCCATAGAGCATTGTGATGACACGTTCATGGAATATAGTAATGACAAGAATTCTGGAGCATTATGATGACAAGGGCCATGGAGCATTGTGATGACACGGCCATGGAACATTGTGATGACAAGAATTCTGGGGCATTGTGATGACAGTGGCCATGGAGCATTTTGTTGACACGGTCATGGATCATTGTGATGAGAAGAATTCTGGAGTATTGTCATGACAAGGGCCATGGAGCATTGTGATGACACGGTCATGGAACATTGTGATGACAAGAATTCTGGAGCATTGTGCTGACAAGGGCCATGGAGCATTGTGATGACACGGTCATGGAACATTGTGATGACAAGAATTCTGGAGCATTGTGATGACAAGGGCCATGGAGCATTGAGATGACACGGTCATGGAACTTTGTGATGAGAAGAATTCTGGAGCATTGTGCTGACAAGCTCCATGGAGCATTGTGATGATACGGTCATGGAACATGGTGATGACAATAATTCTGGGGCATTATGATGACAAGGGCCATGGAGCATTGTGATGACACGGCCATGGAACATTGTGATGACAAGAATTCTGGAGCATTGTGATGACAATGGCCATGGAGCATTGTGATGACACGGCCATGGAACATTGTGATGACAAGAATTCTGGAGCATTCTGATGACAAAGGCGATGGAGCATTGTGATGACACGGTCATGGAACATTGTGATGACAAGAATGCTGGAGCATTCTGATGACAAGCGCCATAGAGCATTGTGATGACACGTTCATGGAATATAGTAATGACAAGAATTCTGGAGCAGTATGATGACAAGGGCCATGGAGCATTGTGATGACACGGCCATGGAACATTGTGATGACACGGTCATGGAACATTGTGATGACAAGAATTCTGGAGCATTGTGCTGACTAGGGCCATGGACCATTGTGATGACATGGTCATGGAACATTGTGATGACAATAATTCTGGAGCATTGTGATGACAATGGCCATGGAGCATTGTGATGACACGGTATGGAACATTGTGATGTCAAGAATTCTGGAGCATTGAGATGATAAGGGCCATGGAGCATTGTGATGACACGGTCATGGAACATTTTGATGACAGGAATTCTGGAGCATTGTGCTGAAAAGGGCCATGGAGCATTGTGATGACACGGTCATGGAACAATGTGATGAGAAGAATTCCGGAGCATTGTGATGAAAAGGGCCATGGAGCATTGTGATGACACGGCCATGGAACATTGTGATGACAAGAATTCTGGAGCATTGTGATGACAATGGCCATGGAGCATTGTGATGACACGGTCATGGAACATTGTGATGAGAAGAATTCTGGAGCATTGTCATGACAAGGGACATGGAGCATTGTGATGACACGGTCATGGAACATTGTGATGACAAGAATTCTGGAGCATTGTGATGACAAGGGCCATGGAGAAATGTGATCACACAGTCATGGAACATTGTGATGAGAAGAATTCTGGAAGATTGTGCTGACAAGCGCCATGGAGCATTGTGATGATACGGTCATGGAACATTGTGATGACAAGAATTCTGGAGCATTCTGATGACAAGCGCCATAGAGCATTGTGATGACACGTTCATGGAATATAGTAATGACAAGAATTCTGGAGCAGTATGATGACAAGGGCCATGGAGCATTGTGATGACACGGCCATGGAACATTGTAATGACACGGTCATGGAACATTTTGATGACAAGAATTCTGGAGCATTGTGATGACAAGGGCCATGGAGCATTGTGATGACACGGTATGGAACATTGTGATGACAAGAATTCTGGAGCATTGTGATGACAAGGGCCATGGAGCATTGTGATGACACGGTCATGGAACATTGTGATGACAGGAATTCTGGAGCATTGTGCTGAAAAGGGCCATGGAGCATTGTGATGACACGGCCATGGAACATTGTGATGACAAGAATTCTGGAGCATTGTGCTGACAAGGGCCATGGAGCATTGTGATGACACGGTCATGGAACATTGTGATGACAAGAATTCTGGAGCATTGTGGTGAAAGGGTATGGACCATTGTGATTAAAGGTGACAAGGAACTTTGTGATGATATGGGCAGAAAACCCTGTGATGAGACAGGACATGGAGTATTGTGACGAAAACTGTCATGGAACATTGTGCTGACAGGGATCATGGAGCTCTTTGGTAAGCGAGGCCCTGGAGATTTGTGATGGCAGGCATCATGGGGCATTGTGTTGACAGCGCTCTTGGAGCATTGTGATGAAAGGCGTCATGGAGCATTGTGATTACTGGGTCCATGGAGCAATGTGAATTCAAAGGCTATGGAGCATTGAGATGACAGGTTTCATGGAGCACTGTGATGAATGTGATCTTGGATCATTGTGATGACAAGTGTCCTGGAACCTTGTGATGACACGGTTCATGGAGCATTGTGATGACAAGGACCATGGCAAATTGTGATGACATCTGTCATGGGGCATTGTGATGACAGTGGTCATCTAGATTTGCGATGAAAGGTATCATGGAGCACTGTGATAACAGGGGCCATGGAACATTGTGATGACAAAGGCCATGGAGCATTGTGATGACAAGTGTCATGGGGCATTTTGATGACATTGACATGGAGCATTATGATGACAAGAGTTCTGGAGCATGTTGATGACAAGGGCATGGAGCATTGTGATGACAGGGCCCACGGAGCTTTGTGATGAAAAGGGCAGGGTACATTGTGATGACAGGGTTCATGGAGCATTGTGATGAAAGGGGCCATGGAGCATTGAGATGAGAGCCGTTATGAGGCATGGTGATGACAGTGGTCATGGAGCATTGTGATGAAAGCGATCATGGAGCAATATGATAACAGGGGCCATGGAGCATTGTGATGACAGGGGTATTGCAGCATTGTGATGGAAGTAGACATGGATCATTGTGATGACATGTGTCCTGGAACACTGTGATGACACGGTTCATCGAGTATTGTGATGACAAGGGTCATAGCGAATTGTGATGACAAGTGTCATGGGGCATTGTGATGACATTGATCATCTAGGAATTGTGATGAAAGGTATCGTGGAGCACTGTGATGACTGGGGGCATGAAGCACTGTGATGAAAATTTTCCTGGATTATTGTGATGACAGCAGTCATCGAGAATTGTGATGACAGGGATTATGCAGCATTGTGTTGACAAGGGTATGGACTATTGTGATGACAATGGTCATGGAGCAATGTGATGAAAGTATTCATGGAACATCGTGATGTAAAGTGCATGGGAGCATTGTGACGATAAGGGCCATGGAGTATTGTGATGACTAGTGTCATGGAGCATTTTAATGAAAGGTTTCATTGTGCACCATGATGACAAAGGGGATGGAGAATTGTGATGAAACTGGTCCTGGAGCATTGTGATAACAAAAGCCATGGAGCATTGTGATGACAGGCATCATGGAGCATTGTGAAGAAAGGGGCCATGGGGTATTGTAATGACACTAGAGAAATATGATGAAAATGGTCAGCGAGCATAGTGATTAAAGTGGTCATTGAGAATTGTGATGAAAAGCGACATAGAGCATTGTGATGACAAAGGTCATGGAGAACTGTGATGACCAGGGTCATGTAGCATTGTGATGACACGGTCATGGAACATTGTGATGACAAGAATTCTGGAGCATTGTGCTGACTAGGGCCATGGACCATTGTGATGACATGGTCATGGAACATTGTGATGACAATAATTCTGGGGCATTGTGATGACAAGTGTCATGGAGCATTGTGATGACACGGTCATGGAACATTGTGATGACAAGAATTCTGCAGCATTGCGATGACAAGTGCCATGAAGCATTGTGATGACACGGTCATGGAACATTGTCATGAGAAGAATTCTGGAGCATTGTGCTGACAAGGGCCATGGAGCATTGTGATGACAGGGCCATGGAACATTGTGATGACAAGAATTCGGGAGCATTGTGATGACAATGGCCATGGAGCATTGTGATGACACGGTCATGGAGCATTATGATGACAAGGGCGATGGAGCATTGTGATGGCAGGGCCATGGAACATTGGGATGACAAGAATTCGGGAGCATTGTGATGACAATGGCCATGGAGCATTGTGATGACACCTTCATGGAGCATTGTGATGAGAAGAATTCTGGAGCATTGTCATGACAAGGGCCATGGAGCATTGTGATGACACGGTCATGGAACATTGTGATGACAAGAATTCTGGAGCATTGTGATGACAAGGGCCATGGAGCATGGTGATGACACGGTCATGGAACATTGTGATGACAAGAATTCTGGAGCATTGTGCTGACAAGGGCCATGGAGCATTGTGATGACACGGTCATGGAACATTGTGATGACAAGAATTCTGGAGCATTCTGATGAAAAAGGCGATGGAGCATTGTGATGACACGGTCATGGATCATTGTGATGACAAGATTTCTGGAGCATTGTGGTGAAAGGGTATCGAGCATTGTGATTAAAGTTGACAAGGAACATTGTGATGATATGGGCAGAGAACTCTGTGATGAGAAAGAACATGGAGTATTGTGACGAAAACTGTCATGGAACATTGTGCTGACAGGGATCATGGAGCTCTTTGGTAAGAGAGGCCCTGGAGATTTGTGATGGCAGGCATCATGGGGCATTGTGTTGACAGCGGTCTTGGAGCATTGTGATGAAAGGCGTCATGGAGCATTGTGATTACAGGGGCCATGGAGCATTGTGAATTCAAAGGCTATGGAGCATTGAGATGACAGGTTTCATGGAGCACTGTGATGAATGTGATCTTGGATCATTGTGATGACAAGTGTCCTGGAACCTTGTGATGACACGTTTCATGGAGCATTGTGATGACAAGGACCATGGCAAATTGTGATGACATCTGTCATGGGGCATTGTGATGACAGTGGTCATCAAGATTTTTGATGAAAGGTATCATGGAGCACTGTGATAACAGGGGCCATGGAACATTGTGATGACAAAGGCCATGGAGCATTGTGATGACAAGTGTCATGGGGCATTTTGATGACATTGGCATGGAGCATTATGATGACAAGAGTTCTGGAGCATGTTGATGACAAGGGCATGGAGCATTGTGATGACAGGGCCCACCGAGCTTTGTGATGAAAAGGGCAGGGTATATTGTGATGACAGGGTTCATGGAGCATTGTGATGAAAGGGGGCCATGGAGCATTGAGATGAGAGCCGTTATGAGGCATGGTGATGACAGTGGTCATGGAGCATTGTGATGAAAGAGATCATGGAGCAATATGATAACAGGGGCCATGGAGCATTGTGATGACAGGGGTATTGCAGCATTGTGATGGAAGTAGACATGGATCATTGTGATGACATGTGTCCTGGAACACTGTGATGACACGGTTCATCGAGTACTGTGATGACAAGGGTCATAGCGAATTGTGATGACAAGTGTCATGGGGCATTGTGATGACATTGATCATCTAGTAATTGTGATGAAAGGTATCGTGGAGCACTGTGATGACTGGGGGCATGAAGCACTGTGATGAAAATTGTCCTGGATTATTGTGATGACAGCAGTCATGGCGAATTGTGATGACAGGGATTATGCAGCATTGTGTTGACAAGGGTATGGACTATTGTGATGACAATGGTCATGGAGCAATGTGATGAAAGTATTCATGGAACATCGTGATGAAAAGTGCATGGGAGCATTGTGACGATAAAGGCCATGGAGTATTGTGATGACTAGTGTCATGGAGCATTTTAATGAAAGGTTTCATTGTGCACCATGATGACAAAGGGGATGGAGAATTGTGATGAAACTGGTCCTGGAGCATTGTGATAATAAAAGCCATGGAGCATTGTGATGACAGGCATCATGGAGCATTGTGAAGAAAGGGGCCATGGGGTATTGTAATGACACTAGAGAAATATGATGAAAATGGTCAGCGAGCATAGTGATTAAAGTGGTCATTGAGAATTGTGATGAAAAGCGACATACAGCATTGTGATGACAAAGGTCATGGAGAACTGTGATGACCAGGGTCATGTAGCATTGTGATGACACGGCCATGCAACATTGTGATGACAAGAATTCTGGAGCATTATGATGACAAGGGCCATGGAGCATTGTGATGACACGGCCATGGAACATTGTGATGACAAGAATTCTGGAGCATTGTGATGACAATGGCCATGGAGCATTGTGATGACACGGTCATGGAACATTGTGATGACAAGAATTCTGGAGCATTGTGGTGAAAGGGTATGGAGCATTGTGATTAAAGGTGACAAGGAACATTGTGATGATATGGGATGAGAATTCTGTGATGAGACAGGACATGGAGTATTGTGACGAAAACTGTCATGGAACATTGGGCTGACAGGGATCATGGAGCTCTTAGGTAAGAGAGGCCCTGGAGATTTGTGATGGCAGGCATCATGGGGCATTGTGTTGACACCGGTCTTGGAGCATTGTGATGAAAGGCGTCATGGAGCATTGTGATTACAGGGGCCATGGAGCATTGTGAATTCAAAGGCTATGGAGCATTGAGATGACAGGTTTCATGGAGCACTGTGATGAATGTGATCTTGGATCATTGTGATGACAAGTGTCCTGGAACCTTGTGATGACACGGTTCATGGAGCATTGTGATGACAAGGACCATGGCGAATTGTGATGACATCTGTCATGGGGCATTGTGATGACAGTGGTCATCTAGATTTGCGATGAAAGGTATCATGGAGCACTGTGATGACCGGGGCCATGGAACATTGTGATGACAAAGGCCATGGAGCATTGTGATGACAAGTGTCATGGGGCATTGTGATGACATTGGCATGGAGCATTATGATGACAAGAGTTCTGGAGCATGTTGATGACAAGGGCATAGAGCATTGTGATGACAGGGCCCACGGAGCTTTGTGATGAAAAGGGCAGGGTATATTGTGATGACAGGGTTCATGGAGCATTGTGATGAAAGGGGCCATGGAGCATTGAGATGAGAGCCGTTATGAGGCATGGTGATGACAGTGATCATGGAGCATTGTGATGAAAGAGATCATGGAGCAATATGATAACAGGGGCCATGGAGCTTTGTGATGACAGGGGTATTGGAGCATTGTGATGGAAGTAGACATGGATCATTGTGATGACATGTGTTCTGGAACACTGTGATGACACGGTTCATCGAGTATTGTGATGACAAGGGTCAGAGTGAATTGTGATTACAAGTGTCATGGGGCATTGTGATGACATTGATCATCTAGGAATTGTGATGAAATGTATCGTGGAGCACTGTGATGACTGGGGGCATGAAGCACTGTGATGAAAATTGTCCTGGATTATTGTGATGACAGCAGTCATGGAGAATTGTGATGACAGGGATTATGCAGCATTGTGTTGACAAGGGTATGGACTATTGTGATGACAATGGTCATGGAGCAATGTGATGACAGTATTGATGGAACATCGTGATGAAAAGTGCATGGGAGCATTGTGACGATAAAGGCCATGGAGTATTGTGATGACTAGTGTCATGGAGCATTTTAATGAAAGGTTTCATTGTGCACCATGATGACAAAGGGGATGGAGAATTGTGATGAAACTGGTCCTGGAGCATTGTGATAACAAAAGCCATGGAGCATTGTGATGACAGGCATCATGGAGCATTGTGAAGAAAGGGGCCATGGGGTATTGTAATGACACTAGAGAAATATGATGAAAATGGTCAGCGAGCATAGTGATTAAAGTGGTCATTGAGAATTGTGATGAAAAGCGATATAGAGCATTGTGATGACAAAGGTCATGGAGAACTGTGATGACCAGGGTCATGTAGCATTGTGATGACACGGTCATGGAACATTGTGATGACAAGAATTCTGGAGCATTGTGCTGACTAGGGCCATGGAACATTGTGATGACATGGTCATGGAACATTGTGATGACAAGAATTCTGGAGCATTCTGATGACAAAGGCGATGGAGCATTGTGATGACACGGTCATGGAACATTGTGATGACAAGAATTCTGCAGCATTGCGATGACAAGGGCCATGGAGCATTGTGATGACACGGTCATGTAACATTGTGATGACAAGAATTCTGGAGCATTGCGATGACAATGGCCATTGAGCATTGTGATGACATGGTCATGGAACATTGTGATGACAAGAATTCGGGAGCATTGTGATGACAATGGCCATGGAGCATTGTGATGACACGATCATGGACCATTGTGATGAGAAGAATTCTGGAGCATTGTCATGACAAGGGCCATGGAGCATTGTGATGACACGGTCATGGAACATTGTGATGACAAGAATTCTGGACCATTGTGATGACAAGGGCCATGGAGCATTGTGATGACACGGTCATGGAACATTGTGATGACAAGAATTCTGGAGCATTGTGCTGACAAGGGCCATGGAGCATTGTGATGACACGGTCATGGAACATTGTGATGACAAGAATTCTGGAGCATTCTGATGACAAAGGCGATGGAGCATTGTGATGACACGGTCATGGAACATTGTGATGACAAGAATTCTGGAGCATTGTGCTGACAAGGGCCATGGAGCATTGTTGTGACACGTTCATGGAACATTGTGATGACAAGAATTCTGGAGCATTATGATGACAAGGGCCATGGAGCATTGTGATGACACGGCCATGGAGCATTTTGATGACACGGTCATGGAACATTGTGATGAGAAAAATTCTGGAGCATTGTCATGAGAAGGGCCATGGAGCATTGTGATGACACGGTCATGGAACATTGTGATGACAAGAATTCTGGAGCATTGTGATGACAAGGGCCATGGAGCATTGTGATGACACGGTCATGGAACATTGTGATGATAAGAATTCTGGAGCATTGTGGTGAAGGAGTATGGAGCATTGTGATTAAAGGTGACAAGGAACATTGTGATGATAAGGGCAGAGAATTCTGTGATGAGACAGGACATAGAGTATTGTGACGAAAACTGTCATGGAACATTGTGCTGACAGGGATCATGGAGCTCTTTGGTAAGAGAGGCCCTGGAGATTTGTGATGGCAGGCATCATGGGGCATTGTGTTGACACCAGTCTTGGAGCATTGTGATGAAAGGCGTCATGGAGCATTGTGATGACACGGTCATGGAACATTGTGATGACAAGAATTCTGGAGCATTGTGCTGACAAGGGCCATGGAGCATTGTGATGACACGGTCATGGAACATTGTGATGACAAGAATTCTGGAGCATTGTGCTGACAAGGGCCATGGAGCATTGTGATGACATGTTCATGGAACATTGTGATGAAAAGAATTCTGGAGCATTATAATGACTAGGGCCATGGAGCATTGTGATGACACGGCCATGGAACACTGTGATGACAAGAATTCTGGAGCATTGTGATGACAGTGCCCATGGAGCATTTTGATGACACGGTCATGGAACATTGTGATGAGAAAAATTCTGGAGCATTGTCATGAGAAGGGCCATGGACTATTGTGATGACACGGTCATGGAACATTGTGATTACAAGAATTCTGGAACATTGTGATGACAAGCGCCATGGAGCATTGTGATGACACGGTCATGGAACATTGTGATGACAAGAATTCTGGAGCATTGTGGTGAAAGGCTATGGAGCATTGTGATTAAAGGTGACAAGGAACATTGTGATGATATGGGCAGAGAACTCTGTGGTGAGACAGGACATGGAGTATTGTGACGAAAACTGTCATGGAACATTGTGCTGACAGGGATCATGGAGCTCTTTGGTAAGAGAGGCCCTGGAGATTTGTGATGGCAGGCATCATGGGGCATTGTGTTGACACCGGACTTGGAGCATTGTGATGAAAGGCGTCATGGAGCATTGTGATTACAGGGGCCATGGAGCATGTGAATTCAAAGGCTATGGAGCATTGAGATGACAGGTTTCATGGAGCACTGTGATGAATGTGATCTTGGATCATTGTGATGACAAGTGTCCTGGAACCTTGTGATGACACGA
Organism: Balaenoptera acutorostrata; assembly: GCF_949987535.1. Classification (NCBI taxonomy): domain Eukaryota; kingdom Metazoa; phylum Chordata; class Mammalia; order Artiodactyla; family Balaenopteridae; genus Balaenoptera; species Balaenoptera acutorostrata. The sequence goes on along the minus strand of NW_026646025.1, from coordinate 1,399,904 downwards.
TTCATGGAGCATTGTGATGACAATGGCCATGGAGCATTGTGATGACACGGTCATGGAACATTGTGATGAGAAGAATTCTGGAGCATTGTCATGACAAGGGCCATGGAGCATTGTGATGACATGGCCATGGAACATTGTGATGACAAGAATTCTGGAGAATTGTGATGACAAGGTTCATGGAGAATTGTGATGACATGGCCATGGAACATTGTGATGACCAGAATTCTGGAGCATTGTGCTGACAACGGCCATGGAGCATTGTGATGACACGGTCATGGAACATTGTGATGACAAGAATTCTGGAGCATTCTGATGACTAAGGCGATGGAGCATTGTGATGACACGGTCATGGAACATTGTGATGACAAGAATTCTGGAGCATTCTGATGACAAGTGCCATAGAGCATTGTGAAGACACATTCATGGAATATAGTAATGACAAGAATTCTGGAGCATTATGATGACAAGGGCCATGGAGCATTGTGATGACACGGCCATTGAACATTGTGATGACACGGTCATGGAACATTGTGATGACAAGAATTCTGGAGCATTATGATGAGAAGGGCCATGGAGCATTGTGATGACACGGCCATGGAACATTGTGATGACAAGAATTCTGGAGCATTGTGATGACAATGGCCATGGAGCATTGTGATGACACGGTATGGAACATTGTGATGACAAGAATTCTGGCGCATTGTGATGACAAAGGCCATGGAGCATTGTGATGACATGGTCATGGAACATTGTGATGACCGGAATTCTGGAGCATTGTGCTGACAACGGCCATGGAGCATTGTGATGACACGGTCATGGAACATTGTGATGACAAGAATTCTGGAGCATTCTGATGACTAAGGCGATGGAGCATTGTGATGACACGGTCATGGAACATTGTGATGACAAGAATTCTGGAGCATTCTGATGACAAGTGCCATAGAGCATTGTGAAGACACATTCATGGAATATAGTAATGACAAGAATTCTGGAGCATTATGATGACAAGGGCCATGGAGCATTGTGATGACACGGCCATTGAACATTGTGATGACACGGTCATGGAACATTGTGATGACAAGAATTCTGGAGCATTGTGCTGACAAGGGCCATGGAGCATTGTGATGATACGGTCATGGAACATTGTGATGACAAGAATTCTGGAGCATTATGATGAGAAGGGCCATGGAGCATTGTGATGACACGGCCATGGAACATTGTGATGACAAGAATTCTGGAGCATTGTGATGACAATGGCCATGGAGCATTGTGATGACACGGTATGGAACATTGTGATGACAAGAATTCTGGCGCATTGTGATGACAAAGGCCATGGAGCATTGTGATGACATGGTCATGGAACATTGTGATGACCGGAATTCTGGAGCATTGTGCTGAAAAGGGCCATGGAGCATTGTGATGACACGGTCATGGAACAATGTGATGAGAAGAATTCCGGAGCATTGTGATGACAAGGGCCATGGAGCATTGTGATGACACGGTCATGGAACATTGTGATGACAAGAATTCTGGAGCATTGTGCTGATGACGGCCATGGAGCATTGTGATGACACAGTCAAGGAACATTGCGATGAAAAAGATTTCTGGAGCATTGTGATGAAAGGGCATGGAGCATTGTGATTAAAGGTGACAAGGAACATTGTGATGATATGGGCAGAGAACTCTGTGATGACAGTGGCCTTGCAGTATTGTGACGAAAAGTGTCATGGAACATTCTGCTGACAGCGATCATGGAGCTTTTTGGTAAGAGAGGCTATGGAGATTTGTGATGTCAGGCGTCATGGGGCATTGTGTTGAGAGCGGTCTTGGAGCATTGTGATGAAAAGGGTCATGGAGCACTGTGATTACAGGGGCCATGGAGCATTGTGAATACAAAGGCTATGGAGCATTGAGATGACAGGTTTCATGGAGCACTGTGATGAATGTGATCTTGGATCATTGTGATGACAAGTGTCCTGGAACCTTGTGATGACACGGTTCATGGAGCATTGTGATGACAAAGACCATGGCGAATTGTGATGACATCTGTCATGGGGCATTGTGATGACAGTGGTCATCTAGATTTGCGATGAAAGGTATCATGGAGCACTGTGATAACAGGGGCCATGGAACAATGTGATGACAAAGGCCATGGAGCATTGTGATGACAAGTGTCATGGGGCATTTTGATGACATTGGCATGGAGCATTATGATGACAAGAGTTCTGGAGCATTTTGATGACAAGGGCATGGAGCATTGTGATGACAGGGCCCACGGAGCTTTGTGATGAAAAGGGCAGGGTACATTGTGATGACAAGAATTCTGGAGCATTGTGATGACAATGGCCATGGAGCATTGTGATGACACAGTCATGGAACATTGTGATGAGAAGAATTCTGGAGCATTGTCATGACAAGGGCCATGGAGCATTGTGATGACACGGTCATGGAACATTGTGATGACAAGAATTCTGGAGCATTGTGATGACAAGGGCCATGGAGAATTGTGATGACACAGTCATGGAACATTGTGATGAGAAGAATTCTGGAGCATTGTGCTGACAAGCGCCATGGAGCATTGTGATGATACGGTCATGGAACATTGTGATGACAAGAATTCTGGAGCATTGTGATGACAATGGCCATGGAGCATTGTGATGACACGGTCATGGATCATTGTAATGAGAAGAATTCTGGAGCATTGTCATGACAAGGGCCATGGAGCATTGTGATGACACGGCCGTTGAACATTGTGATGGCAAGAATTCTGGAGAATTGTGATGACAAGGTTCATGGAGAATTGTGATGACACGGCCATGGAACATTTTGATGACAAGAATTCTGGAGCATTGTGCTGACAAGGGCCATGGAGCATTGTCATGACACGGCCATGGAACATTGTGATGACAAGAATTCTGGAGAATTGTGATGACAAGGTTCATGGAGAATTGTGATGACACGGCCATGGAACATTGTGATGACAAGAATTCTGGAGCATTGTGCTGACAAGGGCCATGGAGCATTGTGATGACACGGTCATGGAACATTGTGATGACAAGAATTCTGGAGCATTCTGATGACAAAGGCGATGGAGCATTGTGATGACACGGTCATGGATCATTGTGATGAGAAGAATTCTGGAGCATTGTCATGACAAGGGCCATGGAGCATTGTGATGACACGGCCATGGAACATTGTGATGACAAGAATTCTGGAGAATTGTGATGACAACCTTCATGGAGAATTGTGATGACACGGCCATGGAACATTGTGATGACAAGAATTCTGGAGCATTCTGATGACAAAGGCGATGGAGCATTGTGATGACACAATCATGGAACATTGTGATGACAAGAATTCTGGAGCATTCTAATGACAAGCGCCATAGAGCATTGTGATGACACGTTCATGGAATATAGTAATGACAAGAATTCTGGAGCATTATGATGACAAGGGCCATGGAGCATTGTGATGACATGGCCATGGAACATTTTGATGACACGGTCATGGAATATTGTGATGACAAGTATTCTGGAGCATTGTGATGACAAGGGCCATGGAGCATTGTGATGACACGGCCATGGAACATTGTGATGACAAGTATTCTGGAGCATTGTGATGACAATGGCCATGGAGCATTGTGATGACACGGTATGGAACATTGTGATGACAAGAATTCTGGAGCATTGTGATGACAAGGGCCATGGAGCATTGTGATGACACGGTCATGGAACATTGTGATGACAGGAATTCTGGAGCATTGTGCTGAAAAGGGCCATGGAGCATTGTGATGACACGGTCATGGAACAAAGTGATGAGAAGAATTCCAGAGCATTGTGATGACAAGGGCCATGGAGCATTGTGATGACACGGTCATGGAACATTGTGATGACAAGAATTCTGGAGCATTGTGCTGATGACGGCCATGGAGCATTGTGATGACATAGTCAAGGAACATTGCGATGAAAAAGATTTCTGGAGCATTGTGATGAAAGCGCATGGAGCATTGTGATTAAAGGTGATAAGGAACATTGTGATGATATGGGCAGAGTACTCTGTGATGACAGTGGTCTTGCAGTATTGTGACGAAAAGTGTCATGGAACATTCTGCTGACAGCGATCATGGAGCTTTTTGGTAAGAGAGGCTATGGAGATTTGTGATGTCAGGCGTCATGGGGCATTGTGTTGAGAGCGGTCTTGGAGCATTGTGATGAAAAGGGTCATGGAGCACTGTGATTACAGGGCCATGGAGCATTGTGAATACAAAGGCTATGGAGCATTGAGATGACAGGTTTCATGGAGCACTGTGATGAATGTGATCTTGGATCATTGTGATGACAAGTGTCCTGGAACCTTGTGATGACACGGTTCATGGAGCATAGTGATGACAAGGACCATGGCGAATTGTGATGACATCTGTCATGGGGCATTGTGATGACAGTGGTCATCTAGAATTGCGATGAAAGGTATCATGGAGCACTGTGATATCAGGGGCCATGGAACATTGAGATGACAAAGGCCATGGAGCATTGTGATGACAAGTGTCATGGGGCATTTTGATGACATTGGCATGGAGCATTATGATGACAAGAGTTCTGGAGCATTTTGATGACAAGGGCATGGAGCATTGTGATGACAGGGCGCACGGAGCTTTGTGATGAAAAAGGCAGGGTACATTGTGATGACAGGGTTCATGGAGCATTGTGATGAAAGGGGCCACGGAGCTTTGAGATGAGAGCCGTTATGAGGCATGGTGATGACAGTGGTCATGGAGCATTGTGATGAAAGAGATCATGGAGCAATATGATAAGAGGGGCCATGGAGCATTGTGATGACAGGGGTATTGGAGCATTGTGATGGAAGTAGACATGGATCATTGTGATGACATGTGTCCTGGAACACTGTGATGACACGGTTCATCGAGTATTGTGATGACAAGGGTCATAGCGAATTGTGATGACAAGTGTCATGGGCCATTGTGATGACATTGATCATCTAGGAATTGTGATGAAAGGTATCGTGGAGCACTGTGATGACTGGGGGCATGAAGCACTGTGATGAAAATTGTCCTGGATTATTGTGATGACAGCAGTCATGGAGAATTGTGATGACAGGGATTATGCAGCATTGTGTTGACAAGGGTATGGACTATTGTGATGACAATGGTCATGGAGCAATGTGATGAAATTATTCATGGAACATCGTGATGAAAAGTGCATGGGAGAATTGTGACGATAAAGGCCATGGAGTATTGTGATGACTAGTGTCATGGAGCATTTTAATGAAAGGTTTCATTGTGCACCATGATGACAAAGGGGATGGAGAATTGTGATGAAACTGGTCCTGGAGCATTGTGATAACAAAAGCCATGGAGCATTGTGATGACAGGCATCATGGAGCATTGTGAAAAAAGGGGCCATGGGGTATTGTAATGACACTAGAGAAATATGATGAAAATGGTCAGCGAGCATAGTGATTAAAGTGGTCATTGAGAATTGTGATGAAAAGCGACATAGAGCATTGTGATGACAAAGGTCATGGAGAACTGTGATGACCAGGGTCATGTAGCATTGTGATGACACGGTCATGGAACATTGTGATGACAAGAATTCTGGAGCATTGTGCTGACAAGGGCCATGGAGCATTGTGATGACACGGTCATGGAACATTGTGATGACAAGAATTCTGGAGCATTGTGCTGACAAGGGCCATGAGGCATTGTGATGACACGGTCATGGAACATTGTGATGACAAGAATTCTGGAGCATTCTGATGACAAAGGCGATGGAGCATTGTGATGACACGGTCATAGAACATTGTGATGACAAGAATTCTGGAGCATTCTGATGACAAGCGCCATAGAGCATTGTGATGACACGTTCATGGAATATAGTAATGACAAGAATTCTGGAGCATTATGATGACAAGGGCCATGGAGCATTGTGGTGACACGGCCATGGAACATTGTGATGACAAGAATTCTGGAGCATTGTGATGACAAGGGCCATGGAGCATTGTGATGACACGGCCATGGAACATTGTGATGAGAAGAATTCTGGAGCATTGTGATTACAAGGGCCGTGGAGCATTGTGATGACACGGTCATGGAACATTGTGATGAGAAGAATTCTGGAGCATTGTGCTGACAAGGGCCATGGAGCATTGTGATGATACGGTCATGGAACATTGTGATGACAAGAATTCTGGAGCATTATGATGACAAGGGCCATGGAACATTGTGACGACACGGCCGTGGAACATTGTGATGACAAGAATTCTGGAGCATTCTGATGACAAGCGCCATAGAGCATTGTGATGACACGTTCATGGAATATAGTAGTGATAAGAATTCTGGAGCATTATGATGACAAGGGCCATGGAGCATTGTGATGACACGGCCATGGAACATTGTGATGACAAGAATTCTGGGGCATTGTGATGACAGTGGCCATGGAGCATTTTGTTGACACGGTCATGGATCATTGTGATGAGAAGAATTCTGGAGCATTGTCATGACAAGGGCCATGGAGCATTGTGATGACACGGCCATGGAACATTGTGATGACAAGAATTCTGGAGCATTGTGATGACAATGGCCATGGAGCTTTGTGATGACACGGTCATGGAACATTGTGATGACAAGAATTCTGGAGCATTGTGCTGACAAGGGCCATGGAGCATTGTGATGACACAGTCATGGAACATTGTGATGACAAGAATTCTGGAGCATTCTGATGACAAGCGCCATAGAGCATTGTGATGACACGTTCATGGAATATAGTAATGACAAGAATTCTGGAGCATTATGATGACAAGGGCCATGGAGCATTGTGATGACACGGCCATGGAACATTGTGATGACAAGAATTCTGGGGCATTGTGATGACAGTGGCCATGGAGCATTTTGTTGACACGGTCATGGATCATTGTGATGAGAAGAATTCTGGAGCATTGTCATGACAAGGGCCATGGAGCATTGTGATGACACGGTCATGGAACATTGTGATGAGAAGAATTCTGGAGCATTGTGCTGACAAGGGCCATGGAGCATTGTGATGATACGGTCATGGAACATGGTGATGACAATAATTCTGGGGCATTATGATGACAAGGGCCATGGAGAATTTGTGATGACACGTCCATGGAACATTGTGATGACAAGAATTCTGGAGCATTTTGATGACAATGGCCATGGAGCATTGTGATGACACGGTCATGGAACATTGTGATGAGAAGAATTCTGGAGCATTGTCATGACAAGGGACATGGAGCATTGTGATGACACAGTCATGGAACATTGTGGTGACAAGAATTCTGGAGCATTGTGATGACAAGGGCCATGGAGCATTGTGATGACACGGTCATGGAACATTGTGATGACAAGAATTCTGGAGCATTCTGATGACAAAGGCGATGGAGCATTGTGATGACACGGTCATGGAACATTGTGATGACAAGAATGCTGGAGCATTCTGATGACAAGCGCCATAGAGCATTGTGATGACACGTTCATGGAATATAGTAATGACAAGAATTCTGGAGCAGTATGATGACAAGGGCCATGGAGCATTGTGATGACACGGCCATGGAACATTGTGATGACACGGTCATGGAACATTGTGATGACAAGAATTCTGGAGCATTTTGCTGATTAGGGCCATGGACCATTGTGATGACATGGTCATGGAACATTGTGATGACAATAATTCTGGAGCATTGTGATGACAATGGCCATGGAGCCTTGTGATGACACGGTATGGAACATTGTGATGTCAAGAATTCTGGAGCATTGAGATGATAAGGGCCATGGAGCATTGTGATGACACGGTCATGGAACATTTTGATGACAGGAATTCTGGAGCATTGTGCTGAAAAGGGCCATGGAGCATTGTGATGACACGGTCATGGAACAATGTGATGAGAAGAATTCCGGAGCATTGTGATGACAAGGGCCATGGAGCATTGTGATGACACGGCCATGGAACATTGTGATGACAAGAATTCTGGAGCATTGTGATGACAATGGCCATGGAGCATTGTGATGACACGGTCATGGAACATTGTGATGAGAAGAATTCTGGAGCATTGTCATGACAAGGGACATGGAGCATTGTGATGACACGGTCATGGAACATTGTGATGACAAGAATTCTGGAGCATTGTGATGACAAGGCCCATGGAGAATTGTGATGACACAGTCATGGAACATTGTGATGAGAAGAATTCTGGAAGATTGTGCTGACAAGCGCCATGGAGCATTGTGATGATACGGTCATGGAACATTGTGATGACAAGAATTCTGGAGCATTCTGATGACAAGCGCCATAGAGCATTGTGATGACACGTTCATGGAATATAGTAATGACAAGAATTCTGGAGCATTATGATGACAAGGGCAATGGAGCATTGTGATGACACGGCCATGGAACATTTTGATGACACGGTCATGGAATATTGTGATGACAAGTATTCTGGAGCATTGTGATGACAAGGGCCATGGAGCATTGTGATGACACGGCCATGGAACACTGTGATGACAAGTATTCTGGAGCATTGTGATGACAATGGCCATGGAGCATTGTGATGACACGGTATGGAACATTGTGATGACAAGAATTCTGGAGCATTGTGATGACAAGGGCCATGGAGCATTGTGATGACACGGTCATGGAACATTGTGATGACAGGAATTCTGGAGCATTGTGCTGAAAAGGGCCATGGAGCATTGTGATGACACGGTCATGGAACATTGTGATGAAAAGAATTCTGGAGCATTGTGCTGATGACGGCCATGGAGCATTGTGATGACATAGTCAAGGAACATTGCGATGAAAAAGATTTCTGGAGCATTGTGATGAAAGGGCATGGAGCATTGTGATTAAAGGTGACAAGGAGTATTGTGATGATATGGGCAGAGAACTCTGTGATGACAGTGGTCTTGCAGTATTGTGACGAAAAGTGTCATGGAACATTCTGCTGACAGCGATCATGTAGCTTTTTGGTAAGAGAGGCTATGGAGATTTGTGATGTCAGGCGTCATGGGGCATTGTGTTGAGAGCGGTCTTGGAGCATTGTGATGAAAAGGGTCATGGAGCACTGTGATTACAGGGGCCATGGAGCATTGTGAATACAAAGGCTATGGAGCATTGAGATGACAGGTTTCATGGAGCACTGTGATGAATGTGATCTTGGATCATTGTGATGACAAGTGTCCTGGAACCTTGTGATGACACGGTTCATGGAGCATAGTGATGACAAGGACCATGGCGAATTGTGATGACATCTGTCATGGGGCATTGTGATGACAGGGGTCATCTAGAATTGCGATGAAAGGTATCATGGAGCACTGTGATGACAGGGGCCATGGAACATTGAGATGACAAAGGCCATGGAGCATTGTAATGACAAGTGTCATGGGGCATTTTGATGACATTGGCATGGAGCATTATGATGACAAGAGTTCTGGAGCATTTTGATGACAAGGGCATGGAGCATTGTGATGACAGGCATCATGGAGCATTGTGAAAAAAGGGGCCATGGGGTATTGTAATGACACTAGAGAAATATGATGAAAATGTTCAGCGAGTATAGTGATTAAAGTGGTCATTGAGAATTGTGATGAAAAGCGACATAGAGCATTGTGATGACAAAGGTCATGGAGAACTGTGATGACCAGGGTCATGTAGCATTGTGATGACACGGTCATGGAACATTGTGATGACAAGAATTCTGGAGCATTGTGCTGACAAGGGCCATGGAGCATTGTGATGACACGGTCATGGAACATTGTGATGACAAGAATTCTGGAGCATTCTGATGACAAAGGCGATGGAGCATTGTGATGACACGGTCATGGAACATTGTGATGACAAGAATTCTAGAGCATTCTGATGAGAAGCGCCATAGAGCATTGTGATGACACGTTCATGGAATATAGTAATGACAAGAATTCTGGAGCATTATGATGACAAGGGCCATGGAGCATTGTGGTGACACGGCCATGGAACATTGTGATGACAAGAATTCTGGAGCATTGTGATGACAAGGGCCATGGAGCATTGTGATGACACGGTCATGGAACAATGTGATGAGAAGAATTCTGGAGCATTGTCATGACAAGGGCCATGGAGCATTGTGATGACACGGTCATGGAACATTGTGATAAGAAGAATTCTGGAGCATTATGATGACAAGGGCCATGGAGCATTGTGATGACACGGCCATGGAACATTGTGATGAGAAGAATTCTGGAGCACTGTGATGACAATGGCCACGGAGCATTGTGATGACACGGTCATGGAACATTGTGATGAGAAGAATTCTGGAGCATTGTCATGACAAGGGCCATGGAGCATTTTGATGACACGGTCATGGAACATTGTAATGACAAGAATTCTATAGCATTGTGATGACAAGGGCCGTGGAGCATTGTGATGACACGGTCATGGAACATTGTGATGAGAAGAATTCTGGAGCATTGTGCTGACAAGGGCCATGGAGCATTGTGATGATACGGTCATGGAACATTGTGATGACAAGAATTCTGGAGCATTATGATGACAAGGGCCATGGAACATTGTGACGACACGTCCATGGAACATAGTGATGACAAGAATTCTGGAGCATTGTGATGACATTGGCCATGGAGCATTGTGATGACACGGTCATGGAACATTGTGATGAGAAGAACTCTGGAGCATTGTGCTGACAAGGGCCATGGAGCATTGTGATGATACGGTCATGGAACATTGTGATGACAAGAATTCTGGAGCATTATGATGACAAGTGCCATGGAACATTGTGATGACACGGCCATGGAACATTGTGATGACAAGAATTCTGGAGCGTTGTGATGACAATGGCCATGGAGCATTGTGATGACACGGTCATGGAACATTGTGATGAGAAGAATTCTGGAGCATTGTCATGACAAGGGCCATGGAGCAATGTGATGACACGGTCATGGAACATTGTGATGACAAGAATTCTGGAGCATTATGATGACAAGGTCCATGGAGCATTGTGATGACACGGCCATGGAACATTGTTATGACAAGAATTCTGGAGCATTGTGATGACAATGGCCATGGAGCATTGTGATGACACGGTCATGGAACATTGTGATGAGAAGAATTCTGGAGCATTGTCATGACAAGGGCCATGGAGCATTGTGATGACACGGCCATGGAACATTGTGATGACAAGAATTCTGGAGCATGCTGATGACAAGCGCCATAGAGCATTGTGATGACACGTTCATGGAATATAGTAATGACAAGAATTCTGGAGCATTATGATGACAAGGGCCATGGAGCATTGTGATGACACGGCCATGGAACATTGTGATGACAAGAATTCTGGGGCATTGTGATGACAGTGGCCATGGAGCATTTTGTTGACACGGTCATGGATCATTGTGATGAGAAGAATTCTGGAGTATTGTCATGACAAGGGCCATGGAGCATTGTGATGACACGGTCATGGAACATTGTGATGACAAGAATTCTGGAGCATTGTGCTGACAAGGGCCATGGAGCATTGTGATGACACGGTCATGGAACATTGTGATGACAAGAATTCTGGAGCATTGTGATGACAAGGGCCATGGAGCATTGAGATGACACGGTCATGGAACTTTGTGATGAGAAGAATTCTGGAGCATTGTGCTGACAAGCTCCATGGAGCATTGTGATGATACGGTCATGGAACATGGTGATGACAATAATTCTGGGGCATTATGATGACAAGGGCCATGGAGCATTGTGATGACACGGCCATGGAACATTGTGATGACAAGAATTCTGGAGCATTGTGATGACAATGGCCATGGAGCATTGTGATGACACGGCCATGGAACATTGTGATGACAAGAATTCTGGAGCATTCTGATGACAAAGGCGATGGAGCATTGTGATGACACGGTCATGGAACATTGTGATGACAAGAATGCTGGAGCATTCTGATGACAAGCGCCATAGAGCATTGTGATGACACGTTCATGGAATATAGTAATGACAAGAATTCTGGAGCAGTATGATGACAAGGGCCATGGAGCATTGTGATGACACGGCCATGGAACATTGTGATGACACGGTCATGGAACATTGTGATGACAAGAATTCTGGAGCATTGTGCTGACTAGGGCCATGGACCATTGTGATGACATGGTCATGGAACATTGTGATGAAAATAATTCTGGAGCATTGTGATGACAATGGCCATGGAGCATTGTGATGACACGGTATGGAACATTGTGATGTCAAGAATTCTGGAGCATTGAGATGATAAGGGCCATGGAGCATTGTGATGACACGGTCATGGAACATTTTGATGACAGGAATTCTGGAGCATTGTGCTGAAAAGGGCCATGGAGCATTGTGATGACACGGTCATGGAACAATGTGATGAGAAGAATTCCGGAGCATTGTGATGAAAAGGGCCATGGAGCATTGTGATGACACGGCCATGGAACATTGTGATGACAAGAATTCTGGAGCATTGTGATGACAATGGCCATGGAGCATTGTGATGACACGGTCATGGAACATTGTGATGAGAAGAATTCTGGAGCATTGTCATGACAAGGGACATGGAGCATTGTGATGACACGGTCATGGAACATTGTGATGACAAGAATTCTGGAGCATTGTGATGACAAGGGCCATGGAGAAATGTGATCACACAGTCATGGAACATTGTGATGAGAAGAATTCTGGAAGATTGTGCTGACAAGCGCCATGGAGCATTGTGATGATACGGTCATGGAACATTGTGATGACAAGAATTCTGGAGCATTCTGATGACAAGCGCCATAGAGCATTGTGATGACACGTTCATGGAATATAGTAATGACAAGAATTCTGGAGCAGTATGATGACAAGGGCCATGGAGCATTGTGATGACACGGCCATGGAACATTGTAATGACACGGTCATGGAACATTTTGATGACAAGAATTCTGGAGCATTGTGATGACAAGGGCCATGGAGCATTGTGATGACACGGTATGGAACATTGTGATGACAAGAATTCTGGAGCATTGTGATGACAAGGGCCATGGAGCATTGTGATGACACGGTCATGGAACATTGTGATGACAGGAATTCTGGAGCATTGTGCTGAAAAGGGCCATGGAGCATTGTGATGACACGGCCATGGAACATTGTGATGACAAGAATTCTGGAGCATTGTGCTGACAAGGGCCATGGAGCATTGTGATGACACGGTCATGGAACATTGTGATGACAAGAATTCTGGAGCATTGTGGTGAAAGGGTATGGACCATTGTGATTAAAGGTGACAAGGAACTTTGTGATGATATGGGCAGAAAACCCTGTGATGAGACAGGACATGGAGTATTGTGACGAAAACTGTCATGGAACATTGTGCTGACAGGGATCATGGAGCTCTTTGGTAAGCGAGGCCCTGGAGATTTGTGATGGCAGGCATCATGGGGCATTGTGTTGACAGCGCTCTTGGAGCATTGTGATGAAAGGCGTCATGGAGCATTGTGATTACTGGGTCCATGGAGCAATGTGAATTCAAAGGCTATGGAGCATTGAGATGACAGGTTTCATGGAGCACTGTGATGAATGTGATCTTGGATCATTGTGATGACAAGTGTCCTGGAACCTTGTGATGACACGGTTCATGGAGCATTGTGATGACAAGGACCATGGCAAATTGTGATGACATCTGTCATGGGGCATTGTGATGACAGTGGTCATCTAGATTTGCGATGAAAGGTATCATGGAGCACTGTGATAACAGGGGCCATGGAACATTGTGATGACAAAGGCCATGGAGCATTGTGATGACAAGTGTCATGGGGCATTTTGATGACATTGACATGGAGCATTATGATGACAAGAGTTCTGGAGCATGTTGATGACAAGGGCATGGAGCATTGTGATGACAGGGCCCACGGAGCTTTGTGATGAAAAGGGCAGGGTACATTGTGATGACAGGGTTCATGGAGCATTGTGATGAAAGGGGCCATGGAGCATTGAGATGAGAGCCGTTATGAGGCATGGTGATGACAGTGGTCATGGAGCATTGTGATGAAAGCGATCATGGAGCAATATGATAACAGGGGCCATGGAGCATTGTGATGACAGGGGTATTGCAGCATTGTGATGGAAGTAGACATGGATCATTGTGATGACATGTGTCCTGGAACACTGTGATGACACGGTTCATCGAGTATTGTGATGACAAGGGTCATAGCGAATTGTGATGACAAGTGTCATGGGGCATTGTGATGACATTGATCATCTAGGAATTGTGATGAAAGGTATCGTGGAGCACTGTGATGACTGGGGGCATGAAGCACTGTGATGAAAATTTTCCTGGATTATTGTGATGACAGCAGTCATCGAGAATTGTGATGACAGGGATTATGCAGCATTGTGTTGACAAGGGTATGGACTATTGTGATGACAATGGTCATGGAGCAATGTGATGAAAGTATTCATGGAACATCGTGATGTAAAGTGCATGGGAGCATTGTGACGATAAGGGCCATGGAGTATTGTGATGACTAGTGTCATGGAGCATTTTAATGAAAGGTTTCATTGTGCACCATGATGACAAAGGGGATGGAGAATTGTGATGAAACTGGTCCTGGAGCATTGTGATAACAAAAGCCATGGAGCATTGTGATGACAGGCATCATGGAGCATTGTGAAGAAAGGGGCCATGGGGTATTGTAATGACACTAGAGAAATATGATGAAAATGGTCAGCGAGCATAGTGATTAAAGTGGTCATTGAGAATTGTGATGAAAAGCGACATAGAGCATTGTGATGACAAAGGTCATGGAGAACTGTGATGACCAGGGTCATGTAGCATTGTGATGACACGGTCATGGAACATTGTGATGACAAGAATTCTGGAGCATTGTGCTGACTAGGGCCATGGACCATTGTGATGACATGGTCATGGAACATTGTGATGACAATAATTCTGGGGCATTGTGATGACAAGTGTCATGGAGCATTGTGATGACACGGTCATGGAACATTGTGATGACAAGAATTCTGCAGCATTGCGATGACAAGTGCCATGAAGCATTGTGATGACACGGTCATGGAACATTGTCATGAGAAGAATTCTGGAGCATTGTGCTGACAAGGGCCATGGAGCATTGTGATGACAGGGCCATGGAACATTGTGATGACAAGAATTCGGGAGCATTGTGATGACAATGGCCATGGAGCATTGTGATGACACGGTCATGGAGCATTATGATGACAAGGGCGATGGAGCATTGTGATGGCAGGGCCATGGAACATTGGGATGACAAGAATTCGGGAGCATTGTGATGACAATGGCCATGGAGCATTGTGATGACACCTTCATGGAGCATTGTGATGAGAAGAATTCTGGAGCATTGTCATGACAAGGGCCATGGAGCATTGTGATGACACGGTCATGGAACATTGTGATGACAAGAATTCTGGAGCATTGTGATGACAAGGGCCATGGAGCATGGTGATGACACGGTCATGGAACATTGTGATGACAAGAATTCTGGAGCATTGTGCTGACAAGGGCCATGGAGCATTGTGATGACACGGTCATGGAACATTGTGATGACAAGAATTCTGGAGCATTCTGATGAAAAAGGCGATGGAGCATTGTGATGACACGGTCATGGATCATTGTGATGACAAGATTTCTGGAGCATTGTGGTGAAAGGGTATCGAGCATTGTGATTAAAGTTGACAAGGAACATTGTGATGATATGGGCAGAGAACTCTGTGATGAGAAAGAACATGGAGTATTGTGACGAAAACTGTCATGGAACATTGTGCTGACAGGGATCATGGAGCTCTTTGGTAAGAGAGGCCCTGGAGATTTGTGATGGCAGGCATCATGGGGCATTGTGTTGACAGCGGTCTTGGAGCATTGTGATGAAAGGCGTCATGGAGCATTGTGATTACAGGGGCCATGGAGCATTGTGAATTCAAAGGCTATGGAGCATTGAGATGACAGGTTTCATGGAGCACTGTGATGAATGTGATCTTGGATCATTGTGATGACAAGTGTCCTGGAACCTTGTGATGACACGTTTCATGGAGCATTGTGATGACAAGGACCATGGCAAATTGTGATGACATCTGTCATGGGGCATTGTGATGACAGTGGTCATCAAGATTTTTGATGAAAGGTATCATGGAGCACTGTGATAACAGGGGCCATGGAACATTGTGATGACAAAGGCCATGGAGCATTGTGATGACAAGTGTCATGGGGCATTTTGATGACATTGGCATGGAGCATTATGATGACAAGAGTTCTGGAGCATGTTGATGACAAGGGCATGGAGCATTGTGATGACAGGGCCCACCGAGCTTTGTGATGAAAAGGGCAGGGTATATTGTGATGACAGGGTTCATGGAGCATTGTGATGAAAGGGGGCCATGGAGCATTGAGATGAGAGCCGTTATGAGGCATGGTGATGACAGTGGTCATGGAGCATTGTGATGAAAGAGATCATGGAGCAATATGATAACAGGGGCCATGGAGCATTGTGATGACAGGGGTATTGCAGCATTGTGATGGAAGTAGACATGGATCATTGTGATGACATGTGTCCTGGAACACTGTGATGACACGGTTCATCGAGTACTGTGATGACAAGGGTCATAGCGAATTGTGATGACAAGTGTCATGGGGCATTGTGATGACATTGATCATCTAGTAATTGTGATGAAAGGTATCGTGGAGCACTGTGATGACTGGGGGCATGAAGCACTGTGATGAAAATTGTCCTGGATTATTGTGATGACAGCAGTCATGGCGAATTGTGATGACAGGGATTATGCAGCATTGTGTTGACAAGGGTATGGACTATTGTGATGACAATGGTCATGGAGCAATGTGATGAAAGTATTCATGGAACATCGTGATGAAAAGTGCATGGGAGCATTGTGACGATAAAGGCCATGGAGTATTGTGATGACTAGTGTCATGGAGCATTTTAATGAAAGGTTTCATTGTGCACCATGATGACAAAGGGGATGGAGAATTGTGATGAAACTGGTCCTGGAGCATTGTGATAATAAAAGCCATGGAGCATTGTGATGACAGGCATCATGGAGCATTGTGAAGAAAGGGGCCATGGGGTATTGTAATGACACTAGAGAAATATGATGAAAATGGTCAGCGAGCATAGTGATTAAAGTGGTCATTGAGAATTGTGATGAAAAGCGACATACAGCATTGTGATGACAAAGGTCATGGAGAACTGTGATGACCAGGGTCATGTAGCATTGTGATGACACGGCCATGCAACATTGTGATGACAAGAATTCTGGAGCATTATGATGACAAGGGCCATGGAGCATTGTGATGACACGGCCATGGAACATTGTGATGACAAGAATTCTGGAGCATTGTGATGACAATGGCCATGGAGCATTGTGATGACACGGTCATGGAACATTGTGATGACAAGAATTCTGGAGCATTGTGGTGAAAGGGTATGGAGCATTGTGATTAAAGGTGACAAGGAACATTGTGATGATATGGGATGAGAATTCTGTGATGAGACAGGACATGGAGTATTGTGACGAAAACTGTCATGGAACATTGGGCTGACAGGGATCATGGAGCTCTTAGGTAAGAGAGGCCCTGGAGATTTGTGATGGCAGGCATCATGGGGCATTGTGTTGACACCGGTCTTGGAGCATTGTGATGAAAGGCGTCATGGAGCATTGTGATTACAGGGGCCATGGAGCATTGTGAATTCAAAGGCTATGGAGCATTGAGATGACAGGTTTCATGGAGCACTGTGATGAATGTGATCTTGGATCATTGTGATGACAAGTGTCCTGGAACCTTGTGATGACACGGTTCATGGAGCATTGTGATGACAAGGACCATGGCGAATTGTGATGACATCTGTCATGGGGCATTGTGATGACAGTGGTCATCTAGATTTGCGATGAAAGGTATCATGGAGCACTGTGATGACCGGGGCCATGGAACATTGTGATGACAAAGGCCATGGAGCATTGTGATGACAAGTGTCATGGGGCATTGTGATGACATTGGCATGGAGCATTATGATGACAAGAGTTCTGGAGCATGTTGATGACAAGGGCATAGAGCATTGTGATGACAGGGCCCACGGAGCTTTGTGATGAAAAGGGCAGGGTATATTGTGATGACAGGGTTCATGGAGCATTGTGATGAAAGGGGCCATGGAGCATTGAGATGAGAGCCGTTATGAGGCATGGTGATGACAGTGATCATGGAGCATTGTGATGAAAGAGATCATGGAGCAATATGATAACAGGGGCCATGGAGCTTTGTGATGACAGGGGTATTGGAGCATTGTGATGGAAGTAGACATGGATCATTGTGATGACATGTGTTCTGGAACACTGTGATGACACGGTTCATCGAGTATTGTGATGACAAGGGTCAGAGTGAATTGTGATTACAAGTGTCATGGGGCATTGTGATGACATTGATCATCTAGGAATTGTGATGAAATGTATCGTGGAGCACTGTGATGACTGGGGGCATGAAGCACTGTGATGAAAATTGTCCTGGATTATTGTGATGACAGCAGTCATGGAGAATTGTGATGACAGGGATTATGCAGCATTGTGTTGACAAGGGTATGGACTATTGTGATGACAATGGTCATGGAGCAATGTGATGACAGTATTGATGGAACATCGTGATGAAAAGTGCATGGGAGCATTGTGACGATAAAGGCCATGGAGTATTGTGATGACTAGTGTCATGGAGCATTTTAATGAAAGGTTTCATTGTGCACCATGATGACAAAGGGGATGGAGAATTGTGATGAAACTGGTCCTGGAGCATTGTGATAACAAAAGCCATGGAGCATTGTGATGACAGGCATCATGGAGCATTGTGAAGAAAGGGGCCATGGGGTATTGTAATGACACTAGAGAAATATGATGAAAATGGTCAGCGAGCATAGTGATTAAAGTGGTCATTGAGAATTGTGATGAAAAGCGATATAGAGCATTGTGATGACAAAGGTCATGGAGAACTGTGATGACCAGGGTCATGTAGCATTGTGATGACACGGTCATGGAACATTGTGATGACAAGAATTCTGGAGCATTGTGCTGACTAGGGCCATGGAACATTGTGATGACATGGTCATGGAACATTGTGATGACAAGAATTCTGGAGCATTCTGATGACAAAGGCGATGGAGCATTGTGATGACACGGTCATGGAACATTGTGATGACAAGAATTCTGCAGCATTGCGATGACAAGGGCCATGGAGCATTGTGATGACACGGTCATGTAACATTGTGATGACAAGAATTCTGGAGCATTGCGATGACAATGGCCATTGAGCATTGTGATGACATGGTCATGGAACATTGTGATGACAAGAATTCGGGAGCATTGTGATGACAATGGCCATGGAGCATTGTGATGACACGATCATGGACCATTGTGATGAGAAGAATTCTGGAGCATTGTCATGACAAGGGCCATGGAGCATTGTGATGACACGGTCATGGAACATTGTGATGACAAGAATTCTGGACCATTGTGATGACAAGGGCCATGGAGCATTGTGATGACACGGTCATGGAACATTGTGATGACAAGAATTCTGGAGCATTGTGCTGACAAGGGCCATGGAGCATTGTGATGACACGGTCATGGAACATTGTGATGACAAGAATTCTGGAGCATTCTGATGACAAAGGCGATGGAGCATTGTGATGACACGGTCATGGAACATTGTGATGACAAGAATTCTGGAGCATTGTGCTGACAAGGGCCATGGAGCATTGTTGTGACACGTTCATGGAACATTGTGATGACAAGAATTCTGGAGCATTATGATGACAAGGGCCATGGAGCATTGTGATGACACGGCCATGGAGCATTTTGATGACACGGTCATGGAACATTGTGATGAGAAAAATTCTGGAGCATTGTCATGAGAAGGGCCATGGAGCATTGTGATGACACGGTCATGGAACATTGTGATGACAAGAATTCTGGAGCATTGTGATGACAAGGGCCATGGAGCATTGTGATGACACGGTCATGGAACATTGTGATGATAAGAATTCTGGAGCATTGTGGTGAAGGAGTATGGAGCATTGTGATTAAAGGTGACAAGGAACATTGTGATGATAAGGGCAGAGAATTCTGTGATGAGACAGGACATAGAGTATTGTGACGAAAACTGTCATGGAACATTGTGCTGACAGGGATCATGGAGCTCTTTGGTAAGAGAGGCCCTGGAGATTTGTGATGGCAGGCATCATGGGGCATTGTGTTGACACCAGTCTTGGAGCATTGTGATGAAAGGCGTCATGGAGCATTGTGATGACACGGTCATGGAACATTGTGATGACAAGAATTCTGGAGCATTGTGCTGACAAGGGCCATGGAGCATTGTGATGACACGGTCATGGAACATTGTGATGACAAGAATTCTGGAGCATTGTGCTGACAAGGGCCATGGAGCATTGTGATGACATGTTCATGGAACATTGTGATGAAAAGAATTCTGGAGCATTATAATGACTAGGGCCATGGAGCATTGTGATGACACGGCCATGGAACACTGTGATGACAAGAATTCTGGAGCATTGTGATGACAGTGCCCATGGAGCATTTTGATGACACGGTCATGGAACATTGTGATGAGAAAAATTCTGGAGCATTGTCATGAGAAGGGCCATGGACTATTGTGATGACACGGTCATGGAACATTGTGATTACAAGAATTCTGGAACATTGTGATGACAAGCGCCATGGAGCATTGTGATGACACGGTCATGGAACATTGTGATGACAAGAATTCTGGAGCATTGTGGTGAAAGGCTATGGAGCATTGTGATTAAAGGTGACAAGGAACATTGTGATGATATGGGCAGAGAACTCTGTGGTGAGACAGGACATGGAGTATTGTGACGAAAACTGTCATGGAACATTGTGCTGACAGGGATCATGGAGCTCTTTGGTAAGAGAGGCCCTGGAGATTTGTGATGGCAGGCATCATGGGGCATTGTGTTGACAGCGCTCTTGGAGCATTGTGATGAAAGGCGTCATGGAGCATTGTGATTACAGGGGCCATGGAGCATGTGAATTCAAAGGCTATGGAGCATTGAGATGACAGGTTTCATGGAGCACTGTGATGAATGTGATCTTGGATCATTGTGATGACAAGTGTCCTGGAACCTTGTGATGACACGATTCATGGAGCATTGTGATGACAATGGCCATGGAGCATTGTGATGACACGGTCATGGAACATTGTGATGAGAAGAATTCTGGAGCATTGTCATGACAAGGGCCATGGAGCATTGTGATGACATGGCCATGGAACATTGTGATGACAAGAATTCTGGAGAATTGTGATGACAAGGTTCATGGAGAATTGTGATGACATGGCCATGGAACATTGTGATGACCAGAATTCTGGAGCATTGTGCTGACAACGGCCATGGAGCATTGTGATGACACGGTCATGGAACATTGTGATGACAAGAATTCTGGAGCATTCTGATGACTAAGGCGATGGAGCATTGTGATGACACGGTCATGGAACATTGTGATGACAAGAATTCTGGAGCATTCTGATGACAAGTGCCATAGAGCATTGTGAAGACACATTCATGGAATATAGTAATGACAAGAATTCTGGAGCATTATGATGACAAGGGCCATGGAGCATTGTGATGACACGGCCATTGAACATTGTGATGACACGGTCATGGAACATTGTGATGACAAGAATTCTGGAGCATTATGATGAGAAGGGCCATGGAGCATTGTGATGACACGGCCATGGAACATTGTGATGACAAGAATTCTGGAGCATTGTGATGACAATGGCCATGGAGCATTGTGATGACACGGTATGGAACATTGTGATGACAAGAATTCTGGCGCATTGTGATGACAAAGGCCATGGAGCATTGTGATGACATGGTCATGGAACATTGTGATGACCGGAATTCTGGAGCATTGTGCTGACAACGGCCATGGAGCATTGTGATGACACGGTCATGGAACATTGTGATGACAAGAATTCTGGAGCATTCTGATGACTAAGGCGATGGAGCATTGTGATGACACGGTCATGGAACATTGTGATGACAAGAATTCTGGAGCATTCTGATGACAAGTGCCATAGAGCATTGTGAAGACACATTCATGGAATATAGTAATGACAAGAATTCTGGAGCATTATGATGACAAGGGCCATGGAGCATTGTGATGACACGGCCATTGAACATTGTGATGACACGGTCATGGAACATTGTGATGACAAGAATTCTGGAGCATTGTGCTGACAAGGGCCATGGAGCATTGTGATGATACGGTCATGGAACATTGTGATGACAAGAATTCTGGAGCATTATGATGAGAAGGGCCATGGAGCATTGTGATGACACGGCCATGGAACATTGTGATGACAAGAATTCTGGAGCATTGTGATGACAATGGCCATGGAGCATTGTGATGACACGGTATGGAACATTGTGATGACAAGAATTCTGGCGCATTGTGATGACAAAGGCCATGGAGCATTGTGATGACATGGTCATGGAACATTGTGATGACCGGAATTCTGGAGCATTGTGCTGAAAAGGGCCATGGAGCATTGTGATGACACGGTCATGGAACAATGTGATGAGAAGAATTCCGGAGCATTGTGATGACAAGGGCCATGGAGCATTGTGATGACACGGTCATGGAACATTGTGATGACAAGAATTCTGGAGCATTGTGCTGATGACGGCCATGGAGCATTGTGATGACACAGTCAAGGAACATTGCGATGAAAAAGATTTCTGGAGCATTGTGATGAAAGGGCATGGAGCATTGTGATTAAAGGTGACAAGGAACATTGTGATGATATGGGCAGAGAACTCTGTGATGACAGTGGCCTTGCAGTATTGTGACGAAAAGTGTCATGGAACATTCTGCTGACAGCGATCATGGAGCTTTTTGGTAAGAGAGGCTATGGAGATTTGTGATGTCAGGCGTCATGGGGCATTGTGTTGAGAGCGGTCTTGGAGCATTGTGATGAAAAGGGTCATGGAGCACTGTGATTACAGGGGCCATGGAGCATTGTGAATACAAAGGCTATGGAGCATTGAGATGACAGGGTTCATGGAGCACTGTGATGAATGTGATCTTGGATCATTGTGATGACAAGTGTCCTGGAACCTTGTGATGACACGGTTCATGGAGCATTGTGATGACAAAGACCATGGCGAATTGTGATGACATCTGTCATGGGGCATTGTGATGACAGTGGTCATCTAGATTTGCGATGAAAGGTATCATGGAGCACTGTGATAACAGGGGCCATGGAACAATGTGATGACAAAGGCCATGGAGCATTGTGATGACAAGTGTCATGGGGCATTTTGATGACATTGGCATGGAGCATTATGATGACAAGAGTTCTGGAGCATTTTGATGACAAGGGCATGGAGCATTGTGATGACAGGGCCCACGGAGCTTTGTGATGAAAAGGGCAGGGTACATTGTGATGACAGGGTTCATGGAGCATTGTGATGAAAGGGGCCATGGAGCATTGAGATGAGAGCCGTTATGAGGCATGGTGATGACATTGGTCATGGAGCATTGTGATGAAAGAGATCATGGAGCAATATGATAACAGGGGCCATGGAGCATTGTGATGACAGGGGTATTGGAGCATTGTGATGGAAGTAGACATGGATCATTGTGATGACATGTGTCCTCGGAACACTGTGATGACACGGTTCATCGAGTATTGTGATGACAAGGGTCATAGCGAATTGTGATGACAAGTGTCATGGGGCATTGTGTGACATTGATCATCTAGGAATTGTGATGAAAGGTATCATGGAGCACTGTGATGAAAATTGTCCTGGATTATTGTGATGACAGCAGTCATGGAGAATTGTGATGACAGGGATTATGCAGCATTGTGTGACAAGGGTATGGACTATTGTGATGACAATGGTCATGGAGCAATGTGATGAAAGTATTCATGGAACATCGTGATGAAAAGTGCATGGGAGCATTGTGACGATAAAGGCCTTGGAGTATTGTGATGACTAGTGTCATGGAGCATTTTAATGAAAGGTTTCATTGTGCACCATGATGACAAAGGGGATGGAGAATTGTGATGAAACTGGTCCTGGAGCATTGTGATAACAAAAGCCATGGAGCATTGTGATGACAGGCATCATGGAGCATTGTGAAGAAAGGGGCCATGGGGTATTGTAATGACACTAGAGAAATATGATGAAAATGGTCAGCGAGCATAGTGATTAAAGTGGTCATTGAGAATTGTGATGAAAAGCGACATAGAGCATTGTGATGACAAAGGTCATGGAGAACTGTGATGACCAGGGTCATGTAGCATTGTGATGACACGGTCATGGAACATTGTGATGACAAGAATTCTGGAGCATTGTGCTGACTAGGGCCATGGACCATTGTGATGACATGGTCATGGAACATTGTGATGACAAGAATTCTGGAGCATTCTGATGACAAAGGCGATGGAGCATTGTGATGACACGGTCATGGAACATTGTGATGACAAGAATTCTGCAGCATTGCGATGACAAGGGCCATGGAGCATTGTGATGACACGGTCATGTAACATTGTGATGACAAGTATTCTGGAGCATTGCGATGACAAGGGCCATGGAGCATTGTGGTGATACGGTCATGGAACATTGTGATGACAAGAATTCTGGAGCATTGCGATGACAAGGGCCATGTAGCATTGTGATGACACGGTCATGGAACATTGTGATGACAAGAATTCTGGAGCATTGCGATGACAAGGGCCATGGAGCATTGTGATGATACGGTCATGGAACATTGTGATGACAAGAATTCTGGAGCATTATGATGACAAGGGCCATGGAGCATTGTGAAGACATGGTCATGGAACATTGTGATGACAAGAATTCGGGAGCATTGTGATGACAATGGCCATTGAGCATTGTGATGACATGGTCATGGAACATTGTGATGACAAGAATTCGGGAGCATTGTGATGACAATGGCCATGGAGCATTGTGATGACACGATCATGGACCATTGTGATGAGAAGAATTCTGGAGCATTGTCATGACAAGGGCCATGGAGCATTGTGATGACACGGTCATGGAACATTGTGATGACAAGAATTCTGGAGCATTGTGATGCGACGGGGCATGGAGCATTGTGATGACACGGTCATGGAACATTGTGATGACAAGAATTCTGGAGCATTGTGCTGACAAGGGCCATTGAGCATTGTGATGACACGGTCATGGAACATTGTGATGACAAGAATTCTGGAGCATTCTGATGACAAAGGCGATGGAGCATTGTGATGACACGGCCATGGAGCATTTTGATGACACGGTCATGGAACATTGTGATGAGAAAAATTCTGGAGCATTGTCATGAGAAGGGCCATGGAGCATTGTGATGACACGGTCATGGAACATTGTGATGACAAGAATTCTGGAGCATTGTGATGACAAGGGCCATGGAGCATTGTGATGACACGGTCATGGAACATTGTGATGATAAGAATTCTGGAGCATTGTGGTGAAGGAGTATGGAGCATTGTGATTAAAGGTGACAAGGAACATTGTGATGATAAGGGCAGAGAATTCTGTGATGAGACAGGACATAGAGTATTGTGACGAAAACTGTCATGGAACATTGTGCTGACAGGGATCATGGAGCTCTTTGGTAAGAGAGGCCCTGGAGATTTGTGATGGCAGGCATCATGGGGCATTGTGTTGACACCAGTCTTGGAGCATTGTGATGAAAGGCGTCATGGAGCATTGTGATGACACGGCCATGGAACATTGTGATGACAAGAATTCTGGAGCATTGTGCTGACAAGGGCCATGGAGCATTGTGATGACACGGTCATGGAACATTTTGATGACAAGAATTCTGGAGCATTGTGCTGACAAGGGCCATGGAGCATTGTGATGACATGTTCATGGAACATTGTGATGACAAGAATTCTGGAGCATTATAATGACTAGGGCCATGGAGCATTGTGATGACACGGCCATGGAACACTGTGATGACAAGAATTCTGGAGCATTGTGATGACAGTGCCCATGGAGCATTTTGATGACACGGTCATGGAACATTGTGATGAGAAAAATTCTGGAGCATTGTCATGAGAAGGGCCATGGACTATTGTGATGACACGGTCATGGAACATTGTGATTACAAGAATTCTGGAACATTGTGATGACAAGCGCCATGGAGCATTGTGATGACACGGTCATGGAACATTGTGATGACAAGAATTCTGGAGCATTGTGGTGAAAGGGTATGGAGCATTGTGATTAAAGGTGACAAGGAACATTGTGATGATATGGGCAGAGAACTCTGTGATGAGACAGGACATGGAGTATTGTGACGAAAACTGTCATGGAACATTGTGCTGACAGGGATCATGGAGCTCTTTGGTAAGAGAGGCCCTGGAGATTTGTGATGGCAGGCATCATGGGGCATTGTGTTGACACCGGACTTGGAGCATTGTGATGAAAGGCGTCATGGAGCATTGTGATTACAGGGGCCATGGAGCATGTGAATTCAAAGGCTATGGAGCATTGAGATGACAGGTTTCATGGAGCACTGTGATGAATGTGATCTTGGATCATTGTGATGACAAGTGTCCTGGAAACTTGTGATGACACGATTCATGGAGCATTGTGATGACAATGGCCATGGAGCATTGTGATGACACGGTCATGGAACATTGTGATGAGAAGAATTCTGGAGCATTGTCATGACAAGGGCCATGGAGCATTGTGATGACACGGCCATGGAAAATTGTGATGACAAGAATTCTGGAGAATTGTGATGAAAAGGTTCATGGAGAATTGTGATGACATGGCCATGGAACATTGTGATGACCAGAATTCTGGAGCATTGTGCTGACAAGGGCCATGGAGCATTGTGATGACACGGTCATGGAACATTGTGATGACAAGAATTCTGGAGCATTCTGATGACAAAGGCGATGGAGCATTGTGATGACACGGTCATGGAACATTGTGATGACAAGAATTCTGGAGCATTCTGATGACAAGTGCCATAGAGCATTGTGAAGACACATTCATGGAATATAGTAATGACAAGAATTCTGGAGCATTATGATGACAAGGGCCATGGAGCATTGTGATGACACGGCCATTGAACATTGTGATGACACGGTCATGGAACATTGTGATGACAAGAATTCTGGAGCATTGTGCTGACAAGGGCCATGGAGCATTGTGATGACACGGCCATGGAACATTGTGATGACAAGAATTCTGGAGCATTCTGATGACAATGGCCATGGAGCATTGTGATGACACGGTATGGAACATTGTGATGACAAGAATTCTGGCGCATTGTGATGACAAAGGCCATGGAGCATTGTGATGACACGGTCATGGAACATTGTGATGACAGGAATTCTGGAGCATTGTGCTGAAAAGGGCCATGGAGCATTGTGATGACACGGTCATGGAACAATGTGATGAGAAGAATTCCGGAGCATTGTGATGACAAGGGCCATGGAGCATTGTGATGACACGGTCATGGAACATTGTGATGACAAGAATTCTGGAGAATTGTGCTGATGACGGCCATGGAGCATTGTGATGACACAGTCAAGGAACATTGCGATGAAAAAGATTTCTGGAGCATTGTGATGAAAGGGCATGGAGCATTGTGATTAAAGGTGACAAGGAACATTGTGATGATATGGGCAGAGAACTCTGTGATGACAGTGGCCTTGCAGTATTGTGACGAAAAGTGTCATGGAACATTCTGCTGACAGCGATCATGGAGCTTTTTGGTAAGAGAGTCTATGGAGATTTGTGATGTCGGGCGTCATGGGGCATTGTGTTGAGAGTGGTCTTGGAGCATTGTGATGAAAATGGTCATGGAGCACTGTGATTACAGGGGCCATGGAGCATTGTGAATGCAAAGGCTATGGAGCATTGAGATGACAGGGTTCATGGAGCACTGTGATGAATGTGATCTTGGATCATTGTGATGACAAGTGTCCTGGAACCTTGTGATGACACGGTTCATGGAGCATTGTGATGACAAGGACCATGGCGAATTGTGATGACATCTGTCATGGGGCATTGAGATGACAGTGGTCATCTAGATTTGCGATGAAAGGTGTCATGGAGCACTGTGATGACAGGGGCCATGGAACATTGTGATGACAAAGGCCACGGAGCATTGTGATGACAAGTGTCATGGGGCATTTTGATGACATTGGCATGGAGCATTATGATGACAAGATTTCTGGAGCATTTTGATGACAAAGGCATGGAGCATTGTGATGACAGGGCCCACGGAGCTTTGTGATGAAAAGGGCACGGTACATTGTGATGACAGGGTTCATGGAGCATTGTGATGAAAGGGGCCATGGAGCATTGAGATGAGAGCTGTTATGAGGCATGGTGATGACAGTGGTCATGGAGCATTGTGATGAAAGAGATCATGGAGCAATATGATATCAGGGGCCATGGAGCATTGTGATGACAGGGGTATTGGAGCATTGTGATGGAAGTAGACATGGATCATTGTGATGACATGTGTCCTGGAACACTGTCATGACACGGTTCATCGAGTATTGTGATGAAAAGGGTCATAGCGAATTGTGATGACAAGTGTCATGGGGCATTGTGTGACATTGATCATCTAGGAATTGTGATGAAAGGTATCATGGAGCACTGTGATGAAAATTGTCCTGGATTATTGTGATGACAGCAGTCATGGAGAATTGTGATGACAGGGATTATGCAGCATTGAGTTGACAAGGGTATGGACTATTGTGATGACAATGGTCATGGAGCAATGTGATGAAAGTATTCATGGAACATCGTGATGAAAAGTGCATGGGAGCATTGTGACGATAAAGGCCATGAAGTATTGTGATGACAAGTGTCATGGAGCATTTTAATGAAAGGTTTCATTGTGCACCATGATGACAAAGGGGATGGAGAATTGTGATGAAACTGGTCCTGGAGCATTGTGATAACAAAAGCCATGAAGCATTGTGATGACAGGCATCATGGAGCATTGTGAAGAAAGGGGCCATGGGGTATTGTAATGACACTAGAGAAATATGATGAAAATGGTCAGCGAGCATAGTGATTAAAGTGGTCATTGAGAATTGTGATGAAAAGCGACATAGAGCATTGTGATGACAAAGGTCATGGAGAACTGTGATGACCAGGGTCATGTAGCATTGTGATGACACGGCCATGGAACATTGTGATGACAAGAATTCTGGAGCATTGGGATGACAATGGCCATGGAGCATTGTGATGACACGGTCAAGGAACATTGTGATGAGAAGAATTCTGGAGCATTGTCATGACAAGGGCCATGGAGCATTGTGATGACACGGTCATGCAACATTGTGATGACAAGAATTCTGGAGCATTATGATGACAATGGCCATGGAGCATTGTGATGACACCGTCATGGAACATTGTGATGAGAAGAATTCTGGAGCATTGTCATGACAAGGGCCACGGAGCATTGTGATGACACGGTCATGGAACATTGTGATGACAAGAATTCTGGAGCATTGTGGTGAAAGGGTATGGAGCATTGTGATTAAAGGTGACAAGGTACATTGTGATGATATGGGAAGAGAATTCTGTGATGAGACAGGACATGGAATATTGTGACGAAAACTGTCATGGAACATTGTGCTGACAGGGATCATGGAGCTCTTTGGTAAGAGAGGCCCTGGGGATTTGTGATGGCAGGCATCATGGGGCATTGTGTTGACACCGGTCTTGGAGCATTGTGATGAAAGGCGTCATGGAGCATTGTGATTACAGGGGCCATGGAGCATTGTGAATTCAAAGGCTACGGAGCATTGAGATGACAGGTTTCATGGAGCACTGTGATGAATGTGATCTTGGATCATTGTGATGACAAGTGTCCTGGAACCTTGTGATGACACGGTTCATGGAGCATTGTGATGACAAGGACCATGGCAAATTGTGATGACATCTGTCATGGGGCATTGTGATGACAGTGGTCATCTAGATTTGCGATGAAAGGTATCATGGAGCACTGTGATAACAGGGGCCATGGAACATTGTGATGACAAAGGCCATGGAGCATTGTGATGACACGGTCATGGAACATTGTGATGATAAGAATTCTGGAGCATTGTGGTGAAGGGGTGTGGAGCATTGTGATTAAAGGTGACAAGGAACATTGTGATGATAAGGGCAGAGAACTCTGTGATGAGACAGGACATGGAGTATTGTGACGAAAAGTGTCATGGAACATTGTGCTGACAGGGATCATGGAGCTCTTTGGTAAGCGAGGCCCTGGAGATTTGTGATGGCAGGCATCATGGGGCATTGTGTTGACACCAGTCTTGGAGCATTGTGATGAAAGGCGTCATGGAGCATTGTGATTACTGGGGCCATGGAGCAATGTGAATTCAAAGGCTATGGAGCATTGAGATGACAGGTTTCATGGAGCACTGTGATGAATGTGATCTTGGATCATTGTGATGACAAGTGTACTGGAACCTTGTGATGACACGGTTCATGGAGCATTGTGATGACAAGGACCATGGCAAATTGTGATGACATCTGTCATGGGGCATTGTGATGACAGTGGTCATCTAGATTTGCGATGAAAGGTATCATGGAGCACTGTGATGACAGGGGCCATGGAACATTGTGATGACAAAGGCCATGGAGCATTGTGATGACACGGTCATGGAACATTGTGATGAAAAGAATTCTGGAGCATTATGATGACAAGGGCGATGGAGCATTGTGATGGCAGGGCCATGGAACATTGGGATGACAAGAATTCGGGAGCATTGTGATGACAATGGCCATGGAGCATTGTGATGACACGGTCATGGAACATTGTGATGACAAGAATTCTGGAGCATTGTGATGACAAGGGCCATGGAGCATGGTGATGACACGGTCATGGAACATTGTGATGACAAGAATTCTGGAGCATTGTGCTGACAAGGGCCATGGAGCATTGTGATGACACGGTCATGGAACATTGTGATGACAAGAATTCTGGAGCATTCTGATGAAAAAGGCGATGGAGCATTGTGATGACACGGTCATGGATCATTGTGATGACAAGAATTCTGGAGCATTGTGGTGAAAGGGTATGGACCATTGTGATTAAAGGTGACAAGGAACTTTGTGATGATATGGGCAGAAAACCCTGTGATGAGACAGGACATGGAGTATTGTGACGAAAACTGTCATGGAACATTGTGCTCACAGGGATCATGGAGCTCTTTGGTAAGCGAGGCCCTGGAGATTTGTGATGGCAGGCATCATGGGGCATTGTGTTGACAGCGCTCTTGGAGCATTGTGATGAAAGGCGTCATGGAGCATTGTGATTACTGGGGCCATGTAGCAATGTGAATTCAAAGGCTATGGAGCATTGAGATGACAGGTTTCATGGAGCACTGTGATGAATGTGATCTTGGATCATTGTGATGACAAGTGTCCTGGAACCTTGTGATGACACGGTTCATGGAGCATTGTGATGACAAGGACCATGGCAAATTGTGATGACATCTGTCATGGGGCATTGTGATGACAGTGGTCATCTAGATTTGCGATGAATGGTATCATGGAGCACTGTGATAACAGGGGCCATGGAACATTGTGATGACAAAGGCCATGGAGCATTGTGATGACAAGTGTCATGGGGCATTTTGATGACATTGACATGGAGCATTATGATGACAAGAGTTCTGGAGCATGTTGATGACAAGGGCATGGAGCATTGTGATGACAGGGCCCACGGAGCTTTGTGATGAAAAGGGCAGGGTACATTGTGATGACAGGGTTCATGGAGCATTGTGATGAAAGGGGCCATGGAGCATTGAGATGAGAGCCGTTATGAGGCATGGTGATGACAGTGGTCATGGAGCATTGTGATGAAAGAGATCATGGAGCAATATGATAACAGGGGCCATGGAGCATTGTGATGACAGGGGTATTGCAGCATTGTGATGGAAGTAGACATGGATCATTGTGATGACATGTGTCCTGGAACACTGTGATGACACGGTTCATCGAGTATTGTGATGACAAGGGTCATAGCGAATTGTGATGACAAGTGTCATGGGGCATTGTGATGACATTGATCATCTAGGAATTGTGATGAAAGGTATCGTGGAGCACTGTGATGACTGGGGGCATGAAGCACTGTGATGAAAATTGTCCTGGATTATTGTGATGACAGCAGTCATGGAGAATTGTGATGACAGGGATTATGCAGCATTGTGTTGACAAGGGTATGGACTATTGTGATGACAATGGTCATGGAGCAATGTGATGAAAGTATTCATGGAACATCGTGATGTAAAGTGCATGGGAGCATTGTGACGATAAAGGCCATGGAGTATTGTGATGACTAGTGTCATGGAGCATTTTAATGAAAGGTTTCATTGTGCACCATGATGACAAAGGGGATGGAGAATTGTGATGAAACTGGTCCTGGAGCATTGTGATAACAAAAGCCATGGAGCATTGTGATGACAGGCATCATGGAGCATTGTGAAGAAAGGGGCCATGGGGTATTGTAATGACACTAGAGAAATATGATGAAAATGGTCAGCGAGCATAGTGATTAAAGTGGTCATTGAGAATTGTGATGAAAAGCGACATAGAGCATTGTGATGACAAAGGTCATGGAGAACTGTGATGACCAGGGTCATGTAGCATTGTGATGACACGGTCATGGAACATTGTAATGACAAGAATTCTGGAGCATTGTGCTGACTAGGGCCATGGACCATTGTGATGACATGGTTATGGAACATTGTGATGACAATAATTCTGGAGCATTGTGATGACAAGTGTCATGGAGCATTGTGATGACACGGTCATGGAACATTGTGATGACAAGAATTCTGCAGCATTGCGATGACAAGTGCCATGGAGCATTGTGATGACACGGTCATGGAACATTGTCATGAGAAGAATTCTGGAGCATTGTGCTGACAAGGGCCATGGAGCATTGTGATGACAGGGCCATGGAACATTGTGATGACAAGAATTCGGGAGCATTGTGATGACAATGGCCATGGAGCATTGTGATGACACGGTCATGGAACATTGTGATGACAAGAATTCTGGAGCATTATGATGACAAGGGCGATGGAGCATTGTGATGGCAGGGCCATGGAACATTGGGATGACAAGAATTCGGGAGCATTGTGATGACAATGGCCATGGAGCATTGTGATGACACCTTCATGGAGCATTGTGATGAGAAGAATTCTGGAGCATTGTCATGACAAGGGCCATGGAGCATTGTGATGACACGGTCATGGAACATTGTGATGACAAGAATTCTGGAGCATTGTGATGACAAGGGCCATGGAGCATGGTGATGACACGGTCATGGAACATTGTGATGACAAGAATTCTGGAGCATTGTGCTGACAAGGGCCATGGAGCATTGTGATGACACGGTCATGGAACATTGTGATGACAAGAATTCTGGAGCATTCTGATGAAAAAGGCGATGGAGCATTGTGATGACACGGTCATGGATCATTGTGATGACAAGATTTCTGGAGCTTTGTGGTGAAAGGGTATCGAGCATTGTGATTAAAGTTGACAAGGAACATTGTGATGATATGGGTAGAGAACTCTGTGATGAGACAAGACATGGAGTATTGTGACGAAAACTGTCATGGAACATTGTGCTGACAGGGATAATGGAGCTCTTTGGTAAGAGAGGCCCTGGAGATTTGTGATGGCAGGCATCATGGGGCATTGTGTTGACAGCGGTCTTGGAGCATTGTGATGAAAGGCGTCATGGAGCATTGTGATTACAGGGGCCATGGAGCATTGTGAATTCAAAGGCTATGGAGCATTGAGATGACAGGTTTCATGGAGCACTGTGATGAATGTGATCTTGGATCATTGTGATGACAAGTGTCCTGGAACCTTGTGATGACACGTTTCATGGAGCATTGTGATGACAAGGACCATGGCAAATTGTGATGACATCTGTCATGGGGCATTGTGATGACAGTGGTCATCTAGATTTGCGATGAATGGTATCATGGAGCACTGTGATAACAGGGGCCATGGAACATTGTGATGACAAAGGCCATGGAGCATTGTGATGACAAGTGTCATGGGGCATTTTGATGACATTGACATGGAGCATTATGATGACAAGTGTTCTGGAGCATGTTGATGACAAGGGCATGGAGCATTGTGATGACAGGGCCCACGGAGCTTTGTGATGAAAAGGGCAGGGTACATTGTGATGACAGGGTTCATGGAGCATTGTGATGAAAGGGGCCATGGAGAATTGAGATGAGAGCCGTTATGAGGCATGGTGATGACAGTGGTCATGGAGCATTGTGATGAAAGAGATCATGGAGCAATATGATAACAGGGGCCATGGAGCATTGTGATGACAGGGGTATTGGAGCATTGTGATGGAAGTAGACATGGATCATTGTGATGACATGTGTCCTGGAACACTGTGATGACACGGTTCATCGAGTATTGTGATGACAAGGGTCATAGCGAATTGTGATGACAAGTGTCATGGGGCATTGTGATGACATTGATCATCTAGGAATTGTGATGAAAGGTATCGTGGAGCACTGTGATGACTGGGGGCATGAAGCACTGTGATGAAAATTGTCCTGGATTATTGTGATGACAGCAGTCATGGAGAATTGTGATGACAGGGATTATGCAGCATTGTGTTGACAAGGGTATGGACTATTGTGATGACAATGGTCATGGAGCAATGTGATGAAAGTATTCATGGAACATCGTGATGTAAAGTGCATGGGAGCATTGTGACGATAAAGGCCATGGAGTATTGTGATGACTAGTGTCATGGAGCATTTTAATGAAAGGTTTCATTGTGCACCATGATGACAAAGGGGATGGAGAATTGTGATGAAACTGGTCCTGGAGCATTGTGATAACAAAAGCCATTGAGCATTGTGATGACAGGCATCATGGAGCATTGTGAAGAAAGGGGCCATGGGGTATTGTAATGACACTAGAGAAATATGATGAAAATGGTCAGCGAGCATAGTGATTAAAGTGGTCATTGAGAATTGTGATGAAAAGCGACATAGAGCATTGTGATGACAAAGGTCATGGAGAACTGTGATGACCAGGGTCATGTAGCATTGTGATGACACGGTCATGGAACATTGTAATGACAAGAATTCTGGAGCATTGTGCTGACTAGGGCCATGGACCATTGTGATGACATGGTCATGGAACATTGTGATGACAATAATTCTGCAGCATTGCGATGACAAGTGCCATGGAGCATTGTGATGACACGGTCATGGAACATTGTCATGAGAAGAATTCTGGAGCATTGTGCTGACAAGGGCCATGGAGCATTGTGATGGCAGGGCCATGGAACATTGGGATGACAAGAATTCGGGAGCATTGTGATGACAATGGCCATGGAGCATTGTGATGACACCTTCATGGAGCATTGTGATGAGAAGAATTCTGGAGCATTGTCATGACAAGGGCCATGGAGCATTGTGATGACACGGTCATGGAACATTGTGATGACAAGAATTCTGGAGCATTGTGATGACAAGGGCCATGGAGCATGGTGATGACACGGTCATGGAACATTGTGATGACAAGAATTCTGGAGCATTGTGCTGACAAGGGCCATGGAGCATTGTGATGACACGGTCATGGAACATTGTGATGACAAGAATTCTGGAGCATTCTGATGAAAAAGGCGATGGAGCATTGTGATGACACGGTCATGGATCATTGTGATGACAAGATTTCTGGAGCTTTGTGGTGAAAGGGTATCGAGCATTGTGATTAAAGTTGACAAGGAACATTGTGATGATATGGGTAGAGAACTCTGTGATGAGACAAGACATGGAGTATTGTGACGAAAACTGTCATGGAACATTGTGCTGACAGGGATAATGGAGCTCTTTGGTAAGAGAGGCCCTGGAGATTTGTGATGGCAGGCATCATGGGGCATTGTGTTGACAGCGGTCTTGGAGCATTGTGATGAAAGGCGTCATGGAGCATTGTGATTACAGTGGCCATGGAGCATTGTGAATTCAAAGGCTATGGAGCATTGAGATGACAGGTTTCATGGAGCACTGTGATGAATGTGATCTTGGATCATTGTGATGACAAGTGTCCTGGAACCTTGTGATGACACGTTTCATGGAGCGTTGTGATGACAAGGACCATGGCAAATTGTGATGACATCTGCCATGGGGCATTGTGATGACAGTGGTCATCAAGATTTTTGATGAAAGGTATCATGGAGCACTGTGATAACAGGGGCCATGGAACATTGTGATGACAAAGGCCATGGAGCATTGTGATGACAAGTGTCATGGAGCATTGTGATGACACGGTCATGGAACATTGTGATGACAAGAATTCTGCAGCATTGCGATGACAAGTGCCATGGAGCATTGTGATGACACGGTCATGGAACATTGTCATGAGAAGAATTCTGGAGCATTGTGCTGACAAGGGCCATGGAGCATTGTGATGACAGGGCCATGGAACATTGTGATGACAAGAATTCGGGAGCATTGTGATGACAATGGCCATGGAGAATTGTGATGACACGGTCATGGAACATTGTGATGACAAGAATTCTGGAGCATTATGATGACAAGGGCGATGGAGCATTGTGATGGCAGGGCCATGGAACATTGGGATGACAAGAATTCGGGAGCATTGTGATGACAATGGCCATGGAGCATTGTGATGACACCTTCATGGAGCATTGTGATGAGAAGAATTCTGGAGCATTGTCATGACAAGGGCCATGGAGCATTGTGATGACACGGTCATGGAACATTGTGATGACAAGAATTCTGGAGCATTGTGATGACAAGGGCCATGGAGCATGGTGATGACACGGTCATGGAACATTGTGATGACAAGAATTCTGGAGCATTGTGCTGACAAGGGCCATGGAGCATTGTGATGACACGGTCATGGAACATTGTGATGACAAGAATTCTGGAGCATTCTGATGAAAAAGGCGATGGAGCATTGTGATGACACGGTCATGGATCATTGTGATGACAAGATTTCTGGAGCTTTGTGGTGAAAGGGTATCGAGCATTGTGATTAAAGTTGACAAGGAACATTGTGATGATATGGGTAGAGAACTCTGTGATGAGACAAGACATGGAGTATTGTGACGAAAACTGTCATGGAACATTGTGCTGACAGGGATAATGGAGCTCTTTGGTAAGAGAGGCCCTGGAGATTTGTGATGGCAGGCATCATGGGGCATTGTGTTGACAGCGGTCTTGGAGCATTGTGATGAAAGGCGTCATGGAGCATTGTGATTACAGGGGCCATGGAGCATTGTGAATTCAAAGGCTATGGAGCATTGAGATGACAGGTTTCATGGAGCACTGTGATGAATGTGATCTTGGATCATTGTGATGACAAGTGTCCTGGAACCTTGTGATGACACGTTTCATGGAGCGTTGTGATGACAAGGACCATGGCAAATTGTGATGACATCTGCCATGGGGCATTGTGATGACAGTGGTCATCAAGATTTTTGATGAAAGGTATCATGGAGCACTGTGATAACAGGGGCCATGGAACATTGTGATGACAAAGGCCATGGAGCATTGTGATGACAAGTGTCATGGGGCATTTTGATGACATTGGCATGGAGCATTATGATGACAAGAGTTCTGGAGCATGTTGATGACAAGGGCATGGAGCATTGTGATGACAGGGCCCACCGAGCTTTGTGATGAAAAGGGCAGGGTATATTGTGATGACAGGGTTCATGGAGCATTGTGATGAAAGGGGGCCATGGAGCATTGAGATGAGAGCCGTTATGAGGCATGGTGATGACAGTGGTCATGGAGCATTGTGATGAAAGAGATCATGGAGCAATATGATAACAGGGGCCATGGAGCATTGTGATGACAGGGGTATTGCAGCATTGTGATGGAAGTAGACATGGATCATTGTGATGACATGTGTCCTGGAACACTGTGATGACACGGTTCATCGAGTACTGTGATGACAAGGGTCATAGCGAATTGTGATGATAAGTGTCATGGGGCATTGTGATGACATTGATCATCTAGGAATTGTGATGAAAGGTATCGTGGAGCACTGTGATGACTGGGGGCATGAAGCACTGTGATGAAAATTGTCCTGGATTATTGTGATGACAGCAGTCATGGAGAATTGTGATGACAGGGATTATGCAGCATTGTGTTGACAAGGGTATGGACTATTGTGATGACAATGGTCATGGAGCAAGGTGATGACAGTATTGATGGAACATCGTGATGAAAAGTGCATGGGAGCATTGTGACGATAAAGGCCATGGAGTATTGTGATGACTAGTGTCATGGAGCATTTTAATGAAAGGTTTCATTGTGCACCATGATGACAAAGGGGATGGAGAATTGTGATGAAACTGGTCCTGGAGCATTGTGATAACAAAAGCCATGGAGCATTGTGATGACAGGCATCATGGAGCATTGTAAAGAAAGGGGCCATGGGGTATTGTAATGACACGAGAGAAATATGATGAAAATGGTCAGCGAGCATAGTGATTAAAGTGGTCATTGAGAATTGTGAAGAAAAGCGACATAGAGCATTGTGATGACAAAGGTCATGGAATACTGTGATGACCAGGGTCATGTAGCATTGTGATGACACGGTCATGGAACATTGTGATGACAAGAATTCTGGAGCATTGTGGTGAAAGGGTATGGAGCATTGTGATTAAAGGTGACAAGGAACATTGTGATGATATGGGATGAGAATTTTGTGATGAGACAGGACATGGAGTATTGTGACGAAAACTGTCATGGAACATTGGGCTGACAGGGATCATGGAGCTCTTTGGTAAGAGAGGCCCTGGAGATTTGTGATGGCAGGCATCATGGGGCATTGTGTTGACACCGGTCTTGGAGCATTGTGATGAAAGGCGTCATGGAGCATTGTGATTACAGGGGCCATGGAGCATTGTGAATTCAAAGGCTATGGAGCATTGAGATGACAGGTTTCATGGAGCACTGTGATGAATGTGATCTTGGATCATTGTGATGACAAGTGTCCTGGAACCTTGTGATGACACGGTTCATGGAGCATTGTGATGACAAGGACCATGGCAAATTGTGATGACATCTGTCATGGGGCATTGTGATGACAGTGGTCATCTAGATTTGCGATGAAAGGTATCATGGAGCACTGTGATAACAGGGGCCATGGAACATTGTGATGACAAAGGCCATGGAGCATTGTGATGACAAGTGTCATGGGGCATTGTGATGACATTGGCATGGAGCATTATGATGACAAGAGTTCTGGAGCATGTTGATGACAAGGGCATAGAGCATTGTGATGACAGGGCCCACGGAGCTTTGTGATGAAAAGGGCAGGGTATATTGTGATGACAGGGTTCATGGAGCATTGTGATGAAAGGGGCCATGGAGCATTGAGATGAGAGCCGTTATGAGGCA
The DNA here is from genome assembly GCF_949987535.1 of Balaenoptera acutorostrata. Classification (NCBI taxonomy): domain Eukaryota; kingdom Metazoa; phylum Chordata; class Mammalia; order Artiodactyla; family Balaenopteridae; genus Balaenoptera; species Balaenoptera acutorostrata. The sequence goes on along the minus strand of NW_026646025.1, from coordinate 1,360,361 downwards.
TGGTGATGACAGTGATCATGGAGCATTGTGATGAAAGAGATCATGGAGCAATATGATAACAGGGGCCATGGAGCTTTGTGATGACAGGGGTATTGGAGCATTGTGATGGAAGTAGACATGGATCATTGTGATGACATGTGTCCTGGAACACTGTGATGACACGGTTCATCGAGTATTGTGATGACAAGGGTCATAGCGAATTGTGATGACAAGTGTCATGGGGCATTGTGTGACATTGATCATCTAGGAATTGTGATGAAAGGTATCATGGAGCACTGTGATGAAAATTGTCCTGGATTATTGTGATGACAGCAGTCATGGAGAATTGTGATGACAGGGATTATGCAGCATTGTGTTGACAAGGGTATGGACTATTGTGATGACAATGGTCATGGAGCAATGTGATGAAAGTATTCATGGAACATCGTGATGAAAAGTGCCTTGGAGCATTGTGACGATAAAGGCCATGGAGTATTGTGATGACTAGTGTCATGGAGCATTTTAATGAAAGGTTTCATTGTGCACCATGATGAAAAGGGGATGGAGAATTTTGATGAAACTGGTCCTGGAGCATTGTGATAACAAAAGCCATGGAGCATTGTGATGACAGGCATCATGGAGCATTGTGAAGAAAGGGGCCATGGGGTATTGTAATGACACTAGAGAAATATGATGAAAATGGTCAGCGAGCATAGTGATTAAAGTGGTCATTGAGAATTGTGATGAAAAGCAACATAGAGCATTGTGATGACAATGGTCATGGAGAACTGTGATGACCAGGGTCATGTAGCATTGTGATGACACGGTCATGGAACATTGTGATGACAAGAATTCTGGAGCATTGTGCTGACTAGGGCCATGGACCATTGTGATGACATGGTCATGGAACATTGTGATGACAAGAATTCTGGAGCATTCTGATGACAAAGGCGATGGAGCATTGTGATGACACGGTCATGGAACATTGTGATGACAAGAATTCTGCAGCATTGCGATGACAAGGGCCATGGAGCATTGTGATGACACGGTCATGTAACATTGTGATGACAAGAATTCTGGAGCATTGCGATGACAAGGGCCATGGAGCATTGTGATGATACGGTCATGGAACATTGTGATGACAAGAATTCTGGAGCATTGTGATGACAAGGGCCATGTAGCATTGTGATGACACGGTCATGGAACATTGTGATGACAAGAATTCTGGAGCATTGCGATGACAAGGGCCATGGAGCATTGTGATGATACGGTCATGGAACATTGTGATGACAAGAATTCTGGAGCATTATGATGACAAGGGCCATGGAGCATTGTGAAGACACGGTCATGGAACATTGTGATGACAAGAATTCGGGAGCATTGTGATGACAATGGCCATTGAGCATTGTGATGACATGGTCATGGAACATTGTGATGACAAGAATTCGGGAGCATTGTGATGACAATGGCCATGGAGCATTGTGATGACACGATCATGGACCATTGTGATGAGAAGAATTCTGGAGCATTGTCATGACAAGGGCCATGGAGCATTGTGATGACACGGTCATGGAACATTGTGATGACAAGAATTCTGGAGCATTGTGATGACAAGGGCCATGGAGCATTGTGATGACACGGTCATGGAACATTGTGATGACAAGAATTCTGGAGCATTGTGCTGACAAGGGCCATTGAGCATTGTGATGACACGGTCATGGAACATTGTGATGACAAGAATTCTGGAGCATTCTGATGACAAAGGCGATGGAGCATTGTGATGACACGGTCATGGAACATTGTTATGACAAGAATTCTGGAGCATTGTGCTGACAAGGGCCATGGAGCATTGTTGTGACACGTTCATGGAACATTGTGATGACAAGAATTCTGGAGCATTATGATGACAAGGGCCATGGAGCATTGTGATGACACGGCCATGGAGCATTTTGATGACACGGTCATGGAACATTGTGATGAGAAAAATTCTGGAGCATTGTCATGAGAAGGGCCATGGAGCATTGTGATGACACGGTCATGTAACATTGTGATGACAAGTATTCTGGAGCATTGCGATGACAAGGGCCATGGAGCATTGTGGTGATACGGTCATGGAACATTGTGATGACAAGAATTCTGGAGCATTGCGATGACAAGGGCCATGTAGCATTGTGATGACACGGTCATGGAACATTGTGATGACAAGAATTCTGGAGCATTGCGATGACAAGGGCCATGGAGCATTGTGATGATACGGTCATGGAACATTGTGATGACAAGAATTCTGGAGCATTATGATGACAAGGGCCATGGAGCATTGTGAAGACATGGTCATGGAACATTGTGATGACAAGAATTCGGGAGCATTGTGATGACAATGGCCATTGAGCATTGTGATGACATGGTCATGGAACATTGTGATGACAAGAATTCGGGAGCATTGTGATGACAATGGCCATGGAGCATTGTGATGACACGATCATGGACCATTGTGATGAGAAGAATTCTGGAGCATTGTCATGACAAGGGCCATGGAGCATTGTGATGACACGGTCATGGAACATTGTGATGACAAGAATTCTGGAGCATTGTGATGCGACGGGGCATGGAGCATTGTGATGACACGGTCATGGAACATTGTGATGACAAGAATTCTGGAGCATTGTGCTGACAAGGGCCATTGAGCATTGTGATGACACGGTCATGGAACATTGTGATGACAAGAATTCTGGAGCATTCTGATGACAAAGGCGATGGAGCATTGTGATGACACGGCCATGGAGCATTTTGATGACACGGTCATGGAACATTGTGATGAGAAAAATTCTGGAGCATTGTCATGAGAAGGGCCATGGAGCATTGTGATGACACGGTCATGGAACATTGTGATGACAAGAATTCTGGAGCATTGTGATGACAAGGGCCATGGAGCATTGTGATGACACGGTCATGGAACATTGTGATGATAAGAATTCTGGAGCATTGTGGTGAAGGAGTATGGAGCATTGTGATTAAAGGTGACAAGGAACATTGTGATGATAAGGGCAGAGAATTCTGTGATGAGACAGGACATAGAGTATTGTGACGAAAACTGTCATGGAACATTGTGCTGACAGGGATCATGGAGCTCTTTGGTAAGAGAGGCCCTGGAGATTTGTGATGGCAGGCATCATGGGGCATTGTGTTGACACCAGTCTTGGAGCATTGTGATGAAAGGCGTCATGGAGCATTGTGATGACACGGCCATGGAACATTGTGATGACAAGAATTCTGGAGCATTGTGCTGACAAGGGCCATGGAGCATTGTGATGACACGGTCATGGAACATTTTGATGACAAGAATTCTGGAGCATTGTGCTGACAAGGGCCATGGAGCATTGTGATGACATGTTCATGGAACATTGTGATGACAAGAATTCTGGAGCATTATAATGACTAGGGCCATGGAGCATTGTGATGACACGGCCATGGAACACTGTGATGACAAGAATTCTGGAGCATTGTGATGACAGTACCCATGGAGCATTTTGATGACACGGTCATGGAACATTGTGATGAGAAAAATTCTGGAGCATTGTCATGAGAAGGGCCATGGACTATTGTGATGACACGGTCATGGAACATTGTGATTACAAGAATTCTGGAACATTGTGATGACAAGCGCCATGGAGCATTGTGATGACACGGTCATGGAACATTGTGATGACAAGAATTCTGGAGCATTGTGGTGAAAGGGTATGGAGCATTGTGATTAAAGGTGACAAGGAACATTGTGATGATATGGGCAGAGAACTCTGTGATGAGACAGGACATGGAGTATTGTGACGAAAACTGTCATGGAACATTGTGCTGACAGGGATCATGGAGCTCTTTGGTAAGAGAGGCCCTGGAGATTTGTGATGGCAGGCATCATGGGGCATTGTGTTGACACCGGACTTGGAGCATTGTGATGAAAGGCGTCATGGAGCATTGTGATTACAGGGGCCATGGAGCATGTGAATTCAAAGGCTATGGAGCATTGAGATGACAGGTTTCATGGAGCACTGTGATGAATGTGATCTTGGATCATTGTGATGACAAGTGTCCTGGAAACTTGTGATGACACGATTCATGGAGCATTGTGATGACAATGGCCATGGAGCATTGTGATGACACGGTCATGGAACATTGTGATGAGAAGAATTCTGGAGCATTGTCATGACAAGGGCCATGGAGCATTGTGATGACACGGCCATGGAAAATTGTGATGACAAGAATTCTGGAGAATTGTGATGACAAGGTTCATGGAGAATTGTGATGACATGGCCATGGAACATTGTGATGACCAGAATTCTGGAGCATTGTGCTGACAAGGGCCATGGAGCATTGTGATGACACGGTCATGGAACATTGTGATGACAAGAATTCTGGAGCATTCTGATGACAAAGGCGATGGAGCATTGTGATGACACGGTCATGGAACATTGTGATGACAAGAATTCTGGAGCATTCTGATGACAAGTGCCATAGAGCATTGTGAAGACACATTCATGGAATATAGTAATGACAAGAATTCTGGAGCATTATGATGACAAGGGCCATGGAGCATTGTGATGACACGGCCATTGAACATTGTGATGACACGGTCATGGAACATTGTGATGACAAGAATTCTGGAGCATTGTGCTGACAAGGGCCATGGAGCATTGTGATGACACGGCCATGGAACATTGTGATGACAAGAATTCTGGAGCATTGTGATGACAATGGCCATGGAGCATTGTGATGACACGGTATGGAACATTGTGATGACAAGAATTCTGGCGCATTGTGATGACAAAGGCCATGGAGCATTGTGATGACACGGTCATGGAACATTGTGATGACAGGAATTCTGGAGCATTGTGCTGAAAAGGGCCATGGAGCATTGTGATGACACGGTCATGGAACAATGTGATGAGAAGAATTCCGGAGCATTGTGATGACAAGGGCCATGGAGCATTGTGATGACACGGTCATGGAACATTGTGATGACAAGAATTCTGGAGAATTGTGCTGATGACGGCCATGGAGCATTGTGATGACACAGTCAAGGAACATTGCGATGAAAAAGATTTCTGGAGCATTGTGATGAAAGGGCATGGAGCATTGTGATTAAAGGTGACAAGGAACATTGTGATGATATGGGCAGAGAACTCTGTGATGACAGTGGCCTTGCAGTATTGTGACGAAAAGTGTCATGGAACATTCTGCTGACAGCGATCATGGAGCTTTTTGGTAAGAGAGTCTATGGAGATTTGTGATGTCGGGCGTCATGGGGCATTGTGTTGAGAGTGGTCTTGGAGCATTGTGATGAAAATGGTCATGGAGCACTGTGATTACAGGGGCCATGGAGCATTGTGAATGCAAAGGCTATGGAGCATTGAGATGACAGGGTTCATGGAGCACTGTGATGAATGTGATCTTGGATCATTGTGATGACAAGTGTCCTGGAACCTTGTGATGACACGGTTCATGGAGCATTGTGATGACAAGGACCATGGCGAATTGTGATGACATCTGTCATGGGGCATTGAGATGACAGTGGTCATCTAGATTTGCGATGAAAGGTGTCATGGAGCACTGTGATGACAGGGGCCATGGAACATTGTGATGACAAAGGCCACGGAGCATTGTGATGACAAGTGTCATGGGGCATTTTGATGACATTGGCATGGAGCATTATGATGACAAGATTTCTGGAGCATTTTGATGACAAAGGCATGGAGCATTGTGATGACAGGGCCCACGGAGCTTTGTGATGAAAAGGGCACGGTACATTGTGATGACAGGGTTCATGGAGCATTGTGATGAAAGGGGCCATGGAGCATTGAGATGAGAGCTGTTATGAGGCATGGTGATGACAGTGGTCATGGAGCATTGTGATGAAAGAGATCATGGAGCAATATGATATCAGGGGCCATGGAGCATTGTGATGACAGGGGTATTGGAGCATTGTGATGGAAGTAGACATGGATCATTGTGATGACATGTGTCCTGGAACACTGTCATGACACGGTTCATCGAGTATTGTGATGAAAAGGGTCATAGCGAATTGTGATGACAAGTGTCATGGGGCATTGTGTGACATTGATCATCTAGGAATTGTGATGAAAGGTATCATGGAGCACTGTGATGAAAATTGTCCTGGATTATTGTGATGACAGCAGTCATGGAGAATTGTGATGACAGGGATTATGCAGCATTGAGTTGACAAGGGTATGGACTATTGTGATGACAATGGTCATGGAGCAATGTGATGAAAGTATTCATGGAACATCGTGATGAAAAGTGCATGGGAGCATTGTGACGATAAAGGCCATGAAGTATTGTGATGACAAGTGTCATGGAGCATTTTAATGAAAGGTTTCATTGTGCACCATGATGACAAAGGGGATGGAGAATTGTGATGAAACTGGTCCTGGAGCATTGTGATAACAAAAGCCATGAAGCATTGTGATGACAGGCATCATGGAGCATTGTGAAGAAAGGGGCCATGGGGTATTGTAATGACACTAGAGAAATATGATGAAAATGGTCAGCGAGCATAGTGATTAAAGTGGTCATTGAGAATTGTGATGAAAAGCGACATAGAGCATTGTGATGACAAAGGTCATGGAGAACTGTGATGACCAGGGTCATGTAGCATTGTGATGACACGGCCATGGAACATTGTGATGACAAGAATTCTGGAGCATTGGGATGACAATGGCCATGGAGCATTGTGATGACACGGTCAAGGAACATTGTGATGAGAAGAATTCTGGAGCATTGTCATGACAAGGGCCATGGAGCATTGTGATGACACGGTCATGCAACATTGTGATGACAAGAATTCTGGAGCATTATGATGACAATGGCCATGGAGCATTGTGATGACACCGTCATGGAACATTGTGATGAGAAGAATTCTGGAGCATTGTCATGACAAGGGCCACGGAGCATTGTGATGACACGGTCATGGAACATTGTGATGACAAGAATTCTGGAGCATTGTGGTGAAAGGGTATGGAGCATTGTGATTAAAGGTGACAAGGTACATTGTGATGATATGGGAAGAGAATTCTGTGATGAGACAGGACATGGAATATTGTGACGAAAACTGTCATGGAACATTGTGCTGACAGGGATCATGGAGCTCTTTGGTAAGAGAGGCCCTGGGGATTTGTGATGGCAGGCATCATGGGGCATTGTGTTGACACCGGTCTTGGAGCATTGTGATGAAAGGCGTCATGGAGCATTGTGATTACAGGGGCCATGGAGCATTGTGAATTCAAAGGCTACGGAGCATTGAGATGACAGGTTTCATGGAGCACTGTGATGAATGTGATCTTGGATCATTGTGATGACAAGTGTCCTGGAACCTTGTGATGACACGGTTCATGGAGCATTGTGATGACAAGGACCATGGCAAATTGTGATGACATCTGTCATGGGGCATTGTGATGACAGTGGTCATCTAGATTTGCGATGAAAGGTATCATGGAGCACTGTGATAACAGGGGCCATGGAACATTGTGATGACAAAGGCCATGGAGCATTGTGATGACACGGTCATGGAACATTGTGATGATAAGAATTCTGGAGCATTGTGGTGAAGGGGTGTGGAGCATTGTGATTAAAGGTGACAAGGAACATTGTGATGATAAGGGCAGAGAACTCTGTGATGAGACAGGACATGGAGTATTGTGACGAAAAGTGTCATGGAACATTGTGCTGACAGGGATCATGGAGCTCTTTGGTAAGCGAGGCCCTGGAGATTTGTGATGGCAGGCATCATGGGGCATTGTGTTGACACCAGTCTTGGAGCATTGTGATGAAAGGCGTCATGGAGCATTGTGATTACTGGGGCCATGGAGCAATGTGAATTCAAAGGCTATGGAGCATTGAGATGACAGGTTTCATGGAGCACTGTGATGAATGTGATCTTGGATCATTGTGATGACAAGTGTACTGGAACCTTGTGATGACACGGTTCATGGAGCATTGTGATGACAAGGACCATGGCAAATTGTGATGACATCTGTCATGGGGCATTGTGATGACAGTGGTCATCTAGATTTGCGATGAAAGGTATCATGGAGCACTGTGATGACAGGGGCCATGGAACATTGTGATGACAAAGGCCATGGAGCATTGTGATGACACGGTCATGGAACATTGTGATGAAAAGAATTCTGGAGCATTATGATGACAAGGGCGATGGAGCATTGTGATGGCAGGGCCATGGAACATTGGGATGACAAGAATTCGGGAGCATTGTGATGACAATGGCCATGGAGCATTGTGATGACACGGTCATGGAACATTGTGATGACAAGAATTCTGGAGCATTGTGATGACAAGGGCCATGGAGCATGGTGATGACACGGTCATGGAACATTGTGATGACAAGAATTCTGGAGCATTGTGCTGACAAGGGCCATGGAGCATTGTGATGACACGGTCATGGAACATTGTGATGACAAGAATTCTGGAGCATTCTGATGAAAAAGGCGATGGAGCATTGTGATGACACGGTCATGGATCATTGTGATGACAAGAATTCTGGAGCATTGTGGTGAAAGGGTATGGACCATTGTGATTAAAGGTGACAAGGAACTTTGTGATGATATGGGCAGAAAACCCTGTGATGAGACAGGACATGGAGTATTGTGACGAAAACTGTCATGGAACATTGTGCTCACAGGGATCATGGAGCTCTTTGGTAAGCGAGGCCCTGGAGATTTGTGATGGCAGGCATCATGGGGCATTGTGTTGACAGCGCTCTTGGAGCATTGTGATGAAAGGCGTCATGGAGCATTGTGATTACTGGGGCCATGGAGCAATGTGAATTCAAAGGCTATGGAGCATTGAGATGACAGGTTTCATGGAGCACTGTGATGAATGTGATCTTGGATCATTGTGATGACAAGTGTCCTGGAACCTTGTGATGACACGGTTCATGGAGCATTGTGATGACAAGGACCATGGCAAATTGTGATGACATCTGTCATGGGGCATTGTGATGACAGTAGTCATCTAGATTTGCGATGAATGGTATCATGGAGCACTGTGATAACAGGGGCCATGGAACATTGTGATGACAAAGGCCATGGAGCATTGTGATGACAAGTGTCATGGGGCATTTTGATGACATTGACATGGAGCATTATGATGACAAGAGTTCTGGAGCATGTTGATGACAAGGGCATGGAGCATTGTGATGACAGGGCCCACGGAGCTTTGTGATGAAAAGGGCAGGGTACATTGTGATGACAGGGTTCATGGAGCATTGTGATGAAAGGGGCCATGGAGCATTGAGATGAGAGCCGTTATGAGGCATGGTGATGACAGTGGTCATGGAGCATTGTGATGAAAGAGATCATGGAGCAATATGATAACAGGGGCCATGGAGCATTGTGATGACAGGGGTATTGCAGCATTGTGATGGAAGTAGACATGGATCATTGTGATGACATGTGTCCTGGAACACTGTGATGACACGGTTCATCGAGTATTGTGATGACAAGGGTCATAGCGAATTGTGATGACAAGTGTCATGGGGCATTGTGATGACATTGATCATCTAGGAATTGTGATGAAAGGTATCGTGGAGCACTGTGATGACTGGGGGCATGAAGCACTGTGATGAAAATTGTCCTGGATTATTGTGATGACAGCAGTCATGGAGAATTGTGATGACAGGGATTATGCAGCATTGTGTTGACAAGGGTATGGACTATTGTGATGACAATGGTCATGGAGCAATGTGATGAAAGTATTCATGGAACATCGTGATGTAAAGTGCATGGGAGCATTGTGACGATAAAGGCCATGGAGTATTGTGATGACTAGTGTCATGGAGCATTTTAATGAAAGGTTTCATTGTGCACCATGATGACAAAGGGGATGGAGAATTGTGATGAAACTGGTCCTGGAGCATTGTGATAACAAAAGCCATGGAGCATTGTGATGACAGGCATCATGGAGCATTGTGAAGAAAGGGGCCATGGGGTATTGTAATGACACTAGAGAAATATGATGAAAATGGTCAGCGAGCATAGTGATTAAAGTGGTCATTGAGAATTGTGATGAAAAGCGACATAGAGCATTGTGATGACAAAGGTCATGGAGAACTGTGATGACCAGGGTCATGTAGCATTGTGATGACACGGTCATGGAACATTGTAATGACAAGAATTCTGGAGCATTGTGCTGACTAGGGCCATGGACCATTGTGATGACATGGTTATGGAACATTGTGATGACAATAATTCTGGAGCATTGTGATGACAAGTGTCATGGAGCATTGTGATGACACGGTCATGGAACATTGTGATGACAAGAATTCTGCAGCATTGCGATGACAAGTGCCATGGAGCATTGTGATGACACGGTCATGGAACATTGTCATGAGAAGAATTCTGGAGCATTGTGCTGACAAGGGCCATGGAGCATTGTGATGACAGGGCCATGGAACATTGTGATGACAAGAATTCGGGAGCATTGTGATGACAATGGCCATGGAGCATTGTGATGACACGGTCATGGAACATTGTGATGACAAGAATTCTGGAGCATTATGATGACAAGGGCGATGGAGCATTGTGATGGCAGGGCCATGGAACATTGGGATGACAAGAATTCGGGAGCATTGTGATGACAATGGCCATGGAGCATTGTGATGACACCTTCATGGAGCATTGTGATGAGAAGAATTCTGGAGCATTGTCATGACAAGGGCCATGGAGCATTGTGATGACACGGTCATGGAACATTGTGATGACAAGAATTCTGGAGCATTGTGATGACAAGGGCCATGGAGCATGGTGATGACACGGTCATGGAACATTGTGATGACAAGAATTCTGGAGCATTGTGCTGACAAGGGCCATGGAGCATTGTGATGACACGGTCATGGAACATTGTGATGACAAGAATTCTGGAGCATTCTGATGAAAAAGGCGATGGAGCATTGTGATGACACGGTCATGGATCATTGTGATGACAAGATTTCTGGAGCTTTGTGGTGAAAGGGTATCGAGCATTGTGATTAAAGTTGACAAGGAACATTGTGATGATATGGGTAGAGAACTCTGTGATGAGACAAGACATGGAGTATTGTGACGAAAACTGTCATGGAACATTGTGCTGACAGGGATAATGGAGCTCTTTGGTAAGAGAGGCCCTGGAGATTTGTGATGGCAGGCATCATGGGGCATTGTGTTGACAGCGGTCTTGGAGCATTGTGATGAAAGGCGTCATGGAGCATTGTGATTACAGGGGCCATGGAGCATTGTGAATTCAAAGGCTATGGAGCATTGAGATGACAGGTTTCATGGAGCACTGTGATGAATGTGATCTTGGATCATTGTGATGACAAGTGTCCTGGAACCTTGTGATGACACGTTTCATGGAGCATTGTGATGACAAGGACCATGGCAAATTGTGATGACATCTGTCATGGGGCATTGTGATGACAGTGGTCATCTAGATTTGCGATGAATGGTATCATGGAGCACTGTGATAACAGGGGCCATGGAACATTGTGATGACAAAGGCCATGGAGCATTGTGATGACAAGTGTCATGGGGCATTTTGATGACATTGACATGGAGCATTATGATGACAAGAGTTCTGGAGCATGTTGATGACAAGGGCATGGAGCATTGTGATGACAGGGCCCACGGAGCTTTGTGATGAAAAGGGCAGGGTACATTGTGATGACAGGGTTCATGGAGCATTGTGATGAAAGGGGCCATGGAGAATTGAGATGAGAGCCGTTATGAGGCATGGTGATGACAGTGGTCATGGAGCATTGTGATGAAAGAGATCATGGAGCAATATGATAACAGGGGCCATGGAGCATTGTGATGACAGGGGTATTGGAGCATTGTGATGGAAGTAGACATGGATCATTGTGATGACATGTGTCCTGGAACACTGTGATGACACGGTTCATCGAGTATTGTGATGACAAGGGTCATAGCGAATTGTGATGACAAGTGTCATGGGGCATTGTGATGACATTGATCATCTAGGAATTGTGATGAAAGGTATCGTGGAGCACTGTGATGACTGGGGGCATGAAGCACTGTGATGAAAATTGTCCTGGATTATTGTGATGACAGCAGTCATGGAGAATTGTGATGACAGGGATTATGCAGCATTGTGTTGACAAGGGTATGGACTATTGTGATGACAATGGTCATGGAGCAATGTGATGAAAGTATTCATGGAACATCGTGATGTAAAGTGCATGGGAGCATTGTGACGATAAAGGCCATGGAGTATTGTGATGACTAGTGTCATGGAGCATTTTAATGAAAGGTTTCATTGTGCACCATGATGACAAAGGGGATGGAGAATTGTGATGAAACTGGTCCTGGAGCATTGTGATAACAAAAGCCATTGAGCATTGTGATGACAGGCATCATGGAGCATTGTGAAGAAAGGGGCCATGGGGTATTGTAATGACACTAGAGAAATATGATGAAAATGGTCAGCGAGCATAGTGATTAAAGTGGTCATTGAGAATTGTGATGAAAAGCGACATAGAGCATTGTGATGACAAAGGTCATGGAGAACTGTGATGACCAGGGTCATGTAGCATTGTGATGACACGGTCATGGAACATTGTAATGACAAGAATTCTGGAGCATTGTGCTGACTAGGGCCATGGACCATTGTGATGACATGGTCATGGAACATTGTGATGACAATAATTCTGCAGCATTGCGATGACAAGTGCCATGGAGCATTGTGATGACACGGTCATGGAACATTGTCATGAGAAGAATTCTGGAGCATTGTGCTGACAAGGGCCATGGAGCATTGTGATGGCAGGGCCATGGAACATTGGGATGACAAGAATTCGGGAGCATTGTGATGACAATGGCCATGGAGCATTGTGATGACACCTTCATGGAGCATTGTGATGAGAAGAATTCTGGAGCATTGTCATGACAAGGGCCATGGAGCATTGTGATGACACGGTCATGGAACATTGTGATGACAAGAATTCTGGAGCATTGTGATGACAAGGGCCATGGAGCATGGTGATGACACGGTCATGGAACATTGTGATGACAAGAATTCTGGAGCATTGTGCTGACAAGGGCCATGGAGCATTGTGATGACACGGTCATGGAACATTGTGATGACAAGAATTCTGGAGCATTCTGATGAAAAAGGCGATGGAGCATTGTGATGACACGGTCATGGATCATTGTGATGACAAGATTTCTGGAGCTTTGTGGTGAAAGGGTATCGAGCATTGTGATTAAAGTTGACAAGGAACATTGTGATGATATGGGTAGAGAACTCTGTGATGAGACAAGACATGGAGTATTGTGACGAAAACTGTCATGGAACATTGTGCTGACAGGGATAATGGAGCTCTTTGGTAAGAGAGGCCCTGGAGATTTGTGATGGCAGGCATCATGGGGCATTGTGTTGACAGCGGTCTTGGAGCATTGTGATGAAAGGCGTCATGGAGCATTGTGATTACAGGGGCCATGGAGCATTGTGAATTCAAAGGCTATGGAGCATTGAGATGACAGGTTTCATGGAGCACTGTGATGAATGTGATCTTGGATCATTGTGATGACAAGTGTCCTGGAACCTTGTGATGACACGTTTCATGGAGCGTTGTGATGACAAGGACCATGGCAAATTGTGATGACATCTGCCATGGGGCATTGTGATGACAGTGGTCATCAAGATTTTTGATGAAAGGTATCATGGAGCACTGTGATAACAGGGGCCATGGAACATTGTGATGACAAAGGCCATGGAGCATTGTGATGACAAGTGTCATGGAGCATTGTGATGACACGGTCATGGAACATTGTGATGACAAGAATTCTGCAGCATTGCGATGACAAGTGCCATGGAGCATTGTGATGACACGGTCATGGAACATTGTCATGAGAAGAATTCTGGAGCATTGTGCTGACAAGGGCCATGGAGCATTGTGATGACAGGGCCATGGAACATTGTGATGACAAGAATTCGGGAGCATTGTGATGACAATGGCCATGGAGCATTGTGATGACACGGTCATGGAACATTGTGATGACAAGAATTCTGGAGCATTATGATGACAAGGGCGATGGAGCATTGTGATGGCAGGGCCATGGAACATTGGGATGACAAGAATTCGGGAGCATTGTGATGACAATGGCCATGGAGCATTGTGATGACACCTTCATGGAGCATTGTGATGAGAAGAATTCTGGAGCATTGTCATGACAAGGGCCATGGAGCATTGTGATGACACGGTCATGGAACATTGTGATGACAAGAATTCTGGAGCATTGTGATGACAAGGGCCATGGAGCATGGTGATGACACGGTCATGGAACATTGTGATGACAAGAATTCTGGAGCATTGTGCTGACAAGGGCCATGGAGCATTGTGATGACACGGTCATGGAACATTGTGATGACAAGAATTCTGGAGCATTCTGATGAAAAAGGCGATGGAGCATTGTGATGACACGGTCATGGATCATTGTGATGACAAGATTTCTGGAGCTTTGTGGTGAAAGGGTATCGAGCATTGTGATTAAAGTTGACAAGGAACATTGTGATGATATGGGTAGAGAACTCTGTGATGAGACAAGACATGGAGTATTGTGACGAAAACTGTCATGGAACATTGTGCTGACAGGGATAATGGAGCTCTTTGGTAAGAGAGGCCCTGGAGATTTGTGATGGCAGGCATCATGGGGCATTGTGTTGACAGCGGTCTTGGAGCATTGTGATGAAAGGCGTCATGGAGCATTGTGATTACAGGGGCCATGGAGCATTGTGAATTCAAAGGCTATGGAGCATTGAGATGACAGGTTTCATGGAGCACTGTGATGAATGTGATCTTGGATCATTGTGATGACAAGTGTCCTGGAACCTTGTGATGACACGTTTCATGGAGCGTTGTGATGACAAGGACCATGGCAAATTGTGATGACATCTGCCATGGGGCATTGTGATGACAGTGGTCATCAAGATTTTTGATGAAAGGTATCATGGAGCACTGTGATAACAGGGGCCATGGAACATTGTGATGACAAAGGCCATGGAGCATTGTGATGACAAGTGTCATGGGGCATTTTGATGACATTGGCATGGAGCATTATGATGACAAGAGTTCTGGAGCATGTTGATGACAAGGGCATGGAGCATTGTGATGACAGGGCCCACCGAGCTTTGTGATGAAAAGGGCAGGGTATATTGTGATGACAGGGTTCATGGAGCATTGTGATGAAAGGGGGCCATGGAGCATTGAGATGAGAGCCGTTATGAGGCATGGTGATGACAGTGGTCATGGAGCATTGTGATGAAAGAGATCATGGAGCAATATGATAACAGGGGCCATGGAGCATTGTGATGACAGGGGTATTGCAGCATTGTGATGGAAGTAGACATGGATCATTGTGATGACATGTGTCCTGGAACACTGTGATGACACGGTTCATCGAGTACTGTGATGACAAGGGTCATAGCGAATTGTGATGATAAGTGTCATGGGGCATTGTGATGACATTGATCATCTAGGAATTGTGATGAAAGGTATCGTGGAGCACTGTGATGACTGGGGGCATGAAGCACTGTGATGAAAATTGTCCTGGATTATTGTGATGACAGCAGTCATGGAGAATTGTGATGACAGGGATTATGCAGCATTGTGTTGACAAGGGTATGGACTATTGTGATGACAATGGTCATGGAGCAATGTGATGACAGTATTGATGGAACATCGTGATGAAAAGTGCATGGGAGCATTGTGACGATAAAGGCCATGGAGTATTGTGATGACTAGTGTCATGGAGCATTTTAATGAAAGGTTTCATTGTGCACCATGATGACAAAGGGGATGGAGAATTGTGATGAAACTGGTCCTGGAGCATTGTGATAACAAAAGCCATGGAGCATTGTGATGACAGGCATCATGGAGCATTGTAAAGAAAGGGGCCATGGGGTATTGTAATGACACGAGAGAAATATGATGAAAATGGTCAGCGAGCATAGTGATTAAAGTGGTCATTGAGAATTGTGAAGAAAAGCGACATAGAGCATTGTGATGACAAAGGTCATGGAATACTGTGATGACCAGGGTCATGTAGCATTGTGATGACACGGTCATGGAACATTGTGATGACAAGAATTCTGGAGCATTGTGGTGAAAGGGTATGGAGCATTGTGATTAAAGGTGACAAGGAACATTGTGATGATATGGGATGAGAATTTTGTGATGAGACAGGACATGGAGTATTGTGACGAAAACTGTCATGGAACATTGGGCTGACAGGGATCATGGAGCTCTTTGGTAAGAGAGGCCCTGGAGATTTGTGATGGCAGGCATCATGGGGCATTGTGTTGACACCGGTCTTGGAGCATTGTGATGAAAGGCGTCATGGAGCATTGTGATTACAGGGGCCATGGAGCATTGTGAATTCAAAGGCTATGGAGCATTGAGATGACAGGTTTCATGGAGCACTGTGATGAATGTGATCTTGGATCATTGTGATGACAAGTGTCCTGGAACCTTGTGATGACACGGTTCATGGAGCATTGTGATGACAAGGACCATGGCAAATTGTGATGACATCTGTCATGGGGCATTGTGATGACAGTGGTCATCTAGATTTGCGATGAAAGGTATCATGGAGCACTGTGATAACAGGGGCCATGGAACATTGTGATGACAAAGGCCATGGAGCATTGTGATGACAAGTGTCATGGGGCATTGTGATGACATTGGCATGGAGCATTATGATGACAAGAGTTCTGGAGCATGTTGATGACAAGGGCATAGAGCATTGTGATGACAGGGCCCACGGAGCTTTGTGATGAAAAGGGCAGGGTATATTGTGATGACAGGGTTCATGGAGCATTGTGATGAAAGGGGCCATGGAGCATTGAGATGAGAGCCGTTATGAGGCATGGTGATGACAGTGATCATGGAGCATTGTGATGAAAGAGATCATGGAGCAATATGATAACAGGGGCCATGGAGCTTTGTGATGACAGGGGTATTGGAGCATTGTGATGGAAGTAGACATGGATCATTGTGATGACATGTGTCCTGGAACACTGTGATGACACGGTTCATCGAGTATTGTGATGACAAGGGTCATAGCGAATTGTGATGACAAGTGTCATGGGGCATTGTGTGACATTGATCATCTAGGAATTGTGATGAAAGGTATCATGGAGCACTGTGATGAAAATTGTCCTGGATTATTGTGATGACAGCAGTCATGGAGAATTGTGATGACAGGGATTATGCAGCATTGTGTTGACAAGGGTATGGACTATTGTGATGACAATGGTCATGGAGCAATGTGATGAAAGTATTCATGGAACATCGTGATGAAAAGTGCCTTGGAGCATTGTGACGATAAAGGCCATGGAGTATTGTGATGACTAGTGTCATGGAGCATTTTAATGAAAGGTTTCATTGTGCACCATGATGAAAAGGGGATGGAGAATTTTGATGAAACTGGTCCTGGAGCATTGTGATAACAAAAGCCATGGAGCATTGTGATGACAGGCATCATGGAGCATTGTGAAGAAAGGGGCCATGGGGTATTGTAATGACACTAGAGAAATATGATGAAAATGGTCAGCGAGCATAGTGATTAAAGTGGTCATTGAGAATTGTGATGAAAAGCAACATAGAGCATTGTGATGACAATGGTCATGGAGAACTGTGATGACCAGGGTCATGTAGCATTGTGATGACACGGTCATGGAACATTGTGATGACAAGAATTCTGGAGCATTGTGCTGACTAGGGCCATGGACCATTGTGATGACATGGTCATGGAACATTGTGATGACAAGAATTCTGGAGCATTCTGATGACAAAGGCGATGGAGCATTGTGATGACACGGTCATGGAACATTGTGATGACAAGAATTCTGCAGCATTGCGATGACAAGGGCCATGGAGCATTGTGATGACACGGTCATGTAACATTGTGATGACAAGAATTCTGGAGCATTGCGATGACAAGGGCCATGGAGCATTGTGATGATACGGTCATGGAACATTGTGATGACAAGAATTCTGGAGCATTGTGATGACAAGGGCCATGTAGCATTGTGATGACACGGTCATGGAACATTGTGATGACAAGAATTCTGGAGCATTGCGATGACAAGGGCCATGGAGCATTGTGATGATACGGTCATGGAACATTGTGATGACAAGAATTCTGGAGCATTATGATGACAAGGGCCATGGAGCATTGTGAAGACACGGTCATGGAACATTGTGATGACAAGAATTCGGGAGCATTGTGATGACAATGGCCATTGAGCATTGTGATGACATGGTCATGGAACATTGTGATGACAAGAATTCGGGAGCATTGTGATGACAATGGCCATGGAGCATTGTGATGACACGATCATGGACCATTGTGATGAGAAGAATTCTGGAGCATTGTCATGACAAGGGCCATGGAGCATTGTGATGACACGGTCATGGAACATTGTGATGACAAGAATTCTGGAGCATTGTGATGACAAGGGCCATGGAGCATTGTGATGACACGGTCATGGAACATTGTGATGACAAGAATTCTGGAGCATTGTGCTGACAAGGGCCATTGAGCATTGTGATGACACGGTCATGGAACATTGTGATGACAAGAATTCTGGAGCATTCTGATGACAAAGGCGATGGAGCATTGTGATGACACGGTCATGGAACATTGTTATGACAAGAATTCTGGAGCATTGTGCTGACAAGGGCCATGGAGCATTGTTGTGACACGTTCATGGAACATTGTGATGACAAGAATTCTGGAGCATTATGATGACAAGGGCCATGGAGCATTGTGATGACACGGCCATGGAGCATTTTGATGACACGGTCATGGAACATTGTGATGAGAAAAATTCTGGAGCATTGTCATGAGAAGGGCCATGGAGCATTGTGATGACACGGTCATGGAACATTGTGATGACAAGAATTCTGGAGCATTGTGATGACAAGGGCCATGGAGCATTGTGATGACACGGTCATGGAACATTGTGATGATAAGAATTCTGGAGCATTGTGGTGAAGGAGTATGGAGCATTGTGATTAAAGGTGACAAGGAACATTGTGATGATAAGGGCAGAGAATTCTGTGATGAGACAGGACATAGAGTATTGTGACGAAAACTGTCATGGAACATTGTGCTGACAGGGATCATGGAGCTCTTTGGTAAGAGAGGCCCTGGAGATTTGTGATGGCAGGCATCATGGGGCATTGTTTTGATACCAGTCTTGGAGCATTGTGATGACACGGTCATGGAACATTGTGATGACAAGAATTCTGGAGCATTGTGCTGACAAGGGCCATGGAGCATTGTGATGACATGTTCATGGAACATTGTGATGACAAGAATTCTGGAGCATGATAATGACTAGGGCCATGGAGCATTGTGATGACACGGCCATGGAACACTGTGATGACAAGAATTCTGGAGCATTGTGATGACAGTGCCCATGGAGCATTTTGATGACACGGTCATGGAACATTGTGATGAGAAAAATTCTGGAGCATTGTCATGAGAAGGGCCATGGACTATTGTGATGACACGGTCATGGAACATTGTGATTACAAGAATTCTGGAACATTGTGCTGACAAGCGCCATGGAGCATTGTGATGACACGGTCATGGAACATTGTGATGACAAGAATTCTGGAGCATTGTGGTGAAAGGGTATGGAGCATTGTGATTAAAGGTGACAAGGAACATTGTGATGATATGGGCAGAGAACTCTGTGATGAGACAGGACATGGAGTATTGTGACGAAAACTGTCATGGAACATTGTGCTGACAGGGATCATGGAGCTCTTTGGTAAGAGAGGCCCTGGAGATTTGTGATGGCAGGCATCATGGGGCATTTTGTTGACACCGGACTTGGAGCATTGTGATGAAAGGCGTCATGGAGCATTGTGATGAGAAGAATTCTGGAGCATTGTGATGACATTGGCCATGGAGCATTGTGATGACACGGTCATGGAACATTGTGATGAGAAGAATTCTGGAGCATTGTGCTGACAAGGGCCATGGAGTATTGTGATGATACGGTCATGGAACATTGTGATGACAAGAATGCTGGAGCATTCTGATGAAAAGCGCCATAGAGCATTGTGATGACACGTTCATGGAATATAGTAATGACAAGAATTCTGGAGCAGTATGATGACAAGGGCCATGGAGCATTGTGATGACACGGCAATGGAACATTGTGATGACACTGTCATGGAACATTGTGATGACAAGAATTCTGGAGCATTGTGCTGACTAGGGCCATGGACCATTGTGATGACATGGTCATGGAACATTGTGATGACAATAATTCTGGAGCATTGTGATGACAATGGCCATGGAGCATTGTGATGACACGGTATGGAACATTGTGATGTCAAGAATTCTGGAGCATTGTGATGACACGGTCATGGAACATTTTGATGACAGGAATTCTGGAGCATTGTGCTGAAAAGGGCCATGGAGCATTGTGATGACACGGTCATGGAACAATGTGATGAGAAGAATTCCGGAGCATTGTGATGACAAGGGCCATGGAGCATTGTGATGACACGGCCATGGAACATTGTGATGACACGGTCATGGAACATTGTGATGACAAGAATTCTGGAGCATTGTGCTGACTTGGGCCATGGACCATTTTGATGACACGGTCATGGAACAATGTGATGAGAAGAATTCCAGAGCATTGTGATGAAAAGGGCCATGGAGCATTGTGATGACACGGTCATGGAACATTGTGATGACAAGAATTCTGGAGCATTGTGCTGATGACGGCCATGGAGCATTGTGATGACACAGTCAAAGAACATTGCGATGAAAAAGATTTCTGGAGCATTGTGATGAAAGGGCATGGAGCATTGTGATTAAAGGTGACAAGGAACATTGTGATGATATGGGCAGAGAACTCTGTGATGACAGTGGTCTTGCAGTATTGTGACGAAAATTGTCATGGAACATTCTGCTGACAGCGATCATGGAGCTTTTTGGTAAGAGAGGCTATGGAGATTTGTGATGTCAGGCTTCATGGGGCATTGTGTTGAGAGCGGTCTTGGAGCATTGTGATGAAAAGGGTCATGGAGCACTGTGATTACAGGGGCCATGGAGCATTGTGAATACAAAGGCTATGGAGCATTGAGATGACAGGGTTCATGGAGCACTGTGATGAATGTGATCTTGGATCATTGTGATGACAAGTGTCCTGGAACCTTGTGATGAAACGGTTCATGGAGCATTGTGATGACAAGAATTCTGGAGCATTGTGCTGACAAGGGCCATGGAGCATTGTGATGACACGGTCATGGAACATTGTGATGACAAGAAATCTGGAGCATTCTGATGACAAAGGCGATGGAGCATTGTGATGACACGGTCATGGAACATTGTGATGACAAGAATTCTGGAGCATTCTGATGACAAGCGCCATAGAGCATTGTGATGACACGTTCATGGAATATAGTAATGACAAGAATTCTGGAGCATTATGATGACAAGGGCCATGGAGCATTGTGATGACACGGTCATGGAACAATGTGATGAGAAGAATTCTGGAGCATTGTCATGACAAGGGCCATGGAGCATTGTGATGACACAGTCATGGAACATTATGATGACAAGAATTCTGGAGCATTATGATGACAAGGGCCATGGAGCATTCTGATGACACGGCCATTGAACATTGTGATGACAAGAATTCTGGAGCATTGTGCTGACAAGGGCCATTGAGCATTGTGATGACACGGTCATGGAACATTGTGATGACAAGAATTCTGGAGCATTCTGATGACAAAGGCGATGGAGCATTGTGATGACACGGTCATGGAACATTGTTATGACAAGAATTCTGGAGCATTGTGCTGACAAGGGCCATGGAGCATTGTTGTGACACGTTCATGGAACATTGTGATGACAAGAATTCTGGAGCATTATGATGACAAGGGCCATGGAGCATTGTGATGACACGGCCATGGAGCATTTTGATGACACGGTCATGGAACATTGTGATGAGAAAAATTCTGGAGCATTGTCATGAGAAGGGCCATGGAGCATTGTGATGACACGGTCATGGAACATTGTGATGACAAGAATTCTGGAGCATTGTGATGAGAAGGGCCATGGAGCATTGTGATGACACGGTCATGGAACATTGTGATGAGAAGAATTCTGGAGCATTGTCATGACAAGGGCCATGGAGCATTGTGATGACACGGCCATGGAACATTGTGATGACAAGAATTCTGGAGAATTGTGATGACAAGGTTCATGGAGAATTGTGATGACACGGCCATGGAACATTGTGATGACAAGAATTCTGGAGCATTGTGATGACATTGGCCATGGAGCATTGTGATGACACGGTCATGGAACATTGTGATGAGAAGAATTCTGGAGCATTGTGCTGACAAGGGCCATGGAGTATTGTGATGATACGGTCATGGAACATTGTGATGACAAGAATGCTGGAGCATTCTGATGAAAAGCGCCATAGAGCATTGTGATGACACGTTCATGGAATATAGTAATGACAAGAATTCTGGAGCAGTATGATGACAAGGGCCATGGAGCATTGTGATGACACGGCAATGGAACATTGTGATGACACTGTCATTGAACATTGTGATGACAAGAATTCTGGAGCATTGTGCTGACTAGGGCCATGGACCATTGTGATGACATGGTCATGGAACATTGTGATGACAATAATTCTGGAGCATTGTGATGACAATGGCCATGGAGCATTGTGATGACACGGTATGGAACATTGTGATGTCAAGAATTCTGGAGCATTGTGATGACACGGTCATGGAACATTTTGATGACAGGAATTCTGGAGCATTGTGCTGAAAAGGGCCATGGAGCATTGTGATGACACGGTCATGGAACAATGTGATGAGAAGAATTCCGGAGCATTGTGATGACAAGGGCCATGGAGCATTGTGATGACACGGCCATGGAACATTGTGATGACAAGTATTCTGGAGCATTGTGCTGAAAAGGGCCATGGAGCATTGTGATGACACGGTCATGGAACAATGTGATGAGAAGGATTCCGGAGCATTGTGATGACAAGGGCCATGGAGCATTGTGATGACACGGTTATGGAACATTGTGATGAGAAGAATTCTGGAGCATTGTCATGACAAGGGCCATGGAGCATTGTGATGACACGGCCATGGAACATTGTGATGACAAGAATTCTGGAGAATTGTGATGACAAGGTTCATGGAGAATTGTGATGACACGGCCATGGAACATTGTGATGACAAGAATTCTGGAGCATTGTGATGACATTGGCCATGGAGCATTGTGATGACACGGTCATGGAACATTGTGATGAGAAGAATTCTGGAGCATTGTGCTGACAAGGGCCATGGAGTATTGTGATGATACGGTCATGGAACATTGTGATGACAAGAATGCTGGAGCATTCTGATGAAAAGCGCCATAGAGCATTGTGATGACACGTTCATGGAATATAGTAATGACAAGAATTCTGGAGCAGTATGATGACAAGGGCCATGGAGCATTGTGATGACACGGCCATGGAACATTGTGATGACACTGTCATGGAACATTGTGATGACAAGAATTCTGGAGCATTGTGCTGACTAGGGCCATGGACCATTGTGATGACATGGTCATGGAACATTGTGATGACAATAATTCTGGAGCATTGTGATGACAATGGCCATGGAGCATTGTGATGACACGGTATGGAACATTGTGATGTCAAGAATTCTGGAGCATTGTGATGACACGGTCATGGAACATTTTGATGACAGGAATTCTGGAGCATTGTGCTGAAAAGGGCCATGGAGCATTGTGATGACACGGTCATGGAACAATGTGATGAGAAGAATTCCGGAGCATTGTGATGACAAGGGCCATGGAGCATTGTGATGACACGGCCATGGAACATTGTGATGACACGGTCATGGAACATTGTGATGACAAGAATTCTGGAGCATTGTGCTGACTTGGGCCATGGACCATTTTGATGACACGGTCATGGAACAATGTGATGAGAAGAATTCCGGAGCATTGTGATGAAAAGGGCCATGGAGCATTGTGATGACACGGTCATGGAACATTGTGATGACAAGAATTCTGGAGCATTGTGCTGATGACGGCCATGGAGCATTGTGATGACACAGTCAAAGAACATTGCGATGAAAAAGATTTCTGGAGCATTGTGATGAAAGGGCATGGAGCATTGTGATTAAAGGTGACAAGGAACATTGTGATGATATGGGCAGAGAACTCTGTGATGACAGTGGTCTTGCAGTATTGTGACGAAAATTGTCATGGAACATTCTGCTGACAGCGATCATGGAGCTTTTTGGTAAGAGAGGCTATGGAGATTTGTGATGTCAGGCTTCATGGGGCATTGTGTTGAGAGCGGTCTTGGAGCATTGTGATGAAAAGGGTCATGGAGCACTGTGATTACAGGGGCCATGGAGCTTTGTGAATACAAAGGCTATGGAGCATTGAGATGACAGGGTTCATGGAGCACTGTGATGAATGTGATCTTGGATCATTGTGATGACAAGTGTCCTGGAACCTTGTGATGAAACGGTTCATGGAGCATTGTGATGACAAGGACCATGGCGAATTGTGATGATATCTGTCATGGGGCATTGTGATGACAGTGGTCATCTAGATTTGCGATGAAAGGTATCATGGAGCACTGTGATGACAGGGGCCATGGAACATTGTGATGACAAAGGCCATGGAGCATTGTGATGACAAGTGTCATGGGGCATTTTGATGACACTGGCATGGAGCATTATGATGACAAGAGTTCTGGAGCATTTTGATTACAAGGGCATGGAGCATTGTGATGACAGGGCCCACCGAGCTTTGTGATGAAAAGGGCAGGGTACATTGTGATGACAGGGTTCATGGAGTATTGTGATGAAAGGGGCCATGGAGCATTGAGATGAGAGCCGTTATGAGGCATGGTGATGACAGTGGTCATGTAGCATTGTGATGAAAGAGATCATGGAGCAATATGATAACAGGGGCCATGGAGCATTGTGATGACAGGGGTATTGTAGCATGGTGATGGAAGTAGACATGGATCATTGTGATGACATGTGTCCTGGAACACTGTGATGACACGGTTCATCGAGTATTGTGATGAAAAGGGTCATAGTGAATTGTGATGACAAGTGTCATGGTGCATTGTGTGACATTGATCATCTAGGAATTGTGATGAAAGGTATCATGGAGCACTGTGATGAAAATTGTCCTGGATTATTGTGATGACAGCAGTCATGGAGAATTGTGATGACAGGGATTATGCAGCATTGTGTTGACTAGTGTATGGACTATTGTGATGACAATGGTCATGGAGCAATGTGATGAAAGTATTCATGGAACATCGTGATGAAAAGTGCATGGGAGCATTGTGATGATAAAGGCCATGGAGTATTGTGATGACTAGTGTCATGGAGCATTTTAATGAAAGGTTTCATTGTGCACCATGATGACAAAGGGGATGGAGAATTGTGATGAAACTGGTCCTGGAGCATTGTGATAACAAAAGCCATGGAGCTTTGTGATGACAGGCATCATGGAGCATTGTGAAGAAAGGGGCCATGGGGTATTGTAATGACACTAGAGAAATATGATGAAAATGGTCAGCGAGCATAGTGATTAAAGTGGTCATTGAGAATTGTTATGAAAAGCGACATAGATCATTGTGATGACAAAGGTCATGGAGAACTGTGATGACCAGGGTCATGTAGCATTGTGATGACACGGTCATGGAACATTGTGATGACAAGAAATCTGGAGCATTCTGATGACAAAGGCGATGGAGCATTGTGATGACACGGTCATGGAACATTGTGATGACAAGAATTCTGGAGCATTCTGATGAACAGCGCCATAGAGCATTGTGATGACACGTTCATGGAATATAGTAATGAAAAGAATTCTGGAGCATTATGATGACAAGGGCCATGGAGTATTGTGATGACACGGTCATGGAACAATGTGATGAGAAGAATTCTGGAGCATTGTCATGACAAGGGCCATGGAGCATTGTGATGACACAGTCATGGAACATTGTGATGACAAGAATTCTGGAACATTATGATGACAAGGGCCATGGAGCATTGTGATGACACGGCCATGGAACATTGTGATGACAAGAATTCTGGAGCATTGTGATGACATTGGCCATGGAGCATTGTGATGACACGGTCATGGAACATTGTGATGAGAAGAATTCTGGAGCATTGTGCTGACAAGGGCCATGGAGTATTGTGATGATACGGTCATGGAACATTGTGATGACAAGAATTCTTGAGCATTATGATGACAAGGGCCTTGGAACATTGTGATGACACGGCCATGGAACATTGTGATGACAAGAATTCTGGAGCATTGTGATGACAATGGCCATGGAGCTTTGTGATGACACGGTCATGGAACATTGTGATGAGAAGAATTCTGGAGCATTGTCATGAAAAGGGCCATGGAGCATTGTGATGACACGGCCATGGAACATTGTGATGACAAGAATTCTGGAGCATTCTGATGACAAGCGCCATAGAGCATTGTGATGACACGGTCATGGAACATTGTGATGAGAAGAATTCTGGAGCATTGTCATGACAAGGGCCATGGAGCATTGTGATGACACGGCCATGGAAACTTGTGATGACAAGAATTCTGGAGAATTGTGATGACAAGGTTCATGGAGAATTGTGATGACACGGCCATGGAACATTGTGATGACAAGAATTCTGGAGCATTGTGCTGACAAGGTCCATGGAGCATTGTGATGACACGGCCATGAAACATTGTGATGACAAGAATTCTGGAGCATTCTGATGACAAAGGCGATGGAGCATTGTGATGACACGGTCATGGAACATTGTGATGACAAGAATGCTGGAGCATTCTGATGACAAGCGCCATAGAGCATTGTGATGACACGTTCATGGAATATAGTAATGACAAGAATTCTGGAGCAGTATGATGACAAGGGCCATGGAGCATTGTGATGACACGGCCATGGAACATTGTGATGACACTGTCATGGAACATTGTGATGACAAGAATTCTGGAGCATTGTGCTGACTAGGGCCATGGACCATTGTGATGACATGGTCATGGAACATTGTGATGACAATAATTCTGGAGCATTGTGATGACAATGGCCATGGAGCATTGTGATGACACGGTATGGAACATTGTGATGTCAAGAATTCTGGAGCATTGTGATGACACGGTCATGGAACTTTTTGATGACAGGAATTCTGGAGCATTGTGCTGAAAAGGGCCATGGAGCATTGTGATGACACGGTCATGGAACAATGTGATGAGAAGAATTCCGGAGCATTGTGATGACAAGGGCCATGGAGCATTGTGATGACACGGCCATGGAACATTGTGATGACACGGTCATGGAACATTGTGATGACAAGAATTCTGGAGCATAGTGCTTACTAGGGCCATGGACCATTGTGATGACATGGTCATGGAACATTTTGATGACAGGAATTCTGGAGCATTGTGCTGAAAAGGGCCATGGAGCATTGTGATGACACGGTCATGGAACAATGTGATGAGAAGAATTCCGGAGCATTGTGATGAAAAGGGCCATGGAGCATTGTGATGACACGGTCATGGAACATTGTGATGACAAGAATTCTGGAGCATTGTGCTGATGACGGCCATGGAGCATTGTGATGACACAGTCAAGGAACATTGCGATGAAAAAGATTTCTGGAGCATTGTGATGAAAGGGCATGGAGCATTGTGATTAAAGGTGACAAGGAACATTGTGATGATATGGGCAGAGAACTCTGTGATGACAGTGGTCTTGCAGTATTGTGACGAAAAGTGTCATGGAACATTCTGCTGACAGCGATCATGGAGCTTATTGGTAAGAGAGGCTATGGAGATTTGTGATGTCAGGCGTCATGGGGCATTGTGTTGAGAGCGGTCTTGGAGCATTGTGATGAAAAGGGTCATGGAGCACTGTGATTACAGGGGCCATGGAGCATTGTGAATACAAAGGCTATGGAGCATTGAGATGACAGGGTTCATGGAGCACTGTGATGAATGTGATCTTGGATCATTGTGATGACAAGTGTCCTGGAACCTTGTGATGACACGGTTCATGGAGCATTGTGATGACAAGGACCATGGCGAAATGTGATGTCATCTGTCATGGGGCATTGTGATGACAGTGGTCATCTAGATTTGCGATGAAAGGTATCATGGAGCACTGTGATGACAGGGGCCATGGAACATTGTGATGACAAAGGCCATGGAGCATTGTGATGACAAGTGTCATGGGGCATTTTGATGACATTGGCATGGAGCATTATGATGACAAGAGTTCTGGAGCATTTTGATGACAAGGGCATGGAGCATTGTGATGACAGGGCCCACGGAGCTTTGTGATGAAAAAGGCAGGGTACATTGTGATGACAGGGTTCATGGAGCATTGTGATGAAAGGGGCCATGGAGCATTGAGATGAGAGCCGTTATGAGGCATGGTGATGACAGTGGTCATGGAGCATTGTGATGAAAGAGATCATGGAGCAATATGATAACAGGGGCCATGGAGCATTGTGATGACAGGGGTATTGGAGCATTGTGATGGAAGTAGACATGGATCATTGTGATGACATGTGTCCTGGAACACTGTGATGACACGGTTCATCGAGTATTGTGATGAAAAGGGTCATAGTGAATTGTGATGACAAGTGTCATGGGGCATTGTGTGACATTGATCATCTAGGAATTGTGATGAAAGGTATCATGGAGCACTGTGATGAAAATTGTCCTGGATTATTGTGATGACAGCAGTCATGGAGAATTGTGATGACAGGGATTATGCAGCATTGTGTTGACAAGGGTATGGACTATTGTGATGACAATGGTCATGGAGCAATGTGATGAAAGTATTCATGGAACATCGTGATGAAAAGTGCATGGGAGCATTGTGACGATAAAGGCCATGGAGTATTGTGATGACTAGTGTCATGGAGCATTTTAATGAAAGGTTTCATTGTGCACCATGATGACAAAGGGGATGGAGAATTGTGATGTAACTGGTCCTGGAGCATTGTGATAACAAAAGCCATGGAGCATTATGATGACAGGCATCATGGAGCATTGTGAAGAAAGGGGCCATGGGGTATTGTAATGACACTAGAGAAATATGATGAAAATGGTCAGCGAGCATAGTGATTAAAGTGGTCATTGAGAATTGTGATGAAAAGCGACATAGAGCATTGTGATGACAAAGGTCATGGAGAACTGTGATGACCAGGGTCATGTAGCATTGTGATGACACGGTCATGGAACATTGTGATAACAAGAATTCTGGAGCATTGTGCTGACAAGGGCCATGGAGCATTGTGAAGACACGGTCATGGAACATTGTGATGACAAGAATTCTGGAGCATTCTGATGACAAAGGCGATGGAGCATTGTGATGACATGGTCATGGAACATTGTGATGACAAGAATTCTGGAGCATTCTGATGACAAGGGCCATGGAACATTGTGATGACACGGCCATGGAACATTGTGATTACAAGGATTCTGGAGCATTATGATGACAAGGGCCATGGAGCATTGTGATGACACGGCCATGGAACATTGTGATGAGAAGAATTCTGGAGCATTGTGATGACAATGGCCATGGAGCATTGTGATGACACGGTCATGGAACATTGTGATGAGAAGAATTCTGGAGCATTGTCATGAAAAGGGCCATGAAGCATTGTGATGACACGGCCATGGAACATTGTGATGACAAGAATTCTGGAGCATTGTGATGACAAGGGCCATGGAGCTTTGTGATGACACAGTAATGGAACATTGTGATGAGAAGAATTCTGGAGCATTGTGCTGACAAGCGCCATGGAGCATTGTGATGATACGGTCATGGAACATTGTGATGACAAGAATTCTGGAGCATTATGATGACAAGGGCCATGGAGCATTGTGATGACACGGCCATGGAACATTGTGATGACAAGAATTCTGGAGAATTGTGATGACAAGGTTCATGGAGAATTGTGATGACACGGCCATGGAACATTGTGATGACAAGAATTCTGGAGCATTGTGCTGACAAGGGCCATGGAGCATTGTGATGACACGGTCATGGAACATTGTGATGACAAGAATTCTGGAGCATTCTGATGACAAAGGCGATGGAGCATTGTGATGACACGTTCATGGAATATACTAATGACAAGAATTCTGGAGCAGTATGATGACAAGGGCCATGGAGCATTGTGATGACACGGCCATGGAACATTGTGATGACACGGTCATGGAACATTGTGATGACAAGAATTCTGGAGCATTGTGCTGACTAGGGCCATGGACCATTGTGATGACATCGACATGGAACATTGTGATGACAATAATTCTGGAGCATTGTGATGACAATGGCCATGGAGCATTGTGATGACACGGTATGGAACATTGTGATGTCAATAATTCTGGAGCATTGTGATGACACGGTCATGGAACATTGTGATGAGAAGAATTCTGGAGCATTGTCATGACAAGGGCCATGGAGCATTTTGAAGACGCGGTCATGGAACATTGTAATGACAAGAATTCTGGAGCATTGTGATGACAAGGGCCATGGAGCATTGTGATGACACGGTCATGGAACATTGTGATGAGAAGAATTCTGGAGCATTGTGCTGACAAGGGCCATGGAGCATTGTGATGATACGGTCATGGAACATTGTGATGACAAGAATTCTGGAGCATTATGATGAGAAGGGCCATGGAACATTGTGATGACACGGCCATGGATCATTGTGATGACAAGAATTCTGGAGCAATGTGATGACATTGGCCATGGAGCATTGTGATGACACGGTCATGGAACATTGTGATGAGAAGAATTCTGGAGCATTGTGCTGACAAGGGCCATGGAGTATTGTGATGATACGGTCATGGAACATTGTGATGACAAGAATTCTTGAGCATTATGATGACAAGGGCCATGGAACATTGTGATGACACGGCCATGGAACATTGTGATGACAAGAATTCTGGAGCATTGTGATGACAATGGCCATGGAGCATTGTGATGACACGGTCATGGAACATTGTGATGAGAAGAATTCTGGAGCATTGTCGTGACAAGGGCCATGGAGCAATGTGATGACAAGGTCATGGAACATTGTGATGACAAGAATTCTGGAGCATTATGATGACAAGGTCCATGGAGCATTATGATGACACCGCCATGGAACATTGTGATGACAAGAATTCTGGAGCATTGTGATGACAATGGCCATGGAGCTTTGTGATGACACGGTCATGGAACATTGTGATGAGAAGAATTCTGGAGCATTGTCATGACAAGGGTCATGGAGCATTGTGATGACACGGCCATGGAACATTGTGATGACAAGAATTCTGGAGCATTCTGATGACAAGCGCCATAGAGCATTGTGATGACACGGTCATGGAACATTGTGATGAGAAGAATTCTGGAGCATTGTCATGACAAGGGCCATGGAGCATTGTGATGACACGGCCATGGAACATTGTGATGACAAGAATTCTGGAGAATTGTGATGACAAGGTTCATGGAGAATTGTGATGACACGGCCATGGAACATTGTGATGACAAGAATTCTGGAGCATTGTGCTGACAAGGGCCATGGAGCATTGTGATGAAACGGTCATGCAACATTGTGATGACAAGAATTCTGGAGCATTCTGATGACAAAGGCGATGGAGCATTGTGATGACACGGTCATGGAACATTGTGATGACAAGAATGCTGGAGCATTCTGATGACAAGCGCCATAGAGCATTGTGATGACACGTTCATGGAATATAGTAATGACAAGAATTCTGGAGCAGTATGATGACAAGGGCCATGGAGCATTGTGATGACACGGCCATGGAACATTGTGATGACACTGTCATGGAACATTGTGATGACAAGAATTCTGGAGCATTGTGCTGACTAGGGCCATGGACCATTGTGATGACATGGTCATGGAACATTGTGATGACAATAATTCTGGAGCATTGTGATGACAATGGCCATGGAGCATTGTGATGACACGGTATGGAACATTGTGATGTCAAGAATTCTGGAGCATTGTGATGACACGGTCATGGAACATTTTGATGACAGGAATTCTGGAGCATTGTGCTGAAAAGGGCCATGGAGCATTGTGATGACACGGTCATGGAACAATGTGATGAGAAGAATTCCGGAGCATTGTGATGACAAGGGCCATGGAGCATTGTGATGACACGGCCATGGAACATTGTGATGACACGGTCATGGAACATTGTGATGACAAGAATTCTGGAGCATTGTGCTTACTAGGGCCATGGACCATTGTGATGACATGGTCATGGAACATTTTGATGACAGGAATTCTGGAGCATTGTGCTGAAAAGGGCCATGGAGCATTGTGATGACACGGTCATGGAACAATGTGATGAGAAGAATTCCGGAGCATTGTGATGAAAAGGGCCATGGAGCATTGTGATGACACGGTCATGGAACATTGTGATGACAAGAATTCTGGAGCATTGTGCTGATGACGGCCATGGAGCATTGTGATGACACAGTCAAGGAACATTGCGATGAAAAAGATTTCTGGAGCATTGTGATGAAAGGGCATGGAGCATTGTGATTAAAGGTGACAAGGAACATTGTGATGATATGGGCAGAGAACTCTGTGATGACAGTGGTCTTGCAGTATTGTGACGAAAAGTGTCATGGAACATTCTGCTGACAGCGATCATGGAGCTTATTGGTAAGAGAGGCTATGGAGATTTGTGATGTCAGGCGTCATGGGGCATTGTGTTGAGAGCGGTCTTGGAGCATTGTGATGAAAAGGGTCATGGAGCACTGTGATTACAGGGGCCATGGAGCATTGTGAATACAAAGGCTATGGAGCATTGAGATGACAGGGTTCATGGAGCACTGTGATGAATGTGATCTTGGATCATTGTGATGACAAGTGTCCTGGAACCTTGTGATGACACGGTTCATGGAGCATTGTGATGACAAGGACCATGGCGAAATGTGATGTCATCTGTCATGGGGCATTGTGATGACAGTGGTCATCTAGATTTGCGATGAAAGGTATCATGGAGCACTGTGATGACAGGGGCCATGGAACATTGTGATGACAAAGGCCATGGAGCATTGTGATGACAAGTGTCATGGGGCATTTTGATGACATTGGCATGGAGCATTATGATGACAAGAGTTCTGGAGCATTTTGATGACAAGGGCATGGAGCATTGTGATGACAGGGCCCACGGAGCTTTGTGATGAAAAGGGCAGGGTACATTGTGATGACAGGGTTCATGGAGCATTGTGATGAAAGGGGCCATGGAGCATTGAGATGAGAGCCGTTATGAGGCATGGTGATGACAGTGGTCATGGAGCATTGTGATGAAAGAGATCATGGAGCAATATGATAACAGGGGCCATGGAGCATTGTGATGACAGGGGTATTGGAGCATTGTGATGGAAGTAGACATGGATCATTGTGATGACATGTGTCCTGGAACACTGTGATGACACGGTTCATCGAGTATTGTGATGAAAAGGGTCATAGTGAATTGTGATGACAAGTGTCATGGGGCATTGTGTGACATTGATCATCTAGGAATTGTGATGAAAGGTATCATGGAGCACTGTGATGAAAATTGTCCTGGATTATTGTGATGACAGCAGTCATGGAGAATTGTGATGACAGGGATTATGCAGCATTGTGTTGACAAGGGTATGGACTATTGTGATGACAATGGTCATGGAGCAATGTGATGAAAGTATTCATGGAACATCGTGATGAAAAGTGCATGGGAGCATTGTGACGATAAAGGCCATGGAGTATTGTGATGACTAGTGTCATGGAGCATTTTAATGAAAGGTTTCATTGTGCACCATGATGACAAAGGGGATGGAGAATTGTGATGTAACTGGTCCTGGAGCATTGTGATAACAAAAGCCATGGAGCATTATGATGACAGGCATCATGGAGCATTGTGAAGAAAGGGGCCATGGGGTATTGTAATGACACTAGAGAAATATGATGAAAATGGTCAGCGAGCATAGTGATTAAAGTGGTCATTGAGAATTGTGATGAAAAGCGACATAGAGCATTGTGATGACAAAGGTCATGGAGAACTGTGATGACCAGGGTCATGTAGCATTGTGATGACACGGTCATGGAACATTGTGATAACAAGAATTCTGGAGCATTGTGCTGACAAGGGCCATGGAGCATTGTGAAGACACGGTCATGGAACATTGTGATGACAAGAATTCTGGAGCATTCTGATGACAAAGGCGATGGAGCATTGTGATGACATGGTCATGGAACATTGTGATGACAAGAATTCTGGAGCATTCTGATGACAAGCGCCATAGAGCATTGTAATGACACGTTCATGGAATATAGTAATGACAAGAATTCTGGAGCATTATGATGACAAGGGCCATGGAACATTGTGATGACACGGCCATGGAACATTGTGATTACAAGGATTCTGGAGCATTATGATGACAAGGGCCATGGAGCATTGTGATGACACGGCCATGGAACATTGTGATGACAAGAATTCTGGAGCATTGTGATGACAATGGCCATGGAGCATTGTGATGACACGGTCATGGAACATTGTGATGAGAAGAATTCTGGAGCATTGTCATGAAAAGGGCCATGGAGCATTGTGATGACACGGCCATGGAACATTGTGATGACAAGAATTCTGGAGCATTGTGCTGACAAGGTCCATGGAGCATTGTGATGACACGGCCATGGAACATTGTGATGACAAGAATTCTGGAGCATTCTGATGACAAAGGCGATGGAGAATTGTGATGACACGGTCATGGAACATTGTGATGACAAGAATGCTGGAGCATTCTGATGACAAGCGCCATAGAGCATTGTGATGACACGTTCATGGAATATAGTAATGACAAGAATTCTGGAGCAGTATGATGACAAGGGCCATGGAGCATTGTGATGACACGGCCATGGAACATTGTGATGACACTGTCATGGAACATTGTGATGACAAGAATTCTGGAGCATTGTGCTGACTAGGGCCATGGACCATTGTGATGACATGGTCATGGAACATTGTGATGACAATAATTCTGGAGCATTGTGATGACAATGGCCATGGAGCATTGTGATGACACGGTATGGAACATTGTGATGTCAAGAATTCTGGAGCATTGTGATGACACGGTCATGGAACTTTTTGATGACAGGAATTCTGGAGCATTGTGCTGAAAAGGGCCATGGAGCATTGTGATGACACGGTCATGGAACAATGTGATGAGAAGAATTCCGGAGCATTGTGATGACAAGGGCCATGGAGCATTGTGATGACACGGCCATGGAACATTGTGATGACACGGTCATGGAACATTGTGATGACAAGAATTCTGGAGCATTGTGCTTACTAGGGCCATGGACCATTGTGATGACATGGTCATGGAACATTTTGATGACAGGAATTCTGGAGCATTGCGCTGAAAAGGGCCATGGAGCATTGTGATGACACGGCCATGGAACAATGTGATGACAAGAATTCTTGAGCATTATGATGACAAGGGCCATGGAACATTGTGATGACACGGCCATGGAACATTGTGATGACAAGAATTCTGGAGCATTGTGATGACAATGGCCATGGAGCATTGTGATGACACGGTCATGGAACATTGTGATGACAGGAATTCTGGAGCATTGCGCTGAAAAGGGCCATGGAGCATTGTGATGACACGGTCATGGAACAATGTGATGAGAAGAATTCCGGAGCATTGTGATGAAAAGGGCCATGGAGCATTGTGATGACACGGTCATGGAACATTGTGATGACAAGAATTCTGGAGCATTGTGCTGATGACGGCCATGGAGCATTGTGATGACACAGTCAAGGAACATTGCGATGAAAAAGATTTCTGGAGCATTGTGATGAAAGGGCATGGAGCATTGTGATTAAAGGTGACAAGGAACATTGTGATGATATGGGCAGAGAACTCTGTGATGACAGTGGTCTTGCAGTATTGTGACGAAAAGTGTCATGGAACATTCTGCTGACAGCGATCATGGAGCTTATTGGTAAGAGAGGCTATGGAGATTTGTGATGTCAGGCGTCATGGGGCATTGTGTTGAGAGCGGTCTTGGAGCATTGTGATGAAAAGGGTCATGGAGCACTGTGATTACAGGGGCCATGGAGCATTGTGAATACAAAGGCTATGGAGCATTGAGATGACAGGGTTCATGGAGCACTGTGATGAATGTGATCTTGGATCATTGTGATGACAAGTGTCCTGGAACCTTGTGATGACACGGTTCATGGAGCATTGTGATGACAAGGACCATGGCGAAATGTGATGTCATCTGTCATGGGGCATTGTGATGACAGTGGTCATCTAGATTTGCGATGAAAGGTATCATGGAGCACTGTGATGACAGGGGCAATGGAACATTGTGATGACAAAGGCCATGGAGCATTGTGATGACAAGTGTCATGGGGCATTTTGATGACATAGGCATGGAGCATTATGATGACAAGAGTTCTGGAGCATTTTGATGACAAGGGCATGGAGCATTGTGATGACAGGGCCCACGGAGCTTTGTGATGAAAAGGGCAGGGTACATTGTGATGACAGGGTTCATGGAGCATTGTGATGAAAGGGGCCATGGAGCATTGAGATGAGAGCCGTTATGAGGCATGGTGATGACAGTGGTCATGGAGCATTGTGATGAAAGAGATCATGGAGCAATATGATAACAGGGGCCATGGAGCATTGTGATGACAGGGGTATTGGAGCATTGTGATGGAAGTAGACATGGATCATTGTGATGACATGTGTCCTGGAACACTGTGATGACACGGTTCATCGAGTATTGTGATGAAAAGGGTCATAGTGAATTGTGATGACAAGTGTCATGGGGCATTGTGTGACATTGATCATCTAGGAATTGTGATGAAAGGTATCATGGAGCACTGTGATGAAAATTGTCCTGGATTATTGTGATGACAGCAGTCATGGAGAATTGTGATGACAGGGATTATGCAGCATTGTGTTGACAAGGGTATGGACTATTGTGATGACAATGGTCATGGAGCAATGTGATGAAAGTATTCATGGAACATCGTGATGAAAAGTGCATGGGAGCATTGTGACGATAAAGGCCATGGAGTATTGTGATGACTAGTGTCATGGAGCATTTTAATGAAAGGTTTCATTGTGCACCATGATGACAAAGGGGATGGAGAATTGTGATGTAACTGGTCCTGGAGCATTGTGATAACAAAAGCCATGGAGCATTATGATGACAGGCATCATGGAGCATTGTGAAGAAAGGGGCCATGGGGTATTGTAATGACACTAGAGAAATATGATGAAAATGGTCAGCGAGCATAGTGATTAAAGTGGTCATTGAGAATTGTGATGAAAAGCGACATAGAGCATTGTGATGACAAAGGTCATGGAGAACTGTGATGACCAGGGTCATGTAGCATTGTGATGACACGGTCATGGAACATTGTGATAACAAGAATTCTGGAGCATTGTGCTGACAAGGGCCATGGAGCATTGTGAAGACATGGTCATGGAACATTGTGATGACAAGAATTCTGGAGCATTCTGATGACAAAGGCGATGGAGCATTGTGATGACATGGTCATGGAACATTGTGATGACAAGAATTCTGGAGCATTCTGATGACAAGCGCCATAGAGCATTGTGATGACACGGTCATGGAACAATGTGATGAGAAGAATTCTGGAGCATTGTCATGACAAGGGCCATGGAGCATTGCGATGACACAGTCATGGAACATTGTGATGACAAGAATTCTGGAGCATTATGATGACAAGGGCCATGGAGCATTGTGATGACACGGCCATGGAACATTGTGATGACAAGAATTCTGGAGCATTGTGATGACATTGGCCATGGAGCATTGTGATGACACGGTCATGGAACATTGTGATGAGAAGAATTCTGGAGCATTGTGCTGACAAGGGCCATGGAGTATTGTGATGATACGGTCATGGAACATTGTGATGACAAGAATTCTTGAGCATTATGATGACAAGGGCCATGGAACATTGTGATGACACGGCCATGGAACATTGTGATGACAAGAATTCTGGAGCATTGTGATGACAATGGCCATGGAGCATTGTGATGACACGGTCATGGAACATTGTGATGACAGGAATTCTGGAGCATTGCGCTGAAAAGGGCCATGGAGCATTGTGATGACACGGTCATGGAACAATATGATGAGAAGAATTCCGGAGCATTGTGATGAAAAGGGCCATGGAGCATTGTGATGACACGGTCATGGAACATTGTGATGACAAGAATTCTGGAGCATTGTGCTGATGACGGCCATGGAGCATTGTGATGAAACAGTCAAGGAACATTGCGATGAAAAAGATTTCTGGAGCATTGTGATGAAAGGGCATGGAGCATTGTGATTAAAGGTGACAAGGAACATTGTGATGATATGGGCAGAGAACTCTGTGATGACAGTGGTCTTGCAGTATTGTGACGAAAAGTGTCATGGAACATTCTGCTGACAGCGATCATGGAGCTTATTGGTAAGAGAGGCTATGGAGATTTGTGATGTCAGGCGTCATGGGGCATTGTGTTGAGAGCGGTCTTGGAGCATTGTGATGAAAAGGGTCATGGAGCACTGTGATTACAGGGGCCATGGAGCATTGTGAATACAAAGGCTATGGAGCATTGAGATGACAGGGTTCATGGAGCACTGTGATGAATGTGATCTTGGATCATTGTGATGACAAGTGTCCTGGAACCTTGTGATGACACGGTTCATGGAGCATTGTGATGACAAGGACCATGGCGAAATGTGATGTCATCTGTCATGGGGCATTGTGATGACAGTGGTCATCTAGATTTGCGATGAAAGGTATCATGGAGCACTGTGATGACAGGGGCCATGGAACATTGTGATGACAAAGGCCATGGAGCATTGTGATGACAAGTGTCATGGGGCATTTTGATGACATTGGCATGGAGCATTATGATGACAAGAGTTCTGGAGCATTTTGATGACAAGGGCATGGAGCATTGTGATGACAGGGCCCACGGAGCTTTGTGATGAAAAGGGCAGGGTACATTGTGATGACAGGGTTCATGGAGCATTGTGATGAAAGGGGCCATGGAGCATTGAGATGAGAGCCGTTATGAGGCATGGTGATGACAGTGGTCATGGAGCATTGTGATGAAAGAGATCATGGAGCAATATGATAACAGGGGCCATGGAGCATTGTGATGACAGGGGTATTGGAGCATTGTGATGGAAGTAGACATGGATCATTGTGATGACATGTGTCCTGGAACACTGTGATGACACGGTTCATCGAGTATTGTGATGAAAAGGGTCATAGTGAATTGTGATGACAAGTGTCATGGGGCATTGTGTGACATTGATCATCTAGGAATTGTGATGAAAGGTATCATGGAGCACTGTGATGAAAATTGTCCTGGATTATTGTGATGACAGCAGTCATGGAGAATTGTGATGACAGGGATTATGCAGCATTGTGTTGACAAGGGTATGGACTATTGTGATGACAATGGTCATGGAGCAATGTGATGAAAGTATTCATGGAACATCGTGATGAAAAGTGCATGGGAGCATTGTGACGATAAAGGCCATGGAGTATTGTGATGACTAGTGTCATGGAGCATTTTAATGAAAGGTTTCATTGTGCACCATGATGACAAAGGGGATGGAGAATTGTGATGTAACTGGTCCTGGAGCATTGTGATAACAAAAGCCATGGAGCATTATGATGACAGGCATCATGGAGCATTGTGAAGAAAGGGGCCATGGGGTATTGTAATGACACTAGAGAAATAGGATGAAAATGGTCAGCGAGCATAGTGATTAAAGTGGTCATTGAGAATTGTGATGAAAAGCGACATAGAGCATTGTGATGACAAAGGTCATGGAGAACTGTGATGACCAGGGTCATGTAGCATTGTGATGACACGGTCATGGAACATTGTGATAACAAGAATTCTGGAGCATTGTGCTGACAAGGGCCATGGAGCATTGTGAAGACACGGTCATGGAACATTGTGATGACAAGAATTCTGGAGCATTCTGATGACAAAGGCGATGGAGCATTGTGATGACATG
The DNA here is from genome assembly GCF_949987535.1 of Balaenoptera acutorostrata. NCBI lineage: Eukaryota > Metazoa > Chordata > Mammalia > Artiodactyla > Balaenopteridae > Balaenoptera > Balaenoptera acutorostrata. The sequence goes on along the minus strand of NW_026646025.1, from coordinate 1,320,130 downwards.
GTCATGGAACATTGTGATGACAAGAATTCTGGAGCATTCTGATGACAAGCGCCATAGAGCATTGTAATGACACGTTCATGGAATATAGTAATGACAAGAATTCTGGAGCATTATGATGACAAGGGCCATGGAACATTGTGATGACACGGCCATGGAACATTGTGATTACAAGGATTCTGGAGCATTATGATGACAAGGGCCATGGAGCATTGTGATGACACGGCCATGGAACATTGTGATGAGAAGAATTCTGGAGCATTGTGATGACAATGGCCATGGAGCATTGTGATGACACGGTCATGGAACATTGTGATGAGAAGAATTCTGGAGCATTGTCATGAAAAGGGCCATGAAGCATTGTGATGACACGGCCATGGAACATTGTGATGACAAGAATTCTGGAGCATTGTGATGACAAGGGCCATGGAGCTTTGTGATGACACAGTAATGGAACATTGTGATGAGAAGAATTCTGGAGCATTGTGCTGACAAGCGCCATGGAGCATTGTGATGATACGGTCATGGAACATTGTGATGACAAGAATTCTGGAGCATTATGATGACAAGGGCCATGGAGCATTGTGATGACACGGCCATGGAACATTGTGATGACAAGAATTCTGGAGAATTGTGATGACAAGGTTCATGGAGAATTGTGATGACACGGCCATGGAACATTGTGATGACAAGAATTCTGGAGCATTGTGCTGACAAGGGCCATGGAGCATTGTGATGAAACGGTCATGGAACATTGTGATGACAAGAATTCTGGAGCATTCTGATGACAAAGGCGATGGAGCATTGTGATGACACGGTCATGGAACATTGTGATGACAAGAATGCTGGAGCATTCTGATGACAAGCGCCATAGAGCATTGTGATGACACGTTCATGGAATATACTAATGACAAGAATTCTGGAGCAGTATGATGACAAGGGCCATGGAGCATTGTGATGACACGGCCATGGAACATTGTGATGACACGGTCATGGAACATTGTGATGACAAGAATTCTGGAGCATTGTGCTGACTAGGGCCATGGACCATTGTGATGACATGGACATGGAACATTGTGATGACAATAATTCTGGAGCATTGTGATGACAATGGCCATGGAGCATTGTGATGACACGGTATGGAACATTGTGATGTCAAGAATTCTGGAGCATTGTGATGACACGGTCATGGAACATTGTGATGAGAAGAATTCTGGAGCATTGTCATGACAAGGGCCATGGAGCATTTTGAAGACGCGGTCATGGAACATTGTAATGACAAGAATTCTGGAGCATTGTGATGACAAGGGCCATGGAGCATTGTGATGACACGGTCATGGAACATTGTGATGAGAAGAATTCTGGAGCATTGTGCTGACAAGGGCCATGGAGCATTGTGATGATACGGTCATGGATCATTGTGATGACAAGAATTCTGGAGCATTATGATGAGAAGGGCCATGGAACATTGTGATGACACGGCCATGGAACATTGTGATGACAAGAATTCTGGAGCAATGTGATGACATTGGCCATGGAGCATTGTGATGACACGGTCATGGAACATTGTGATGAGAAGAATTCTGGAGCATTGTGCTGACAAGGGCCATGGAGTATTGTGATGATACGGTCATGGAACATTGTGATGACAAGAATTCTTGAGCATTATGATGACAAGGGCCATGGAACATTGTGATGACACGGCCATGGAACATTGTGATGACAAGAATTCTGGAGCATTATGATGACAAGGTCCATGGAGCATTATGATGACACCGCCATGGAACATTGTGATGACAAGAATTCTGGAGCATTGTGATGACAATGGCCATGGAGCTTTGTGATGACACGGTCATGGAACATTGTGATGAGAATAATTCTGGAGCATTGTCATGACAAGGGCCATGGAGCATTGTGATGACACGGCCATGGAACATTGTGATGACAAGAATTCTGGAGAATTGTGATGACAAGTTTCATGGAGAATTGTGATGACACGGCCATGGAACATTGTGATGACAAGAATTCTGGAGCATTGTGCTGACAAGGGCCATGGAGCATTGTGATGACACGGCCATGGAACATTGTGATGACAAGAATCCTGGAGAATTGTGATGACAAGGTTCATGGAGAATTGTGATGACACGGCCATGGAACATTGTGATGACAAGAATTCTGGAGCATTGTGCTGACAAGGGCCATGGAGCATTGTGATGAAACGGTCATGGAACATTGTGATGACAAGAATTCTGGAGCATTCTGATGACAAAGGCGATGGAGCATTGTGATGACACGGTCATGGAACATTGTGATGACAAGAATGCTGGAGCATTCTGATGACAAGCGCCATAGAGCATTGTGATGACACGTTCATGGAATATAGTAATGACAAGAATTCTGGAGCAGTATGATGACAAGGGCCATGGAGCATTGTGATGACACGGCCATGGAACATTGTGATGACACTGTCATGGAACATTGTGATGACAAGAATTCTGGAGCATTGTGCTGACTAGGGCCATGGACCATTGTGATGACATGGTCATGGAACATTGTGATGACAATAATTCTGGAGCATTGTGATGACAATGGCCATGGAGCATTGTGATGACACGGTATGGAACATTGTGATGTCAAGAATTCTGGAGCATTGTGATGACACGGTCATGGAACATTTTGATGACAGGAATTCTGGAGCATTGTGCTGAAAAGGGCCATGGAGCATTGTGATGACACGGTCATGGAACAATGTGATGAGAAGAATTCCGGAGCATTGTGATGACAAGGGCCATGGAGCATTGTGATGACACGGCCATGGAACATTGTGATGACACGGTCATGGAACATTGTGATGACAAGAATTCTGGAGCATTGTGCTTACTAGGGCCATGGACCATTGTGATGACATGGTCATGGAACATTTTGATGACAGGAATACTGGAGCATTGCGCTGAAAAGGGCCATGGAGCATTGTGATGACACGGTCATGGAACAATGTGATGAGAAGAATTCCGGAGCATTGTGATGAAAAGGGCCATGGAGCATTGTGATGACACGGTCATGGAACTTTGTGATGACAAGAATTCTGGAGCATTGTGCTGATGACGGCCATGGAGCATTGTGATGACACAGTCAAGGAACATTGCGAAGAAAAAGATTTCTGGAGCATTGTGATGAAAGGGCATGGAGCATTGTGATTAAAGGTGACAAGGAACATTGTGATGATATGGGCAGAGAACTCTGTGATGACAGTGGTCTTGCAGTATTGTGACGAAAAGTGTCATGGAACATTCTGCTGACAGCGATCATGGAGCTTATTGGTAAGAGAGGCTATGGAGATTTGTGATGTCAGGCGTCATGGGGCATTGTGTTGAGAGCGGTCTTGGAGCATTGTGATGAAAAGGGTCATGGAGCACTGTGATTACAGGGGCCATGGAGCATTGTGAATACAAAGGCTATGGAGCATTGAGATGACAGGGTTCATGGAGCACTGTGATGAATGTGATCTTGGATCATTGTGATGACAAGTGTCCTGGAACCTTGTGATGACACGGTTCATGGAGCATTGTGATGACAAGGACCATGGCGAAATGTGATGTCATCTGTCATGGGGCATTGTGATGACAGTGGTCATCTAGATTTGCGATGAAAGGTATCATGGAGCACTGTGATGACAGGGGCCATGGAACATTGTGATGACAAAGGCCATGGAGCATTGTGATGACAAGTGTCATGGGGCATTTTGATGACATTGGCATGGAGCATTATGATGACAAGAGTTCTGGAGCATTTTGATGACAAGGGCATGGAGCATTGTGATGACAGGGCCCACGGAGCTTTGTGATGAAAAGGGCAGGGTACATTGTGATGACAGGGTTCATGGAGCATTGTGATGAAAGGGGCCATGGAGCATTGAGATGAGAGCCGTTATGAGGCATGGTGATGACAGTGGTCATGGAGCATTGTGATGAAAGAGATCATGGAGCAATATGATAACAGGGGCCATGGAGCATTGTGATGACAGGGGTATTGGAGCATTGTGATGGAAGTAGACATGGATCATTGTGATGACATGTGTCCTGGAACACTGTGATGACACGGTTCATCGAGTATTGTGATGAAAAGGGTCATAGTGAATTGTGATGACAAGTGTCATGGGGCATTGTGTGACATTGATCATCTAGGAATTGTGATGAAAGGTATCATGGAGCACTGTGATGAAAATTGTCCTGGATTATTGTGATGACAGCAGTCATGGAGAATTGTGATGACAGGGATTATGCAGCATTGTGTTGACAAGGGTATGGACTATTGTGATGACAATGGTCATGGAGCAATGTGATGAAAGTATTCATGGAACATCGTGATGAAAAGTGCATGGGAGCATTGTGACGATAAAGGCCATGGAGTATTGTGATGACTAGTGTCATGGAGCATTTTAATGAAAGGTTTCATTGTGCACCATGATGACAAAGGGGATGGAGAATTGTGATGTAACTGGTCCTGGAGCATTGTGATAACAAAAGCCATGGAGCATTATGATGACAGGCATCATGGAGCATTGTGAAGAAAGGGGCCATGGGGTATTGTAATGACAATAGAGAAATATGATGAAAATGGTCAGCGAGCATAGTGATTAAAGTGGTCATTGAGAATTGTGATGAAAAGCGACATAGAGCATTGTGATGACAAAGGTCATGGAGAACTGTGATGACCAGGGTCATGTAGCATTGTGATGACACGGTCATGGAACATTGTGATAACAAGAATTCTGGAGCATTGTGCTGACAAGGGCCATGGAGCATTGTGAAGACACGGTCATGGAACATTGTGATGACAAGAATTCTGGAGCATTCTGATGACAAAGGCGATGGAGCATTGTGATGACATGGTCATGGAACATTGTGATGACAAGAATTCTGGAGCATTCTGATGACAAGCGCCATAGAGCATTGTAATGACACGTTCATGGAATATAGTAATGACAAGAATTCTGGAGCATTATGATGACAAGGGCCATGGAGCATTGTGATGACACGGCCATGGAACATTGTGATGACAAGAATTCTGGAGAATTGTGATGACAAGGTTCATGGAGAATTGTGATGACACGGCCATGGAACATTGTGATGACAAGAATTCTGGAGCATTGTGCTGACAAGGGCCATGGAGCATTGTGATGACACGGTCATGGAACATTGTGATGACAAGAATTCTGGAGCATTCTGATGACAAATGCGATGGAGCATTTTGATGACACGGTCATGGAACATTGTGATGACAAGAATGCTGGAGCATTCTGATGACAAGCGCCATAGAGCATTGTGATTACACGTTCATGGAATATACTAATGACAAGAATTCTGGAGCAGTATGATGACAAGGGCCATGGAGCATTGTGATGACACGGCCATGGGACATTGTGATGACACGGTCATGGAACATTGTGATGACAAGAATTCTGGAGCATTGTGCTGACTAGGGCCATGGACCATTGTGATGACATGGACATGGAACATTGTGATGACAATAATTCTGGAGCATTGTGATGACAATGGCCATGGAGCATTGTGATGACACGGTATGGAACATTGTGATGTCAAGAATTCTGGAGCATTGTGATGACACGGTCATGGAACATTGTGATGAGAAGAATTCTGGAGCATTGTCATGACAAGGGCCATGGAGCATTTTGAAGACGCGGTCATGGAACATTGTAATGACAAGAATTCTGGAGCATTGTGATGACAAGGGCCATGGAGCATTGTGATGACACGGTCATGGAACATTGTGATGAGAAGAATTCTGGAGCATTGTGCTGACAAGGGCCATGGAGCATTGTGATGATACGGTCATGGAACATTGTGATGACAAGAATTCTGGAGCATTATGATGAGAAGGGCCATGGAACATTGTGATGACACGGCCATGGAACATTGTGATGACAAGAATTCTGGAGCATTGTGATGACATTGGCCATGGAGCATTGTGATGACACGGTCATGGAACATTGTGATGAGAAGAATTCTGGAGCATTGTGCTGACAAGGGCCATGGAGTATTGTGATGATACGGTCATGGAACATTGTGATGACAAGAATTCTGGAGCATTATGATGAGAAGGGCCATGGAACATTGTGATGACACGGCCATGGAACATTGTGATGACAAGAATTCTGGAGCATTGTGATGACATTGGCCATGGAGCATTGTGATGACACGGTCATGGAACATTGTGATGAGAAGAATTCTGGAGCATTGTGCTGACAAGGGCCATGGAGTATTGTGATGATACGGTCATGGAACATTGTGATGACAAGAATTCTTGAGCATTATGATGACAAGGGCCATGGAACATTGTGATGACACGGCCATGGAACATTGTGATGACAAGAATTCTGGAGCATTGTGATGACAATGGCCATGGAGCATTGTGATGACACGGTCATGGAACATTGTGATGAGAAGAATTCTGGAGCATTGTCGTGACAAGGGCCATGGAGCAATGTGATGACAAGGTCATGGGACATTGTGATGACAAGAATTCTGGAGCATTATGATGACAAGGTCCATGGAGCATTGTGATGACACGGCCATGGAATATTGTGATGACAAGAATTCTGGAGCATTATGATGACAAGGGCCATGGAGCATTGTGATGACACGGCCATTGAACATTGTGATGACAAGAATTCTGGAGCATTGTGATGACAATGCCATGGAGCATTGTGATGACACGGTCATGGAACATTGTGATGAGAAGAATTCTGGAGCATTGTCATGACAAGGGCCATGGAGCATTTTGAAGACGCGGTCATGGAACATTGTAATGACAAGAATTCTGGAGCATTGTGATGACAAGGGCCATGGAGCAATGTGATGACACGGTCATGGAACATTGTGATGAGAAGAATTCTGGAGCATTGTGCTGACAAGGGCCATGGAGCATTGTGATGATACGGTCATGGAACATTGTGATGACAAGAATTCTGGAGCATTATGATGAGAAGGGCCATGGAACATTGTGATGACACGGCCATGGAACATTGTGATGACAAGAATTCTGGAGCATTATGATGACAAGGTCCATGGAACATTGTGATGACACGGCCATGGAACATTGTGATGACAAGAATTCTGGAGCATTGTGATGACAATGGCCATGGAGCTTTGTGATGACACGGTCATGAAACATTGTGATGAGAAGAATTCTGGAGCATTGTCATGACAAGGGCCATGGAGCATTGTGATGACACGGCCATGGAACATTGTGATGACAAGAATTCTGGAGCATTCTGATGACAAGCGCCATAGAGCATTGTGATGACACGGTCATGGAACATTGTGATGAGAAGAATTCTGGAGCATTGTCATGACAAGGGCCATGGAGCATTGTGATGACACGGCCATGGAACATTGTGATGACAAGAATTCTGGAGAATTGTGATGACAAGGTTCATGGAGAATTGTGATGACACGGCCATGGAACATTGTGATGACAAGAATTCTGGAGCATTGTGCTGACAAGGTCCATGGAGCATTGTGATCACACGGCCATGGAACATTGTGATGACAAGAATTCTGGAGCATTCTGATGACAAAGGCGATGGAGCATTGTGATGACACGGTCATGGAACATTGTGATGACAAGAATGCTGGAGCATTCTGATGACAAGCGCCATAGAGCATTGTGATGACACGTTCATGGAATATAGTAATGACAAGAATTCTGGAGCAGTATGATGACAAGGGCCATGGAGCATTGTGATGACACGGCCATGGAACATTGTGATGACACTGTCATGGAACATTGTGATGACAAGAATTCTGGAGCATTGTGCTGACTAGGGCCATGGACCATTGTGATGACATGGTCATGGAACATTGTGATGACAATAATTCTGGAGCATTGTGATGACAATGGCCATGGAGCATTGTGATGACACGGTATGGAACATTGTGATGTCAAGAATTCTGGAGCATTGTGATGACACGGTCATGGAACATTTTGATGACAGGAATTCTGGAGCATTGTGCTGAAAAGGGCCATGGAGCATTGTGATGACACGGTCATGGAACAATGTGATGAGAAGAATTCCGGAGCATTGTGATGACAAGGGCCATGGAGCATTGTGATGACACGGCCATGGAACATTGTGATGACACGGTCATGGAACATTGTGATGACAAGAATTCTGGAGCATTGTGCTTACTAGGGCCATGGACCATTGTGATGACATAGTAATGGAACATTTTGATGACAGGAATTCTGGAGCATTGCGCTGAAAAGGGCCATGGAGCATTGTGATGACACGGTCATGGAACAATGTGATGAGAAGAATTCCGGAGCATTGTGATGAAAAGGGCCATGGAGCATTGTGATGACACGGTCATGGAACATTGTGATGACAAGAATTCTGGAGCATTCTGATGACAAAGGCGATGGAGCATTGTGATGACACGGTCATGGAACATTGTGATGACAAGAATGCTGGAGCATTCTGATGACAAGCGCCATAGAGCATTGTGATGACACGTTCATGGAATATACTAATGACAAGAATCCTGGAGCAGTATGATGACAAGGGCCATGGAGCATTGTGATGACACGGCCATGGAACATTGTGATGACACGGTCATGGAACATTGTGATGACAAGAATTCTGGAGCATTGTGCTGACTAGGGCCATGGACCATTGTGATGACATGGACATGGAACATTGTGATGACAATAATTCTGGAGCATTGTGATGACAATGGCCATGGAGCATTGTGATGACACGGTATGGAACATTGTGATGTCAAGAATTCTGGAGCATTGTGATGACACGGTCATGGAACATTGTGATGAGAAGAATTCTGGAGCATTGTCATGACAAGGGCCATGGAGCATTTTGAAGACGCGGTCATGGAACATTGTAATGACAAGAATTCTGGAGCATTGTGATGACAAGGGCCATGGAGCATTGTGATGACACGGTCATGGAACATTGTGATGAGAAGAATTCTGGAGCATTGTGCTGACAAGGGCCATGGAGCATTGTGATGACACGGTCATGGAACATTGTGATGAGAAGAATTCTGGAGCATTGTGCTGACAAGGGCCATGGAGTATTGTGATGATACGGTCATGGAACATTGTGATGAGAAGAATTCTTGAGCATTATGATGACAAGGGCCATGGAACATTGTGATGACACGGCCATGGAACATTGTGATGACAAGAATTCTGGAGCATTGTGATGACAATGGCCATGGAGCATTGTGATGACACGGTCATGGAACATTGTGATGAGAAGAATTCTGGAGCATTGTCGTGACAAGGGCCATGGAGCAATGTGATGACAAGGTCATGGGACATTGTGATGACACGAATTCTGGAGCATTATGATGACAAGGTCCATGGAGCATTGTGATGACACGGCCATGGAATATTGTGATGACAAGAATTCTGGAGCATTATGATGACAAGGGCCATGGAGCATTGTGATGACACGGCCATTGAACATTGTGATGACAAGAATTCTGGAGCATTGTGATGACAATGCCATGGAGCATTGTGATGAAACGGTCATGGAACATTGTGATGAGAAGAATTCTGGAGCATTGTCATGACAAGGGCCATGGAGCATTTTGAAGACGCGGTCATGGAACATTGTAATGACAAGAATTCTGGAGCATTGTGATTACAAGGGCCATGGAGCATTGTGATGACACGGTCATGGAACATTGTGATGAGAAGAATTCTGGAGCATTGTGCTGACAAGGGCCATGGAGCATTGTGATGATACGGTCATGGAACATTGTGATGACAAGAATTCTGGAGCATTATGATGAGAAGGGCCATGGAACATTGTGATGACACGGCCATGGAACATTGTGATGACAAGAATTCTGGAGCATTATGATGACAAGGTCCATGGAACATTGTGATGACACGGCCATGGAACATTGTGATGACAAGAATTCTGGAGCATTGTGATGACAATGGCCATGTAGCTTTGTGATGACACGGTCATGGAACATTGTGATGAGAAGAATTCTGGAGCATTGTCATGACAAGGGCCATGGAGCATTGTGATGACACGGCCATGGAACATTGTGATGACAAGAATTCTGGAGAATTGTGATGACAAGGTTCATGGAGAATTGTGATGACACGGCCATGGAACATTGTGATGACAAGAATTCTGGAGCATTGTGCTGACAAGGTCCATGGAGCATTGTGATGACACGGCCATGGAACATTGTGATGACAAGAATTCTGGAGCATTCTGATGACAAAGGCGATGGAGCATTGTGATGACACGGTCATGGAACATTGTGATGACAAGAATGCTGGAGCATTCTGATGACAAGCGCCATAGTGCATTGTGATGACACGTTCATGGAATATAGTAATGACAAGAATTCTGGAGCAGTATGATGACAAGGGCCATGGAGCATTGTGATGACACGGCCATGGAACATTGTGATGACACTGTCATGGAACATTGTGATGACAAGAATTCTGGAGCATTGTGCTGACTAGGGCCATGGACCATTGTGATGACATGGTCATGGAACATTGTGATGACAATAATTCTGGAGCATTGTGATGACAATGGCCATGGAGCATTGTGATGACACGGTATGGAACATTGTGATGTCAAGAATTCTGGAGCATTGTGATGACACGGTCATGGAACATTTTGATGACAGGAATTCTGGAGCATTGTGCTGAAAAGGGCCATGGAGCATTGTGATGACACAGTCATGGAACAATGTGATGAGAAGAATTCCGGAGCATTGTGATGACAAGGGCCATGGAGCATTGTGATGACACGGCCATGGAACATTGTGATGACACGGTCATGGAACATTGTGATGACAAGAATTCTGGAGCATTGTGCTTACTAGGGCCATGGACCATTGTGATGACATGGTCATGGAACATTTTGATGACAGGAATTCTGGAGCATTGCGCTGAAAAGGGCCATGGAGCATTGTGATGACACGGTCATGGAACAATGTGATGAGAAGAATTCCGGAGCATTGTGATGAAAAGGGCCATGGAGCATTGTGATGACACGGTCATGGAACATTGTGATGACAAGAATTCTGGAGCATTGTGCTGATGACGGCCATGGAGCATTGTGATGACACAGTCAAGGAACATTGCGATGAAAAAGATTTCTGGAGCATTGTGATGAAAGGGCATGGAGCATTGTGATTAAAGGTGACAAGGAACATTGTGATGATATGGGCAGAGAACTCTGTGATGACAGTGGTCTTGCAGTATTGTGACGAAAAGTGTCATGGAACATTCTGCTGACAGCGATCATGGAGCTTATTGGTAAGAGAGGCTATGGAGATTTGTGATGTCAGGCGTCATGGGGCATTGTGTTGAGAGCGGTCTTGGAGCATTGTGATGAAAAGGGTCATGGAGCACTGTGATTACAGGGGCCATGGAGCATTGTGAATACAAAGGCTATGGAGCATTGAGATGACAGGGTTCATGGAGCACTGTGATGAATGTGATCTTGGATCATTGTGATGACAAGTGTCCTGGAACCTTGTGATGACACGGTTCATGGAGCATTGTGATGACAAGGACCATGGCGAAATGTGATGTCATCTGTCATGGGGCATTGTGATGACAGTGGTCATCTAGATTTGCGATGAAAGGTATCATGGAGCACTGTGATGACAGGGGCCATGGAACATTGTGATGACACGGTCATGGAACATTGTGATGAGAAGAATTCTGGAGCATTGTGCTGACAAGGGCCATGGAGCATTGTGATGATACGGTCATGGAACATTGTGATGACAAGAATTCTGGAGCATTATGATGAGAAGGGCCATGGAACATTGTGATGACACGGCCATGGAACATTGTGATGACAAGAATTCTGGAGCATTGTGATGACATTGGCCATGGAGCATTGTGATGACACGGTCATGGAACATTGTGATGAGAAGAATTCTGGAGCATTGTGCTGACAAGGGCCATGGAGTATTGTGATGATACGGTCATGGAACATTGTGATGACAAGAATTCTTGAGCATTATGATGACAAGGGCCATGGAACATTGTGATGACACGGCCATGGAACATTGTGATGACAAGAATTCTGGAGCATTGTGATGACAATGGCCATGGAGCATTGTGATGACACGGTCATGGAACATTGTGATGAGAAGAATTCTGGAGCATTGTCGTGACAAGGGCCATGGAGCAATGTGATGACAAGGTCATGGGACATTGTGATGACAAGAATTCTGGAGCATTATGATGACAAGTTCCATGGAGCATTGTGATGACACGGCCATGGAATATTGTGATGACAAGAATTCTGGAGCATTATGATGACAAGGGCCATGGAGCATTGTGATGACACGGCCATTGAACATTTTGATGACAAGAATTCTGGAGCATTGTGATGACAATGCCATGGAGCATTGTGATGACACGGTCATGGAACATTGTGATGAGAAGAATTCTGGAGCATTGTCATGACAAGGGCCATGGAGCATTTTGAAGACGCGGTCATGGAACATTGTAATGACAAGAATTCTGGAGCATTGTGATGACAAGGGCCATGGAGCAATGTGATGACACGGTCATGGAACATTGTGATGAGAAGAATTCTGGAGCATTGTGCTGACAAGGGCCATGGAGCATTGTGATGATACGGTCATGGAACATTGTGATGACAAGAATTCTGGAGCATTATGATGAGAAGGGCCATGGAACATTGTGATGACACGGCCATGGAACATTGTGATGACAAGAATTCTGGAGCATTATGATGACAAGGTCCATGGAACATTGTGATGACACGGCCATGGAACATTGTGATGACAAGAATTCTGGAGCATTGTGATGACAATGGCCATGGAGCTTTGTGATGACACGGTCATGAAACATTGTGATGAGAAGAATTCTGGAGCATTGTCATGACAAGGGCCATGGAGCATTGTGATGACACGGCCATGGAACATTGTGATGACAAGAATTCTGGAGCATTCTGATGACAAGCGCCATAGAGCATTGTGATGACACGGTCATGGAACATTGTGATGAGAAGAATTCTGGAGCATTGTCATGACAAGGGCCATGGAGCATTGTGATGACACGGCCATGGAACATTGTGATGACAAGAATTCTGGAGAATTGTGATGACAAGATTCATGGAGAATTGTGATGACACGGCCATGGAACATTGTGATGACAAGAATTCTGGAGCATTGTGCTGACAAGGTCCATGGAGCATTGTGATGACACGGCCATGGAACATTGTGATGACAAGAATTCTGGAGCATTCTGATGACAAAGGCGATGGAGCATTGTGATGACACGGTCATGGAACATTGTGATGACAAGAATGCTGGAGCATTCTGATGACAAGCGCCATAGAGCATTGTGATGACACGTTCATGGAATATAGTAATGACAAGAATTCTGGAGCAGTATGATGACAAGGGCCATGGAGCATTGTGATGACACGGCCATGGAACATTGTGATGACACTGTCATGGAACATTGTGATGACAAGAATTCTGGAGCATTGTGCTGACTAGGGCCATGGACCATTGTGATGACATGGTCATGGAACATTGTGATGACAATAATTCTGGAGCATTGTGATGACAATGGCCATGGAGCATTGTGATGACACGGTATGGAACATTGTGATGTCAAGAATTCTGGAGCATTGTGATGACACGGTCATGGAACATTTTGATGACAGGAATTCTGGAGCATTGTGCTGAAAAGGGCCATGGAGCATTGTGATGACACGGTCATGGAACAATGTGATGAGAAGAATTCCGGAGCATTGTGATGACAAGGGCCATGGAGCATTGTGATGACACGGCCATGGAACATTGTGATGACACGGTCATGGAACATTGTGATGACAAGAATTCTGGAGCATTGTGCTTACTAGGGCCATGGACCATTGTGATGACATAGTAATGGAACATTTTGATGACAGGAATTCTGGAGCATTGCGCTGAAAAGGGCCATGGAGCATTGTGATGACACGGTCATGGAACAATGTGATGAGAAGAATTCCGGAGCATTGTGATGAAAAGGGCCATGGAGCATTGTGATGACACGGTCATGGAACATTGTGATGACAAGAATTCTGGAGCATTCTGATGACAAAGGCGATGGAGCATTGTGATGACACGGTCATGGAACATTGTGATGACAAGAATGCTGGAGCATTCTGATGACAAGCGCCATAGAGCATTGTGATGACACGTTCATGGAATATACTAATGACAAGAATCCTGGAGCAGTATGATGACAAGGGCCATGGAGCATTGTGATGACACGGCCATGGAACATTGTGATGACACGGTCATGGAACATTGTGATGACAAGAATTCTGGAGCATTGTGCTGACTAGGGCCATGGACCATTGTGATGACATGGACATGGAACATTGTGATGACAATAATTCTGGAGCATTGTGATGACAATGGCCATGGAGCATTGTGATGACACGGTATGGAACATTGTGATGTCAAGAATTCTGGAGCATTGTGATGACACGGTCATGGAACATTGTGATGAGAAGAATTCTGGAGCATTGTCATGACAAGGGCCATGGAGCATTTTGAAGACGCGGTCATGGAACATTGTAATGACAAGAATTCTGGAGCATTGTGATGACAAGGGCCATGGAGCATTGTGATGACACGGTCATGGAACATTGTGATGAGAAGAATTCTGGAGCATTGTGCTGACAAGGGCCATGGAGCATTGTGATGACACGGTCATGGAACATTGTGATGAGAAGAATTCTGGAGCATTGTGCTGACAAGGGCCATGGAGTATTGTGATGATACGGTCATGGAACATTGTGATGAGAAGAATTCTTGAGCATTATGATGACAAGGGCCATGGAACATTGTGATGACACGGCCATGGAACATTGTGATGACAAGAATTCTGGAGCATTGTGATGACAATGGCCATGGAGCATTGTGATGACACGGTCATGGAACATTGTGATGAGAAGAATTCTGGAGCATTGTCGTGACAAGGGCCATGGAGCAATGTGATGACAAGGTCATGGGACATTGTGATGACAAGAATTCTGGAGCATTATGATGACAAGTTCCATGGAGCATTGTGATGACACGGCCATGGAATATTGTGATGACAAGAATTCTGGAGCATTATGATGACAAGGGCCATGGAGCATTGTGATGACACGGCCATTGAACATTGTGATGACAAGAATTCTGGAGCATTGTGATGACAATGCCATGGAGCATTGTGATGACACGGTCATGGAACATTGTGATGAGAAGAATTCTGGAGCATTGTCATGACAAGGGCCATGGAGCATTTTGAAGACGCGGTCATGGAACATTGTAATGACAAGAATTCTGGAGCATTGTGATGACAAGGGCCATGGAGCATTGTGATGACACGGTCATGGAACATTGTGATGAGAAGAATTCTGGAGCATTGTGCTGACAAGGGCCATGGAGCATTGTGATGATACGGTCATGGAACATTGTGATGACAAGAATTCTGGAGCATTATTATGAGAAGGGCCATGGAACATTGTGATGACACGGCCATGGAACATTGTGATGACAAGAATTCTGGAGCATTATGATGACAAGGTCCATGGAACATTGTGATGACACGGCCATGGAACATTGTGATGACAAGAATTCTGGAGCATTGTGATGAAAATGGCCATGGAGCTTTGTGATGACACGGTCATGGAACATTGTGATGAGAAGAATTCTGGAGCATTGTCATGACAAGGGCCATGGAGCATTGTGATGACACGGCCATGGAACATTGTGATGACAAGAATTCTGGAGAATTGTGATGACAAGGTTCATGGAGAATTGTGATGACACGGCCATGGAACATTGTGATGACAAGAATTCTGGAGCATTGTGCTGACAAGGTCCATGGAGCATTGTGATGACACGGCCATGGAACATTGTGATGACAAGAATTCTGGAGCATTCTGATGACAAAGGCGATGGAGCATTGTGATGACACGGTCATGGAACATTGTGATGACAAGAATGCTGGAGCATTCTGATGACAAGCGCCATAGAGCATTGTGATGACACGTTCATGGAATATAGTAATGACAAGAATTCTGGAGCAGTATGATGACAAGGGCCATGGAGCATTGTGATGACACGGCCATGGAACATTGTGATGACACTGTCATGGAACATTGTGATGACAAGAATTCTGGAGCATTGTGCTGACTAGGGCCATGGACCATTGTGATGACATGGTCATGGAACATTGTGATGACAATAATTCTGGAGCATTGTGATGACAATGGCCATGGAGCATTGTGATGACACGGTATGGAACATTGTGATGTCAAGAATTCTGGAGCATTGTGATGACACGGTCATGGAACATTTTGATGACAGGAATTCTGGAGCATTGTGCTGAAAAGGGCCATGGAGCATTGTGATGACACGGTCATGGAACAATGTGATGAGAAGAATTCCGGAGCATTGTGATGACAAGGGCCATGGAGCATTGTGATGACACGGCCATGGAACATTGTGATGACACGGTCATGGAACATTGTGATGACAAGAATTCTGGAGCATTGTGCTTACTAGGGCCATGGACCATTGTGATGACATGGTCATGGAACATTTTGATGACAGGAATTCTGGAGCATTGCGCTGAAAAGGGCCATGGAGCATTGTGATGACACGGTCATGGAACAATGTGATGAGAAGAATTCCGGAGCATTGTGATGAAAAGGGCCATGGAGCATTGTGATGACACGGTCATGGAACATTGTGATGACAAGAATTCTGGAGCATTGTGCTGATGACGGCCATGGAGCATTGTGATGACACAGTCAAGGAACATTGCGATGAAAAAGATTTCTGGAGCATTGTGATGAAAGGGCATGGAGCATTGTGATTAAAGGTGACAAGGAACATTGTGATGATATGGGCAGAGAACTCTGTGATGACAGTGGTCTTGCAGTATTGTGACGAAAAGTGTCATGGAACATTCTGCTGACAGCGATCATGGAGCTTATTGGTAAGAGAGGCTATGGAGATTTGTGATGTCAGGCGTCATGGGGCATTGTGTTGAGAGCGGTCTTGGAGCATTGTGATGAAAAGGGTCATGGAGCACTGTGATTACAGGGGCCATGGAGCATTGTGAATACAAAGGCTATGGAGCATTGAGATGACAGGGTTCATGGAGCACTGTGATGAATGTGATCTTGGATCATTGTGATGACAAGTGTCCTGGAACCTTGTGATGACACGGTTCATGGAGCATTGTGATGACAAGGACCATGGCGAAATGTGATGTCATCTGTCATGGGGCATTGTGATGACAGTGGTCATCTAGATTTGCGATGAAAGGTATCATGGAGCACTGTGATGACAGGGGCCATGGAACATTGTGATGACAAAGGCCATGGAGCATTGTGATGACAAGTGTCATGGGGCATTTTGATGACATAGGCATGGAGCATTATGATGACAAGAGTTCTGGAGCATTTTGATGACAAGGGCATGGAACATTGTGATGACAGGGCCCACGGAGCTTTGTGATGAAAAGGGCAGGGTACATTGTGATGACAGGGTTCATGGAGCATTGTGATGAAAGGGGCCATGGAGCATTGAGATGAGAGCCGTTATGAGGCATGGTGATGACAGTGGTCATGGAGCATTGTGATGAAAGAGATCATGGAGCAATATGATAACAGGGGCCATGGAGCATTGTGATGACAGGGGTATTGGAGCATTGTGATGGAAGTAGACATGGATCATTGTGATGACATGTGTCCTGGAACACTGTGATGACACGGTTCATCGAGTATTGTGATGAAAAGGGTCATAGTGAATTGTGATGACAAGTGTCATGGGGCATTGTGTGACATTGATCATCTAGGAATTGTGATGAAAGGTATCATGGAGCACTGTGATGAAAATTGTCCTGGATTATTGTGATGACAGCAGTCATGGAGAATTGTGATGACAGGGATTATGCAGCATTGTGTTGACAAGGGTATGGACTATTGTGATGACAATGGTCATGGAGCAATGTGATGAAAGTATTCATGGAACATCGTGATGAAAAGTGCATGGGAGCATTGTGACGATAAAGGCCATGGAGTATTGTGATGACTAGTGTCATGGAGCATTTTAATGAAAGGTTTCATTGTGCACCATGATGACAAAGGGGATGGAGAATTGTGATGTAACTGGTCCTGGAGCATTGTGATAACAAAAGCCATGGAGCATTATGATGACAGGCATCATGGAGCATTGTGAAGAAAGGGGCCATGGGGTATTGTAATGACACTAGAGAAATATGATGAAAATGGTCAGCGAGCATAGTGATTAAAGTGGTCATTGAGAATTGTGATGAAAAGCGACATAGAGCATTGTGATGACAAAGGTCATGGAGAACTGTGATGACCAGGGTCATGTAGCATTGTGATGACACGGTCATGGAACATTGTGATAACAAGAATTCTGGAGCATTGTGCTGACAAGGGCCATGGAGCATTGTGAAGACACGGTCATGGAACATTGTGATGACAAGAATTCTGGAGCATTCTGATGACAAAGGCGATGGAGCATTGTGATGACATGGTCATGGAACATTGTGATGACAAGAATTCTGGAGCATTCTGATGACAAGCGCCATAGAGCATTGTAATGACACGTTCATGGAATATAGTAATGACAAGAATTCTGGAGCATTATGATGACAAGGGCCATGGAACATTGTGATGACACGGCCATGGAACATTGTGATGACAAGAATTCTGGAGCATTGTGCTGACAAGGGCCATCGAGCATTGTGATGACACGGTCATGGAACATTGTGATGAGAAGAATTCTGGAGCATTGTCATGACAAGGGCCATGGATCATTGTGATGACACGGCCATGGAACATTGTGATGACAAGAATTCTGGAGCATTCTGATGACAAGCGCCATAGAGCATTGTGATGACACGGTCATGGAACATTGTGATGAGAAGAATTCTGGAGCATTGTCATGACAAGGGCCATGGAGCATTGTGATGACACGGCCATGGAACATTGTGATGACAAGAATTCTGGAGAATTGTGATGACAAGGTTCATGGAGAATTGTGATGACACGGCCATGGAACATTGTGATGACAAGAATTCTGGAGCATTGTGCTGACAAGGTCCATGGAGCATTGTGATGACACGGCCATGGAACATTGTGATGACAAGAATTCTGGAGCATTCTGATGACAAAGGCGATGGAGCATTGTGATGACACGGTCATGGAACATTGTGATGACAAGAATGCTGGAGCATTCTGATGACAAGCGCCATAGAGCATTGTGATGACACGTTCATGGAATATAGTAATGACAAGAATTCTGGAGCAGTATGATGACAAGGGCCATGGAGCATTGTGATGACACGGCCATGGAACATTGTGATGACACTGTCATGGAACATTGTGATGACAAGAATTCTGGAGCATTGTGCTGACTAGGGCCATGGACCATTGTGATGACATGGTCATGGAACATTGTGATGACAATAATTCTGGAGCATTGTGATGACAATGGCCATGGAGCATTGTGATGACACGGTATGGAACATTGTGATGTCAAGAATTCTGGAGCATTGTGATGACACGGTCATGGAACATTTTGATGACCGGAATTCTGGAGCATTGTGCTGAAAAGGGCCATGGAGCATTGTGATGACACGGTCATGGAACATTGTGATGACACGGTCATGGAACATTGTGATGACAAGAATCCTGGAGCATTGTGCTTACTAGGGCCATGGACCATTGTGATGACATGGTCATGGAACATTTTGATGACAGGAATTCTGGAGCATTGTGCTGAAAAGGGCCATGGAGCATTGTCATGACACGGTCATGGAACAATGTGATGAGAAGAATTCCGGAGCATTGTGATGAAAAGGGCCATGGAGCATTGTGATGACACGGTCATAGAACATTGTGATGACAAGAATTCTGGAGCATTGTGCTGATGACGGCCATGGAGCATTGTGATGACACAGTCAAGGAACATTGCGATGAAAAAGATTTCTGGAGCATTGTGATGAAAGGGCATGGAGCATTGTGATTAAAGGTGACAAGGAACATTGTGATGATATGGGCAGAGAACTCTGTGATGACAGTGGTCTTGCAGTATTGTGACGAAAAGTGTCATGGAACATTCTGCTGACAGCGATCATGGAGCTTATTGGTAAGAGAGGCTATGGAGATTTGTGATGTCAGGCGTCATGGGGCATTGTGTTGAGAGCGGTCTTGGAGCATTGTGATGAAAAGGGTCATGGAGCACTGTGATTACAGGGGCCATGGAGCATTGTGAATACAAAGGCTATGGAGCATTGAGATGACAGGGTTCATGGAGCACTGTGATGAATGTGATCTTGGATCATTGTGATGACAAGTGTCCTGGAGCATTGTGATGACAAGGACCATGGCGAAATGTGATGTCATCTGTCATGGGGCATTGTGATGACAGTGGTCATCTAGATTTGCGATGAAAGGTATCATGGAGCACTGTGATGACAGGGGCCATGGAACATTGTGATGACAAAGGCCATGGAGCATTGTGATGACAAGTGTCATGGGGCATTTTGATGACATTGGCATGGAGCATTATGATGACAAGAGTTCTGGAGCATTTTGATGACAAGGGCATGGAGCATTGTGATGACAGGGCCCACGGAGCTTTGTGATGAAAAGGGCAGGGTACATTGTGATGACAGGGTTCATGGAGCATTGTGATGAAAGGGGCCATGGAGCATTGAGATGAGAGCCGTTATGAGGCATGGTGATGACAGTGGTCATGGAGCATTGTGATGAAAGAGATCATGGAGCAATATGATAACAGGGGCCATGGAGCATTGTGATGACAGGGGTATTGGAGCATTGTGATGGAAGTAGACATGGATCATTGTGATGACATGTGTCCTGGAACACTGTGATGACACGGTTCATCGAGTATTGTGATGAAAAGGGTCATAGTGAATTGTGATGACAAGTGTCATGGGGCATTGTGTGACATTGATCATCTAGGAATTGTGATGAAAGGTATCATGGAGCACTGTGATGAAAATTGTCCTGGATTATTGTGATGACAGCAGTCATGGAGAATTGTGATGACAGGGATTATGCAGCATTGTGTTGACAAGGGTATGGACTATTGTGATGACAATGGTCATGGAGCAATGTGATGAAAGTATTCATGGAACATCGTGATGAAAAGTGCATGGGAGCATTGTGACGATAAAGGCCATGGAGTATTGTGATGACTAGTGTCATGGAGCATTTTAATGAAAGGTTTCATTGTGCACCATGATGACAAAGGGGATGGAGAATTGTGATGTAACTGGTCCTGGAGCATTGTGATAACAAAAGCCATGGAGCATTATGATGACAGGCATCATGGAGCATTGTGAAGAAAGGGGCCATGGGGTATTGTAATGACACTAGAGAAATATGATGAAAATGGTCAGCGAGCATAGTGATTAAAGTGGTCATTGAGAATTGTGATGAAAAGCGACATAGAGCATTGTGATGACAAAGGTCATGGAGAACTGTGATGACCAGGGTCATGTAGCATTGTGATGACACGGTCATGGAACATTGTGATAACAAGAATTCTGGAGCATTGTGCTGACAAGGGCCATGGAGCATTGTGAAGACACGGTCATGGAACATTGTGATGACAAGAATTCTGGAGCATTCTGATGACAAAGGCGATGGAGCATTGTGATGACATGGTCATGGAACATTGTGATGACAAGAATTCTGGAGCATTCTGATGACAAGCGCCATAGAGCATTGTAATGACACGTTCATGGAATATAGTAATGACAAGAATTCTGGAGCATTATGATGACAAGGGCCATGGAACATTGTGATGACACGGCCATGGAACATTGTGATTACAAGGATTCTGGAGCATTATGATGACAAGGGCCATGGAGCATTGTGATGACACGGCCATGGAACATTGTGATGACAAGAATTCTGGAGCATTGTGCTGACAAGGGCCATCGAGCATTGTGATGACACGGTCATGGAACATTGTGATGAGAAGAATTCTGGAGCATTGTCATGACAAGGGCCATGGATCATTGTGATGACACGGCCATGGAACATTGTGATGACAAGAATTCTGGAGCATTCTGATGACAAGCGCCATAGAGCATTGTGATGACACGGTCATGGAACATTGTGATGAGAAGAATTCTGGAGCATTGTCATGACAAGGGCCATGGAGCATTGTGATGACACGGCCATGGAACATTGTGATGACAAGAATTCTGGAGAATTGTGATGACAAGGTTCATGGAGAATTGTGATGACACGGCCATGGAACATTGTGATGACAAGAATTCTGGAGCATTGTGCTGACAAGGTCCATGGAGCATTGTGATGACACGGCCATGGAACATTGTGATGACAAGAATTCTGGAGCATTCTGATGACAAAGGCGATGGAGCATTGTGATGACACGGTCATGGAACATTGTGATGACAAGAATGCTGGAGCATTCTGATGACAAGCGCCATAGAGCATTGTGATGACACGTTCATGGAATATAGTAATGACAAGAATTCTGGAGCAGTATGATGACAAGGGCCATGGAGCATTGTGATGACACGGCCATGGAACATTGTGATGACACTGTCATGGAACATTGTGATGACAAGAATTCTGGAGCATTGTGCTGACTAGGGCCATGGACCATTGTGATGACATGGTCATGGAACATTGTGATGACAATAATTCTGGAGCATTGTGATGACAATGGCCATGGAGCATTGTGATGACACGGTATGGAACATTGTGATGTCAAGAATTCTGGAGCATTGTGATGACACGGTCATGGAACATTTTGATGACCGGAATTCTGGAGCATTGTGCTGAAAAGGGCCATGGAGCATTGTGATGACACGGTCATGGAACATTGTGATGACACGGTCATGGAACATTGTGATGACAAGAATTCTAGAGCATTGTGCTTACTAGGGCCATGGACCATTGTGATGACATGGTCATGGAACATTTTGATGACAGGAATTCTGGAGCATTGTGCTGAAAAGGGCCATGGAGCATTGTCATGACACGGTCATGGAACAATGTGATGAGAAGAATTCCGGAGCATTGTGATGAAAAGGGCCATGGAGCATTGTGATGACACGGTCATAGAACATTGTGATGACAAGAATTCTGGAGCATTGTGCTGATGACGGCCATGGAGCATTGTGATGACACAGTCAAGGAACATTGCGATGAAAAAGATTTCTGGAGCATTGTGATGAAAGGGCATGGAGCATTGTGATTAAAGGTGACAAGGAACATTGTGATGATATGGGCAGAGAACTCTGTGATGACAGTGGTCTTGCAGTATTGTGACGAAAAGTGTCATGGAACATTCTGCTGACAGCGATCATGGAGCTTATTGGTAAGAGAGGCTATGGAGATTTGTGATGTCAGGCGTCATGGGGCATTGTGTTGAGAGCGGTCTTGGAGCATTGTGATGAAAAGGGTCATGGAGCACTGTGATTACAGGGGCCATGGAGCATTGTGAATACAAAGGCTATGGAGCATTGAGATGACAGGGTTCATGGAGCACTGTGATGAATGTGATCTTGGATCATTGTGATGACAAGTGTCCTGGAACCTTGTGATGACACGGTTCATGGAGCATTGTGATGACAAGGACCATGGCGAAATGTGATGTCATCTGTCATGGGGCATTGTGATGACAGTGGTCATCTAGATTTGCGATGAAAGGTATCATGGAGCACTGTGATGACAGGGGCCATGGAACATTGTGATGACAAAGGCCATGGAGCATTGTGATGACAAGTGTCATGGGGCATTTTGATGACATTGGCATGGAGCATTATGATGACAAGAGTTCTGGAGCATTTTGATGACAAGGGCATGGAGCATTGTGATGACAGGGCCCACGGAGCTTTGTGATGAAAAGGGCAGGGTACATTGTGATGACAGGGTTCATGGAGCATTGTGATGAAAGGGGCCATGGAGCATTGAGATGAGAGCCGTTATGAGGCATGGTGATGACAGTGGTCATGGAGCATTGTGATGAAAGAGATCATGGAGCAATATGATAACAGGGGCCATGGAGCATTGTGATGACAGGGGTATTGGAGCATTGTGATGGAAGTAGACATGGATCATTGTGATGACATGTGTCCTGGAACACTGTGATGACACGGTTCATCGAGTATTGTGATGAAAAGGGTCATAGTGAATTGTGATGACAAGTGTCATGGGGCATTGTGTGACATTGATCATCTAGGAATTGTGATGAAAGGTATCATGGAGCACTGTGATGAAAATTGTCCTGGATTATTGTGATGACAGCAGTCATGGAGAATTGTGATGACAGGGATTATGCAGCATTGTGTTGACAAGGGTATGGACTATTGTGATGACAATGGTCATGGAGCAATGTGATGAAAGTATTCATGGAACATCGTGATGAAAAGTGCATGGGAGCATTGTGACGATAAAGGCCATGGAGTATTGTGATGACTAGTGTCATGGAGCATTTTAATGAAAGGTTTCATTGTGCACCATGATGACAAAGGGGATGGAGAATTGTGATGTAACTGGTCCTGGAGCATTGTGATAACAAAAGCCATGGAGCATTATGATGACAGGCATCATGGAGCATTGTGAAGAAAGGGGCCATGGGGTATTGTAATGACACTAGAGAAATATGATGAAAATGGTCAGCGAGCATAGTGATTAAAGTGGTCATTGAGAATTGTGATGAAAAGCGACATAGAGCATTGTGATGACAAAGGTCATGGAGAACTGTGATGACCAGGGTCATGTAGCATTGTGATGACACGGTCATGGAACATTGTGATAACAAGAATTCTGGAGCATTGTGCTGACAAGGGCCATGGAGCATTGTGAAGACACGGTCATGGAACATTGTGATGACAAGAATTCTGGAGCATTCTGATGACAAAGGCGATGGAGCATTGTGATGACATGGTCATGGAACATTGTGATGACAAGAATTCTGGAGCATTCTGATGACAAGCGCCATAGAGCATTGTAATGACACGTTCATGGAATATAGTAATGACAAGAATTCTGGAGCATTATGATGACAAGGGCCATGGAACATTGTGATGACACGGCCATGGAACATTGTGATTACAAGGATTCTGGAGCATTATGATGACAAGGGCCATGGAGCATTGTGATGACACGGCCATGGAACATTGTGATGACAAGAATTCTGGAGCATTGTGCTGACAAGGGCCATCGAGCATTGTGATGACACGGTCATGGAACATTGTGATGAGAAGAATTCTGGAGCATTGTCATGACAAGGGCCATGGATCATTGTGATGACACGGCCATGGAACATTGTGATGACAAGAATTCTGGAGCATTCTGATGACAAGCGCCATAGAGCATTGTGATGACACGGTCATGGAACATTGTGATGAGAAGAATTCTGGAGCATTGTCATGACAAGGGCCATGGAGCATTGTGATGACACGGCCATGGAACATTGTGATGACAAGAATTCTGGAGAATTGTGATGACAAGGTTCATGGAGAATTGTGATGACACGGCCATGGAACATTGTGATGACAAGAATTCTGGAGCATTGTGCTGACAAGGTCCATGGAGCATTGTGATGACACGGCCATGGAACATTGTGATGACAAGAATTCTGGAGCATTCTGATGACAAAGGCGATGGAGCATTGTGATGACACGGTCATGGAACATTGTGATGACAAGAATGCTGGAGCATTCTGATGACAAGCGCCATAGAGCATTGTGATGACACGTTCATGGAATATAGTAATGACAAGAATTCTGGAGCAGTATGATGACAAGGGCCATGGAGCATTGTGATGACACGGCCATGGAACATTGTGATGACACTGTCATGGAACATTGTGATGACAAGAATTCTGGAGCATTGTGCTGACTAGGGCCATGGACCATTGTGATGACATGGTCATGGAACATTGTGATGACAATAATTCTGGAGCATTGTGATGACAATGGCCATGGAGCATTGTGATGACACGGTATGGAACATTGTGATGTCAAGAATTCTGGAGCATTGTGATGACACGGTCATGGAACATTTTGATGACCGGAATTCTGGAGCATTGTGCTGAAAAGGGCCATGGAGCATTGTGATGACACGGTCATGGAACATTGTGATGACACGGTCATGGAACATTGTGATGACAAGAATTCTAGAGCATTGTGCTTACTAGGGCCATGGACCATTGTGATGACATGGTCATGGAACATTTTGATGACAGGAATTCTGGAGCATTGTGCTGAAAAGGGCCATGGAGCATTGTCATGACACGGTCATGGAACAATGTGATGAGAAGAATTCCGGAGCATTGTGATGAAAAGGGCCATGGAGCATTGTGATGACACGGTCATAGAACATTGTGATGACAAGAATTCTGGAGCATTGTGCTGATGACGGCCATGGAGCATTGTGATGACACAGTCAAGGAACATTGCGATGAAAAAGATTTCTGGAGCATTGTGATGAAAGGGCATGGAGCATTGTGATTAAAGGTGACAAGGAACATTGTGATGATATGGGCAGAGAACTCTGTGATGACAGTGGTCTTGCAGTATTGTGACGAAAAGTGTCATGGAACATTCTGCTGACAGCGATCATGGAGCTTATTGGTAAGAGAGGCTATGGAGATTTGTGATGTCAGGCGTCATGGGGCATTGTGTTGAGAGCGGTCTTGGAGCATTGTGATGAAAAGGGTCATGGAGCACTGTGATTACAGGGGCCATGGAGCATTGTGAATACAAAGGCTATGGAGCATTGAGATGACAGGGTTCATGGAGCACTGTGATGAATGTGATCTTGGATCATTGTGATGACAAGTGTCCTGGAACCTTGTGATGACACGGTTCATGGAGCATTGTGATGACAAGGACCATGGCGAAATGTGATGTCATCTGTCATGGGGCATTGTGATGACAGTGGTCATCTAGATTTGCGATGAAAGGTATCATGGAGCACTGTGATGACAGGGGCCATGGAACATTGTGATGACAAAGGCCATGGAGCATTGTGATGACAAGTGTCATGGGGCATTTTGATGACATTGGCATGGAGCATTATGATGACAAGAGTTCTGGAGCATTTTGATGACAAGGGCATGGAGCATTGTGATGACAGGGCCCACGGAGCTTTGTGATGAAAAGGGCAGGGTACATTGTGATGACAGGGTTCATGGAGCATTGTGATGAAAGGGGCCATGGAGCATTGAGATGAGAGCCGTTATGAGGCATGGTGATGACAGTGGTCATGGAGCATTGTGATGAAAGAGATCATGGAGCAATATGATAACAGGGGCCATGGAGCATTGTGATGACAGGGGTATTGGAGCATTGTGATGGAAGTAGACATGGATCATTGTGATGACATGTGTCCTGGAACACTGTGATGACACGGTTCATCGAGTATTGTGATGAAAAGGGTCATAGTGAATTGTGATGACAAGTGTCATGGGGCATTGTGTGACATTGATCATCTAGGAATTGTGATGAAAGGTATCATGGAGCACTGTGATGAAAATTGTCCTGGATTATTGTGATGACAGCAGTCATGGAGAATTGTGATGACAGGGATTATGCAGCATTGTGTTGACAAGGGTATGGACTATTGTGATGACAATGGTCATGGAGCAATGTGATGAAAGTATTCATGGAACATCGTGATGAAAAGTGCATGGGAGCATTGTGACGATAAAGGCCATGGAGTATTGTGATGACTAGTGTCATGGAGCATTTTAATGAAAGGTTTCATTGTGCACCATGATGACAAAGGGGATGGAGAATTGTGATGTAACTGGTCCTGGAGCATTGTGATAACAAAAGCCATGGAGCATTATGATGACAGGCATCATGGAGCATTGTGAAGAAAGGGGCCATGGGGTATTGTAATGACACTAGAGAAATATGATGAAAATGGTCAGCGAGCATAGTGATTAAAGTGGTCATTGAGAATTGTGATGAAAAGCGACATAGAGCATTGTGATGACAAAGGTCATGGAGAACTGTGATGACCAGGGTCATGTAGCATTGTGATGACACGGTCATGGAACATTGTGATAACAAGAATTCTGGAGCATTGTGCTGACAAGGGCCATGGAGCATTGTGAAGACACGGTCATGGAACATTGTGATGACAAGAATTCTGGAGCATTCTGATGACAAAGGCGATGGAGCATTGTGATGACATGGTCATGGAACATTGTGATGACAAGAATTCTGGAGCATTCTGATGACAAGCGCCATAGAGCATTGTAATGACACGTTCATGGAATATAGTAATGACAAGAATTCTGGAGCATTATGATGACAAGGGCCATGGAACATTGTGATGACACGGCCATGGAACATTGTGATTACAAGGATTCTGGAGCATTATGATGACAAGGGCCATGGAGCATTGTGATGACACGGCCATGGAACATTGTGATGACAAGAATTCTGGAGCATTGTGCTGACAAGGGCCATCGAGCATTGTGATGACACGGTCATGGAACATTGTGATGAGAAGAATTCTGGAGCATTGTCATGACAAGGGCCATGGATCATTGTGATGACACGGCCATGGAACATTGTGATGACAAGAATTCTGGAGCATTCTGATGACAAGCGCCATAGAGCATTGTGATGACACGGTCATGGAATATACTAATGACAAGAATCCTGGAGCAGTATGATGACAAGGGCCATGGAGCATTGTGATGACACGGCCATGGAACATTGTGATGACACGGTCATGGAACATTGTGATGACAAGAATTCTGGAGCATTGTGCTGACTAGGGCCATGGACCATTGTGATGACATGGACATGGAACATTGTGATGACAATAATTCTGGAGCATTGTGATGACAATGGCCATGGAGCATTGTGATGACACGGTATGGAACATTGTGATGTCAAGAATTCTGGAGCATTGTGATGACACGGTCATGGAACATTGTGATGAGAAGAATTCTGGAGCATTGTCATGACAAGGGCCATGGAGCATTTTGAAGACGCGGTCATGGAACATTGTAATGACAAGAATTCTGGAGCATTGTGATGACAAGGGCCATGGAGCATTGTGATGACACGGTCATGGAACATTGTGATGAGAAGAATTCTGGAGCATTGTGCTGACAAGGGCCATGGAGCATTGTGATGACACGGTCATGGAACATTGTGATGAGAAGAATTCTGGAGCATTGTGCTGACAAGGGCCATGGAGTATTGTGATGATACGGTCATGGAACATTGTGATGAGAAGAATTCTTGAGCATTATGATGACAAGGGCCATGGAACATTGTGATGACACGGCCATGGAACATTGTGATGACAAGAATTCTGGAGCATTGTGATGACAATGGCCATGGAGCATTGTGATGACACGGTCATGGAACATTGTGATGAGAAGAATTCTGGAGCATTGTCGTGACAAGGGCCATGGAGCAATGTGATGACAAGGTCATGGGACATTGTGATGACAAGAATTCTGGAGCATTATGATGACAAGGTCCATGGAGCATTGTGATGACACGGCCATGGAATATTGTGATGACAAGAATTCTGGAGCATTATGATGACAAGGGCCATGGAGCATTGTGATGACACGGCCATTGAACATTGTGATGACAAGAATTCTGGAGCATTGTGATGACAATGCCATGGAGCATTGTGATGACACGGTCATGGAACATTGTGATGAGAAGAATTCTGGAGCATTGTCATGACAAGGGCCATGGAGCATTTTGAAGACGCGGTCATGGAACATTGTAATGACAAGAATTCTGGAGCATTGTGATGACAAGGGCCATGGAGCATTGTGATGACACGGTCATGGAACATTGTGATGAGAAGAATTCTGGAGCATTGTGCTGACAAGGGCCATGGAGCATTGTGATGATACGGTCATGGAACATTGTGATGACAAGAATTCTGGAGCATTATGATGAGAAGGGCCATGGAACATTGTGATGACACGGCCATGGAACATTGTGATGACAAGAATTCTGGAGCATTATGATGACAAGGTCCATGGAACATTGTGATGACACGGCCATGGAACATTGTGATGACAAGAATTCTGGAGCATTGTGATGACAATGGCCATGTAGCTTTGTGATGACACGGTCATGGAACATTGTGATGAGAAGAATTCTGGAGCATTGTCATGACAAGGGCCATGGAGCATTGTGATGACACGGCCATGGAACATTGTGATGACAAGAATTCTGGAGAATTGTGATGACAAGGTTCATGGAGAATTGTGATGACACGGCCATGGAACATTGTGATGACAAGAATTCTGGAGCATTGTGCTGACAAGGTCCATGGAGCATTGTGATGACACGGCCATGGAACATTGTGATGACAAGAATTCTGGAGCATTCTGATGACAAAGGCGATGGAGCATTGTGATGACACGGTCATGGAACATTGTGATGACAAGAATGCTGGAGCATTCTGATGACAAGCGCCATAGTGCATTGTGATGACACGTTCATGGAATATAGTAATGACAAGAATTCTGGAGCAGTATGATGACAAGGGCCATGGAGCATTGTGATGACACGGCCATGGAACATTGTGATGACACTGTCATGGAACATTGTGATGACAAGAATTCTGGAGCATTGTGCTGACTAGGGCCATGGACCATTGTGATGACATGGTCATGGAACATTGTGATGACAATAATTCTGGAGCATTGTGATGACAATGGCCATGGAGCATTGTGATGACACGGTATGGAACATTGTGATGTCAAGAATTCTGGAGCATTGTGATGACACGGTCATGGAACATTTTGATGACAGGAATTCTGGAGCATTGTGCTGAAAAGGGCCATGGAGCATTGTGATGACACAGTCATGGAACAATGTGATGAGAAGAATTCCGGAGCATTGTGATGACAAGGGCCATGGAGCATTGTGATGACACGGCCATGGAACATTGTGATGACACGGTCATGGAACATTGTGATGACAAGAATTCTGGAGCATTGTGCTTACTAGGGCCATGGACCATTGTGATGACATGGTCATGGAACATTTTGATGACAGGAATTCTGGAGCATTGCGCTGAAAAGGGCCATGGAGCATTGTGATGACACGGTCATGGAACAATGTGATGAGAAGAATTCCGGAGCATTGTGATGAAAAGGGCCATGGAGCATTGTGATGACACGGTCATGGAACATTGTGATGACAAGAATTCTGGAGCATTGTGCTGATGACGGCCATGGAGCATTGTGATGACACAGTCAAGGAACATTGCGATGAAAAAGATTTCTGGAGCATTGTGATGAAAGGGCATGGAGCATTGTGATTAAAGGTGACAAGGAACATTGTGATGATATGGGCAGAGAACTCTGTGATGACAGTGGTCTTGCAGTATTGTCACGAAAAGTGTCATGGAACATTCTGCTGACAGCGATCATGGAGCTTATTGGTAAGAGAGGCTATGGAGATTTGTGATGTCAGGCGTCATGGGGCATTGTGTTGAGAGCGGTCTTGGAGCATTGTGATGAAAAGGGTCATGGAGCACTGTGATTACAGGGGCCATGGAGCATTGTGAATACAAAGGCTATGGAGCATTGAGATGACAGGGTTCATGGAGCACTGTGATGAATGTGATCTTGGATCATTGTGATGACAAGTGTCCTGGAACCTTGTGATGACACGGTTCATGGAGCATTGTGATGACAAGGACCATGGCGAAATGTGATGTCATCTGTCATGGGGCATTGTGATGACAGTGGTCATCTAGATTTGCGATGAAAGGTATCATGGAGCACTGTGATGACAGGGGCCATGGAACATTGTGATGACACGGTCATGGAACATTGTGATGAGAAGAATTCTGGAGCATTGTGCTGACAAGGGCCATGGAGCATTGTGATGATACGGTCATGGAACATTGTGATGACAAGAATTCTGGAGCATTATGATGAGAAGGGCCATGGAACATTGTGATGACACGGCCATGGAACATTGTGATGACAAGAATTCTGGAGCATTGTGATGACATTGGCCATGGAGCATTGTGATGACACGGTCATGGAACATTGTGATGAGAAGAATTCTGGAGCATTGTGCTGACAAGGGCCATGGAGTATTGTGATGATACGGTCATGGAACATTGTGATGACAAGAATTCTTGAGCATTATGATGACAAGGGCCATGGAACATTGTGATGACACGGCCATGGAACATTGTGATGACAAGAATTCTGGAGCATTGTGATGACAATGGCCATGGAGCATTGTGATGACACGGTCATGGAACATTGTGATGAGAAGAATTCTGGAGCATTGTCGTGACAAGGGCCATGGAGCAATGTGATGACAAAGTCATGGGACATTGTGATGACAAGAATTCTGGAGCATTATGATGACAAGGTCCATGGAGCATTGTGATGACACGGCCATGGAATATTGTGATGACAAGAATTCTGGAGCATTATGATGACAAGGGCCATGGAGCATTGTGATGACACGGCCATTGAACATTTTGATGACAAGAATTCTGGAGCATTGTGATGACAATGCCATGGAGCATTGTGATGACACGGTCATGGAACATTGTGATGAGAAGAATTCTGGAGCATTGTCATGACAAGGGCCATGGAGCATTTTGAAGACGCGGTCATGGAACATTGTAATGACAAGAATTCTGGAGCATTGTGATGACAAGGGCCATGGAGCAATGTGATGACACGGTCATGGAACATTGTGATGAGAAGAATTCTGGAGCATTGTGCTGACAAGGGCCATGGAGCATTGTGATGATACGGTCATGGAACATTGTGATGACAAGAATTCTGGAGCATTATGATGAGAAGGGCCATGGAACATTGTGATGACACGGCCATGGAACATTGTGATGACAAGAATTCTGGAGCATTATGATGACAAGGTCCATGGAACATTGTGATGACACGGCCATGGAACATTGTGATGACAAGAATTCTGGAGCATTGTGATGACAATGGCCATGGAGCTTTGTGATGACACGGTCATGAAACATTGTGATGAGAAGAATTCTGGAGCATTGTCATGACAAGGGCCATGGAGCATTGTGATGACACGGCCATGGAACATTGTGATGACAAGAATTCTGGAGCATTCTGATGACAAGCGCCATAGAGCATTGTGATGACACGGTCATGGAACATTGTGATGAGAAGAATTCTGGAGCATTGTCATGACAAGGGCCATGGAGCATTGTGATGACACGGCCATGGAACATTGTGATGACAAGAATTCTGGAGAATTGTGATGACAAGATTCATGGAGAATTGTGATGACACGGCCATGGAACATTGTGATGACAAGAATTCTGGAGCATTGTGCTGACAAGGTCCATGGAGCATTGTGATGACACGGCCATGGAACATTGTGATGACAAGAATTCTGGAGCATTCTGATGACAAAGGCGATGGAGCATTGTGATGACACGGTCATGGAACATTGTGATGACAAGAATGCTGGAGCATTCTGATGACAAGCGCCATAGAGCATTGTGATGACACGTTCATGGAATATAGTAATGACAAGAATTCTGGAGCAGTATGATGACAAGGGCCATGGAGCATTGTGATGACACGGCCATGGAACATTGTGATGACACTGTCATGGAACATTGTGATGACAAGAATTCTGGAGCATTGTGCTGACTAGGGCCATGGACCATTGTGATGACATGGTCATGGAACATTGTGATGACAATAATTCTGGAGCATTGTGATGACAATGGCCATGGAGCATTGTGATGACACGGTATGGAACATTGTGATGTCAAGAATTCTGGAGCATTGTGATGACACGGTCATGGAACATTTTGATGACAGGAATTCTGGAGCATTGTGCTGAAAAGGGCCATGGAGCATTGTGATGACACGGTCATGGAACAATGTGATGAGAAGAATTCCGGAGCATTGTGATGACAAGGGCCATGGAGCATTGTGATGACACGGCCATGGAACATTGTGATGACACGGTCATGGAACATTGTGATGACAAGAATTCTGGAGCATTGTGCTTACTAGGGCCATGGACCATTGTGATGACATAGTAATGGAACATTTTGATGACAGGAATTCTGGAGCATTGCGCTGAAAAGGGCCATGGAGCATTGTGATGACACGGTCATGGAACAATGTGATGAGAAGAATTCCGGTGCATTGTGATGAAAAGGGCCATGGAGCATTGTGATGACACGGTCATGGAACATTGTGATGACAAGAATTCTGGAGCATTCTGATGACAAAGGCGATGGAGCATTGTGATGACACGGTCATGGAACATTGTGATGACAAGAATGCTGGAGCATTCTGATGACAAGCGCCATAGAGCATTGTGATGACACGTTCATGGAATATACTAATGACAAGAATCCTGGAGCAGTATGATGACAAGGGCCATGGAGCATTGTGATGACACGGCCATGGAACATTGTGATGACACGGTCATGGAACATTGTGATGACAAGAATTCTGGAGCATTGTGCTGACTAGGGCCATGGACCATTGTGATGACATGGACATGGAACATTGTGATGACAATAATTCTGGAGCATTGTGATGACAATGGCCATGGAGCATTGTGATGACACGGTATGGAACATTGTGATGTCAAGAATTCTGGAGCATTGTGATGACACGGTCATGGAACATTGTGATGAGAAGAATTCTGGAGCATTGTCATGACAAGGGCCATGGAGCATTTTGAAGACGCGGTCATGGAACATTGTAATGACAAGAATTCTGGAGCATTGTGATGACAAGGGCCATGGAGCATTGTGATGACACGGTCATGGAACATTGTGATGAGAAGAATTCTGGAGCATTGTGCTGACAAGGGCCATGGAGCATTGTGATGACACGGTCATGGAACATTGTGATGAGAAGAATTCTGGAGCATTGTGCTGACAAGGGCCATGGAGTATTGTGATGATACGGTCATGGAACATTGTGATGAGAAGAATTCTTGAGCATTATGATGACAAGGGCCATGGAACATTGTGATGACACGGCCATGGAACATTGTGATGACAAGAATTCTGGAGCATTGTGATGACAATGGCCATGGAGCATTGTGATGACACGGTCATGGAACATTGTGATGAGAAGAATTCTGGAGCATTGTCGTGACAAGGGCCATGGAGCAATGTGATGACAAGGTCATGGGACATTGTGATGACAAGAATTCTGGAGCATTATGATGACAAGGTCCATGGAGCATTGTGATGACACGGCCATGGAATATTGTGATGACAAGAATTCTGGAGCATTATGATGACAAGGGCCATGGAGCATTGTGATGACACGGCCATTGAACATTGTGATGACAAGAATTCTGGAGCATTGTGATGACAATGCCATGGAGCATTGTGATGACACGGTCATGGAACATTGTGATGAGAAGAATTCTGGAGCATTGTCATGACAAGGGCCATGGAGCATTTTGAAGACGCGGTCATGGAACATTGTAATGACAAGAATTCTGGAGCATTGTGATGACAAGGGCCATGGAGCATTGTGATGACACGGTCATGGAACATTGTGATGAGAAGAATTCTGGAGCATTGTGCTGACAAGGGCCATGGAGCATTGTGATGATACGGTCATGGAACATTGTGATGACAAGAATTCTGGAGCATTATGATGAGAAGGGCCATGGAACATTGTGATGACACGGCCATGGAACATTGTGATGACAAGAATTCTGGAGCATTATGATGACAAGGTCCATGGAACATTGTGATGACACGGCCATGGAACATTGTGATGACAAGAATTCTGGAGCATTGTGATGACAATGGCCATGGAGCTTTGTGATGACACGGTCATGGAACATTGTGATGAGAAGAATTCTGGAGCATTGTCATGACAAGGGCCATGGAGCATTGTGATGACACGGCCATGGAACATTGTGATGACAAGAATTCTGGAGAATTGTGATGACAAGGTTCATGGAGAATTGTGATGACACGGCCATGGAACATTGTGATGACAAGAATTCTGGAGCATTGTGCTGACAAGGTCCATGGAGCATTGTGATGACACGGCCATGGAACATTGTGATGACAAGAATTCTGGAGCATTCTGATGACAAAGGCGATGGAGCATTGTGATGACACGGTCATGGAACATTGTGATGACAAGAATGCTGGAGCATTCTGATGACAAGCGCCATAGAGCATTGTGATGACACGTTCATGGAATATAGTAATGACAAGAATTCTGGAGCAGTATGATGACAAGGGCCATGGAGCATTGTGATGACACGGCCATGGAACATTGTGATGACACTGTCATGGAACATTGTGATGACAAGAATTCTGGAGCATTGTGCTGACTAGGGCCATGGACCATTGTGATGACATGGTCATGGAACATTGTGATGACAATAATTCTGGAGCATTGTGATGACAATGGCCATGGAGCATTGTGATGACACGGTATGGAACATTGTGATGTCAAGAATTCTGGAGCATTGTGATGACACGGTCATGGAACATTTTGATGACAGGAATTCTGGAGCATTGTGCTGAAAAGGGCCATGGAGCATTGTGATGACACGGTCATGGAACAATGTGATGAGAAGAATTCCGGAGCATTGTGATGACAAGGGCCATGGAGCATTGTGATGACACGGCCATGGAACATTGTGATGACACGGTCATGGAACATTGTGATGACAAGAATTCTGGAGCATTGTGCTTACTAGGGCCATGGACCATTGTGATGACATGGTCATGGAACATTTTGATGACAGGAATTCTGGAGCATTGCGCTGAAAAGGGCCATGGAGCATTGTGATGACACGGTCATGGAACAATGTGATGAGAAGAATTCCGGAGCATTGTGATGAAAAGGGCCATGGAGCATTGTGATGACACGGTCATGGAACATTGTGATGACAAGAATTCTGGAGCATTGTGCTGATGACGGCCATGGAGCATTGTGATGACACAGTCAAGGAACATTGCGATGAAAAAGATTTCTGGAGCATTGTGATGAAAGGGCATGGAGCATTGTGATTAAAGGTGACAAGGAACATTGTGATGATATGGGCAGAGAACTCTGTGATGACAGTGGTCTTGCAGTATTGTGACGAAAAGTGTCATGGAACATTCTGCTGACAGCGATCATGGAGCTTATTGGTAAGAGAGGCTATGGAGATTTGTGATGTCAGGCGTCATGGGGCATTGTGTTGAGAGCGGTCTTGGAGCATTGTGATGAAAAGGGTCATGGAGCACTGTGATTACAGGGGCCATGGAGCATTGTGAATACAAAGGCTATGGAGCATTGAGATGACAGGGTTCATGGAGCACTGTGATGAATGTGATCTTGGATCATTGTGATGACAAGTGTCCTGGAACCTTGTGATGACACGGTTCATGGAGCATTGTGATGACAAGGACCATGGCGAAATGTGATGTCATCTGTCATGGGGCATTGTGATGACAGTGGTCATCTAGATTTGCGATGAAAGGTATCATGGAGCACTGTGATGACAGGGGCCATGGAACATTGTGATGACAAAGGCCATGGAGCATTGTGATGACAAGTGTCATGGGGCATTTTGATGACATAGGCATGGAGCATTATGATGACAAGAGTTCTGGAGCATTTTGATGACAAGGGCATGGAGCATTGTGATGACAGGGCCCACGGAGCTTTGTGATGAAAAGGGCAGGGTACATTGTGATGACAGGGTTCATGGAGCATTGTGATGAAAGGGGCCATGGAGCATTGAGATGAGAGCCGTTATGAGGCATGGTGATGACAGTGGTCATGGAGCATTGTGATGAAAGAGATCATGGAGCAATATGATAACAGGGGCCATGGAGCATTGTGATGACAGGGGTATTGGAGCATTGTGATGGAAGTAGACATGGATCATTGTGATGACATGTGTCCTGGAACACTGTGATGACACGGTTCATCGAGTATTGTGATGAAAAGGGTCATAGTGAATTGTGATGACAAGTGTCATGGGGCATTGTGTGACATTGATCATCTAGGAATTGTGATGAAAGGTATCATGGAGCACTGTGATGAAAATTGTCCTGGATTATTGTGATGACAGCAGTCATGGAGAATTGTGATGACAGGGATTATGCAGCATTGTGTTGACAAGGGTATGGACTATTGTGATGACAATGGTCATGGAGCAATGTGATGAAAGTATTCATGGAACATCGTGATGAAAAGTGCATGGGAGCATTGTGACGATAAAGGCCATGGAGTATTGTGATGACTAGTGTCATGGAGCATTTTAATGAAAGGTTTCATTGTGCACCATGATGACAAAGGGGATGGAGAATTGTGATGTAACTGGTCCTGGAGCATTGTGATAACAAAAGCCATGGAGCATTATGATGACAGGCATCATGGAGCATTGTGAAGAAAGGGGCCATGGGGTATTGTAATGACACTAGAGAAATATGATGAAAATGGTCAGCGAGCATAGTGATTAAAGTGGTCATTGAGAATTGTGATGAAAAGCGACATAGAGCATTGTGATGACAAAGGTCATGGAGAACTGTGATGACCAGGGTCATGTAGCATTGTGATGACACGGTCATGGAACATTGTGATAACAAGAATTCTGGAGCATTGTGCTGACAAGGGCCATGGAGCATTGTGAAGACACGGTCATGGAACATTGTGATGACAAGAATTCTGGAGCATTCTGATGACAAAGGCGATGGAGCATTGTGATGACATGGTCATGGAACATTGTGATGACAAGAATTCTGGAGCATTCTGATGACAAGCGCCATAGAGCATTGTAATGACACGTTCATGGAATATAGTAATGACAAGAATTCTGGAGCATTATGATGACAAGGGCCATGGAACATTGTGATGACACGGCCATGGAACATTGTGATTACAAGGATTCTGGAGCATTATGATGACAAGGGCCATGGAGCATTGTGATGACACGGCCATGGAACATTGTGATGACAAGAATTCTGGAGCATTGTGCTGACAAGGGCCATCGAGCATTGTGATGACACGGTCATGGAACATTGTGATGAGAAGAATTCTGGAGCATTGTCATGACAAGGGCCATGGATCATTGTAATGACACGGCCATGGAACATTGTGATGACAAGAATTCTGGAGCATTCTGATGACAAGCGCCATAGAGCATTGTGATGACACGGTCATGGAACATTGTGATGAGAAGAATTCTGGAGCATTGTCATGACAAGGGCCATGGAGCATTGTGATGACACGGCCATGGAACATTGTGATGACAAGAATTCTGGAGAATTGTGATGACAAGGTTCATGGAGAATTGTGATGACACGGCCATGGAACATTGTGATGACAAGAATTCTGGAGCATTGTGCTGACAAGGTCCATGGAGCATTGTGATGACACGGCCATGGAACATTGTGATGACAAGAATTCTGGAGCATTCTGATGACAAAGGCGATGGAGCATTGTGATGACACGGTCATGGAACATTGTGATGACAAGAATGCTGGAGCATTCTGATGACAAGCGCCATAGAGCATTGTGATGACACGTTCATGGAATATAGTAATGACAAGAATTCTGGAGCAGTATGATGACAAGGGCCATGGAGCATTGTGATGACACGGCCATGGAACATTGTGATGACACTGTCATGGAACATTGTGATGACAAGAATTCTGGAGCATTGTGCTGACTAGGGCCATGGACCATTGTGATGACATGGTCATGGAACATTGTGATGACAATAATTCTGGAGCATTGTGATGACAATGGCCATGGAGCATTGTGATGACACGGTATGGAACATTGTGATGTCAAGAATTCTGGAGCATTGTGATGACACGGTCATGGAACATTTTGATGACCGGAATTCTGGAGCATTGTGCTGAAAAGGGCCATGGAGCATTGTGATGACACGGTCATGGAACATTGTGATGACACGGTCATGGAACATTGTGATGACAAGAATTCTGGAGCATTGTGCTTACTAGGGCCATGGACCATTGTGATGACATGGTCATGGAACATTTTGATGACAGGAATTCTGGAGCATTGTGCTGAAAAGGGCCATGGAGCATTGTCATGACACGGTCATGGAACAATGTGATGAGAAGAATTCCGGAGCATTGTGATGAAAAGGGCCATGGAGCATTGTGATGACACGGTCATAGAACATTGTGATGACAAGAATTCTGGAGCATTGTGCTGATGACGGCCATGGAGCATTGTGATGACACAGTCAAGGAACATTGCGATGAAAAAGATTTCTGGAGCATTGTGATGAAAGGGCATGGAGCATTGTGATTAAAGGTGACAAGGAACATTGTGATGATATGGGCAGAGAACTCTGTGATGACAGTGGTCTTGCAGTATTGTGACGAAAAGTGTCATGGAACATTCTGCTGACAGCGATCATGGAGCTTATTGGTAAGAGAGGCTATGGAGATTTGTGATGTCAGGCGTCATGGGGCATTGTGTTGAGAGCGGTCTTGGAGCATTGTGATGAAAAGGGTCATGGAGCACTGTGATTACAGGGGCCATGGAGCATTGTGAATACAAAGGCTATGGAGCATTGAGATGACAGGGTTCATGGAGCACTGTGATGAATGTGATCTTGGATCATTGTGATGACAAGTGTCCTGGAACCTTGTGATGACACGGTTCATGGAGCATTGTGATGACAAGGACCATGGCGAAATGTGATGTCATCTGTCATGGGGCATTGTGATGACAGTGGTCATCTAGATTTGCGATGAAAGGTATCATGGAGCACTGTGATGACAGGGGCCATGGAACATTGTGATGACAAAGGCCATGGAGCATTGTGATGACAAGTGTCATGGGGCATTTTGATGACATTGGCATGGAGCATTATGATGACAAGAGTTCTGGAGCATTTTGATGACAAGGGCATGGAGCATTGTGATGACAGGGCCCACGGAGCTTTGTGATGAAAAGGGCAGGGTACATTGTGATGACAGGGTTCATGGAGCATTGTGATGAAAGGGGCCATGGAGCATTGAGATGAGAGCCGTTATGAGGCATGGTGATGACAGTGGTCATGGAGCATTGTGATGAAAGAGATCATGGAGCAATATGATAACAGGGGCCATGGAGCATTGTGATGACAGGGGTATTGGAGCATTGTGATGGAAGTAGACATGGATCATTGTGATGACATGTGTCCTGGAACACTGTGATGACACGGTTCATCGAGTATTGTGATGAAAAGGGTCATAGTGAATTGTGATGACAAGTGTCATGGGGCATTGTGTGACATTGATCATCTAGGAATTGTGATGAAAGGTATCATGGAGCACTGTGATGAAAATTGTCCTGGATTATTGTGATGACAGCAGTCATGGAGAATTGTGATGACAGGGATTATGCAGCATTGTGTTGACAAGGGTATGGACTATTGTGATGACAATGGTCATGGAGCAATGTGATGAAAGTATTCATGGAACATCGTGATGAAAAGTGCATGGGAGCATTGTGACGATAAAGGCCATGGAGTATTGTGATGACTAGTGTCATGGAGCATTTTAATGAAAGGTTTCATTGTGCACCATGATGACAAAGGGGATGGAGAATTGTGATGTAACTGGTCCTGGAGCATTGTGATAACAAAAGCCATGGAGCATTATGATGACAGGCATCATGGAGCATTGTGAAGAAAGGGGCCATGGGGTATTGTAATGACACTAGAGAAATATGATGAAAATGGTCAGCGAGCATAGTGATTAAAGTGGTCATTGAGAATTGTGATGAAAAGCGACATAGAGCATTGTGATGACAAAGGTCATGGAGAACTGTGATGACCAGGGTCATGTAGCATTGTGATGACACGGTCATGGAACATTGTGATAACAAGAATTCTGGAGCATTGTGCTGACAAGGGCCATGGAGCATTGTGAAGACACGGTCATGGAACATTGTGATGACAAGAATTCTGGAGCATTCTGATGACAAAGGCGATGGAGCATTGTGATGACATGGTCATGGAACATTGTGATGACAAGAATTCTGGAGCATTCTGATGACAAGCGCCATAGAGCATTGTAATGACACGTTCATGGAATATAGTAATGACAAGAATTCTGGAGCATTATGATGACAAGGGCCATGGAACATTGTGATGACACGG
The DNA here is from genome assembly GCF_949987535.1 of Balaenoptera acutorostrata. Taxonomy (NCBI): domain Eukaryota; kingdom Metazoa; phylum Chordata; class Mammalia; order Artiodactyla; family Balaenopteridae; genus Balaenoptera; species Balaenoptera acutorostrata. The sequence goes on along the minus strand of NW_026646025.1, from coordinate 1,277,881 downwards.
CCATGGAACATTGTGATTACAAGGATTCTGGAGCATTATGATGACAAGGGCCATGGAGCATTGTGATGACACGGCCATGGAACATTGTGATGACAAGAATTCTGGAGCATTGTGCTGACAAGGGCCATCGAGCATTGTGATGACACGGTCATGGAACATTGTGATGAGAAGAATTCTGGAGCATTGTCATGACAAGGGCCATGGATCATTGTGATGACACGGCCATGGAACATTGTGATGACAAGAATTCTGGAGCATTCTGATGACAAGCGCCATAGAGCATTGTGATGACACGGTCATGGAACATTGTGATGAGAAGAATTCTGGAGCATTGTCATGACAAGGGCCATGGAGCATTGTGATGACACGGCCATGGAACATTGTGATGACAAGAATTCTGGAGAATTGTGATGACAAGGTTCATGGAGAATTGTGATGACACGGCCATGGAACATTGTGATGACAAGAATTCTGGAGCATTGTGCTGACAAGGTCCATGGAGCATTGTGATGACACGGCCATGGAACATTGTGATGACAAGAATTCTGGAGCATTCTGATGACAAAGGCGATGGAGCATTGTGATGACACGGTCATGGAACATTGTGATGACAAGAATGCTGGAGCATTCTGATGACAAGCGCCATAGAGCATTGTGATGACACGTTCATGGAATATAGTAATGACAAGAATTCTGGAGCAGTATGATGACAAGGGCCATGGAGCATTGTGATGACACGGCCATGGAACATTGTGATGACACTGTCATGGAACATTGTGATGACAAGAATTCTGGAGCATTGTGCTGACTAGGGCCATGGACCATTGTGATGACATGGTCATGGAACATTGTGATGACAATAATTCTGGAGCATTGTGATGACAATGGCCATGGAGCATTGTGATGACACGGTATGGAACATTGTGATGTCAAGAATTCTGGAGCATTGTGATGACACGGTCATGGAACATTTTGATGACCGGAATTCTGGAGCATTGTGCTGAAAAGGGCCATGGAGCATTGTGATGACACGGTCATGGAACATTGTGATGACACGGTCATGGAACATTGTGATGACAAGAATTCTAGAGCATTGTGCTTACTAGGGCCATGGACCATTGTGATGACATGGTCATGGAACATTTTGATGACAGGAATTCTGGAGCATTGTGCTGAAAAGGGCCATGGAGCATTGTCATGACACGGTCATGGAACAATGTGATGAGAAGAATTCCGGAGCATTGTGATGAAAAGGGCCATGGAGCATTGTGATGACACGGTCATAGAACATTGTGATGACAAGAATTCTGGAGCATTGTGCTGATGACGGCCATGGAGCATTGTGATGACACAGTCAAGGAACATTGCGATGAAAAAGATTTCTGGAGCATTGTGATGAAAGGGCATGGAGCATTGTGATTAAAGGTGACAAGGAACATTGTGATGATATGGGCAGAGAACTCTGTGATGACAGTGGTCTTGCAGTATTGTGACGAAAAGTGTCATGGAACATTCTGCTGACAGCGATCATGGAGCTTATTGGTAAGAGAGGCTATGGAGATTTGTGATGTCAGGCGTCATGGGGCATTGTGTTGAGAGCGGTCTTGGAGCATTGTGATGAAAAGGGTCATGGAGCACTGTGATTACAGGGGCCATGGAGCATTGTGAATACAAAGGCTATGGAGCATTGAGATGACAGGGTTCATGGAGCACTGTGATGAATGTGATCTTGGATCATTGTGATGACAAGTGTCCTGGAACCTTGTGATGACACGGTTCATGGAGCATTGTGATGACAAGGACCATGGCGAAATGTGATGTCATCTGTCATGGGGCATTGTGATGACAGTGGTCATCTAGATTTGCGATGAAAGGTATCATGGAGCACTGTGATGACAGGGGCCATGGAACATTGTGATGACAAAGGCCATGGAGCATTGTGATGACAAGTGTCATGGGGCATTTTGATGACATTGGCATGGAGCATTATGATGACAAGAGTTCTGGAGCATTTTGATGACAAGGGCATGGAGCATTGTGATGACAGGGCCCACGGAGCTTTGTGATGAAAAGGGCAGGGTACATTGTGATGACAGGGTTCATGGAGCATTGTGATGAAAGGGGCCATGGAGCATTGAGATGAGAGCCGTTATGAGGCATGGTGATGACAGTGGTCATGGAGCATTGTGATGAAAGAGATCATGGAGCAATATGATAACAGGGGCCATGGAGCATTGTGATGACAGGGGTATTGGAGCATTGTGATGGAAGTAGACATGGATCATTGTGATGACATGTGTCCTGGAACACTGTGATGACACGGTTCATCGAGTATTGTGATGAAAAGGGTCATAGTGAATTGTGATGACAAGTGTCATGGGGCATTGTGTGACATTGATCATCTAGGAATTGTGATGAAAGGTATCATGGAGCACTGTGATGAAAATTGTCCTGGATTATTGTGATGACAGCAGTCATGGAGAATTGTGATGACAGGGATTATGCAGCATTGTGTTGACAAGGGTATGGACTATTGTGATGACAATGGTCATGGAGCAATGTGATGAAAGTATTCATGGAACATCGTGATGAAAAGTGCATGGGAGCATTGTGACGATAAAGGCCATGGAGTATTGTGATGACTAGTGTCATGGAGCATTTTAATGAAAGGTTTCATTGTGCACCATGATGACAAAGGGGATGGAGAATTGTGATGTAACTGGTCCTGGAGCATTGTGATAACAAAAGCCATGGAGCATTATGATGACAGGCATCATGGAGCATTGTGAAGAAAGGGGCCATGGGGTATTGTAATGACACTAGAGAAATATGATGAAAATGGTCAGCGAGCATAGTGATTAAAGTGGTCATTGAGAATTGTGATGAAAAGCGACATAGAGCATTGTGATGACAAAGGTCATGGAGAACTGTGATGACCAGGGTCATGTAGCATTGTGATGACACGGTCATGGAACATTGTGATAACAAGAATTCTGGAGCATTGTGCTGACAAGGGCCATGGAGCATTGTGAAGACACGGTCATGGAACATTGTGATGACAAGAATTCTGGAGCATTCTGATGACAAAGGCGATGGAGCATTGTGATGACATGGTCATGGAACATTGTGATGACAAGAATTCTGGAGCATTCTGATGACAAGCGCCATAGAGCATTGTAATGACACGTTCATGGAATATAGTAATGACAAGAATTCTGGAGCATTATGATGACAAGGGCCATGGAACATTGTGATGACACGGCCATGGAACATTGTGATTACAAGGATTCTGGAGCATTATGATGACAAGGGCCATGGAGCATTGTGATGACACGGCCATGGAACATTGTGATGACAAGAATTCTGGAGCATTGTGCTGACAAGGGCCATCGAGCATTGTGATGACACGGTCATGGAACATTGTGATGAGAAGAATTCTGGAGCATTGTCATGACAAGGGCCATGGATCATTGTGATGACACGGCCATGGAACATTGTGATGACAAGAATTCTGGAGCATTCTGATGACAAGCGCCATAGAGCATTGTGATGACACGGTCATGGAACATTGTGATGAGAAGAATTCTGGAGCATTGTCATGACAAGGGCCATGGAGCATTGTGATGACACGGCCATGGAACATTGTGATGACAAGAATTCTGGAGAATTGTGATGACAAGGTTCATGGAGAATTGTGATGACACGGCCATGGAACATTGTGATGACAAGAATTCTGGAGCATTGTGCTGACAAGGTCCATGGAGCATTGTGATGACACGGCCATGGAACATTGTGATGACAAGAATTCTGGAGCATTCTGATGACAAAGGCGATGGAGCATTGTGATGACACGGTCATGGAACATTGTGATGACAAGAATGCTGGAGCATTCTGATGACAAGCGCCATAGAGCATTGTGATGACACGTTCATGGAATATAGTAATGACAAGAATTCTGGAGCAGTATGATGACAAGGGCCATGGAGCATTGTGATGACACGGCCATGGAACATTGTGATGACACTGTCATGGAACATTGTGATGACAAGAATTCTGGAGCATTGTGCTGACTAGGGCCATGGACCATTGTGATGACATGGTCATGGAACATTGTGATGACAATAATTCTGGAGCATTGTGATGACAATGGCCATGGAGCATTGTGATGACACGGTATGGAACATTGTGATGTCAAGAATTCTGGAGCATTGTGATGACACGGTCATGGAACATTTTGATGACCGGAATTCTGGAGCATTGTGCTGAAAAGGGCCATGGAGCATTGTGATGACACGGTCATGGAACATTGTGATGACACGGTCATGGAACATTGTGATGACAAGAATTCTAGAGCATTGTGCTTACTAGGGCCATGGACCATTGTGATGACATGGTCATGGAACATTTTGATGACAGGAATTCTGGAGCATTGTGCTGAAAAGGGCCATGGAGCATTGTCATGACACGGTCATGGAACAATGTGATGAGAAGAATTCCGGAGCATTGTGATGAAAAGGGCCATGGAGCATTGTGATGACACGGTCATAGAACATTGTGATGACAAGAATTCTGGAGCATTGTGCTGATGACGGCCATGGAGCATTGTGATGACACAGTCAAGGAACATTGCGATGAAAAAGATTTCTGGAGCATTGTGATGAAAGGGCATGGAGCATTGTGATTAAAGGTGACAAGGAACATTGTGATGATATGGGCAGAGAACTCTGTGATGACAGTGGTCTTGCAGTATTGTGACGAAAAGTGTCATGGAACATTCTGCTGACAGCGATCATGGAGCTTATTGGTAAGAGAGGCTATGGAGATTTGTGATGTCAGGCGTCATGGGGCATTGTGTTGAGAGCGGTCTTGGAGCATTGTGATGAAAAGGGTCATGGAGCACTGTGATTACAGGGGCCATGGAGCATTGTGAATACAAAGGCTATGGAGCATTGAGATGACAGGGTTCATGGAGCACTGTGATGAATGTGATCTTGGATCATTGTGATGACAAGTGTCCTGGAACCTTGTGATGACACGGTTCATGGAGCATTGTGATGACAAGGACCATGGCGAAATGTGATGTCATCTGTCATGGGGCATTGTGATGACAGTGGTCATCTAGATTTGCGATGAAAGGTATCATGGAGCACTGTGATGACAGGGGCCATGGAACATTGTGATGACAAAGGCCATGGAGCATTGTGATGACAAGTGTCATGGGGCATTTTGATGACATTGGCATGGAGCATTATGATGACAAGAGTTCTGGAGCATTTTGATGACAAGGGCATGGAGCATTGTGATGACAGGGCCCACGGAGCTTTGTGATGAAAAGGGCAGGGTACATTGTGATGACAGGGTTCATGGAGCATTGTGATGAAAGGGGCCATGGAGCATTGAGATGAGAGCCGTTATGAGGCATGGTGATGACAGTGGTCATGGAGCATTGTGATGAAAGAGATCATGGAGCAATATGATAACAGGGGCCATGGAGCATTGTGATGACAGGGGTATTGGAGCATTGTGATGGAAGTAGACATGGATCATTGTGATGACATGTGTCCTGGAACACTGTGATGACACGGTTCATCGAGTATTGTGATGAAAAGGGTCATAGTGAATTGTGATGACAAGTGTCATGGGGCATTGTGTGACATTGATCATCTAGGAATTGTGATGAAAGGTATCATGGAGCACTGTGATGAAAATTGTCCTGGATTATTGTGATGACAGCAGTCATGGAGAATTGTGATGACAGGGATTATGCAGCATTGTGTTGACAAGGGTATGGACTATTGTGATGACAATGGTCATGGAGCAATGTGATGAAAGTATTCATGGAACATCGTGATGAAAAGTGCATGGGAGCATTGTGACGATAAAGGCCATGGAGTATTGTGATGACTAGTGTCATGGAGCATTTTAATGAAAGGTTTCATTGTGCACCATGATGACAAAGGGGATGGAGAATTGTGATGTAACTGGTCCTGGAGCATTGTGATAACAAAAGCCATGGAGCATTATGATGACAGGCATCATGGAGCATTGTGAAGAAAGGGGCCATGGGGTATTGTAATGACACTAGAGAAATATGATGAAAATGGTCAGCGAGCATAGTGATTAAAGTGGTCATTGAGAATTGTGATGAAAAGCGACATAGAGCATTGTGATGACAAAGGTCATGGAGAACTGTGATGACCAGGGTCATGTAGCATTGTGATGACACGGTCATGGAACATTGTGATAACAAGAATTCTGGAGCATTGTGCTGACAAGGGCCATGGAGCATTGTGAAGACACGGTCATGGAACATTGTGATGACAAGAATTCTGGAGCATTCTGATGACAAAGGCGATGGAGCATTGTGATGACATGGTCATGGAACATTGTGATGACAAGAATTCTGGAGCATTCTGATGACAAGCGCCATAGAGCATTGTAATGACACGTTCATGGAATATAGTAATGACAAGAATTCTGGAGCATTATGATGACAAGGGCCATGGAACATTGTGATGACACGGCCATGGAACATTGTGATTACAAGGATTCTGGAGCATTATGATGACAAGGGCCATGGAGCATTGTGATGACACGGCCATGGAACATTGTGATGACAAGAATTCTGGAGCATTGTGATGACAATGGCCATGGAACATTGTGATGAGAAGAATTCTGGAGCATTGTCATGAAAAGGGCCTTGGAGCATTGTGATGACACGGCCATGGAACATTGTGATGACAAGAATTCTGGAGCATTGTGATGACAAGGGCCATGGAGCTTTGTGATGACACAGTAATGGAACATTGTGATGAGAAGAATTCTGGAGCATTGTGCTGACAAGCGCCATGGAGCATTGTGATGATACGGTCATGGAACATTGTGATGACAAGAATTCTGGAGCATTATGATGACAAGGGCCATGGAGCATTGTGATGACACGGCCATGGAACATTGTGATGACAAGAATTCTGGAGAATTGTGATGACAAGGTTCATGGAGAATTGTGATGACACGGCCATGGAACATTGTGATGACAAGAATTCTGGAGCATTGTGCTGACAAGGGCCATGGAGCATTGTGATGACACGGTCATGGAACATTGTGATGACAAGAATTCTGGAGCATTCTGATGACAAAGGCGATGGAGCATTGTGATGACACGGTCATGGAACATTGTGATGACAAGAATGCTGGAGCATTCTGATGACAAGCGCCATAGAGCATTGTGATGACACGTTCATGGAATATACTAATGACAAGAATTCTGGAGCAGTATGATGACAAGGGCCATGGAGCATTGTGATGACACGGCCATGGAACATTGTGATGACACGGTCATGGAACATTGTGATGACAAGAATTCTGGAGCATTGTGCTGACTAGGGCCATGGACCATTGTGATGACATGGACATGGAACATTGTGATGACAATAATTCTGGAGCATTGTCATGACAAGGGCTATGGAGCATTGTGATGACACGGCCATGGAACATTGTGATGACAAGGTTCATGGAGAATTGTGATGACACGGCCATGGAACATTGTGATGACAAGAATTCTGGAGCATTGTGTTGACAAGGGCCATGGAGCATTGTGATGACACGGTCATGGAACAATGTGATGAGAAGAATTCCGGAGCATTGTGATGAAAAGGGCCATGGAGCATTGTGATGACACGGTCATGGAACATTGTGATGACAAGAATTCTGGAGCATTGTGCTTACTAGGGCCATGGACCATTGTGATGACATGGTCATGGAACATTTTGATGACAGGAATTCTGGAGCATTGTGCTGAAAAGGGCCATGGAGCATTTTGATGACACGGTCATGGAACAATGTGATGAGAAGAATTCCGGAGCATTGTGATGAAAAGGGCCATGGAGCATTGTGATGACACGGTCATGGAACATTGTGATGACAAGAATTCTGGAGCATTGTGCTGATGACGGCCATGGAGCATTGTGATGACACAGTCAAGGAACATTGCGATGAAAAAGATTTCTGGAGCATTGTGATGAAAGGGCATGGAGCATTGTGATTAAAGGTGACAAGGAACATAGTGATGATATGGGCAGAGAACTCTGTGATGACAGTGGTCTTGCAGTATTGTGACAAAAAGTGTCATGGAACATTCTGCTGACAGCGATCATGGAGCTTATTGGTAAGAGAGGCTATGGAGATTTGTGATGTCAGGCGTCATGGGGCATTGTGTTGAGAGCGGTCTTGGAGCATTGTGATGAAAAGGGTCATGGAGCACTGTGATTACAGGGGCCATGGAGCATTGTGAATACAAAGGCTATGGAGCATTGAGATGACAGGGTTCATGGAGCACTGTGATGAATGTGATCTTGGATCATTGTGATGACAAGTGTCCTGGAACCTTGTGATGACACGGTTCATGGAGCATTGTGATGACAAGGACCATGGCGAAATGTGATGTCATCTGTCATGGGGCATTGTGATGACAGTGGTCATCTAGATTTGCGATGAAAGGTATCATGGAGCACTGTGATGACAGGGGCCATGGAACATTGTGATGACAAAGGCCATGGAGCATTGTGATGACAAGTGTCATGGGGCATTTTGATGACATTGGCATGGAGCATTATGATGACAAGAGTTCTGGAGCATTTTGATGACAAGGGCATGGAGCATTGTGATGACAGGGCCCACGGAGCTTTGTGATGAAAAGGGCAGGGTACATTGTGATGACAGGGTTCATGGAGCATTGTGATGAAAGGGGCCATGGAGCATTGAGATGAGAGCCGTTATGAGGCATGGTGATGACAGTGGTCATGGAGCATTGTGATGAAAGAGATCATGGAGCAATATGATAACAGGGGCCATGGAGCATTGTGATGACAGGGGTATTGGAGCATTGTGATGGAAGTAGACATGGATCATTGTGATGACATGTGTCCTGGAACACTGTGATGACATGGTTCATCGAGTATTGTGATGAAAAGGGTCATAGTGAATTGTGATGACAAGTGTCATGGGGCATTGTGTGACATTGATCATCTAGGAATTGTGATGAAAGGTATCATGGAGCACTGTGATGAAAATTGTCCTGGATTATTGTGATGACAGCAGTCATGGAGAATTGTGATGACAGGGATTATGCAGCATTGTGTTGACAAGGGTATGGACTATTGTGATGACAATGGTCATGGAGCAATGTGATGAAAGTATTCATGGAACATCGTGATGAAAAGTGCATGGGAGCATTGTGACGATAAAGGCCATGGAGTATTGTGATGACTAGTGTCATGGAGCATTTTAATGAAAGGTTTCATTGTGCACCATGATGACAAAGGGGATGGAGAATTGTGATGTAACTGGTCCTGGAGCATTGTGATAACAAAAGCCATGGAGCATTATGATGACAGGCATCATGGAGCATTGTGAAGAAAGGGGCCATGGGGTATTGTAATGACACTAGAGAAATATGATGAAAATGGTCAGCGAGCATAGTGATTAAAGTGGTCATTGAGAATTGTGATGAAAAGCGACATAGAGCATTGTGATGACAAAGGTCATGGAGAACTGTGATGACCAGGGTCATGTAGCATTGTGATGACACGGTCATGGAACATTGTGATAACAAGAATTCTGGAGCATTGTGCTGACAAGGGCCATGGAGCATTGTGAAGACACGGTCATGGAACATTGTGATGACAAGAATTCTGGAGCATTCTGATGACAAAGGCGATGGAGCATTGTGATGACATGGTCATGGAACATTGTGATGACAAGAATTCTGGAGCATTCTGATGACAAGCGCCATAGAGCATTGTAATGACACGTTCATGGAATATAGTAATGACAAGAATTCTGGAGCATTATGATGACAAGGGCCATGGAACATTGTGATGACACGGCCATGGAACATTGTGATTACAAGGATTCTGGAGCATTATGATGACAAGGGCCATGGAGCATTGTGATGACACGGCCATGGAACATTGTGATGACAAGAATTCTGGAGCATTGTGATGACAATGGCCATGGAGCATTGTGATGACACGGTCATGGAACATTGTGATGAGAAGAATTCTGGAGCATTGTCATGAAAAGGGCCTTGGAGCATTGTGATGACACGGCCATGGAACATTGTGATGACAAGAATTCTGGAGCATTGTGATGACAAGGGCCATGGAGCTTTGTGATGACACAGTAATGGAACATTGTGATGAGAAGAATTCTGGAGCATTGTGCTGACAAGCGCCATGGAGCATTGTGATGATACGGTCATGGAACATTGTGATGACAAGAATTCTGGAGCATTATGATGACAAGGGCCATGGAGCATTGTGATGACACGGCCATGGAACATTGTGATGACAAGAATTCTGGAGAATTGTGATGACAAGGTTCATGGAGAATTGTGATGACACGGCCATGGAACATTGTGATGACAAGAATTCTGGAGCATTGTGCTGACAAGGGCCATGGAGCATTGTGATGACACGGTCATGGAACATTGTGATGACAAGAATTCTGGAGCATTCTGATGACAAAGGCGATGGAGCATTGTGATGACACGGTCATGGAACATTGTGATGACAAGAATGCTGGAGCATTCTGATGACAAGCGCCATAGAGCATTGTGATGACACGTTCATGGAATATACTAATGACAAGAATTCTGGAGCAGTATGATGACAAGGGCCATGGAGCATTGTGATGACACGGCCATGGAACATTGTGATGACACGGTCATGGAACATTGTGATGACAAGAATTCTGGAGCATTGTGCTGACTAGGGCCATGGACCATTGTGATGACATGGACATGGAACATTGTGATGACAATAATTCTGGAGCATTGTCATGACAAGGGCTATGGAGCATTGTGATGACACGGCCATGGAACATTGTGATGACAAGGTTCATGGAGAATTGTGATGACACGGCCATGGAACATTGTGATGACAAGAATTCTGGAGCATTGTGCTGACAAGGGCCATGGAGCATTGTGATGACACGGTCATGGAACAATGTGATGAGAAGAATTCCGGAGCATTGTGATGAAAAGGGCCATGGAGCATTGTGATGACACGGTCATGGAACATTGTGATGACAAGAATTCTGGAGCATTGTGCTTACTAGGGCCATGGACCATTGTGATGACATGGTCATGGAACATTTTGATGACAGGAATTCTGGAGCATTGTGCTGAAAAGGGCCATGGAGCATTGTGATGACACGGTCATGGAACAATGTGATGAGAAGAATTCCGGAGCATTGTGATGAAAAGGGCCATGGAGCATTGTGATGACACGGTCATGGAACATTGTGATGACAAGAATTCTGGAGCATTGTGCTGATGACGGCCATGGAGCATTGTGATGACACAGTCAAGGAACATTGCGATGAAAAAGATTTCTGGAGCATTGTGATGAAAGGGCATGGAGCATTGTGATTAAAGGTGACAAGGAACATAGTGATGATATGGGCAGAGAACTCTGTGATGACAGTGGTCTTGCAGTATTGTGACGAAAAGTGTCATGGAACATTCTGCTGACAGCGATCATGGAGCTTATTGGTAAGAGAGGCTATGGAGATTTGTGATGTCAGGCGTCATGGGGCATTGTGTTGAGAGCGGTCTTGGAGCATTGTGATGAAAAGGGTCATGGAGCACTGTGATTACAGGGGCCATGGAGCATTGTGAATACAAAGGCTATGGAGCATTGAGATGACAGGGTTCATGGAGCACTGTGATGAATGTGATCTTGGATCATTGTGATGACAAGTGTCCTGGAAACTTGTGATGACACGGTTCATGGAGCATTGTGATGACAAGGACCATGGCGAAATGTGATGTCATCTGTCATGGGGCATTGTGATGACAGTGGTCATCTAGATTTGCGATGAAAGGTATCATGGAGCACTGTGATGACAGGGGCCATGGAACATTGTGATGACAAAGGCCATGGAGCATTGTGATGACAAGTGTCATGGGGCATTTTGATGACATTGGCATGGAGCATTATGATGACAAGAGTTCTGGAGCATTTTGATGACAAGGGCATGGAGCATTGTGATGACAGGGCCCACGGAGCTTTGTGATGAAAAGGGCAGGGTACATTGTGATGACAGGGTTCATGGAGCATTGTGATGAAAGGGGCCATGGAGCATTGAGATGAGAGCCGTTATGAGGCATGGTGATGACAGTGGTCATGGAGCATTGTGATGAAAGAGATCATGGAGCAATATGATAACAGGGGCCATGGAGCATTGTGATGACAGGGGTATTGGAGCATTGTGATGGAAGTAGACATGGATCATTGTGATGACATGTGTCCTGGAAAACTGTGATGACACGGTTCATCGAGTAATGTGATGAAAAGGGTCATAGTGAATTGTGATGACAAGTGTCATGGGGCATTGTGTGACATTGATCATCTAGGAATTGTGATGAAAGGTATCATGGAGCACTGTGATGAAAATTGTCCTGGATTATTGTGATGACAGCAGTCATGGAGAATTGTGATGACAGGGATTATGCAGCATTGTGTTGACAAGGGTATGGACTATTGTGATGACAATGGTCATGGAGCAATGTGATGAAAGTATTCATGGAACATCGTGATGAAAAGTGCATGGGAGCATTGTGACGATAAAGGCCATGGAGTATTGTGATGACTAGTGTCATGGAGCATTTTAATGAAAGGTTTCATTGTGCACCATGATGACAAAGGGGATGGAGAATTGTGATGTAACTGGTCCTGGAGCATTGTGATAACAAAAGCCATGGAGCATTATGATGACAGGCATCATGGAGCATTGTGAAGAAAGGGGCCATGGGGTATTGTAATGACACTAGAGAAATATGATGAAAATGGTCAGCGAGCATAGTGATTAAAGTGGTCATTGAGAATTGTGATGAAAAGCGACATAGAGCATTGTGATGACAAAGGTCATGGAGAACTGTGATGACCAGGGTCATGTATCATTGTGATGACACGGTCATGGAACATTGTGATAACAAGAATTCTGGAGCATTGTGCTGACAAGGGCCATGGAGCATTGTGAAGACACGGTCATGGAACATTGTGATGACAAGAATTCTGGAGCATTCTGATGACAAAGGCGATGGAGCATTGTGATGACATGGTCATGGAACATTGTGATGACAAGAATTCTGGAGCATTCTGATGACAAGCGCCATAGAGCATTGTAATGACACGTTCATGGAATATAGTAATGACAGGAATTCTGGAGCATTATGATGACAAGGGCCATGGAACATTGTGATGACACGGCCATGGAACATTGTGATTACAAGGATTCTGGAGCATTATGATGACAAGGGCCATGGAGCATTGTGATGACACGGCCATGGAACATTGTGATGACAAGAATTCTGGAGCATTGTGATGACAATGGCCATGGAACATTGTGATGACACGGTCATGGAACATTGTGATGACAAGAATTCTGGAGCATTGTGCTGACTAGGGCCATGGACCATTGTGATGACATGGACATGGAAAATTGTGATGACAATAATTCTGGAGCATTGTGATGACAATGGCCATGGAGCATTGTGATGACACGGTATGGAACATTGTGATGTCAAGAATTCTGGAGCATTGTGATGACACGGTCATGGAACATTGTGATGAGAAGAATTCTGGAGCATTGTCATGACAAGGGCCATGGAGCATTTTGAAGACGCGGTCATGGAACATTGTAATGACAAGAATTCTGGAGCATTGTGATGACAAGGGCCATGGAGCATTGTGATGACACGGTCATGGAACATTGTGATGAGAAGAATTCTGGAGCATTGTGCTGACAAGGGCCATGGAGCATTGTGATGATACGGTCATGGAACATTGTGATGACAAGAATTCTGGAGCATTATGATGAGAAGGGCCATGGAACATTGTGATGACACGGTCATGGAACATTGTGATGACAAGAATTCTGGAGCATTGTGATGACTTTGGCCATGGAGCATTGTGATGACACGGTCATGGAACATTGTGATGAGAAGAATTCTGGAGCATTGTGCTGACAAGGGCCATGGAGTATTGTGATGATACGGTCATGGAACATTGTGATGACAAGAATTCTTGAGCATTATGATGACAAGGGCCATGGAACATTGTGATGACACGGCCATGGAACATTGTGATGACAAGAATTCTGGAGCATTGTGATGACAATGGCCATGGAGCTTTGTGATGACACGGTCATGGAACATTGTGATGAGAAGAATTCTGGAGTATTGTCATGACAAGGGCCATGGAGCATTGTGATGACACGGCCATGGAACATTGTGATGACAAGAATTCTGGAGCATTCTGATGACAAGCGCCATAGAGCATTGTGATGACACGGTCATGGAACATTGTGATGAGAAGAATTCTGGAGCATTGTCATGACAAGGGCCATGGAGCATTGTGATGACACGGCCATGGAACATTGTGATGACAAGAATTCTGGAGAATTGTGATGACAAGGTTCATGGAGAATTGTGATGACACGGCCATGGAACATTGTGATGACAAGAATTCTGGAGCATTGTGCTGACAAGGGCCATGGAGCATTGTGATGAAACGGTCATGGAACATTGTGATGACAAGAATTCTGGAGCATTCTGATGACAAAGGCGATGGAGCATTGTGATGACACGGTCATGGAACATTGTGATGACAAGAATGCTGGAGCATTCTGAATACAAGCGCCATAGAGCATTGTGATGACACGTTTATGGAATATAGTAATGACAAGAATTCTGGAGCAGTATGATGACAAGGGCCATGGAGCATTGTGATGACACGGCCATGGAACATTGTGATGACACTGTCATGGAACATTGTGATGACAAGAATTCTGGAGCATTGTGCTGACTAGGGCCATGGACCATTGTGATGACATGGTCATGGAACATTGTGATGACAATAATTCTGGAGCATTGTGATGACAATGGCCATGGAGCATTGTGATGACACGGTATGGAACATTGTTATGTCAAGAATTCTGGAGCATTGTGATGACACGGTCATGGAACATTTTGATGACAGGAATTCTGGAGCATTGTGCTGAAAAGGGCCATGGAGCATTGTGATGACACGGTCATGGAACAATGTGATGAGAAGAATTCCGGAGCATTGTGATGACAAGGGCCATGGAGCATTGTGATGACACGGCCATGGAACATTGTGATGACACGGTCATGGAACATTGTGATGACAAGAATTCTGGAGCATTGTGCTTACTAGGGCCATGGACCATTGTGATGACATGGTCATGGAACATTTTGATGACAGGAATTCGGGAGCATTGTGCTGAAAAGGGCCATGGAGCATTGTGATGACACGGTCATGGAACAATGTGATGAGAAGAATTCCGGAGCATTGTGATGAAAAGGGCCATGGAGCATTGTGATGACACGGTCATGGAACATTGTGATGACAAGAATTCTGGAGCATTGTGCTGATGACGGCCATGGAGCATTGTGATGACACAGTCAAGGAACATTGCGATGAAAAAGATTTCTGGAGCATTGTGATGAAAGGGCATGGAGCATTGTGATTAAAGGTGACAAGGAACATTGTGATGATATGGGCAGAGAACTCTGTGATGACAGTGGTCTTGCAGTATTGTGACGAAAAGTGTCATGGAACATTCTGCTGTCAGCGATCATGGAGCTTATTGGTAAGAGAGGCTATGGAGATTTGTGATGTCAGGCGTCATGGGGCATTGTGTTGAGAGCGGTCTTGGAGCATTGTGATGAAAAGGGTCATGGAGCACTGTGATTACAGGGGCCATGGAGCATTGTGAATACAAAGGCTATGGAGCATTGAGATGACAGGGTTCATGGAGCACTGTGATGAATGTGATCTTGGATCATTGTGATGACAAGTGTCCTGGAACCTTGTGATGACACGGTTCATGGAGCATTGTGATGACAAGGACCATGGCGAAATGTGATGTCATCTGTCATGGGGCATTGTGATGACAGTGGTCATCTAGATTTGCGATGAAAGGTATCATTGAGCACTGTGATGACAAAGGCCATGGAGCATTGTGATGACAAGTGTCATGGGGCATTTTGATGACATTGGCATGGAGCATTATGATGACAAGAGTTCTGGAGCATTTTGATGACAAGGGCATGGAGCATTGTGATGACAGGGCCCACGGAGCTTTGTGATGAAAAGGGCAGGGTACATTGTGATGACAGGGTTCATGGAGCATTGTGATGAAAGGGGCCATGGAGCATTGAGATGAGAGCCGTTATGAGGCATGGTGATGACAGTGGTCATGGAGCATTGTGATGAAAGAGATCATGGAGCAATATGATAACAGGGGCCATGGAGCATTGTGATGACAGGGGTATTGGAGCATTGTGATGGAAGTAGACATGGATCATTGTGATGACATGTGTCCTGGAACACTGTGATGACACGGTTCATCGAGTATTGTGATGAAAAGGGTCATAGTGAATTGTGATGACAAGTGTCATGGGGCATTGTGTGACATTGATCATCTAGGAATTGTGATGAAAGGTATCATGGAGCACTGTGATGAAAATTGTCCTGGATTATTGTGATGACAGCAGTCATGGAGAATTGTGATGACAGGGATTATGCAGCATTGTGTTGACAAGGGTATGGACTATTGTGATGACAATGGTCATGGAGCAATGTGATGAAAGTATTCATGGAACATCGTGATGAAAAGTGCATGGGAGCATTGTGACGATAAAGGCCATGGAGTATTGTGATGACTAGTGTCATGGAGCATTTTAATGAAAGGTTTCATTGTGCACCATGATGAAAAAGGGGATGGAGAATTGTGATGTAACTGGTCGTGGAGCATTGTGATAACAAAAGCCATGGAGCATTATGATGACAGGCATCATGGAGCATTGTGAAGAAAGGGGCCATGGGGTATTGTAATGACACTAGAGAAATATGATGAAAATGGTCAGCGAGCATAGTGATTAAAGTGGTCATTGAGAATTGTGATGAAAAGCGACATAGAGCATTGTGATGACAAAGGTCATGGAGAACTGTGATGACCAGTGTCATGTAGCATTGTGATGACACGGTCATGGAACATTGTGATGACAAAAATTCTGGAGCATTGTGATGACAATGGCCATGGAGCATTGTGATGACACGGTATGGAACATTGTGATGTCAATAATTCTGGAGCATTGTGATGACACGGTCATGGAACATTTTGATGACAGGAATTCTGGAGCATTGTGCTGAAAAGGGCCATGGAGCATTGTGATGACACGGTCATGGAACAATGTGATGAGAAGAATTCCGGAGCATTGTGATGACAAGGGCCATGGAGCATTGTGATGACACGGCCATGGAACATTGTGATGGCACGGTCATGGAACATTGTGATGACAAGAATTCTGGAGCATTGTGCTGACTAGGGCCATGGACCATTGTGATGACATGGTCATGGAACATTTTGATGACAGGAATTCTGAAGCATTTTGCTGAAAAGGGCCATGGAGCATTGTGATGACACGGTCATGGAACAATGTGATGAGAAGAATTCCGGAGCCCTGTGATGAAAAGGGCCATGAGGCATTGTGATGACACGGTCATGGAACATTGTGATGACAAGAATTCTGGAGCATTGTGATGACAAGGGCCATGGAGCATTGTGATGACACGGTCATGGTACATTGTGATGAGAAGAATTCTGGAGCATTGTCATGACAAGGGCCATGGAGCATTGTGATGACACGGCCATGGAACATTGTGATGACAAGAATTCTGGAGCATTCTGATGACAAGCGCCATAGAGCATTGTGATGACACGGTCATGGAACATTGTGCTGACAAGAATTCTGGAGCATTATGATGAGAAGGGCCATGGAACATTGTGATGACACGGCCATGGAACATTGTGATGACAAGAATTCTGGAGCATTGTGATGACATTGGCCATGGAGCATTGTGATGACACGGTCATGGAACATTGTGATGAGAAGAATTCTGGAGCATTGTCATGACAAGGGCCATGGAGCATTGTGATGACACGGCCATGGAACATTGTGATGACAAGAATTCTGGAACATTCTGATGACAAGCGCCATAGAGTATTGTGATGACACGGTCATGGAACATTGTGATGAGAAGAATTCTGGAGCATTGTCATGACAAGGGCCATGGAGCATTGTGATGACACGGCCATGGAACATTGTGATGACAAGAATTCTGGAGCATTGTGCTGATGACGGCCATGGAGCATTGTGATGAGACAGTCAAGGAACATTGCGATGAAAAAGATTTCTGGAGCATTGTGATGAAAGGGCATAGAGCATTGTGATTAAAGGTGACAAGGAACATTGTGATGATATGGGCAGACAACTCTGTGATGACAGTGGTCTTGCAGTATTGTGACGAAAAGTGTCATGGAACATTCTGCTGACAGCGAACATGGAGCTTATTGGTAAGAGAGGCTATGGAGATTTGTGATGTCAGGCGTCATGGGGCATTGTGTTGAGAGCGGTCTTGGAGCATTGTGATGAAAAGGGTCATGGAGCACTGTGATTACAGGGGCCATGGAGCATTGTGAATACAAAGGCTATGGAGCATTGAGATGACAGGGTTCATGGAGCACTGTGATGACAAGGACCATGGCGAATTGTGATGTCATCTGTCATGGGGCATTGTGATGACAGTGGTCATCTAGATTTGCGATGAAAGGTATCATGGAGCACTGTGATGACAGGGGCCATGGAACTTTGTGATGACAAAGGCCATGGAGCATTGTGATGACAAGTGTCATGGGACATTTTGATGACATTGGCATGGAGCATTATGATGACAAGAGTTCTAGAGCATTTTGATGACAAGGGCATGGAGCATTGTGATGACAGGGCCCACGGAGCTTTGTGATGAAAAGGGCAGGGTACATTGTGATGACAGGGTTCATGGAGCATTGTGATGAAAGGGG
This sequence comes from Balaenoptera acutorostrata, assembly GCF_949987535.1. Lineage (NCBI taxonomy): Eukaryota > Metazoa > Chordata > Mammalia > Artiodactyla > Balaenopteridae > Balaenoptera > Balaenoptera acutorostrata. The sequence continues at coordinate 1,258,927 of NW_026646025.1, read as the reverse complement.
CCATGGAGCATTGAGATGAGAGCCGTTATGAGGCATGGTGATGACAGTGGTCATGGAGCATTGTGATGAAAGAGATCATGGAGCAATATGATAACAGGGGCCATGGAGCATTGTGATGACAGGGGTATTGGAGCATTGTGATGGAAGTAGACATGGATCATTGTGATGACATGTGTCCTGGAACACTGTGATGACACGGTTCATCGAGTATTGTGATGAAAAGGGTCATAGTGAATTGTGATGACAAGTGTCATGGGGCATTGTGTGACATTGATCATCTAGGAATTGTGATGAAAGGTATCATGGAGCACTGTGATGAAAATTGTCCTGGATTATTGTGATGACAGCAGTCATGGAGAATTGTGATGACAGGGATTATGCAGCATTGTGTTGACAAGGGTATGGACTATTGTGATGACAATGGTCATGGAGCAATGTGATGAAAGTATTCATGGAACATCGTGATGAAAAGTGCATGGGAGCATTGTGACGATAAAGGCCATGGAGTATTGTGATGACTAGTGTCATGGAGCATTTTAATGAAAGGTTTCATTGTGCACCATGATGACAAAGGGGATGGAGAATTGTGATGTAACTGGTCCTGGAGCATTGTGATAACAAAAGCCATGGAGCATTGTGATGACAGGCATCATGGAGCATTGTGAAGAAAGGGGCCATGGGGTATTGTAATGACACTAGAGAAATATGATGAAAATGGTCAGCGAGCATAGTGATTAAAGTGTTCATTGAGAATTGTGATGAAAAGCGACATAGAGCATTGTGATGACAAAGGTCATGGAGAACTGTGATGACCAGGGTCATGTAGCATTGTGATGACACGGTCATGGAACATTGTGATGACAAGAATTCTGGAGCATTCTGATGACAAAGGCGATGGAGCATTGTGATGACATGGTCATGGAACATTGTGATGACAAGAATTCTGGAGCATTCTGATGACAAGCGCCATAGAGCATTGTAATGACACGTTCATGGAATATAGTAATGACAAGAATTCTGGAGCATTATGATGACAAGGGCCATGGAACATTGTGATGACACGGCCATGGAACATTGTGATTACAAGGATTCTGGAGCATTATGATGACAAGGGCCATGGAGCATTGTGATGACACGGCCATGGAACATTTTGATGACAAGAATTCTGGAGCATTATGATGACAAGGGCCATGGAGCATTGTGATGTCACGACAATGGAACATTGTGATGACAAGTATTCTGGAGCATTGTGATGACAATGGCCATGGAGCATGGTGATGACACGGTATGGAACATTGTGATGACAAGAATTCTGGAGCATTATGATGACAAGCGCCATGGAGCATTGTGATGACACGGTCATGGAACATTGTGATGACAGGAATTCTGGAGCATTGTGCTGAAAAGGGCCATGGAGTATTGTGATGACACAGTCATGGAACAATATGATGAGAAGAATTCCGGAGCATTGTGATGACAAGGGCCATGGAGCATTGTGATGACACGGTCATGGAACATTGTGATGACAAGAATTCTGGAGCATTCTGATGACAAGGGCGATGGAGCATTGTGATGACATGGTCATGGAACATTGTGATGACAAGAAATCTGGAGCATTCTGATGAAAAGCACCATAGAGCATTGTGATGACACGTTCATGGAATATAGTAATGACAAGAATTCTGGAGCATTATGATGACAAGGGCCATGGAACATTGTGATGACACGGCCATGGAACATTGTGATTACAAGGATTCTGGAGCATTATGATGACAAGGGCCATGGAGCATTGTGATGAAACGGCCATGGAACATTGTGATGACAAGAATTCTGGAGCATTGTGATGACAATGGCCATGGAGCATTGTGATGACACGGTCATGGAACATTGTGATGAGAGGAATTCTGGAGCATTGTCATGAAAAGGGCCATGGAGCATTGTGATGACACGGTCATGGAACAATGTGATGAGAAGAATTCCGGAGCATTGTGATGACAAGTGCCATGGAGCATTGTGATGACACGGCCATGGAACATTGTGATGACACGGTCATGGAACATTGTGATGACAAGAATTATGGAGCATTGTGCTGACTAGGGCCATGGACCATTGTGATGACATGGTCATGGAACATTTTGATGACAGGAATTCTGAAGCATTTTGCTGAAAAGGGCCATGGAGCATTGTGATGACACGGTCATGGAACAATGTGATGAGAAGAATTCCGGAGCACTGTGATGAAAAGGGCCATGGAGCATTGTGATGACACGGTCATGGAACATTGTGATGAGAAGAATTCTGGAGCATTGTCATGACAAGGGCCATGGAGCATTGTGATGACACGGCCATGGAACATTGTGATGACAAGAATTCTGGAGCATTGTGATGACAATGGCCATGGAGCTTTGTGATGACACGGTCATGGAACATTGTGATGAGAAGAATTCTGGAGCATTGTCATGACAAGGGCCATGGAGCATTGTGATGACACGGCCATGGAACATTGTGATGACAAGAATTCTGGAGCATTCTGATGACAAGCGCCATAGAGCATTGTGATGACACGGTCATGGAACATTGTGATGAGAAGAATTCTGGAGCATTGTCATGACAAGGGCCATGGAGCATTGTGATGACACGGCCATGGAACATTGTGATGACAAGAATTCTGGAGAATTGTGATGACAAGGTTCATGGAGAATTGTGATGACACGGCTATGGAACATTGTGATGACAAGAATTCTGGAGCATTGTCCTGACAAGGGCCATGCAGCATTGTGATGATACGGTCATGGAACATTGTGATGACAAGAATTCTGGAGCATTCTGATGACAAAGGCGATGGAGCATTGTGATGACACGGTCATGGAACATTTTGATGACAAGAATGCTGGAGCATTCTGATGACAAGCGCCATAGAGCATTGTGATGACACGTTCATGGAATATAGTAATGACAAGAATTCTGGAGCAGTATGATGACAAGGGCAATGGAGCATTGTGATGGCACGGCCATGGAACATTGTGATGACACGGTCATGGAACATTGTGATGACAAGAATTCTGGAGCATTGTGCTGACTAGGGCCATGGACCATTGTGATGACATGGTCATGGAACATTGTGATGACAATAATTCTGGAGCATTGTGATGACAATGGCCATGGAGCATTGTGAAGACACGGTATGGAACATTGTGATGTCAAGAATTCTGAAGCATTGTGATAACACGGTCATGGAACATTTTGATGACAGGAATTCTGGAGCATTGTGCTGAAAAGGGCCATGGAGCATTGTGATGACACGGTCATGGAACAATGTGATGAGAAGAATTCCGGAGCATTGTGATGACAAGGGCCATGGAGCATTGTGATGACACGGCCATGGAACATTGTGATGACACGGTCATGGAACATTGTGATGACAAGAATTCTGGAGCATTGTGCTTACTAGGGGAATGGACCATTGTGGTGACATGGTCATGGAACATTTTGATGACAGGAATTCTGGAGCATTGTGCTGAAAAGGGCCATGGAGTATTGTGATGACACGGTCATGGAACAATGTGATGAAAAGAATTCCGGAGCATTGTGATGAAAAGGGCCATGGAGCATTGTGATGACACGGTCATGGAACATTGTGATGACAAGAATTCTGGAGCATTGTGCTGATGACGGCCATGGAGCATTGTGATGACACAGTCAAGGAACATTGCGATGAAAAAGATTTCTGGAGCATTGTGATGAAAGGGCATGGAGCATTGTGATTAAAGGTGACAAGGAACATTGTGATGTTATGGGCAGAGAACTCTGTGATGACAGTGGTCTTGCAGTATTGTGACGAAAAGTGTCATGGAACATTCTGCTGACAGCGATCATGGAGCTTATTGGTAAGAGAGGCTATGGAGATTTGTGATGTCAGGCGTCATGGGGCATTGTGTTGAGAGCGGTCTTGGAGCATTGTGATGAAAAGGGTCATGGAGCACTGTGATTACAGGGGCCATGGAGCATTGTGAATACAAAGGCTATGGAGCATTGAGATGACAGGATTCATGGAGCACTGTGATGAATGTGATCTTGGATCATTGTGATGACAAGTGTCCTGGAACCTTGTGATGACACGGTTCATGGAGCATTGTGATGACAAGGACCATGGCGAATTGTGATGTCATCTGTCATGGGGCATTGTGATGACAGTGGTCATCTAGATTTGCGATGAAAGGTATCATGGAGCACTGTGATGACAGGGACCATGGAACTTTGTGATGACAAAGGCCATGGAGCATTGTGATGACAAGTGTCATGGGGCATTTTGATGACATTGGCATGGAGCATTATGATGACAAGAGTTCTAGAGCATTTTGATGACAAGGGCATGGAGCATTGTGATGACAGGGCCCACGGAGCTTTGTGATGAAAAGAGCAGGGTACATTGTTATGACAGGGTTCATGGAGCATTGTGATGAAAGGGGCCATGGAGCATTGAGATGAGAGCCGTTATGAGGCATGGTGATGACAGTGGTCATGGAGCATTGTGATGAAAGAGATCATGGAGCAATATGATAACAGGGGCCATGGAGCATTGTGATGACAGGGGTATTGGAGCATTGTGATGGAAGTAGACATGGATCATTGTGATGACATGTGTCCTGGAACACTGTGATGACACGGTTCATCGAGTATTGTGATGAAAAGGGTCATAGTGAATTGTGATGACAAGTGTCATGGGGCATTGTGTGACATTGATCATCTAGGAATTGTGATGAAAGGTATCATGGAGCACTGTGATGAAAATTGTCCTGGATTATTGTGATGACAGCAGTCATGGAGAATTGTGATGACAGGGATTATGCAGCATTGTGTTGACAAGGGTATGGACTATTGTGATGACAATGGTCATGGAGCAATGTGATGAAAGTATTCATGGAATATCGTGATGAAAAGTGCATGGGAGCATTGTGACGATAAAGGCCATGGAGTATTGTGATGACTAGTGTCATGGAGCATTTTAATGAAAGGTTTCATTGTGCACCATGATGACAAAGGGGATGGAGAATTGTGATGTAACTGGTCCTGGAGCATTGTGATAACAAAAGCCATGGAGCATTGTGATGACAGGCATCATGGAGCATTGTGAAGAAAGGGGCCATGGGGTATTGTAATGACACTAGAGAAATATGATGAAAATGGTCAGCGAGCATAGTGATTAAAGTGGTCATTGAGAATTGTGATGAAAAGCGACATAGAGCATTGTGATGACAAAGGTCATGGAGAACTGTGATGACCAGGGTCATGTAGCATTGTGATGACATGGTCATGGAACATTGTGATGACAAGAATTCTGGAGCATTCTGATGACAAAGGCGATGGAGCATTGTGATGACATGGTCATGGAACATTGTGATGACAAGAATTCTGGAGCATTCTGATGACAAGCGCCATAGAGCATTGTAATGACACGTTCATGGAATATAGTAATGACAAGAATTCTGGAGCATTATGATGACAAGGGCCATGGAACATTGTGATGACACGGCCATGGAACATTGTGATTACAAGGATTCTGGAGCATTATGATGACAAGGGCCATGGAGCATTGTGATGACACGGCCATGGAACATTGTGATGACAAGAATTCTGGAGCATTATGATGACAAGGGCCATGGAGCATTGTGATGTCACGACAATGGAACATTGTGATGACAAGTATTCTGGAGCATTGTGATGACAATGGCCATGGAGCATTGTGATGACACGGTATGGAATATTGTGATGACAAGAATTCTGGAGCATTGTGATTACAAGTGCCATGGAGCATTGTGATGACACGGTCATGGAACATTGTGATGACAGGAATTCTGGAGCATTGTGCTGAAAAGGGCCATGGAGTATTGTGATGACACGGTCATGGAACATTGTGATGACAAGAATTCTGGAGCATTGTGCTGAAAAGGGCCATGGAGTATTGTGATGACACGGTCATGGAACAATGTGATGAGAAAAATTCCGGAGCATTGTGATGACAAGGGCCATGGAGCATTGTGATGACACGGTCATGGAACATTGTGATGACAAGAATTCTGGAGCATTGTGCTGATGACCGCCATGGAGCACTGTGATGACACAGTCAAGGAACATTGCGATGAAAAAGATTTCTGGAGCATTGTGATGAAAGGGCATGGAGCATTGTGATTAAAGGTGACAAGGAACATTGTGATGATATGGGCAGAGAACTCTGTGATGACAGTGGTCTTGCAGTATTGTGACGAAAAGTGTCATGGAACATTCTGCTGACAGCGATCATGGAGCTTATTGGTAAGAGAGGCTATGGAGATTTGTGATGTCAGGCGTCATGGGGCATTGTGTTGAGAGTGGTCTTGGAGCATTGTGATGAAAAGGGTCATGGAGCACTGTGATTACAGGGGCCATGGAGCATTGTGAATACAAAGGCTATGGAGCATTGAGATGACAGGGTTCATGGAGCACTGTGATGAATGTGATCTTGGATCATTGTGATGACAAGTGTCCTGGAACCTTGTGATGACACGGTTCATGGAGCATTGTGATGACAAGGACCATGGCGAATTGTGATGTCATCTGTCATGGGGCATTGTGATGACAGTGGTCATCTAGATTTGCGATGAAAGGTATCATGGAGCACTGTGATGACAGGGGCCATGGAACATTGTGATGACAAAGGCCATGGAGCATTGTGATGACAAGTGTCATGGGGCATTTTGATGACATTGGCATGGAGCATTATGATGACAAGAGTTCTGGAGCATTTTGATGACAAGGGCATGGAGCATTGTGATGACAGGGCCCACGGAGCTTTGTGATGAAAAGGGCAGGGTACATTGTGATGACAGGGTTCATGGAGCATTGTGATGAAAGGGGCCATGGAGCATTGAGATGAGAGCCGTTATGAGGCATGGTGATGACAGTGGTCATGGAGCATTGTGATGAAAGAGATCATGGAGCAATATGATAACAGGGGCCATGGAGCATTGTGATGACAGGGGTATTGGAGCATTGTGATGGAAGTAGACATGGATCATTGTGATGACATGTGTCCTGGAACACTGTGATGACACGGTTCATCGAGTATTGTGATGAAAAGGGTCATAGTGAAATGTGATGACAAGTGTCATGGGGCATTGTGTGACATTGATCATCTAGGAATTGTGATGAAAGGTATCATGGAGCACTGTGATGAAAATTGTCCTGGATTATTGTGATGACAGCAGTCATGGAGAATTGTGATGACAGGGATTATGCAGCATTGTGTTGACAAGGGTATGGTCTATTGTGATGACAATGGTCATGGAGCAATGTGATGAAAGTATTCATGGAACATCGTGATGAAAAGTGCATGGGAGCATTGTGACGATAAAGGCCATGGAGTATTGTGATGACTAGTGTCATGGAGCATTTTAATGAAAGGTTTCATTGTGCACAATGATGACAAAGGGGATGGAGAATTGTGATGTAACTGGTCCTGGAGCATTGTGATAACAAAAGCCATGGAGCATTGTGATGACAGGCATCATGAAGCATTGTGAAGAAAGGGGCCATGGGGTATTGTAATGACACTAGAGAAATATGATGAAAATGGTCAGCGAGCATAGTGATTAAAGTGGTCATTGAGAATTGTGATGAAAAGCGACATAGAGCATTGTGATGACAAAGGTCATGGAGAACTGTGATGACCAGTGTCATGTAGCATTGTGAGGACACGGTCATGGAACATTGTGATGACAAGAATTCTGGAGCATTGTGCTGACAAGGGCCATGGAGCATTGTGATGACACGGTCATGGAACATTGTGATGACAAGAATTCTGGAGCATTCTGATGACAAGGGCGATGGAGCATTGTGATGACATGGTCATGGAACATTGTGATGACAAGAAATCTGGAGCATTCTGATGACAAGCGCCATAGAGCATTGTGATGACACGTTCATGGAATATAGTAATGACAAGAATTCTGGAGCATTATGATGACAAGGGCCATGGAACATTGTGATGACACGGCCATGGAACATTGTGATTACAAGGATTCTGGAGCATTATGATGACAAGGGCCATGGAGCATTGTGATGAAACGGCCATGGAACATTGTGATGACAAGAATTCTGGAGCATTGTGATGACAATGGCCATGGAGCATTGTGATGACACGGTCATGGAACATTGTGATGAGAAGAATTCTGGAGCATTGTCATGACAAGGGCCATGGAGCATTGTGATGACACGGCCATGGAACATTGTGATGACAAGAATGCTGGAGCATTGTGATGACAAGGGCCATGGAGCTTTGTGATGACACAGTCATGGAACATTGTGATGAGAAGAATTCTAGAGCATTGTGCTGACAAGCGCCATGGAGCATTGTGATGATACGGTCATGGAACATTGTGATGACAAGAATTCTGGAGCATTATGATGACAAGGGCCATGGAGCATTGTGATGACACGGCCATGGAACATTGTGATGACAAGAATTCTGGAGAATTGTGATGACAAGGTTCATGGAGAATTGTGATGACACGGCCATGGAACATTGTGATGACAAGAATTCTGGAGCATTGTGCTGACAAGGGCCATGGAGCATTGTGATGACACGGTCATGGAACATTGTGATGACAAGAATTCTGGAGCATTCTGATGACAAAGGCGATGGAGCATTGTGATGACACGGTCATGGAACATTGTGATGACAAGAATGCTGGAGCATTCTGATGACAAGCGCCATAGAGCATTGTGATGACACGTTCATGGAATATAGTAATGACAAGAATTCTGGAGCAGTATGATGACAAGGGCCATGGAGCATTGTGATGACACGGCCATGGAACATTGTGATGACACGGTCATGGAACATTGTGATGACAAGAATTCTGGAGCATTGTGCTGACTAGGGCCATGGACCATTGTGATGACATGGTCATGGAACATTGTGATGACAGGAATTCTGGAGCATTGTGCTGAAAAGGGCCATGGAGCATTGTGATGACACGGTCATGGAACAATGTGATGAGAAGAATTCTGGAGCATTGTGATGACAAGGGCCATGGAGCATTGTGATGACACGGCCATGGAACATTGTGATGACACGGTCATGGAACATTGTGATGATAAGAATTCTGGAGCATTGTGCTGACTAGGGCCATGGACAATTGTGATGACATGGTCATGGAACATTTTGATGACAGGAATTCTGAAGCATTTTGCTGAAAAGGGCCATGGAGCATTGTGATGACACGGTCATGGAACAATGTGATGAGAAGAATTCCGGAGCATTGTGATGAAAAGGGCCATGGAGCATTGTGATGACACGGTCATGGAACATTGTGATGCCAAGAATTCTGGAGCATTGTGCTGATGACGGCCATGGAGCATTGTGATGACACAGTCAAGGAACATTGCGATGAAAAAGATTTCTGGAGCATTGTGATGAAAGGGCATGGAGCATTGTGATTAAAGGTGACAAGGAACATTGTGATGATATGGGCAGAGAACTCTGTGATGACAGTGGTCTTGCAGTATTGTGACGAAAAGTTTCATGGAACATTCTGCTGACAGCGATCATGGAGCTTATTGGTAAGAGAGGCTATGGAGATTTGTGATGTCAGGCATCATGGGGCATTGTGCTGAGAGCGGTCTTGGAGCATTGTGATGAAAAGGGTCATGGAGCACTGTGATTACAGGGGCCATGGAGCATTGTGAATACAAAGGCTATGGAGCATTGAGATGACAGGTTTCATGGAGCACTGTGATGAATGTGATCTTGGATCATTGTGATGACAATTGTCCTGGAACCTTGTGATGACACGGTTCATGGAGCATTGTGATGACAAGGACCATGGCGAATTGTGATGTCATCTGTCATGGGGCATTGTGATGACAGTGGTCATCTAGATTTGCGATGAAAGGTATCATGGAGCACTGTGATGACAGGGGCCATGGAACATTGTGATGACAAAGGCCATGGAGCATTGTGATGACAAGTGTCATGGGGCATTTTGATGACATTGGCATGGAGCATTATGATGACAAGAGTTCTGGAGCATTTTGATGACAAGGGCATGGAGCATTGTGATGACAGGGCCCACGGAGCTTTGTGATGAAAAGGGCAGGGTACATTGTGATGACAGGGTTCATGGAGCATTGTGATGAAAGGGGCCATGGAGCATTGAGATGAGAGCCGTTATGAGGCATGGTGATGACAGTGGTCATGGAGCATTGTGATGAAAGAGATCATGGAGCAATATGATAACAGGGGCCATGGAGCATTGTGATGACAGGTGTATTGGAGCATTGTGATGGAAGTAGACATGGATCATTGTGATGACATGTGTCCTGGAACACTGTGATGACACGGTTCATCGAGTATTGTGATGACAAGGGTCATAGCGAATTGTGATGACAAGTGTCATGGGGCATTGTGTGACATTGATCATCTAGGAATTGTGATGAAAGGTATCATGGAGCACTGTGATGAAAATTGTCCTGGATTATTGTGATGACAGCAGTCATGGAGAATTGTGATGACAGGGATTATGCAGCATTGTGTTGACAAGGGTATGGACTATTGTGATGACAATGGTCATGGAGCAATGTGATGAAAGTATTCATGGAACATCGTGATGAAAAGTGCATGGGAGCATTGTAACGATAAAGGCCATGGAGTATTGTGATGACTAGTGTCATGGAGCATTTTAATGAAAGGTTTCATTGTGCACCATGATGACAAAGGGGATGGAGTATTGTGATGTAACTGGTCCTGGAGCATTGTGATAACAAAAGCCATGGAGCATTGTGATGACAGGCATAATGGAGCATTGTGAAGAAAGGGGCCATGGGGTATTGTAATGACACTAGAGAAATATGATGAAAATGGTCAGCGAGCATAGTGATTAAAGTGGTCATTGAGAATTGTGATGAAAAGCGACATAGAGCATTGTGATGACAAAGGTCATGGAGAACTGTGATGACCAGGGTCATGTAGCATTGTGATGACACGGTCATGGAACATTGTGATGACAAGAATTCTGGAGCATTGTGCTGACAAGGGCCATGGAGCATTGTGATGACACGGTCATGGAACATTGTGATGACAAGAATTCTGGAGCATTCTGATGACAAAGGCAATGGAGCATTGTGATGACATGGTCATGGAACATTGTGATGACAAGAACTCTGGAGCATTCTGATGACAAGCGCCATAGAGCATTGTGATGACACGTTCATGGAATATAGTAATGACAAGAATTCTGGAGCATTATGATGACAAGGGCCATGGAACATTGTGATGACACGGCCATGGAACATTGTGATTACAAGGATTCTGGAGCATTATGATGACAAGGGCCATGGAGCATTGTGATGACACGGCCATGGAACATTGTGATGACAAGAATTCTGGAGCATTGTGATGACAATGGCCATGGAGCATTGTTATGACACGGTCATGGAACATTGTGATGAGAAGAATTCTGGAGCATTGTCATGACAAGGGCCATGGAGCATTGTGATGACACGGCCATGGAACATTGTGATGACAAGAATTCTGGAGCATTCTGATGACAAGTGCCATAGAGCATTGTGATGACACGTTCATGGAATATAGTAATGACAAGAATTCTGGAGCATTATGATGACAAGGGCCATGGAGCATTGTGATGACACGGCCATGGAATATTGTGATGAGAAGAATTCTGGAGCATTGTGATGACAATGGCCATGGAGCATTGTGATGACACGGTCATGGAACTTTGTGATGAGAAGAATTTTGGAGCATTGTCATGACAAGGGCCATGGAGCAAAATGATGACACAGTCATGGAACATTGTGATGACAAGAATTCTGGAGCATTATGATGACAAGGGCCATGGAGCATTGTGATGACACGGCCATGGAACATTGTGATAAGAAGAATTCTGGAGCATTGTGATGATAAAGGCCATGGAGCATTGTGATGACATGGTCATGGAACATTGTGATGAGAAGAATTCTGGAGCATTTTCATGACAAGGGCCATGGAGCATTGTGAAGACACGGCCATGGAACATTGTGATGACAAGAATTCTGGAGCATTCTGATGACAAGCGCCATAGAGCATTGTGATGACACGTTCATGGAATATAGTAATGACAAGAATTCTGGAGCATTATGATAACAAGGGCCATGGAGCATTGTGATGACACGGCCATGGAACATTGTGATGACAAGAATTCTAGGGCATTGTGGTGACAGTGGCCATGGAGCATTTTGTTGACACGGCCATGGAACATTGTGATGACAAGAATTCTGGAGCATTGTGCTGACAAGGGCCATGGAGCATTGTGATGACACGGTCATGGAACATTGTGATGACAAGATTTCTGGAGCATTGTGATGACAAGGGCCATGGAGCATTGTGATGACACGGTCATGGAACATTGTGATGACAAGAATTCTGGAGCAATGTGATGACTAGGGCCATGGAGCATTGTGATGACACAGTAATGGAACATTGTGATGGGAAGAATTCTGGAGCATTGTGCTGACTAGCGCCATGGAGCATTGTGATGATACGGTCATGGAACATTGTGATAACAAGAATTCTGGAGCATTATGATGACAAGGGCCATGGAGCATTGTGATGACACGGCCATGGAACATTGTGATAACAAGAATTCTGGAGCATTGTGATGACAATGGCCATGGAGCATTGTGATGACACGGCCATGGAACATTGTGATGACAAGAATTCTGGAGCATTCTGATGACAAGCGCCATAGAGCATTGTGATGACACGTTCATGGAATATAGTAATGACAAGAATTCTGGAGCATTATGATGACAAGGGCCATGGAGCATTGTGATGACACGGTATGGAACATTGTGATGACAAGAATTCTGGAGCATTGTGTTGACAAGGGACATGGAGCATTGTGATGACATGGCCATGGAACTTTGTGATGACAAGAATTCTGGAGCATTGTGATGACAATGGCCATGGAGCACTGTGATGACACGGTCATGGGACATTGTGATGACAGGAATTCTGGAGCATTGTGCTGAAAAGGGCCATGGAGCATTGTGATGACACGGTCATGGAACAATGTGATGAGAAGAATTCCGGAGCATTGTGATGACAAGGGCCATGGAGCATTGTGATGACACGGTCATGGAACATTGTGATGATAAGAATTCTGGAGCATTGTGCTGATGACGGCCATGGAGCATTGTGATGACACAGTCAAGGAACATTGCGATGAAAAAGATTTCTGGAGCATTGTGATGAAAGGGCATGGAGCATTGTGATGAAAGGGGCCATGGAGCATTGAGATGAGAGCCATTATGAGGCATGGTGATGACAGTGGTCATGGAGCATTGTGATGAAAGAGATCATGGAGCAATATGATAACAGGGGCCATGGAGCATTGTGATGACAGGGGTATTGGAGCATTGTGATGGAAGTAGACATGGATCATTGTGATGACATGTTTCCTGGAACACTGTGATGACACGGTTCATCGAGTATTGTGATGACAAGGGTCATAGCGAATTGTGATGACAAGTGTCATGGGGCATTGTGATGACATTGATCATCTAGGAATTGTGATGAAAGGTATCGTGGAGCACTGTGATGACTGGGGGCATGAAGCACTGTGATGAAAATTGTCCTGGATTATTGTGATGACAGCAGTCATGGAGAATTGTGATGACAGGGATTATGCAGCATTGTGTTGACAAGGATATGGAATATTGTGATGACAATGGTCATGGAGCAATGTGATGAAAGTATTCATGGAACATCGTGATGAAAAGTGCATGGGAGCATTGTGACGATAAAGGCCATGGAGTATTGTGGGGACTAGTGTCATGGAGCATTTTAATGAAAGGTTTCATTGTGCACCATGATGACAAAGGGGATGGAGAATTTTGATGAAACTGGTCCTGGAGCATTGTGATAACAAAAGCCATGGAGCATTGTGATGACAGGCATCATGGAGCATTGTGAAGAAAGGGGCCATGGGGTATTGTAATGACACTAGAGAAATATGATGAAAATGGTCAGCGAGCATAGTGATTAAAGTGGTCATCGAGAATTGTGATGAAAAGCGACATAGAGCATTGTGACGACAAAGGTCATGGAGAACTGTGATGACCAGGGTCATGTAGCATTGTGATGACACGGTCATGGAACATTGTGATGACAAGAATTCTGGAGCATTGTGCTGACAAGGGCCATGGAGCATTGTGAAGACACGGTCATGGAACATTGTGATGACAAGAATTCTGGAGCATTCTGATGACAAAGGCGATGGAGCATTGTGATGACACGGTCATGGAACATTGTGATGACAAGAATTCTGGAGCATTCTGATGACAAGCGCCATAGAGCATTGTGATGACACGTTCATGGAATATAGTAATGACAAGAATTCTGGAGCATTATGATGACAAGGGCCATGGAGCATTGTGGTGACATGGCCATGGAACATTGTGATGACAAGAATTCTGGAGCATTGTGATGACAAGGGCCATGGAGAATTGTGATGACACGGTCATGGAACATTGTGATGAGAAGAATTCTGGAGCATTCTGATGACTAGCGCCATAGAGCATTGTGATGACACGTTCATGGAATATAGTAATGAGAAGAATTCTGGAGCATTGTGCTGACAAGGGCCATGGAGCATTGTGATGATACGGTCATGGAACATTGTGATGACAAGAATTTTGGAGCATTATGATGACAAGGGCCATGGAGCATTGTGATGACACGGCCATGGAACATTGTGATGACAAGAATTCTGGAGCATTGTGATGACAATGGCCATGGAGCATTGTGATGACACGGTATGGAACATTGTGATGACAAGAATTCTGGAGCATTGTGATGACAAGGGCCATTGACCATTGTGATGACACGGTCATGCAACATTGTGATGAAAAGAATTCTGCAGCATTGCGATGACAAGGGCCATGGAGCATTGTGATGACACAGCCATGGAACATTGTGATGACAAGAATTCTGGAGCATTGTGATGACAATGGCCATGGAGCATTGTGATGACACGGTCATGGAACATTGTGATGAGAAGAATTCTGGAGCATTGTCATGACAAGGGCCATGGAGCATTGTGATGACACGGTCAAGGAACATTGTGATGACAAGAATTCTGGAGCATTGTGATGACAAGGGCCATGGAGCATTGTGATGACACAGTCATGGAACATTGTGATGAGAAGAATTCTGGAGCATTGTGCTGAGAAGCGCCATGGAGCATTGTGATGACACAGTCATGGAACATTGTGATGACAAGAATTCTGGAGCATTATGATGACAAGGGCCATGGAGCATTATGATGACACGGCCATGGAACATTGTGATGACAAGAATTCTGGAGCATTGTGATGACAATGGCCATGGAGCATTGTGATGACACGGTCATGGAACATTGTGATGAGAAGATTTCTGGAGCATTGTCATGACAAGGGCCAAGGAGCATTGTGATGACACGGCCATGGAACATTGTGATGACAAGAATTCTGGAGTATTGTGATGACAAGGGCCGTGGAGCATTTTGATGACACGGTCATGGAACATTGTGATGAGAAGAATTCTGGAGCATTGTGCTGACAAGGGCCATGGAGCATTGTGATGATACGGTCATGCAACATTGTGATGACAAGAATTCTGGAGCATTATGATGACAAGTGCCATGGAGCATTGTGATGACACGGCCATGGAACATTGTGATGACAAGAATTCTGGGGCATTGTGATGAGAGTGGCCATGGAGCATTTTGTTAACACGGTCATGGAACATTGTGATGAGAAGAATTCGGGAGCATTGTCATGACAAGGGCCATGGAGCATTGTGATGACACGTTCATGGAACATTGTGATGACAGGAATTCTCGAGCATTGTTCTGACAAGGGCCATGGAGCATTGTGATGACACGGTCATGGAACATTGTGATGACAAGAATTCTGGAGCATTGTGATGACAAGGGCCATGGAGCATTGTGATGACATGGTCATGGAACATTGTGATGAGAAGTATTCTGGAGAATTGTGCTGACAAGGGCCATGGAGCATTGTGATGATACGGTCATGGAACATTGTGATGACAAGAATTCTGGAGCATTGTGCTGACAAGGGCCATGGAGCATTGTGATGACACGGTCATGGAACATTGTGATGACAAGAATTCTGGAGCATTGTGATGACAAGGGCCATGGAGCATTGTGATGACACGGTCATGGAACATTGTGATGAGAAGAATTCTGGAGCATTGTGCTGACAAGGGACATGGAGCATTGTGATGATACGGTCATGGAACATTGTGATGAAAAGAATTCTGGAGCATTATGATGACAAGGGCCATGGAACATTGTGATGACACGGCCATGGAATATTGTGATGAGAAGAATTCTGGAGCATTGTGATGACAATGGCCATGGAGCATTGTGATGACACTGTCATGGAACTTTGTGATGACAAGAATTCTGGAGCATTCTGATGACAAGCGCCATATAGCATTGTGATGACATGTTCATGGAATATAGTAATGACAAGAATTCTGGAGCATTATGATGACAAGGGCCATGGAGCATTATGATGACACGGCCATGGAACATTGTGATGACAAGAATTCTGGAGCATTGTGATGACAATGGCCATGGAGCATTGTGATGACACGGTCATGGAACATTGTGATGAGAAGATTTCTGGAGCATTGTCATGACAAGGGCCAAGGAGCATTGTGATGACACGGCCATGGAACATTGTGATGACAAGAATTCTGGAGTATTGTGATGACAAGGGCCGTGGAGCATTTTGATGACACGGTCATGGAACATTGTGATGAGAAGAATTCTGGAGCATTGTGCTGACAAGGGCCATGGAGCATTGTGATGATACGGTCATGCAACATTGTGATGACAAGAATTCTGGAGCATTATGATGACAAGTGCCATGGAGCATTGTGATGACACGGCCATGGAACATTGTGATGACAAGAATTCTGGGGCATTGTGATGAGAGTGGCCATGGAGCATTTTGTTAACACGGTCATGGAACATTGTGATGAGAAGAATTCGGGAGCATTGTCATGACAAGGGCCATGGAGCATTGTGATGACACGTTCATGGAACATTGTGATGACAGGAATTCTCGAGCATTGTTCTGACAAGGGCCATGGAGCATTGTGATGACACGGTCATGGAACATTGTGATGACAAGAATTCTGGAGCATTGTGATGACAAGGGCCATGGAGCATTGTGATGACATGGTCATGGAACATTGTGATGAGAAGTATTCTGGAGAATTGTGCTGACAAGGGCCATGGAGCATTGTGATGATACGGTCATGGAACATTGTGATGACAAGAATTCTGGAGCATTGTGCTGACAAGGGCCATGGAGCATTGTGATGACACGGTCATGGAACATTGTGATGACAAGAATTCTGGAGCATTGTGATGACAAGGGCCATGGAGCATTGTGATGACACGGTCATGGAACATTGTGATGAGAAGAATTCTGGAGCATTGTGCTGACAAGGGACATGGAGCATTGTGATGATACGGTCATGGAACATTGTGATGAAAAGAATTCTGGAGCATTATGATGACAAGGGCCATGGAACATTGTGATGACACGGCCATGGAATATTGTGATGAGAAGAATTCTGGAGCATTGTGATGACAATGGCCATGGAGCATTGTGATGACACTGTCATGGAACTTTGTGATGACAAGAATTCTGGAGCATTCTGATGACAAGCGCCATATAGCATTGTGATGACATGTTCATGGAATATAGTAATGACAAGAATTCTGGAGCATTATGATGACAAGGGCCATGGAGCATTGTGATGACACGGTCATGGAACATTGTGATGACAAGAATTCTGGGGCATTGTGAAGACAGTGGCCATGGAGCATTTTGTTGACACGGTCATGGAACATTGTGATGAGAAGAATTCTGGAGCATTGTCATGACAAGGGCCATGGAGCATTGTGATGACACGGCCATGGAACATTGTGATGACACGGTCATGGAACATTGTGATGACAAGAATTCTGGATCATTGTGCTGACAAGGGCCATGGAGCATTGTGATGACACGGCCATGGAACATTGTGATGACACGGCCATGGAACATTGTGATGAGAAGAATTCTGGAGCATTGTCATGACAAGGGCCATGGAGCATTGTGATGACACGGTCATGGAACATTGTGATGACAAGAAATCTGGAGCATTGTGATGACAAGGGCCATGGAGCATTGTGATGACACAGTCATGGAACATTGTGATGAGAAGAATTCTGGAGCATTGTGCTGACAAGCGCCATGGAGCATTGTGATGATACGGTCATGGAACATTGTGATGACAAGAATTCTGGAGCACTGTGATGACAATGGCCATGGAGCATTGTGATGACACGGTCATGGATCATTGTAATGAGAAGAATTCTGGAGCATTGTCATGACAAGGGCCATGGAGCATTGTGATGACACGGCCGTTGAACATTGTGATGACAAGAATTCTGGAGAATTGTGATGACAAGGTTCATGGAGAATTGTGATGACACGGCCATGGAACATTTTGATGACAAGAATTCTGGAGCATTGTGCTGACAAGGGCCATGGAGCATTGTGATGACACGGCCATGGAACATTGTGATGAAAAGAATTCTGGAGCATTCTGATGACAAGGTTCATGGAGAATTGTGATGACACGGCCATGGAACATTGTGATGACAAGAATTCTGGAGCATTGTGCTGACAAGGGCCATGGAGCATTGTGATGACACGGTCATGGAACATTTTGATGACAAGAATTCTGGAGCATTCTGATGACAAAGGCGATGGAGCATTGTGATGACACGGTCATGGATCATTGTGATGAGAAGAATTCTGGAGCATTGTCATGACAAGGGCCATGGAGCATTGTGATGACACGGCCATGGAACATTGTGATGACAAGAATTCTGGAGAATTGTGATGACAACCTTCATGGAGAATTGTGATGACACGGCCATGGAACATTGTGGTGACAAGAATTCTGGAGCATTCTGATGACAAAGGCGATGGAGCATTGTGATGACACGATCATGGAACATTGTGATGACAAGAATTCTGGAGCATTCTAATGACAAGCGCCATAGAGTATTGTGATGACACGTTCATGGAATATAGTAATGACAAGAATTCTGGAGCATTATGATGACAAGGGCCATGGAGCATTGTGATGACACGGCCGTTGAACATTGTGATGACAAGAATTCTGGAGAATTGTGATGACAAGGTTCATGGAGAATTGTGATGACACGGCCATGGAACATTGTGATGACAAGAATTCTGGAGCATTTTGCTGACAAGGGCCATGGAGCATTGTGATGACACGGCCATGGAACATTGTGATGAAAAGAATTCTGGAGCATTCTGATGACAAGGTTCATGGAGAATTGTGATGACACGGCCATGGAACATTGTGATGACAAGAATTCTGGAGCATTATGATGACAAGGGCCATGGAGCATTGTGATGACACGGTCATGGAACATTGTGATGACAAGAATTCTGGGGCATTGTGAAGACAGTGGCCATGGAGCATTTTGTTGACACGGTCATGGAACATTGTGATGAGAAGAATTCTGGAGCATTGTCATGACAAGGGCCATGGAGCATTGTGATGACACGGTCATGGAACATTGTGATGAGAAGAATTCTGGAAGATTGTGCTGACAAGCGCCATGGAGCATTGTGATGATACGGTCAAGGAATATAGTAATGACAAGAATTCTGGAGCAGTATGATGACAAGGGCCATGGAGCATTGTGATGACACGGCCATGGAACATTGTGATGACACGGTCATGGAACATTGTGATGACAAGAATTCTGGAGCATTGTGCTGACAAGGGCCATGGAGCATTGTGATGACACGGCCATGGAACATTGTGATGACACGGCCATGGAACATTGTGATGAGAAGAATTCTGGAGCATTGTCATGACAAGGGCCATGGAGCATTGTGATGACACGGTCATGGAACATTGTGATGACAAGAAATCTGGAGCATTGTGATGACAAGGGCCATGGAGCATTGTGATGACACAGTCATGGAACATTGTGATGAGAAGAATTCTGGAGCATTGTGCTGACAAGCGCCATGGAGCATTGTGATGATACGGTCATGGAACATTGTGATGACAAGAATTCTGGAGCACTGTGATGACAATGGCCATGGAGCATTGTGATGACACGGTCATGGATCATTGTAATGAGAAGAATTCTGGAGCATTGTCATGACAAGGGCCATGGAGCATTGTGATGACACGGCCGTTGAACATTGTGATGACAAGAATTCTGGAGAATTGTGATGACAAGGTTCATGGAGAATTGTGATGACACGGCCATGGAACATTTTGATGACAAGAATTCTGGAGCATTGTGCTGACAAGGGCCATGGAGCATTGTGATGACACGGCCATGGAACATTGTGATGAAAAGAATTCTGGAGCATTCTGATGACAAGGTTCATGGAGAATTGTGATGACACGGCCATGGAACATTGTGATGACAAGAATTCTGGAGCATTGTGCTGACAAGGGCCATGGAGCATTGTGATGACACGGTCATGGAACATTGTGATGACAAGAATTCTGGAGCATTCTGATGACAAAGGCGATGGAGCATTGTGATGACACGGTCATGGATCATTGTGATGAGAAGAATTCTGGAGCATTGTCATGACAAGGGCCATGGAGCATTGTGATGACACGGCCATGGAACATTGTGATGACAAGAATTCTGGAGAATTGTGATGACAACCTTCATGGAGAATTGTGATGACACGGCCATGGAACATTGTGATGACAAGAATTCTGGAGCATTCTGATGACAAAGGCGATGGAGCATTGTGATGACACGATCATGGAACATTGGGATGACAAGAATTCTGGAGCATTCTAATGACAAGCGCCATAGAGCATTGTGATGACACGTTCATGGAATATAGTAATGACAAGAATTCTGGAGCATTATGATGACAAGGGCCATGGAGCATTGTGATGACACGGCCGTTGAACATTGTGATGACAAGAATTCTGGAGAATTGTGATGACAAGGTTCATGGAGAATTGTGATGACACGGCCATGGAACATTGTGATGACAAGAATTCTGGAGCATTGTGCAGACAAGGGCCATGGAGCATTGTGATGACACGGCCATGGAACATTGTGATGAAAAGAATTCTGGAGCATTCTGATGACAAGGTTCATGGAGAATTGTGATGACACGGCCATGGAACATTGTGATGACAAGAATTCTGGAGCATTGTGCTGACAAGGGCCATGGAGCATTGTGATGACACGGTCATGGAACATTTTGATGACAAGAATTCTGGAGCATTCTGATGACAAAGGCGATGGAGCATTGTGTTGACACGGTCATGGATCATTGTGATGAGAAGAATTCTGGAGCATTGTCATGACAAGGGCCATGGAGCATTGTGATGACACGGCCATGGAACATTGTGATGACAAGAATTCTGGAGAATTGTGATGACAACCTTCATGGAGAATTGTGATGACACGGCCATGGAACATTGTGATGACAAGAATTCTGGAGCATTCTGATGACAAAGGCGATGGAGCATTGTGATGACATGATCATGGAACATTGTGATGACAAGAATTCTGGAGCATTCTGATGACAAAGGCGATGGAGCATTGTGTTGACACGGTCATGGATCATTGTGATGAGAAGAATTCTGGAGCATTGTCATGACAAGGGCCATGGAGCATTGTGATGACACGGCCATGGAACATTGTGATGACAAGAATTCTGGAGAATTGTGATGACAACCTTCATGGAGAATTGTGATGACACGGCCATGGAACATTGTGATGACAAGAATTCTGGAGCATTCTGATGACAAAGGCGATGGAGCATTGTGATGACACGTTCATGGAATATAGTAATGACAAGAATTCTGGAGCATTATGATGACAAGGGCCATGGAGCACTGTGATGACACGGCCATGGAACATTTTGATGACACGGTCATGGAATATTGTGATGACAAGTATTCTGGAGCATTGTGATGACAAGGGCCATGGAGCATTGTGATGACACGGCCATGGAACATTGTGATGACAAGTATTCTGGAGCATTGTGATGACAAGGGCCATGGAGCATTGTGATGACACGGTCATGGAACATTGTGATGACAAGAATTATGGAGCATTGTGCTGATGACGGCCATGGAGCATTGTGATGACATAGTCAAGGAACATTGCGATGAAAAAGATTTCTGGAGCATTGTGATGAAAGGGCATGGAGCATTGTGATTAAAGGTGATAAGGAACATTGTGATGATATGGGCAGAGTACTCTGTGATGACAGTGGTCTTGCAGTATTGTGACGAAAAGTGTCATGGAACATTCTGCTGACAGCGATCATGGAGCTTTTTGGTAAGAGAGGCTATGGAGATTTGTGATGTCAGGCGTCATGGGGCATTGTGTTGAGAGCGGTCTTGGAGCATTGTGATGAAAAGGGTCATGGAGCACTGTGATTACAGGGCCATGGAGCATTGTGAATACAAAGGCTATGGAGCATTGAGATGACAGGTTTCATGGAGCACTGTGATGAATGTGATCTTGGATCATTGTGATGACAAGTGTCCTGGAACCTTGTGATGACACGGTTCATGGAGCATAGTGATGACAAGGACCATGGCGAATTGTGATGACATCTGTCATGGGGCATTGTGATGACAGTGGTCATCTAGAATTGCGATGAAAGGTATCATGGAGCACTGTGATGACAGGGGCCATGGAACATTGAGATGACAAAGGCCATGGAGCATTGTGATGACAAGTGTCATGGGGCATTTTGATGACATTGGCATGGAGCATTATGATGACAAGAGTTCTGGAGCATTTTGATGACAAGGGCATGGAGCATTGTGATGACAGGGCGCACGGAGCTTTGTGATGAAAAGGGCAGGGTACATTGTGATGACAGGGTTCATGGAGCATTGTGATGAAAGGGGCCACGGAGCATTGAGATGAGAGCCGTTATGAGGCATGGTGATGACAGTGGTCATGGAGCATTGTGATGAAAGAGATCATGGAGCAATATGATAAGAGGGGCCATGGAGCATTGTGATGACAGGGGTATTGGAGCATTGTGATGGAAGTAGACATGGATCATTGTGATGACATGTGTCCTGGAACACTGTGATGACACGGTTCATCGAGTATTGTGATGACAAGGGTCATAGCGAATTGTGATGACAAGTGTCATGGGGCATTGTGATGACATTGATCATCTAGGAATTGTGATGAAAGGTATCCTGGAGCACTGTGATGACTGGGGGCATGAAGCACTGTGATGAAAATTGTCCTGGATTATTGTGATGACAGCAGTCATGGAGAATTGTGATGACAGGGATTATGCAGCATTGTGTTGACAAGGGTATGGACTATTGTGATGACAATGGTCATGGAGCAATGTGATGAAATTATTCATGGAACATCGTGATGAAAAGTGCATGGGAGAATTGTGACGATAAAGGCCATGGAGTATTGTGATGACTAGTGTCATGGAGCATTTTAATGAAAGGTTTCATTGTGCACCATGATGACAAAGGGGATGGAGAATTGTGATGAAACTAGTCCTGGAGCATTGTGATAACAAAAGCCATGGAGCATTGTGATGACAGGCATCATGGAGCATTGTGAAAAAAGGGGCCATGGGGTATTGTAATGACACTAGAGAAATATGATGAAAATGGTCAGCGAGCATAGTGATTAAAGTGGTCATTGAGAATTGTGATGAAAAGCGACATAGAGCATTGTGATGACAAAGGTCATGGAGAACTGTGATGACCAGGGTCATGTAGCATTGTGATGACACGGTCATGGAACATTGTGATGACAAGAATTCTGGAGCATTGTGCTGACAAGGGCCATGGAGCATTGTGATGACACGGTCATGGAACATTGTGATGACAAGAATTCTGGAGCATTGTGCTGACAAGGGCCATGGAGCATTGTGATGACACGGTCATGGAACATTGTGATGACAAGAATTCTGGAGCATTCTGATGACAAAGGCGATGGAGCATTGTGATGACACGGTCATAGAACATTGTGATGACAAGAATTCTGGAGCATTATGATGAAAAGCGCCATAGAGCATTGTGATGACACGTTCATGGAATATAGTAATGACAAGAATTCTGGAGCATTATGATGACAAGGGCCATGGAGCATTGTGGTGACACGGCCATGGAACATTGTGATGACAAGAATTCTGGAGCATTATGATGACAAGGGCCATGGAACATTGTGACGACACGGCCATGGAACATTGTGATGACAAGAATTCTGGAGCATTGTGATGACATTGGCCATGGAGCATTGTGATGACACGGTCATGGAACATTGTGATGAGAAGAATTCTGGAGCATTGTGCTGACAAGGGCCATGGAGCATTGTGATGATACGGTCATGGAACATTGTGATGACAAGAATTCTGGAGCATTGTGATGACAATGGCCATGGAGCTTTGTGATGACACGGTCATGGAACATTGTGATGAGAAGAATTCTGGAGCATTGTCATGACAAGGGCCATGGAGCATGGTGATGACACGGTCATGGAACATTGTGATGACAAGAATTCTGGAGCATTGTGATGACAATGGCCATGGAGCTTTGTGATGACACGGTCATGGAACATTGTGATGAGAAGAATTCTGGAGCATTGTGCTGACAAGGGCCATGGAGCATTGTGATGACACGGTCATGGAACATTGTGATGACAAGAATTCTGTAGCATTCTGATGACAAGCGCCATAGAGCATTGTGATGACACGTTCATGGAATATAGTAATGACAAGAATTCTGGAGCATTATGATGACAAGGGCCATGGAGCATTGTGATGACACGGCCATGGAACATTGTGATGACAAGAATTCTGGGGCATTGTGATGACAGTGGCCATGGAGCATTTTGTTGACACGGTCATGGATCATTGTGATGAGAAGAATTCTGGAGCATTGTCATGACAAGGGCCATGGAGCATTGTGATGACACGGTCATGGAACATTGTGATGACAAGAATTCTGGAGCATTGTGCTGACAAGGGCCATGGAGCATTGTGATGACACGGTCATGGAACATTGTGATGACAAGAATTCTGGAGCATTGTGATGACAAGGGCCATGGAGCATTGTGATGACACGGTCATGGAACATTGTGATGAGAAGAATTCTGGAGCATTGTGCTGACAAGGGCCATGGAGCATTGTGATGATACGGTCATGGAACATGGTGATGACAATAATTCTGGGGCATTATGATGACAAGGGCCATGGAGAATTTGTGATGACACGTCCATGGAACATTGTGATGACAAGAATTCTGGAGCATTGTGATGACAATGGCCATGGAGCATTGTGATGACACGGTCATGGAACATTGTGATGAGAAGAATTCTGGAGCATTGTCATGACAAGGGACATGGAGCATTGTGATGACACAGTCATGGAACATTGTGGTGACAAGAATTCTGGAGCATTGTGATGACAAGGGCCATGGAGCATTGTGATGACACGGTCATGGAACATTGTGATGACAAGAATTCTGGAGCATTCTGATGACAAAGGCGATGGAGCATTGTGATGACACGGTCATGGAATATAGTAATGACAAGAATTCTGGAGCAGTATAATGACAAGGGCCATGGAGCATTGTGATGACACGGCCATGGAACATTGTGATGACACAGTCATGGAACATTGTGATGACAAGAATTCTGGAGCATTGTGCTGACTAGGGCCATGGACCATTGTGATGACATGGTCATGGAACATTGTGATGACAATAATTCTGGAGCATTGTGATGACAATGGCCATGGAGCATTGTGATGACACGGTATGGAACATTGTGATGTCAAGAATTCTGGAGCATTGAGATGATAAGGGCCATGGAGCATTGTGATGACACGGTCATGGAACATTTTGATGACAGGAATTCTGGAGCATTGTGCTGAAAAGGGCCATGGAGCATTGTGATGACACGGTCATGGAACAATGTGATGAGAAGAATTCCGGAGCATTGTGATGACAAGGTCCATGGAGCATTGTGATGACACGGCCATGGAACATTGTGATGACAAGAATTCTGGAGCATTGTGATGACAATGGCCATGGAGCATTGTGATGACACGGTCATGGAACATTGTGATGAGAAGAATTCTGGAGCATTGTCATGACAAGGGACATGGAGCATTGTGATGACACGGTCATGGAACATTGTGATGACAAGAATTCTGGAGCATTGTGATGACAAGGGCCATGGAGAATTGTGATGACACAGTCATGGAACATTGTGATGAGAAGAATTCTGGAAGATTGTGCTGACAAGCGCCATGGAGCATTGTGATGATACGGTCATGGAACATTGTGATGACAAGAATTCTGGAGCATTCTGATGACAAGCGCCATAGAGCATTGTGATGACACGTTCATGGAATATAGTAATGAAAAGAATTCTGGAGCAGTATGATGACAAGGGCCATGGAGCATTGTGATGTCACGGCCATGGAACATTGTGATGACACGGTCATGGAACATTGTGATGACAAGAATTCTGGAGCATTGTGCTGACAAGGGCCATGGAGCATTGTGATGACACGGCCATGGAACATTGTGATGACAAGAATTCTGGAGCATTTTGATGACAATGGCCATGGAGCATTGTGATGACACGGTATGGAACATTGTGATGACAAGAATTCTGGAGCATTGTGATGACAAGGGCCATGGAGCATTGTGATGACACGGTCATGGAACATTGTGATGACAGGAATTCTGGAGCATTGTGCTGAAAAGGGCCATGGAGCATTGTGATGACACGGTCATGGAACATTGTGATGAGAAGAATTCTGGAGCATTATGATGACAAGTGCCATGGAGCATTGTGATGACACAGTCATGGAACATTGTCATGAGAAGAATTCTGGAGCATTGTGCTGACAAGGGCCATGGAGCATTGTGATGAGACGGTCATGGAACATTGTGATGACAAGAAATCTGGAGCATTGTGATGAAAAAGGCGATGGAGCATTGTGATGACACGGTCATGGAACATTGTGATGACAAGAAATCTGGAGCATTGTGATGACAATGGCCATGGAGCATTGTGATGACACGGCCATGGAACATTGTGATGAGAAGAATTCTGGAGCATTGTCATGACAAGGGCCATGGAGCATTGTGATGACACGGTCATGGAACATTGTGATGACAAGAATTCTTGAGCATTATGATGACAAGGGCCATGGAGCATTGTGATGACACGGTCATGGAACATTGTGATGACAAGAATTCTGGAGCATTGTGCTGATGACGGCCATGGAGCATTGTGATGACATAGTCAAGGAACATTGCGATGAAAAAGATTTCTGGAGCATTGTGATGAAAGGGCATGGAGCATTGTGATTAAAGGTGATAAGGAACATTGTGATGATATGGGCAGAGTACTCTGTGATGACAGTGGTGTTGCAGTATTGTGACGAAAAGTGTCATGGAACATTCTGCTGACAGCGATCATGGAGCTTTTTGGTAAGAGAGGCTATGGAGATTTGTGATGTCAGGCGTCATGGGGCATTGTGTTGAGAGCGGTCTTGGAGCATTGTGATGAAAAGGGTCATGGAGCACTGTGATTACAGGGCCATGGAGCATTGTGAATACAAAGGCTATGGAGCATTGAGATGACAGGTTTCATGGAGCACTGTGATGAATGTGATCTTGGATCATTGTGATGACAAGTGTCCTGGAACCTTGTGATGACACGGTTCATGGAGCATAGTGATGACAAGGACCATGGCGAATTGTGATGACATCTGTCATGGGGCATTGTGATGACAGTGGTCATCTAGAATTGCGATGAAAGGTATCATGGAGCACTGTGATGACAGGGGCCATGGAACATTGAGATGACAAAGGCCATGGAGCATTGTGATGACAAGTGTCATGGGGCATTTTGATGACATTGGCATGGAGCATTATGATGACAAGAGTTCTGGAGCATTTTGATGACAAGGGCATGGAGCATTGTGATGACAGGGCGCACGGAGCTTTGTGATGAAAAGGGCAGGGTACATTGTGATGACAGGGTTCATGGAGCATTGTGATGAAAGGGGCCACGGAGCATTGAGATGAGAGCCGTTATGAGGCATGGTGATGACAGTGGTCATGGAGCATTGTGATGAAAGAGATCATGGAGCAATATGATAAGAGGGGCCATGGAGCATTGTGATGACAGGGGTATTGGAGCATTGTGATGGAAGTAGACATGGATCATTGTGATGACATGTGTCCTGGAACACTGTGATGACACGGTTCATCGAGTATTGTGATGACAAGGGTCATAGCGAATTGTGATGACAAGTGTCATGGGGCATTGTGATGACATTGATCATCTAGGAATTGTGATGAAAGGTATCCTGGAGCACTGTGATGACTGGGGGCATGAAGCACTGTGATGAAAATTGTCCTGGATTATTGTGATGACAGCAGTCATGGAGAATTGTGATGACAGGGATTATGCAGCATTGTGTTGACAAGGGTATGGACTATTGTGATGACAATGGTCATGGAGCAATGTGATGAAATTATTCATGGAACATCGTGATGAAAAGTGCATGGGAGAATTGTGACGATAAAGGCCATGGAGTATTGTGATGACTAGTGTCATGGAGCATTTTAATGAAAGGTTTCATTGTGCACCATGATGACAAAGGGGATGGAGAATTGTGATGAAACTAGTCCTGGAGCATTGTGATAACAAAAGCCATGGAGCATTGTGATGACAGGCATCATGGAGCATTGTGAAAAAAGGGGCCATGGGGTATTGTAATGACACTAGAGAAATATGATGAAAATGGTCAGCGAGCATAGTGATTAAAGTGGTCATTGAGAATTGTGATGAAAAGCGACATAGAGCATTGTGATGACAAAGGTCATGGAGAACTGTGATGACCAGGGTCATGTAGCATTGTGATGACACGGTCATGGAACATTGTGATGACAAGAATTCTGGAGCATTGTGCTGACAAGGGCCATGGAGCATTGTGATGACACGGTCATGGAACATTGTGATGACAAGAATTCTGGAGCATTGTGCTGACAAGGGCCATGGAGCATTGTGATGACACGGTCATGGAACATTGTGATGACAAGAATTCTGGAGCATTCTGATGACAAAGGCGATGGAGCATTGTGATGACACGGTCATAGAACATTGTGATGACAAGAATTCTGGAGCATTCTGATGAAAAGCGCCATAGAGCATTGTGATGACACGTTCATGGAATATAGTAATGACAAGAATTCTGGAGCATTATGATGACAAGGGCCATGGAGCATTGTGGTGACACGGCCATGGAACATTGTGATGACAAGAATTCTGGAGCATTGTGATGACAAGGGCCATGGAGCATTGTGATGACACGGCCATGGAACATTGTGATGAGAAGAATTCTGGAGCATTGTGATTACAAGGGCCGTGGAGCATTGTGATGACACGGTCATGGAACATTGTGATGAGAAGAATTCTGGAGCATTGTGCTGACAAGGGCCATGGAGCATTGTGATGATACGGTCATGGAACATTGTGATGACAAGAATTCTGGAGCATTATGATGACAAGGGCCATGGAACATTGTGACGACACGGCCATGGAACATTGTGATGACAAGAATTCTGGAGCATTGTGATGACATTGGCCATGGAGCATTGTGATGACACGGTCATGGAACATTGTGATGAGAAGAATTCTGGAGCATTGTGCTGACAAGGGCCATGGAGCATTTTGATGATACGGTCATGGAACATTGTGATGACAAGAATTCTGGAGCATTATGATGACAAGGGCCATGGAACATTGTGATGACACGGCCATGGAACATTGTGATGACAAGAATTCTGGAGCATTGTGATGACAATGGCCATGGAGCATTGTGATGACACGGTCATGGAACATTGTGATGAGAAGAATTCTGGAGCATTGTCATGACAAGGGCCATGGAGCAATGTGATGACACGGTCATGGAACATTGTGATGACAAGAATTCTGGAGCATTATGATGAGAAGGTCCATGGAGCATTGTGATGACACGGCCATGGAACATTGTGATGACAAGAATTCTGGAGCATTGTGATGACAATGGCCATGGAGCTTTGTGATGACACGGTCATGGAACATTGTGATGAGAAGAATTCTGGAGCATTGTCATGACAAGGGCCATGGAGCATTGTGATGACACGGTCATGGAAAATTGTGATGACAAGAATTCTGGAGCATTGTGATGACAATGGCCATGGAGCTTTGTGATGACACGGTCATGGAACATTGTGATGAGAAGAATTCTGGAGCATTGTGCTGACAAGGGCCATGGAGCATTGTGATGACACGGTCATGGAACATTGTGATGACAAGAATTCTGGAGCATTCTGATGACAAGCGCCATAGAGCATTGTGATGACACGTTCATGGAATATAGTAATGACAAGAATTCGGGAGCATTATGATGACAAGGGCCATGGAGCATTGTGATGACACGGCCATGGAACATTGTGATGACAAGAATTCTGGGGCATTGTGATGACAGTGGCCATGGAGCATTTTGTTGACACGGTCATGGATCATTGTGATGAGAAGAATTCTGGAGCATTGTCATGACAAGGGCCATGGAGCATTGTGATGACACGGTCATGGAACATTGTGATGACAAGAATTCTGGAGCATTGTGCTGACAAGGGCCATGGAGCATTGTGATGACACGGTCATGGAACATTGTGATGACAAGAATTCTGGAACATTGTGATGACAAGGGCCATGGAGCATTGTGATGACACGGTCATGGAACATTGTGATGAGAAGAATTCTGGAGCATTGTGCTGACAAGGGCCAAGGAGCATTGTGATGATACGGTCATGGAACATGGTGATGACAATAATTCTGGGGCATTATGATGACAAGGGCCATGGAGAATTTGTGATGACACGTCCATGGAACATTGTGATGACAAGAATTCTGGAGCATTGTGATGACAATGGCCATGGAGCATTGTGATGACACGGTCATGGAACATTGTGATGAGAAGAATTCTGGAGCATTGTCATGACAAGGGACATGGAGCATTGTGATGACACAGTCATGGAACATTGTGGTGACAAGAATTCTGGAGCATTGTGATGACAAGGGCCATGGAGCATTGTGATGACACGGTCATGGAACATTGTGATGACAAGAATTCTGGAGCATTCTGATGACAAAGGCGATGGAGCATTGTGATGACACGGTCATGGAACATTGTGATGACAAGAATGCTGGAGCATTCTGATGACAAGCGCCATAGAGCATTGTGATGACACGTTCATGGAATATAGTAATGACAAGAATTCTGGAGCAGTATGATGACAAGGGCCATGGAGCATTGTGATGACACGGCCATGGAACATTGTGATGACACGGTCATGGAACATTGTGATGACAAGAATTCTGGAGCATTGTGCTGACTAGGGCCATGGACCATTGTGATGACATGGTCATGGAACATTGTGATGACAATAATTCTGGAGCATTGTGATGACAATGGCCATGGAGCATTGTGATGACACGGTATGGAACATTGTGATGTCAAGAATTCTGGAGCATTGAGATGATAAGGGCCATGGAGCATTGTGATGACACGGTCATGGAACATTTTGATGACAGGAATTCTGGAGCATTGTGCTGAAAAGGGCCATGGAGCATTGTGATGACACGGTCATGGAACAATGTGATGAGAAGAATTCCGGAGCATTGTGATGACAAGGTCCATGGAGCATTGTGATGACACGGCCATTGAACATTGTGATGACAAGAATTCTGGAGCATTGTGATGACAATGGCCATGGAGCATTGTGATGACACGGTCATGGAACATTGTGATGAGAAGAATTCTGGAGCATTGTCATGACAAGGGACATGGAGCATTGTGATGACACGGTCATGGAACATTGTGATGAGAAGAATTCTGGAGCATTGTGATGACAAGGGCCATGGAGAATTGTGATGACACAGTCATGGAACATTGTGATGAGAAGAATTCTGGAAGATTGTGCTGACAAGCGCCATGGAGCATTGTGATGATACGGTCATGGAACATTGTGATGACAAGAATTCTGGAGCATTCTGATGACAAGCGCCATAGAGCATTGTGATGACACGTTCATGGAATATAGTAATGAAAAGAATTCTGGAGCAGTATGATGACAAGGGCCATGGAGCATTGTGATGACACGGCCATGGAACATTGTGATGACACGGTCATGGAACATTGTGATGACAAGAATTCTGGAGCATTGTGCTGACAAGGGCCATGGAGCATTGTGATGACACGGCCATGGAACATTGTGATGACAAGAATTCTGGAGCATTGTGATGACAATGGACATGGAGCATTGTGATGACACGGTATGGAACATTGTGATGACAAGAATTCTGGAGCATTGTGATGACAAGGGCCATGGAGCATTGTGATGACACGGTCATGGAACATTGTGATGACAGGAATTCTGGAGCATTGTGCTGAAAAGGGCCATGGAGCATTGTGATGACACGGTCATGGAACATTGTGATGAGAAGAATTCTGGAGCATTATGATGACAAGTGCCATGGAGCATTGTGATGACACACTCATGGAACATTGTCATGAGAAGAATTCTGGAGCATTGTGCTGACAAGGGCCATGGAGCATTGTGATGAGACGGTCATGGAACATTGTGATGACAAGAAATCTGGAGCATTGTGATGAAAAAGGCGATGGAGCATTGTGATGACACGGTCATGGAACATTGTGATGACAAGAAATCTGGAGCATTGTGATGACAATGGCCATGGAGCATTGTGAT
Organism: Balaenoptera acutorostrata; assembly: GCF_949987535.1. NCBI lineage: Eukaryota > Metazoa > Chordata > Mammalia > Artiodactyla > Balaenopteridae > Balaenoptera > Balaenoptera acutorostrata. The sequence goes on along the minus strand of NW_026646025.1, from coordinate 1,225,944 downwards.
GACACGGCCATGGAACATTGTGATGAGAAGAATTCTGGAGCATTGTCATGACAAGGGCCATGGAGCATTGTGATGACACGGTCATGGAACATTGTGATGACAAGAATTCTTGAGCATTATGATGACAAGGGCCATGGAGCATTGTGATGACACGGTCATGGAACATTGTGATGACAAGAATTCTGGAGCATTGTGATGACAATGGCCATGGAGCATTGTGATGACACAGTCATGGAACATTGTGATGAGAAGAATTCTGGAGCACTGTCATGACAAGGGCCATGGAGAATTGTGATGACACGGTCATGGAACATTGTGATGACAAGAATTCTGGAGCATTGTGATGACAAGGGCCATGGAGCATTGTGATGACACAGTCATGGAACATTTTGATGAGAAGAATTCTGGAGCATTGTGCTGACAAGCGCCATGGGGCATTGTGATGATACGGTCATGGAACATTGTGATGACAAGAATTCTGGAGCATTGTGATGACAATGGCCATGGAGCATTGTGATGACATGGTTATGGATCATTGTAATGAGAAGAATTCTGGAGCATTGTCATGACAAGGGCCATGGAGCATTGTGATGACACGGTCATGGAACATTGTGATGACAAGAATTCTGGAGTATTGTGATGACAAGGGCCGTGGAGCATTTTGATGACACGGTCATGGAACATTGTGATGAGAAGAATTCTGGAGCATTGTGATGACAAGGGCCATGGAGAATTGTGATGACACAGTCATGGAACATTGTGATGAGAAGAATTCTGGAAGATTGTGCTGACAAGCGCCATGGAGCATTGTGATGATACGGTCATGGAACATTGTGATGACAAGAATTCTGGAGCATTCTGATGACAAGCGCCATAGAGCATTGTGATGACACGTTCATGGAATATAGTAATGAAAAGAATTCTGGAGCAGTATGATGACAAGGGCCATGGAGCATTGTGATGACACGGCCATGGAACATTGTGATGACACGGTCATGGAACATTGTGATGACAAGAATTCTGGAGCATTGTGCTGACAAGGGCCATGGAGCATTGTGATGACACGGCCATGGAACATTGTGATGACAAGAATTCTGGAGCATTGTGATGACAATGGACATGGAGCATTGTGATGACACGGTATGGAACATTGTGATGACAAGAATTCTGGAGCATTGTGATGACAAGGGCCATGGAGCATTGTGATGACACGGTCATGGAACATTGTGATGACAGGAATTCTGGAGCATTGTGCTGAAAAGGGCCATGGAGCATTGTGATGACACGGTCATGGAACATTGTGATGAGAAGAATTCTGGAGCATTATGATGACAAGTGCCATGGAGCATTGTGATGACACACTCATGGAACATTGTCATGAGAAGAATTCTGGAGCATTGTGCTGACAAGGGCCATGGAGCATTGTGATGAGACGGTCATGGAACATTGTGATGACAAGAAATCTGGAGCATTGTGATGAAAAAGGCGATGGAGCATTGTGATGACACGGTCATGGAACATTGTGATGACAAGAAATCTGGAGCATTGTGATGACAATGGCCATGGAGCATTGTGATGACACGGCCATGGAACATTGTGATGAGAAGAATTCTGGAGCATTGTCATGACAAGGGCCATGGAGCATTGTGATGACACGGTCATGGAACATTGTGATGACAAGAATTCTTGAGCATTATGATGACAAGGGCCATGGAGCATTGTGATGACACGGTCATGGAACATTGTGATGACAAGAATTCTGGAGCATTGTGATGACAATGGCCATGGAGCATTGTGATGACACAGTCATGGAACATTGTGATGAGAAGAATTCTGGAGCACTGTCATGACAAGGGCCATGGAGAATTGTGATGACACGGTCATGGAACATTGTGATGACAAGAATTCTGGAGCATTGTGATGACAAGGGCCATGGAGCATTGTGATGACACAGTCATGGAACATTTTGATGAGAAGAATTCTGGAGCATTGTGCTGACAAGCGCCATGGGGCATTGTGATGATACGGTCATGGAACATTGTGATGACAAGAATTCTGGAGCATTGTGATGACAATGGCCATGGAGCATTGTGATGACATGGTTATGGATCATTGTAATGAGAAGAATTCTGGAGCATTGTCATGACAAGGGCCATGGAGCATTGTGATGACACGGCCGTTGAACATTGTCATGAGAAGAATTCTGGAGCATTGTGCTGACAAGGGCCATGGAGCATTGTGATGAGACGGTCATGGAACATTGTGATGACAAGAAATCTGGAGCATTGTGATGACAAAGGCGATGGAGCATTGTGATGAAACGGTCATGGAACATTGTGATGACAAGAAATCTGGAGCATTGTGATGACAATGGCCATGGAGCATTGTGATGACACGGCCATGGAACATTGTGATGACAAGAATTCTGGAGCATTGTGCTGACAAGGGCCATGGAGCATTGTGATGACACGGTCATGGAACATTGTGATCACAGGAATTCTGGAGCATTCTGATGACAAAGTCGATGGAGCATTGTGATGACACGGTCATGGATCATTTTGATGAGAAGAATTCTGGAGCATTGTCATGACAAGGGCCATGGAGCATTGTGATGACACGGCCATGGAACATTGTGATGACAAGAATTCTGGAGCATTCTGATGACAAAGGCGATGGAGCATTGTGATGACACGATCATGGAACCTTGTGATGACAAGAATTCTGGAGCATTCTAATGACAAGCGCCATAGAGCATTGTGATGACACGTTCATGGAATATAGTAATGACAAGAATTCTGGAGCATTATGATGACAAGGGCCATGGAGCATTGTGATGACACGGCCGTAGAACATTGTGATGACAAGAATTCTGGAGAATTGTGATGACAAGGTTCATGGAGAATTGTGATGACACGGCCATGGAACATTGTGATGACAAGAATTCTGGAGCATTGTGCTGACAAGGGCCATGGAGCATTGTGATGACACGGCCATGGAACATTGTGATGACAAGAATTCTGGAGCATTCTGATGACAAAGGCGATGGAGCATTGTGATGACACGGTCATGGATCATTGTGATGAGAAGAATTCTGGAGCATTGTCATGACAAGGGCCATGGAGCATTGTGATGACACGGCCATGGAACATTGTGATGACAAGAATTCTGGAGCATTGTGATGACAACCTTCATGGAGAATTGTGATGACACGGCCATGGAACATTGTGATGACAAGAATTCTGGAGCATTCTGATGACAAAGGCGATGGAGCATTGTGATGACACGATCATGGAACATTGTGATGACAAGAATTGTGGAGCATTCTAATGACAAGCGCCATAGAGCATTGTGATGACACGTTCATGGAATATAGTAATGACAAGAATTCTGGAGCATTATGATGACAAGGGCCATGGAGCATTGTGATGACACGGCCATGGAACATTTTCATGACACGGTCATGGAATATTGTGATGACAAGTATTCTGGAGCATTGTGATGACAAGGGCCATGGAGCATTGTGATGACACGGCCATGGAACACTGTGATGACAAGTATTCTGTAGCATTGTGATGACAATGGCCATGGAGCATTGTGATGACACGGTATGGAACATTGTAATGACAAGAATTCTGGAGCATTGTGATGACAAGTGCCATGGAGCATTGTGATGACACGGTCATGGAACATTGTGATGACAGGAATTCTGGAGCATTGTGCTGAAAAGGGCCATGGAGCATTGTGATGACACGGTCATGGAACAATGTGATGAGAAGAATTCCAGAGCATTGTGATGACAAGGGCCATGGAGCATTGTGATGACACGGTCATGGAACATTGTGATGACAAGAATTCTGGAGCATTGTGCTGATGACGGCCATGGAGCATTGTGATGACATAGTCAAGGAACATTGCGATGAAAAAGATTTCTGGAGCATTGTGATGAAAGGGCATGGAGCATTGTGATTAAAGGTGACAAGGAATATTGTGATGATATAGGCAGAGTACTCTGTGATGACAGTGGTCTTGCAGTATTGTGACGAAAAGTGTCATGGAACATTCTGCTGACAGCGATCATGGAGCTTTTTGGTAAGAGAGGCTATGGAGATTTGTGATGTCAGGCGTCATGGGGCATTGTGTTGAGAGCGGTCTTGGAGCATTGTGATGAAAAGGGTCATGGAGCACTGTGATTACAGGGGCCATGGAGCATTGTGAATACAAAGGCTATGGAGCATTGAGATGACAGGTTTCATGGAGCACTGTGATGAATGTGATCTTGGATCATTGTGATGACAAGTGTCCTGGAACCTTGTGATGACACGGTTCATGGAGCATAGTGATGACAAGGACCATGGCGAATTGTGATGACATCTGTCATGGGGCATTGTGATGACAGTGGTCATCTAGAATTGCGATGAAAGGTATCATGGAGCACTGTGATGACAGGGGCCATGGAACATTGAGATGACAAAGGCCATGGAGCATTGTGATGACAAGTGTCATGGGGCATTTTGATGATATTGGCATGGAGCATTATGATGACAAGAGTTCTGGAGCATTTTTATGACAAGGGCATGGAGCATTGTGATGACAGGCATCATGGAGCATTGTGAAAAAAGGGGCCATGGGGTATTGTAATGACACTAGAGAAATATGATGAAAATGGTCAGCGAGTATAGTGATTAAAGTGGTCATTGAGAATTGTGATGAAAAGCGACATAGAACATTGTGATGACAAAGGTCATGGAGAACTGTGATGACCAGGGTCATGTAGCATTGTGATGACACGGTCATGGAACATTGTGATGACAAGAATTCTGGAGCATTGTGCTGACAAGGGCCATGGAGCATTGTGATGACACGGTCATGGAACATTGTGATGACAAGAATTCTGGAGCATTCTGATGACAAAGGCGATGGAGCATTGTGATGACACGGTCATGGAACATTGTGATGACAAGAATTCTAGAGCATTCTGATGAAAAGCGCCATAGAGCATTGTGATGACACGTTCATGGAATATAGTAATGACAAGAATTCTGGAGCATTATGATGACAAGGGCCATGGAGCATTGTGGTGACACGGCCATGGAACATTGTGATGACAAGAATTCTGGAGCATTGTGATGACAAGGGCCATGGAGCATTGTGATGACACGGTCATGGAACAATGTGATGAGAAGAATTCTGGAGCATTGTCATGACAAGGGCCATGGAGCATTGTGATGACACGGTCATGGAACATTGTGATAAGAAGAATTCTGGAGCATTATGATGACAAGGGCCATGGAGCATTGTGATGACACGGCCATGGAACATTGTGATGAGAAGAATTCTGGAGCACTGTGATGACAATGGCCATGGAGCATTGTGATGACACGGTCATGGAACATTGTGATGAGAAGAATTCTGGAGCATTGTCATGACAAGGGCCATGGAGCATTTTGATGACACGGTCATGGAACATTGTAATGACAAGAATTCTGGAGCATTGTGATGACATGGGCCGTGGAGCATTGTGATGACACGGTCATGGAACATTGTGATGAGAAGAATTCTGGAGCATTGTGCTGACAAGGGCCATGGAGCATTGTGATGATACGGTCATGGAACATTGTGATGATAAGAATTCTGGAGCATTATGATGACAAGGGCCATGGAACATTGTGACGACACGTCCATGGAACATAGTGATGACAAGAATTCTGGAGCATTGTGATGACATTGGCCATGGAGCATTGTGATGACACGGTCATGGAACATTGTGATGAGAAGAATTCTGGAGCATTGTGCTGACAAGAGCCATGGAGCATTGTGATGATACGGTCATGGAACATTGTGATGACAAGAATTCTGGAGCATTATGATGACAAGTGCCATGGAACATTGTGATGACACGGCCATGGAACATTGTGATGACAAGAATTCTGGAGCATTGTAATGACAATGGCCATGGAGCATTGTGATGACACGGTCATGGAACATTGTGATGAGAAGAATTCTGGAGCATTGTCATGACAAGGGCCATGGAGCAATGTGATGACACGGTCATGGAACATTGTGATGACAAGAATTCTGGAGCATTATGATGACAAGGTCCATGGAGCATTGTGATGACACGGCCATGGAACATTGTGATGACAAGAATTCTGGAGCATTGTGATGACAATGGCCATGGAGCATTGTGATGACACGGTCATGGAACATTGTGATGAGAAGAATTCTGGAGCATTGTCATGACAAGGGCCATGGAGCATTGTGATGACACGGCCATGGAACATTGTGATGACAAGAATTCTGGAGCATTCTGATGACAAGCGCCATAGAGCATTGTGATGACACGTTCATGGAATATAGTAATGACAAGAATTCTGGAGCATTATGATGACAAGGGCCATGGAGCATTGTGATGACACGGCCATGGAACATTGTGATGACAAGAATTCTGGGGCATTGTGATGACAGTGGCCATGGAGCATTTTGTTGACACGGTCATGGATCATTGTGATGAGAAGAATTCTGGAGTATTGTCATGACAAGGGCCATGGAGCATTGTGATGACACGGTCATGGAACATTGTGATGACAAGAATTCTGGAGCATTGTGCTGACAAGGGCCATGGAGCATTGTGATGACACGGTCATGGAACATTGTGATGACAAGAATTCTGGAGCATTGTGATGACAAGGGATATGGAGCATTGTGATGACACGGTCATGGAACATTGTGATGAGAAGAATTCTGGAGCATTGTGCTGACAAGGTCCATGGAGCATTGTGATGATACGGTCATGGAACATGGTGATGACAATAATTCTGGGGCATTATGATGACAAGGGCCATGGAGCATTGTGATGACACGGCCATGGAACATTGTGATGACAAGAATTCTGGAGCATTGTGATGACAATGGCCATGGAGCATTGTGATGACACGGCCATGGAACATTGTGATGACAAGAATTCTGGAGCATTCTGATGACAAAGGCGATGGAGCATTGTGATGACACGGTCATGGAACATTGTGATGACAAGAATGCTGGAGCATTCTGATGACAAGCGCCATAGAGCATTGTGATGACACGTTCATGGAATATAGTAATGACAAGAATTCTGGAGCAGTATGATGACAAGGGCCATGGAGCATTGTGATGACACGGCCATGGAACATTGTGATGACACGGTCATGGAACATTGTGATAACAAGAATTCTGGAGCATTGTGCTGACTAGGGCCATGGACCATTGTGATGACATGGTCATGGAACATTGTGATGACAATAATTCTGGAGCATTGTGATGACAATGGCCATGGAGCTTTGTGATGACACGGTATGGAACATTGTGATGTCAAGAATTCTGGAGCATTGAGATGATAAGGGCCATGGAGCATTGTGATGACACGGTCATGGAACATTTTGATGACAGGAATTCTGGAGCATTGTGCAGAAAAGGGCCATGGAGCATTGTGATGACACGGTCATGGAACAATGTGATGAGAAGAATTCCGGAGCATTGTGATGACAAGGTCCATGGAGCATTGTGATGACACGGCCATGGAACATTGTGATGACAAGAATTCTGGAGCATTGTGATGACAATGGCCATGGAGCATTGTGATGACACGGTCATGGAACATTGTGATGAGAAGAATTCTGGAGCATTGTCATGACAAGGGACATGGAGCATTGTGATGACACGGTCATGGAACATTGTGATGACAAGAATTCTGGAGCATTGTGATGACAAGGGCCATGGAGAATTGTGATGACACAGTCATGGAACATTGTGATGAGAAGAATTCTGGAAGATTGTGCTGACAAGCGCCATGGAGCATTGTGATGATACGGTCATGGAACATTGTGATGACAAGAATTCTGGAGCATTCTGATGACAAGCGCCATAGAGCATTGTGATGACACGTTCATGGAATATAGTAATGAAAAGAATTCTGGAGCAGTATGATGACAAGGGCCATGGAGCATTGTGATGACACGGCCATGGAACATTGTGATGACACGGTCATGGAACATTGTGATGACAAGAATTCTGGAGCATTGTGCTGACAAGGGCCATGGAGCATTGTGATGACACGGCCATGGAACATTGTGATGACAAGAATTCTGGGGCATTGTGATGACAGTGGCCATGGAGCATTTTGTTGACACGGTCATGGATCATTGTGATGAGAAGAATTCTGGAGTATTGTCATGACAAGGGCCATGGAGCATTGTGATGACACGGTCATGGAACATTGTGATGACAAGAATTCTGGAGCATTGTGCTGACAAGGGCCATGGAGCATTGTGATGACACGGTCATGGAACATTGTGATGACAAGAATTCTGGAGCATTGTGATGACAAGGGATATGGAGCATTGTGATGACACGGTCATGGAACATTGTGATGAGAAGAATTCTGGAGCATTGTGCTGACAAGGTCCATGGAGCATTGTGATGATACGGTCATGGAACATGGTGATGACAATAATTCTGGGGCATTATGATGACAAGGGCCATGGAGCATTGTGATGACACGGCCATGGAACATTGTGATGACAAGAATTCTGGAGCATTGTGATGACAATGGCCATGGAGCATTGTGATGACACGGCCATGGAACATTGTGATGACAAGAATTCTGGAGCATTCTGATGACAAAGGCGATGGAGCATTGTGATGACACGGTCATGGAACATTGTGATGACAAGAATGCTGGAGCATTCTGATGACAAGCGCCATAGAGCATTGTGATGACACGTTCATGGAATATAGTAATGACAAGAATTCTGGAGCAGTATGATGAAAAGGGCCATGGAGCATTGTGATGACACGGCCATGGAACATTGTGATGACACGGTCATGGAACATTGTGATAACAAGAATTCTGGAGCATTGTGCTGACTAGGGCCATGGACCATTGTGATGACATGGTCATGGAACATTGTGATGACAATAATTCTGGAGCATTGTGATGACAATGGCCATGGAGCTTTGTGATGACACGGTATGGAACATTGTGATGTCAAGAATTCTGGAGCATTGAGATGATAAGGGCCATGGAGCATTGTGATGACACGGTCATGGAACATTTTGATGACAGGAATTCTGGAGCATTGTGCAGAAAAGGGCCATGGAGCATTGTGATGACACGGTCATGGAACAATGTGATGAGAAGAATTCCGGAGCATTGTGATGACAAGGTCCATGGAGCATTGTGATGACACGGCCATGGAACATTGTGATGACAAGAATTCTGGAGCATTGTGATGACAATGGCCATGGAGCATTGTGATGACACGGTCATGGAACATTGTGATGAGAAGAATTCTGGAGCATTGTCATGACAAGGGACATGGAGCATTGTGATGACACGGTCATGGAACATTGTGATGACAAGAATTCTGGAGCATTGTGATGACAAGGGCCATGGAGAATTGTGATGACACAGTCATGGAACATTGTGATGAGAAGAATTCTGGAAGATTGTGCTAACAAGCGCCATGGAGCATTGTGATGATACGGTCATGGAACATTGTGATGACAAGAATTCTGGAGCATTCTGATGACAAGCGCCATAGAGCATTGTGATGACACGTTCATGGAATATAGTAATGAAAAGAATTCTGGAGCAGTATGATGACAAGGGCCATGGAGCATTGTGATGACACGGCCATGGAACATTGTGATGACACGGTCATGGAACATTGTGATGACAAGAATTCTGGAGCATTGTGCTGACAAGGGCCATGGAGCATTGTGATGACACGGCCATGGAACATTGTGATGACAAGAATTCTGGAGCATTGTGATGACAATGGCCATGGAGCATTGTGATGACACGGTATGGAACATTGTGATGACAAGAATTCTGGAGCATTGTGATGACAAGGGCCATGGAGCATTGTGATGACACGGTCATGGAACATTGTGATGACAGGAATTCTGGAGCATTGTGCTGAAAAGGGCCATGGAGCATTGTGATGACACGGTCATGGAACATTGTGATGAGAAGAATTCTGGAGCATTATGATGACAAGTGCCATGGAGCATTGTGATGACACACTCATGGAACATTGTCATGAGAAGAATTCTGGAGCATTGTGCTGACAAGGGCCATGGAGCATTGTGATGAGACGGTCATGGAACATTGTGATGACAAAAAATCTGGAGCATTGTGATGAAAAAGGCGATGGAGCATTGTGATGACACGGTCATGGAACATTGTGATGACAAGAAATCTGGAGCATTGTGATGACAATGGCCATGGAGCATTGTGATGACACGGCCATGGAACATTGTGATGAGAAGAATTCTGGAGCATTGTCATGACAAGGGCCATGGAGCATTGTGATGACACGGTCATGGAACATTGTGATGACAAGAATTCTTGAGCATTATGATGACAAGGGCCATGGAGCATTGTGATGACACGGTCATGGAACATTGTGATGACAAGAATTCTGGAGCATTGTGATGACAATGGCCATGGAGCATTGTGATGACACAGTCATGGAACATTGTGATGAGAAGAATTCTGGAGCACTGTCATGACAAGGGCCATGGAGAATTGTGATGACACGGTCATGGAACATTGTGATGACAAGAATTCTGGAGCATTGTGATGACAAGGGCCATGGAGCATTGTGATGACACAGTCATGGAACATTTTGATGAGAAGAATTCTGGAGCATTGTGCTGACAAGCGCCATGGAGCATTGTGATGATACGGTCATGGAACATTGTGATGACAAGAATTCTGGAGCATTGTGATGACAATGGCCATGGAGCATTGTGATGACATGGTTATGGATCATTGTAATGAGAAGAATTCTGGAGCATTGTCATGACAAGGGCCATGGAGCATTGTGATGACACGGCCGTTGAACATTGTCATGAGAAGAATTCTGGAGCATTGTGCTGACAAGGGCCATGGAGCATTGTGATGAGACGGTCATGGAACATTGTGATGACAAGAAATCTGGAGCATTGTGATGACAAAGGCGATGGAGCATTGTGATGAAACGGTCATGGAACATTGTGATGACAAGAAATCTGGAGCATTGTGATGACAATGGCCATGGAGCATTGTGATGACACGGCCATGGAACATTGTGATGAGAAGAATTCTGGAGCATTGTCATGAAAAGGGCCATGGAGCATTGTGATGACACAGTCATGGAACATTGTGATGACAAGAATTCTTGAGCATTATGATGACAAGGGCCATGGAGCATTGTGATGACACGGTCATGGAACATTGTGATGACAAGAATTCTGGAGCATTGTGATGACAATGACCATGGAGCATTGTGATGACACGGCCATGGAACATTGTGATGACAAGAATTCTGGAGCATTCTGATGACAAAGGCGATGGAGCATTGTGATGACACGGTCATGGAACATTGTGATGACAAGAATGCTGGAGCATTCTGATGACAAGCGCCATAGAGCATTGTGATGACACGTTCATGGAATATAGTAATGACAAGAATTCTGGAGCAGTATGATGACAAGGGCCATGGAGCATTGTGATGACACGGCCATGGAACATTGTGATGACACGGTCATGGAACATTGTGATAACAAGAATTCTGGAGCATTGTGCTGACTAGGGCCATGGACCATTGTGATGACATGGTCATGGAACATTGTGATGACAATAATTCTGGAGCATTGTGATGACAATGGCCATGGAGCATTGTGATGACACGGTATGGAACATTGTGATGTCAAGAATTCTGGAGCATTGAGATGATAAGGGCCATGGAGCATTGTGATGACACGGTCATGGAACATTTTGATGACAGGAATTCTGGAGCATTGTGCTGAAAAGGGCCATGGAGCATTGTGATGACACGGTCATGGAACAATGTGATGAGAAGAATTCCGGAGCATTGTGATGACAAGGTCCATGGAGCATTGTGATGACACGGCCATGGAACATTGTGATGACAAGAATTCTGGAGCATTGTGATGACAATGGCCATGGAGCATTGTGATGACACGGTCATGGAACATTGTGATGAGAAGAATTCTGGAGCATTGTCATGACAAGGGACATGGAGCATTGTGATGACACGGTCATGGAACATTGTGATGACAAGAATTCTGGAGCATTGTGATGACAAGGGCCATGGAGAATTGTGATGACACAGTCATGGAACATTGTGATGAGAAGAATTCTGGAAGATTGTGCTGACAAGCGCCATGGAGCATTGTGATGATACGGTCATGGAACATTGTGATGACAAGAATTCTGGAGCATTCTGATGACAAGCGCCATAGAGCATTGTGATGACACGTTCATGGAATATAGTAATGAAAAGAATTCTGGAGCAGTATGATGACAAGGGCCATGGAGCATTGTGATGACACGGCCATGGAACATTGTGATGACACGGTCATGGAACATTGTGATGACAAGAATTCTGGAGCATTGTGCTGACAAGGGCCATGGAGCATTGTGATGACACGGCCATGGAACATTGTGATGACAAGAATTCTGGAGCATTGTGATGACAATGGCCATGGAGCATTGTGATGACACGGTATGGAACATTGTGATGACAAGAATTCTGGAGCATTGTGATGACAAGGGCCATGGAGCATTGTGATGACACGGTCATGGAACATTGTGATGACAGGAATTCTGGAGCATTGTGCTGAAAAGGGCCATGGAGCATTGTGATGACACGGTCATGGAACATTGTGATGAGAAGAATTCTGGAGCATTATGATGACAAGTGCCATGGAGCATTGTGATGACACACTCATGGAACATTGTCATGAGAAGAATTCTGGAGCATTGTGCTGACAAGGGCCATGGAGCATTGTGATGAGACGGTCATGGAACATTGTGATGACAAGAAATCTGGAGCATTGTGATGAAAAAGGCGATGGAGCATTGTGATGACACGGTCATGGAACATTGTGATGACAAGAAATCTGGAGCATTGTGATGACAATGGCCATGGAGCATTGTGATGACACGGCCATGGAACATTGTGATGAGAAGAATTCTGGAGCATTGTCATGACAAGGGCCATGGAGCATTGTGATGACACGGTCATGGAACATTGTGATGACAAGAATTCTTGAGCATTATGATGACAAGGGCCATGGAGCATTGTGATGACACGGTCATGGAACATTGTGATGACAAGAATTCTGGAGCATTGTGATGACAATGGCCATGGAGCATTGTGATGACACAGTCATGGAACATTGTGATGAGAAGAATTCTGGAGCACTGTCATGACAAGGGCCATGGAGAATTGTGATGACACGGTCATGGAACATTGTGATGACAAGAATTCTGGAGCATTGTGATGACAAGGGCCATGGAGCATTGTGATGACACAGTCATGGAACATTTTGATGAGAAGAATTCTGGAGCATTGTGCTGACAAGCGCCATGGAGCATTGTGATGATACGGTCATGGAACATTGTGATGACAAGAATTCTGGAGCATTGTGATGACAATGGCCATGGAGCATTGTGATGACATGGTTATGGATCATTGTAATGAGAAGAATTCTGGAGCATTGTCATGACAAGGGCCATGGAGCATTGTGATGACACGGCCGTTGAACATTGTCATGAGAAGAATTCTGGAGCATTGTGCTGACAAGGGCCATGGAGCATTGTGATGAGACGGTCATGGAACATTGTGATGACAAGAAATCTGGAGCATTGTGATGACAAAGGCGATGGAGCATTGTGATGAAACGGTCATGGAACATTGTGATGACAAGAAATCTGGAGCATTGTGATGACAATGGCCATGGAGCATTGTGATGACACGGCCATGGAACATTGTGATGAGAAGAATTCTGGAGCATTGTCATGAAAAGGGCCATGGAGCATTGTGATGACACAGTCATGGAACATTGTGATGACAAGAATTCTTGAGCATTATGATGACAAGGGCCATGGAGCATTGTGATGACACGGTCATGGAACATTGTGATGACAAGAATTCTGGAGCATTGTGATGACAATGACCATGGAGCATTGTGATGACACGGTCATGGATCATTGTAATGAGAAGAATTCTGGAGCATTGTCATGACAAGGGCCATGGAGCATTGTGATGACACGGCCGTTGAACATTGTGATGACAAGAATTCTGGAGAATTGTGATGACAAGGTTCATGGAGAATTGTGATGACACGGCCATGGAACATTTTGATGACAAGAATTCTGGAGCATTGTGCTGACAAGGGCCATGGAGCATTGTGATGACACGGCCATGGAACATTGTGATGAAAAGAATTCTGGAGCATTCTGATGACAAGGTTCATGGAGAATTGTGATGACACGGCCATGGAACATTGTGATGACAAGAATTCTGGAGCATTGTGCTGACAAGGGCCATGGAGCATTGTGATGACACGGTCATGGAACATTGTGATCACAGGAATTCTGGAGCATTCTGATGACAAAGTCGATGGAGCATTGTGATGACACGGTCATGGATCATTTTGATGAGAAGAATTCTGGAGCATTGTCATGACAAGGGCCATGGAGCATTGTGATGACACGGCCATGGAATATTGTGATGACAAGAATTCTGGAGCATTCTGATGACAAAGGCGATGGAGCATTGTGATGACACGATCATGGAACCTTGTGATGACAAGAATTCTGGAGCATTCTAATGACAAGCGCCATAGAGCATTGTGATGACACGTTCATGGAATATAGTAATGACAAGAATTCTGGAGCATTATGATGACAAGGGCCATGGAGCATTGTGATGACACGGCCGTTGAACATTGTGATGACAAGAATTCTGGAGAATTGTGATGACAAGGTTCATGGAGAATTGTGATGACACGGCCATGGAACATTGTGATGACAAGAATTCTGGAGCATTGTGCTGACAAGGGCCATGGAGCATTGTGATGACACGGCCATGGAACATTGTGATGACAAGAATTCTGGAGCATTCTGATGACAAAGGCGATGGAGCATTGTGATGACACGGTCATGGATCATTGTGATGAGAAGAATTCTGGAGCATTGTCATGACAAGGGCCATGGAGCATTGTGATGACACGGCCATGGAACATTGTGATGACAAGAATTCTGGAGCATTGTGATGACAACCTTCATGGAGAATTGTGATGACACGGCCATGGAACATTGTGATGACAAGAATTCTGGAGCATTCTGATGACAAAGGCGATGGAGCATTGTGATGACACGATCATGGAACATTGTGATGACAAGAATTGTGGAGCATTCTAATGACAAGCGCCATAGAGCATTGTGATGACACGTCCATGGAATATAGTAATGACAAGAATTCTGGAGCATTATGATGACAAGGGCCATGGAGCATTGTGATGACACGGCCATGGAACATTTTGATGACACGGTCATGGAATATTGTGATGACAAGTATTCTGGAGCATTGTGATGACAAGGGCCATGGAGCATTGTGATGACACGGCCATGGAACACTGTGATGACAAGTATTCTGTAGCATTGTGATGACAATGGCCATGGAGCATTGTGATGACACGGTATGGAACATTGTGATGACAAGAATTCTGGAGCATTGTGATGACAAGTGCCATGGAGCATTGTGATGACACGGTCATGGAACATTGTGATGACAGGAATTCTGGAGCATTGTGCTGAAAAGGGCCATGGAGCATTGTGATGACACGGTCATGGAACAATGTGATGAGAAGAATTCCAGAGCATTGTGATGACAAGGGCCATGGAGCATTGTGATGACACGGTCATGGAACATTGTGATGACAAGAATTCTGGAGCATTGTGCTGATGACGGCCATGGAGCATTGTGATGACATAGTCAAGGAACATTGCGATGAAAAAGATTTCTGGAGCATTGTGATGAAAGGGCATGGAGCATTGTGATTAAAGGTGACAAGGAATATTGTGATGATATAGGCAGAGTACTCTGTGATGACAGTGGTCTTGCAGTATTGTGACGAAAAGTGTCATGGAACATTCTGCTGACAGCGATCATGGAGCTTTTTGGTAAGAGAGGCTATGGAGATTTGTGATGTCAGGCGTCATGGGGCATTGTGTTGAGAGCGGTCTTGGAGCATTGTGATGAAAAGGGTCATGGAGCACTGTGATTACAGGGGCCATGGAGCATTGTGAATACAAAGGCTATGGAGCATTGAGATGACAGGTTTCATGGAGCACTGTGATGAATGTGATCTTGGATCATTGTGATGACAAGTGTCCTGGAACCTTGTGATGACACGGTTCATGGAGCATAGTGATGACAAGGACCATGGCGAATTGTGATGACATCTGTCATGGGGCATTGTGATGACAGTGGTCATCTAGAATTGCGATGAAAGGTATCATGGAGCACTGTGATGACAGGGGCCATGGAACATTGAGATGACAAAGGCCATGGAGCATTGTGATGACAAGTGTCATGGGGCATTTTGATGATATTGGCATGGAGCATTATGATGACAAGAGTTCTGGAGCATTTTGATGACAAGGGCATGGAGCATTGTGATGACAGGCATCATGGAGCATTGTGAAAAAAGGGGCCATGGGGTATTGTAATGACACTAGAGAAATATGATGAAAATGGTCAGCGAGTATAGTGATTAAAGTGGTCATTGAGAATTGTGATGAAAAGCGACATAGAGCATTGTGATGACAAAGGTCATGGAGAACTGTGATGACCAGGGTCATGTAGCATTGTGATGACACGGTCATGGAACATTGTGATGACAAGAATTCTGGAGCATTGTGCTGACAAGGGCCATGGAGCATTGTGATGACACGGTCATGGAACATTGTGATGACAAGAATTCTGGAGCATTCTGATGACAAAGGCGATGGAGCATTGTGATGACACGGTCATGGAACATTGTGATGACAAGAATTCTAGAGCATTCTGATGAAAAGCGCCATAGAGCATTGTGATGACACGTTCATGGAATATAGTAATGACAAGAATTCTGGAGCATTATGATGACAAGGGCCATGGAGCATTGTGGTGACACGGCCATGGAACATTGTGATGACAAGAATTCTGGAGCATTGTGATGACAAGGGCCATGGAGCATTGTGATGACACGGTCATGGAACAATGTGATGAGAAGAATTCTGGAGCATTGTCATGACAAGGGCCATGGAGCATTGTGATGACACGGTCATGGAACATTGTGATAAGAAGAATTCTGGAGCATTATGATGACAAGGGCCATGGAGCATTGTGATGACACGGCCATGGAACATTGTGATGAGAAGAATTCTGGAGCACTGTGATGACAATGGCCATGGAGCATTGTGATGACACGGTCATGGAACATTGTGATGAGAAGAATTCTGGAGCATTGTCATGACAAGGGCCATGGAGCATTTTGATGACACGGTCATGGAACATTGTAATGACAAGAATTCTGGAGCATTGTGATGACAAGGGCCGTGGAGCATTGTGATGACACGGTCATGGAACATTGTGATGAGAAGAATTCTGGAGCATTGTGCTGACAAGGGCCATGGAGCATTGTGATGATACGGTCATGGAACATTGTGATGATAAGAATTCTGGAGCATTATGATGACAAGGGCCATGGAAAATTGTGACGACACGTCCATGGAACATAGTGATGACAAGAATTCTGGAGCATTGTGATGACATTGGCCATGGAGCATTGTGATGACACGGTCATGGAACATTGTGATGAGAAGAATTCTGGAGCATTGTGCTGACAAGAGCCATGGAGCATTGTGATGATACGGTCATGGAACATTGTGATGACAAGAATTCTGGAGCATTATGATGACAAGTGCCATGGAACATTGTGATGACACGGCCATGGAACATTGTGATGACAAGAATTCTGGAGCATTGTGATGACAATGGCCATGGAGCATTGTGATGACACGGTCATGGAACATTGTGATGAGAAGAATTCTGGAGCATTGTCATGACAAGGGCCATGGAGCAATGTGATGACACGGTCATGGAACATTGTGATGACAAGAATTCTGGAGCATTATGATGACAAGGTCCATGGAGCATTGTGATGACACGGCCATGGAACATTGTGATGACAAGAATTCTGGAGCATTGTGATGACAATGGCCATGGAGCATTGTGATGACACGGTCATGGAACATTGTGATGAGAAGAATTCTGGAGCATTGTCATGACAAGGGCCATGGAGCATTGTGATGACACGGCCATGGAACATTGTGATGACAAGAATTCTGGAGCATTCTGATGACAAGCGCCATAGAGCATTGTGATGACACGTTCATGGAATATAGTAATGACAAGAATTCTGGAGCATTATGATGACAAGGGCCATGGAGCATTGTGATGACACGGCCATGGAACATTGTGATGACAAGAATTCTGGGGCATTGTGATGACAGTGGCCATGGAGCATTTTGTTGACACGGTCATGGATCATTGTGATGAGAAGAATTCTGGAGTATTGTCATGACAAGGGCCATGGAGCATTGTGATGACACGGTCATGGAACATTGTGATGACAAGAATTCTGGAGCATTGTGATGACAAGGGCCATGGAGCATTGTGATGACACGGTCATGGAACATTGTGATGAGAAGAATTCTGGAGCATTGTGCTGACAAGGGCCATGGAGCATTGTGATGACACGGTCATGGAACATTGTGATGACAAGAATTCTGGAGCATTGTGCTGACAAGGGCCATGGAGCATTGTGATGACACGGTCATGGAACATTGTGATGACAAGAATTCTGGAGCATTGTGCTGACAAGGGCCATGGAGCATTGTGATGACACGGTCATGGAACATTGTGATGACAAGAATTCTGGAGCATTGTGATGACAAGGGCCATGGAGCATTGTGATGACACGGTCATGGAACATTGTGATGAGAAGAATTCTGGAGCATTGTGCTGACAAGGTCCATGGAGCATTGTGATGATACGGTCATGGAACATGGTGATGACAATAATTCTGGGGCATTATGATGACAAGGGCCATGGAGCATTGTGATGACACGGCCATGGAACATTGTGATGACAAGAATTCTGGAGCATTGTGATGACAATGGCCATGGAGCATTGTGATGACACGGCCATGGAACATTGTGATGACAAGAATTCTGGAGCATTCTGATGACAAAGGCGATGGAGCATTGTGATGACAAGGTCATGGAACATTGTGATGACAAGAATGCTGGAGCATTCTGATGACAAGCGCCATAGAGCATTGTGATGACACGTTCATGGAATATAGTAATGACAAGAATTCTGGAGCAGTATGATGACAAGGGCCATGGAGCATTGTGATGACACGGCCATGGAACATTGTGATGAC
Source organism: Balaenoptera acutorostrata (assembly GCF_949987535.1). Lineage (NCBI taxonomy): Eukaryota > Metazoa > Chordata > Mammalia > Artiodactyla > Balaenopteridae > Balaenoptera > Balaenoptera acutorostrata. Next base: position 1,206,615 of record NW_026646025.1, on the reverse strand, counting down.
ACGGTCATGGAACATTGTGATGACAAGAATTCTGGAGCATTGTGCTGACTAGGGCCATGGACCATTGTGATGACATGGTCATGGAACATTGTGATGACAATAATTCTGGAGCATTGTGATGACAATGGCCATGGAGCATTGTGATGACACGGTCATGGAACATTGTGATGAGAAGAATTCTGGAGCATTGTCAAGACAAGGGACATGGAGCATTGTGATGAAACGGTCATGGAATATTGTGATGACAAGAATTCTGGAGCATTGTGATGACAAGGGCCATGGAGAAATGTGATCACACAGTCATGGAACATTGTGATGGGAAGAATTCTGGAAGATTGTGCTGACAAGCGCCATGGAGCATTGTGATGATACGGTCATGGAACATTGTGATGACAAGAATTCTGGAGCATTCTGATGACAAGCGCCATAGAGCATTGTGATGACACGTTCATGGAATATAGTAATGACAAGAATTCTGGAGCAGTATGATGACAAGGGCCATGGAGCATTGTGATGACACGGCCATGGAACATTGTAATGACACGGTCATGGAACATTTTGATGACAAGAATTCTGGAGCATTGTGATGACAAGGGCCATGGAGCATTGTGATGACACGGCCATGGAACATTGTGATGACAAGAATTCTGGAGCATTGTGATGACAATGGCCATGGAGCATTGTGATGACACGGTATGGAACATTGTGATGACAAGAATTCTGGAGCATTGTGATGACAAGGGCCATGGAGCATTGTGATGACACGGTCATGGAACATTGTGATGACAGGAATTCTGGAGCATTGTGCTGAAAAGGGCCATGGAGCATTGTGATGACACGGTCATGGAACATTGTGATGAGAAGAATTCTGGAGCATTATGATGACAAGTGCCATGGAGCATTGTGATGACACAGTCATGGAACATTGTCATGAGAAGAATTCTGGAGCATTGTGCTGACAAGGGCCATGGAGCATTGTGATGAGACGGTCATGGAACATTGTGATGACAAGAAATCTGGAGCATTGTGATGACAAAGGCGATGGAGCATTGTGATAACACGGTCATGGAACATTGTGATGACAAGAATTCTTGAGCATTATGATGACAAGGGCCATGGAGCATTGTGATGACACGGTCATGGAACATTGTGATGACAAGAATTCTGGAGCATTGTGATGACAATGGCCATGGAGCATTGTGATGACACAGTCATGGAACATTGTGATGAGAAGAATTCTGGAGCATTGTCATGAGAAGGGCCATGGAGAATTGTGATGACACGGTCATGGAACATTGTGATGACAAGAATTCTGGAGCATTGTGATGACAAGGGCCATGGAGCATTGTGATGACACAGTCATGGAACATTGTGATGAGAAGAATTCTGGAGCATTGTGCTGACAAGCGCCATGGAGCATTGTGATGATACGGTCATGGAACATTGTGATGACAAAAATTCTGGAGCATTGTGATGACAATGGCCATGGAGCATTGTGATGACACGGTCATGGATCATTGTAATGAGAAGAATTCTGGAGCATTGTCATGACAAGGGCCATGGAGCATTGTGATGACACGGGCATGGAACATTGTGATGACAAGAATTCTGGAGAATTGTGATGACAAGGTTCATGGAGAATTGTGATGACACGGCCATGGAACATTGTGATGACAAGAATTCTGGAGCATTGTGCTGACAAGGGCCATGGAGCATTGTGATGACACGGCCATGGAACATTGTGATGAAAAGAATTCTGGAGCATACCGATGACAAAGGCGACGGAGCATTGTGATGACACGGTCATGGAACATTGTGATGACAAGAATGCTGGAGCATTCTGATGACAAGCGCCATAGAGCATTGTGATGACACGTTCATGGAATATAGTAATGACAAGAATTCTGGAGCAGTATGATGACAAGGGCCATGGAGCATTGTGATGACACGGCCATGGAATATTGTGATGACACGGTCATGGAACATTGTGATGACAAGAATTCTGGAGCATTGTGCTGACTAGGGCCATGGACCATTGTGATGACATGGTCATGGAACATTGTGATGACAATAATTCTGGAGCATTGTGATGACAATGGCCATGGAGCATTGTGATGACACGGTATGGAACATTGTGATGTCAAGAATTCTGGAGCATTGAGATGATAAGGGCCATGGAGCATTGTGATGACACGGTCATGGAACATTTTGATGACAGGAATTCTGGAGCATTGTGCTGAAAAGGGCCATGGAGCATTGTGATGACACGGTCATGGAACAATGTGATGAGAAGAATTCCGGAGCATTGTGATGACAAGGGCCATGGAGCATTGTGATGACACGGCCATGGAACATTGTGATGACAAGAATTCTGGAGCATTGTGATGACAATGGCCATGGAGAATTGTGATGACACGGTCATGGAACATTGTGATGAGAAGAATTCTGGAGCATTGTCATGACAAGGGACATGGAGCATTGTGATGACACGGTCATGGAACATTGTGATGACAAGAATTCTGGAGAATTGTGATGACAAGGGACATGGAGAAATGTGATCACACAGTCATGGAACATTGTGATGAGAAGAATTCTGGAAGATTGTGCTGACAAGCGCCATGGAGCATTGTGATGATACGGTCATGGAACATTGTGATGACAAGAATTCTGGAGCATTCTGATGACAAGCGCCATAGAGCATTGTGATGACACGTTCATGGAATATAGTAATGACAAGAATTCTGGAGCAGTATGATGACAAGGGCCATGGAGCATTGTGATGACACGGCCATGGAACATTTTAATGACACGGTCATGGAACATTTTGATGACAAGAATTCTGGAGCATTGTGATGACAAGGGCCATGGAGCATTGTGATGACACGGCCATGGATCATTGTGATGACAAGAATTCTGGAGCACTGTGATGACAATGGCCATGGAGCATTGTGATGACACTGTATGGAACATTGTGATGACAAGAATTCTGGAGCATTGTGATGACAAGGGCCATGGAGCATTGTGATGACACGGTCATGGAACATTGTGATGACAGGAATTCTGGAGCATTGTGCTGAAAAGGGCCATGGAGCATTGTGATGACACGGTCATGGAACATTGTGATGAGAAGAATTCTGGAGCATTATGATGACAAGTGCCATGGAGCATTGTGATGACACAGTCATGGAACATTGTCATGAGAATAATTCTGGAGCATTGTGCTGACAAGGGCCATGGAGCATTGTGATGAGACGGTCATGGAACATTGTGATGACAAGAAATCTGGAGCATTGTGATGACAAAGGCGATGGAGCATTGTGATGACACGGTCATGGAACATTGTGATGACAAGAAATCTGGAGCATTGTGATGACAATGGCCATGGAGCATTGTGATGACACTGCCATGGAACATTGTGATGAGAAGAATTCTGGAGCATTGTCATGACAAGGGCCATGGAGCATTGTGATGACACGGTCATGGAACATTGTGATGACAAGAATTCTTGAGCATTATGATGACAAGGGCCATGGAGCATTGTGATGACACGGTCATGGAACATTGTGATGACAAGAATTCTGGAGCATTGTGATGACAATGGCCATGGAGCATTGTGATGACACAGTCATGGAACATTGTGATGAGAAGAATTCTGGAGCATTGTCATGACAAGGGCCATGGAGAATTGTGATGACACGGTCATGGAACATTGTGATGACAAGAATTCTGGAGCATTGTGATGACAAGGGCCATGGAGCATTGTGATGACACAGTCATGGAACATTGTGATGAGAAGAATTCTGGAGCATTGTGCTGACAAGCGCCATGGAGCATTGTGATGATACGGTCATGGAACATTGTGATGACAAAAATTCTGGAGCATTGTGATGACAACGGCCATGGAGCATTGTGATGACACGGTCATGGATCATTGTAATGAGAAGAATTCTGGAGCATTGTCATGACAAGGGCCATGGAGCATTGTGATGACACGGCCATGGAACATTGTGATGACAAGAATTCTGGAGAATTGTGATGACAAGGTTCATGGAGAATTGTGATGACACGGCCATGGAACATTGTGATGACAAGAATTCTGGAGCATTGTGCTGACAAGGGCCATGGAGCATTGTGATGACACGGCCATGGAACATTGTGATGAAAAGAATTCTGGAGCATTCTGATGACAAGGTTCATGGAGAATTGTGATGACACGGCCATGGAACATTGTAATGACAAGAATTCTGGAGCATTGTGCTGACAAGGGCCATGGAGCATTGTGATGACACGGTCATGGAACATTGTGATGACAAGAATTCTGGAGCATTCTGATGACAAAGGCGATGGAGCATTGTGATGACACGGTCATGGATCATTGTGATGAGAAGAATTCTGGAGCATTGTCATGACAAGGGCCATGGAGCATTGTGATGACACGGTATGGAACATTGTGATGACAAGAATTCTGGAGCATTGTGATGACAAGGGCCATGGAGCATTGTGATGACACGGTCATGGAACATTGTGATGACAGGAATTCTGGAGCATTGTGCTGAAAAGTGCCATGGAGCATTGTGATGACGCGGTCATGGAACAATGTGATGAGAAGAATTCCGGAGCATTGTGATGACAAGGGCCATGGAGCATTGTGATGACACGGTCATGGAACATTGTGATGACAAGAATTCTGGAGCATTGTGCTGATGACGACCATGGAGAATTGTGATGACATAGTCAAGGAACATTGCGATGAAAAAGTTTTCTGGAGCATTGTGATGAAAGGGCATGGAGCATTGTGATTAAAGGTGACAAGGAACATTGTGATGATATGGGCAGAGTACTCTGTGATGACAGTGGTCTTGCAGTATTGTGACGAAAAGTGTCATGGAACATTCTGCTGACAGCGATCATGGAGCTTTTTGGTAACAGAGGCTATGGAGATTTGTGATGTCAGGCGTCATGGGGCATTGTGTTGAGAGCGGTCTTGGAGCATTGTGATGAATAGGGTCATGGAGCACTGTGATTACAGGGGCCATGGAGCATTGTGAATACAAAGGCTATGGAGCATTGAGATGACAGGTTTCATGGAGCACTGTGATGAATGTGATCTTGGATCATTGTGATGACAAGTGTCCTGGAACCTTGTGATGACACGGTTCATGGAGCATAGTGATGACAAGGACCATGGCGAATTGTGATGACATCTGTCATGGGGCATTGTGATGACAGTGGTCATCTAGAATTGCGATGAAAGGTATCATGGAGCACTGTGATGACAGGGGCCATGGAACATTGAGATGACAAAGGCCATGGAGCATTGTGATGACAAGTGTCATGGGGCATTTTGATGACATTGGCATGGAGCATTATGATGACAAGAGTTCTGGAGCATTTTGATGACAAGGGCATGGAGCATTGTGATGACAGGGCGCACGGAGCTTTGTGATGAAAAGGGCAGGGTACATTGTGATGACAGGGTTCATGGAGCATTGTGATGAAAGGGGCCACGGAGCATTGAGATGAGAGCCGTTATGAGGCATGGTGACGACAGTGGTCATGGAGCATTGTGATGAAAGAGATCATGGAGCAATATGATAAGAGGGGCCATGGAGCATTGTGATGACAGGGGTATTGGAGCATTGTGATGGAAGTAGACATGGATCATTGTGATGACATGTGTCCTGGAACACTGTGATGACACGGTTCATCGAGTATTGTGATGACAAGGGTCATAGCGAATTGTGATGACAAGTGTCATGGGGCATTGTGATGACATTGATCATCTAGGAATTGTGATGAAAGGTATCGTGGAGCACTGTGATGACTGGGGGCATGAAGCACTGTGATGAAAATTGTCCTGGATTATTGTGATGACAGCAGTCATGGAGAATTGTGATGACAGGGATTATGCAGCATTGTGTTGACAAGGGTATGGACTATTGTGATGACAATGGTCATGGAGCAATGTGATGAAAGTATTCATGGAACATCGTGATGAAAAGTGCATGGGAGAATTGTGACGATAAAGGCCATGGAGTATTGTGATGACTAGTGTCATGGAGCATTTTAATGAAAGGTTTCATTGTGCACGATGATGACAAAGGGGATGGAGAATTGTGATGAAACTGATCCTGGAGCATTGTGATAACAAAAGCCATGGAGCATTGTGATGACAGGCATCATGGAGCATTGTGAAAAAAGGGGCCATGGGGTATTGTAATGACACTAGAGAAATATGATGAAAATGGTCAGCGAGCATAGTGATTAAAGTGGTCATTGAGAATTGTGATGAAAAGCGACATAGAGCATTGTGATGGCAAAGGTCATGGAGAACTGTGATGACCAGGGTCATGTAGCATTGTGATGACACGGTCATGGAACATTGTGATGACAAGAATTCTGGAGCATTGTGCTGACAAGGGCCATGGAGCATTGTGATGACACGGTCATGGAACATTGTGATGACAAGAATTCTGGAGCATTCTGATGACAAAGGCGACGGAGCATTGTGATGACACGGTCATGGAATATAGTAATGACAAGAATTCTGGAGCATTATGATGACAAGGGCCATGGAGCATTGTGGTGACACGGCCATGGAACATTGTGATGACAAGAATTCTGGAGCATTGTGATGACAAGGGCCATGGAGCATTGTGATGACACGGTCATGGAACAATGTGATGAGAAGAATTCTGGAGCATTGTCATGACAAGGGCCATGGAGCATTGTGATGACACGGTCATGGAACATTGTGATAAGAAGAATTCTGGAGCATTATGATGACAAGGGCCATGGAGCATTGTGATGACACGGCCATGGAACATTGTGATGAGAAGAATTCTGGAGCATTGTGATGACAATGGCCATGGAGCATTGTGATGACACGGTCATGGAACATTGTGATGAGAAGAATTCTGGAGCATTGTCATGACAAGGGCCATGGAGCATTTTGATGACACGGTCATGGAACATTGTAATGACAAGAATTCTGGAGCATTGTGATGACAAGGGCCGTGGAGCATTGTGATGAAACGGTCATGGAACATTGTGATGAGAAGAATTCTGGAGCATTGTGCTGACAAGGGCCATGGAGCATTGTGATGATACGGTCATGGAACATTGTGATGACAAGAATTCTGGAGCATTATGATGACAAGGGCCATGGAACATTATGACGACACGGCCATGGAACATTGTGATGACAAGAATTCTGGAGCATTGTGATGACATTGGCCATGGAGCATTGTGATGACACGGTCATGGAACATTGTGATGAGAAGAATTCTGGTGCATTGTGCTGACAAGGGCCATGGAGCATTGTGATGATACGGTCATGGAACATTGTGATGACAAGAATTCTGGAGCATTATGATGACAAGGGCCATGGAACATTGTGATGACACGGCCATGGAACATTGTGATGACACGGCCATGGAACATTTTGATGACACGGTCATGGAATATTGTGATGACAAGTATTCTGGAGCATTGTGATGACAAGGGCCATGGAGCATTGTGATGACACGGCCATGGAACATTGTGATGACAAGTATTCTGGAGCATTGTGATGACAATGGCCATGGAGCATTGTGATGACACGGTATGGAACATTGTGATGACAAGAATTCTGGAGCATTGTGATGACAAGGGCCATGGAGCATTGTGATGACACGGTCATGGAACATTGTGATGACAGGAATTCTGGAGCATTGTGCTGAAAAGTGCCATGGAGCATTGTGATGACACGGTCATGGAACAATGTGATGAGAATAATTCCGGAGCATTGTGATGACAAGGGCCATGGAGCATTGTGATGACACGGTCATGGAACATTGTGATGACAAGAATTCTGGAGCATTGTGCTGATGACGACCATGGAGAATTGTGATGACATAGTCAAGGAACATTGCGATGAAAAAGATTTCTGGAGCATTGTGATGAAAGGGCATGGAGCATTGTGATTAAAGGTGACAAGGAACATTGTGATGATATGGGCAGAGTACTCTGTGATGACAGTGGTCTTGCAGTATTGTGACGAAAAGTGTCATGGAACATTCTGCTGACAGCGATCATGGAGCTTTTTGGTAACAGAGGCTATGGAGATTTGTGATGTCAGGCGTCATGGGGCATTGTGTTGAGAGCGGTCTTGGAGCATTGTGATGAATAGGGTCATGGAGCACTGTGATTACAGGGGCCATGGAGCATTGTGAATACAAAGGCTATGGAGCATTGAGATGACAGGTTTCATGGAGCACTGTGATGAATGTGATCTTGGATCATTGTGATGACAAGTGTCCTGGAACCTTGTGATGACACGGTTCATGGAGCATAGTGATGACAAGGACCATGGCGAATTGTGATGACATCTGTCATGGGGCATTGTGATGACAGTGGTCATCTAGAATTGCGATGAAAGGTATCATGGAGCACTGTGATGACAGGGGCCATGGAACATTGAGATGACAAAGGCCATGGAGCATTGTGATGACAAGTGTCATGGGGCATTTTGATGACATTGGCATGGAGCATTATGATGACAAGAGTTCTGGAGCATTTTGATGACAAGGGTATGGAGCATTGTGATGACAGGGCGCACGGAGCTTTGTGATGAAAAGGGCAGGGTACATTGTGATGACAGGGTTCATGGAGCATTGTGATGAAAGGGGCCACGGAGCATTGAGATGAGAGCCGTTATGAGGCATGGTGATGACAGTGGTCATGGAGCATTGTGATGAAAGAGATCATGGAGCAATATGATAAGAGGGGCCATGGAGCATTGTGATGACAGGGGTATTGGAGCATTGTGATGGAAGTAGACATGGATCATTGTGATGACATGTGTCCTGGAACACTGTGATGACACGGTTCATCGAGTATTGTGATGACAAGGGTCATAGCGAATTGTGATGACAAGTGTCATGGGGCATTGTGATGACATTGATCATCTAGGAATTGTGATGAAAGGTATCGTGGAGCACTGTGATGACTGGGGGCATGAAGCACTGTGATGAAAATTGTCCTGGATTATTGTGATGACAGCAGTCATGGAGAATTGTGATGACAGGGATTATGCAGCATTGTGTTGACAAGGGTATGGACTATTGTGATGACAATGGTCATGGAGCAATGTGATGAAAGTATTCATGGAACATCGTGATGAAAAGTGCATGGGAGAATTGTGACGATAAAGGCCATGGAGTATTGTGATGACTAGTGTCATGGAGCATTTTAATGAAAGGTTTCATTGTGCACCATGATGACAAAGGGGATGGAGAATTGTGATGAAACTGATCCTGGAGCATTGTGATAACAAAAGCCATGGAGCATTGTGATGACAGGCATCATGGAGCATTGTGAAAAAAGGGGCCATGGGGTATTGTAATGACACTAGAGAAATATGATGAAAATGGTCAGCGAGCATAGTGATTAAAGTGGTCATTGAGAATTGTGATGAAAAGCGACATAGAGCATTGTGATGACAAAGGTCATGGAGAACTGTGATGACCAGGGTCATGTAGCATTGTGATGACACGGTCATGGAACATTGTGATGACAAGAATTCTGGAGCATTGTGCTGACAAGGGCCATGGAGCATTGTGATGACACGGTCATGGAACATTGTGATGACAAGAATTCTGGAGCATTCTGATGACAAAGGCGACGGAGCATTGTGATGACACGGTCATGGAATATAGTAATGACAAGAATTCTGGAGCATTATGATGACAAGGGCCATGGAGCATTGTGGTGACACGGCCATGGAACATTCTGATGACAAGAATTCTGGAGCATTGTGATGACAAGGGCCATGGAGCATTGTGATGACACGGCCATGGAACATTGTGATGACAAGTATTCTGGAGCATTGTGATGACAATGGCCATGGAGCATTGTGATGACACGGTATGGAACATTGTGATGACAAGAATTCTGGAGCATTGTGATGACAAGGGCCATGGAGCATTGTGATGACACGGTCATGGAACATTGTGATGACAGGAATTCTGGAGCATTGTGCTGAAAAGTGCCATGGAGCATTGTGATGACGCGGTCATGGAACAATGTGATGAGAAGAATTCCGGAGCATTGTGATGACAAGGGCCATGGAGCATTGTGATGACACGGTCATGGAACATTGTGATGACAAGAATTCTGGAGCATTGTGCTGATGACGACCATGGAGAATTGTGATGACATAGTCAAGGAACATTGCGATGAAAAAGATTTCTGGAGCATTGTGATGAAAGGGCATGGAGCATTGTGATTAAAGGTGACAAGGAACATTGTGATGATATGGGCAGAGTACTCTGTGATGACAGTGGTCTTGCAGTATTGTGACGAAAAGTGTCATGGAACATTCTGCTGACAGCGATCATGGAGCTTTTTGGTAACAGAGGCTATGGAGATTTGTGATGTCAGGCGTCATGGGGCATTGTGTTGAGAGCGGTCTTGGAGCATTGTGATGAATAGGGTCATGGAGCACTGTGATTACAGGGGCCATGGAGCATTGTGAATACAAAGGCTATGGAGCATTGAGATGACAGGTTTCATGGAGCACTGTGATGAATGTGATCTTGGATCATTGTGATGACAAGTGTCCTGGAACCTTGTGATGACACGGTTCATGGAGCATAGTGATGACAAGGACCATGGCGAATTGTGATGACATCTGTCATGGGGCATTGTGATGACAGTGGTCATCTAGAATTGCGATGAAAGGTATCATGGAGCACTGTGATGACAGGGGCCATGGAACATTGAGATGACAAAGGCCATGGAGCATTGTGATGACAAGTGTCATGGGGCATTTTGATGACATTGGCATGGAGCATTATGATGACAAGAGTTCTGGAGCATTTTGATGACAAGGGCATGGAGCATTGTGATGACAGGGCGCACGGAGCTTTGTGATGAAAAGGGCAGGGTACATTGTGATGACAGGGTTCATGGAGCATTGTGATGAAAGGGGCCACGGAGCATTGAGATGAGAGCCGTTATGAGGCATGGTGATGACAGTGGTCATGGAGCATTGTGATGAAAGAGATCATGGAGCAATATGATAAGAGGGGCCATGGAGCATTGTGATGACAGGGGTATTGGAGCATTGTGATGGAAGTAGACATGGATCATTGTGATGACATGTGTCCTGGAACACTGTGATGACACGGTTCATCGAGTATTGTGATGACAAGGGTCATAGCGAATTGTGATGACAAGTGTCATGGGGCATTGTGATGACATTGATCATCTAGGAATTGTGATGAAAGGTATCGTGGAGCACTGTGATGACTGGGGGCATGAAGCACTGTGATGAAAATTGTCCTGGATTATTGTGATGACAGCAGTCATGGAGAATTGTGATGACAGGGATTATGCAGCATTGTGTTGACAAGGGTATGGACTATTGTGATGACAATGGTCATGGAGCAATGTGATGAAAGTATTCATGGAACATCGTGATGAAAAGTGCATGGGAGAATTGTGACGATAAAGGCCATGGAGTATTGTGATGACTAGTGTCATGGAGCATTTTAATGAAAGGTTTCATTGTGCACCATGATGACAAAGGGGATGGAGAATTGTGATGAAACTGATCCTGGAGTATTGTGATAACAAAAGCCATGGAGCATTGTGATGACAGGCATCATGGAGCATTGTGAAAAAAGGGGCCATGGGGTATTGTAATGACACTAGAGAAATATGATGAAAATGGTCAGCGAGCATAGTGATTAAAGTGGTCATTGAGAATTGTGATGAAAAGCGACATAGAGCATTGTGATGGCAAAGGTCATGGAGAACTGTGATGACCAGGGTCATGTAGCATTGTGATGACACGGTCATGGAACATTGTGATGACAAGAATTCTGGAGCATTGTGCTGACAAGGGCCATGGAGCATTGTGATGACACGGTCATGGAACATTGTGATGACAAGAATTCTGGAGCATTCTGATGACAAAGGCGACGGAGCATTGTGATGACACGGTCATGGAATATAGTAATGACAAGAATTCTGGAGCATTACGATGACAAGGGCCATGGAGCATTGTGGTGACACGGCCATGGAACATTGTGATGACAAGAATTCTGGAGCATTGTGATGACAAGGGCCATGGAGCATTGTGATGACACGGTCATGGAACAATGTGATGAGAAGAATTCTGGAGCATTGTCATGACAAGGGCCATGGAGCATTGTGATGACACGGTCATGGAACATTGTGATAAGAAGAATTCAGGAGCATTATGATGACAAGGGCCATGGAGCATTGTGATGACACGGCCATGGAACATTGTGATGAGAAGAATTCTGGAGCATTGTGATGACAATGGCCATGGAGCATTGTGATGACACGGTCATGGAACATTGTGATGAGAAGAATTCTGGAGCATTGTCATGACAAGGGCCATGGAGCATTTTGATGACACGGTCATGGAACATTGTAATGACAAGAATTCTGGAGCATTGTGATGACAAGGGCCGTGGAGCATTGTGATGACACGGTCATGGAACATTGTGATGAGAAGAATTCTGGAGCATTGTGCTGACAAGGGCCATGGAGCATTGTGATGATACGGTCATGGAACATTGTGATGACAAGAATTCTGGAGCATTATGATGACAAGGGCCATGGAACATTGTGACGACACGGCCATGGAACATTGTGATGACAAGAATTCTGGAGCATTGTGATGACATTGGCCATGGAGCATTGTGATGACACGGTCATGGAACATTGTGATGAGAAGAATTCTGGTGCATTGTGCTGACAAGGGCCATGGAGCATTGTGATGATACGGTCATGGAACATTGTGATGACAAGAATTCTGGAGCATTATGATGACAAGGGCCATGGAACATTGTGATGACACGGCCATGGAACATTGTGATGACAAGAATTCTGGAGCATTGTGATGACAATGGCCATGGAACATTGTGATGACACGGTCATGGAACATTGTGATGAGAAGAATTCTGGAGCATTGTCATGACAAGGGCCATGGAGCAATGTGATGACACGGTCATGGAATATTGTGATGACAAGAATTCTGGAGCATTATGATGACAAGGTCCATGGAGCATTGTGATGACACGGCCATGGAACAGTGTGATGATAAGAATTCTGGAGCATTGTGATGACAATGGCCATGGAGCTTTGTGATGACACGGTCATGGAACATTGTGATGAGAAGAATTCTGGAGCATTGTCATGACAAGGGCCATGGAGCATTGTGATGACACGGCCGTGGAACATTGTGATGACAAGAATTCTGGAGCATTCTGATGACAAGCGCCATAGAGCATTGTGATGACACGTTCATGGAATATACTAATGACAAGAATTCTGGAGCATTATGATGACAAGGGCCATGGAGCATTGTGATGACACGGCCATGGAACATTGTGATGACAAGAATTCTGGGGCATTGTGATGACAGTGGCCATGGAGCATTTTGTTGACACGGTCATGGATCATTGTGATGAGAAGAATTCTGGAGCATTGTCATGACAAGGGCCATGGAGCATTGTGATGACACGGTCATGGAACATTGTGATGACAAGAATTCTGGAGCATTGTGCTGACAAGGGCCATGGAGCATTGTGATGACACGGTCATGGAACATTGTGATGACAAGAATTCTGGAGCATTCTGATGACAAAGGCGACGGAGCATTGTGATGACACGGTCATGGAATATAGTAATGACAAGAATTCTGGAGCATTATGATGACAAGGGCCATGGAGCATTGTGGTGACACGGCCATGGAACATTCTGATGACAAGAATTCTGGAGCATTGTGATGACAAGGGCCATGGAGCATTGTGATGACACGGCCATGGAACATTGTGATGACAAGTATTCTGGAGCATTGTGATGACAATGGCCATGGAGCATTGTGATGACACGGTATGGAACATTGTGATGACAAGAATTCTGGAGCATTGTGATGACAAGGGCCATGGAGCATTGTGATGACACGGTCATGGAACATTGTGATGACAGGAATTCTGGAGCATTGTGCTGAAAAGTGCCATGGAGCATTGTGATGACGCGGTCATGGAACAATGTGATGAGAAGAATTCCGGAGCATTGTGATGACAAGGGCCATGGAGCATTGTGATGACACGGTCATGGAACATTGTGATGACAGGAATTCTGGAGCATTGTGCTGAAAAGTGCCATGGAGCATTGTGATGACGCGGTCATGGAACAATGTGATGAGAAGAATTCCGGAGCATTGTGATGACAAGGGCCATGGAGCATTGTGATGACACGGTCATGGAACATTGTGATGACAAGAATTCTGGAGCATTGTGCTGATGACGACCATGGAGAATTGTGATGACATAGTCAAGGAACATTGCGATGAAAAAGTTTTCTGGAGCATTGTGATGAAAGGGCATGGAGCATTGTGATTAAAGGTGACAAGGAACATTGTGATGATATGGGCAGAGTACTCTGTGATGACAGTGGTCTTGCAGTATTGTGACGAAAAGTGTCATGGAACATTCTGCTGACAGCGATCATGGAGCTTTTTGGTAACAGAGGCTATGGAGATTTGTGATGTCAGGCGTCATGGGGCATTGTGTTGAGAGCGGTCTTGGAGCATTGTGATGAATAGGGTCATGGAGCACTGTGATTACAGGGGCCATGGAGCATTGTGAATACAAAGGCTATGGAGCATTGAGATGACAGGTTTCATGGAGCACTGTGATGAATGTGATCTTGGATCATTGTGATGACAAGTGTCCTGGAACCTTGTGATGACACGGTTCATGGAGCATAGTGATGACAAGGACCATGGCGAATTGTGATGACATCTGTCATGGGGCATTGTGATGACAGTGGTCATCTAGAATTGCGATGAAAGGTATCATGGAGCACTGTGATGACAGGGGCCATGGAACATTGAGATGACAAAGGCCATGGAGCATTGTGATGACAAGTGTCATGGGGCATTTTGATGACATTGGCATGGAGCATTATGATGACAAGAGTTCTGGAGCATTTTGATGACAAGGGCATGGAGCATTGTGATGACAGGGCGCACGGAGCTTTGTGATGAAAAGGGCAGGGTACATTGTGATGACAGGGTTCATGGAGCATTGTGATGAAAGGGGCCACGGAGCATTGAGATGAGAGCCGTTATGAGGCATGGTGATGACAGTGGTCATGGAGCATTGTGATGAAAGAGATCATGGAGCAATATGATAAGAGGGGCCATGGAGCATTGTGATGACAGGGGTATTGGAGCATTGTGATGGAAGTAGACATGGATCATTGTGATGACATGTGTCCTGGAACACTGTGATGACACGGTTCATCGAGTATTGTGATGACAAGGGTCATAGCGAATTGTGATGACAAGTGTCATGGGGCATTGTGATGACATTGATCATCTAGGAATTGTGATGAAAGGTATCGTGGAGCACTGTGATGACTGGGGGCATGAAGCACTGTGATGAAAATTGTCCTGGATTATTGTGATGACAGCAGTCATGGAGAATTGTGATGACAGGGATTATGCAGCATTGTGTTGACAAGGGTATGGACTATTGTGATGACAATGGTCATGGAGCAATGTGATGAAAGTATTCATGGAACATCGTGATGAAAAGTGCATGGGAGAATTGTGACGATAAAGGCCATGGAGTATTGTGATGACTAGTGTCATGGAGCATTTTAATGAAAGGTTTCATTGTGCACCATGATGACAAAGGGGATGGAGAATTGTGATGAAACTGATCCTGGAGCATTGTGATAACAAAAGCCATGGAGCATTGTGATGACAGGCATCATGGAGCATTGTGAAAAAAGGGGCCATGGGGTATTGTAATGACACTAGAGAAATATGATGAAAATGGTCAGCGAGCATAGTGATTAAAGTGGTCATTGAGAATTGTGATGAAAAGCGACATAGAGCATTGTGATGGCAAAGGTCATGGAGAACTGTGATGACCAGGGTCATGTAGCATTGTGATGACACGGTCATGGAACATTGTGATGACAAGAATTCTGGAGCATTGTGCTGACAAGGGCCATGGAGCATTGTGATGACACGGTCATGGAACATTGTGATGACAAGAATTCTGGAGCATTCTGATGACAAAGGCGACGGAGCATTGTGATGACACGGTCATGGAATATAGTAATGACAAGAATTCTGGAGCATTATGATGACAAGGGCCATGGAGCATTGTGGTGACACGGCCATGGAACATTGTGATGACAAGAATTCTGGAGCATTGTGATGACAAGGGCCATGGAGCATTGTGATGACACGGTCATGGAACAATGTGATGAGAAGAATTCTGGAGCATTGTCATGACAAGGGCCATGGAGCATTGTGATGACACGGTCATGGAACATTGTGATAAGAAGAATTCTGGAGCATTATGATGACAAGGGCCATGGAGCATTGTGATGACACGGCCATGGAACATTGTGATGAGAAGAATTCTGGAGCATTGTGATGACAATGGCCATGGAGCATTGTGATGACACGGTCATGGAACATTGTGATGAGAAGAATTCTGGAGCATTGTCATGACAAGGGCCATGGAGCATTTTGATGACACGGTCATGGAACATTGTAATGACAAGAATTCTGGAGCATTGTGATGACAAGGGCCGTGGAGCATTGTGATGACACGGTCATGGAACATTGTGATGAGAAGAATTCTGGATCATTGTGCTGACAAGGGCCATGGAGCATTGTGATGATACGGTCATGGAACATTGTGATGACAAGAATTCTGGAGCATTATGATGACAAGGGCCATGGAACATTGTGACGACACGGCCATGGAACATTGTGATGACAAGAATTCTGGAGCATTGTGATGACATTGGCCATGGAGCATTGTGATGACACGGTCATGGAACATTGTGATGAGAAGAATTCTGGTGCATTGTGCTGACAAGGGCCATGGAGCATTGTGATGATATGGTCATGGAACATTGTGATGACAAGAATTCTGGAGCATTATGATGACAAGGGCCATGGAACATTGTGATGACACGGCCATGGAACATTGTGATGACACGGTCATGGAATATTGTGATGACAAGTATTCTGGAGCATTGTGATGACAAGGGCCATGGAGCATTGTGATGACACGGCCATGGAACATTGTGATGACAAGTATTCTGGAGCATTGTGATGACAATGGCCATGGTGCATTGTGATGACACGGTATGGAACATTGTGATGACAAGAATTCTGGAGCATTGTGATGACAAGGGCCATGGAGCATTGTGATGACACGGTCATGGAATATTGTGATGACAGGAATTCTGGAGCATTGTGCTGAAAAGTGCCATGGAGCATTGTGATGACACGGTCATGGAACAATGTGATGAGAATAATTCCGGAGCATTGTGATGACAAGGGCCATGGAGCATTGTGATGACACGGTCATGGAACATTGTGATGACAAGAATTCTGGAGCATTGTGCTGATGACGACCATGGAGAATTGTGATGACATAGTCAAGGAACATTGCGATGAAAAAGATTTCTGGAGCATTGTGATGAAAGGGCATGGAGCATTGTGATTAAAGGTGACAAGGAACATTGTGATGATATGGGCAGAGTACTCTGTGATGACAGTGGTCTTGCAGTATTGTGACGAAAAGTGTCATGGAACATTCTGCTGACAGCGATCATGGAGCTTTTTGGTAACAGAGGCTATGGAGATTTGTGATGTCAGGCGTCATGGGGCATTGTGTTGAGAGCGGTCTTGGAGCATTGTGATGAATAGGGTCATGGAGCACTGTGATTACAGGGGCCATGGAGCATTGTGAATACAAAGGCTATGGAGCATTGAGATGACAGGTTTCATGGAGCACTGTGATGAATGTGATCTTGGATCATTGTGATGACAAGTGTCCTGGAACCTTGTGATGACACGGTTCATGGAGCATAGTGATGACAAGGACCATGGCGAATTGTGATGACATCTGTCATGGGGCATTGTGATGACAGTGGTCATCTAGAATTGCGATGAAAGGTATCATGGAGCACTGTGATGACAGGGGCCATGGAACATTGAGATGACAAAGGCCATGGAGCATTGTGATGACAAGTGTCATGGGGCATTTTGATGACATTGGCATGGAGCATTATGATGACAAGAGTTCTGGAGCATTTTGATGACAAGGGCATGGAGCATTGTGATGACAGGGCGCACGGAGCTTTGTGATGAAAAGGGCAGGGTACATTGTGATGACAGGGTTCATGGAGCATTGTGATGAAAGGGGCCACGGAGCATTGAGATGAGAGCCGTTATGAGGCATGGTGATGACAGTGGTCATGGAGCATTGTGATGAAAGAGATCATGGAGCAATATGATAAGAGGGGCCATGGAGCATTGTGATGACAGGGGTATTGGAGCATTGTGATGGAAGTAGACATGGATCATTGTGATGACATGTGTCCTGGAACACTGTGATGACACGGTTCATCGAGTATTGTGATGACAAGGGTCATAGCGAATTGTGATGACAAGTGTCATGGGGCATTGTGATGACATTGATCATCTAGGAATTGTGATGAAAGGTATCGTGGAGCACTGTGATGACTGGGGGCATGAAGCACTGTGATGAAAATTGTCCTGGATTATTGTGATGACAGCAGTCATGGAGAATTGTGATGACAGGGATTATGCAGCATTGTGTTGACAAGGGTATGGACTATTGTGATGACAATGGTCATGGAGCAATGTGATGAAAGTATTCATGGAACATCGTGATGAAAAGTGCATGGGAGAATTGTGACGATAAAGGCCATGGAGTATTGTGATGACTAGTGTCATGGAGCATTTTAATGAAAGGTTTCATTGTGCACCATGATGACAAAGGGGATGGAGAATTGTGATGAAACTGATCCTGGAGTATTGTGATAACAAAAGCCATGGAGCATTGTGATGACAGGCATCATGGAGCATTGTGAAAAAAGGGGCCATGGGGTATTGTAATGACACTAGAGAAATATGATGAAAATGGTCAGCGAGCATAGTGATTAAAGTGGTCATTGAGAATTGTGATGAAAAGCGACATAGAGCATTGTGATGGCAAAGGTCATGGAGAACTGTGATGACCAGGGTCATGTAGCATTGTGATGACACGGTCATGGAACATTGTGATGACAAGAATTCTGGAGCATTGTGCTGACAAGGGCCATGGAGCATTGTGATGACACGGTCATGGAACATTGTGATGACAAGAATTCTGGAGCATTCTGATGACAAAGGCGACGGAGCATTGTGATGACACGGTCATGGAATATAGTAATGACAAGAATTCTGGAGCATTATGATGACAAGGGCCATGGAGCATTGTGGTGACGCGGCCATGGAACATTGTGATGACAAGAATTCTGGAGCATTGTGATGACAAGGGCCATGGAGCATTGTGATGACACAGTCATGGAACAATGTGATGAGAAGAATTCTGGAGCATTGTCATGACAAGGGCCATGGAGCATTGTGATGACACGGTCATGGAACATTGTGATAAGAAGAATTCAGGAGCATTATGATGACAAGGGCCATGGAGCATTGTGATGACACGGCCATGGAACATTGTGATGAGAAGAATTCTGGAGCATTGTGATGACAATGGCCATGGAGCATTGTGATGACACGGTCATGGAACATTGTGATGAGAAGAATTCTGGAGCATTGTCATGACAAGGGCCATGGAGCATTTTGATGACACGGTCATGGAACATTGTAATGACAAGAATTCTGGAGCATTGTGATGACAAGGGCCGTGGAGCATTGTGATGACACGGTCATGGAACATTGTGATGAGAAGAATTCTGGAGCATTGTGCTGACAAGGGCCATGGAGCATTGTGATGATACGGTCATGGAACATTGTGATGACAAGAATTCTGGAGCATTATGATGACAAGGGCCATGGAACATTGTGACGACACGGCCATGGAACATTGTGATGACAAGAATTCTGGAGCATTGTGATGACATTGGCCATGGAGCATTGTGATGACACGGTCATGGAACATTGTGATGAGAAGAATTCTGGTGCATTGTGCTGACAAGGGCCATGGAGCATTGTGATGATACGGTCATGGAACATTGTGATGACAAGAATTCTGGAGCATTATGATGACAAGGGCCATGGAACATTGTGATGACACGGCCATGGAACATTGTGATGACAAGAATTCTGGAGCATTGTGATGACAATGGCCATGGAACATTGTGATGACACGGTCATGGAACATTGTGATGAGAAGAATTCTGGAGCATTGTCATGACAAGGGCCATGGAGCAATGTGATGACACGGTCATGGAATATTGTGATGACAAGAATTCTGGAGCATTATGATGACAAGGTCCATGGAGCATTGTGATGACACGGCCATGGAACAGTGTGATGATAAGAATTCTGGAGCATTGTGATGACAATGGCCATGGAGCTTTGTGATGACACGGTCATGGAACATTGTGATGAGAAGAATTCTGGAGCATTGTCATGACAAGGGCCATGGAGCATTGTGATGACACGGCCGTGGAACATTGTGATGACAAGAATTCTGGAGCATTCTGATGACAAGCGCCATAGAGCATTGTGATGACACGTTCATGGAATATAGTAATGACAAGAATTCTGGAGCATTATGATGACAAGGGCCATGGAGCATTGTGATGACACGGCCATGGAACATTGTGATGACAAGAATTCTGGGGCATTGTGATGACAGTGGCCATGGAGCATTTTGTTGACACGGTCATGGATCATTGTGATGAGAAGAATTCTGGAGCATTGTCATGACAAGGGCCATGGAGCATTGTGATGACACGGTCATGGAACATTGTGATGACAAGAATTCTGGAGCATTGTGCTGACAAGGGCCATGGAGCATTGTGATGACACGGTCATGGAACATTGTGATGACAAGAATTCTGGAGCATTCTGATGACAAAGGCGACGGAGCATTGTGATGACACGGTCATGGAATATAGTAATGACAAGAATTCTGGAGCATTATGATGACAAGGGCCATGGAGCATTGTGGTGACACGGCCATGGAACATTCTGATGACAAGAATTCTGGAGCATTGTGATGACAAGGGCCATGGAGCATTGTGATGACACGGCCATGGAACATTGTGATGACAAGTATTCTGGAGCATTGTGATGACAATGGCCATGGAGCATTGTGATGACACGGTATGGAACATTGTGATGACAAGAATTCTGGAGCATTGTGATGACAAGGGCCATGGAGCATTGTGATGACACGGTCATGGAACATTGTGATGACAGGAATTCTGGAGCATTGTGCTGAAAAGTGCCATGGAGCATTGTGATAACGCGGTCATGGAACCATGTGATGAGAAGAATTCCGGAGCATTGTGATGACAAGGGCCATGGAGCATTGTGATGACACGGTCATGGAACATTGTGATGACAGGAATTCTGGAGCATTGTGCTGAAAAGTGCCATGGAGCATTGTGATGACGCGGTCATGGAACAATGTGATGAGAAGAATTCCGGAGCATTGTGATGACAAGGGCCATGGAGCATTGTGATGACACGGTCATGGAACATTGTGATGACAAGAATTCTGGAGCATTGTGCTGATGACGACCATGGAGAATTGTGATGACATAGTCAAGGAACATTGCGATGAAAAAGATTTCTGGAGCATTGTGATGAAAGGGCATGGAGCATTGTGATTAAAGGTGACAAGGAACATTGTGATGGTATGGGCAGAGTACTCTGTGATGACAGTGGTCTTGCAGTATTGTGACGAAAAGTGTCATGGAACATTCTGCTGACAGCGATCATGGAGCTTTTTGGTAACAGAGGCTATGGAGATTTGTGATGTCAGGCGTCATGGGGCATTGTGTTGAGAGCGGTCTTGGAGCATTGTGATGAATAGGGTCATGGAGCACTGTGATTACAGGGGCCATGGAGCATTGTGAATACAAAGGCTATGGAGCATTGAGATGACAGGTTTCATGGAGCACTGTGATGAATGTGATCTTGGATCATTGTGATGACAAGTGTCCTGGAACCTTGTGATGACACGGTTCATGGAGCATAGTGATGACAAGGACCATGGCGAATTGTGATGACATCTGTCATGGGGCATTGTGATGACAGTGGTCATCTAGAATTGCGATGAAAGGTATCATGGAGCACTGTGATGACAGGGGCCATGGAACATTGAGATGACAAAGGCCATGGAGCATTGTGATGACAAGTGTCATGGGGCATTTTGATGACATTGGCATGGAGCATTATGATGACAAGAGTTCTGGAGCATTTTGATGACAAGGGCATGGAGCATTGTGATGACAGGGCGCACGGAGCTTTGTGATGAAAAGGGCAGGGTACATTGTGATGACAGGGTTCATGGAGCATTGTGATGAAAGGGGCCACGGAGCATTGAGATGAGAGCCGTTATGAGGCATGGTGATGACAGTGGTCATGGAGCATTGTGATGAAAGAGATCATGGAGCAATATGATAAGAGGGGCCATGGAGCATTGTGATGACAGGGGTATTGGAGCATTGTGATGGAAGTAGACATGGATCATTGTGATGACATGTGTCCTGGAACACTGTGATGACACGGTTCATCGAGTATTGTGATGACAAGGGTCATAGCGAATTGTGATGACAAGTGTCATGGGGCATTGTGATGACATTGATCATCTAGGAATTGTGATGAAAGGTATCGTGGAGCACTGTGATGACTGGGGGCATGAAGCACTGTGATGAAAATTGTCCTGGATTATTGTGATGACAGCAGTCATGGAGAATTGTGATGACAGGGATTATGCAGCATTGTGTTGACAAGGGTATGGACTATTGTGATGACAATGGTCATGGAGCAATGTGATGAAAGTATTCATGGAACATCGTGATGAAAAGTGCATGGGAGAATTGTGACGATAAAGGCCATGGAGTATTGTGATGACTAGTGTCATGGAGCATTTTAATGAAAGGTTTCATTGTGCACCATGATGACAAAGGGGATGGAGAATTGTGATGAAACTGATCCTGGAGCATTGTGATAACAAAAGCCATGGAGCATTGTGATGACAGGCATCATGGAGCATTGTGAAAAAAGGGGCCATGGGGTATTGTAATGACACTAGAGAAATATGATGAAAATGGTCAGCGAGCATAGTGATTAAAGTGGTCATTGAGAATTGTGATGAAAAGCGACATAGAGCATTGTGATGACAAAGGTCATGGAGAACTGTGATGACCAGGGTCATGTAGCATTGTGATGACACGGTCATGGAACATTGTGATGACAAGAATTCTGGAGCATTGTGCTGACAAGGGCCATGGAGCATTGTGATGACACGGTCATGGAACATTGTGATGACAAGAATTCTGGAGCATTCTGATGACAAAGGCGACGGAGCATTGTGATGACACGGTCATGGAATATAGTAATGACAAGAATTCTGGAGCATTATGATGACAAGGGCCATGGAGCATTGTGGTGACACGGCCATGGAACATTCTGATGACAAGAATTCTGGAGCATTGTGATGACAAGGGCCATGGAGCATTGTGATGACACGGCCATGGAACATTGTGATGACAAGTATTCTGGAGCATTGTGATGACAATGGCCATGGAGCATTGTGATGACACGGTATGGAACATTGTGATGACAAGAATTCTGGAGCATTGTGATGACAAGGGCCATGGAGCATTGTGATGACACGGTCATGGAACATTGTGATGACAGGAATTCTGGAGCATTGTGCTGAAAAGTGCCATGGAGCATTGTGATGACGCGGTCATGGAACAATGTGATGAGAAGAATTCCGGAGCATTGTGATGACAAGGGCCATGGAGCATTGTGATGACACGGTCATGGAACATTGTGATGACAAGAATTCTGGAGCATTGTGCTGATGACGACCATGGAGAATTGTGATGACATAGTCAAGGAACATTGCGATGAAAAAGATTTCTGGAGCATTGTGATGAAAGGGCATGGAGCATTGTGATTAAAGGTGACAAGGAACATTGTGATGATATGGGCAGAGTACTCTGTGATGACAGTGGTCTTGCAGTATTGTGACGAAAAGTGTCATGGAACATTCTGCTGACAGCGATCATGGAGCTTTTTGGTAACAGAGGCTATGGAGATTTGTGATGTCAGGCGTCATGGGGCATTGTGTTGAGAGCGGTCTTGGAGCATTGTGATGAATAGGGTCATGGAGCACTGTGATTACAGGGGCCATGGAGCATTGTGAATACAAAGGCTATGGAGCATTGAGATGACAGGTTTCATGGAGCACTGTGATGAATGTGATCTTGGATCATTGTGATGACAAGTGTCCTGGAACCTTGTGATGACACGGTTCATGGAGCATAGTGATGACAAGGACCATGGCGAATTGTGATGACATCTGTCATGGGGCATTGTGATGACAGTGGTCATCTAGAATTGCGATGAAAGGTATCATGGAGCACTGTGATGACAGGGGCCATGGAACATTGAGATGACAAAGGCCATGGAGCATTGTGATGACAAGTGTCATGGGGCATTTTGATGACATTGGCATGGAGCATTATGATGACAAGAGTTCTGGAGCATTTTGATGACAAGGGCATGGAGCATTGTGATGACAGGGCGCACGGAGCTTTGTGATGAAAAGGGCAGGGTACATTGTGATGACAGGGTTCATGGAGCATTGTGATGAAAGGGGCCACGGAGCATTGAGATGAGAGCCGTTATGAGGCATGGTGATGACAGTGGTCATGGAGCATTGTGATGAAAGAGATCATGGAGCAATATGATAAGAGGGGCCATGGAGCATTGTGATGACAGGGGTATTGGAGCATTGTGATGGAAGTAGACATGGATCATTGTGATGACATGTGTCCTGGAACACTGTGATGACACGGTTCATCGAGTATTGTGATGACAAGGGTCATAGCGAATTGTGATGACAAGTGTCATGGGGCATTGTGATGACATTGATCATCTAGGAATTGTGATGAAAGGTATCGTGGAGCACTGTGATGACTGGGGGCATGAAGCACTGTGATGAAAATTGTCCTGGATTATTGTGATGACAGCAGTCATGGAGAATTGTGATGACAGGGATTATGCAGCATTGTGTTGACAAGGGTATGGACTATTGTGATGACAATGGTCATGGAGCAATGTGATGAAAGTATTCATGGAACATCGTGATGAAAAGTGCATGGGAGAATTGTGACGATAAAGGCCATGGAGTATTGTGATGACTAGTGTCATGGAGCATTTTAATGAAAGGTTTTATTGTGCACCATGATGACAAAGGGGATGGAGAATTGTGATGAAACTGATCCTGGAGTATTGTGATAACAAAAGCCATGGAGCATTGTGATGACAGGCATCATGGAGCATTGTGAAAAAAGGGGCCATGGGGTATTGTAATGACACTAGAGAAATATGATGAAAATGGTCAGCGAGCATAGTGATTAAAGTGGTCATTGAGAATTGTGATGAAAAGCGACATAGAGCATTGTGATGGCAAAGGTCATGGAGAACTGTGATGACCAGGGTCATGTAGCATTGTGATGACACGGTCATGGAACATTGTGATGACAAGAATTCTGGAGCATTGTGCTGACAAGGGCCATGGAGCATTGTGATGACACGGTCATGGAACATTGTGATGACAAGAATTCTGGAGCATTCTGATGACAAAGGCGATGGAGCATTGTGATGACACGGTCATGGAATATAGTAATGACAAGAATTCTGGAGCATTATGATGACAAGGGCCATGGAGCATTGTGGTGACACGGCCATGGAACATTGTGATGACAAGAATTCTGGAGCATTGTGATGACAAGGGCCATGGAGCATTGTGATGACACGGTCATGGAACAATGTGATGAGAAGAATTCTGGAGCATTGTCATGACAAGGGCCATGGAGCATTGTGATGACACGGTCATGGAACATTGTGATAAGAAGAATTCAGGAGCATTATGATGACAAGGGCCATGGAGCATTGTGATGACACGGCCATGGAACATTGTGATGAGAAGAATTCTGGAGCATTGTGATGACAATGGCCATGGAGCATTGTGATGACACGGTCATGGAACATTGTGATGAGAAGAATTCTGGAGCATTGTCATGACAAGGGCCATGGAGCATTTTGATGACACGGTCATGGAACATTGTAATGACAAGAATTCTGGAGCATTGTGATGACAAGGGCCGTGGAGCATTGTGATGACACGGTCATGGAACATTGTGATGAGAAGAATTCTGGAGCATTGTGCTGACAAGGGCCATGGAGCATTGTGATGATACGGTCATGGAACATTGTGATGACAAGAATTCTGGAGCATTATGATGACAAGGGCCATGGAACATTGTGACGACACGGCCATGGAACATTGTGATGACAAGAATTCTGGAGCATTGTGATGACATTGGCCATGGAGCATTGTGATGACACGGTCATGGAACATTGTGATGAGAAGAATTCTGGTGCATTGTGCTGACAAGGGCCATGGAGCATTGTGATGATACGGTCATGGAACATTGTGATGACAAGAATTCTGGAGCATTATGATGACAAGGGCCATGGAACATTGTGATGACACGGCCATGGAACATTGTGATGACAAGAATTCTGGAGCATTGTGATGACAATGGCCATGGAACATTGTGATGACACGGTCATGGAACATTGTGATGAGAAGAATTCTGGAGCATTGTCATGACAAGGGCCATGGAGCAATGTGATGACACGGTCATGGAATATTGTGATGACAAGAATTCTGGAGCATTATGATGACAAGGTCCATGGAGCATTGTGATGACACGGCCATGGAACAGTGTGATGACAAGAATTCTGGAGCATTGTGATGACAATGGCCATGGAGATTTGTGATGACACGGTCATGGAACATTGTGATGAGAAGAATTCTGGAGCATTGTCATGACAAGGGCCATGGAGCATTGTGATGACACGGCCGTGGAACATTGTGATGACAAGAATTCTGGAGCATTCTGATGACAAGCACCATAGAGCATTGTGATGACACGTTAATGGAATATAGTAATGACAAGAATTCTGGAGCATTATGATGACAAGGGCCATGGAGCATTGTGATGACACGGCCATGGAACATTGTGATGACAAGAATTCTGGGGCATTGTGATGACAGTGGCCATGGAGCATTTTTTTGACACGGTCATGGATCATTGTGATGAGAAGAATTCTGGAGCATTGTCATGACAAGGGCCATGGAGCATTGTGATGACACGGTCATGGAACATTGTGATGACAAGAATTCTGGAGCATTGTGCTGACAAGGGCCATGGAGCATTGTGATGACACGGTCATGGAACATTGTGATGACAAGAATTCTGGAGCATTCTGATGACAAAGGCGACGGAGCATTGTGATGACACGGTCATGGAATATAGTAATGACAAGAATTCTGGAGCATTATGATGACAAGGGCCATGGAGCATTGTGGTGACACGGCCATGGAACATTCTGATGACAAGAATTCTGGAGCATTGTGATGACAAGGGCCATGGAGCATTGTGATGACACGGCCATGCAACATTGTGATGACAAGTATTCTGGAGCATTGTGATGACAATGGCCATGGAGCATTGTGATGACACGGTATGGAACATTGTGATGACAAGAATTCTGGAGCATTGTGATGACAAGGGCCATGGAGCATTGTGATGACACGGTCATGGAACATTGTGATGACAGGAATTCTGGAGCATTGTGCTGAAAAGTGCCATGGAGCATTGTGATGACGCGGTCATGGAACAATGTGATGAGAAGAATTCCGGAGCATTGTGATGACAAGGGCCATGGAGCATTGTGATGACACGGTCATGGAACATTGTGATGACAGGAATTCTGGAGCATTGTGCTGAAAAGTGCCATGGAGCATTGTGATGACGCGGTCATGGAACAATGTGATGAGAAGAATTCCGGAGCATTGTGATGACAAGGGCCATGGAGCATTGTGATGACACGGTCATGGAACATTGTGATGACAAGAATTCTGGAGCATTGTGCTGATGACGACCATGGAGAATTGTGATGACATAGTCAAGGAACATTGCGATGAAAAAGATTTCTGGAGCATTGTGATGAAAGGGCATGGAGCATTGTGATTAAAGGTGACAAGGAACATTGTGATGATATGGGCAGAGTACTCTGTGATGACAGTGGTCTTGCAGTATTGTGACGAAAAGTGTCATGGAACATTCTGCTGACAGCGATCATGGAGCTTTTTGGTAACAGAGGCTATGGAGATTTGTGATGTCAGGCGTCATGGGGCATTGTGTTGAGAGCGGTCTTGGAGCATTGTGATGAATAGGGTCATGGAGCACTGTGATTACAGGGGCCATGGAGCATTGTGAATACAAAGGCTATGGAGCATTGAGATGACAGGTTTCATGGAGCACTGTGATGAATGTGATCTTGGATCATTGTGATGACAAGTGTCCTGGAACCTTGTGATGACACGGTTCATGGAGCATAGTGATGACAAGGACCATGGCGAATTGTGATGACATCTGTCATGGGGCATTGTGATGACAGTGGTCATCTAGAATTGCGATGAAAGGTATCATGGAGCACTGTGATGACAGGGGCCATGGAACATTGAGATGACAAAGGCCATGGAGCATTGTGATGACAAGTGTCATGGGGCATTTTGATGACATTGGCATGGAGCATTATGATGACAAGAGTTCTGGAGCATTTTGATGACAAGGGCATGGAGCATTGTGATGACAGGGCGCACGGAGCTTTGTGATGAAAAGGGCAGGGTACATTGTGATGACAGGGTTCATGGAGCATTGTGATGAAAGGGGCCACGGAGCATTGAGATGAGAGCCGTTATGAGGCATGGTGATGACAGTGGTCATGGAGCATTGTGATGAAAGAGATCATGGAGCAATATGATAAGAGGGGCCATGGAGCATTGTGATGACAGGGGTATTGGAGCATTGTGATGGAAGTAGACATGGATCATTGTGATGACATGTGTCCTGGAACACTGTGATGACACGGTTCATCGAGTATTGTGATGACAAGGGTCATAGCGAATTGTGATGACAAGTGTCATGGGGCATTGTGATGACATTGATCATCTAGGAATTGTGATGAAAGGTATCGTGGAGCACTGTGATGACTGGGGGCATGAAGCACTGTGATGAAAATTGTCCTGGATTATTGTGATGACAGCAGTCATGGAGAATTGTGATGACAGGGATTATGCAGCATTGTGTTGACAAGGGTATGGACTATTGTGATGACAAAGGTCATGGAGCAATGTGATGAAAGTATTCATGGAACATCGTGATGAAAAGTGCATGGGAGCATTGTGACGATAAAGGCCATGGAGTATTGTGATGACTAGTGTCATGGAGCATTTTAATGAAAGGTTTCATTGTGCACCATGATGACAAAGGGGATGGAGAATTGTGATGAAACTGGTCCTGGAGCATTGTGATAACAAAAGCCATGGAGCATTGTGATGACAGGCATCATGGAGCATTGTGAAAAAAGGGGCCATGGGGTATTGTAATGACACTAGAGAAATATGATGAAAATGGTCAGCGAGCATAGTGATTAAAGTGGTCATTGAGAATTGTGATGAAAAGCGACATAGAGCATTGTGATGGCAAAGGTCATGGAGAACTGTGATGACCAGGGTCATGTAGCATTGTGATGACACGGTCATGGAACATTGTGATGACAAGAATTCTGGAGCATTGTGCTGACAAGGGCCATGGAGCATTGTGATGACACGGTCATGGAACATTGTGATGACAAGAATTCTGGAGCATTCTGATGACAAAGGCGACGGAGCATTGTGATGACACGGTCATGGAATATAGTAATGACAAGAATTCTGGAGCATTATGATGACAAGGGCCATGGAGCATTGTGGTGACACGGCCATGGAACATTGTGATGACAAGAATTCTGGAGCATTGTGATGACAAGGGCCATGGAGCATTGTGATGACACGGTCATGGAACAATGTGATGAGAAGAATTCTGGAGCATTGTCATGACAAGGGCCATGGAGCATTGTGATGACACGGTCATGGAACATTGTGATAAGAAGAATTCAGGAGCATTATGATGACAAGGGCCATGGAGCATTGTGATGACACGGCCATGGAACATTGTGATGAGAAGAATTCTGGAGCATTGTGATGACAATGGCCATGGAGCATTGTGATGACACGGTCATGGAACATTGTGATGAGAAGAATTCTGGAGCATTGTCATGACAAGGGCCATGGAGCATTTTGATGACACGGTCATGGAACATTGTAATGACAAGAATTCTGGAGCATTGTGATGACAAGGGCCGTGGAGCATTGTGATGACACGGTCATGGAACATTGTGATGAGAAGAATTCTGGAGCATTGTGCTGACAAGGGCCATGGAGCATTGTGATGATACGGTCATGGAACATTGTGATGACAAGAATTCTGGAGCATTATAATGACAAGGGCCATGGAACATTGTGACGACACGGCCATGGAACATTGTGATGACAAGAATTCTGGAGCATTGTGATGACATTGGCCATGGAGCATTGTGATGACACGGTCATGGAACATTGTGATGAGAAGAATTCTGGTGCATTGTGCTGACAAGGGCCATGGAGCATTGTGATGATACGGTCATGGAACATTGTGATGACAAGAATTCTGGAGCATTATGATGACAAGGGCCATGGAACATTGTGATGACACGGCCATGGAACATTGTGATGACAAGAATTCTGGAGCATTGTGATGACAATGGCCATGGAACATTGTGATGACACGGTCATGGAACATTGTGATGACAAGAATTCTGGAGCATTCTGATGACAAGCGCCATAGAGCATTGTGATGACACGTTCATGGAATATAGTAATGATAAGAATTCTGGAGCATTATGATGACAAGGGCCATGGAGCATTGTGATGACACGGCCATGGAACATTGTGATGACAAGAATTCTGGGGCATTGTGATGACAGTGGCCATGGAGCATTTTGTTGACACGGTCATGGATCATTGTGATGAGAAGAATTCTGGAGCATTGTCATGACAAGGGCCATGGAGCATTGTGATGACACGGTCATGGAACATTGTGATGACAAGAATTCTGGAGCATTGTGCTGACAAGGGCCATGGAGCATTGTGATGACACGGTCATGGAACATTGTGATGACAGGAATTCTGGAGCATTGTGATGACAAGGGCCATGGAGCATTGTGATGACACGGTCATGGAACATTGTGATGAGAAGAATTCTGGAGCATTGTGCTGACAAGGGCCATGGAGCATTGTGATGATACGGTCATGGAACATGGTGATGACAATAATTCTGGGGCATTATGATGACAAGGGCCATGGAGCATTGTGATGACACGGCCATGGAACATTGTGATGACAAGTATTCTGGAGCATTGTGATGACAATGGCCATGGAGCATTGTGATGACACGGTATGGAACATTGTGATGACAAGAATTCTGGAGCATTCTGATGACAAGGGCCATGGAGCATTGTGATGACACGGTCATGGAACATTGTGATGACAGGAATTCTGGAGCATTGTGCTGAAAAGTGCCATGGAGCATTGTGATGACGCGGTCATGGAACAATGTGATGAGAAGAATTCCGGAGCATTGTGATGACAAGGGCCATGGAGCATTGTGATGACACGGTCATGGAACATTGTGATGACAAGAATTCTGGAGCATTGTGCTGATGACGACCATGGAGAATTGTGATGACATAGTCAAGGAACATTGCGATGAAAAAGATTTCTGGAGCATTGTGATGAAAGGGCATGGAGCATTGTGATTAAAGGTGACAAGGAACATTGTGATGATATGGGCAGAGTACTCTGTGATGACAGTGGTCTTGCAGTATTGTGACGAAAAGTGTCATGGAACATTCTGCTGACAGCGATCATGGAGCTTTTTGGTAACAGAGGCTATGGAGATTTGTGATGTCAGGCGTCATGGGGCATTGTGTTGAGAGCGGTCTTGGAGCATTGTGATGAATAGGGTCATGGAGCACTGTGATTACAGGGGCCATGGAGCATTGTGAATACAAAGGCTATGGAGCATTGAGATGACAGGTTTCATGGAGCACTGTGATGAATGTGATCTTGGATCATTGTGATGACAAGTGTCCTGGAACCTTGTGATGACACGGTTCATGGAGCATAGTGATGACAAGGACCATGGCGAATTGTGATGACATCTGTCATGGGGCATTGTGATGACAGTGGTCATCTAGAATTGCGATGAAAGGTATCATGGAGCACTGTGATGACAGGGGCCATGGAACATTGAGATGACAAAGGCCATGGAGCATTGTGATGACAAGTGTCATGGGGCATTTTGATGACATTGGCATGGAGCATTATGATGACAAGAGTTCTGGAGCATTTTGATGACAAGGGCATGGAGCATTGTGATGACAGGGCGCACGGAGCTTTGTGATGAAAAGGGCAGGGTACATTGTGATGACAGGGTTCATGGAGCATTGTGATGAAAGGGGCCACGGAGCATTGAGATGAGAGCCGTTATGAGGCATGGTGATGACAGTGGTCATGGAGCATTGTGATGAAAGAGATCATGGAGCAATATGATAAGAGGGGCCATGGAGCATTGTGATGACAGGGGTATTGGAGCATTGTGATGGAAGTAGACATGGATCATTGTGATGACATGTGTCCTGGAACACTGTGATGACACGGTTCATCGAGTATTGTGATGACAAGGGTCATAGCGAATTGTGATGACAAGTGTCATGGGGCATTGTGATGACATTGATCATCTAGGAATTGTGATGAAAGGTATCGTGGAGCACTGTGATGACTGGGGGCATGAAGCACTGTGATGAAAATTGTCCTGGATTATTGTGATGACAGCAGTCATGGAGAATTGTGATGACAGGGATTATGCAGCATTGTGTTGACAAGGGTATGGACTATTGTGATGACAATGGTCATGGAGCAATGTGATGAAAGTATTCATGGAACATCGTGATGAAAAGTGCATGGGAGCATTGTGACGATAAAGGCCATGGAGTATTGTGATGACTAGTGTCATGGAGCATTTTAATGAAAGGTTTCATTGTGCACCATGATGACAAAGGGGATGGAGAATTGTGATGAAACTGATCCTGGAGCATTGTGATAACAAAAGCCATGGAGCATTGTGATGACAGGCATCATGGAGCATTGTGAAAAAAGGGGCCATGGGGTATTGTAATGACACTAGAGAAATATGATGAAAATGGTCAGCGAGCATAGTGATTAAAGTGGTCATTGAGAATTGTGATGAAAAGCGACATAGAGCATTGTGATGACAAAGGTCATGGAGAACTGTGATGACCAGGGTCATGTAGCATTGTGATGACACGGTCATGGAACATTGTGATGACAAGAATTCTGGAGCATTGTGCTGACAAGGGCCATGGAGCATTGTGATGACACGGTCATGGAACATTGTGATGACAAGAATTCTGGAGCATTCTGATGACAAAGGCGACGGAGCATTGTGATGACACGGTCATGGAATATAGTAATGACAAGAATTCTGGAGCATTATGATGACAAGGGCCATGGAGCATTGTGGTGACACGGCCATGGAACATTCTGATGACAAGAATTCTGGAGCATTGTGATGACAAGGGCCATGGAGCATTGTGATGACACGGCCATGGAACATTGTGATGACAAGTATTCTGGAGCATTGTGATGACAATGGCCATGGAGCATTGTGATGACACGGTATGGAACATTGTGATGACAAGAATTCTGGAGCATTGTGATGACAAGGGCCATGGAGCATTGTGATGACACGGTCATGGAACATTGTGATGACAGGAATTCTGGAGCATTGTGCTGAAAAGTGCCATGGAGCATTGTGATGACGCGGTCATGGAACAATGTGATGAGAAGAATTCCGGAGCATTGTGATGACAAGGGCCATGGAGCATTGTGATGACACGGTCATGGAACATTGTGATGACAAGAATTCTGGAGCATTGTGCTGAAAAGTGCCATGGAGCATTGTGATGACGCGGTCATGGAACAATGTGATGAGAAGAATTCCGGAGCATTGTGATGACAAGGGCCATGGAGCATTGTGATGACACGGTCATGGAACATTGTGATGACAAGAATTCTGGAGCATTGTGCTGATGACGACCATGGAGAATTGTGATGACATAGTCAAGGAACATTGCGATGAAAAAGATTTCTGGAGCATTGTGATGAAAGGGCATGGAGCATTGTGATTAAAGGTGACAAGGAACATTGTGATGATATGGGCAGAGTACTCTGTGATGACAGTGGTCTTGCAGTATTGTGACGAAAAGTGTCATGGAACATTCTGCTGACAGCGATCATGGAGCTTTTTGGTAACAGAGGCTATGGAGATTTGTGATGTCAGGCGTCATGGGGCATTGTGTTGAGAGCGGTCTTGGAGCATTGTGATGAATAGGGTCATGGAGCACTGTGATTACAGGGGCCATGGAGCATTGTGAATACAAAGGCTATGGAGCATTGAGATGACAGGTTTCATGGAGCACTGTGATGAATGTGATCTTGGATCATTGTGATGACAAGTGTCCTGGAACCTTGTGATGACACGGTTCATGGAGCATAGTGATGACAAGGACCATGGCGAATTGTGATGACATCTGTCATGGGGCATTGTGATGACAGTGGTCATCTAGAATTGCGATGAAAGGTATCATGGAGCACTGTGATGACAGGGGCCATGGAACATTGAGATGACAAAGGCCATGGAGCATTGTGATGACAAGTGTCATGGGGCATTTTGATGACATTGGCATGGAGCATTATGATGACAAGAGTTCTGGAGCATTTTGATGACAAGGGCATGGAGCATTGTGATGACAGGGCGCACGGAGCTTTGTGATGAAAAGGGCAGGGTACATTGTGATGACAGGGTTCATGGAGCATTGTGATGAAAGGGGCCACGGAGCATTGAGATGAGAGCCGTTATGAGGCATGGTGATGACAGTGGTCATGGAGCATTGTGATGAAAGAGATCATGGAGCAATATGATAAGAGGGGCCATGGAGCATTGTGATGACAGGGGTATTGGAGCATTGTGATGGAAGTAGACATGGATCATTGTGATGACATGTGTCCTGGAACACTGTGATGACACGGTTCATCGAGTATTGTGATGACAAGGGTCATAGCGAATTGTGATGACAAGTGTCATGGGGCATTGTGATGACATTGATCATCTAGGAATTGTGATGAAAGGTATCGTGGAGCACTGTGATGACTGGGGGCATGAAGCACTGTGATGAAAATTGTCCTGGATTATTGTGATGACAGCAGTCATGGAGAATTGTGATGACAGGGATTATGCAGCATTGTGTTGACAAGGGTATGGACTATTGTGATGACAATGGTCATGGAGCAATGTGATGAAAGTATTCATGGAACATCGTGATGAAAAGTGCATGGGAGAATTGTGACGATAAAGGCCATGGAGTATTGTGATGACTAGTGTCATGGAGCATTTTAATGAAAGGTTTCATTGTGCACCATGATGACAAAGGGGATGGAGAATTGTGATGAAACTGATCCTGGAGCATTGTGATAACAAAAGCCATGGAGCATTGTGATGACAGGCATCATGGAGCATTGTGAAAAAAGGGGCCATGGGGTATTGTAATGACACTAGAGAAATATGATGAAAATGGTCAGCGAGCATAGTGATTAAAGTGGTCATTGAGAATTGTGATGAAAAGCGACATAGAGCATTGTGATGGCAAAGGTCATGGAGAACTGTGATGACCAGGGTCATGTAGCATTGTGATGACACGGTCATGGAACATTGTGATGACAAGAATTCTGGAGCATTGTGCTGACAAGGGCCATGGAGCATTGTGATGACACGGTCATGGAACATTGTGATGACAAGAATTCTGGAGCATTCTGATGACAAAGGCGACGGAGCATTGTGATGACACGGTCATGGAATATAGTAATGACAAGAATTCTGGAGCATTATGATGACAAGGGCCATGGAGCATTGTGGTGACACGGCCATGGAACATTGTGATGACAAGAATTCTGGAGCATTGTGATGACAAGGGCCATGGAGCATTGTGATGACACGGCCATGGAACATTGTGATGACAAGTATTCTGGAGCATTGTGATGACAATGGCCATGGAGCATTGTGATGACACGGTATGGAACATTGTGATGACAAGAATTCTGGAGCATTGTGATGACAAGGGCCATGGAGCATTGTGATGACACGGTCATGGAACAATGTGATGAGAAGAATTCTGGAGCATTGTCATGACAAGGGCCATGGAGCATTGTGATGACACGGTCATGGAACATTGTGATAAGAAGAATTCTGGAGCATTATGATGACAAGGGCCATGGAGCATTGTGATGACACGGCCATGGAACCTTGTGATGAGAAGAATTCTGGAGCATTGTGATGACAATGGCCATGGAGCATTGTGATGACACGGTCATGGAACATTGTGATGAGAAGAATTCTGGAGCATTGTCATGACAAGGGCCATGGAGCATTTTGATGACACGGTCATGGAACATTGTAATGACAAGAATTCTGGAGCATTGTGATGACAAGGGCCGTGGAGCATTGTGATGACACGGTCATGGAACATTGTGATGAGAAGAATTCTGGAGCATTGTGCTGACAAGGGCCATGGAGCATTGTGATGATACGGTCATGGAACATTGTGATGACAAGAATTCTGGAGCATTATGATGACAAGGGCCATGGAACATTGTGACGACACGGCCATGGAACATTGTGATGACAAGAATTCTGGAGCATTGTGATGACATTGGCCATGGAGCATTGTGATGACACGGTCATGGAACATTGTGATGAGAAGAATTCTGGTGCATTGTGCTGACAAGGGCCATGGAGCATTGTGATGATACGGTCATGGAACATTGTGATGACAAGAATTCTGGAGCATTATGATGACAAGGGCCATGGAGCATTGTGATGACACGGTCATGGATCATTGTAATGAGAAGAATTCTGGAGCATTGTCATGACAAGAGCCATGGAGCATTGTGATGACACGGCCGTTGAACATTGTGATGACAAGAATTCTGGAGAATTGTGATGACAAGGTTCATGGAGAATTGTGATGACACGGCCATGGAACATTTTGATGACAAGAATTCTGGAGCATTGTGCTGACAAGGGCCATGGAGCATTGTGATGACACGGCCATGGAACATTGTGATGAAAAGAATTCTGGAGCATTCTGATGACAAGGTTCATGGAGAATTGTGATGACACGGCCATGGAACATTGTGATGACAAGAATTCTGGAGCATTGTGCTGACAAGGGCCATGGAGCATTGTGATGACACGGTCATGGAACATTGTGATGACAAGAATTCTGGAGCATTCTGATGACAAAGGCGATTGAGCATTGTGATGACACGGTCATGGAACATTGTGATGACAAGAATTCTGGAGCATTCTGATGACAAAGGCGATGGAGCATTGTGATGACACGATCATGGAACATTGTGATGACAAGAATTCTGGAGCATTCTAATGACAAGCGCCATAGAGCATTGTGATGACACGTTCATGGAATATAGTAATGACAAGAATTTTGGAGCATTATGATGACAAGGGCCATGGAGCATTTTGATGACACGGCCATGGAACATTTTGATGACACGTTCATGGAATATTGTGATGACAAGTATTCTGGAGCATTGTGATGACAAGGGCCATGGAGCATTGTGATGACACGGCCATGGAACATTGTGATGACAAGTATTCTGGAGCATTGTGATGACAATGGCCATGGAGCATTGTGATGACACGGTATGGAACATTGTGATGACAAGAATTCTGGAGCATTGTGATGACAAGGGCCATGGAGCATTGTGATGACACGGTCATGGAACATTGTGATGACAGGAATTCTGGAGCATTGTGCTGAAAAGGGCCATGGAGCATTGTGATGACACGGTCATGGAACATTGTGATGAGAAGAATTCTGGAGCATTGTGATGACAAGGGCCATGGAGCATTGTGATGACACGGTCATGGAACATTGTGATGAGAAGAATTCTGGAGCATTGTCATGACAAGGGCCATGGAGCATTGTGATAACACGGCCATGGAACATTGTGATGACAAGAATTCTGGAGCATTCTGATGAAAAGCGCCATAGAGCATTGTGATGACACGTTCATGGAATACAGTAATGACAAGAATTCTGGAGCATTATGATGACAAGGGCCATGGAGCATTTGATGACATGGTCATGGAACATTGTGATGACAAGAATTCTGGAGCATTGTGCTGATGACTGCCATGGAGCATTGTGATGACACAGTCAAGGAACATTGCGATGAAAAAGATTTCTGGAGCATTGTGATGAAAGGGCATGGAGCATTGTGATTAAAGGTGACAAGGAACATTGTGATGATATGGGCAGAGAACACTGTGATGACAGTGGTCTTGCAGTATTGTGACGAAAAGTGTCATGGAACATACTGCTGACAGCGATCATGGAGCATTTTGGTAAGAGAGGCTATGGAGATTTGTGATGTCAGGCGTCATGGGGCATTGTGTTGAGAGCGGTCTTGGAGCATTGTGATGAAAATGGTCATGGAGCACTGTGATGACAGGGGCTATGGAACTTTGTGATGACAAAGGCCATGGAGCATTGTGATGACAAGTGTCATGGGGCATTTTGATGACATTGGCATGGAGCATTATGATGACAAGAGTTCTGGAGCGTTTTGATGACAAGGGCATGGAGCATTGTGATGACAGGGCCCACGGAGCTTTGTGATGAAAAGGGCAGGGTACATTGTGATGACAGGGTTCATGGAGCATTGTGATGAAAGGGGCCATGGAGCATTGAGATGAGAGCCGTTATGAGGCATGGTGATGACAGTGGTCATGGAGCATTGTGATGAAAGAGATCATGGAGCAATACGATAACAGGGGCCATGGAGCATTGTGATGACAGGGGTATTGGAGCATTGTGATGGAAGTAGACATGGATCATTGTGATGACATGTGTCCTGGAACACTGTGATGACACGGTTCATCGAGTATTGTGATGACAAGGGTCATAGCGAATTGTGATGACAAGTGTCATGGGGCATTGTGATGACATTGATCATCTAGGAATTGTGATGAAAGGTATCGTGGAGCACTGTGATGACTGGGGGCATGAAGCACTGTGATGAAAATTGTCCTGGATTATTGTGATGACAGCAGTCATGGAGAATTGTGATGACAGGGATTATGCAGCATTGTGTTGACAAGGGTATGGACTATTGTGATGACAATGGTCATGGAGCAATGTGATGAAAGTATTCATGGAACATCGTGATGAAAAGTGCATGGGAGCATTGTGACGATAAAGGCCATGGAGTATTGTGATGACTAGTGTCATGGAGCATTTTAATGAAAGGTTTCATTGTGCACCATGATGACAAAGGGGATGGAGAATTGTGATGAAACTGGTCCTGGAGCATTGTGATAACAAAAGCCATGGAGCATTGTGATGACAGGCATCATGGAGCATTGTGAAAAAAGGGGCCATGGGGTATTGTAATGACACTAGAGAAATATGATGAAAATGGTCAGCGAGCACAGTGATTAAAGTGGTCATTGAGAATTGTGATGAAAAGCGACATAGAGCATTGTGATGGCAAAGGTCATGGAGAACTGTGATGACCAGGGTCATGTAGCATTGTGATGACACGGTCATGGAACATTGTGATGACAAGAATTCTGGAGCATTGTGCTGACAAGGGCCATGGAGCATTGTGATGACACGGTCATGGAACATTGTGATGACAAGAATGCTGGAGCATTGTGCTGACAAGGGCCATCGAGCATTGTGATGATACGGTCATGGAACATTGTGATGACAAGAATTCTGGAGCATTATGATGACAAGGGCCATGGAACATTGTGACGACACGGCCATGGAACATTGTGATGACAAGAATTCTGGAGCATTGTAATGACATTGGCCATGGAGCATTGTGATGACACGGTCATGGAACATTGTGATGAGAAGAATTCTGGAGCATTGTGCTGACAAGGGCCATGGAGCTTTGTGATGACACGGTCATGGAACATTGTGATGACAAGAATTCTGGAGCATTTTGATGACAAAGGCGATGGAGCATTGTGATGACACGGTCATGGAACATTGTGATGACAAGAATTCTGGAGCATTCTGATGACACGTTCATGGAATATAGTAATGACAAGAATTCTGGAGCATTATGATGACAAGGGCCATGGAACATTGTGATGACACGTCCATGGAACATTGTGATGACAAGGATTCTGGAGCATTATGATGACAAGGGCCATGGAGCATTGTGATGACACGGCCATGGAACATTGTGATGAAAAGAATTCTGGAGCATTGTGATGACAATGGCCATGGAGCCTTGTGATGACACGGTCATGGAACATTGTGATGAGAAGAATTCTGGAGCATTGACATGACAAGGGCCATGGAGCATTTTGATGACACGGTCATGGAACATTGTCATGACAAGAATTCTGGAGCATTGTGATGACAAGGGCCGTGGAGCATTGTGATGACACGGTCATGGAACATTGTGATGAGAACAATTCTGGAGCATTCTGCTGACAAGGGCAATGGAGCATTGTGATGATACGGTCATGGAACATTGTGATGACAAGAATTCTGGAGCATTATGATGACAAGGGCCATGGAACATTGTGATGACTCGGCCATGGAACATTGTGATGACAAGAATTCTGGAGCATTGTGATGACATTGGCCATGGAGCATTGTGATGACACGGTCATGGAACATTGTGATGAGAAGAATTCTGGAGCATTGTGCTGACAAGGGCCATCGAGCATTGTGATGATACGGTCATGGAACATTGTGATGACAAGAATTCTGGAACATTATGATGACAAGGGCCATGGAACATTGTGATGACACGGCCATGGAACATTGTGATGACAAGAATTCTGGAGCATTGTGATGACAATGGCCATGGAACATTGTGATGACACGGTCATGGAACATTGTGATGAGAAGAATTCTGGAGCATTGTCATGACAAGGGCCATGGAGCAATGTGATGACACGGTCATGGAACATTGTGATGACAAGAATTCTGGAGCATTATGATGACAAGGTCCATGGAGCATTGTGATGACACGGCCATGGAACAGTGTGATGACAAGAATTCTGGAGCATTGTGATGACAATGGCCATGGAGCTTTGTGATGACACGGTCATGGAACATTGTGATGAGAAGAATACTGGAGCATTGTCATGAAAAGGGCCATGGAGCATTGTGATGACACGGCCATGGAATATTGTGAAGACAAGAATTCTGGAGCATTCTGATGACAAGCGCCATAGAGCATTGTGATGACACGTTCATGGAATATAGTAATGACAAGAATTCTGGAGCATTATGATGACAAGGGCCATGGAGCATTGTGATGACACGGCCATGGAACATTGTGATGACAAGAATTCTGGGGCATTGTGATGACAGTTGCCATGGAGCATTTTGTTGACACGGTCATGGATCATTGTGATGAGAAGAATTCTGGAGCATTGTCATGACAAGGGCCATGGAGCATTGTGATGAGACGGTCATGGAACATTGTGATGACAAGAATTCTGGAGCATTGTGCTGACAAGGGCCATGGAGCATTGTGATGACACGGTCATGGAACATTGTGATGACAAGAATTCTGGAGCATTCTGATGACAAAGGCGATGGAGCATTGTGATGACACGGTCATGGAACATTGTGATGACAAGAATGCTGGAGCATTCTGATGACAAGCGCCATAGAGCATTGTGATGACACGTTCATGGAATATAGTAATGACAAGAATTCTGGAGCAGTATGATGACAAGGGCCATGGAGCATTGTGATGACACGGCCATGGAACATTGTGATGACACGGTCATGGAACATTGTGATGACAAGAATTCTGGAGCATTGTGCTGACTAGGGCCATGGACCATTGTGATGACATGGTCATGGAACATTGTGATGACAATAATTCTGGAGCATTGTGATGACAATGGCCATGGAGCATTGTGATGACACGGTATGGAACATTGTGATGTCAAGAATTCTGGAGCATTGAGATGATAAGGGCCATGGAGCATTGTGATGACACGGTCATGGAACATTTTGATGACAGGAATCCTGGAGCATTGTGCTGAAAAGGGCCATGGAGCATTGTGATGACACGGTCATGTAACATTGTGATGACAAGAATTCTGGAGCATTGTGATGACAAGGGCCATGGAGAATTGTGATGACACAGTCATGGAACATTGTGATGAGAAGAATTCTGGAAGATTGTGCTGACAAGCGCCATGGAGCATTGTGATGATACGGTCATGGAACATTGTGATGACAAGAATTCTGGAGCATTTTGATGACAAGCGCCATAGAGCATTGTGATGACACGTTCATGGAATATAGTAATGACAAGAATTCTGGAGCAGTATGATGACAAGGGCCATGGAGCATTGTGATGACACGGCCATGGAACATTGTGATGACACGGTCATGGAACATTGTGATGACAAGAATTCTGGAGCATTGTGCTGACAAGGGCCATGGAGCATTGTGATGACACGGCCATGGAACATTGTGATGACAAGAATTCTGGAGCATTGTGATTACAATGGCCATGGAGCATTGTGATGACACGGTATGGAACATTGTGATGACAAGAATTCTGGAGCATTGTGATGACAAGGGCCATGCAGCATTGTGATGACACGGTCATGGAACATTGTGATGACAGGAATTCTGGAGCATTGTGCTGAAAAGGGCCATGGAGCATTGTGATGACACGGTCATGGAACATTGTGATGAGAAGAATTCTGGAGCATTATGATGACAAGTGCCATGGAGCATTGTGATGACACAGTCATGGAACATTTTCATGAGAAGAATTCTGGAGCATTGTGCTGACAAGGGCCATGGAGCATTGTGATGAGACGGTCATGGAACATTGTGATGACAAGAAATCTGGAGCATTGTGATGACAAAGGCGATGGAGCATTGTGATGACACGGTCATGGAACATTGTGATGACAAGAAATCTGGAGCATTGTGATGACAATGGCCATGGAGCATTGTGATGACACGGCCATGGAACATTGTGATGAGAAGAATTCTAGAGCATTGTCATGACAAGGGCCATGGAGCATTGTGATGACACGGTCATGGAACATTGTGATGACAAGAATTCTTGAGCATTATGATGACAAGGGCCATGGAGCATTGTGATGACACGGTCATGGAACATTGTGATGACAAGAATTCTGGAGCATTGTGATGACAATGGCCATGGAGCATTGTGATGACACAGTCATGGAACATTGTGATGAGAAGAATTCTGGAGCATTGTCATGACAAGGGCCATGGAGCATTGTGATGACACGGTCATGGAACATTGTGATGACAAGAATTCTGGAGCATTGTGATGACAAGGGCCATGGAGCATTGTGATGACACAGTCATGGAACATTGTGATGACAAGAATTC
The DNA here is from genome assembly GCF_949987535.1 of Balaenoptera acutorostrata. NCBI lineage: Eukaryota > Metazoa > Chordata > Mammalia > Artiodactyla > Balaenopteridae > Balaenoptera > Balaenoptera acutorostrata. The sequence continues at coordinate 1,162,964 of NW_026646025.1, read as the reverse complement.
TGGAGCATTGTGATGACAATGGCCATGGAGCATTGTGATGACACGGTCATGGAACATTGTGATGACAAGAATTCTGGAGCATTCTGATGACAAGGTCCATGGAGCATTGTGATGACACGGCCATGGAACAGTGTGATGACAAGAATTCTGGAGCATTGTGATGACAATGGCCATGGAGCTTTGTGATGACACGGTCATGGAACATTGTGATGAGAAGAATACTGGAGCATTGTCATGAAAAGGGCCATGGAGCATTGTGATGACACGGCCATGGAATATTGTGAAGACAAGAATTCTGGAGCATTCTGATGACAAGCGCCATAGAGCATTGTGATGACACGTTCATGGAATATAGTAATGACAAGAATTCTGGAGCATTATGATGACAAGGGCCATGGAGCATTGTGATGACACGGCCATGGAACATTGTGATGACAAGAATTCTGGGGCATTGTGATGACAGTTGCCATGGAGCATTTTGTTGACACGGTCATGGATCATTGTGATGAGAAGAATTCTGGAGCATTGTCATGACAAGGGCCATGGAGCATTGTGATGAGACGGTCATGGAACATTGTGATGACAAGAATTCTGGAGCATTGTGCTGACAAGGGCCATGGAGCATTGTGATGACACGGTCATGGAAGATTGTGATGACAAGAATTCTGGAGCATTCTGATGACAAAGGCGATGGAGCATTGTGATGACACGGTCATGGAACATTGTGATGACAAGAATGCTGGAGCATTCTGATGACAAGCGCCATAGAGCATTGTGATGACACGTTCATGGAATATAGTAATGACAAGAATTCTGGAGCAGTATGATGACAAGGGCCATGGAGCATTGTGATGACACGGCCATGGAACATTGTGATGACACGGTCATGGAACATTGTGATGACAAGAATTCTGGAGCATTGTGCTGACTAGGGCCATGGACCATTGTGATGACATGGTCATGGAACATTGTGATGACAATAATTCTGGAGCATTGTGATGACAATGGCCATGGAGCATTGTGATGACACGGTATGGAACATTGTGATGTCAAGAATTCTGGAGCATTGAGATGATAAGGGCCATGGAGCATTGTGATGACACGGTCATGGAACATTTTGATGACAGGAATCCTGGAGCATTGTGCTGAAAAGGGCCATGGAGCATTGTGATGACACGGTCATGGAACATTGTGATGACAAGAATTCTGGAGCATTGTGATGACAAGGGCCATGGAGAATTGTGATGACACAGTCATGGAACATTGTGATGAGAAGAATTCTGGAAGATTGTGCTGACAAGCGCCATGGAGCATTGTGATGATACGGTCATGGAACATTGTGATGACAAGAATTCTGGAGCATTTTGATGACAAGCGCCATAGAGCATTGTGATGACACGTTCATGGAATATAGTAATGACAAGAATTCTGGAGCAGTATGATGACAAGGGCCATGGAGCATTGTGATGACACGGCCATGGAACATTGTGATGACACGGTCATGGAACATTGTGATGACAAGAATTCTGGAGCATTGTGCTGACAAGGGCCATGGAGCATTGTGATGACACGGCCATGGAACATTGTGATGACAAGAATTCTGGAGCATTGTGATTACAATGGCCATGGAGCATTGTGATGACACGGTATGGAACATTGTGATGACAAGAATTCTGGAGCATTGTGATGACAAGGGCCATGCAGCATTGTGATGACACGGTCATGGAACATTGTGATGACAGGAATTCTGGAGCATTGTGCTGAAAAGGGCCATGGAGCATTGTGATGACACGGTCATGGAACATTGTGATGAGAAGAATTCTGGAGCATTATGATGACAAGTGCCATGGAGCATTGTGATGACACAGTCATGGAACATTTTCATGAGAAGAATTCTGGAGCATTGTGCTGACAAGGGCCATGGAGCATTGTGATGAGACGGTCATGGAACATTGTGATGACAAGAAATCTGGAGCATTGTGATGACAAAGGCGATGGAGCATTGTGATGACACGGTCATGGAACATTGTGATGACAAGAAATCTGGAGCATTGTGATGACAATGGCCATGGAGCATTGTGATGACACGGCCATGGAACATTGTGATGAGAAGAATTCTAGAGCATTGTCATGACAAGGGCCATGGAGCATTGTGATGACACGGTCATGGAACATTGTGATGACAAGAATTCTTGAGCATTATGATGACAAGGGCCATGGAGCATTGTGATGACACGGTCATGGAACATTGTGATGACAAGAATTCTGGAGCATTGTGATGACAATGGCCATGGAGCATTGTGATGACACAGTCATGGAACATTGTGATGAGAAGAATTCTGGAGCATTGTCATGACAAGGGCCATGGAGCATTGTGATGACACGGTCATGGAACATTGTGATGACAAGAATTCTGGAGCATTGTGATGACAAGGGCCATGGAGCATTGTGATGACACAGTCATGGAACATTGTGATGACAAGAATTCTGGAGCATTGTGATGACAATGGCCATGGAGCATTGTGATGACACGGTCATGGAACATTGTGATGACAAGAATTCTGGAGCATTCTGATGACAAGCGCCATAGAGCATTGTGATGACACGTTCATGGAATATAGTAATGACAAGAATTCTGGAGCAGTATGATGACAAGGGCCATGGAGCATTGTGATGACACGGCCATGGAACATTGTGATGACACGGTCATGGAACATTGTGATGACAAGAATTCTGGAGCATTGTGCTGACAAGGGCCATGGAGCATTGTGATGACACGGCCATGGAACATTGTGATGACAAGAATTCTGGAGCATTGTGATTACAATGGCCATGGAGCATTGTGATGACACGGTATGGAACATTGTGATGACAAGAATTCTGGAGCATTGTGATGACAAGGGCCATGCAGCATTGTGATGACACGGTCATGGAACATTGTGATGACAGGAATTCTGGAGCATTGTGCTGAAAAGGACCATGGAGCATTGTGAGGACACGGTCATGGAACATTGTGATGACAAGAATTCTGGAGCATTGTGCTGACAAGGGCCATGGAGCATTGTGATGAGACGGTCATGGAACATTGTGATGACAAGAAATCTGGAGCATTGTGATGACAAAGGCGATGGAGCATTGTGATGACACGGTCATGGAACATTGTGATGACAAGAAATCTGGAGCATTGTGATGACAATGGCCATGGAGCATTGTGATGACACGGCCATGGAACATTGTGATGAGAAGAATTCTGGAGCATTGTCATGACAAGGGCCATGGAGCATTGTGATGACACGGTCATCGAACATTGTGATGACAAGAATTCTTGAGCATTATGATGACAAGGGCCATGGAGCATTGTGATGACACGGTCATGGAACATTGTGATGACAAGAATTCTGGAGCATTATGATGACAAGGGCCATGGAGCATTGTGATGACACGGCCATGGAACATTGTGATGACAAGAATTCTGGGGCATTGTGATGACAGTTGCCATGGAGCATTTTGTTGACACGGTCATGGATCATTGTGATGAGAAGAATTCTGGAGCATTGTCATGACAAGGGCCATGGAGCATTGTGATGAGACGGTCATGGAACATTGTGATGACAAGAATTCTGGAGCATTGTGCTGACAAGGGCCATGGAGCATTGTGATGACACGGTCATGGAACATTGTGATGACAAGAATTCTGGAGTATTCTGATGACAAAGGCGATGGAGCATTGTGATGACACGGTCATGGAACATTGTGATGACAAGAATGCTGGAGCATTCTGATGACAAGCGCCATAGAGCATTGTGATGACACGTTCATGGAATATAGTAATGACAAGAATTCTGGAGCAGTATAATGACAAGGGCCATGGAGCATTGTGATGACACGGCCATGGAACATTGTGATGACACGGTCATGGAACATTGTGATGACAAGAATTCTGGAGCATTGTGCTGACTAGGGCCATGGACCATTGTGATGACATGGTCATGGAACATTGTGATGTCAATAATTCTGGAGCATTGTGATGACAATGGCCATGGAGCATTGTGATGACACGGTATGGAACATTGTGATGTCAAGAATTCTGGAGCATTGAGATGATAAGGGCCATGGAGCATTGTGATGACACGGTCATGGAACATTTTGATGACAGGAATCCTGGAGCATTGTGCTGAAAAGGGCCATGGAGCATTGTGATGACACGGTCATGGAACATTGTGATGACAAGAATTCTGGAGCATTGTGATGACAAGGGCCATGGAGAATTGTGATGACACAGTCATGGAACATTTTGATGAGAAGAATTCTGGAAGATTGTGCTGACAAGCGCCATGGAGCATTGTGATGATACGGTCATGGAACATTGTGATGACAAGAATTCTGGAGCATTCTGATGACAAGCGCCATAGAGCATTGTGATGACACGTTCATGGAATATAGTAATGACAAGAATTCTGGAGCAGTATGATGACAAGGGCCATGGAGCATTGTGATGACACGGCCATGGAACATTGTGATGACACGGTCATGGAACATTGTGATGACAAGAATTCTGGAGCATTGTGCTGACAAGGGCCATGGAGCATTGTGATGACACGGCCATGGAACATTGTGATGACAAGAATTCTGGAGCATTGTGATTACAATGGCCATGGAGCATTGTGATGACACGGTATGGAACATTGTGATGACAAGAATTCTGGAGCATTGTGATGACAAGGGCCATGCAGCATTGTGATGACACGGTCATGGAACATTGTGATGACAGGAATTCTGGAGCATTGTGCTGAAAAGGGCCATGGAGCATTGTGATGACACGGTCATGGAACATTGTGATGAGAAGAATTCTGGAGCATTATGATGACAAGTGCCATGGAGCATTGTGATGACACAGTCATGGAACATTTTCATGAGAAGAATTCTGGAGCATTGTGCTGACAAGGGCCATGGAGCATTGTGATGAGACGGTCATGGAACATTGTGATGACAAGAAATCTGGAGCATTGTGATGACAAAGGCGATGGAGCATTGTGATGACACGGTCATGGAACATTGTGATGACAAGAAATCTGGAGCATTGTGATGACAATGGCCATGGAGCATTGTGATGACACGGCCATGGAACATTGTGATGAGAAGAATTCTGGAGCATTGTCATGACAAGGGCCATGGAGCTTTGTGATGACACGGTCATGGAACATTGTGATGACAAGAATTCTTGAGCATTATGATGACAAGGGCCATGGAGCATTGTGATGACACGGTCATGGAACATTGTGATGACAAGAATTCTGGAGCATTGTGATGACAATGGCCATGGAGCATTGTGATGACACAGTCATGGAACATTGTGATGAGAAGAATTCTGGAGCATTGTCATGACAAGGGCCATGGAGCATTGTGATGACACGGTCATGGAACATTGTGATGACAAGAATTCTGGAGCATTGTGATGACAAGGGCCATGGAGCATTGTGATGACACAGTCATGGAACATTGTGATGAGAAGAATTCTGGAGCATTGTGCTGACAAGCGCCATGGAGCATTGTGATGATACGGTCATGGAACATTGTGATGACAAGAATTCTGGAGCATTGTGATGACAATGGCCATGGAGCATTGTGATGACACGGTCATGGAACATTGTGATGACAAGAATTCTGGAGCATTCTGATGACAAGCGCCATAGAGCATTGTGATGACACGTTCATGGAATATAGTAATGACAAGAATTCTGGAGCATTATGATGACAAGGGCCATGGAACATTGTGATGACACGGCCATGGAACATTGTGATGACAAGGATTCTGGAGCATTATGATGACAAGGGCCATGGAGCATTGTGATGACACGGCCATGGAACATTGTGATGAAAAGAATTCTGGAGCATTGTGATGACAATGGCCATGGAGCCTTGTGATGACACGGTCATGGAACATTGTGATGAGAAGAATTCTGGAGCATTGACATGACAAGGGCCATGGAGCATTTTGATGACACGGTCATGGAACATTGTCATGACAAGAATTCTGGAGCATTGTGATGACAAGGGCCGTGGAGCATTGTGATGACACGGTCATGGAACATTGTGATGAGAAGAATTCTGGAGCATTCTGCTGACAAGGGCAATGGAGCATTGTGATGATACGGTCATGGAACATTGTGATGACAAGAATTCTGGAGCATTATGATGACAAGGGCCATGGAACATTGTGATGACTCGGCCATGGAACATTGTGATGACAAGAATTCTGGAGCATTGTGATGACATTGGCCATGGAGCATTGTGATGACACGGTCATGGAACATTGTGATGAGAAGAATTCTGGAGCATTGTGCTGACAAGGGCCATCGAGCATTGTGATGATACGGTCATGGAACATTGTGATGAGAAGAATTCTGGAGCATTGTCATGACAAGGGCCATGGAGCATTGTGATGACACGGCCATGGAACATTGTGATGACAAGAATTCTGGAGCATTCTGATGACAAGCGCCATAGAGCATTGTGATGACACGTTCATGGAATATAGTAATGACAAGAATTCTGGAGCATTATGATGACAAGGGCCATGGAGCATTGTGATGACACGGCCATGGAACATTGTGATGACAAGAATTCTGGGGCATTGTGATGACAGTTGCCATGGAGCATTTTGTTGACACGGTCATGGATCATTGTGATGAGAAGAATTCTGGAGCATTGTCATGACAAGGGCCATGGAGCATTGTGATGACACGGTCATGGAACATTGTGATGACAAGAATTCTGGAGCATTGTGCTGACAAGGGCCATGGAGCATTGTGATGACACGGTCATGGAACATTGTGATGACAAGAATTCTGGAGCATTGTGCTGACAAGGGCCATGGAGCATTGTGATGACACGGTCATGGAACATTCTGATGACAAGAATTCTGGAGCATTGTGCTGACAAGGGCCATGGAGCATTGTGATGACACAGTCATGGAACATTGTGATGAGAAGAATTCTGGAGCATTGTGCTGACAAGCGCCATGGAGCATTGTGATAATACGGTCATGGAACATTGTGATGACAAGAATTCTGGAGCATTATGATGACAAGGGCCATGGAGCATTGTGATGACACGGCCATGGAACATTGTGATGACAAGAATTCTGGAGAATTGTGATGACAAGGTTCATGGAGAATTGTGATGACACGGCCATGGAACATTGTGATGACAAGAATTCTGGAGCATTGTGCTGACAAGGGCCATGGAGCATTGTGATGACACGGTCATGGAACATTGTGATGACAAGAATCCTGGAGCATTCTGATGACAAAGGCGATGGAGCATTGTGATGACACGGTCATGGAACATTGTGATGACAAGAATGCTGGAGCATTCTGATGACAAGCGCCATAGAGCATTGTGATGACACGTTCATGGAATATAGTAATGACAAGAATTCTCGAGCAGTATGATGACAAGGGCCATGGAGCATTGTGATGACACGGCCATGGAACATTGTGATGACACGGTCATGGAACATTGTGATGACAAGAATTCTGGAGCAGTATGATGACAAGGGCCATGGAGCATTGTGATGACACGGCCATGGAACATTGTGATGACACGGTCATGGAACATTGTGATGACAAGAATTCTGGAGCATTGTGCTGACTAGGGCCATGGACCATTGTGATGACATGGTCATGGAACTTTGTGATGACAATAATTCTGGAGCATTGTGATGACAATGGCCACGAGCATTGTGATGACACGGTATGGAACATTGTGATGTCAAGAATTCTGGAGCATTGAGATGATAAGGGCCATGGAGCATTGTGATGACACGGTCATGGAACATTTTGATGACAGGAATCCTGGAGCATTGTGCTGAAAAGGGCCATGGAGCATTGTGATGACACGGTCATGGAACAATGTGATGAGAAGAATTCCGGAGCATTGTGATGACAAGGGCCATGGAGCATTGTGATGACACGGCCATGGAACATTTTGATGACAAGAATTCTTGAGCATTGTGATGACAAGGGCCATGGAGAATTGTGATGACACAGTCATGGAACATTGTGATGAGAAGAATTCTGGAAGATTGTGCTGACAAGCGCCATGGAGCATTGTGATGATACAGTCATGGAATATTGTGATGACAAGAATTCTGGAGCATTCTGATGACAAGCGCCATAGAGCATTGTGATGACACGTTCATGGAATATAGTAATGACAAGAATTCTGGAGCAGTATGATGACAAGGGCCATGGAGCATTGTGATGACACGGCCATGGAACATTGTGATGACACGGTCATGGAACATTGTGATGACAAGAATTCTGGAGCATTGTGCTGACAAGGGCCATGGAGCATTGTGATGACACGGCCATGGAACATTGTGATGACAAGAATTCTGGAGCATTGTGATGACAATGGCCATGGAGCATTGTGATGACACGGTATGGAACATTGTGATGACAAGAATTCTGGAGCATTGTGATGACAAGGGCCATGGAGCATTGTGATGACACGGTCATGGAACATTGTGATGACAGGAATTCTGGAGCATTGTGCTGAAAAGGGCCATGGAGCATTGTGATGACACGGTCATGGAACATTGTGATGAGAAGAATTCTGGAGCATTATGATGACAAGTGCCATGGAGCATTGTGATGACACAGTCATGGAATATTTTCATGAGAAGAATTCTGGAGCATTGTGCTGACAAGGGCCATGGAGCATTGTGATGAGACGGTCATGGAACATTGTGATGACAAGAAATCTGGAGCATTGTGATGACAAAGGCGATGGAGCATTGTGATGAAACGGTCATGGAACATTGTGATGACAAGAAATCTGGAGCATTGTGATGACAATGGCCATGGAGCATTGTGATGACACGGCCATGGAACATTGTGATGAGAAGAATTCTGGAGCATTGTCATGACAAGGGCCATGGAGCATTGTGATGACATGGTCATGGAACATTGTGATGACAAGAATTCTTGAGCATTATGATGACAAGGGCCATGGAGCATTGTGATGACACGGTCATCGAACATTGTGATGACAAGAATTCTGGAGCATTGTGATGACAATGGCCATGGAGCATTGTGATGACACAGTCATGGAACATTGTGATGAGAAGAATTCTGGAGCATTGTCATGACAAGGGCCATGGAGCATTGTGATGACACGGTCATGGAACATTGTGATGACAAGAATTCTGGAGCATTGTGATGACAAGGGCCATGGAGCATTGTGATGACACAGTCATGGAACATTGTGATGAGAAGAATTCTGGAGCATTGTGCTGACAAGCGCCATGGAGCATTGTGATGATACGGTCATGGAACATTGTGATGACAAGAATTCTGGAACATTTTGATGACAATGGCCATGGAGCATTGTGATGACACGGTCATGGATCATTGTAATGAGAAGAATTCTGGAGCATTGTCATGACAAGGGCCATGGAGCATTGTGATGACACGGCCGTTGAACATTGTGATGACAAGAATTCTGGAGAATTGTGATGACAAGGTTCATGGAGAATTGTGATGACACGGCCATGGAACATTTTGATGACAAGAATTCTGGAACATTGTGCTGACAAGGGCCATGGAGCATTGTGATGACACGGCCATGGAACATTGTGATGAAAAGAATTCTGGAGCATTCTGATGACAAGGTTCATGGAGAATTGTGATGACACGGCCATGGAACATTGTGATGACAAGAATTCTGGAGCATTGTGCTGACAAGGGCCATGGAGCATTGTGATGACACGGTCATGGAACATTGTGATGACAAGAATTCTGGAGCATTCTGATGACAAAGGCGATTGAGCATTGTGATGACACGGTCATGGATCATTGTGATGAGAAGAATTCTGGAGCATTGTGCTGACAAGGGCCATGGAGCATTGTGATGATACGGTCATGGAACATGGTGATGACAATAATTCTGGGGCATTATGATGACAAGGGCCATGGAGCATTGTGATGACACGGCCATGGAACATTGTGATGACAAGTATTCTGGAGCATTGTGATGACAATGGCCATGGGGCATTGTGATGACACGGTCATGGAACATTGTGATGAGAAGAATTCTGGAGCATTGTCATGACAAGGGACATGGAGCATTGTGATGACACAGTCATGGAACATTGTGGTGACAAGAATTCTGGAGCATTGTGATGACAAGGGCCATGGAGCATTGTGATGACACAGTCATGGAACATTGTGATGAGAAGAATTCTGGAGCATTGTGCTGACAAGCGCCATGGAGCATTGTGATAATACGGTCATGGAACATTGTGATGACAAGAATTCTGGAGCATTATGATGACAAGGGCCATGGAGCATTGTGATGACACGGCCATGGAACATTGTGATGACAAGAATTCTGGAGAATTGTGATGACAAGGTTCATGGAGAATTGTGATGACACGGCCATGGAACATTGTGATGACAAGAATTCTGGAGCATTGTGCTGACAAGGGCCATGGAGCATTGTGATGACACGGTCATGGAACATTGTGATGACAAGAATCCTGGAGCATTCTGATGACAAAGGCGATGGAGCATTGTGATGACACGGTCATGGAACATTGTGATGACAAGAATGCTGGAGCATTCTGATGACAAGCGCCATAGAGCATTGTGATGACACGTTCATGGAATATAGTAATGACAAGAATTCTCGAGCAGTATGATGACAAGGGCCATGGAGCATTGTGATGACACGGCCATGGAACATTGTGATGACACGGTCATGGAACATTGTGATGACAAGAATTCTGGAGCAGTATGATGACAAGGGCCATGGAGCATTGTGATGACACGGCCATGGAACATTGTGATGACACGGTCATGGAACATTGTGATGACAAGAATTCTGGAGCATTGTGCTGACTAGGGCCATGGACCATTGTGATGACATGGTCATGGAACTTTGTGATGACAATAATTCTGGAGCATTGTGATGACAATGGCCACGAGCATTGTGATGACACGGTATGGAACATTGTGATGTCAAGAATTCTGGAGCATTGAGATGATAAGGGCCATGGAGCATTGTGATGACACGGTCATGGAACATTTTGATGACAGGAATCCTGGAGCATTGTGCTGAAAAGGGCCATGGAGCATTGTGATGACACGGTCATGGAACAATGTGATGAGAAGAATTCCGGAGCATTGTGATGACAAGGGCCATGGAGCATTGTGATGACACGGCCATGGAACATTGTGATGACAAGAATTCTTGAGCATTGTGATGACAAGGGCCATGGAGAATTGTGATGACACAGTCATGGAACATTGTGATGAGAAGAATTCTGGAAGATTGTGCTGACAAGCGCCATGGAGCATTGTGATGATACAGTCATGGAACATTGTGATGACAAGAATTCTGGAGCATTCTGATGACAAGCGCCATAGAGCATTGTGATGACACGTTCATGGAATATAGTAATGACAAGAATTCTGGAGCAGTATGATGACAAGGGCCATGGAGCATTGTGATGACACGGCCATGGAACATTGTGATGACACGGTCATGGAACATTGTGATGACAAGAATTCTGGAGCATTGTGCTGACAAGGGCCATGGAGCATTGTGATGACACGGCCATGGAACATTGTGATGACAAGAATTCTGGAGCATTGTGATGACAATGGCCATGGAGCATTGTGATGACACGGTATGGAACATTGTGATGACAAGAATTCTGGAGCATTGTGATGACAAGGGCCATGGAGCATTGTGATGACACGGTCATGGAACATTGTGATGACAGGAATTCTGGAGCATTGTGCTGAAAAGGGCCATGGAGCATTGTGATGACACGGTCATGGAACATTGTGATGAGAAGAATTCTGGAGCATTATGATGACAAGTGCCATGGAGCATTGTGATGACACAGTCATGGAACATTTTCATGAGAAGAATTCTGGAGCATTGTGCTGACAAGGGCCATGGAGCATTGTGATGAGACGGTCATGGAACATTGTGATGACAAGAAATCTGGAGCATTGTGATGACAAAGGCGATGGAGCATTGTGATGAAACGGTCATGGAACATTGTGATGACAAGAAATCTGGAGCATTGTGATGACAATGGCCATGGAGCATTGTGATGACACGGCCATGGAACATTGTGATGAGAAGAATTCTGGAGCATTGTCATGACAAGGGCCATGGAGCATTGTGATGACATGGTCATGGAACATTGTGATGACAAGAATTCTTGAGCATTATGATGACAAGGGCCATGGAGCATTGTGATGACACGGTCATGGAACATTGTGATGACAAGAATTCTGGAGCATTGTGATGACAATGGCCATGGAGCATTGTGATGACACAGTCATGGAACATTGTGATGAGAAGAATTCTGGAGCATTGTCATGACAAGGGCCATGGAGCATTGTGATGACACGGTCATGGAACATTGTGATGACAAGAATTCTGGAGCATTGTGATGACAAGGGCCATGGAGCATTGTGATGACACAGTCATGGAACATTGTGATGAGAAGAATTCTGGAGCATTGTGCTGACAAGTGCCATGGAGCATTGTGATGATACGGTCATGGAACATTGTGATGACAAGAATTCTGGAGCATTGTGATGACAATGGCCATGGAGCATTGTGATGACACGGTCATGGATCATTGTAATGAGAAGAATTCTGGAGCATTGTCATGACAAGGGCCATGGAGCATTGTGATGACACGGCCGTTGAACATTGTGATGACAAGAATTCTGGAGAATTGTGATGACAAGGTTCATGGAGAATTGTGATGACACGGCCATGGAACATTTTGATGACAAGAATTCTGGAACATTGTGCTGACAATGGCCATGGAGCATTGTGATGACACGGCCATGGAACATTGTGATGAAAAGAATTCTGGAGCATTCTGATGACAAGGTTCATGGAGAATTGTGATGACACGGCCATGGAACATTGTGATGACAAGAATTCTGGAGCATTGTGCTGACAAGGGCCATGGAGCATTGTGATGACACGGTCATGGAACATTGTGATGACAAGAATTCTGGAGCATTCTGATGACAAAGGCGATTGAGCATTGTGATGACACGGTCATGGATCATTGTGATGAGAAGAATTCTGGAGCATTGTCATGACAAGGGCCATGGAGCATTGTGATGACACGGCCATGGAACATTGTGATGACAAGAATTCTGGAGAATTGTGATGACAACCTTCATGGAGAATTGTGATGACACGGCCATGGAACATTGTGATGACAAGAGTTCTGGAGCATTCTGATGACAAAGGCGATGGAGCATTGTGATGACACGATCATGGAACATTGTGATGACAAGAATTCTGGAGCATTCTAATGACAAGCGCCATAGAGCATTGTGATGACACGTTCATGGAATATAGTAATGACAAGAATTCTGGAGCATTATGATGACAAGGGCCATGGAGCATTGTGATGACACGGCCATGGAACATTTTGATGACACGTTCATGGAATATTGTGATGACAAGTATTCTGGAGCATTGTGATGACAAGGGCCATGGAGCATTGTGATGACACGGCCATGGAACATTGTGATGACAAGTATTCTGGAGCATTGTGATGACAATGGCCATGGAGCATTGTGATGACACGGTATGGAACATTGTGATGACAAGAATTCTGGAGCATTGTGATGACAAGGGCCATGGAGCATTGTGATGACACGGTCATGGAACATTGTGATGACAAGAATTCTGGAGCATTGTGATGACAAGGGCCATGGAGCATTGTGATGACACAGTCATGGAACATTGTGATGAGAAGAATTCTGGAGCATTGTGCTGACAAGCGCCATGGAGCATTGTGATGATACGGTCATGGAACATTGTGATGACAAGAATTCTGGAGCATTGTGATGACAATGGCCATGGAGCATTGTGATGACACGGTCATGGAACATTGTGATGACAAGAATTCTGGAGCATTCTGATGACAAGCGCCATAGAGCATTGTGATGACACGTTCATGGAATATAGTAATGACAAGAATTCTGGAGCATTATGATGACAAGGGCCATGGAACATTGTGATGACACGGCCATGGAACATTGTGATGACAAGGATTCTGGAGCATTATGATGACAAGGGCCATGGAGCATTGTGATGACACGGCCATGGAACATTGTGATGAAAAGAATTCTGGAGCATTGTGATGACAATGGCCATGGAGCCTTGTGATGACACGGTCATGGAACATTGTGATGAGAAGAATTCTGGAGCATTGACATGACAAGGGCCATGGAGCATTTTGATGACACGGTCATGGAACATTGTCATGACAAGAATTCTGGAGCATTGTGATGACAAGGGCCGTGGAGCATTGTGATGACACGGTCATGGAACATTGTGATGAGAAGAATTCTGGAGCATTCTGCTGACAAGGGCAATGGAGCATTGTGATGATACGGTCATGGAACATTGTGATGACAAGAATTCTGGAGCATTATGATGACAAGGGCCATGGAACATTGTGATGACTCGGCCATGGAACATTGTGATGACAAGAATTCTGGAGCATTGTGATGACATTGGCCATGGAGCATTGTGATGACACGGTCATGGAACATTGTGATGAGAAGAATTCTGGAGCATTGTGCTGACAAGGGCCATCGAGCATTGTGATGATACGGTCATGGAACATTGTGATGAGAAGAATTCTGGAGCATTGTCATGACAAGGGCCATGGAGCATTGTGATGACACGGCCATGGAACATTGTGATGACAAGAATTCTGGAGCATTCTGATGACAAGCGCCATAGAGCATTGTGATGACACGTTCATGGAATATAGTAATGACAAGAATTCTGGAGCATTATGATGACAAGGGCCATGGAGCATTGTGATGACACGGCCATGGAACATTGTGATGACAAGAATTCTGGGGCATTGTGATGACAGTTGCCATGGAGCATTTTGTTGACACGGTCATGGATCATTGTGATGAGAAGAATTCTGGAGCATTGTCATGACAAGGGCCATGGAGCATTGTGATGACACGGTCATGGAACATTGTGATGACAAGAATTCTGGAGCATTGTGCTGACAAGGGCCATGGAGCATTGTGATGACACGGTCATGGAACATTGTGATGACAAGAATTCTGGAGCATTGTGCTGACAAGGGCCATGGAGCATTGTGATGACACGGTCATGGAACATTCTGATGACAAGAATTCTGGAGCATTGTGCTGACAAGGGCCATGGAGCATTGTGATGACACAGTCATGGAACATTGTGATGAGAAGAATTCTGGAGCATTGTGCTGACAAGCGCCATGGAGCATTGTGATAATACGGTCATGGAACATTGTGATGACAAGAATTCTGGAGCATTATGATGACAAGGGCCATGGAGCATTGTGATGACACGGCCATGGAACATTGTGATGACAAGAATTCTGGAGAATTGTGATGACAAGGTTCATGGAGAATTGTGATGACACGGCCATGGAACATTGTGATGACAAGAATTCTGGAGCATTGTGCTGACAAGGGCCATGGAGCATTGTGATGACACGGTCATGGAACATTGTGATGACAAGAATCCTGGAGCATTCTGATGACAAAGGCGATGGAGCATTGTGATGACACGGTCATGGAACATTGTGATGACAAGAATGCTGGAGCATTCTGATGACAAGCGCCATAGAGCATTGTGATGACACGTTCATGGAATATAGTAATGACAAGAATTCTCGAGCAGTATGATGACAAGGGCCATGGAGCATTGTGATGACACGGCCATGGAACATTGTGATGACACGGTCATGGAACATTGTGATGACAAGAATTCTGGAGCAGTATGATGACAAGGGCCATGGAGCATTGTGATGACACGGCCATGGAACATTGTGATGACACGGTCATGGAACATTGTGATGACAAGAATTCTGGAGCATTGTGCTGACTAGGGCCATGGACCATTGTGATGACATGGTCATGGAACTTTGTGATGACAATAATTCTGGAGCATTGTGATGACAATGGCCACGAGCATTGTGATGACACGGTATGGAACATTGTGATGTCAAGAATTCTGGAGCATTGAGATGATAAGGGCCATGGAGCATTGTGATGAAACGGTCATGGAACATTTTGATGACAGGAATCCTGGAGCATTGTGCTGAAAAGGGCCATGGAGCATTGTGATGACACGGTCATGGAACAATGTGATGAGAAGAATTCCGGAGCATTGTGATGACAAGGGCCATGGAGCATTGTGATGACACGGCCATGGAACATTTTGATGACAAGAATTCTTGAGCATTGTGATGACAAGGGCCATGGAGAATTGTGATGACACAGTCATGGAACATTGTGATGAGAAGAATTCTGGAAGATTGTGCTGACAAGCGCCATGGAGCATTGTGATGATACAGTCATGGAATATTGTGATGACAAGAATTCTGGAGCATTCTGATGACAAGCGCCATAGAGCATTGTGATGACACGTTCATGGAATATAGTAATGACAAGAATTCTGGAGCAGTATGATGACAAGGGCCATGGAGCATTGTGATGACACGGCCATGGAACATTGTGATGACACGGTCATGGAACATTGTGATGACAAGAATTCTGGAGCATTGTGCTGACAAGGGCCATGGAGCATTGTGATGACACGGCCATGGAACATTGTGATGACAAGAATTCTGGAGCATTGTGATGACAATGGCCATGGAGCATTGTGATGACACGGTATGGAACATTGTGATGACAAGAATTCTGGAGCATTGTGATGACAAGGGCCATGGAGCATTGTGATGACACGGTCATGGAACATTGTGATGACAGGAATTCTGGAGCATTGTGCTGAAAAGGGCCATGGAGCATTGTGATGACACGGTCATGGAACATTGTGATGAGAAGAATTCTGGAGCATTATGATGACAAGTGCCATGGAGCATTGTGATGACACAGTCATGGAACATTTTCATGAGAAGAATTCTGGAGCATTGTGCTGACAAGGGCCATGGAGCATTGTGATGAGACGGTCATGGAACATTGTGATGACAAGAAATCTGGAGCATTGTGATGACAAAGGCGATGGAGCATTGTGATGAAACGGTCATGGAACATTGTGATGACAAGAAATCTGGAGCATTGTGATGACAATGGCCATGGAGCATTGTGATGACACGGCCATGGAACATTGTGATGAGAAGAATTCTGGAGCATTGTCATGACAAGGGCCATGGAGCATTGTGATGACATGGTCATGGAACATTGTGATGACAAGAATTCTTGAGCATTATGATGACAAGGGCCATGGAGCATTGTGATGACACGGTCATCGAACATTGTGATGACAAGAATTCTGGAGCATTGTGATGACAATGGCCATGGAGCATTGTGATGACACAGTCATGGAACATTGTGATGAGAAGAATTCTGGAGCATTGTCATGACAAGGGCCATGGAGCATTGTGATGACACGGTCATGGAACATTGTGATGACAAGAATTCTGGAGCATTGTGATGACAAGGGCCATGGAGCATTGTGATGACACAGTCATGGAACATTGTGATGAGAAGAATTCTGGAGCATTGTGCTGACAAGCGCCATGGAGCATTGTGATGATACGGTCATGGAACATTGTGATGACAAGAATTCTGGAGCATTTTGATGACAATGGCCATGGAGCATTGTGATGACACGGTCATGGATCATTGTAATGAGAAGAATTCTGGAGCATTGTCATGACAAGGGCCATGGAGCATTGTGATGACACGGCCGTTGAACATTGTGATGACAAGAATTCTGGAGAATTGTGATGACAAGGTTCATGGAGAATTGTGATGACACGGCCATGGAACATTTTGATGACAAGAATTCTGGAACATTGTGCTGACAAGGGCCATGGAGCATTGTGATGACACGGCCATGGAACATTGTGATGAAAAGAATTCTGGAGCATTCTGATGACAAGGTTCATGGAGAATTGTGATGACACGGCCATGGAACATTGTGATGACAAGAATTCTGGAGCATTGTGCTGACAAGGGCCATGGAGCATTGTGATGACACGGTCATGGATCATTGTGATGACAAGAATTCTGGAGCATTCTGATGACAAAGGCGATTGAGCATTGTGATGACACGGTCATGGATCATTGTGATGAGAAGAATTCTGGAGCATTGTGCTGACAAGGGCCATGGAGCATTGTGATGATACGGTCATGGAACATGGTGATGACAATAATTCTGGGGCATTATGATGACAAGGGCCATGGAGCATTGTGATGACACGGCCATGGAACATTGTGATGACAAGTATTCTGGAGCATTGTGATGACAATGGCCATGGGGCATTGTGATGACACGGTCATGGAACATTGTGATGAGAAGAATTCTGGAGCATTGTCATGACAAGGGACATGGAGCATTGTGATGACACAGTCATGGAACATTGTGGTGACAAGAATTCTGGAGCATTGTGATGACAAGGGCCATGGAGCATTGTGATGACACAGTCATGGAACATTGTGATGAGAAGAATTCTGGAGCATTGTGCTGACAAGCGCCATGGAGCATTGTGATAATACGGTCATGGAACATTGTGATGACAAGAATTCTGGAGCATTATGATGACAAGGGCCATGGAGCATTGTGATGACACGGCCATGGAACATTGTGATGACAAGAATTCTGGAGAATTGTGATGACAAGGTTCATGGAGAATTGTGATGACACGGCCATGGAACATTGTGATGACAAGAATTCTGGAGCATTGTGCTGACAAGGGCCATGGAGCATTGTGATGACACGGTCATGGAACATTGTGATGACAAGAATCCTGGAGCATTCTGATGACAAAGGCGATGGAGCATTGTGATGACACGGTCATGGAACATTGTGATGACAAGAATGCTGGAGCATTCTGATGACAAGCGCCATAGAGCATTGTGATGACACGTTCATGGAATATAGTAATGACAAGAATTCTCGAGCAGTATGATGACAAGGGCCATGGAGCATTGTGATGACACGGCCATGGAACATTGTGATGACACGGTCATGGAACATTGTGATGACAAGAATTCTGGAGCAGTATGATGACAAGGGCCATGGAGCATTGTGATGACACGGCCATGGAACATTGTGATGACACGGTCATGGAACATTGTGATGACAAGAATTCTGGAGCATTGTGCTGACTAGGGCCATGGACCATTGTGATGACATGGTCATGGAACTTTTTGATGACAATAATTCTGGAGCATTGTGATGACAATGGCCACGAGCATTGTGATGACACGGTATGGAACATTGTGATGTCAAGAATTCTGGAGCATTGAGATGATAAGGGCCATGGAGCATTGTGATGACACGGTCATGGAACATTTTGATGACAGGAATCCTGGAGCATTGTGCTGAAAAGGGCCATGGAGCATTGTGATGACACGGTCATGGAACAATGTGATGAGAAGAATTCCGGAGCATTGTGATGACAAGGGCCATGGAGCATTGTGATGACACGGCCATGGAACATTGTGATGACAAGAATTCTTGAGCATTGTGATGACAAGGGCCATGGAGAATTGTGATGACACAGTCATGGAACATTGTGATGAGAAGAATTCTGGAAGATTGTGCTGACAAGCGCCATGGAGCATTGTGATGATACAGTCATGGAACATTGTGATGACAAGAATTCTGGAGCATTCTGATGACAAGCGCCATAGAGCATTGTGATGACACGTTCATGGAATATAGTAATGACAAGAATTCTGGAGCAGTATGATGACAAGGGCCATGGAGCATTGTGATGACACGGCCATGGAACATTGTGATGACACGGTCATGGAACATTGTGATGACAAGAATTCTGGAGCATTGTGCTGACAAGGGCCATGGAGCATTGTGATGACACGGCCATGGAACATTGTGATGACAAGAATTCTGGAGCATTGTGATGACAATGGCCATGGAGCATTGTGATGACACGGTATGGAACATTGTGATGACAAGAATTCTGGAGCATTGTGATGACAAGGGCCATGGAGCATTGTGATGACACGGTCATGGAACATTGTGATGACAGGAATTCTGGAGCATTGTGCTGAAAAGGGCCATGGAGCATTGTGATGACACGGTCATGGAACATTGTGATGAGAAGAATTCTGGAGCATTATGATGACAAGTGCCATGGAGCATTGTGATGACACAGTCATGGAACATTTTCATGAGAAGAATTCTGGAGCATTGTGCTGACAAGGGCCATGGAGCATTGTGATGAGACGGTCATGGAACATTGTGATGACAAGAAATCTGGAGCATTGTGATGACAAAGGCGATGGAGCATTGTGATGAAACGGTCATGGAACATTGTGATGACAAGAAATCTGGAGCATTGTGATGACAATGGCCATGGAGCATTGTGATGACACGGCCATGGAACATTGTGATGAGAAGAATTCTGGAGCATTGTCATGACAAGGGCCATGGAGCATTGTGATGACATGGTCATGGAACATTGTGATGACAAGAATTCTTGAGCATTATGATGACAAGGGCCATGGAGCATTGTGATGACACGGTCATGGAACATTGTGATGACAAGAATTCTGGAGCATTGTGATGACAATGGCCATGGAGCATTGTGATGACACAGTCATGGAACATTGTGATGAGAAGAATTCTGGAGCATTGTCATGACAAGGGCCATGGAGCATTGTGATGACACGGTCATGGAACATTGTGATGACAAGAATTCTGGAGCATTGTGATGACAAGGGCCATGGAGCATTGTGATGACACAGTCATGGAACATTGTGATGAGAAGAATTCTGGAGCATTGTGCTGACAAGTGCCATGGAGCATTGTGATGATACGGTCATGGAACATTGTGATGACAAGAATTCTGGAGCATTGTGATGACAATGGCCATGGAGCATTGTGATGACACGGTCATGGATCATTGTAATGAGAAGAATTCTGGAGCATTGTCATGACAAGGGCCATGGAGCATTGTGATGACACGGCCGTTGAACATTGTGATGACAAGAATTCTGGAGAATTGTGATGACAAGGTTCATGGAGAATTGTGATGACACGGCCATGGAACATTTTGATGACAAGAATTCTGGAACATTGTGCTGACAATGGCCATGGAGCATTGTGATGACACGGCCATGGAACATTGTGATGAAAAGAATTCTGGAGCATTCTGATGACAAGGTTCATGGAGAATTGTGATGACACGGCCATGGAACATTGTGATGACAAGAATTCTGGAGCATTGTGCTGACAAGGGCCATGGAGCATTGTGATGACACGGTCATGGAACATTGTGATGACAAGAATTCTGGAGCATTCTGATGACAAAGGCGATTGAGCATTGTGATGACACGGTCATGGATCATTGTGATGAGAAGAATTCTGGAGCATTGTCATGACAAGGGCCATGGAGCATTGTGATGACACGGCCATGGAACATTGTGATGACAAGAATTCTGGAGAATTGTGATGACAACCTTCATGGAGAATTGTGATGACACGGCCATGGAACATTGT
The DNA here is from genome assembly GCF_949987535.1 of Balaenoptera acutorostrata. Lineage (NCBI taxonomy): Eukaryota > Metazoa > Chordata > Mammalia > Artiodactyla > Balaenopteridae > Balaenoptera > Balaenoptera acutorostrata. Next base: position 1,141,400 of record NW_026646025.1, on the reverse strand, counting down.
GATGACAAGAGTTCTGGAGCATTCTGATGACAAAGGCGATGGAGCATTGTGATGACACGATCATGGAACATTGTGATGACAAGAATTCTGGAGCATTCTAATGACAAGCGCCATAGAGCATTGTGATGACACGTTCATGGAATATAGTAATGACAAGAATTCTGGAGCATTATGATGACAAGGGCCATGGAGCATTGTGATGACACGGCCATGGAACATTTTGATGACACGTTCATGGAATATTGTGATGACAAGTATTCTGGAGCATTGTGATGACAAGGGCCATGGAGCATTGTGATGACACGGCCATGGAACATTGTGATGACAAGTATTCTGGAGCATTGTGATGACAATGGCCATGGAGCATTGTGATGACACGGTATGGAACATTGTGATGACAAGAATTCTGGAGCATTGTGATGACAAGGGCCATGGAGCATTGTGATGACACGGTCATGGAACATTGTGATGACAGGAATTCTGGAGCATTGTGCTGAAAAGGGCCATGGAGCATTGTGATGACACGGTCATGGAACATTGTGATGAGAAGAATTCTGGAGCATTGTCATGACAAGGGCCATGGAGCATTGTGATAACACGGCCATGGAACATTGTGATGACAAGAATTCTGGAGCATTCTGATGAAAAGCGCCATAGAGCATTGTGATGACACGTTCATGGAATACAGTAATGACAAGAATTCTGGAGCATTATGATGACAAGGGCCATGGAGCATTTTGATGACATGGTCATGGAACATTGTGATGACAAGAATTCTGGAGCATTGTGCTGATGACTGCCATGGAGCATTGTGATGACACAGTCAAGGAACATTGCGATGAAAAAGATTTCTGGAGCATTGTGATGAAAGGGCATGGAGCATTGTGATTAAAGGTGACAAGGAACATTGTGATGATATGGGCAGAGAACACTGTGATGACAGTGGTCTTGCAGTATTGTGACGAAAAGTGTCATGGAACATACTGCTGACAGCGATCATGGAGCATTTTGGTAAGAGAGGCTATGGAGATTTGTGATGTCAGGCGTCATGGGGCATTGTGTTGAGAGCAGTCTTGGAGCATTGTGATGAAAATGGTCATGGAGCATTGTGATGACAGGGGCTATGGAACTTTGTGATGACAAAGGCCATGGAGCATTGTGATGACAAGTGTCATGGGGCATTTTGATGACATTGGCATGGAGCATTATGATGACAAGAGTTCTGGAGCGTTTTGATGACAAGGGCATGGAGCATTGTGATGACAGGGCCCACGGAGCTTTGTGATGAAAAGGGCAGGGTACATTGTGATGACAGGGTTCATGGAGCATTGTGATGAAAGGGGCCATGGAGCATTGAGATGAGAGCCGTTATGAGGCATGGTGATGACAGTGGTCATGGAGCATTGTGATGAAAGAGATCATGGAGCAATACGATAACAGGGGCCATGGAGCATTGTGATGACAGGGGTATTGGAGCATTGTGATGGAAGTAGACATGGATCATTGTGATGACATGTGTCCTGGAACACTGTGATGACACGGTTCATCGAGTATTGTGATGACAAGGGTCATAGCGAATTGTGATGACAAGTGTCATGGGGCATTGTGATGACATTGATCATCTAGGAATTGTGATGAAAGGTATCGTGGAGCACTGTGATGACTGGGGGCATGAAGCACTGTGATGAAAATTGTCCTGGATTATTGTGATGACAGCAGTCATGGAGAATTGTGATGACAGGGATTATGCAGCATTGTGTTGACAAGGGTATGGACTATTGTGATGACAATGGTCATGGAGCAATGTGATGAAAGTATTCATGGAACATCGTGATGAAAAGTGCATGGGAGAATTGTGACGATAAAGGCCATGGAGTATTGTGATGACTAGTGTCATGGAGCATTTTAATGAAAGGTTTCATTGTGCACCATGATGACAAAGGGGATGGAGAATTGTGATGAAACTGGTCCTGGAGCATTGTGATAACAAAAGCCATGGAGCATTGTGATGACAGGCATCATGGAGCATTGTGAAAAAAGGGGCCATGGGGTATTGTAATGACACTAGAGAAATATGATGAAAATGGTCAGCGAGCATAGTGATTAAAGTGGTCATTGAGAATTGTGATGAAAAGCGACATAGAGCATTGTGATGACAAAGGTCATGGAGAACTGTGATGACCAGGGTCATGTAGCATTGTGATGACACGGTCATGGAACATTGTGATGACAAGAATTCTGGAGCATTGTGCTGACAAGGGCCATGGAGCATTGTGATGACACGGTCATGGAACATTGTGATGACAAGAATTCTGGAGCATTCTGATGACAAAGGCGACGGAGCATTGTGATGACACGGTCATGGAATATAGTAATGACAAGAATTCTGGAGCATTATGATGACAAGGGCCATGGAGCATTGTGGTGACACGGCCATGGAAAATTCTGATGACAAGAATTCTGGAGCATTGTGATGACAAGGGCCATGGAGCATTGTGATGACACGGCCATGGAACATTTTGATGACAAGTATTCTGGAGCATTGTGATGACAATGGCCATGGAGCATTGTGATGACACGGTATGGAACATTGTGATGACAAGAATTCTGGAGCATTGTGATGACAAGGGCCATGGAGCATTGTGATGACACGGTCATGGAACATTGTGATGACAGGAATTCTGGAGCATTGTGCTGAAAAGTGCCATGGAGCATTGTGATGACGCGGTCATGGAACAATGTGATGAGAAGAATTCCGGAGCATTGTGATGACAAGGGCCATGGAGCATTGTGATGACACGGCCATGGAACATTGTGATGAAAAGAATTCTGGAGCATTGTGATGACAATGGCCATGGAGCCTTGTGATGACACGGTCATGGAACATTGTGATGAGAAGAATTCTGGAGCATTGTCATGACAAGCGCCATGGAGCATTGTGATGACACGGTCATGGAACATTGTGATGAGAAGAATTCTGGAGCATTGTCATGACAAGGGCCATGGAGTAAAGTGATGACACGGTCATGGAACATTGTGATGACAAGAATTCTGGAGCATTATGATGACAAGGGCCATGGAGCATTGTGATGACACGGCCATGGAACATTGTGATAAGAAGAATTCTGGAGCATTGTGATGACAAAGGCCATGGAGCATTGTGATGACACGGTCATGGAACATTGTGATGAGAAGAATTCTGGAGCATTTTCATGACAAGGGCCAAGGAGCATTGTGATGACACGGCCATGGAACATTGTGATGACAAGAATTCTGGAGCATTCTGATGACAAGCGCCATAGAGCATTGTGATGACACGTTCATTGAATATAGTAATGACAAGAATTCTGGAGCACTATGATGACAAGGGCCATGGAGCATTGTGAGGACACGGCCATGGAACATTGTGATGACAAGAATTCTGGGGCATTGTGATGACAGTGGCCATGGAACATTTTGTTGACACGGTCATGGAACATTGTGATGAGAAGAATCCTGGAGCATTGTCATGACAAGGGCCATGGATCATTGTGATGACACGGTCATGGAACATTGTGATGACAAGAATTCTAGAGCATTGTGATGACAAGGGCCATAGAGCATTGTGATGACACGGTCATGAAACATTGTGATGAGAAGAATTCTGGAGCATTGTCATGATAAGGGACATGGAGCATTGTGATGACACGGTCATGGAACATTGTGATGACAAGAATTCTGGAGCATTGTGATGACAAGGGCCATGGAGAATTGTGATGACACAGTCACGGAACATTGTGATGAGAAGAATTCTGGAGCATTGTGCTGACAAGCGCCATGGAGCATTGTGATGATACGATCATGGAACATTGTGATGACAAGAATTCTGGAGCATTATGATGACAAGGGCCATGGAGCATTGTGATGACATGGCCATGGAACATTGGGATGAGAAGAATTCTGGAGCATTGTGATGACAATGGCCATGGAGCATTTTGATGACACGGTCATGGAACATTGTGATGAGAAGTATTCTGGAGCATTGTCATGACAAAGGCCATGGAGCATTGTGATGACACGGCCATGGAACATTGTGATGACAAGAATTCTGGAGAATTGTGATGACAAGGTTCATGAAGAATTGTGATGACACGGCCATGGAACATTGTGATGACAAGAATTCTGGAGCATTGTGCTGACAAGGGCCATGGAGCATTGTGATGACACGGTCATGGAACATTGTGATGACAAGAATTCTGGAGCATTTTGATGACAAAGGCGATGGAGCATTGTGATGACACGGTCATGGAACATTGTGATGACAAGAATTCTGGAGCATTCTGATGACAAGCGCCATAGATAATTGTGATGACACGTTCATGGAATATAGTAATGACAAGAATTCTGGAGCAGTATGATGACAAGGGCCATGGAGCATTGTGATGACACGGCCATGGAACATTGTGATGACACGGTCATGGAACATTGTGATGACAAGAATTCTGGAGCATTGTGCTGAGTAGGGCCATGGACCATTGTGATGACATGGTCATGGAACATTGTGATGACAATAATTCTGGAGCATTGTGATGACAATGGCCATGGAGCATTGTGATGACACGGTATGGACAATTGTGATGTCAAGAATTCTGGAGCATTGTGATGACAAGGGCCATGGAGCATTGTGATGACACGGTCATGGAACATTTTGATGACAGGAATTCTGGAGCATTGTGCTGAAAAGGGCCATGGAGCATTGTGATGACAAGTGTCCTGGAACCTTGTGATGACACGGTTCATGGAGCATTGTGATGACAAGGACCATGGCGAATTGTGATGACATCTGTCATGGGGCATTGTGATGACAGTGGTCATCTAGATTTGCGATGAAAGGTATCATGGAGCACTGTGATAACAGGGGCCATGGAACATTGTGATGAAAAGGCCATGGAGCATTGTGATGACAAGTGTCATGGGGCATTTTGATGATATTGGCATGGAGCATTATGATGACAAGAGTTCTGGAGCATGTTGATGACAAGGGCATGGAGCATTGTGATGACAGGGCTCACCGAGCTTTGTGATGAAAAGGGCAGGGTACATTGTGATGACAGGGTTCATGGAGCATTGTGATGAAAGGGGCCATGGAGCATTGAGATGAGAGCCGTTATGAGGCATGGTGATGACAGTGGTCATGGAGCATTGTGATGAAAGAGATCATGGAGCAATATGATAAGAGGGGCCATGGAGCATTGTGATGACAGGGGTATTGGAGCATTGTGATGGAAGTAGACATGGATCATTGTGATGACATGTGTCCTGGAACACTGTGATGACACGGTTCATCGAGTATTGTGATGACAAGGGTCATAGCGAATTGTGATGACAAGTGTCATGGGGCATTGTGATGACATTGATCATCTAGGAATTGTGATGAAAGGTATCGTGGAGCACTGTGATGACTGGGGGCATGAAGCACTGTGATGAAAATTGTCCTGGTTTATTGTGATGACAGCAGTCATGGAGAATTGTGATGACAGGGATTATGCAGCATTGTGTTGACAAGGGTATGGACTATTGTGATGACAATGGTCATGGAGCAATGTGATGAAAGTATTCATGGAACATCGTGATGAAAAGTGCATGGGAGCATTGTGACGATAAAGGCCATGGAGTATTGTGATGACAGGCATCATGGAGCATTGTGAAGAAAGGGGCCATGGGGTATTGTAATGACACTAGAGAAATATGATGAAAATGGTCAGCGAGCATAGTGATTAAAGTGGTCATTGAGAATTGTGATGAAAAGCGACATAGAGCATTGTGATGACAAAGGTCATGGAGAACTGTGATGACCAGGGTCATGTAGCATTGTGATGACACGGTCATGGAACATTGTGATGACAAGAATTCTGGAGCTTTGTGCTGACAAGGGCCATAGAGCATTGTGATGACACGGTCATGGAACATTGTGATGACAAGAATTCTGGAGCATTCTGATGACAAAGGCGATGGAGCATTGCGATGACACGGTCATGGAACATTGTGATGACAAGAATTCTGGAGCATTCTGATGACAAGCGCCATAGAGCATTGTGATGACACGTTCAAGGAATATAGTAATGACAAGAATTCTGGAGCAGTATGATGACAAGGGCCATGGAGCATTGTGATGACACGGCCATGGAACATTGTGATGACACGGTCATGGAACATTGTGATGACAAGAATTCTGGAGCATTGTGATGACAAGGGCCAAGGAGCATTGTGATGACACGGTCATGGAAAAATGTGATGAGAAGAATTCTGGAGCATTGTCATGACAAGGGCCATGGAGCATTGTGATGACACAGTCAAAGAACATTGTGATAAGAAGAATTCTGGAGCATTATGATGACAAGGGCCATGGAGCATTGTGATGACACGGCCATGGAACATTGTGATGAGAAGAATTCTGGAGCATTGTGATGACAATGGCCATGGAGCATTGTGATGACACGTTCATGGAACATTGTGATGAGAAGAATTCTGGAGCATTGTCATGACAAGGGCCATGGAGCATTGTGATGACACGGTCATGGAACATTGTAATGACAAGAATTCTGGAGCATTGTGATGACAAGGGCCGTGGAGCATTGTGATGACACGGTCATGGAACATTGTGATGAGAAGAATTCTGGAGCATTGTGCTGACAAGGGCCATGGAGCATTGTGATGATACGGTCATGGAACATTGTGATGACAAGAATTCTGGAGCATTATGATGACAAGGGCCATGGAACATTGTGACGACACGGCCATGGAACATTGTGATGAAAAGAATTCTGGAGCATTGTGATGACATTGGCCATGGAGCATTGTGATGACACGGTCATGGAACATTGTGATGAGAAGAATTCTGGAGCATTGTGCTGACAAGGGCCATGGAGCTTTGTGATGACACGGTCATGGAACATTGTGATGACAAGAATTCTGGAGCATTTTGATGACAAAGGCGATGGAGCATTGTGATGACACGGTCATGGAACATTGTGATGACAAGAATTCTGGAGCATTCTGATGACAAGCGCCATAGAGCATTGTGATGACACGTTCATGGAATATAGTAATGACAAGAATTCTGGAGCATTATGATGACAAGGGCCATGGAACATTGTGATGACACGGCCATGGAACATTGTGATGACAAGGATTCTGGAGCATTATGATGACAAGGGCCATGGAGCATTGTGATGACACGGCCATGGAACATTGTGATGAAAAGAATTCTGGAGCATTGTGATGACAATGGCCATGGAGCCTTGTGATGACACGGTCATGGAACATTGTGATGAGAAGAATTCTGGAGCATTGTCATGACAAGGGCCATGGAGCATTTTGATGACACGGTCATGGAACATTGTCATGACAAGAATTCTGGAGCATTGTGATGACAAGGGCCGTGGAGCATTGTGATGACACGGTCATGGAACATTGTGATGAGAAGAATTCTGGAGCATTGTGCTGACAAGGGCCATGGAGCATTGTGATGATACGGTCATGGAACATTGTGATGACAAGAATTCTGGAGAATTATGATGACAAGGACCATGGAACATTGTGACGACACGGCCATGGAACATTGTGATGACAAGAATTCTGGAGCATTGTGATGACATTGGCCATGGAGCATTGTGATGACACGGTCAAGGAACATTGTGATGAGAAGAATTCTGGAGCATTGTGCTGACAAGGGCCATGGAGCTTTGTGATGACACGGTCATGGAACATTGTGATGACAAGAATTCTGGAGCATTTTGATGACAAGCGCCATAGAGCATTGTGATGACACGTTCATGGAATATAGTAATGACAAGAATTCTGGAGCATTATGATGACAAGGGCCATGGAACATTGTGATGACACGGCCATGGAACATTGTGATGACAAGGATTCTGGAGCATTATGATGACAAGGGCCATGGAGCATTGTGATGACACGGCCATGGAACATTGTGATGAAAAGAATTCTGGAGCATTGTGATGACAATGGCCATGGAGCCTTGTGATGACACGGTCATGGAACATTGTGATGAGAAGAATTCTGGAGCATTGTCATGACAAGGGCCATGGAGCATTTTGATGACACGGTCATGGAACATTGTCATGACAAGAATTCTGGAGCATTGTGATGACAAGGGCCGTGGAGCATTGTGATGACACGGTCATGGAACATTGTGATGAGAAGAATTCTGGAGCATCCTGCTGACAAGGGCAATGGAGCATTGTGATGATACGGTCATGGAACATTGTGATGACAAGAATTCTGGAGCATTATGATGACAAGGGCCATGGAACATTGTGATGACTCGGCCATGGAACATTGTGATGACAAGAATTCTGGAGCATTGTGATGACATTGGCCATGGAGCATTGTGATGACTCGGTCATGGAACATTGTGATGAGAAGAATTCTGGAGCATTGTGCTGACAAGGGCCATGGAGCATTGTGATGATACGGTCATGGAACATTGTGATGACAAGAATTCTGGAACATTATGATGACAAGGGCCATGGAACATTGTGATGACACGGCCATGGAACATTGTGATGACAAGAATTCTGGAGCATTGTGATGACAATGGCCATGGAGCATTGTGATGACACGGTCATGGAACATTGTTATGAGAAGAATTCTGGAGCATTGTCATGACAAGGTCCATGGAGCAATGTGATGACACGTTCATGGAATATTGTGATGACAGGAATTCTGGAGCATTGTGCTGAAAAGTGCCATGGAGCATTGTGATGACACGGTCATGGAACAATGTGATGAGAAGAATTCCGGAGCATTGTGATGACAAGGGCCATGGAGCATTGTGATGACACGGTCATGGAACATTGTGATGACAAGAATTCTGGAGCATTGTGCTGATGACGACCATGGAGAATTGTGATGACATAGTCAAGGAACATTGCGATGAAAAAGATTTCTGGAGCATTGTGATGAAAGGGCATGGAGCATTGTGATTAAAGGTGACAAGGAACATTGTGATGATATGGGCAGAGTACTCTGTGATGACAGTGGTCTTGCAGTATTGTGACGAAAAGTGTCATGGAACATTCTGCTGACAGCGATCATGGAGCTTTTTGGTAACAGAGGCTATGGAGATTTGTGATGTCAGGCGTCATGGGGCATTGTGTTGAGAGCGGTCTTGGAGCATTGTGATGAATAGGGTCATGGAGCACTGTGATTACAGGGGCCATGGAGCATTGTGAATACAAAGGCTATGGAGCATTGAGATGACAGGTTTCATGGAGCACTGTGATGAATGTGATCTTGGATCATTGTGATGACAAGTGTCCTGGAACCTTGTGATGACACGGTTCATGGAGCATAGTGATGACAAGGACCATGGCGAATTGTGATGACATCTGTCATGGGGCATTGTGATGACAGTGGTCATCTAGAATTGCGATGAAAGGTATCATGGAGCACTGTGATGACAGGGGCCATGGAACATTGAGATGACAAAGGCCATGGAGCATTGTGATGACAAGTGTCATGGGGCATTTTGATGACATTGGCATGGAGCATTATGATGACAAGAGTTCTGGAGCATTTTGATGACAAGGGCATGGAGCATTGTGATGACAGGGCGCACGGAGCTTTGTGATGAAAAGGGCAGGGTACATTGTGATGACAGGGTTCATGGAGCATTGTGATGAAAGGGGCCACGGAGCATTGAGATGAGAGCCGTTATGAGGCATGGTGATGACAGTGGTCATGGAGCATTGTGATGAAAGAGATCATGGAGCAATATGATAAGAGGGGCCATGGAGCATTGTGATGACAGGGGTATTGGAGCATTCTGATGGAAGTAGACATGGATCATTGTGATGACATGTGTCCTGGAACACTGTGATGACACGGTTCATCGAGTATTGTGATGACAAGGGTCATAGCGAATTGTGATGACAAGTGTCATGGGGCATTGTGATGACATTGATCATCTAGGAATTGTGATGAAAGGTATCGTGGAGCACTGTGATGACTGGGGGCATGAAGCACTGTGATGAAAATTGTCCTGGATTATTGTGATGACAGCAGTCATGGAGAATTGTGATGACAGGGATTATGCAGCATTGTGTTGACAAGGGTATGGACTATTGTGATGACAATGGTCATGGAGCAATGTGATGAAAGTATTCATGGAACATCGTGATGAAAAGTGCATGGGAGAATTGTGACGATAAAGGCCATGGAGTATTGTGATGACTAGTGTCATGGAGCATTTTAATGAAAGGTTTCATTGTGCACCATGATGACAAAGGGGATGGAGAATTGTGATGAAACTGATCCTGGAGCATTGTGATAACAAAAGCCATGGAGCATTGTGATGACAGGCATCATGGAGCATTGTGAAAAAAGGGGCCATGGGGTATTGTAATGACACTAGAGAAATATGATGAAAATGGTCAGCGAGCATAGTGATTAAAGTGGTCATTGAGAATTGTGATGAAAAGCGACATAGAGCATTGTGATGACAAAGGTCATGGAGAACTGTGATGACCAGGGTCATGTAGCATTGTGATGACACGGTCATGGAACATTGTGATGACAAGAATTCTGGAGCATTGTGCTGACAAGGGCCATGGAGCATTGTGATGACACGGTCATGGAACATTGTGATGACAAGAATTCTGGAGCATTCTGATGACAAAGGCGACGGAGCATTGTGATGACACGGTCATGGAATATAGTAATGACAAGAATTCTGGAGCATTATGATGACAAGGGCCATGGAGCATTGTGGTGACACGGCCATGGAACATTCTGATGACAAGAATTCTGGAGCATTGTGATGACAAGGGCCATGGAGCATTGTGATGACACGGCCATGGAACATTGTGATGACAAGTATTCTGGAGCATTGTGATGACAATGGCCATGGAGCATTGTGATGACACGGTATGGAACATTGTGATGACAAGAATTCTGGAGCATTGTGATGACAAGGGCCATGGAGCATTGTGATGACACGGTCATGGAACATTGTGATGACAGGAATTCTGGAGCATTGTGCTGAAAAGTGCCATGGAGCATTGTGATGACGCGGTCATGGAACAATGTGATGAGAAGAATTCCGGAGCATTGTGATGACAAGGGCCATGGAGCATTGTGATGACACGGTCATGGAACATTGTGATGACAAGAATTCTGGAGCATTGTGCTGATGACGACCATGGAGAATTGTGATGACATAGTCAAGGAACATTGCGATGAAAAAGATTTCTGGAGCATTGTGATGAAAGGGCATGGAGCATTGTGATTAAAGGTGACAAGGAACATTGTGATGATATGGGCAGAGTACTCTGTGATGACAGTGGTCTTGCAGTATTGTGACGAAAAGTGTCATGGAACATTCTGCTGACAGCGATCATGGAGCTTTTTGGTAACAGAGGCTATGGAGATTTGTGATGTCAGGCGTCATGGGGCATTGTGTTGAGAGCGGTCTTGGAGCATTGTGATGAATAGGGTCATGGAGCACTGTGATTACAGGGGCCATGGAGCATTGTGAATACAAAGGCTATGGAGCATTGAGATGACAGGTTTCATGGAGCACTGTGATGAATGTGATCTTGGATCATTGTGATGACAAGTGTCCTGGAACCTTGTGATGACACGGTTCATGGAGCATAGTGATGACAAGGACCATGGCGAATTGCGATGACATCTGTCATGGGGCATTGTGATGACAGTGGTCATCTAGAATTGCGATGAAAGGTATCATGGAGCACTGTGATGACAGGGGCCATGGAACATTGAGATGACAAAGGCCATGGAGCATTGTGATGACAAGTGTCATGGGGCATTTTGATGACATTGGCATGGAGCATTATGATGACAAGAGTTCTGGAGCATTTTGATGACAAGGGCATGGAGCATTGTGATGACAGGGCGCACGGAGCTTTGTGATGAAAAGGGCAGGGTACATTGTGATGACAGGGTTCATGGAGCATTGTGATGAAAGGGGCCACGGAGCATTGAGATGAGAGCCGTTATGAGGCATGGTGATGACAGTGGTCATGGAGCATTGTGATGAAAGAGATCATGGAGCAATATGATAAGAGGGGCCATGGAGCATTGTGATGACAGGGGTATTGGAGCATTGTGATGGAAGTAGACATGGATCATTGTGATGACATGTGTCCTGGAACACTGTGATGACACGGTTCATCGAGTATTGTGATGACAAGGGTCATAGCGAATTGTGATGACAAGTGTCATGGGGCATTGTGATGACATTGATCATCTAGGAATTGTGATGAAAGGTATCGTGGAGCACTGTGATGACTGGGGGCATGAAGCACTGTGATGAAAATTGTCCTGGATTATTGTGATGACAGCAGTCATGGAGAATTGTGATGACAGGGATTATGCAGCATTGTGTTGACAAGGGTATGGACTATTGTGATGACAATGGTCATGGAGCAATGTGATGAAAGTATTCATGGAACATCGTGATGAAAAGTGCATGGGAGAATTGTGACGATAAAGGCCATGGAGTATTGTGATGACTAGTGTCATGGAGCATTTTAATGAAAGGTTTCATTGTGCACCATGATGACAAAGGGGATGGAGAATTGTGATGAAACTGATCCTGGAGCATTGTGATAACAAAAGCCATGGAGCATTGTGATGACAGGCATCATGGAGCATTGTGAAAAAAGGGGCCATGGGGTATTGTAATGACACTAGAGAAATATGATGAAAATGGTCAGCGAGCATAGTGATTAAAGTGGTCATTGAGAATTGTGATGAAAAGCGACATAGAGCATTGTGATGGCAAAGGTCATGGAGAACTGTGATGACCAGGGTCATGTAGCATTGTGATGACACGGTCATGGAACATTGTGATGACAAGAATTCTGGAGCATTGTGCTGACAAGGGCCATGGAGCATTGTGATGACACGGTCATGGAACATTGTGATGACAAGAATTCTGGAGCATTCTGATGACAAAGGCGACGGAGCATTGTGATGACACGGTCATGGAATATAGTAATGACAAGAATTCTGGAGCATTATGATGACAAGGGCCATGGAGCATTGTGGTGACACGGCCATGGAACATTGTGATGACAAGAATTCTGGAGCATTGTGATGACAAGGGCCATGGAGCATTGTGATGACACGGTCATGGAACAATGTGATGAGAAGAATTCTGGAGCATTGTCATGACAAGGGCCATGGAGCATTGTGATGACACGGTCATGGAACATTGTGATAAGAAGAATTCTGGAGCATTATGATGACAAGGGCCATGGAGCATTGTGATGACACGGCCATGGAACATTGTGATGAGAAGAATTCTGGAGCATTGTGATGACAATGGCCATGGAGCATTGTGATGACACGGTCATGGAACATTGTGATGAGAAGAATTCTGGAGCATTGTCATGACAAGGGCCATGGAGCATTTTGATGACACGGTCATGGAACATTGTAATGACAAGAATTCTGGAGCATTGTGATGACAAGGGCCGTGGAGCATTGTGATGACACGGTCATGGAACATTGTGATGAGAAGAATTCTGGAGCATTGTGATGACAAGGGCCATGGAGCATTGTGATGATACGGTCATGGAACATTGTGATGACAAGAATTCTGGAGCATTATGATGACAAGGGCCATGGAACATTGTGACGACACGGCCATGGAACATTGTGATGACAAGAATTCTGGAGCATTGTGATGACATTGGCCATGGAGCATTGTGATGACATGGTCATGGAACATTGTGATGAGAAGAATTCTGGTGCATTGTGCTGACAAGGGCCATGGAGCATTGTGATGATACGGTCATGGAACATTGTGATGACAAGAATTCTGGAGCATTATGATGACAAGGGCCATGGAACATTGTGATGACACGGCCATGGAACATTGTGATGACAAGAATTCTGGAGCATTGTGATGACAATGGCCATGGAACATTGTGATGACACGGTCATGGAACATTGTGATGAGAAGAATTCTGGAGCATTGTCATGACAAGGGCCATGGAGCAATGTGATGACACGGTCATGGAACATTGTGATGACAAGAATTCTGGAGCATTATGATGACAAGGTCCATGGAGCATTGTGATGACACGGCCATGGAACAGTGTGATGACAAGAATTCTGGAGCATTGTGATGACAATGGCCATGGAGCTTTGTGATGACACGGTCATGGAACATTGTGATGAGAAGAATTCTGGAGCATTGTCATGACAAGGGCCATGGAGCATTGTGATGACACGGCCATGGAACATTGTGATGACAAGAATTCTGGAGCATTCTGATGACAAGCGCCATAGAGCATTGTGATGACACGTTCATGGAATATAGTAATGACAAGAATTCTGGAGCATTATGATGACAAGGGCCATGGAGCATTGTGATGACACGGCCATGGAACATTGTGATGACAAGAATTCTGGGGCATTGTGATGACAGTGGCCATGGAGCATTTTGTTGACACGGTCATGGATCATTGTGATGAGAAGAATTCTGGAGTATTGTCATGACAAGGGCCATGGAGCATTGTGATGAGACGGTCATGGAACATTGTGATGACAAGAATTCTGGAGCATTGTGCTGACAAGGGCCATGGAGCATTGTGATGACACGGTCATGGAACATTGTGATGACAAGAATTCTGGAGCATTGTGATGACAAGGGCCATGGAGCATTGTGATGACACGGTCATGGAACATTGTGATGAGAAGAATTCTGGAGCATTGTGCTGACAAGGTCCATGGAGCATTGTGATGATACGGTCATGGAACATGGTGATGACAATAATTCTGGGGCATTATGATGACAAGGGCCATGGAGCATTGTGATGACACGGCCATGGAACATTGTGATGACAAGAATTCTGGAGCATTGTGATGACAATGGCCATGGAGCATTGTGATGACACGGCCATGGAACATTGTGATGACAAGAATTCTGGAGCATTCTGATGACAAAGGCGATGGAGCATTGTGATGACAAGGTCATGGAACATTGTGATGACAAGAATGCTGGAGCATGCTGATGACAAGCGCCATAGAGCATTGTGATGACACGTTCATGGAATATAGTAATGACAAGAATTCTGGAGCAGTATGATGACAAGGGCCATGGAGCATTGTGATGACACGGCCATGGAACATTGTGATGACACGGTCATGGAACATTGTGATGACAAGAATTCTGGAGCATTGTGCTGACTAGGGCCATGGACCATTGTGATGACATGGTCATGGAACATTGTGATGACAATAATTCTGGAGCATTGTGATGACAATGGCCATGGAGCATTGTGATGACACGGTATGGAACATTGTGATGTCAAGAATTCTGGAGCATTGAGATGATAAGGGCCATGGAGCATTGTGATGACACGGTCATGGGACATTTTGATGACAGGAATTCTGGAGCATTGTGCTGAAAAGGGCCATGGAGCATTGTGATGACACGGTCATGGAACAATGTGATGAGAAGAATTCCGGAGCATTGTGATGACAAGGGCCATGGAGCATTGTGATGACACGGCCATGGAACATTGTGATGACAAGAATTCTGGAGCATTGTGATGACAATGGCCATGGAGCATTGTGATGACACGGTCATGGAACATTGTGATGAGAAGAATTCTGGAGCATTGTCATGACAAGGGACATGGAGCATTGTGATGACACGGTCATGGAACATTGTGATGACAAGAATTCTGGAGCATTGTGATGACAAGGGCCATGGAGAAATGTGATCACACAGTCATGGAACATTGTGATGAGAAGAATTCTGGAAGATTGTGCTGACAAGCGCCATGGAGCATTGTGATGATACGGTCATGGAACATTGTGATGACAAGAATTCTGGAGCATTCTGATGACAAGCGCCATAGAGCATTGTGATGACACGTTCATGGAATATAGTAATGACAAGAATTCTGGAGCAGTATGATGACAAGGGCCATGGAGCATTGTGATGACACGGCCATGGAACATTGTAATGACACGGTCATAAAACATTTTGATGACAAGAATTCTGGAGCATTGTGATGACAAGGGCCATGGAGCATTGTGATGACACGGCCATGGAACATTGTGATGACAAGAATTCTGGAGCATTGTGATGACAATGGCCATGGAGCATTGTGATGACACGGTATGGAACATTGTGATGACAAGAATTCTGGAGCATTGTGATGACAAGGGCCATGGAGCATTGTGATGACACGGTCATGGAACATTGTGATGACAGGAATTCTGGAGCATTGTGCTGAAAAGGGCCATGGAGCATTGTGATGACACGGTCATGGAACATTGTGATGAGAAGAATTCTGGAGCATTATGATGACAAGTGCCATGGAGCATTGTGATGACACAGTCATGGAACATTGTCATGAGAAGAATTCTGGAGCATTGTGCTGACAAGGGCCATGGAGCATTGTGATGAGACGGTCATGGAACATTGTGATGACAAGAAATCTGGAGCATTGTGATGACAAAGGCGATGGAGCATTGTGATGACACGGTCATGGAACATTGTGATGACAAGAAATCTGGAGCATTGTGATGACAATGGCCATGGAGCATTGTGATGACACTGCCATGGAACATTGTGATGAGAAGAATTCTGGAGCATTGTCATGACAAGGGCCATGGAGCATTGTGATGACACGGTCATGGAACATTGTGATGACAAGAATTCTTGAGCATTATGATGACAAGGGCCATGGAGCATTGTGATGACACGGTCATGGAACATTGTGATGACAAGAATTCTGGAGCATTGTGATGACAATGGCCATGGAGCATTGTGATGACACTGTCATGGAACATTGTGATGAGAAGAATTCTGGAGCATTGTCATGACAAGGGCCATGGAGAATTGTGATGACACGGTCATGGAACATTGTGATGACAAGAATTCTGGAGCATTGTGATGACAAGGGCCATGGAGCATTGTGATGACACGGTCATGGAACATTGTGATGAGAAGAATTCTGGAGCATTGTGCTGACAAGTGCCATGGAGCATTGTGATGATACGGTCATGGAACATTGTGATGACAAAAATTCTGGAGCATTGTGATGACAATGGCCATGGAGCATTGTGATGACACGGTCATGGATCATTGTAATGAGAAGAATTCTGGAGCATTGTCATGACAAGGGCCATGGAGCATTGTGATGACACGGCCATGGAACATTGTGATGACAAGAATTCTGGAGAATTGTGATGACAAGGTTCATGGAGAATTGTGATGACACGGCCATGGAACATTGTGATGACAAGAATTCTGGAGCATTGTGCTGACAAGGGCCATGGAGCATTGTGATGACACGGCCATGGAACATTGTGATGAAAAGAATTCTGGAGCATTCTGATGACAAGGTTCATGGAGAATTGTGATGACACGGCCATGGAACATTGTAATGACAAGAATTCTGGAGCATTGTGCTGACAAGGGCCATGGAGCATTGTGATGACACGGTCATGGAACATTGTGATGACAAGAATTCTGGAGCATTCTGATGACAAAGGCGATGGAGCATTGTGATGACACGGTCATGGATTATTGTGATGAGAAGAATTCTGGAGCATTGTCATGACAAGTGCCATGGAGCATTGTGATGACACGGCCATGGAACATTGTGATGACAAGAATTCTGGAGAATTGTGATGACAACCTTCATGGAGAATTGTGATGACACGGCCATGGAACATTGTGATGACAAGAATTCTGGAGCATTCTGATGACAAAGGCGATGGAGCATTGTGATGACACGATCATGGAACATTGTGATGACAAGAATTCTGGAGCATTCTAATGACAAGCGCCATAGAGCATTGTGATGACACGTTCATGGAATATAGTAATGACAAGAATTCTGGAGCATTATGATGACAAGGGCCATGGAGCATTGTGATGACACGGCCATGGAACATTGTGATGACAAGAATTCTGGAGCATTGTGATGACAATGGCCATGGAGCATTGTGATGACACTGTCATGGAACATTGTGATGAGAAGAATTCTGGAGCATTGTCATGACAAGGGCCATGGAGAATTGTGATGACACGGTCATGGAACATTGTGATGACAAGAATTCTGGAGCATTGTGATGACAAGGGCCATGGAGCATTGTGATGACACGGTCATGGAACATTGTGATGAGAAGAATTCTGGAGCATTGTGCTGACAAGTGCCATGGAGCATTGTGATGATACGGTCATGGAACATTGTGATGACAAAAATTCTGGAGCATTGTGATGACAATGGCCATGGAGCATTGTGATGACACGGTCATGGATCATTGTAATGAGAAGAATTCTGGAGCATTGTCATGACAAGGGCCATGGAGCATTGTGATGACACGGCCATGGAACATTGTGATGACAAGAATTCTGGAGAATTGTGATGACAAGGTTCATGGAGAATTGTGATGACACGGCCATGGAACATTGTGATGACAAGAATTCTGGAGCATTGTGCTGACAAGGGCCATGGAGCATTGTGATGACACGGCCATGGAACATTGTGATGAAAAGAATTCTGGAGCATTCTGATGACAAGGTTCATGGAGAATTGTGATGACACGGCCATGGAACATTGTAATGACAAGAATTCTGGAGCATTGTGCTGACAAGGGCCATGGAGCATTGTGATGACACGGTCATGGAACATTGTGATGACAAGAATTCTGGAGCATTCTGATGACAAAGGCGATGGAGCATTGTGATGACACGGTCATGGATTATTGTGATGAGAAGAATTCTGGAGCATTGTCATGACAAGTGCCATGGAGCATTGTGATGACACGGCCATGGAACATTGTGATGACAAGAATTCTGGAGAATTGTGATGACAACCTTCATGGAGAATTGTGATGACACGGCCATGGAACATTGTGATGACAAGAATTCTGGAGCATTCTGATGACAAAGGCGATGGAGCATTGTGATGACACGATCATGGAACATTGTGATGACAAGAATTCTGGAGCATTCTAATGACAAGCGCCATAGAGCATTGTGATGACACGTTCATGGAATATAGTAATGACAAGAATTCTGGAGCATTATGATGACAAGGGCCATGGAGCATTGTGATGACACGGCCATGGAACATTTTGATGACACGGTCATGGAATATTGTGATGACAAATATTCTGGAGCATTGTGATGACAAGGGCCATGGAGCATTGTGATGACACGGCCATGGAACATTGTGATGACAAGTATTCTGGAGCATTGTGATGACAATGGCCATGGAGCATTGTGATGACACGGTATGGAACATTGTGATGACAAGAATTCTGGAGCATTGTGATGACAAGGGCCATGGAGCATTGTGATGACACGGTCATGGAACATTGTGATGACAGGAATTCTGGAGCATTGTGCTGAAAAGTGCCATGGAGCATTGTGATGACACGGTCATGGAACAATGTGATGAGAAGAATTCCGGAGCATTGTGATGACAAGGGCCATGGAGCATTGTGATGACACGGTCATGGAACATTGTGATGACAAGAATTCTGGAGCATTGTGCTGATGACGACCATGGAGAATTGTGATGACATAGTCAAGGAACATTGCGATGAAAAAGATTTCTGGAGCATTGTGATGAAAGGGCATGGAGCATTGTGATTAAAGGTGACAAGGAACATTGTGATGATATGGGCAGAGTACTCTGTGATGACAGTGGTCTTGCAGTATTGTGACGAAAAGTGTCATGGAACATTCTGCTGACAGCGATCATGGAGCTTTTTGGTAACAGAGGCTATGGAGATTTGTGATGTCAGGCGTCATGGGGCATTGTGTTGAGAGCGGTCTTGGAGCATTGTGATGAATAGGGTCATGGAGCACTGTGATTACAGGGGCCATGGAGCATTGTGAATACAAAGGCTATGGAGCATTGAGATGACAGGTTTCATGGAGCACTGTGATGAATGTGATCTTGGATCATTGTGATGACAAGTGTCCTGGAACCTTGTGATGACACGGTTCATGGAGCATAGTGATGACAAGGACCATGGCGAATTGTGATGACATCTGTCATGGGGCATTGTGATGACAGTGGTCATCTAGAATTGCGATGAAAGGTATCATGGAGCACTGTGATGACAGGGGCCATGGAACATTGAGATGACAAAGGCCATGGAGCATTGTGATGACAAGTGTCATGGGGCATTTTGATGACATTGGCATGGAGCATTATGATGACAAGAGTTCTGGAGCATTTTGATGACAAGGGCATGGAGCATTGTGATGACAGGGCGCACGGAGCTTTGTGATGAAAAGGGCAGGGTACATTGTGATGACAGGGTTCATGGAGCATTGTGATGAAAGGGGCCACGGAGCATTGAGATGAGAGCCGTTATGAGGCATGGTGATGACAGTGGTCATGGAGCATTGTGATGAAAGAGATCATGGAGCAATATGATAAGAGGGGCCATGGAGCATTGTGATGACAGGGGTATTGGAGCATTGTGATGGAAGTAGACATGGATCATTGTGATGACATGTGTCCTGGAACACTGTGATGACACGGTTCATCGAGTATTGTGATGACAAGGGTCATAGCGAATTGTGATGACAAGTGTCATGGGGCATTGTGATGACATTGATCATCTAGGAATTGTGATGAAAGGTATCGTGGAGCACTGTGATGACTGGGGGCATGAAGCACTGTGATGAAAATTGTCCTGGATTATTGTGATGACAGCAGTCATGGAGAATTGTGATGACAGGGATTATGCAGCATTGTGTTGACAAGGGTATGGACTATTGTGATGACAATGGTCATGGAGCAATATGATGAAAGTATTCATGGAACATCGTGATGAAAAGTGCATGGGAGAATTGTGACGATAAAGGCCATGGAGTATTGTGATGACTAGTGTCATGGAGCATTTTAATGAAAGGTTTCATTGTGCACCATGATGACAAAGGGGATGGAGAATTGTGATGAAACTGATCCTGGAGCATTGTGATAACAAAAGCCATGGAGCATTGTGATGACAGGCATCATGGAGCATTGTGAAAAAAGGGGCCATGGGGTATTGTAATGACACTAGAGAAATATGATGAAAATGGTCAGCGAGCATAGTGATTAAAGTGGTCATTGAGAATTGTGATGAAAAGCGACATAGAGCATTGTGATGGCAAAGGTCATGGAGAACTGTGATGACCAGGGTCATGTAGCATTGTGATGACACGGTCATGGAACATTGTGATGACAAGAATTCTGGAGCATTGTGCTGACAAGGGCCATGGAGCATTGTGATGACACGGTCATGGAACATTGTGATGACAAGAATTCTGGAGCATTCTGATGACAAGCGCCATAGAGCATTGTGATGACACGTTCATGGAATATAGTAATGACAAGAATTCTGGAGCATTATGATGACAAGGGCCATGGAGCATTGTGGTGACACGGCCATGGAACATTCTGATGACAAGAATTCTGGAGCATTGTGATGACAAGGGCCATGGAGCATTGTGATGACACGGCCATGGAACATTGTGATGACAAGTATTCTGGAGCATTGTGATGACAATGGCCATGGAGCATTGTGATGACACGGTATGGAACATTGTGATGACAAGAATTCTGGAGCATTGTGATGACAAGGGCCATGGAGCATTGTGATGACACGGTCATGGAACATTGTGATGACAGGAATTCTGGAGCATTGTGCTGAAAAGTGCCATGGAGCATTGTGATGACGCGGTCATGGAACAATGTGATGAGAAGAATTCCGGAGCATTGTGATGACAAGGGCCATGGAGCATTGTGATGACACGGTCACGGAACATTGTGATGACAAGAATTCTGGAGCATTGTGCTGATGACGACCATGGAGAATTGTGATGACATAGTCAAGGAACATTGCGATGAAAAAGATTTCTGGAGCATTGTGATGAAAGGGCATGGAGCATTGTGATTAAAGGTGACAAGGAACATTGTGATGATATGGGCAGAGTACTCTGTGATGACAGTGGTCTTGCAGTATTGTGACGAAAAGTGTCATGGAACATTCTGCTGACAGCGATCATGGAGCTTTTTGGTAACAGAGGCTATGGAGATTTGTGATGTCAGGCGTCATGGGGCATTGTGTTGAGAGCGGTCTTGGAGCATTGTGATGAATAGGGTCATGGAGCACTGTGATTACAGGGGCCATGGAGCATTGTGAATACAAAGGCTATGGAGCATTGAGATGACAGGTTTCATGGAGCACTGTGATGAATGTGATCTTGGATCATTGTGATGACAAGTGTCCTGGAACCTTGTGATGACACGGTTCATGGAGCATAGTGATGACAAGGACCATGGCGAATTGTGATGACATCTGTCATGGGGCATTGTGATGACAGTGGTCATCTAGAATTGCGATGAAAGGTATCATGGAGCACTGTGATGACAGGGGCCATGGAACATTGAGATGACAAAGGCCATGGAGCATTGTGATGACAAGTGTCATGGGGCATTTTGATGACATTGGCATGGAGCATTATGATGACAAGAGTTCTGGAGCATTTTGATGACAAGGGCATGGAGCATTGTGATGACAGGGCGCACGGAGCTTTGTGATGAAAAGGGCAGGGTACATTGTGATGACAGGGTTCATGGAGCATTGTGATGAAAGGGGCCACGGAGCATTGAGATGAGAGCCGTTATGAGGCATGGTGATGACAGTGGTCATGGAGCATTGTGATGAAAGAGATCATGGAGCAATATGATAAGAGGGGCCATGGAGCATTGTGATGACAGGGGTATTGGAGCATTGTGATGGAAGTAGACATGGATCATTGTGATGACATGTGTCCTGGAACACTGTGATGACACGGTTCATCGAGTATTGTGATGACAAGGGTCATAGCGAATTGTGATGACAAGTGTCATGGGGCATTGTGATGACATTGATCATCTAGGAATTGTGATGAAAGGTATCGTGGAGCACTGTGATGACTGGGGGCATGAAGCACTGTGATGAAAATTGTCCTGGATTATTGTGATGACAGCAGTCATGGAGAATTGTGATGACAGGGATTATGCAGCATTGTGTTGACAAGGGTATGGACTATTGTGATGACAATGGTCATGGAGCAATGTGATGAAAGTATTCATGGAACATCGTGATGAAAAGTGCATGGGAGAATTGTGACGATAAAGGCCATGGAGTATTGTGATGACTAGTGTCATGGAGCATTTTAATGAAAGGTTTCATTGTGCACCATGATGACAAAGGGGATGGAGAATTGTGATGAAACTGATCCTGGAGCATTGTGATAACAAAAGCCATGGAGCATTGTGATGACAGGCATCATGGAGCATTGTGAAAAAAGGGGCCATGGGGTATTGTAATGACACTAGAGAAATATGATGAAAATGGTCAGCGAGCATAGTGATTAAAGTGGTCATTGAGAATTGTGATGAAAAGCGACATAGAGCATTGTGATGGCAAAGGTCATGGAGAACTGTGATGACCAGGGTCATGTAGCATTGTGATGACACGGTCATGGAACATTGTGATGACAAGAATTCTGGAGCATTGTGCTGACAAGGGCCATGGAGCATTGTGATGACACGGTCATGGAACATTGTGATGACAAGAATTCTGGAGCATTGTGATGACAAAGGCGATGGAGCATTGTGATGACACGGTCATGGAACATTGTGATGACAAGAAATCTGGAGCATTGTGATGACAATGGCCATGGAGCATTGTGATGACACTGCCATGGAACATTGTGATGAGAAGAATTCTGGAGCATTGTCATGACAAGGGCCATGGAGCATTGTGATGACACGGTCATGGAACATTGTGATGACAAGAATTCTTGAGCATTATGATGACAAGGGCCATGGAGCATTGTGATGACACGGTCATGGAACATTGTGATGACAAGAATTCTGGAGCATTGTGATGACAATGGCCATGGAGCATTGTGATGACACTGTCATGGAACATTGTGATGAGAAGAATTCTGGAGCATTGTCATGACAAGGGCCATGGAGAATTGTGATGACACGGTCATGGAACATTGTGATGACAAGAATTCTGGAGCATTGTGATGACAAGGGCCATGGAGCATTGTGATGACACAGTCATGGAACATTGTGATGAGAAGAATTCTGGAGCATTGTGCTGAGAAGCGCCATGGAGCATTGTGATGATACGGTCATGGAACATTGTGATGACAAAAATTCTGGAGCATTGTGATGACAATGGCCATGGAGCATTGTGATGACACGGTCATGGATCATTGTAATGAGAAGAATTCTGGAGCATTGTCATGACAAGGGCCATGGAGCATTGTGATGACACGGCCATGGAACATTGTGATGACAAGAATTCTGGAGAATTGTGATGACAAGGTTCATGGAGAATTGTGATGACACGGCCATGGAACATTGTGATGACAAGAATTCTGGAGCATTGTGCTGACAAGGGCCATGGAGCATTGTGATGACACGGCCATGGAACATTGTGATGAAAAGAATTCTGGAGCATTCTGATGACAAGGTTCATGGAGAATTGTGATGACACGGCCATGGAACATTGTAATGACAAGAATTCTGGAGCATTGTGCTGACAAGGGCCATGGAGCATTGTGATGACACGGTCATGGAACATTGTGATGACAAGAATTCTGGAGCATTCTGATGACAAAGGCGATGGAGCATTGTGATGACACGGTCATGGATCATTGTGATGAGAAGAATTCTGGAGCATTGTCATGACAAGTGCCATGGAGCATTGTGATGACACGGCCATGGAACATTGTGATGACAAGAATTCTGGAGAATTGTGATGACAACCTTCATGGAGAATTGTGATGACACGGCCATGGAACATTGTGATGACAAGAATTCTGGAGCATTCGGATGACAAAGGCGATGGAGCATTGTGATGACACGATCATGGAACATTGTGATGACAAGAATTCTGGAGCATTCTAATGACAAGCGCCATAGAGCATTGTGATGACACGTTCATGGAATATAGTAATGACAAGAATTCTGGAGCATTATGATGACAAGGGCCATGGAGCATTGTGATGACACGGCCATGGAACATTTTGATGACACGGTCATGGAATATTGTGATGACAAGTATTCTGGAGCATTGTGATGACAAGGGCCATGGAGCATTGTGATGACACGGCCATGGAACATTGTGATGACAAGTATTCTGGAGCATTGTGATGACAATGGCCATGGAGCATTGTGATGACACGGTATGGAACATTGTGATGACAAGAATTCTGGAGCATTGTGATGACAAGGGCCATGGAGCATTGTGATGACACGGTCATGGAACATTGTGATGACAGGAATTCTGGAGCATTGTGCTGAAAAGTGCCATGGAGCATTGTGATGACACGGTCATGGAACAATGTGATGAGAAGAATTCCGGAGCATTGTGATGACAAGGGCCATGGAGCATTGTGATGACACGGTCATGGAACATTGTGATGACAAGAATTCTGGAGCATTGTGCTGATGACGACCATGGAGAATTGTGATGACATAGTCAAGGAACATTGCGATGAAAAAGATTTCTGGAGCATTGTGATGAAAGGGCATGGAGCATTGTGATTAAAGGTGACAAGGAACATTGTGATGATATGGGCAGAGTACTCTGTGATGACAGTGGTCTTGCAGTATTGTGACGAAAAGTGTCATGGAACATTCTGCTGACAGCGATCATGGAGCTTTTTGGTAACAGAGGCTATGGAGATTTGTGATGTCAGGCGTCATGGGGCATTGTGTTGAGAGCGGTCTTGGAGCATTGTGATGAATAGGGTCATGGAGCACTGTGATTACAGGGGCCATGGAGCATTGTGAATACAAAGGCTATGGAGCATTGAGATGACAGGTTTCATGGAGCACTGTGATGAATGTGATCTTGGATCATTGTGATGACAAGTGTCCTGGAACCTTGTGATGACACGGTTCATGGAGCATAGTGATGACAAGGACCATGGCGAATTGTGATGACATCTGTCATGGGGCATTGTGATGACAGTGGTCATCTAGAATTGCGATGAAAGGTATCATGGAGCACTGTGATGACAGGGGCCATGGAACATTGAGATGACAAAGGCCATGGAGCATTGTGATGACAAGTGTCATGGGGCATTTTGATGACATTGGCATGGAGCATTATGATGACAAGAGTTCTGGAGCATTTTGATGACAAGGGCATGGAGCATTGTGATGACAGGGCGCACGGAGCTTTGTGATGAAAAGGGCAGGGTACATTGTGATGACAGGGTTCATGGAGCATTGTGATGAAAGGGGCCACGGAGCATTGAGATGAGAGCCGTTATGAGGCATGGTGATGACAGTGGTCATGGAGCATTGTGATGAAAGAGATCATGGAGCAATATGATAAGAGGGGCCATGGAGCATTGTGATGACAGGGGTATTGGAGCATTGTGATGGAAGTAGACATGGATCATTGTGATGACATGTGTCCTGGAACACTGTGATGACACGGTTCATCGAGTATTGTGATGACAAGGGTCATAGCGAATTGTGATGACAAGTGTCATGGGGCATTGTGATGACATTGATCATCTAGGAATTGTGATGAAAGGTATCGTGGAGCACTGTGATGACTGGGGGCATGAAGCACTGTGATGAAAATTGTCCTGGATTATTGTGATGACAGCAGTCATGGAGAATTGTGATGACAGGGATTATGCAGCATTGTGTTGACAAGGGTATGGACTATTGTGATGACAATGGTCATGGAGCAATGTGATGAAAGTATTCATGGAACATCGTGATGAAAAGTGCATGGGAGAATTGTGACGATAAAGGCCATGGAGTATTGTGATGACTAGTGTCATGGAGCATTTTAATGAAAGGTTTCATTGTGCACCATGATGACAAAGGGGATGGAGAATTGTGATGAAACTGATCCTGGAGCATTGTGATAACAAAAGCCATGGAGCATTGTGATGACAGGCATCATGGAGCATTGTGAAAAAAGGGGCCATGGGGTATTGTAATGACACTAGAGAAATATGATGAAAATGGTCAGCGAGCATAGTGATTAAAGTGGTCATTGAGAATTGTGATGAAAAGCGACATAGAGCATTGTGATGGCAAAGGTCATGGAGAACTGTGATGACCAGGGTCATGTAGCATTGTGATGACACGGTCATGGAACATTGTGATGACAAGAATTCTGGAGCATTGTGCTGACAAGGGCCATGGAGCATTGTGATGACACGGTCATGGAACATTGTGATGACAAGAATTCTGGAGCATTGTGATGACAAAGGCGATGGAGCATTGTGATGACACGGTCATGGAACATTGTGATGACAAGAAATCTGGAGCATTGTGATGACAATGGCCATGGAGCATTGTGATGACACTGCCATGGAACATTGTGATGAGAAGAATTCTGGAGCATTGTCATGACAAGGGCCATGGAGCATTGTGATGACACGGTCATGGATCATTGTGATGACAAGAATTCTTGAGCATTATGATGACAAGGGCCATGGAGCATTGTGATGACACGGTCATGGAACATTGTGATGACAAGAATTCTGGAGCATTGTGATGACAATGGCCATGGAGCATTGTGATGACACTGTCATGGAACATTGTGATGAGAAGAATTCTGGAGCATTGTCATGACAAGGGCCATGGAGAATTGTGATGACACGGTCATGGAACATTGTGATGACAAGAATTCTGGAGCATTGTGATGACAAGGGCCATGGAGCATTGTGATGACACAGTCATGGAACATTGTGATGAGAAGAATTCTGGAGCATTGTGCTGACAAGCGCCATGGAGCATTGTGATGATACGGTCATGGAACATTGTGATGACAAAAATTCTGGAGCATTGTGATGACAATGGCCATGGAGCATTGTGATGACACGGTCATGGATCATTGTAATGAGAAGAATTCTGGAGCATTGTCATGACAAGGGCCATGGAGCATTGTGATGACACAGCCATGGAACATTGTGATGACAAGAATTCTGAAGAATTGTGATGACAAGGTTCATGGAGAATTGTGATGACACGGCCATGGAACATTGTGATGACAAGAATTCTGGAGCATTGTGCTGACAAGGGCCATGGAGCATTGTGATGACACGGCCATGGAACATTGTGATGAAAAGAATTCTGGAGCATTCTGATGACAAGGTTCATGGAGAATTGTGATGACACGGCCATGGAACATTGTAATGACAAGAATTCTGGAGCATTGTGCTGACAAGGGCCATGGAGCATTGTGATGACACGGTCATGGAACATTGTGATGACAAGAATTCTGGAGCATTCTGATGACAAAGGCGATGGAGCATTGTGATGACACGGTCATGGATCATTGTGATGAGAAGAATTCTGGAGCATTGTCATGACAAGTGCCATGGAGCATTGTGATGACACGGCCATGGAACATTGTGATGACAAGAATTCTGGAGAATTGTGATGACAACCTTCATGGAGAATTGTGATGACACGGCCATGGAACATTGTGATGACAAGAATTCTGGAGCATTCTGATGACAAAGGCGATGGAGCATTGTGATGACACGATCATGGAACATTGTGATGACAAGAATTCTGGAGCATTCTAATGACAAGCGCCATAGAGCATTGTGATGACACGTTCATGGAATATAGTAAAGACAAGAATTCTGGAGCATTATGATGACAAGGGCCATGGAGCATTGTGATGACACGGCCATGGAACATTTTGATGACACGGTCATGGAATATTGTGATGACAAGTATTCTGGAGCATTGTGATGACAAGGGCCATGGAGCATTGTGATGACACGGCCATGGAACATTGTGATGACAAGTATTCTGGAGCATTGTGATGACAATGGCCATGGAGCATTGTGATGACACGGTATGGAACATTGTGATGACAAGAATTCTGGAGCATTGTGATGACAAGGGCCATGGAGCATTGTGATGACACGGTCATGGAACATTGTGATGACAGGAATTCTGGAGCATTGTGCTGAAAAGTGCCATGGAGCATTGTGATGACACGGTCATGGAACAATGTGATGAGAAGAATTCCGGAGCATTGTGATGACAAGGGCCATGGAGCATTGTGATGACACGGTCATGGAACATTGTGATGACAAGAATTCTGGAGCATTGTGCTGATGACGACCATGGAGAATTGTGATGACATAGTCAAGGAACATTGCGATGAAAAAGATTTCTGGAGCATTGTGATGAAAGGGCATGGAGCATTGTGATTAAAGGTGACAAGGAACATTGTGATGATATGGGCAGAGTACTCTGTGATGACAGTGGTCTTGCAGTATTGTGACGAAAAGTGTCATGGAACATTCTGCTGACAGCGATCATGGAGCTTTTTGGTAACAGAGGCTATGGAGATTTGTGATGTCAGGCGTCATGGGGCATTGTGTTGAGAGCGGTCTTGGAGCATTGTGATGAATAGGGTCATGGAGCACTGTGATTACAGGGGCCATGGAGCATTGTGAATACAAAGGCTATGGAGCATTGAGATGACAGGTTTCATGGAGCACTGTGATGAATGTGATCTTGGATCATTGTGATGACAAGTGTCCTGGAACCTTGTGATGACACGGTTCATGGAGCATAGTGATGACAAGGACCATGGCGAATTGTGATGACATCTGTCATGGGGCATTGTGATGACAGTGGTCATCTAGAATTGCGATGAAAGGTATCATGGAGCACTGTGATGACAGGGGCCATGGAACATTGAGATGACAAAGGCCATGGAGCATTGTGATGACAAGTGTCATGGGGCATTTTGATGACATTGGCATGGAGCATTATGATGACAAGAGTTCTGGAGCATTTTGATGACAAGGGCATGGAGCATTGTGATGACAGGGCGCACGGAGCTTTGTGATGAAAAGGGCAGGGTACATTGTGATGACAGGGTTCATGGAGCATTGTGATGAAAGGGGCCACGGAGCATTGAGATGAGAGCCGTTATGAGGCATGGTGATGACAGTGGTCATGGAGCATTGTGATGAAAGAGATCATGGAGCAATATGATAAGAGGGGCCATGGAGCATTGTGATGACAGGGGTATTGGAGCATTGTGATGGAAGTAGACATGGATCATTGTGATGACATGTGTCCTGGAACACTGTGATGACACGGTTCATCGAGTATTGTGATGACAAGGGTCATAGCGAATTGTGATGACAAGTGTCATGGGGCATTGTGATGACATTGATCATCTAGGAATTGTGATGAAAGGTATCGTGGAGCACTGTGATGACTGGGGGCATGAAGCACTGTGATGAAAATTGTCCTGGATTATTGTGATGACAGCAGTCATGGAGAATTGTGATGACAGGGATTATGCAGCATTGTGTTGACAAGGGTATGGACTATTGTGATGACAATGGTCATGGAGCAATGTGATGAAAGTATTCATGGAACATCGTGATGAAAAGTGCATGGGAGAATTGTGACGATAAAGGCCATGGAGTATTGTGATGACTAGTGTCATGGAGCATTTTAATGAAAGGTTTCATTGTGCACCATGATGACAAAGGGGATGGAGAATTGTGATGAAACTGATCCTGGAGCATTGTGATAACAAAAGCCATGGAGCATTGTGATGACAGGCATCATGGAGCATTGTGAAAAAAGGGGCCATGGGGTATTGTAATGACACTAGAGAAATATGATGAAAATGGTCAGCGAGCATAGTGATTAAAGTGGTCATTGAGAATTGTGATGAAAAGCGACATAGAGCATTGTGATGGCAAAGGTCATGGAGAACTGTGATGACCAGGGTCATGTAGCATTGTGATGACACGGTCATGGAACATTGTGATGACAAGAATTCTGGAGCATTGTGCTGACAAGGGCCATGGAGCATTGTGATGACACGGTCATGGAACATTGTGATGACAAGAATTCTGGAGCATTCTGATGACAAAGGCGACGGAGCATTGTGATGACACGGTCATGGAATATAGTAATGACAAGAATTCTGGAGCATTATGATGACAAGGGCCATGGAGCATTGTGGTGACACGGCCATGGAACATTGTGATGACAAGAATTCTGGAGCATTGTGATGACAAGGGCCATGGAGCATTGTGATGACACGGTCATGGAACAATGTGATGAGAAGAATTCTGGAGCATTGTCATGACAAGGGCCATGGAGCATTGTGATGACACGGTCATGGAACATTGTGATAAGAAGAATTCTGGAGCATTATGATGACAAGGGCCATGGAGCATTGTGATGACATGGCCATGGAACATTGTGATGAGAAGAATTCTGGAGCATTGTGATGACAATGGCCATGGAGCATTGTGATGACACGGTCATGGAACATTGTGATGAGAAGAATTCTGGAGCATTGTCATGACAAGGGCCATGGAGCATTTTGATGACACGGTCATGGAACATTGTAATGACAAGAATTCTGGAGCATTGTGATGACAAGAGCCGTGGAGCATTGTGATGACACAGTCATGGAACATTGTGATGAGAAGAATTCTGGAGCATTGTGCTGACAAGGGCCATGGAGTGTTGTGATGATACGGTCATGGAACATTGTGATGACAAGAATTCTGGAGCATTATGATGACAAGGGCCATGGAATATTGTGACGACACGGCCATGGAACATTGTGATGACAAGAATTCTGGAGCATTGTGATGACATTGGCCATGGAGCATTGTGATGACACGGTCATGAACATTGTGATGAGAAGAATTCTGGTGCATTGTGCTGACAAGGGCCATGGAGCATTGTGATGATACGGTCATGGAACATTGTGATGACAAGAATTCTGGAGCATTATGATGACAAGGGCCATGGAACATTGTGATGACACGGCCAAGGAACATTGTGATGACACGGCCATGGAACATTTTGATCACACGGTCATGGAATATTGTGATGACAAGTATTCTGGAGCATTGTGATGACAAGGGCCATGGAGCATTGTGATGACACGGCCATGGAACATTGTGATGACAAGTATTCTGGAGCATTGTGATGACAATGGCCATGGAGCATTGTGATGACACGGTATGGAACATTGTGATGACAAGAATTCTGGAGCATTGTGATGACAAGGGCCATGGAGCATTGTGATGACACGGTCATGGAACATTGTGATGACAGGAATTCTGGAGCATTGTGCTGAAAAGGGCCATGGAGCATTGTGATGACACGGTCATGGAACATTGTGATGAGAAGAATTCTGGAGCATTATGATGACAAGTGCCATGGAGCATTGTGATGACACAGTCATGGAACATTGTCATGAGAAGAATTCTGGAGCATTGTGCTGACAAGTGCCATGGAGCATTGTGATGAGACGGTCATGGAACATTGTGATGACAAGAAATCTGGAGCATTGTGATGACAAAGGCGATGGAGCATTGTGATGACACGGTCATGGAACATTGTGATGACAAGAAATCTGGAGCATTGTGATGACAATGGCCATGGAGCATTCTGATGACACTGCCATGGAACATTGTGATGAGAAGAATTCTGGAGCATTGTCATGACAAGGGCCATGGAGAATTGTGATGACACGGTCATGGAACATTGTGATGACAAGAATTCTGGAGCATTGTGATGACAAGGGCCATGGAGCATTGTAATGACACAGTCATGGAACATTGTCATGAGAAGAATTCTGGAGCATTGTGCTGACAAGCGCCATGGAGCATTGTGATGATACGGTCATGGAACATTGTGATGACAAGAATTCTGGAGCATTCTAATGACAAGCGCCATAGAGCATTGTGATGACACGTTCATGGAATATAGTAATGACAAGAATTCTGGAGCATTATGATGACAAGGGCCATGGAGGATTGTGATGACACGGCCATGGAACATTTTGATGACACGGTCATGGAATATTGTGATGACAAGTATTCTGGAGCATTGTGATGACAAGGGCCATGGAGCATTGTGATGACACGGCCATGGAACATTGTGATGACAAGTATTCTGGAGCATTGTGATGACAATGGCCATGGAGCATTGTGATGACACGGTATGGAACATTGTGATGACAAGAATTCTGGAGCATTCTGATGACAAAGGCGACGGAGCATTGTGATGACACGGTCATGGAATATAGTAATGACAAGAATTCTGGAGCATTATGATGACAAGGGCCATGGAGCATTGTGGTGACACGGCCATGGAACATTCTGATGACAAGAATTCTGGAGCATTGTGATGACAAGGGCCATGGAGCATTGTGATGACACGGCCATGGAACATTGTGATGACAAGTATTCTGGAGCATTGTGATGACAATGGCCATGGAGCATTGTGATGACACGGTATGGAACATTGTGATGACAAGAATTCTGGAGCATTGTGATGACAAGGGCCATGGAGCATTGTGATGACACGGTCATGGAACATTGTGATGACAGGAATTCTGGAGCATTGTGCTGAAAAGTGCCATGGAGCATTGTGATGACGCGGTCATGGAACAATGTGATGAGAAGAATTCCGGAGCATTGTGATGACAAGGGCCATGGAGCATTGTGATGACACGGTCATGGAACATTGTGATGACAAGAATTCTGGAGCATTGTGCTGATGACGACCATGGAGAATTGTGATGACATAGTCAAGGAACATTGCGATGAAAAAGATTTCTGGAGCATTGTGATGAAAGGGCATGGAGCATTGTGATTAAAGGTGACAAGGAACATTGTGATGATATGGGCAGAGTACTCTGTGATGACAGTGGTCTTGCAGTATTGTGACGAAAAGTGTCATGGAACATTCTGCTGACAGCGATCATGGAGCTTTTTGGTAACAGAGGCTATGGAGATTTGTGATGTCAGGCGTCATGGGGCATTGTGTTGAGAGCGGTCTTGGAGCATTGTGATGAATAGGGTCATGGAGCACTGTGATTACAGGGGCCATGGAGCATTGTGAATACAAAGGCTATGGAGCATTGAGATGACAGGTTTCATGGAGCACTGTGATGAATGTGATCTTGGATCATTGTGATGACAAGTGTCCTGGAACCTTGTGATGACACGGTTCATGGAGCATAGTGATGACAAGGACCATGGCGAATTGTGATGACATCTGTCATGGGGCATTGTGATGACAGTGGTCATCTAGAATTGCGATGAAAGGTATCATGGAGCACTGTGATGACAGGGGCCATGGAACATTGAGATGACAAAGGCCATGGAGCATTGTGATGACAAGTGTCATGGGGCATTTTGATGACATTGGCATGGAGCATTATGATGACAAGAGTTCTGGAGCATTTTGATGACAAGGGCATGGAGCATTGTGATGACAGGGCGCACGGAGCTTTGTGATGAAAAGGGCAGGGTACATTGTGATGACAGGGTTCATGGAGCATTGTGATGAAAGGGGCCACGGAGCATTGAGATGAGAGCCGTTATGAGGCATGGTGATGACAGTGGTCATGGAGCATTGTGATGAAAGAGATCATGGAGCAATATGATAAGAGGGGCCATGGAGCATTGTGATGACAGGGGTATTGGAGCATTGTGATGGAAGTAGACATGGATCATTGTGATGACAAGTGTCCTGGAACACTGTGATGACACGGTTCATCGAGTATTGTGATGACAAGGGTCATAGCGAATTGTGATGACAAGTGTCATGTGGCATTGTGATGACATTGATCATCTAGGAATTGTGATGAAAGGTATCGTGGAGCACTGTGATGACTGGGGGCATGAAGCACTGTGATGAAAATTGTCCTGGATTATTGTGATGACAGCAGTCATGGAGAATTGTGATGACAGGGATTATGCAGCATTGTGTTGACAAGGGTATGGACTATTGTGATGACAATGGTCATGGAGCAATGTGATGAAAGTATTCATGGAACATCGTGATGAAAAGTGCATGGGAGCATTGTGACGATAAAGGCCATGGAGTATTGTGATGACTAGTGTCATGGAGCATTTTAATGAAAGGTTTCATTGTGCACCATGATGACAAAGGGGATGGAGAATTGTGATGAAACTGATCCTGGAGCATTGTGATAACAAAAGCCATGGAGCATTGTGATGACAGGCATCATGGAGCATTGTGATAAAAGGGGCCATGGGGTATTGTAATGACACTAGAGAAATATGATGAAAATGGTCAGCGAGCATAGTGATTAAAGTGGTCATTGAGAATTGTGATGAAAAGCGACATAGAGCATTGTGATGGCAAAGGTCATGGAGAACTGTGATGACCAGGGTCATGTAGCATTGTGATGACACGGTCATGGAACATTGTGATGACAAGAATTCTGGAGCATTGTGCTGACAAGGGCCATGGAGCATTGTGATGACACGGTCATGGAACATTGTGATGACAAGAATTCTGGAGCATTCTGATGACAAAGGCGACGGAGCATTGTGATGACACGGTCATGGAATATAGTAATGACAAGAATTCTGGAGCATTATGATGACAAGGGCCATGGAGCATTGTGGTGACACGGCCATGGAACATTGTGATGACAAGAATTCTGGAGCATTGTGATGACAAGGGCCATGGAGCATTGTGATGACACGGTCATGGAACAATGTGATGAGAAGAATTCTGGAGCATTGTCATGACAAGGGCCATGGAGCATTGTGATGACACGGTCATGGAACATTGTGATAAGAAGAATTCTGGAGCATTATGATGACAAGGGCCATGGAGCATTGTGATGACACGGCCATGGAACATTGTGATGAGAAGAATTCTGGAGCATTGTGATGACAATGGCCATGGAGCATTGTGATGACACGGTCATGGAACATTGTGATGAGAAGAATTCTGGAGCATTGTCATGACAAGGGCCATGGAGCATTTTGATGACATGGTCATGGAACATTGTGATGACAAGAATTCTGGAGCATTGTGCTGACAAGGGCCATGGAGCATTGTGATGACACGGTCATGGAACATTGTGATGACAAGAATTCTGGAGCATTCTGATGACAAAGGCGACGGAGCATTGTGATGACACGGTCATGGAATATAGTAATGACAAGAATTCTGGAGCATTATGATGACAAGGGCCATGGAGCATTGTGGTGACACGGCCATGGAACATTGTGATGACAAGAATTCTGGAGCATTGTGATGACAAGGGCCATGGAGCATTGTGATGACACGGTCATGGAACAATGTGATGAGAAGAATTCTGGAGCATTGTCATGACAAGGGCCATGGAGCATTGTGATGACACGGTCATGGAACATTGTGATAAGAAGAATTCTGGAGCATTATGATGACAAGGGCCATGGAGCATTGTGATGACACGGCCATGGAACATTGTGATGAGAAGAATTCTGGAGCATTGTGATGACAATGGCCATGGAGCATTGTGATGACACGGTCATGAAACATTATGATGAGAAGAATTCTGGAGCATTGTCATGACAAGGGCCATGGAGCATTTTGATGACACGGTCATGGAACATTGTAATGACAAGAATTCTGGAGCATTGTGATGACAAGGGCCGTGGAGCATTGTGATGACACGGTCATGGAACATTGTGATGAGAAGAATTCTGGAGCATTGTGCTGACAAGGGCCATGGAGCATTGTGATGATACGGTCATGGAACATTGTGATGACAAGAATTCTGGAGCATTATGATGACAAGGGCCATGGAACATTGTGACGACACGGCCATGGAACATTGTGATGACAAGAATTCTGGAGCATTGTGATGACATTGGCCATGGAGCATTGTGATGACACGGTCATGGAACATTGTGATGAGAAGAATTCTTGTGCATTGTGCTGACAAGGGCCATGGAGCATTGTGATGATACGGTCATGGAACATTGTGATGACAAGAATTCTGGAGCATTATGATTACAAGGGCCATGGAACATTGTGATGACACGGCCATGGAACATTGTGATGACAAGAATTCTGGAGCATTGTGATGACAATGGCCATGGAACATTGTGATGACACGGTCATGGAACATTGTGATGAGAAGAATTCTGGAGCATTTTCATGACAAGGGCCATGGAGCAATGTGATGACACGGTCATGGAACATTGTGATGACAAGAATTCTGGAGCATTATGATGACAAGGTCCATGGAGCATTGTGATGACACGGCCATGGAACAGTGTGATGACAAGAATTCTGGAGCATTGTGATGACAATGGCCATGGAGCTTTGTGATGACACGGTCATGGAACATTGTGATGAGAAGAATTCTGGAGCATTGTCATGACAAGGGCCATGGAGTATTGTGATGACACGGCCGTGGAACATTGTGATGACAAGAATTCTGGAGCATTCTGATGACAAGCGCCATAGAGCATTGTGATGACACGTTCATGGAATATAGTAATGACAAGAATTCTGGAGCATTATGATGACAAGGGCCATGGAGCATTGTGATGACACGGCCATGGAACATTGTGATGACAAGAATTCTGGGGCATTGTGATGACAGTTGCCATGGAGCATTTTGTTGACACGGTCATGGATCATTGTGATGAGAAGAATTCTGGAGCATTGTCATGACAAGGGCCATGGAGCATTGTGATGACACGGTCATGGAACATTGTGATGACAAGAATTCTGGAGCATTGTGCTGACAAGGGCCATGGAGCATTGTGATGACACGGTCATGGAACATTGTGATGACAAGAATTCTGGAGCATTGTGCTGACAAGGGCCATGGAGCATTGTGATGATACGGTCATGGAACATGGTGATGACAATAATTCTGGGGCATTATGATGACAAGGGCCATGGAGCATTGTGATGACACGGCCATGGAACATTGTGATGACAAGTATTCTGGAGCATTGTGATGACAATGGCCATGGAGCATTGTGATGACACGGTATGGAACATTGTGATGACAAGAATTCTGGAGCATTGTGATGACAAGGGCCATGGAGCATTGTGATGACACGGTCATGGAACATTGTGATGACAGGAATTCTGGAGCATTGTGCTGAAAAGTGCCATGGAGCATTGTGATGACGCGGTCATGGAACAATGTGATGAGAAGAATTCCGGAGCATTGTGATGACAAGGGCCATGGAGCATTGTGATGACACGGTCATGGAACATTGTGATGACAAGAATTCTGGAGCATTGTGCTGATGACGACCATGGAGAATTGTGATGACATAGTCAAGGAACATTGCGATGAAAAAGATTTCTGGAGCATTGTGATGAAAGGGCATGGAGCATTGTGATTAAAGGTGACAAGGAACATTGTGATGATATGGGCAGAGTACTCTGTGATGACAGTGGTCTTGCAGTATTGTGACGAAAAGTGTCATGGAACATTCTGCTGACAGCGATCATGGAGCTTTTTGGTAACAGAGGCTATGGAGATTTGTGATGTCAGGCGTCATGGGGCATTGTGTTGAGAGCGGTCTTGGAGCATTGTGATGAATAGGGTCATGGAGCACTGTGATTACAGGGGCCATGGAGCATTGTGAATACAAAGGCTATGGAGCATTGAGATGACAGGTTTCATGGAGCACTGTGATGAATGTGATCTTGGATCATTGTGATGACAAGTGTCCTGGAACCTTGTGATGACACGGTTCATGGAGCATAGTGATGACAAGGACCATGGCGAATTGTGATGACATCTGTCATGGGGCATTGTGATGACAGTGGTCATCTAGAATTGCGATGAAAGGTATCATGGAGCACTGTGATGACAGGGGCCATGGAACATTGAGATGACAAAGGCCATGGAGCATTGTGATGACAAGTGTCATGGGGCATTTTGATGACATTGGCATGGAGCATTATGATGACAAGAGTTCTGGAGCATTTTGATGACAAGGGCATGGAGCATTGTGATGACAGGGCGCACGGAGCTTTGTGATGAAAAGGGCAGGGTACATTGTGATGACAGGGTTCATGGAGCATTGTGATGAAAGGGGCCACGGAGCATTGAGATGAGAGCCGTTATGAGGCATGGTGATGACAGTGGTCATGGAGCATTGTGATGAAAGAGATCATGGAGCAATATGATAAGAGGGGCCATGGAGCATTGTGATGACAGGGGTATTGGAGCATTGTGATGGAAGTAGACATGGATCATTGTGATGACATGTGTCCTGGAACACTGTGATGACACGGTTCATCGAGTATTGTGATGACAAGGGTCATAGCGAATTGTGATGACAAGTGTCATGGGGCATTGTGATGACATTGATCATCTAGGAATTGTGATGAAAGGTATCGTGGAGCACTGTGATGACTGGGGGCATGAAGCACTGTGATGAAAATTGTCCTGGATTATTGTGATGACAGCAGTCATGGAGAATTGTGATGACAGGGATTATGCAGCATTGTGTTGACAAGGGTATGGACTATTGTGATGACAATGGTCATGGAGCAATGTGATGAAAGTATTCATGGAACATCGTGATGAAAAGTGCATGGGAGAATTGTGACGATAAAGGCCATGGAGTATTGTGATGACTAGTGTCATGGAGCATTTTAATGAAAGGTTTCATTGTGCACCATGATGACAAAGGGGATGGAGAATTGTGATGAAACTGATCCTGGAGCATTGTGATAACAAAAGCCATGGAGCATTGTGATGACAGGCAACATGGAGCATTGTGAAAAAAGGGGCCATGGGGTGTTGTAATGACACTAGAGAAATATGATGAAAATGGTCAGCGAGCATAGTGATTAAAGTGGTCATTGAGAATTGTGATGAAAAGCGACATAGAGCATTGTGATGACAAAGGTCATGGAGAACTGTGATGACCAGGGTCATGTAGCATTGTGATGACACGGTCATGGAACATTGTGATGACAAGAATTCTGGAGCATTGTGCTGACAAGGGCCATGGAGCATTGTGATGACACGGTCATGGAACATTGTGATGACAAGAATTCTGGAGCATTCTGATGACAAAGGCGACGGAGCATTGTGATGACACGGTCATGGAATATAGTAATGACAAGAATTCTGGAGCATTATGATGACAAGGGCCATGGAGCATTGTGGTGACACGGCCATGGAACATTCTGATGACAAGAATTCTGGAGCATTGTGATGACAAGGGCCATGGAGCATTGTGATGACACGGCCATGGAACATTGTGATGACAAGTATTCTGGAGCATTGTGATGACAATGGCCATGGAGCATTGTGATGACACGGTATGGAACATTGTGATGACAAGAATTCTGGAGCATTGTGATGACAAGGGCCATGGAGCATTGTGATGACACGGTCATGGAACATTGTGATGACAGGAATTCTGGAGCATTGTGCTGAAAAGTGCCATGGAGCATTGTGATGACGCGGTCATGGAACAATGTGATGAGAAGAATTCCGGAGCATTGTGATGACAAGGGCCATGGAGCATTGTGATGACACGGTCATGGAACATTGTGATGACAAGAATTCTGGAGCATTGTGCTGATGACGACCATGGAGAATTGTGATGACATAGTCAAGGAACATTGCGATGAAAAAGATTTCTGGAGCATTGTGATGAAAGGGCATGGAGCATTGTGATTAAAGGTGACAAGGAACATTGTGATGATATGGGCAGAGTACTCTGTGATGACAGTGGTCTTGCAGTATTGTGACGAAAAGTGTCATGGAACATTCTGCTGACAGCGATCATGGAGCTTTTTGGTAACAGAGGCTATGGAGATTTGTGATGTCAGGCGTCATGGGGCATTGTGTTGAGAGCGGTCTTGGAGCATTGTGATGAATAGGGTCATGGAGCACTGTGATTACAGGGGCCATGGAGCATTGTGAATACAAAGGCTATGGAGCATTGAGATGACAGGTTTCATGGAGCACTGTGATGAATGTGATCTTGGATCATTGTGATGACAAGTGTCCTGGAACCTTGTGATGACACGGTTCATGGAGCATAGTGATGACAAGGACCATGGCGAATTGTGATGACATCTGTCATGGGGCATTGTGATGACAGTGGTCATCTAGAATTGCGATGAAAGGTATCATGGAGCACTGTGATGACAGGGGCCATGGAACATTGAGATGACAAAGGCCATGGAGCATTGTGATGACAAGTGTCATGGGGCATTTTGATGACATTGGCATGGAGCATTATGATGACAAGAGTTCTGGAGCATTTTGATGACAAGGGCATGGAGCATTGTGATGACAGGGCCCACGGAGCTTTGTGATGAAAAGGGCAGGGTACATTGTGATGACAGGGTTCATGGAGCATTGTGATGAAAGGGGCCACGGAGCATTGAGATGAGAGCCGTTATGAGGCATGGTGATGACAGTGGTCATGGAGCATTGTGATGAAAGAGATCATGGAGCAATATGATAAGAGGGGCCATGGAGCATTGTGATGACAGGGGTATTGGAGCATTGTGATGGAAGTAGACATGGATCATTGTGATGACATGTGTCCTGGAACACTGTGATGACACGGTTCATCGAGTATTGTGATGACAAGGGTCATAGCGAATTGTGATGACAAGTGTCATGGGGCATTGTGATGACATTGATCATCTAGGAATTGTGATGAAAGGTATCGTGGAGCACTGTGATGACTGGGGGCATGAAGCACTGTGATGAAAATTGTCCTGGATTATTGTGATGACAGCAGTCATGGAGAATTGTGATGACAGGGATTATGCAGCATTGTGTTGACAAGGGTATGGACTATTGTGATGACAATGGTCATGGAGCAATGTGATGAAAGTATTCATGGAACATCGTGATGAAAAGTGCATGGGAGAATTGTGATGATAAAGGCCATGGAGTATTGTGATGACTAGTGTCATGGAGCATTTTAATGAAAGGTTTCATTGTGCACCATGATGACAAAGGGGATGGAGAATTGTGATGAAACTGATCCTGGAGCATTGTGATAACAAAAGCCATGGAGCATTGTGATGACAGGCATCATGGAGCATTGTGAAAAAAGGGGCCATGGGGTATTGTAATGACACTAGAGAAATATGATGAAAATGGTCAGCGAGCATAGTGATTAAAGTGGTCATTGAGAATTGTGATGAAAAGCGACATAGAGCATTGTGATGGCAAAGGTCATGGAGAACTGTGATGACCAGGGTCATGTAGCATTGTGATGACACGGTCATGGAACATTGTGATGACAAGAATTCTGGAGCATTGTGCTGACAAAGGCCATGGAGCATTGTGATGACACGGTCATGGAACATTGTGATGACAGGAATTCTGGAGCATTGTGCTGAAAAGTGCCATGGAGCATTGTGATGACGCGGTCATGGAACAATGTGATGAGAAGAATTCCGGAGCATTGTGATGACAAGGGCCATGGAGCATTGTGATGACACGGTCATGGAACATTGTGATGACAAGAATTCTGGAGCATTGTGCTGATGACGACCATGGAGAATTGTGATGACATAGTCAAGGAACATTGCGATGAAAAAGATTTCTGGAGCATTGTGATGAAAGGGCATGGAGCATTGTGATTAAAGGTGACAAGGAACATTGTGATGATATGGGCAGAGTACTCTGTGATGACAGTGGTCTTGCAGTATTGTGACGAAAAGTGTCATGGAACATTCTGCTGACAGCGATCATGGAGCTTTTTGGTAACAGAGGCTATGGAGATTTGTGATGTCAGGCGTCATGGGGCATTGTGTTGAGAGCGGTCTTGGAGCATTGTGATGAATAGGGTCATGGAGCACTGTGATTACAGGGGCCATGGAGCATTGTGAATACAAAGGCTATGGAGCATTGAGATGACAGGTTTCATGGAGCACTGTGATGAATGTGATCTTGGATCATTGTGATGACAAGTGTCCTGGAACCTTGTGATGACACGGTTCACGGAGCATAGTGATGACAAGGACCATGGCGAATTGTGATGACATTTGTCATGGGGCATTGTGATGACAGTGGTCATCTAGAATTGCGATGAAAGGTATCATGGAGCACTGTGATGACAGGGGCCATGGAACATTGAGATGACAAAGGCCATGGAGCATTGTGATGACAAGTGTCATGGGGCATTTTGATGACATTGGCATGGAGCATTATGATGACAAGAGTTCTGGAGCATTTTGATGACAAGGGCATGGAGCATTGTGATGACAGGGCGCACGGAGCTTTGTGATGAAAAGGGCAGGGTACATTGTGATGACAGGGTTCATGGAGCATTGTGATGAAAGGGGCCACGGAGCATTGAGATGAGAGCCGTTATGAGGCATGGTGATGACAGTGGTCATGGAGCATTGTGATGAAAGAGATCATGGAGCAATATGATAAGAGGGGCCATGGAGCATTGTGATGACAGGGGTATTGGAGCATTGTGATGGAAGTAGACATGGATCATTGTGATGACATGTGTCCTGGAACACTGTGATGACACGGTTCATCGAGTATTGTGATGACAAGGGTCATAGCGAATTGTGATGACAAGTGTCATGGGGCATTGTGATGACATTGATCATCTAGGAATTGTGATGAAAGGTATCGTGGAG
Organism: Balaenoptera acutorostrata; assembly: GCF_949987535.1. Lineage (NCBI taxonomy): Eukaryota > Metazoa > Chordata > Mammalia > Artiodactyla > Balaenopteridae > Balaenoptera > Balaenoptera acutorostrata. Next base: position 1,097,904 of record NW_026646025.1, on the reverse strand, counting down.
CACTGTGATGACTGGGGGCATGAAGCACTGTGATGAAAATTGTCCTGGATTATTGTGATGACAGCAGTCATGGAGAATTGTGATGACAGGGATTATGCAGCATTGTGTTGACAAGGGTATGGACTATTGTGATGACAATGGTCATGGAGCAATGTGATGAAAGTATTCATGGAACATCGTGATGAAAAGTGCATGGGAGAATTGTGACGATAAAGGCCATGGAGTATTGTGATGACTAGTGTCATGGAGCATTTTAATGAAAGGTTTCATTGTGCACCATGATGACAAAGGGGATGGAGAATTGTGATGAAACTGATCCTGGAGCATTGTGATAACAAAAGCCATGGAGCATTGTGATGACAGGCATCATGGAGCATTGTGAAAAAAGGGGCCATGGGGTATTGTAATGACACTAGAGAAATATGATGAAAATGGTCAGCGAGCATAGTGATTAAAGTGGTCATTGAGAATTGTGATGAAAAGCGACATAGAGCATTGTGATGGCAAAGGTCATGGAAAACTGTGATGACCAGGGTCATGTAGCATTGTGATGACACGGTCATGGAACATTGTGATGACAAGAATTCTGGAGCATTGTGCTGACAAGGGCCATGGAGCATTGTGATGACACGGTCATGGAACATTGTGATGACAAGAATTCTGGAGCATTCTGATGACAAAGTCGACGGAGCATTGTGATGACACGGTCATGGAATATAGTAATGACAAGAATTCTGGAGCATTATGATGACAAGGGCCATGGAGCATTGTTGTGACACGGCCATGGAACATTGTGATGACAAGAATTCTGGAGCATTGTGATGACAAGGGCCATGGAGCATTGTGATGACACGGTCATGGAACAATGTGATGAGAAGAATTCTGGAGCATTGTCATGACAAGGGCCATGGAGCATTGTGATGACACGGTCATGGAACATTGTGATAAGAAGAATTCTGGAGCATTATGATGACAAGGGCCATGGAGCATTGTGATGACACGGCCATGGAATATTGTGATGAGAAGAATTCTGGAGCATTGTGATGACAATGGCCATGGAGCATTGTGATGACACGGTCATGGAACATTGTGATGAGAAGAATTCTGGAGCATTGTCATGACAAGGGCCATGGAGCATTTTGATGACACGGTCATGGAACATTGTGATGACAAGAATTCTGGAGCATTGTGCTGACAAGGGCCATGGAGCATTGTGATGACACGGTCATGGAACATTGTGATGACAAGAATTCTGGAGCATTCTGATGACAAAGGCGACGGAGCATTGTGATGACACGGTCATGGAATATAGTAATGACAAGAATTCTGGAGCATTATGATGACAAGGGCCATGGAGCATTGTGGTGACACGGCCATGGAACATTGTGATGACAAGAATTCTGGAGCATTGTGATGACAAGGGCCATGGAGCATTGTGATGACACGGTCATGGAACAATGTGATGAGAAGAATTCTGGAGCATTGTCATGACAAGGGCCATGGAGCATTGTGATGACACGGTCATGGAACATTGTGATAAGAAGAATTCTGGAGCATTATGATGACAAGGGCCATGGAGCATTGTGATGACACGGCCATGGAACATTGTGATGAGAAGAATTCTGGAGCATTGTGATGACAATGGCCATGGAGCATTGTGATGACACGGTCATGGAACATTGTGATGAGAAGAATTCTGGAGCATTGTCATGACAAGGGCCATGGAGCATTTTGATGACACGGTCATGGAACATTGTAATGACAAGAATTCTGGAGCATTGTGATGACAAGGGCCGTGGAACATTGTGATGACACGGTCATGGAACATTGTGATGAGAAGAATTCTGGAGCATTGTGCTGACAAGGGCCATGGAGCATTGTGATGATACGGTCATGGAACATTGTGATGACAAGAATTCTGGAGCATTATGATGACAAGGGCCATGGAACATTGTAACGACACGGCCATGGAACATTGTGATGACAAGAATTCTGGAGCATTGTGATGACATTGGACATGGAGCATTGTGATGACACGGTCATGGAACATTGTGATGAGAAGAATTCTGGTGCATTGTGCTGACAAGGGCCATGGAGCATTGTGATGATACGGTCATGGAACATTGTGATGACAAGAATTCTGGAGCATTATGATGACAAGGGCCATGGAACATTGTGATGACACGGCCATGGAACATTGTGATGACAAGAATTCTGGAGCATTGTGATGACAATGGCCATGGAACATTGTGATGACACGGTCATGGAACATTGTGATGAGAAGAATTCTGGAGCATTGTCATGACAAGGGCCATGGAGCAATGTGATGACACGGTCATGGAACATTGTGATGACAAGAATTCTGGAGCATTATGATGACAAGGTCCATGGAGCATTGTGATGACACGGCCATGGAACAGTGTGATGACAAGAATTCTGGAGCATTGTGATGACAATGGCCATGGAGCTTTGTGATGACACGGTCATGGAACATTGTGATGAGAAGAATTCTGGAGCATTGTCATGACAAGGGCCATGGAGCATTGTGATGACACGGCCGTGGAACATTGTGATGACAAGAATTCTGGAGCATTCTGATGACAAGCGCCATAGAGCATTGTGATGACACGTTCATGGAATATAGTAATGACAAGAATTCTGGAGCATTATTATGACAAGGGCCATGGAGAATTGTGATGACACGGCCATGGAACATTGTGATGACAAGAATTCTGGGGCATTGTGATGACAGCTGCCATGGAGCATTTTGTTGACACGGTCATGGATCATTGTGATGAGAAGAATTCTGGAGCATTGTCATGACAAGGGCCATGGAGCATTGTGATGACACGGTCATGGAACATTGTGATGACAAGAATTCTGGAGCATTGTGCTGACAAGGGCCATGGAGCATTGTGATGACACGGTCATGGAACATTGTGATGACAAGAATTCTGGAGCATTGTGATGACAAGGGCCATGGAGCATTGTGATGACACGGTCATGGAACATTGTGATGAGAAGAATTCTGGAGCATTGTGCTGACAAGGGCCATGGAGCATTGTGATGATACGGTCATGGAACATGGTGATGACAATAATTCTGGGGCATTATGATGACAAGGGCCATGGAGCATTGTGATGACACGGCCATGGAACATTGTGATGACAAGTATTCTGGAGCATTGTGATGACAATGGCCATGGAGCATTGTGATGACACGGTATGGAACATTGTGATGACAAGAATTCTGGAGCATTCTGATGACAAGGGCCATGGAGCATTGTGATGACACGGTCATGGAACATTGTGATGACAGGAATTCTGGAGCATTGTGCTGAAAAGTGCCATGGAGCATTGTGATGACGCGGTCATGGAACAATGTGATGAGAAGAATTCCGGAGCATTGTGATGACAAGGGCCATGGAGCATTGTGATGACACGGTCATGGAACATTGTGATGACAAGAATTCTGGAGCATTGTGCTGATGACGACCATGGAGAATTGTGATGACATAGTCAAGGAACATTGCGATGAAAAAGATTTCTGGAGCATTGTGATGAAAGGGCATGGAGCATTGTGATTAAAGGTGACAAGGAACATTGTGATGATATGGGCAGAGTACTCTGTGATGACAGTGGTCTTGCAGTATTGTGACGAAAAGTGTCATGGAACATTCTGCTGACAGCGATCATGGAGCTTTTTGGTAACAGAGGCTATGGAGATTTGTGATGTCAGGCGTCATGGGGCATTGTGTTGAGAGCGGTCTTGGAGCATTGTGATGAATAGGGTCATGGAGCACTGTGATTACAGGGGCCATGGAGCATTGTGAATACAAAGGCTATGGAGCATTGAGATGACAGGTTTCATGGAGCACTGTGATGAATGTGATCTTGGATCATTGTGATGACAAGTGTCCTGGAACCTTGTGATGACACGGTTCATGGAGCATAGTGATGACAAGGACCATGGCGAATTGTGATGACATCTGTCATGGGGCATTGTGATGACAGTGGTCATCTAGAATTGCGATGAAAGGTATCATGGAGCACTGTGATGACAGGGGCCATGGAACATTGAGATGACAAAGGCCATGGAGCATTGTGATGACAAGTGTCATGGGGCATTTTGATGACATTGGCATGGAGCATTATGATGACAAGAGTTCTGGAGCATTTTGATGACAAGGGCATGGAGCATTGTGATGACAGGGCACATGGAGCTTTGTGATGAAAAGGGCAGGGTACATTGTGATGACAGGGTTCATGGAGCATTGTGATGAAAGGGGCCACGGAGCATTGAGATGAGAGCCGTTATGAGGCATGGTGATGACAGTGGTCATGGAGCATTGTGATGAAAGAGATCATGGAGCAATATGATAAGAGGGGCCATGGAGCATTGTGATGACAGGGGTATTGGAGCATTGTGATGGAAGTAGACATGGATCATTGTGATGACATGTGTCCTGGAACACTGTGATGACACGGTTCATCGAGTATTGTGATGACAAGGGTCATAGCGAATTGTGATGACAAGTGTCATGGGGCATTGTGATGACATTGATCATCTAGGAATTGTGATGAAAGGTATCGTGGAGCACTGTGATGACTGGGGGCATGAAGCACTGTGATGAAAATTGTCCTGGATTATTGTGATGACAGCAGTCATGGAGAATTGTGATGACAGGGATTATGCAGCATTGTGTTGACAAGGGTATGGACTATTGTGATGACAATGGTCATGGAGCAATGTGATGAAAGTATTCATGGAACATCGTGATGAAAAGTGCATGGGAGAATTGTGACGATAAAGGCCATGGAGTATTGTGATGACTAGTGTCATGGAGCATTTTAATGAAAGGTTTCATTGTGCACCATGATGACAAAGGGGATGGAGAATTGTGATGAAACTGATCCTGGAGCATTGTGATAACAAAAGCCATGGAGCATTGTGATGACAGGCATCATGGAGCATTGTGAAAAAAGGGGCCATGGGGTATTGTAATGACACTAGAGAAATATGATGAAAATGGTCAGCGAGCATAGTGATTAAAGTGGTCATTGAGAATTGTGATGAAAAGCGACATAGAGCATTGTGATGACAAAGGTCATGGAGAACTGTGATGACCAGGGTCATGTAGCATTGTGATGACACGGTCATGGAACATTGTGATGACAAGAATTCTGGAGCATTGTGCTGACAAGGGCCATGGAGCATTGTGATGACACGGTCATGGAACATTGTGATGACAAGAATTCTGGAGCATTCTGATGACAAAGGCGACGGAGCATTGTGATGACACGGTCATGGAATATAGTAATGACAAGAATTCTGGAGCATTATGATGACAAGGGCCATGGAGCATTGTGGTGACACGGCCATGGAACATTCTGATGACAAGAATTCTGGAGCATTGTGATGACAAGGGCCATGGAGCATTGTGATGACACGGCCATGGAACATTGTGATGACAAGTATTCTGGAGCATTGTGATGACAATGGCCATGGAGCATTGTGATGACACGGTATGGAACATTGTGATGACAAGAATTCTGGAGCATTGTGATGACAAGGGCCATGGAGCATTGTGATGACACGGTCATGGAACATTGTGATGACAGGAATTCTGGAGCATTGTGCTGAAAAGTGCCATGGAGCATTGTGATGACGCGGTCATGGAACAATGTGATGAGAAGAATTCCGGAGCATTGTGATGACAAGGGCCATGGAGCATTGTGATGACACGGTCATGGAACATTGTGATGACAAGAATTCTGGAGCATTGTGCTGATGACGACCATGGAGAATTGTGATGACATAGTCAAGGAACATTGCGATGAAAAAGATTTCTGGAGCATTGTGATGAAAGGGCATGGAGCATTGTGATTAAAGGTGACAAGGAACATTGTGATGATATGGGCAGAGTACTCTGTGATGACAGTGGTCTTGCAGTATTGTGACGAAAAGTGTCATGGAACATTCTGCTGACAGCGATCATGGAGCTTTTTGGTAACAGAGGCTATGGAGATTTGTGATGTCAGGCGTCATGGGGCATTGTGTTGAGAGCGGTCTTGGAGCATTGTGATGAATAGGGTCATGGAGCACTGTGATTACAGGGGCCATGGAGCATTGTGAATACAAAGGCTATGGAGCATTGAGATGACAGGTTTCATGGAGCACTGTGATGAATGTGATCTTGGATCATTGTGATGACAAGTGTCCTGGAACCTTGTGATGACACGGTTCATGGAGCATAGTGATGACAAGGACCATGGCGAATTGTGATGACATCTGTCATGGGGCATTGTGATGACAGTGGTCATCTAGAATTGCGATGAAAGGTATCATGGAGCACTGTGATGACAGGGGCCATGGAACATTGAGATGACAAAGGCCATGGAGCATTGTGATGACAAGTGTCATGGGGCATTTTGATGACATTGGCATGGAGCATTATGATGACAAGAGTTCTGGAGCATTTTGATGACAAGGGCATGGAGCATTGTGATGACAGGGCGCACGGAGCTTTGTGATGAAAAGGGCAGGGTACATTGTGATGACAGGGTTCATGGAGCATTGTGATGAAAGGGGCCACGGAGCATTGAGATGAGAGCCGTTATGAGGCATGGTGATGACAGTGGTCATGGAGCATTGTGATGAAAGAGATCATGGAGCAATATGATAAGAGGGGCCATGGAGCATTGTGATGACAGGGGTATTGGAGCATTGTGATGGAAGTAGACATGGATCATTGTGATGACATGTGTCCTGGAACACTGTGATGACACGGTTCATCGAGTATTGTGATGACAAGGGTCATAGCGAATTGTGATGACAAGTGTCATGGGGCATTGTGATGACATTGATCATCTAGGAATTGTGATGAAAGGTATCGTGGAGCACTGTGATGACTGGGGGCATGAAGCACTGTGATGAAAATTGTCCTGGATTATTGTGATGACAGCAGTCATGGAGAATTGTGATGACAGGGATTATGCAGCATTGTGTTGACAAGGGTATGGACTATTGTGATGACAATGGTCATGGAGCAATGTGATGAAAGTATTCATGGAACATCGTGATGAAAAGTGCATGGGAGAATTGTGACGATAAAGGCCATGGAGTATTGTGATGACTAGTGTCATGGAGCATTTTAATGAAAGGTTTCATTGTGCACCATGATGACAAAGGGGATGGAGAATTGTGATGAAACTGATCCTGGAGCATTGTGATAACAAAAGCCATGGAGCATTGTGATGACAGGCATCATGGAGCATTGTGAAAAAAGGGGCCATGGGGTATTGTAATGACACTAGAGAAATATGATGAAAATGGTCAGCGAGCATAGTGATTAAAGTGGTCATTGAGAATTGTGATGAAAAGCGACATAGAGCATTGTGATGACAAAGGTCATGGAGAACTGTGATGACCAGGGTCATGTAGCATTGTGATGACACGGTCATGGAACATTGTGATGACAAGAATTCTGGAGCATTGTGCTGACAAGGGCCATGGAGCATTGTGATGACACGGTCATGGAACATTGTGATGACAAGAATTCTGGAGCATTCTGATGACAAAGGCGACGGAGCATTGTGATGACACGGTCATGGAATATAGTAATGACAAGAATTCTGGAGCATTATGATGACAAGGGCCATGGAGCATTGTGGTGACACGGCCATGGAACATTCTGATGACAAGAATTCTGGAGCATTGTGATGACAAGGGCCATGGAGCATTGTGATGACACGGCCATGGAACATTGTGATGACAAGTATTCTGGAGCATTGTGATGACAATGGCCATGGAGCATTGTGATGACACGGTATGGAACATTGTGATGACAAGAATTCTGGAGCATTGTGATGACAAGGGCCATGGAGCATTGTGATGACACGGTCATGGAACATTGTGATGACAGGAATTCTGGAGCATTGTGCTGAAAAGTGCCATGGAGCATTGTGATGATGCGGTCATGGAACAATGTGATGAGAAGAATTCCGGAGCATTGTGATGACAAGGGCCATGGAGCATTGTGATGACATGGTCATGGAACATTGTGATGACAAGAATTCTGGAGCATTGTGCTGATGACGACCATGGAGAATTGTGATGACATAGTCAAGGAACATTGCGATGAAAAAGATTTCTGGAGCATTGTGATGAAAGGGCATGGAGCATTGTGATTAAAGGTGACAAGGAACATTGTGATGATATGGGCAGAGTACTCTGTGATGACAGTGGTCTTGCAGTATTGTGACGAAAAGTGTCATGGAACATTCTGCTGACAGCGATCATGGAGCTTTTTGGTAACAGAGGCTATGGAGATTTGTGATGTCAGGCGTCATGGGGCATTGTGTTGAGAGCGGTCTTGGAGCATTGTGATGAATAGGGTCATGGAGCACTGTGATTACAGGGGCCATGGAGCATTGTGAATACAAAGGCTATGGAGCATTGAGATGACAGGTTTCATGGAGCACTGTGATGAATGTGATCTTGGATCATTGTGATGACAAGTGTCCTGGAACCTTGTGATGACACGGTTCATGGAGCATAGTGATGACAAGGACCATGGCGAATTGTGATGACATCTGTCATGGGGCATTGTGATGACAGTGGTCATCTAGAATTGCGATGAAAGGTATCATGGAGCACTGTGATGACAGGGGCCATGGAACATTGAGATGACAAAGGCCATGGAGCATTGTGATGACAAGTGTCATGGGGCATTTTGATGACATTGGCATGGAGCATTATGATGACAAGAGTTCTGGAGCATTTTGATGACAAGGGCATGGAGCATTGTGATGACAGGGCGCACGGAGCTTTGTGATGAAAAGGGCAGGGTACATTGTGATGACAGGGTTCATGGAGCATTGTGATGAAAGGGGCCACGGAGCATTGAGATGAGAGCCGTTATGAGGCATGGTGATGACAGTGGTCATGGAGCATTGTGATGAAAGAGATCATGGAGCAATATGATAAGAGGGGCCATGGAGCATTGTGATGACAGGGGTATTGGAGCATTGTGATGGAAGTAGACATGGATCATTGTGATGACATGTGTCCTGGAACACTGTGATGACACGGTTCATCGAGTATTGTGATGACAAGGGTCATAGCGAATTGTGATGACAAGTGTCATGGGGCATTGTGATGACATTGATCATCTAGGAATTGTGATGAAAGGTATCGTGGAGCACTGTGATGACTGGGGGCATGAAGCACTGTGATGAAAATTGTCCTGGATTATTGTGATGACAGCAGTCATGGAGAATTGTGATGACAGGGATTATGCAGCATTGTGTTGACAAGGGTATGGACTATTGTGATGACAATGGTCATGGAGCAATGTGATGAAAGTATTCATGGAACATCGTGATGAAAAGTGCATGGGAGAATTGTGACGATAAAGGCCATGGAGTATTGTGATGACTAGTGTCATGGAGCATTTTAATGAAAGGTTTCATTGTGCACCATGATGACAAAGGGGATGGAGAATTGTGATGAAACTGATCCTGGAGCATTGTGATAACAAAAGCCATGGAGCATTGTGATGACAGGCATCATGGAGCATTGTGAAAAAAGGGGCCATGGGGTATTGTAATGACACTAGAGAAATATGATGAAAATGGTCAGCGAGCATAGTGATTAAAGTGGTCATTGAGAATTGTGATGAAAAGCGACATAGAGCATTGTGATGGCAAAGGTCATGGAGAACTGTGATGACCAGGGTCATGTAGCATTGTGATGACACGGTCATGGAACATTGTGATGACAAGAATTCTGGAGCATTGTGCTGACAAGGGCCATGGAGCATTGTGATGACACGGTCATGGAACATTGTGATGACAAGAATTCTGGAGCATTCTGATGACAAAGGCGACGGAGCATTGTGATGACACGGTCATGGAATATAGTAATGACAAGAATTCTGGAGCATTATGATGACAAGGGCCATGGAGCATTGTGGTGACACGGCCATGGAACATTGTGATGACAAGAATTCTGGAGCATTGTGCTGACAAGGGCCATGGAGCATTGTGATGACATGGTCATGGAACATTGTGATGACAAGAATTCTGGAGCATTTTGATGACAAAGGCGATGGAGCATTGTGATGACACGGTCATGGAACATTGTGATGACAAGAATTCTGGAGCATTCTGATGACAAGCGCCATAGAGCATTGTGATGACACGTTCATGGAATATAGTAATGACAAGAATTCTGGAGCATTATGATGACAAGGGCCATGGAACATTGTGATGTCACGGCCATGGAACATTGTGATGACAAGGATTCTGGAGCATTATGATGACAAGGGCCATGGAGCATTGTGATGACACGGCCATGGAACATTGTGATGAAAAGAATTCTGGAGCATTGTGATGACAATGGCCATGGAGCCTTGTGATGACACGGTCATGGAACATTGTGATGAGAAGAATTCTGGAGCATTGTCATGACAAGGGCCATGGAGCATTTTGATGACACGGTCATGGAACATTGTCATGACAAGAATTCTGGAGCATTGTGATGACAAGGGCCGTGAAGCATTGTGATGACACGGTCATGGAACATTGTGATGAGAAGAATTCTGGAGGATTGTGCTGACAAGGACCATGGAGCATTGTGATGATACGGTCATGGAACATTGTGATGACAAGAATTCTGGAGCATTATGATGACAAGGGCCATGGAACATTGTGACGACACGGCCATGGAACATTGTGATGACAAGAATTCTGGAGCATTGTGATGACATTGGCCATGGAGCATTGTGATGACACGGTCATGGAACATTGTGATGAGAAGAATTCTGGAGCATTGTGCTGACAAGGGCCATGGAGCTTTGTGATGACACGGTCATGGAACATTGTGATGACAAGAATTCTGGAGCATTTTGATGACAAAGGCGATGGAGCATTGTGATGACACGGTCATGGAACATTGTGATGACAAGAATTCTGGAGCATTCTGATGACAAGCGCCATAGAGCATTGTGATGACACGTTCATGGAATATAGTAATGACAAGAATTCTGGAGCATTATGATGACAAGGGCCATGGAACATTGTGATGACACGGCCATGGAACATTGTGATGACAAGGATTCTGGAGCATTATGATGACAAGGGCCATGGAGCATTGTGATGACACGGCCATGGAACATTGTGATGAAAAGAATTCTGGAGCATTGTGATGACAATGGCCATGGAGCCTTGTGATGACACGGTCATGGAACATTGTGATGAGAAGAATTCTGGAGCATTGACATGACAAGGGCCATGGAGCATTTTGATGACACGGTCATGGAACATTGTCATGACAAGAATTCTGGAGCATTGTGATGACAAGGGCCGTGGAGCATTGTGATGACACGGTCATGGAACATTGTGATGAGAAGAATTCTGGAGCATTCTGCTGACAAGGGCAATGGAGCATTGTGATGATACGGTCATGGAACATTGTGATGACAAGAATTCTGGAGCATTATGATGACAAGGGCCATGGAACATTGTGATGACTCGGCCATGGAACATTGTGATGACAAGAATTCTGGAGCATTGTGATGACATTGGCCATGGAGCATTGTGATGACACGGTCATGGAACATTGTGATGAGAAGAATTCTGGAGCATTGTGCTGACAAGGGCCATCGAGCATTGTGATGATACGGTCATGGAACATTGTGATGACAAGAATTCTGGAACATTATGATGACAAGGGCCATGGAACATTGTGATGACACGGCCATGGAACATTGTGATGACAAGAATTCTGGAGCATTGTGATGACAATGGCCATGGAACATTGTGATGACACGGTCATGGAACATTGTGATGAGAAGAATTCTGGAGCATTGTCATGACAAGGGCCATGGAGCAATGTGATGACACGGTCATGGAACATTGTGATGACAAGAATTCTGGAGCATTATGATGACAAGGTCCATGGAGCATTGTGATGACACGGCCATGGAACAGTGTGATGACAAGAATTCTGGAGCATTGTGATGACAATGGCCATGGAGCTTTGTGATGACACGGTCATGGAACATTGTGATGAGAAGAATTCTGGAGCATTGTCATGACAAGGGCCATGGAGCATTGTGATGACACGGTCATGGAACATTGTGATGACAGGAATTCTGGAGCATTGTGCTGAAAAGTGCCATGGAGCATTGTGATGATGCGGTCATGGAACAATGTGATGAGAAGAATTCCGGAGCATTGTGATGACAAGGGCCATGGAGCATTGTGATGACATGGTCATGGAACATTGTGATGACAAGAATTCTGGAGCATTGTGCTGATGACGACCATGGAGAATTGTGATGACATAGTCAAGGAACATTGCGATGAAAAAGATTTCTGGAGCATTGTGATGAAAGGGCATGGAGCATTGTGATTAAAGGTGACAAGGAACATTGTGATGATATGGGCAGAGTACTCTGTGATGACAGTGGTCTTGCAGTATTGTGACGAAAAGTGTCATGGAACATTCTGCTGACAGCGATCATGGAGCTTTTTGGTAACAGAGGCTATGGAGATTTGTGATGTCAGGCGTCATGGGGCATTGTGTTGAGAGCGGTCTTGGAGCATTGTGATGAATAGGGTCATGGAGCACTGTGATTACAGGGGCCATGGAGCATTGTGAATACAAAGGCTATGGAGCATTGAGATGACAGGTTTCATGGAGCACTGTGATGAATGTGATCTTGGATCATTGTGATGACAAGTGTCCTGGAACCTTGTGATGACACGGTTCATGGAGCATAGTGATGACAAGGACCATGGCGAATTGTGATGACATCTGTCATGGGGCATTGTGATGACAGTGGTCATCTAGAATTGCGATGAAAGGTATCATGGAGCACTGTGATGACAGGGGCCATGGAACATTGAGATGACAAAGGCCATGGAGCATTGTGATGACAAGTGTCATGGGGCATTTTGATGACATTGGCATGGAGCATTATGATGACAAGAGTTCTGGAGCATTTTGATGACAAGGGCATGGAGCATTGTGATGACAGGGCGCACGGAGCTTTGTGATGAAAAGGGCAGGGTACATTGTGATGACAGGGTTCATGGAGCATTGTGATGAAAGGGGCCACGGAGCATTGAGATGAGAGCCGTTATGAGGCATGGTGATGACAGTGGTCATGGAGCATTGTGATGAAAGAGATCATGGAGCAATATGATAAGAGGGGCCATGGAGCATTGTGATGACAGGGGTATTGGAGCATTGTGATGGAAGTAGACATGGATCATTGTGATGACATGTGTCCTGGAACACTGTGATGACACGGTTCATCGAGTATTGTGATGACAAGGGTCATAGCGAATTGTGATGACAAGTGTCATGGGGCATTGTGATGACATTGATCATCTAGGAATTGTGATGAAAGGTATCGTGGAGCACTGTGATGACTGGGGGCATGAAGCACTGTGATGAAAATTGTCCTGGATTATTGTGATGACAGCAGTCATGGAGAATTGTGATGACAGGGATTATGCAGCATTGTGTTGACAAGGGTATGGACTATTGTGATGACAATGGTCATGGAGCAATGTGATGAAAGTATTCATGGAACATCGTGATGAAAAGTGCATGGGAGAATTGTGACGATAAAGGCCATGGAGTATTGTGATGACTAGTGTCATGGAGCATTTTAATGAAAGGTTTCATTGTGCACCATGATGACAAAGGGGATGGAGAATTGTGATGAAACTGATCCTGGAGCATTGTGATAACAAAAGCCATGGAGCATTGTGATGACAGGCATCATGGAGCATTGTGAAAAAAGGGGCCATGGGGTATTGTAATGACACTAGAGAAATATGATGAAAATGGTCAGCGAGCATAGTGATTAAAGTGGTCATTGAGAATTGTGATGAAAAGCGACATAGAGCATTGTGATGGCAAAGGTCATGGAGAACTGTGATGACCAGGGTCATGTAGCATTGTGATGACACGGTCATGGAACATTGTGATGACAAGAATTCTGGAGCATTGTGCTGACAAGGGCCATGGAGCATTGTGATGACACGGTCATGGAACATTGTGATGACAAGAATTCTGGAGCATTCTGATGACAAAGGCGACGGAGCATTGTGATGACACGGTCATGGAATATAGTAATGACAAGAATTCTGGAGCATTATGATGACAAGGGCCATGGAGCATTGTGGTGACACGGCCATGGAACATTGTGATGACAAGAATTCTGGAGCATTGTGCTGACAAGGGCCATGGAGCATTGTGATGACATGGTCATGGAACATTGTGATGACAAGAATTCTGGAGCATTTTGATGACAAAGGCGATGGAGCATTGTGATGACACGGTCATGGAACATTGTGATGACAAGAATTCTGGAGCATTCTGATGACAAGCGCCATAGAGCATTGTGATGACACGTTCATGGAATATAGTAATGACAAGAATTCTGGAGCATTATGATGACAAGGGCCATGGAACATTGTGATGTCACGGCCATGGAACATTGTGATGACAAGGATTCTGGAGCATTATGATGACAAGGGCCATGGAGCATTGTGATGACACGGCCATGGAACATTGTGATGAAAAGAATTCTGGAGCATTGTGATGACAATGGCCATGGAGCCTTGTGATGACACGGTCATGGAACATTGTGATGAGAAGAATTCTGGAGCATTGTCATGACAAGGGCCATGGAGCATTTTGATGACACGGTCATGGAACATTGTCATGACAAGAATTCTGGAGCATTGTGATGACAAGGGCCGTGAAGCATTGTGATGACACGGTCATGGAACATTGTGATGAGAAGAATTCTGGAGGATTGTGCTGACAAGGACCATGGAGCATTGTGATGATACGGTCATGGAACATTGTGATGACAAGAATTCTGGAGCATTATGATGACAAGGGCCATGGAACATTGTGACGACACGGCCATGGAACATTGTGATGACAAGAATTCTGGAGCATTGTGATGACATTGGCCATGGAGCATTGTGATGACACGGTCATGGAACATTGTGATGAGAAGAATTCTGGAGCATTGTGCTGACAAGGGCCATGGAGCTTTGTGATGACACGGTCATGGAACATTGTGATGACAAGAATTCTGGAGCATTTTGATGACAAAGGCGATGGAGCATTGTGATGACACGGTCATGGAACATTGTGATGACAAGAATTCTGGAGCATTCTGATGACAAGCGCCATAGAGCATTGTGATGACACGTTCATGGAATATAGTAATGACAAGAATTCTGGAGCATTATGATGACAAGGGCCATGGAACATTGTGATGACACGGCCATGGAACATTGTGATGACAAGGATTCTGGAGCATTATGATGACAAGGGCCATGGAGCATTGTGATGACACGGCCATGGAACATTGTGATGAAAAGAATTCTGGAGCATTGTGATGACAATGGCCATGGAGCCTTGTGATGACACGGTCATGGAACATTGTGATGAGAAGAATTCTGGAGCATTGACATGACAAGGGCCATGGAGCATTTTGATGACACGGTCATGGAACATTGTCATGACAAGAATTCTGGAGCATTGTGATGACAAGGGCCGTGGAGCATTGTGATGACACGGTCATGGAACATTGTGATGAGAAGAATTCTGGAGCATTCTGCTGACAAGGGCAATGGAGCATTGTGATGATACGGTCATGGAACATTGTGATGACAAGAATTCTGGAGCATTATGATGACAAGGGCCATGGAACATTGTGATGACTCGGCCATGGAACATTGTGATGACAAGAATTCTGGAGCATTGTGATGACATTGGCCATGGAGCATTGTGATGACACGGTCATGGAACATTGTGATGAGAAGAATTCTGGAGCATTGTGCTGACAAGGGCCATCGAGCATTGTGATGATACGGTCATGGAACATTGTGATGACAAGAATTCTGGAACATTATGATGACAAGGGCCATGGAACATTGTGATGACACGGCCATGGAACATTGTGATGACAAGAATTCTGGAGCATTGTGATGACAATGGCCATGGAACATTGTGATGACACGGTCATGGAACATTGTGATGAGAAGAATTCTGGAGCATTGTCATGACAAGGGCCATGGAGCAATGTGATGACACGGTCATGGAACATTGTGATGACAAGAATTCTGGAGCATTATGATGACAAGGTCCATGGAGCATTGTGATGACACGGCCATGGAACAGTGTGATGACAAGAATTCTGGAGCATTGTGATGACAATGGCCATGGAGCTTTGTGATGACACGGTCATGGAACATTGTGATGAGAAGAATTCTGGAGCATTGTCATGACAAGGGCCATGGAGCATTGTGATGACACGGCCATGGAATATTGTGATGACAAGAATTCTGGAGCATTCTGATGACAATCGCCATAGAGCATTGTGATGACACGTTCATGGAATATAGTAATGACAAGAATTCTGGAGCATTATGATGACAAGGGCCATGGAGCATTGTGATGACACGGCCATGGAACATTGTGATGACAAGAATTCTGGGGCATTGTGATGACAGTTGCCATGGAGCATTTTGTTGACACGGTCATGGATCATTGTGATGAGAAGAATTCTGGAGCATTGTCATGACAAGGGCCATGGAGCATTGTGATGAGACGGTCATGGAACATTGTGATGACAAGAATTCTGGAGCATTGTGCTGACAAGGGCCATGGAGCATTGTGATGACACGGTCATGGAACATTGTGATGACAAGAATTCTGGAGCATTCTGATGACAAAGGCGATGGAGCATTGTGATGACACGGTCATGGAACATTGTGATGAAAAGAATGCTGGAGCATTCTGATGACAAGCGCCATAGAGCATTGTGATGACACGTTCATGGAATATATTAATGACAAGAATTCTGGAGCAGTATGATGACAAGGGCCATGGAGCATTGTGATGACACGGCCATGGAACATTGTGATGACACGGTCATGGAACATTGTGATGACAAGAATTCTGGAGCATTGTGCTGACTAGGGCCATGGACCATTGTGATGACATGGTCATGGAACATTGTGATGACAATAATTCTGGAGCATTGTGATGACAATGGCCATGGAGCATTGTGATGACACGGTATGGAACATTGTGATGTCAAGAATTCTGGAGCATTGAGATGATAAGGGCCATGGAGCATTGTGATGACACGGTCATGGAACATTTTGATGACAGGAATCCTGGAGCATTGTGCTGAAAAGGGCCATGGAGCATTGTGATGACACGGTCATGGAACATTGTGATGAGAAGAATTCTGGAGCATTGTGCTGACAAGGGCCATGGAGCTTTGTGATGACACGGTCATGGAACATTGTGATGACAAGAATTCTGGAGCATTTTGATGACAAAGGCGATGGAGCATTGTGATGACACGGTCATGGAACATTGTGATGACAAGAATTCTGGAGCATTCTGATGACAAGCGCCATAGAGCATTGTGATGACACGTTCATGGAATATAGTAATGACAAGAATTCTGGAGCATTATGATGACAAGGGCCATGGAACATTGTGATGACACGGCCATGGAACATTGTGATGACAAGGATTCTGGAGCATTATGATGACAAGGGCCATGGAGCATTGTGATGACACGGCCATGGAACATTTTGATGAAAATAATTCTGGAGCATTGTGATGACAATGGCCATGGAGCCTTGTGATGACACGGTCATGGAACATTGTGATGAGAAGAATTCTGGAGCATTGTCATGACAAGGGCCATGGAGCATTTTGATGACACGGTCATGGAACATTGTCATGACAAGAATTCTGGAGCATTGTGATGACAAGGGCCGTGGAGCATTGTGATGACACGGTCATGGAACATTGTGATGAGAAGAATTCTGGAGGATTGTGCTGACAAGGACCATGGAGCATTGTGATGATACGGTCATGGAACATTGTGATGACAAGAATTCTGGAGCATTATGATGACAAGGGCCATGGAACATTGTGACGACACGGCCATGGAACATTGTGATGACAAGAATTCTGGACCATTGTGATGACATTGGCCATGGAGCATTGTGATGACACGGTCATGGAACATTGTGATGAGAAGAATTCTGGAGCATTGTGCTGACAAGGGCCATGGAGCTTTGTGATGACACGGTCATGGAACATTGTGATGACAAGAATTCTGGAGCATTTTGATGACAAAGGCGATGGAGCATTGTGATGACACTGTCATGGAACATTGTGATGACAAGAATTCTGGAGCATTCTGATGACAAGCGCCATAGAGCATTGTGATGACACGTTCATGGAATATAGTAATGACAAGAATTCTGGAGCATTATGATGACAAGGGCCATGGAACATTGTGATGACACGGCCATGGAACATTGTGATGACAAGGATTCTGGAGCATTATGATGACAAGAGCCATGGAGCATTGTGATGACACGGCCATGGAACATTGTGATGAAAAGAATTCTGGAGCATTGTGATGACAATGGCCATGGAGCCTTGTGATGACACGGTCATGGAACATTGTGATGAGAAGAATTCTGGAGCATTGACATGACAAGGGCCATGGAGCATTTTGATGACACGGTCATGGAACATTGTCATGACAAGAATTCTGGAGCATTGTGATGACAAGGGCCGTGGAGCATTGTGATGACACGGTCATGGAACATTGTGATGAGAAGAATTCTGGAGCATTCTGCTGACAAGGGCAATGGAGCATTGTGATGATACGGTCATGGAACATTGTGATGACAAGAATTCTGGAGCATTATGATGACAAGGGCCATGGAACATTGTGATGACTCGGCCATGGAACATTGTGATGACAAGAATTCTGGAGCATTGTGATGACATTGGCCATGGAGCATTGTGATGACACGGTCATGGAACATTGTGATGAGAAGAATTCTGGAGCATTGTGCTGACAAGGGCCATCGAGCATTGTGATGATACGGTCATGGAACATTGTGATGACAAGAATTCTGGAACATTATGATGACAAGGGCCATGGAACATTGTGATGACACGGCCATGGAACATTGTGATGACAAGAATTCTGGAGCATTGTGATGACAATGGCCATGGAACATTGTGATGACACGGTCATGGAACATTGTGATGAGAAGAATTCTGGAGCATTGTCATGACAAGGGCCATGGAGCAATGTGATGACACGGTCATGGAATATTGTGATGACAAGAATTCTGGAGCATTATGATGACAAGGTCCATGGAGCATTGTGATGACACGGCCATGGAACAGTGTGATGACAAGAATTCTGGAGCATTGTGATGACAATGGCCATGGAGCTTTGTGATGACACGGTCATGGAACATTGTGATGAGAAGAATTCTGGAGCATTGTCATGACAAGGGCCATGGAGCATTGTGATGACACGGCCATGGAATATTGTGATGACAAGAATTCTGGAGCATTCTGATGACAAGCGCCATAGAGCATTGTGATGACACGTTCATGGAATATAGTAATGACAAGAATTCTGGAGCATTATGATGACAAGGGCCATGGAGCATTGTGATGACACGGCCATGGAACATTGTGATGACAAGAATTCTGGGGCATTGTGATGACAGTTGCCATGGAGCATTTTGTTGACACGGTCATGGATCATTGTGATGAGAAGAATTCTGGAGCATTGTCATGACAAGGGCCATGGAGCATTGTGATGAGACGGTCATGGAACATTGTGATGACAAGAATTCTGGAGCATTGTGATGACAAGGGCCATGGAGAATTGTGATGACACAGTCATGGAACATTGTGATGAGAAGAATTCTGGAAGATTGTGCTGACAAGCGCCATGGAGCATTGTGATGATACGGTCATGGAACATTGTGATGACAAGAATTCTGGAGCATTCTGATGACAAGCGCCATAGAGCATTGTGATGACACGTTCATGGAATATAGTAATGACAAGAATTCTGGAGCAGTATGATGACAAGGGCCATGGAGCATTGTGATGACACGGCCATGGAACATTGTGATGACACGGTCATGGAACATTGTGATGACAAGAATTCTGGAGCATTGTGCTGACAAGGGCCATGGAGCATTGTGATGACACGGCCATGGAACATTGTGATGACAAGAATTCTGGAGCATTGTGATGACAATGGCCATGGAGCATTGTGATGACACGGTATGGAACATTGTGATGACAAGAATTCTGGAGCATTGTGATGACAAGCGCCATGGAGCATTGTGATGACACGGTCATGGAACATTGTGATGACAGGAATTCTGGAGCATTGTGCTGAAAAGGGCCATGGAGCATTGTGATGACACGGTCATGGAACATTGTGATGAGAAGAATTCTGGAGCATTATGATGACAAGTGCCATGGAGCATTGTGATGACACAGTCATGGAACATTTTCATGAGAAGAATTCTGGAGCATTGTGCTGACAAGGGCCATGGAGCATTGTGATGAGACGGTCATGGAACATTGTGATGACAAGAAATCTGGAGCATTGTGATGACAAAGGCGATGGAGCATTGTGATGACACGGTCATGGAACATTGTGATGACAAGAAATCTGGAGCATTGTGATGACAATGGCCATGGAGCATTGTGATGACACGGCCATGGAACATTGTGATGAGAAGAATTCTGGAGCATTGTCATGACAAGGGCCATGGAGCATTGTGATGACACGGTCATGGAACATTGTGATGACAAGAATTCTTGAGCATTATGATGACAAGGGCCATGGAGCATTGTGATGACACAGTCATGGAACATTGTGATGACAAGAATTCTGGAGCATTGTGCTGACAAGCGCCATGGAGCATTGTGATGATATGGTCATGGAACATTGTGATGACAAGAATTCTGGAGCATTGTGATGACAATGGCCATGGAGCATTGTGATGACACGGTCATGGATCATTGTAATGAGAAGAATTGTGGAGCATTGTCATGACAAGGGCCATGGAGCATTGTGATGACACGGCCGTTGAACATTGTCATGAGAAGAATTCTGGAGCATTGTGCTGACAAGGGCCATGGAGCATTGTGATGAGACGGTCATGGAACATTGTGATGACAAGAAATCTGGAGCATTGTGATGACAAAGGCGATGGAGCATTGTGATGAAACGGTCATGGAACATTGTGATGACAAGAAATCTGGAGCATTGTGATGACAATGGCCATGGAGCATTGTGATGACACGGCCATGGAACATTGTGATGAGAAGAATTCTGGAGCATTGTCATGACAATGGCCATGGAGCATTGTGATGACACGGTCATGGAACATTGTGATGACAAGAATTCTTGAGCATTATGATGACAAGGGCCATGGAGCATTGTGATGACACGGTCATGGAACATTGTGATGACAAGAATTCTGGAGCATTGTGATGACAATGGCCATGGAGCATTGTGATGACACAGTCATGGAACATTGTGATGAGAAGAATTCTGGAGCATTGTCATGACAAGGGCCATGGAGCATTGTGATGACACGGTCATGGAACATTGTGATGACAAGATTTCTGGAGCATTGTGATGACAAGGGCCATGGAGCATTGTGATGACACAGTCATGGAACATTGTGATGAGAAGAATTCTGGAGCATTGTGCTGACAAGCGCCATGGAGCATTGTGATGATACGGTCATGGAACATTGTGATGACAAGAATTCTGGAGCATTGTGATGACAATGTCCATGGAGCATTGTGATGACACGGTCATGGATCATTGTAATGAGAAGAATTCTGGAGCATTGTCATGACAAGGGCCATGGAGCATTGTGATGACACGGCCGTTGAACATTGTGATGACAAGAATTCTGGAGAATTGTGATGACAAGGTTCATGGAGAATTGTGATGACACGGCCATGGAACATTTTGATGACAAGAATTCTGGAGCATTGTGCTGACAAGGGCCATGGAGCATTGTGATGACACGGCCATGGAACATTGTGATGACAAGAATTCTGGAGCATTGTGATGACATTGGCCATGGAGCATTGTGATGACACGGTCATGGAACATTGTGATGAGAAGAATTCTGGAGCATTGTGCTGACAAGGGCCATGGAGCTTTGTGATGACACGGTCATGGAACATTGTGATGACAAGAATTCTGGAGCATTTTGATGACAAAGGCGATGGAGCATTGTGATGACACGGTCATGGAACATTGTGATGACAAGAATTCTGGAGCATTCTGATGACAAGCGCCATAGAGCATTGTGATGACACGTTCATGGAATATAGTAATGACAAGAATTCTGGAGCATTATGATGACAAGGGCCATGGAACATTGTGATGACACGGCCATGGAACATTGTGATGACAAGGATTCTGGAGCATTATGATGACAAGGGCCATGGAGCATTGTGATGACACGGCCATGGAACATTGTGATGAAAAGAATTCTGGAGCATTGTGATGACAATGGCCATGGAGCCTTGTGATGACACGGTCATGGAACATTGTGATGAGAAGAATTCTGGAGCATTGACATGACAAGGGCCATGGAGCATTTTGATGACACGGTCATGGAAGATTGTCATGACAAGAATTCTGGAGCATTGTGATGACAAGGGCCGTGGAGCATTGTGATGACACGGTCATGGAACATTGTGATGAGAAGAATTCTGGAGCATTCTGCTGACAAGGGCAATGGAGCATTGTGATGATACGGTCATGGAACATTGTGATGACAAGAATTCTGGAGCATTATGATGACAAGGGCCATGGAACATTGTGATGACTCGGCCATGGAACATTGTGATGACAAGAATTCTGGACCATTGTGATGACATTGGCCATGGAGCATTGTGATGACACGGTCATGGAACATTGTGATGAGAAGAATTCTAGAGCATTGTGCTGACAAGGGCCATCGAGCATTGTGATGATACGGTCATGGAACATTGTGATGACAAGAATTCTGGAACATTATGATGACAAGGGCCATGGAACATTGTGATGACACGGCCATGGAACATTGTGATGACAAGAATTCTGGAGCATTGTGATGACAATGGCCATGGAACATTGTGATGACACGGTCATGGAACATTGTGATGAGAAGAATTCTGGAGCATTGTCATGACAAGGGCCATGGAGCAATGTGATGACACGGTCATGGAACATTGTGATGACAAGAATTCTGGAGCATTATGATGACAAGGTCCATGGAGCATTGTGATGACACGGCCATGGAACAGTGTGATGACAAGAATTCTGGAGCATTGTGATGACAATGGCCATGGAGCTTTGTGATGACACGGTCATGGAACATTGTGATGAGAAGAATTCTGGAGCATTGTCATGACAAGGGCCATGGAGCATTGTGATGACACGGCCATGGAATATTGTGATGACAAGAATTCTGGAGCATTCTGATGACAAGCGCCATAGAGCATTGTGATGACACGTTCATGGAATATAGTAATGACAAGAATTCTGGAGCATTATGATGACAAGGGCCATGGAGCATTGTGATGACACGGCCATGGAACATTGTGATGACAAGAATTCTGGGGCATTGTGATGACAGTTGCCATGGAGCATTTTGTTGACACGGTCATGGATCATTGTGATGAGAAGAATTCTGGAGCATTGTCATGACAAGGGCCATGGAGCATTGTGATGAGACGGTCATGGAACATTGTGATGACAAGAATTCTGGAGCATTGTGCTGACAAGGGCCATGGAGCATTGTGATGACACGGTCATGGAACATTGTGATGACAAGAATTCTGGAGCATTGTGATGACAAGGGCCATGGAGCATTGTGATGACACGGTCATGGAACATTCTGATGAGAAGAATTCTGGAGCATTGTGCTGACAAGGGCCATGGAGCATTGTGATGATACGGTCATGGAACATGGTGATGACAATAATTCTGGGGCATTATGATGACAAGGGCCATGGAGCATTGTGATGACACGGCCATGGAACATTGTGATGACAAGTATTCTGGAGCATTGTGATGACAATGGCCATGGGGCATTGTGATGACACGGTCATGGAACATTGTGATGAGAAGAATTCTGGAGCATTGTCATGACAAGGGACATGGAGCATTGTGATGACACAGTCATGGAACATTGTGGTGACAAGAATTCTGGAGCATTGTGATGACAAGGGCCATGGAGCATTGTGATGACACAGTCATGGAACATTGTGATGAGAAGAATTCTGGAGCATTGTGCTGACAAGCGCCATGGAGCATTGTGATAATACGGTCATGGAACATTGTGATGACAAGAATTCTGGAGCATTATGATGACAAGGGCCATGGAGCATTGTGATGACACGGCCATGGAACATTGTGATGACAAGAATTCTGGAGAATTGTGATGACAAGGTTCATGGAGAATTGTGATGACACGGCCATGGAACATTGTGATGACAAGAATTCTGGAGCATTGTGCTGACAAGGGCCATGGAGCATTGTGATGACACGGTCATGGAACATTGTGATGACAAGAATTCTGGAGCATTCTGATGACAAATGCGATGGAGCATTGTGATGACACGGTCATGGAACATTGTGATGACAAGAATGCTGGAGCATTCTGATGACATGCGCCATAGAGCATTGTGATGACACGTTCATGGAACATTGTGATGACAAGAATTCTGGAGCAGTATGATGACAAGGGCCATGGAGCATTGTGATGACACGGCCATGGAACATTGTGAGGACACGGTCATGGAACATTGTGATGACAAGCATTCTGGAGCATTGTGCTGACTAGGGCCATGGACCATTGTGATGACATGGTCATGGAACATTGTGATGACAATAATTCTGGAGCATTGTGATGACAATGGCCATGGAGCATTGTGATGACATGGTATGGAACATTGTGATGTCAAGAATTCTGGAGCATTGAGATGATAAGGGCCATGGAGCATTGTGATGACACGGTCATGGAACAATGTGATGAGAAGAATTCCGGAGCATTGTGATGACAAGGGCCATGGAGAATTGTGATGACACGGCCATGGAACATTGTGATGAGAAGAATTCTGGAGCATTGTCATGACAAGGGAAATGGAGCATTGTGATGACACGGTCATGGAACATTGTGATGACAAGAATTCTGGAGCATTGTGATGACAAGGGCCATGGAGAATTGTGATGACACAGTCATGGAACATTGTGATGAGAAGAATTCTGGAAGATTGTGCTGACACGCGCCATGGAGCATTGTGATGATACGGTCATGGAACATTGTGATGACAAGAATTCTGGAGCATTCTGATGACAAGCGCCATAGAGCATTGTGATGACACGTTCATGGAATATAGTAATGACAAGAATTCTGGAGCAGTATGATGACAAGGGCCATGGAGCATTGTGATGACACGGCCATGGAACATTGTGATGACACGGTCATGGAACATTGTGATGACAAGAATTCTGGAGCATTGTGCTGACAAGGGCCATGGAGCATTGTGATGACACGGCCATGGAACATTGTGATGACAAGAAATCTGGAGCATTGTGATGACAAAGGCGATGGAGCATTGTGATGACACGGTCATGGAACATTGTGATGACAAGAAATCTGGAGCATTGTGATGACAATGGCCATGGAGCATTGTGATGACACGGCCATGGAACATTGTGATGAGAAGAATTCTGGAGCATTGTCATGACAAGGGCCATGGAGCATTGTGATGACACGGTCATGGAACATTGTGATGACAAGAATTCTTGAGCATTATGATGACAAGGGCCATGGAGCATTGTGATGACACAGTCATGGAACATTGTGATGACAAGAATTCTGGAGCATTGTGCTGACAAGCGCCATGGAGGATTGTGATGATATGGTCATGGAACATTGTGATGACAAGAATTCTGGAGCATTGTGATGACAATGGCCATGGAGCATTGTGATGACACGGTCATGGATCATTGTAATGAGAAGAATTCTGGAGCATTGTCATGACAAGGGCCATGGAGCATTGTGATGACACGGCCGTTGAACATTGTCATGAGAAGAATTCTGGAGCATTGTGCTGACAAGGGCCATGGAGCATTGTGATGAGACGGTCATGGAACATTTTGATGACAAGAAATCTGGAGCATTGTGATGACAAAGGCGATGGAGCATTGTGATGAAACGGTCATGGAACATTGTGATGACAAGAAATCTGGAGCATTGTGATGACAATGGCCATGGAGCATTGTGATGACACGGCCATGGAACATTGTGATGAGAAGAATTCTGGAGCATTGTCATGACAAGGGCCATGGAGCATTGTGATGACATGGTTATGGAACATTGTGATGACAAGAATTCTTGAGCATTATGATGACAAGGGCCATGGAGCATTGTGATGACATGGTCATGGAACATTGTGATGACAAGAATTCTGGAGCATTGTGATGACAATGGCCATGGAGCATTGTGATGACACAGTCATGGAACATTGTGATGAGAAGAATTCTGGAGCATTGTCATGACAAGGGCCATGGAGCATTGTGATGACCCGGTCATGGAACATTGTGATGACAAGAATTCTGGAGCATTGTGATGACAAGGGCCATGGAGCATTGTGATGACACAGTCATGGAACATTGTGATGAGAAGAATTCTGGAGCATTGTGCTGACAAGCGCCATGGAGCATTGTGATGATACGGTCATGGAACATTGTGATGACAAGAATTCTGGAGCATTGTGATGACAATGGCCATGGAGCATTGTGATGACACGGTCATGGATCATTGTAATGAGAAGAATTCTGGAGCATTGTCATGACAAGGGCCATGGAGCATTGTGATGACACGGCCGTTGAACATTGTGATGACAAGAATTCTGGAGAATTGTGATGACAAGGTTCATGGAGAATTGTGATGACACGGCCATGGAACATTTTGATGACAAGAATTCTGGAGCATTGTGCTGACAAGGGCCATGGAGCATTGTGATGACACGGCCATGGAACATTGTGATGAAAAGAATTCTGGAGCATTCTGATGACAAGGTTCATGGAGAATTGTGATGACACGGCCATGGAACATTGTGATGACAAGAATTCTGGAGCATTGTGCTGACAAGGGCCATGGAGCATTGTGATGAAACGGTCATGGAACATTGTGATGACAAGAATTCTGGAGCATTCTGATGACAAAGGCGATTGAGCATTGTGATGACACGGTCATGGATCATTGTGATGAGAAGAATTCTGGAGCATTGTCATGACAAGGGCCATGGAGCATTGTGATGACACGGATATGGAACATTGTGATGACAAGAATTCTGGAGAATTGTGATGACAACCTTCATGGAGAATTGTGATGACACGCCATGGAACATTGTGATGACAAGAATTCTGGAGAATTCTGATGACAAAGGCGACGGAGCATTGTGATGACACGATCATGGAACATTGTGATGACAAGAATTCTGGAGCATTCTAATGACAAGCGCCATAGAGCATTGTGATGACACGTTCATGGAATATAGTAATGACAAGAATTCTGGAGCAGTATGATGACAAGGGCCATGGAGCATTGTGATGACACGGCCATGGAACATTGTGATGACACGGTCATGGAACATTGTGATGACAAGAATTCTGGAGCAGTATGATGACAAGGGCCATGGAGCATTGTGATGACACGGCCATGGAACATTGTGATGACACGGTCATGGAACATTGTGATGACAAGAATTCTGGAGCATTGTGCTGACTAGGGCCATGGACCATTGTGATGACATGGTCATGGAACATTGTGATGACAATAATTCTGGAGCATTGTGATGACAATGGCCATGGAGCATTGTGATGACACGGTATGGAACATTGTGATGTCAAGAATTCTGGAGCATTGAGATGATAAGGGCCATGGAGCATTGTGATGACACGGTCATGGAACAATGTGATGAGAAGAATTCCGGAGCATTGTGATGACAAGGGCCATGGAGCATAGTGATGACACGGCCATGGAACATTGTGATGAGAAGAATTCTGGAGCATTGTCATGACAAGGGAAATGGAGCATTGTGATGACACGGTCATGGAACATTGTGATGACAAGAATTCTGGAGCATTGTGATGACAAGGGCCATGGAGAATTGTGATGACACAGTCATGGAACATTGTGATGAGAAGAATTCTGGAAGATTGTGCTGACAAGCGCCATGGAGCATTGTGATGATACGGTCATGGAACATTGTGATGACAAGAATTCTGGAGCATTCTGATGACAAGCGCCATAGAGCATTGTGATGACACGTTCATGGAATATAGTAATGACAAGAATTCTGGAGCAGTATGATGACAAGGGCCATGGAGCATTGTGATGACACGGCCATGGAACATTGTGATGACACGGTCATGGAACATTGTGATGACAAGAATTCTGGAGCATTGTGCTGACAAGGGCCATGGAGCATTGTGATGACACGGACATGGAACATTGTGATGACAAGAATTCTGGAGCATTGTGATGACAATGGCCATGGAGCATTGTGATGACACGGTATGGACATTGTGATGACAAGAATTCTGGAGCATTGTGATGACAAGGGCCATGGAGCATTGTGATGACACGGTCATGGAACATTGTGATGAAAGGAATTCTGGAGCATTGTGCTGAAAAGGGCCATGGAGCATTGTGATGACACGGTCATGGAACATTGTGATGAGAAGAATTCTGGAGCATTATGATGACAAGTGCCATGGAGCATTGTGATGACACAGTCATGGAACATTTTCATGAGAAGAATTCTGGAGCATTGTGCTGACAAGGGCCATGGAGCATTGTGATGAGACGGTCATGGAACATTGTGATGACAAGAAATCTGGAGCATTGTGATGACAAAGGCGATGGAGCATTGTGATGACACGGTCATGGAACATTGTGATGACAAGAAATCTGGAGCATTGTGATGACAATGGCCATGGAGCATTGTGATGACACGGCCATGGAACATTGTGATGAGAAGAATTCTGGAGCATTGTCATGACAAGGGCCATGGAGCATTGTGATGACACGGTCATGGAACATTGTGATGACAAGAATTCTGGAGCATTGTGATGACAATGGCCATGGAGCATTGTGATGACACAGTCATGGAACATTGTGATGAGAAGAATTCTGGAGCATTGTCATGACAAGGGCCATGGAGCATTGTGATGACACGGTCATGGAACATTGTGATGACAAGAATTCTGGAGCATTGTGATGACAAGGGCCATGGAGCATTGTGATGACACAGTCATGGAACATTGTGATGAGAAGAATTCTGGAGCATTGTGCTGACAAGCGCCATGGAGCATTGTGATGATACGGTCATGGAACATTGTGATGACAAGAATTCTGGAGAATTCTGATGACAAAGGCGACGGAGCATTGTGATGACACGATCATGGAACATTGTGATGACAAGAATTCTGGAGCATTCTAATGACAAGCGCCATAGAGCATTGTGATGACACGTTCATGGAATATAGTAATGACAAGAATTCTGGAGCAGTATGATGACAAGGGCCATGGAGCATTGTGATGACACGGCCATGGAACATTGTGATGACACGGTCATGGAACATTGTGATGACAAGAATTCTGGAGCAGTATGATGACAAGGGCCATGGAGCATTGTGATGACACGGCCATGGAACATTGTGATGACACGGTCATGGAACATTGTGATGACAAGAATTCTGGAGCATTGTGCTGACTAGGGCCATGGACCATTGTGATGACATGGTCATGGAACATTGTGATGACAATAATTCTGGAGCATTGTGATGACAATGGCCATGGAGCATTGTGATGACACGGTATGGAACATTGTGATGTCAAGAATTCTGGAGCATTGAGATGATAAGGGCCATGGAGCATTGTGATGACACGGTCATGGAACAATGTGATGAGAAGAATTCCGGAGCATTGTGATGACAAGGGCCATGGAGCATAGTGATGACACGGCCATGGAACATTGTGATGAGAAGAATTCTGGAGCATTGTCATGACAAGGGAAATGGAGCATTGTGATGACACGGTCATGGAACATTGTGATGACAAGAATTCTGGAGCATTGTGATGACAAGGGCCATGGAGAATTGTGATGACACAGTCATGGAACATTGTGATGAGAAGAATTCTGGAAGATTGTGCTGACAAGCGCCATGGAGCATTGTGATGATACGGTCATGGAACATTGTGATGACAAGAATTCTGGAGCATTCTGATGACAAGCGCCATAGAGCATTGTGATGACACGTTCATGGAATATAGTAATGACAAGAATTCTGGAGCAGTATGATGACAAGGGCCATGGAGCATTGTGATGACACGGCCATGGAACATTGTGATGACACGGTCATGGAACATTGTGATGACAAGAATTCTGGAGCATTGTGCTGACAAGGGCCATGGAGCATTGTGATGACACGGACATGGAACATTGTGATGACAAGAATTCTGGAGCATTGTGATGACAATGGCCATGGAGCATTGTGATGACACGGTATGGAACATTGTGATGACAAGAATTCTGGAGCATTGTGATGACAAGGGCCATGGAGCATTGTGATGACACGGTCATGGAACATTGTGATGAAAGGAATTCTGGAGCATTGTGCTGAAAAGGGCCATGGAGCATTGTGATGACACGGTCATGGAACATTGTGATGAGAAGAATTCTGGAGCATTATGATGACAAGTGCCATGGAGCATTGTGATGACACAGTCATGGAACATTTTCATGAGAAGAATTCTGGAGCATTGTGCTGACAAGGGCCATGGAGCATTGTGATGAGACGGTCATGGAACATTGTGATGACAAGAAATCTGGAGCATTGTGATGACAAAGGCGATGGAGCATTGTGATGACACGGTCATGGAACATTGTGATGACAAGAAATCTGGAGCATTGTGATGACAATGGCCATGGAGCATTGTGATGACACGGCCATGGAACATTGTGATGAGAAGAATTCTGGAGCATTGTCATGACAAGGGCCATGGAGCATTGTGATGACACGGTCATGGAACATTGTGATGACAAGAATTCTGGAGCATTGTGATGACAATGGCCATGGAGCATTGTGATGACACAGTCATGGAACATTGTGATGAGAAGAATTCTGGAGCATTGTCATGACAAGGGCCATGGAGCATTGTGATGACACGGTCATGGAACATTGTGATGACAAGAATTCTGGAGCATTGTGATGACAAGGGCCATGGAGCATTGTGATGACACAGTCATGGAACATTGTGATGAGAAGAATTCTGGAGCATTGTGCTGACAAGCGCCATGGAGCATTGTGATGATACGGTCATGGAACATTGTGATGACAAGAATTCTGGAGCATTGTGATGACAAGGGCCATGGAGCATTGTGATGACACGGCCATGGAACATTGTGATGAAAAGAATTCTGGAGCATTCTGATGACAAGGTTCATGGAGAATTGTGATGACACGGCCATGGAACATTGTGATGACAAGAATTCTGGAGCATTGTGCTGACAAGGGCCATGGAGCATTGTGATGACACGGTCATGGAACATTGTGATGACAAGAATTCTGGAGCATTCTGATGACAAAGGCGATTGAGCATTGTGATGACACGGTCATGGATCATTGTGATGAGAAGAATTCTGGAGCATTGTCATGACAAGGGCCATGGAGCATTGTGATGACACGGCCATGGAACATTGTGATGACAAGAATTCTGGAGAATTGTGATGACAACCTTCATGGAGAATTGTGATGACACGGCCATGGAACATTGTGATGACAAGAATTCTGGAGCATTCTGATGACAAAGGCGACGGAGCATTGTGATGACACGATCATGGAACATTGTGATGACAAGAATTCTGGAGCATTCTAATGACAAGCGCCATAGAGCATTGTGATGACACGTTCATGGAATATAGTAATGACAAGAATTCTGGAGCATTATGATGACAAGGGCCATGGAGCATTGTGATGACACGGCCATGGAACATTTTGATGACACGTTCATGGAATATTGTGATGACAAGTATTCTGGAGCATTGTGATGACAAGGGCCATGGAGCATTGTGATGACACGGCCATGGAACATTGTGATGACAAGTATTCTGGAGCATTGTGATGACAATGGCCATGGAGCATTGTGATGACACGGTATGGAACATTGTGATGACAAGAATTCTGGAGCATTGTGATGATAAGGGCCATGGAGCATTGTGATGACACGGTCATGGAACATTGTGATGACAGGAATTCTGGAGCATTGTGCTGAAAAGGGCCATGGAGCATTGTGATGACACGGTCATGGAACATTGTGATGAGAAGAATTCTGGAGCATTGTGATGACAAGGGCCATGGAGCATTGTGATGACACGGTCATGGAACATTGTGATGAGAAGAATT
Organism: Balaenoptera acutorostrata; assembly: GCF_949987535.1. NCBI lineage: Eukaryota > Metazoa > Chordata > Mammalia > Artiodactyla > Balaenopteridae > Balaenoptera > Balaenoptera acutorostrata. The sequence continues at coordinate 1,065,503 of NW_026646025.1, read as the reverse complement.
CTGGAGCATTGTCATGACAAGGGCCATGGAGCATTGTGATAACACGGCCATGGAACATTGTGATGACAAGAATTCTGGAGCATTCTGATGAAAAGCGCCATAGAGCATTGTGATGACACGTTCATGGAATACAGTAATGACAAGAATTCTGGAGCATTATGATGACAAGGGCCATGGAGCATTTTGATGACATGGTCAGGGAACATTGTGATGACAAGAATTCTGGAGCATTGTGCTGATGACTGCCATGGAGCATTGTGATGACACAGTCAAGGAACATTGCGATGAAAAAGATTTCTGGAGCATTGTGATGAAAGGGCATGGAGCATTGTGATTAAAGGTGACAAGGAACATTGTGATGATATGGGCAGAGTACTCTGTGATGACAGTGGTCTTGCAGTATTGTGACGAAAAGTGTCATGGAACATACTGCTGACAGCGATCATGGAGCATTTTGGTAAGAGAGGCTATGGAGATTTGTGATGTCAGGCGTCATGGGGCATTGTGTTGAGAGCGGTCTTGGAGCATTGTGATGAAAATGGTCATGGAGCACTGTGATGACAGGGGCTATGGAACTTTGTGATGACAAAGGCCATGGAGCATTGTGATGACAAGTGTCATGGGGCATTTTGATGACATTGGCATGGAGCATTATGATGACAAGAGTTCTGGAGCGTTTTGATGACAAGGGCATGGAGCATTGTGATGACAGGGCCCACGGAGCTTTGTGATGAAAAGGGCAGGGTACATTGTGATGACAGGGTTCATGGAGCATTGTGATGAAAGGGGCCATGGAGCATTGAGATGAGAGCCGTTATGAGGCATGGTGATGACAGTGGTCATGGAGCATTGTGATGAAAGAGATCATGGAGCAATACGATAACAGGGGCCATGGAGCATTGTGATGACAGGGGTATTGGAGCATTGTGATGGTAGTAGACATGGATCATTTTGATGACATGTGTCCTGGAACACTGTGATGACACGGTTCATCGAGTATTGTGATGACAAGGGTCATAGCGAATTGTGATGACAAGTGTCATGGGGCATTGTGATGACATTGATCATCTAGGAATTGTGATGGAAGGTATCGTGGAGCACTGTGATGACTGGGGGCATGAAGCACTGTGATGAAAATTGTCCTGGATTATTGTGATGACAGCAGTCCTGGAGAATTGTGATGACAGGGATTATGCAGCATTGTGTTGACAAGGGTATGGACTATTGTGATGACAATGGTCATGGAGCAATGTGATGAAAGTATTCATGGAACATCGTGATGAAAAGTGCATGGGAGCATTGTGACGATAAAGGCCATGGAGTATTGTGATGACTAGTGTCATGGAGCATTTTAATGAAAGGTTTCATTGTGCACCATGATGACAAAGGGGATGGAGAATTGTGATGAAACTGGTCCTGGAGCATTGTGATAACAAAAGCCATGGAGCATTGTGATGACAGGCATCATGGAGCATTGTGAAAAAAGGGGCCATGGGGTATTGTAATGACACTAGAGAAATATGATGAAAATGGTCAGCGAGCATAGTGATTAAAGTGGTCATTGAGAATTGTGATGAAAAGCGACATAGAGCATTGTGATGACAAAGGTCATGGAGAACTGTGATGACCAGGGTCATGTAGCATTGTGATGACACGGTCATGGAACATTGTGATTACAAGAATTCTGGAACATTGTGCTGACAAGGGCCATGGAGCATTGTGATGACACGGTCATGGAACATTTTGATGACAAGAATTCTGGAGCATTCTGATGACAAGCGCCATAGAGCATTGTGATGACACGTTCATGGAATATAGTAATGACAAGAATTCTGGAGCATTATGATGACAAGGGCCATGGAGCATTGTGGTGACACGGCCATGGAACATTGTGATGACAAGAATTCTGGAGCATTGTGATGACAATGGCCATGGAGCATTGTGATGTCACGGTCATGGAACAATGTGATGAGAAGAATTCTGGAGCATTGTCATGACAAGGGCCATGGAGCATTGTGATGACACGGTCATGGAACATTGTGATAAGAAGAATTCTGGAGCATTATGATGACAAGGGCCATGGAGCATTGTGATGACACGGCCATGGAATATTGTGATGAGAAGAATTCTGGAGCATTGTGATGACAATGGCCATGGAGCATTGTGATGACACGGTCATGGAACATTGTGATGAGAAGAATTCTGGAGCATTGTCATGAAAAGGGCCATGGAGCATTGTGATGACACGGTCATGGAACATTGTGATGAGAAGAATTCTGGAGCATTGTCATGACAAGGGCCATGGAGTAAAGTGATGACACGGTCATGGAACATTGTGATGACAAGAATTCTGGAGCATTATGATGACAAGGGCCATGGAGCATTGTGATGACACGGCCATGGAACATTGTGATAAGAAGAATTCTGGAGCATTGTGATGACAAAGGCCATGGAGCATTGTGATGACACGGTCATGGAACATTGTGATGAGAAGAATTCTGGAGCATTTTCATGACAAGGGCCATGGAGCATTGTGATGACACGGCCATGGAACATTGTGATGACAAGAATTCTGGAGCATTCTGATGACAAGCGCCATAGAGCATTGTGATGACACGTTCATTGAATATAGTAATGACAAGAATTCTGGAGCACTATGATGACAAGGGCCATGGAGCATTGTGAGGACACGGCCATGGAACATTGTGATGACAAGAATTCTGGGGCATTGTGATGACAGTGGCCATGGAACATTTTGTTGACACGGTCATGGAACATTGTGATGAGAAGAATCCTGGAGCATTGTCATGACAAGGGCCATGGATCATTGTGATGACACGGTCATGGAACATTGTGATGACAAGAATTCTGGAGCATTGTGATGACAAGGGCCATAGAGCATTGTGATGACACGGTCATGAAACATTGTGATGAGAAGAATTCTGGAGCATTGTCATGATAAAGGACATGGAGCATTGTGATGACACGGTCATGGAACATTGTGATGACAAGAATTCTGGAGCATTGTGATGACAAGGGCCATGGAGAATTGTGATGACACAGTCACGGAACATTGTGATGAGAAGAATTCTGGAGCATTGTGCTGACAAGCGCCATGGAGCATTGTGATGATACGGTCATGGAACATTGTGATGACAAGAATTCTGGAGCATTATGATGACAAGGGCCATGGAGCATTGTGATGACACGGTCATGGAACATTTTGATGACAAGAATTCTGGAGCATTCTGATGACAAGCGCCATAGAGCATTGTGATGACACGTTCATGGAATATAGTAATGACAAGAATTCTGGAGCATTATGATGACAAGGGCCATGGAGCATTGTGGTGACACGGCCATGGAACATTGTGATGACAAGAATTCTGGAGCATTGTGATGACAATGGCCATGGAGCATTGTGATGACACGGCCATGGAACATTGTGATGAGAAGAATTCTGGAGCATTGTGATGACAATGGCCATGGAGCATTGTGATGACACGGTCATGGAACATTGTGATGAGAAGAATTCTGGAGCATTGTCATGACAAGGGCCATGGAGCATTTTGATGACACGGTCATGGAACATTGTAATGACAAGAATTCTGGAGCATTGTGATGACAAGGGCCGTGGAGCATTGTGATGACACGGTCATGGAACATTGTGATGAGAAGAATTCTGGAGCATTGTGTTGACAAGGGCCATGGAGCATTGTGATGATACGGTCATGGAACATTGTGATGACAAGAATTCTGGAGCATTATGATGACAAGGGCCATGGAACATTGTGACGACACGGCCATGGAACATTGTGATGACAAGAATTCTGGAGCATTGTGATGACATTGGCCATGGAGCATTGTGAGGAAACGGCCATGGAACATTGTGATGACAAGAATTCTGGGGCATTGTGATGACAGTGGCCATGGAACATTTTGTTGACACGGTCATGGAACATTGTGATGAGAAGAATCCTGGAGCATTGTCATGACAAGGGCCATGGATCATTGTGATGACACGGTCATGGAACATTGTGATGACAAGAATTCTGGAGCATTGTGATGACAAGGGCCATAGAGCATTGTGATGACACGGTCATGAAACATTGTGATGACAAGAATTCTGGAGCATTGTCATGATAAGGGACATGGAGCATTGTGATGACACGGTCATGGAACATTGTGATGACAAGAATTCTGGAGCATTGTGATGACAAGGGCCATGGAGAATTTTGATGACACAGTCACGGAACATTGTGATGAGAAGAATTCTGGAGCATTGTGCTGACAAGCGCCATTGAGCATTGTGATGATACGGTCATGGAACATTGTGATGACAAGAATTCTGGAGCATTATGATGACAAGGGCCATGGAGCATTGTGATGACACGGTCATGGAACATTTTGATGACAAGAATTCTGGAGCATTCTGATGACAAGCGCCATAGAGCATTGTGATGACACGTTCATGGAATATAGTAATGACAAGAATTCTGGAGCATTATGATGACAAGGGCCATGGAGCATTGTGGTGACACGGCCATGGAACATTGTGATGACAAGAATTCTGGAGCATTGTGATGACAATGGCCATGGAGCATTGTGATGACACGGTCATGGAACAATGTGATGAGAAGAATTCTGGAGCATTGTCATAACAAGGGCCATGGAGCATTTTGATGACACGGTCATGGAACATTGTGATAAGAAGAATTCTGGAGCATTATGATGACATGGGCCATGGAGCATTGTGATGACACGGCCATGGAACATTGTGATGAGAAGAATTCTGGAGCATTGTGATGACAATGGCCATGGAGCATTGTGATGACACGGTCATGGAACATTGTGATGAGAAGAATTCTGGAGCATTGTCATGACAAGGGCCATGGAGCATTTTGATGACACGGTCATGGAACATTGTAATGACAAGAATTCTGGAGCATTGTGATGACAAGGGCCGTGGAGCATTGTGATGACACGGTCATGGAACATTGTGATGAGAAGAATTTTGGAGCATTGTGCTGACAAGGGCCATGGAGCTTTGTGATGACACGGTCATGGAACATTGTGATGACAAGAATTCTGGAGCATTTTGATGACAAAGGCGATGGAGCATTGTGATGACACGGTCATGGAACATTGTGATGAAAAGAATTCTGGAGCATTCTGATGACAAGCGCCATAGAGCATTGTGATGACACGTTCATGGAATATAGTAATGACAAGAATTCTGGAGCACTATGATGACAAGGGCCATGGAGCATTGTGAGGACACGGCCATGGAACATTGTGATGACAAGAATTCTGGGGCATTGTGATGACAGTGGCCATGGAACATTTTGTTGACACGGTCATGGAACATTGTGATGAGAAGAATCCTGGAGCATTGTCATGACAAGGGCCATGGATCATTGTGATGACACGGTCATGGAACATTGTGATGACAAGAATTCTAGAGCATTGTGATGACAAGGGCCATAGAGCATTGTGATGACACGGTCATGAAACATTGTGATGAGAAGAATTCTGGAGCATTGTCATGATAAGGGACATGGAGCATTGTGATGACACGGTCATGGAACATTGTGATGACAAGAATTCTGGAGCATTGTGATGACAAGGGCCATGGAGAATTGTGATGACACAGTCACGGAACATTGTGATGAGAAGAATTCTGGAGCATTGTGCTGACAAGCGCCATGGAGCATTGTGATGATACGGTCATGGAACATTGTGATGACAAGAATTCTGGAGCATTATGATGACAAGGGCCATGGAGCATTGTGATGACATGGCCATGGAACATTGGGATGACAAGAATTCTGGAGCATTGTGATGACAATGGCCATGGAGCATTTTGATGACACGGTCATGGAACATTGTGATGAGAAGAATTCTGGAGCATTGTGATGACAAGTGTCATGGAGCATTGTGATGACACGGCCATGGAACATTGTGTTGACAAGAATTCTGGAGAATTGTGATGACAAGGTTCATGAAGAATTGTGATGACACGGCCATGGAACATTGTGATGACAAGAATTCTGGAGCATTGTGCTGACAAGGGCCATGGAGCATTGTGATGACACGTTCATGGAACATTGTGATGACAAGAATTCTGGAGCATTTTGATGACAAAGGCGATGGAGCATTGTGATGACACGGTCATGGAACATTGTGATGACAAGAATTCTGGAGCATTCTGATGACAAGCGCCATAGATAATTGTGATGACACGTTCATGGAATATAGTAATGACAAGAATTCTGGAGCAGTATGATGACAAGGGCCATGGAGCATTGTGATGACACGGCCATGGAACATTGTGATGACACGGTCATGGAACATTGTGATGACAAGAATTCTGGAGCATTGTGCTGAGTAGGGCCATGGACCATTGTGATGACATGGTCATGGAACATTGTGATGACAATAATTCTGGAGCATTGTGATGACAATGGCCATGGAGCATTGTGATGACACGGTATGGACAATTGTGATGTCAAGAATTCTGGAGCATTGTGATGACAAGGGCCATGGAGCATTGTGATGACACGGTCATGGAACATTTTGATGACAGGAATTCTGGAGCATTGTGCTGAAAAGTGCCATGGAGCATTGTGATGACAAGTGTCCTGGAACCTTGTGATGACACGGTTCATGGAGCATTGTGATGACAAGGACCATGGCGAATTGTGATGACATCTGTCATGGGGCATTGTGATGACAGTGGTCATCTAGATTTGCGATGAAAGGTATCATGGAGCACTGTGATAACAGGGGCCATGGAACATTGTGATGAAAAGGCCATGGAGCATTGTGATGACAAGTGTCATGGGGCATTTTGATGATATTGGCATGGAGCATTAAATGACAAGAGTTCTGGAGCATGTTGATGACAAGGGCATGGAGCATTGTGATGACAGGGCTCACCGAGCTTTGTGATGAAAAGGGCAGGGTACATTGTGATGACAGGGTTCATGGAGCATTGTGATGAAAGGGGCCATGGAGCATTGAGATGAGAGCCGTTATGAGGCATGGTGATGACAGTGGTCATGGAGCATTGTGATGAAAGAGATCATGGAGCAATATGATAACAGGGGCCATGGAGCATTGTGATGACAGGGGTATTGGAGCATTGTGATGGAAGTAGACATGGATCATTGTGATGACATGTGTCCTGGAACACTGTGATGACACGGTTCATCAAGTATTGTGATGACAAGGGTCATAGCGAATTGTGATGACAAGTGTCATGGGGCATTGTGATGACATTGATCATCTAGGAATTGTGATGAAAGGTATCGTGGAGCACTGTGATGACTGGGGGCATGAAGCACTGTGATGAAAATTGTCCTGGTTTATTGTGATGACAGCAGTCATGGAGAATTGTGATGACAGGGATTATGCAGCATTGTGTTGACAAGGGTATGGACTATTGTGATGACAATGGTCATGGAGCAATGTGATGAAAGTATTCATGGAACATCGTGATGAAAAGTGCATGGGAGCATTGTGACGATAAAGGCCATGGAGTATTGTGATGACTAGTGTCATGGAGCATTTTAGTGAAAGGTTTCATTGTGCACCATGATGACAAAGGGGATGGAGAATTGTGATGAAACTGGTCCTGGAGCATTGTGATAACAAAAGCCATGGAGCATTGTGATGACAGGCATCATGGAGCATTGTGAAGAAAGGGGCCATGGGGTATTGTAATGACACTAGAGAAATATGATGAAAATGGTCAGCGAGCATAGTGATTAAAGTGGTCATTGAGAATTGTGATGAAAAGTGACATAGAGCATTGTGATGACAAAGGTCATGGAGAAATGTGATGACCAGGGTCATGTACCATTGTGATGACACGGTCATGGAACATTGTGATGACAAGAATTCTGGAGCATTGTGCTGACAAGGGACATAGAGCATTGTGATGACACGGTCATGGAACATTGTGATGACAAGAATTCTGGAGCATTCTGATGACAAAGGCGATGGAGCATTGTGATGACACGGTCATGGAACATTGTGATGACAAGAATTCTGGAGCATTCTGATGACAAGCGCCATAGAGCATTGTGATGACACGTTCAAGGAATATAGTAATGACAAGAATTCTGGAGCAGTATGATGACAAGGGCCATGGAGCATTGTGATGACACGGCCATGGAACATTGTGATGACACGGTCATGGAACATTGTGATGACAAGAATTCTGGAGCATTGTGATGACAAGGGCCATGGAGCATTGTGATGACACGGTCATGGAACAATGTGATGAGAAGAATTCTGGAGCATTGTCATGACAAGGGCCATGGAGCATTGTGATGACACGGTCATGGAACATTGTGATAAGAAGAATTCTGGAGCATTATGATGACAAGGGCCATGGAGCATTGTGATGACACGGCCATGGAACATTGTGATGAGAAGAATTCTGGAGCATTGTGATGACAATGGCCATGGAGCATTGTGATGACACGGTCATGGAACATTGTGATGAGAAGAATTCTGGAGCATTGTCATGACAAGGGCCATGGAGCATTGTGATGACACGGTCATGGAACATTGTAATGACAAGAATTCTGGAGCATTGTGATGACAAGGGCCGTGGAGCATTGTGATGACACGGTCATGGAACATTGTGATGAGAAGAATTCTGGAGCATTGTGCTGACAAGGGCCATGGAGCATTGTGATGATACGGTCATGGAACATTGTGATGACAAGAATTCTGGAGCATTATGATGACAAGGGCCATGGAACATTGTGACGACACGGCCATGGAACATTGTGATGAAAAGAATTCTGGAGCATTGTGATGACATTGGCCATGGAGCATTGTGATGACACGGTCATGGAACATTGTGATGAGAAGAATTCTGGAGCATTGTGCTGACAAGGGCCATGGAGCTTTGTGATGACACGGTCATGGAACATTGTGATGACAAGAATTCTGGAGCATTATGATGACAAGGGCCATGGAGCATTGTGATGACACGGTCATGGAACATTGTGATGAGAAGAATTCTGGAGCATTTTGATGACAAAGGCGATGGAGCATTGTGATGACACGGTCATGGAACATTGTGATGACAAGAATTCTGGAGCATTCTGATAACAAGCGCCATAGAGCATTGTGATGACACGTTCATGGAATATAGTAATGACAAGAATTCTGGAGCATTATGATGACAAGGGCCATGGAACATTGTGATGACACGGCCATGGAACATTTTGATGACAAGGATTCTGGAGCATTATGATGACAAGGGCCATGGAGCATTGTGATGACACGGCCATGGAACATTGTGATGAAAAGAATTCTGGAGCATTGTGATGACAATGGCCATGGAGCCTTGTGATGACACGGTCATGGAACATTGTGATGAGAAGAATTCTGGAGCATTGTCATGACAAGGGCCATGGAGCATTTTGATGACACGGTCATGGAACATTGTCATGACAAGAATTCTGGAGCATTGTGATGACAAGTGCCATGGAGCATTGTGATGACACGGTCATGGAACATTGTGATGAGAAGAATTCTGGAGCATTGTGCTGACAAGGGCCATGGAGCATTGTGATGATACGGTCATGGAACATTGTGATGACAAGAATTCTGGAGCATTATGATGACAAGGACCATGGAACATTGTGACGACACGGCCATGGAACATTGTGATGACAAGAATTCTGGAGCATTGTGATGACATTGGCCATGGAGCATTGTGATGACACGGTCATGGAACATTGTGATGAGAAGAATTCTGGAGCATTGTGCTGACAAGGGCCATGGAGCTTTGTGATGACACGGTCATGGAACATTGTGATGACAAGAATTCTGGAGCATTTTGATGACAAAGGCGATGGAGCATTGTGATGACACGGTCATGGAACATTGTGATGACAAGAATTCTGGAGCATTCTGATGACAAGCGCCATAGAGCATTGTGATGACACGTTCATGGAATATAGTAATGACAAGAATTCTGGAGCATTATGATGACAAGGGCCATGGAACATTGTGATGACACGGCCATGGAACATTGTGATGACAAGGATTCTGGAGCATTATGATGACAAGGGCCATGGAGCATTGTGATGACACGGCCATGGAACATTGTGATGAAAAGAATTCTGGAGCATTGTGATGACAATGGCCATGGAGCCTTGTGATGACACGGTCATGGAACATTGTGATGAGAAGAATTCTGGAGCATTGTCATGACAAGGGCCATGGAGCATTTTGATGACACGGTCATGGAACATTGTCATGACAAGAATTCTGGAGCATTGTGATGACAAGGGCCGTGGAGCATTGTGATGACACGGTCATGGAACATTGTGATGAGAAGAATTCTGGAGCATCCTGCTGACAAGAGCAATGGAGCATTGTGATGATACGGTCATGGAACATTGTGATGACAAGAATTCTGGAGCATTATGATGACAAGGGCCATGGAACATTGTGATGACACGGCCATGGAACATTGTGATGACAAGAATTCTGGAGCATTGTGATGACAATGGCCATGGAGCATTGTGATGACACGGTCATGGAACATTGTTATGAGAAGAATTCTGGAGCATTGTCATGACAAGGTCCATGGAGCAATGTGATGACACGTTCATGGAATATAGTAATGACAAGAATTCTGGAGCATTATGATGACAAGGGCCATGGAGCATTGTGATGACACGGCCATGGAATATTGTGATGAGAAGAATTCTGGAGCATTGTGATGACAATGGCCATGGAGCATTGTGATGACACGGTCATGGAACATTGTGATGAGAAGAATTCTGGAGCATTTTCATGAAAAGGGCCATGGAGCATTGTGATGACACGGCCATGGAACATTGTGATGACAAGGATTCTGGAGCATTATGATGACAAGCGCCATAGAGCATTGTGATGACACGTTCATGGAATATAGTAATGACAAGAATTCTGGAGCATTATGATGACAAGGGCCATGGAACATTGTGATGACACGGCCATGGAACATTGTGATGACAAGGATTCTGGAGCATTATGATGACAAGGGGCATGGAGCATTGTGATGACACGGCCATGGAACATTGTGATGAAAAGAATTCTGGAGCATTGTGATGACAATGGCCATGGAGCCTTGTGATGACACGGTCATGGAACATTGTGATGAGAAGAATTCTGGAGCATTGTCATGACAAGGGCCATGGAGCATTTTGATGACACGGTCATGGAACATTGTCATGACAAGAATTCTGGAGCATTGTGATGACAAGGGCCATGGAGAATTGTGATGACACAGTCACGGAACATTGTGATGAGAAGAATTCTGGAGCATTGTGCTGACAAGCGCCATGGAGCATTGTGATGATACGGTCATGGAACATTGTGATGACAAGAATTCTGGAGCATTATGATGACAAGGGCCATGGAGCATTGTGATGACATGGCCATGGAACATTGGGATGACAAGAATTCTGGAGCATTGTGATGACAATGGCCATGGAGCATTTTGATGACACGGTCATGGAACATTGTGATGAGAAGAATTCTGGAGCATTGTCATGACAAAGGCCATGGAGCATTGTGATGACACGGCCATGGAACATTGTGATGACAAGAATTCTGGAGAATTGTGATGACAAGGTTCATGAAGAATTGTGATGACACGGCCATGGAACATTGTGATGACAAGAATTCTGGAGCATTGTGCTGACAAGGGCCATGGAGCATTGTGATGACACGGTCATGGAACATTGTGATGACAAGAATTCTGGAGCATTTTGATGACAAAGGCGATGGAGCATTGTGATGACACGGTCATGGAACATTGTGATGACAAGAATTTGGAGCATTCTGATGACAAGCGCCATAGATAATTGTGATGACACGTTCATGGAATATAGTAATGACAAGAATTCTGGAGCAGTATGATGACAAGGGCCATGGAGCATTGTGATGACACGGCCATGGAACATTGTGATGACACGGTCATGGAACATTGTGATGACAAGAATTCTGGAGCATTGTGCTGAGTAGGGCCATGGACCATTGTGATGACATGGTCATGGAACATTGTGATGACAATAATTCTGGAGCATTGTGATGACAATGGCCATGGAGCATTGTGATGACATGGTATGGACAATTGTGATGTCAAGAATTCTGGAGCATTGTGATGACAAGGGCCATGGAGCATTGTGATGACACGGTCATGGAACATTTTGATGACAGGTATTCTGGAGCATTGTGCTGAAAAGGGCCATGGAGCATTGTGATGACAAGTGTCCTGGAACCTTGTGATGACACGGTTCATGGAGCATTGTGATGACAAGGACCATGGCGAATTGTGATGACATCTGTCATGGGGCATTGTGATGACAGTGGTCATCTAGATTTGCGATGAAAGGTATCATGGAGCACTGTGATAACAGGGGCCATGGAACATTGTGATGAAAAGGCCATGGAGCATTGTGATGACAAGTGTCATGGGGCATTTTGATGATATTGGCATGGAGCATTATGATGACAAGAGTTCTGGAGCATGTTGATGACAAGGGCATGGAGCATTGTGATGACAGGGCTCACCGAGCTTTGTGATGAAAAGGGCAGGGTACATTGTGATGACAGGGTTCATGGAGCATTGTGATGAAAGGGGCCATGGAGCATTGAGATGAGAGCCGTTATGAGGCATGGTGATGACAGTGGTCATGGAGCATTGTGATGAATGAGATCATGGAGCAATATGATAACAGGGGCCATGGAGCATTGTGATGACAGGGGTATTGGAGCATTGTGATGGAAGTAGACATGGATCATTGTGATGACATGTGTCCTGGAACACTGTGATGACACGGTTCATCGAGTATTGTGATGACAAGGGTCATAGCGAATTGTGATGACAAGTGTCATGGGGCATTGTGATGACATTGATCATCTAGGAATTGTGATGAAAGGTATCGTGGAGCACTGTGATGACTGGGGGCATGAAGCACTGTGATGAAAATTGTCCTGGTTTATTGTGATGACAGCAGTCATGGAGAATTGTGATGACAGGGATTATGCAGCATTGTGTTGACAAGGGTATGGACTATTGTGATGACAATGGTCATGGAGCAATGTGATGAAAGTATTCATGGAACATCGTGATGAAAAGTGCATGGGAGCATTGTGACGATAAAGGCCATGGAGTATTGTGATGACTAGTGTCATGGAGCATTTTAGTGAAAGGTTTCATTGTGCACCATGATGACAAAGGGGATGGAGAATTGTGATGAAACTGGTCCTGGAGCATTGTGATAACAAAAGCCATGGAGCATTGTGATGACAGGCATCATGGAGCATTGTGAAGAAAGGGGCCATGGGGTATTGTAATGACACTAGAGAAATATGATGAAAATGGTCAGCGAGCATAGTGATTAAAGTGGTCATTGAGAATTGTGATGAAAAGTGACATAGAGCATTGTGATGACAAAGGTCATGGAGAACTGTGATGACCAGGGTCATGTAGCATTGTGATGACACGGTCATGGAACATTGTGATGACAAGAATTCGGGAGCATTGTGCTGACAAGGGCCATAGAGCATTGTGATGACACGGTCATGGAACATTGTGATGACAAGAATTCTGGAGCATTCTGATGACAAAGGCGATGGAGCATTGTGATGACACGGTCATGGAACATTGTGATGACAAGAATTCTGGAGCATTCTGATGACAAGCGCCATAGAGCATTGTGATGACACGTTCAAGGAATATAGTAATGACAAGAATTCTGGAGCAGTATGATGACAAGGGCCATGGAGCATTGTGATGACACGGCCATGGAACATTGTGATGACACGGTCATGGAACATTGTGATGACAAGAATTCTGGAGCATTGTGATGACAAGGGCCATGGAGCATTGTGATGACACGGTCATGGAACAATGTGATGAGAAGAATTCTGGAGCATTGTCATGACAAGGGCCATGGAGCATTGTGATGACACGGTCATGGAACATTGTGATAAGAAGAATTCTGGAGCATTATGATGACAAGGGCCATGGAGCATTGTGATGACACGGCCATGGAACATTGTGATGAGAAGAATTCTGGAGCATTGTGATGACAATGGCCATGGAGCATTGTGATGACACGGTCATGGAACATTGTGATGAGAAGAATTCTGGAGCATTGTCATGACAAGGGCCATGGAGCATTGTGATGACACGGTCATGGAACATTGTAATGACAAGAATTCTGGAGCATTGTGATGACAAGGGCCGTGGAGCATTGTGATGACACGGTCATGGAACATTGTGATGAGAAGAATTCTGGAGCATTGTGCTGACAAGGGCCATGGAGCATTGTGATGATACGGTCATGGAACATTGTGATGACAAGAATTCTGGAGCATTATGATGACAAGGGCCATGGAACATTGTGACGACACGGCCATGGAACATTGTGATGAAAAGAATTCTGGAGCATTGTGATGACATTGGCCATGGAGCATTGTGATGACACGGTCATGGAACATTGTGATGAGAAGAATTCTGGAGCATTGTGCTGACAAGGGCCATGGAGCTTTGTGATGACACGGTCATGGAACATTGTGATGACAAGAATTCTGGAGCATTTTGATGACAAAGGCGATGGAGCATTGTGATGACACGGTCATGGAACATTGTGATGACAAGAATTCTGGAGCATTCTGATAACAAGCGCCATAGAGCATTGTGATGACACGTTCATGGAATATAGTAATGACAAGAATTCCGGAGCATTATGATGACAAGGGCCATGGAACATTGTGATGACACGGCCATGGAACATTGTGATGACAAGGATTCTGGAGCATTATGATGACAAGGGCCATGGAGCATTGTGATGACACGGCCATGGAACATTGTGATGAAAAGAATTCTGGAGCATTGTGATGACAATGGCCATGGAGCCTTGTGATGACACGGTCATGGAACATTGTGATGAGAAGAATTCTGGAGCATTGTGCTGACAAGGGCCATGGAGCTTTGTGATGACACGGTCATGGAACATTGTGATGACAAAAATTCTGGAGCATTTTGATGACAAAGGCGATGGAGCATTGTGATGACACGGTCATGGAACATTGTGATGACAAGAATTCTGGAGCATTCTGATGACAAGCGCCATAGAGCATTGTGATGACACGTTCATGGAATATAGTAATGACAAGAATTCTGGAGCATTATGATGACAAGGGCCATGGAACATTGTGATGACACGGCCATGGAACATTGTGATGACAAGGATTCTGGAGCATTATGATGACAAGGGCCATGGAGCATTGTGATGACACGGCCATGGAACATTGTGATGAAAAGAATTCTGGAGCATTGTGATGACAATCGCCATGGAGCCTTGTGATGACACGGTCATGGAACATTGTGATGAGAAGAATTCTGGAGCATTGTCATGACAAGGGCCATGGAGCATTTTGATGACACGGTCATGGAACATTGTCATGACAAGAATTCTGGAGCATTGTGATGACAAGGGCCGTGGAGCATTGTGATGACACGGTCATGGAACATTGTGATGAGAAGAATTCTGGAGCATCCTGCTGACAAGGGCAATGGAGCATTGTGATGATACGGTCATGGAACATTGTGATGACAAGAATTCTGGAGCATTATGATGACAAGGGCCATGGAACATTGTGATGACACGGCCATGGAACATTGTGATGACAAGAATTCTGGAGCATTGTGATGACAATGGCCATGGAGCATTGTGATGACACGGTCATGGAACATTGTTATGAGAAGAATTCTGGAGCATTGTCATGACAAGGTCCATGGAGCAATGTGATGACACGTTCATGGAATATAGTAATGACAAGAATTCTGGAGCATTATGATGACAAGGGCCATGGAGCATTGTGATGACACGGCCATGGAATATTGTGATGAGAAGAATTCTGGAGCATTGTGATGACAATGGCCATGGAGCATTGTGATGACACGGTCATGGAACATTGTGATGAGAAGAATTCTGGAGCATTTTCATGACAAGGGCCATGGAGCATTGTGATGACACGGCCATGGAACATTGTGATGACAAGGATTCTGGAGCATTATGATGACAAGGGCCATGGAGCATTGTGATGACATGGCCATGGAACATTGTGATGAAAAGAATTCTGGAGCATTGTTGTGACAATGGCCATGGAGCCTTGTGATGACACGGTCATGGAACATTGTGATGAGAAGAATTCTGGAGCATTGTCATAACAAGGGCCATGGAGCATTTTGATGACACGGTCATGGAACATTGTGATGAAAAGAATTCTGGAGCATTGTGATGACAATGGCCATGGAGCCTTGTGATGACACGGTCATGGAACATTGTGATGAGAAGAATTCTGGAGCATTGTCATGACAAGGGCCATGGAGCATTTTGATGACACGGTCATGGAACATTGTCATGACAAGAATTCTGGAGCATTGTGATGACAAGTGCCGTGGAGCATTGTGATGACACGGTCATGGAACATTGTGATGAGAAGAATTCTGGAGCATTGTGCTGACAAGGGCCATGGAGCATTGTGATGATACGGTCATGGAACATTGTGATGACAAGAATTCTGGAGCATTATGATGACAAGGACCATGGAACATTGTGACGACACGGCCATGGAACATTGTGATGACAAGAATTCTGGAGCATTGTGATGACATTGGCCATGGAGCATTGTGATGACACGGTCATGGAACATTGTGATGAGAAGAATTCTGGAGCATTGTGCTGACAAGGGCCATGGAGCTTTGTGATGACACGGTCATGGAACATTGTGATGACAAGAATTCTGGAGCATTTTGATGACAAAGGCGATGGAGCATTGTGATGACACGGTCATGGAACATTGTGATGACAAGAATTCTGGAGCATTCTGATAACAAGCGCCATAGAGCATTGTGATGACACGTTCATGGAATATAGTAATGACAAGAATTCCGGAGCATTATGATGACAAGGGCCATGGAACATTGTGATGACACGGCCATGGAACATTGTGATGACAAGGATTCTGGAGCATTATGATGACAAGGGCCATGGAGCATTGTGATGACACGGCCATGGAACATTGTGATGAAAAGAATTCTGGAGCATTGTGATGACAATGGCCATGGAGCCTTGTGATGACACGGTCATGGAACATTGTGATGAGAAGAATTCTGGAGCATTGTCATGACAAGGGCCATGGAGCATTTTGATGACACGGTCATGGAACATTGTCATGACAAGAATTCTGGAGCATTGTGATGACAAGGGCCGTGGAGCATTGTGATGACACGGTCATGGAACATTGTGATGAGAAGAATTCTGGAGCATCCTGCTGACAAGGGCAATGGAGCATTGTGATGATACGGTCATGGAACATTGTGATGACAAGAATTCTGGAGCATTATGATGACAAGGGCCATGGAACATTGTGATGACACGGCCATGGAACATTGTGATGACAAGAATTCTGGAGCATTGTGATGACAATGGCCATGGAGCATTGTGATGACACGGTCATGGAACATTGTTATGAGAAGAATTCTGGAGCATTGTCATGACAAGGTCCATGGAGCAATGTGATGACACGTTCATGGAATATAGTAATGACAAGAATTCTGGAGCATTATGATGACAAGGGCCATGGAGCATTGTGATGACACGGCCATGGAATATTGTGATGAGAAGAATTCTGGAGCATTGTGATGACAATGGCCATGGAGCATTGTGATGACACGGTCATGGAACATTGTGATGAGAAGAATTCTGGAGCATTTTCATGACAAGGGCCATGGAGCATTGTGATGACACGGCCATGGAACATTGTGATGACAAGGATTCTGGAGCATTATGATGACAAGGGCCATGGAGCATTGTGATGACATGGCCATGGAACATTGTGATGAAAAGAATTCTGGAGCATTGTTGTGACAATGGCCATGGAGCCTTGTGATGACACGGTCATGGATCATTGTGATGAGAAGAATTCTGGAGCATTGTCATAACAAGGGCCATGGAGCATTTTGATGACACGGTCATGGAACATTGTCATGACAAGAATTCTGGAGCATTGTGATGACAAGGGCCGTGGAGCATTGTGATGACACGGTCATGGAACATTGTGATGAGAAGAATTCTGGAGCATTCTGCTGACAAGGGCAATGGAGCATTGTGATGATACGGTCATGGAACATTGTGATGACAAGAATTCTGGAGCATTATGATGACAAGGGCCATGGAACATTGTGATGACTCGGCCATGGAACATTGTGATGAGAAGAATTCTGGAGCATTGTGCTGACAAGGGCCATGGAGCATTGTGATGATACGGTCATGGAACATTGTGATGACAAGAATTCTGGAACATTATGATGACAAGGGCCATGGAACATTGTGATGACACGGCCATGGAATATTGTGATGACAAGAATTCTGGAGCATTCTGATGACAAGCGCCATAGAGCATTGTGATGACACGTTCATTGAATATAGTAATGACAAGAATTCTGGAGCATTATGATGACAAGGGCCATGGAGCATTGTGAGGACACGGCCATGGAACATTGTGATGACAAGAATTCTGGAGCATTGTCATGACAAAGGCCATGGAGCATTGTGATGACACGGCCATGGAACATTGTGATGACAAGAATTCTGGAGAATTGTGATGACAAGGTTCATGAAGAATTGTGATGACACGGCCATGGAACATTGTGATGACAAGAATTCTGGAGCATTGTGCTGACAAGGGCCATGGAGCATTGTGATGACACGGTCATGGAACATTGTGATGACAAGAATTCTGGAGCATTTTGATGACAAAGGCGATGGAGCATTGTGATGACACGGTCATGGAACATTGTGATGACAAGAATTCTGGAGCATTCTGATGACAAGCGCCATAGATAATTGTGATGACACGTTCATGGAATATAGTAATGACAAGAATTCTGGAGCAGTATGATGACAAGGGCCATGGAGCATTGTGATGACACGGTCATGGAACATTGTGATGACAAGAATTCTGGAGCATTGTGCTGACTAGGGCCATGGACCATTGTGATGACATGGTCATGGAACATTGTGATGACAATAATTCTGGAGCATTGTGATGACAATGGCCATGGAGCATTGTGATGACACGGTATGGACCATTGTGATGACAAGAATTCTGGAGCATTGTGATGACAAGGGCCATGGAGCATTGTGATGACACGGTCATGGAACATTTTGATGACAGGAATTCTGGAGCATTGTGCTGAAAAGGGCCATGGAGCATTGTGATGACAAGTGTCCTGGAACCTTGTGATGACACGGTTCATGGAGCATTGTGATGACAAGGACCATGGCGAATTGTGATGACATCTGTCATGGGGCATTGTGATGACAGTGGTCATCTAGATTTGCGATGAAAGGTATCATGGAGCACTGTGATATCAGGGGCCATGGAACATTGTGATGACAAAGACCATGGAGCATTGTGATGACAAGTGTCATGGGGCATTTTGATGATATTGGCATGGAGCATTATGATGACAAGAGTTCTGGAGCATGTTGATGACAAGGGCATGGAGCATTGTGATGACAGGGCTCACCGAGCTTTGTGATGAAAAGGGCAGGGTACATTGTGATGACAGGGTTCATGGAGCATTGTGATGAAAGGGGCCATGGAGCATTGAGATGAGAGCCGTTATGAGGCATGGTGATGACAGTGGTCATGGAGCATTGTGATGAAAGAGATCATGGAGCAATATGATAACAGGGGCCATGGAGCATTGTGATGACAGGGGTATTGGAGCATTGTGATGGAAGTAGACATGGATCATTGTGATGACATGTGTCCTGGAACACTGTGATGACACGGTTCATCGAGTATTGTGATGACAAGGGTCATAGCGAATTGTGATGACAAGTGTCATGGGGCATTGTGATGACATTGATCATCTAGGAATTGTGATGAAAGGTATCGTGGAGCACTGTGATGACTGGGGCCATGAAGCACTGTGATGAAAATTGTCCTGGTTTAATGTGATGACAGCAGTCATGGAGAATTGTGATGACAGGGATTATGCAGCATTGTGTTGACAAGGGTATGGACTATTGTGATGACAATGGTCATGGAGCAATGTGATGAAAGTATTCATGGAACATCGTGATGAAAAGTGCATGGGAGCATTGTGACGATAAAGGCCATGGAGTATTGTGATGACTAGTGTCATGGAGCATTTTAGTGAAAGGTTTCATTGTGCACCATGATGACAAAGGGGATGGAGAATTGTGATGAAACTGGTCCTGGAGCATTGTGATAACAAAAGCCATGGAGCATTGTGATGACAGGCATCATGGAGCATTGTGAAGAAAGGGGCCATGGGGTATTGTAATGACACTAGAGAAATATGATGAAAATGGTCAGCGAGCATAGTGATTAAAGTGGTCATTGAGAATTGTGATGAAAAGCGACATAGAGCATTGTGATGACAAAGGTCATGGAGAACTGTGATGACCAGGGTCATGTAGCATTGTGATGACACGGTCATGGAACATTGTGATGACAAGAATTCTGGAGCATTGTGCTGACAAGGGCCATAGAGCATTGTGATGACACGGTCATGGAACATTGTGATGACAAGAATTCTGGAGCATTCTGATGACAAAGGCGATGGAGCATTGTGATGACACGGTCATGGAACATTGTGATGACAAGAATTCTGGAGCATTCTGATGACAAGCGCCATAGAGCATTGTGATGACACGTTCAAGGAATATAGTAATGACAAGAATTCTGGAGCAGTATGATGACAAGGGCCATGGAGCATTGTGATCACACGGCCATGGAACATTGTGATGACACGGTCATGGAACATTGTGATGACAAGAATTCTGGAGCATTGTGCTGACTAGGGCCATGGACCATTGTGATGACATGGTCATGGAACATTGTGATGACAATAATTCTGGAGCATTGTGATGACAATGGCCATGGAGCTTTGTGATGACACGGTATAGAACATTGTGATGTCAAGAATTCTGGAGCATTGTGATGACAAGGGCCATGGAGCATTGTGATGACACGGTCATGGAACATTGTGATGACAATAATTCTGGAGCATTGTGATGAAAATGGCCATGGAGCATTGTGATGACACGGTATGGAACATTGTGATGTCAAGAATTCTGGAGCATTGTGCTGTCAAGGGCCATGGAGCATTGTGATGACACGGTCATGGATCATTTTGATGACAGGAATTCTGGAGCATTGTGCTGAAAAGGGCCATGGAGCATTGTGATGACACGGTCATGGAACAATGTGATGAGAAGAATTCCGGAGCATTGTGATGACAAGGGCCATGGAGCATTGTGATGACACGGTCATGGAACATTGTGATGAGAAGAATTCTGGAGCATTGTGATGACAATGGCCCTGGAGCATTGTGATGACACGGTCAAGGAACATTGCGATGAAAAAGATTTCTGGAGCATTGTGATGAAAGGGCATGGAGCATTGTGATTAAAGGTGACAAGGAACATTGTGATGATATGGGCAGAGAACACTGTGATGACAGTGGTCATGCAGTATTGTGACGAAAAGTGTCATGGAACATACTGCTGACAGCGATCATGGAGCTTTTTAGTAAGAGAGGCTATGGAGATTTGTGATGTCAGGCGTCATGGGGCATTGTGTTGAGAGCGGTCTTGGAGCATTGTGATGAAAATGGTCATGGAGTACTGTGATGACAGGGGCCATGGAACTTTGTGATGACAAAGGCCATGGAGCATTGTGATGACAAGTGTCATGGGGCATTTTGATGACATTGGCATGGAGCATTATGATGACAAGAGTTCTGGAGCGTTTTGATGACAAGGGCATGGAGCATTGTGATGACAGGGCCCACGGAGCTGTGTGATGAAAAGGGCAGTGTACATTGTGATGACAGGGTTCATGGAGCATTGTGATGAAAGGGGCCATGGAGCATTGAGATGAGAGCCGTTATGAGGCATGGTGATGACAGTGGTCATGGAGCATTGTGATGAAAGAGATCATGGAGCAATACGATAACAGGGGCCATGGAGCATTGTGCTGACAGGGGTATTGGAGCATTGTGATGGAAGTAGACATGGATCATTGTGATGACATGTGTCCTGGCACACTGTGATGACACGGTTCATCGAGTATTGTGATGACAAGGGTCATAGCGAATTGTGATGACAAGTGTCATGGGGCATTGTGATGACATTGATCATCTAGGAATTGTGATGAAAGGTATCGTGGAGCACTGTGATGACTGGGGGCATGAAGCACTGTGATGAAAATTGTCCTGGATTATTGTGATGACAGCAGTCATGGAGAATTGTGATGACAGGGATTATGCAGCATTGTGTTGACAAGGGTATGGACTATTGTGATGACAATGGTCATGGAGCAATGTGATGAAAGTATTCATGGAACATCATGATGAAAAGTGCATGGGAGCATTGTGACGATAAAGGCCATGGAGTATTGTGATGACTAGTGTCATGGAGCATTTTAATGAAAGGTTTCATTGTGCACCATGATGACAAAGGGGATGGAGAATTGTGATGAAACTGATCCTGGAGCATTGTGATAACAAAAGCCATGGAGCATTGTGATGACAGGCATCATGGAGCATTGTGAAGAAAGGGGCCATGGGGTATTGTAATGACACTAGAGAAATATGATGAAAATGGTCAGCGAGCATAGTGATTAAAGTGGTCATTGAGAATTGTGATGAAAAGCGACATAGAGCATTGTGATGACAAAGGTCATGGAGAAATGTGATGACCAGGGTCATGTAGCATTGTGATGACACGGTCATGGAACATTGTGATGACAAGAATTCTGGAGCATTGTGCTGACAAGGGCCATGGAGCATTGTGATGACACGGTCATGGAACATTGTGATGACAAGAATTCTGGAGCATTCTGATGACAAGCTCCATAGAGCATTGTGATGACACGTTCATGGAATATAGTAATGACAAGAATTCTGGAGCATTATGATGACAAGGGCCATGGAACATTGTGATGACACGGCCATGGAACATTGTGATGACAAGGATTCTGGAGCATTATGATGACAAGGGCCATGGAGCATTGTGATGACACGGCCATGGAACATTGTATTGAAAAGAATTCTGGAGCATTGTGATGACAATGGCCATGGAGCCTTGTGATGACACGGTCATGGAACATTGTGATGAGAAGAATTCTGGAGCATTGTCATGACAAGGGCCATGGAGCATTTTGATAACACGGTCATAGAACATTGTCATGACAAGAATTCTGGAGCATTGTGATGACAAGGGCCGTGGAGCATTGTGATGACACGGTCATGGAACATTGTGATGAGAAGAATTCTGGAGCATTCTGCTGACAAGGGCAATGGAGCATTGTGATGATACGGTCATGGAACATTGTGATGACAAGAATTCTGGAGCATTGTGATGACAATGACCATGGAGCATTGTGATGACACGGTCATGGAACATTGTTATGAGAAGAATTCTGGAGCATTGTCATGACAAGGGCCATGGAGCAATGTGATGACACGTTCATGGAATATAGTAATGACAAGAATTCTGGAGCATTATGATGACAAGGGCCATGGAGCATTGTGATGACACGGCCATGGAATATTGTGATGAGAAAAATTCTGGAGCATTGTGATGACAATGGCCATGGAGCATTGTGATGACACGGTCATGGAACTTTGTGATGAGAAGAATTTTGGAGCATTGTCATGACAAGGGCCATGGAGTAAAGTGATGACACGGTCATGGAACATTGTGATGACAAGAATTCTGGAGCATTATGATGACAAGGGCCATGGAGCATTGTGATGACACGGCCATGGAACATTGTGATAAGAAGAATTCTGGAGCATTGTGATGACAAAGGCCATGGAGCATTGTGATGACACGGTCATGGAACATTGTGATGAGAAGAATTCTGGAGCATTTTCATGACAAGGGCCATGGAGCATTGTGATGACACGGCCATGGAACATTGTGATGACAAGAATTCTGGAGCATTCTGATGACAAGCGCCATAGAGCATTGTGATGACACGTTCATGGAATATAGTAATGACAAGAATTCTGGAGGATTATGATGACAAGGGCCATGGAGCATTGTGGTGACACGGCCATGGAACATTGTGATGACAAGAATTCTGGAGCATTGTGATGACAAGGTTCATGGAGAATTGTGATGACACGGCCATGGAACATTGTGATGAGAAGAATTCTGGAGCATTGTCATGACAAGGGCCATGGAGCATTGTGATTACACGGTCATGGAACATTGTGATGACAAGAATTCTGGAGCATTATGATGACAAGGGCCATGGAGCATTGTGATGACACGGCCATGGAACATTGTGATGAGAAGAATTCTGGAGCATTGTGATGACAATGGCCCTGGAGCATTGTGATGACACGGTCATGGAACATTGTGATGAGAAGAATTCTGGAGCATTGTCATGACAAGGGCCATGGAGCATTGTGATAACACGGCCATGGAACATTGTGATGACAAGAATTCTGGAGCATTCTAATGAAAAGCGCCATAGAGCATTGTGATGACACGTTCATGGAATACAGTAATGACAAGAATTCTGGAGCATTATGATGACAAGGGCCATGGAGCATTTTGATGACATGGTCATGGAACATTGTGATGACAAGTATTCTGGAGCATTGTGCTGATGACTGCTATGGAGCATTGTGATGACACAGTCAAGGAACATTGCGATGAAAAAGATTTCTGGAGCATTGTGATGAAAGGGCATGGAGCATTGTGATTAAAGGTGACAAGGAACATTGTGATGATATGGGCAGAGAACACTGTGATGACAGTGGTCATGCAGTATTGTGACGAAAAGTGTCATGGAACATACTGCTGACAGCGATCATGGAGCTTTTTAGTAAGAGAGGCTATGGAGATTTGTGATGTCAGGCGTCATGGGGCATTGTGTTGAGAGCGGTCTTGGAGCATTGTGATGAAAATGGTCATGGAGCACTGTGATGACAGGGGCTATGGAACTTTGTGATGACAAAGGCCATGGAGCATTGTGATGACAAGTGTCATGGGGCATTTTGATGACATTGGCATGGAGCATTATGATGACAAGAGTTCTGGAGCGTTTTGATGACAAGGGCATGGAGCATTTTGATGACAGGGCCCACGGAGCTTTGTGATGAAAAGGGCTGGGTACATTGTGATGACAGGGTTCATGGAGCATTGTGATGAAAGGGGCCATGGAGCATTGAGATGAGAGCCGTTATGAGGCATGGTGATGACAGTGGTCATGGAGCATTGTGATGAAAGAGATCATGGAGCAATACGATAACAGGGGCCATGGAGCATTGTGATGACAGGGGTATTGGAGCATTGTGATGGAAGTAGACATGGATCATTGTGATGACATGTGTCCTGGAACACTGTGATGACACGGTTCATCGAGTATTGTGATGACAAGGGTCATAGCGAATTGTGATGACAAGTGTCATGGGGCATTGTGATGACATTGATCATCTAGGAATTGTGATGAAAGGTATCGTGGAGCACTGTGATGACTGGGGGCATGAAGCACTGTGATGAAAATTGTCCTGGATTATTGTGATGACAGCAGTCATGGAGAATTGTGATGACAGGGATTATGCAGCATTGTGTTGACAAGGGTATGGACTATTGTGATGACAATGGTCATGGAGCAATGTGATGAAAGTATTCATGGAACATCGTGATGAAAAGTGCATGGGAGCATTGTGACGATAAAGGCCATGGAGTATTGTGATGACTAGTGTCATGGAGCATTTTAATGAAAGGTTTCATTGTGCACCATGATGACAAAGGGGATGGAGAATTGTGATGAAACTGGTCCTGGAGCATTGTGATAACAAAAGCCATGGAGCATTGTGATGACAGGCATCATGGAGCATTGTGAAAAAAGGGGCCATGGGGTATTGTAATGACACTAGAGAAATATGATGAAAATGGTCAGCGAGCATAGTGATTAAAGTGGTCATTGAGAATTGTGATGAAAAGCGACATAGAGCATTGTGATGACAAAGGTCATGGAGCACTGTGATGACCAGGGTCATGTAGCATTGTGATGACACGGTCATGGAACATTGTGATGACAAGAATTCTGGAGCATTCTGATGACAAGCGCCATAGAGCATTGTGATGACACGTTCATGGAATATAGTAATGACAAGAATTCTGGAGCATTATGATGACAAGGGCCATGGAACATTGTGATGACACGGCCATGGAATATTGTGATGACAAGGATTCTGGAGCATTATGATGACAAGGGCCATGGAGCATTGTGATGACACGGCCATGGAACATTGTGATGAAAAGAATTCTGGAGCATTGTGATGACAATGGCCATGGAGCCTTGTGATGACACGGTCATGGAACATTGTGATGAGAAGAATTCTGGAGCATTGTCATGACAAGGGCCATGGAGCATTTTGATGACACGGTCAGGGAACATTGTCATGACAAGAATTCTGGAGCATTGTGATGACAAGGGCCGTGGAGCATTGTGATGACACGGTCATGGAACATTGCGATGAGAAGAATTCTGGAGCATTCTGCTGACAAGGGCAATGGAGCATTGTGATGATACGGTCATGGAACATTGTGATGACAAGAATTCTGGAGCATTGTGATGACATTGGCCATGGAGCATTGTGATGACACGGTCATGGAACATTGTGATGAGAAGAATTCTGGAGCATTGTGCTGACAAGGGCCATGTAGCATTGTGATGATACGGTCATGGAACATTGTGATGACAAGAATTCTGGAACATTATG
The DNA here is from genome assembly GCF_949987535.1 of Balaenoptera acutorostrata. Lineage (NCBI taxonomy): Eukaryota > Metazoa > Chordata > Mammalia > Artiodactyla > Balaenopteridae > Balaenoptera > Balaenoptera acutorostrata. The sequence continues at coordinate 1,038,622 of NW_026646025.1, read as the reverse complement.
ATGACAAGGGCCATGGAACATTGTGATGACACGGCCATGGAACATTGTGATGACAAGAATTCTGGAGCATTGTGATGACAATGGCCATGGAGCATTGTGATGTCACGGTCATGGAACATTGTTATGAGAAGAATTCTGGAGCATTGTCATGACAAGGGCCATGGAGCAATGTGATGACACGTTCATGGAATATAGTAATGACAAGAATTCTGGAGCATTATGATGACAAGGGCCATGGAGCATTGTGATGACACGGCCATGGAATATTGTGATGAGAAGAATTCTGGAGCATTGTGATGACAATGGCCATGGAGCATTGTGATGACACGGTCATGGAACTTTGTGATGAGAAGAATTTTGGAGCATTGTCATGACAAGGGGCATGGAGTAAAGTGATGACACGGTCATGGAACATTGTGATGACAAGAATTCTGGAGCATTATGATGACAAGGGCCATGGAGCATTGTGATGACACGGCCATGGATCATTGTGATAAGAAGAATTCTGGAGCATTGTGATGACAAAGGCCATGGAGCATTGTGATGACACGGTCATGGAACATTGTGATTAGAAGAATTCTGGAGCATTTTCATGACAAGGGCCATGGAGCATTGTGATGACACGGCCATGGAACATTGTGATGACAAGAATTCTGGAGCATTCTGATGACAAGCGCCATAGAGCATTGTGATGACACGTTCATTGAATATAGTAATGACAAGAATTCTGGAGCATTATGATGACAAGGGCCATGGAGCATTGTGAGGACACGGCCATGGAACATTGTGATGACAAGAATTCTGGGGCATTGTGATGACAGTGGCCATGGAACATTTTGTTGACACGGTCATGGAACATTGTGATGAGAAGAATCCTGGAGCATTGTCATGACAAGTGCCATGGATCATTGTGATGACACGGTCATGGAACATTGTGATGACAAGAATTCTGGAGCATTGTGATGACAAGGGCCATGGAGCATTGTGATGACACGGTCATGGAACATTGTGATGAGAAGAATTCTGGAGCATTGTCATGACAAGGGCCATGGAGCATTGTGATGACACGGTCATGGAACATTGTGATGACAAGAATTCGGGAGCATTGTGATGACAATGGCCATGGAGCATTGTGATGACATGGCCATGGAACATTGTGATGACAAGAATTCTGGAGCATTGTGATGACATTGGCCATGGAGCATTGTGATGACACGGTCATGGAACATTGTGATGAGAAGAATTCTGGAGCATTGTCATGATAAGGGACATGGAGCATTGTGATGACACGGTCATGGAACATTGTGATGACAAGGATTCTGGAGCATTGTGATGACAAGGGCCATGGAGCATTGTGATGACACGGTCATGGAACATTTTGATGAAAAGAATTCTGGAGCATTGTGCTGACAAGGGCCATGGAGCATTGTGATGATACGGTCATGGAACATTGTGATGACAAGAATTCTGGAGCATTTTCATGACAAGGGCCATGGAGCATTTTGATGACACGGTCATGGAACATTGTCATGACAAGAATTCTGGAGCATTGTGATGACAAGGGCCGTGGAGCATTGTGATGACACGGTCATGGAACATTGTGATGAGAAGAATTCTGGAGCATTCTGCTGACAAGGGCAATGGAGCATTGTGATGATACGGTCATGGAACATTGTGATGAGAAGAATTCTGGAGCATTATGATGACAAGGGCCATGGAACATTGTGATGACTCGGCCATGGAACACTGTGATGACAAGAATTCTGGAGCATTGTGATGACATTGGCCATGGAGCATTGTGATGACACGGTCATGGAACATTGTGATGAGAAGAATCCTGGAGCATTGTCATGACAAGTGCCATGGATCATTGTGATGACACGGTCATGGAACATTGTGATGACAAGAATTCTGGAGCATTGTGATGACAAGGGCCATGGAGCATTGTGATGACACGGTCATGGAACATTGTGATGAGAAGAATTCTGGAGCATTGTCATGACAAGGGCCATGGAGCATTGTGATGATACGGTCATGGAACATTGTGATGACAAGAATTCTGGAACATTATGATGACAAGGGCCATGGAACATTGTGATGACACGGACATGGAACATTGTGATGACAAGAATTCTGGAACATTATGATGACAAGGGCCATGGAACATTGTGATGACACGGACATGGAACATTGTGATGACAAGAATTCTGGAGCATTGTGATGACAATGACCATGGAGCATTGTGATGACACGGTCATGGAACATTGTTATGAGAAGAATTCTGGAGCATTGTCATGACAAGGGCCATGGAGCAATGTGATGACACGTTCATGGAATATAGTAATGACAAGAATTCTGGAGCATTATGATGACAAGGGCCATGGAGCATTGTGATGACACGGCCATGGAATATTGTGATGAGAAGAATTCTGGAGCATTGTGATGACAATGGCCATGGAGCATTGTGATGACACGGTCATGGAACATTGTGATGAGAAGAATTCTGGAGCATTTTCATGACAAGGGCCATGGAGCATTGTGATGACACGGCCATGGAACATTGTGATGACAAGAATTCTGGAGCATTCTGATGACAAGCGCCATAGAGCATTGTGATGACACGTTCATGGAATATAGTAATGACAAGAATTCTGGAGCATTATGATGACAAGGGCCATGGAGCATTGTGGTGACACGGCCATGGAACATTGTGATGACAAGAATTCTGGAGCATTGTGATGACAAGGTTCATGGAGAATTTTGATGACACGGCCATGGAACATTGTGATGAGAAGAATTCTGGAGCATTGTCATGACAAGGGCCATGGAGCATTGTGATGACACGGTCATGGAACATTGTGATGACAAGAATTCTGGAGCATTATGATGACAAGGGCCATGGAGCATTGTGATGACACGGCCATCGAACATTGTGATGAGAAGAATTCTGGAGCATTGTGATGACAATGGCCCTGGAGCATTGTGATGACACGGTCATGGAACATTGTGATGAGAAGAATTCTGGAGCATTGTCATGACAAGGGCCATGGAGCATTGTGATAACATGGCCATGGAACATTGTGATGACAAGAATTCTGGAGCATTCTGATGAAAAGCGCCATAGAGCATTGTGATGACACGTTCATGGAATACAGTAATGACAAGAATTCTGGAGCATTATGATGACAAGGGCCATGGAGCATTTTGATGACATGGTCATGGAACATTGTGATGACAAGAATTCTGGAGCATTGTGCTGATGACTGCCATGGAGCATTGTGATGACACAGTGAAGGAACATTGCGATGAAAAAGATTTCTGGAGCATTGTGATGAAAGGGCATGGAGCATTGTGATTAAAGGTGACAAGGAACATTGTGATAATATGGGCAGAGAACACTGTGATGACAGTGGTCATGCAGTATTGTGACGAAAAGTGTCATGGAACATACTGCTGACAGCGATCATGGAGCTTTTTAGTAAGAGAGGCTATGGAGATTTGTGATGTCAGGCGTCATGGGGCATTGTGTTGAGAGCGGTCTTGGAGCATTGTGATGAAAATGGTCATGGAGTACTGTGATGACAGGGGCCATGGAACTTTGTGATGACAAAGGCCATGGAGCATTGTGATGACAAGTGTCATGGGGCATTTTGATGACATTGGCATGGAGCATTATGATGACAAGAGTTCTGGAGCGTTTTGATGACAAGGGCATGGAGCATTGTGATGACAGGGCCCACGGAGCTGTGTGATGAAAAGGGCAGTGTACATTGTGATGACAGGGTTCATGGAGCATTGTGATGAAAGGGGCCATGGAGCATTGAGATGAGAGCCGTTATGAGGCATGGTGATGACAGTGGTCATGGAGCATTGTGATGAAAGAGATCATGGAGCAATACGATAACAGGGGCCATGGAGCATTGTGATGACAGGGGTATTGGAGCATTGTGATGGAAGTAGACATGGATCATTGTGATGACATGTGTCCTGGAACACTGTGATGACACGGTTCATCGAGTATTGTGATGACAAGGGTCATAGCGAATTGTGATGACAAGTGTCATGGGGCATTGTGATGACATTGATCATCTAGGAATTGTGATGAAAGGTATCGTGGAGCACTGTGATGACTGGGGGCATGAAGCACTGTGATGAAAATTGTCCTGGATTATTGTGATGACAGCAGTCATGGAGAATTGTGATGACAGGGATTATGCAGCATTGTGTTGACAAGGGTATGGACTATTGTGATGACAATGGTCATGGAGCAATGTGATGAAAGTATTCATGGAACATCGTGATGAAAAGTGCATGGGAGCATTGTGACGATAAAGGCCATGGAGTATTGTGATGACTAGTGTCATGGAGCATTTTAATGAAAGGTTTCATTGTGCACCATGATGACAAAGGGGATGGAGAATTGTGATGAAACTGGTCCTGGAGCATTGTGATAACAAAAGCCATGGAGCATTGTGATGACAGGCATCATGGAGCATTGTGAAGAAAGGGGCCATGGGGTATTGTAATGACACTAGAGAAATATGATGAAAATGGTCAGCGAGCATAGTGATTAAAGTGGTCATTGAGAATTGTGATGAAAAGCGACATAGAGCATTGTGATGACAAAGGTCATGGAGAAATGTGATGACCAGGGTCATGTAGCATTGTGATGACACGGTCATGGAACATTGTGATGACAAGAATTCTGGAGCATTGTGCTGACAAGGGCCATGGAGCATTGTGATGACACGGTCATGGAACATTGTGATGACAAAAATTCTGGAGCATTGTGATGACAATGGCCATGGAGCCTTGTGATGACACGGTCATGGAACATTGTGATGAGAAGAATTCTGGAGCATTGTCATGACAAGGGCCATGGAGCATTTTGATAACACGGTCATGGAACATTGTCATGACAAGAATTCTGGGGCATTGTGATGACAAGGGCCGTGGAGCATTGTGATGACACGGTCATGGAACATTGTGATGAGAAGAATTCTGGAGCATTGTGCTGACAAGGGCAATGGAGCATTGTGATGATACGGTCATGGAACATTGTGATGACAAGAATTCTGGAGCATTATGATGACAAGGGCCATGGAACATTGTGATGACTCGGCCATGGAACATTGTGATGACAAGAATTCTGGAGCATTGTGATGACATTGGCCATGGAGCATTGTGATGACACGGTCATGGAACATTGTGATGAGAAGAATTCTGGAGCATTGTGCTGACAAGGGCCATGGAGCATTGTGATGATACGGTCATGGAACATTGTGATGACAAGAATTCTGGAGCATTATGATGACAAGGGCCATGGAACATTGTGATGACACGGCCATGGAACATTGTGATGACAAGAATTCTGGAGCATTGTGATGACAATGGCCATGGAGCATTGTGATGACACGGTCATGGAACATTGTTATGAGAAGAATTCTGGAGCATTGTCATGACAAGGGCCATGGAGCAATGTGATGACACGTTCATGGAATATAGTAATGACAAGAATTCTGGAGCATTATGATGACAAGGGCCATGGAGCATTGTGATGACACGGCCATGGAATATTGTGATGAGAAGAATTCTGGAGCATTGTGATGACAATGGCCATGGAGCATTGTGATGACACGGTCATGGAACTTTGTGATGAGAAGAATTTTGGAGCATTGTCATGACAAGGGCCATGGAGTAAAGTGATGACACGGTCATGGAACATTGTGATGACAAGAATTCTGGAGCATTATGATGAAAAGGGCCATGGAACATTGTGATGACACGGCCATGGAACATTGTGATGACAAGAATTCTGGAGCATTATGATGAAAAGGGCCATGGAGCATTGTGATGACACGCCCATGGAACATTGTGATAAGAAGAATTCTGGAGCATTGTGATGACAAAGGCCATGGAGCATTGTGATGACACGGCCATGGAACATTGTGATGACAAGAATTCTGGAGCATTCTGATGACAAGCGCCATAGAGCATTGTGATGACACGTTCATTGAATATAGTAATGACAAGAATTCTGGAGCATTGTGATGACAATGGCCATGGAGCATTTTGATGACACGGTCATGGAACATTGTGATGAGAAGAATTCTGGAGCATTGTCATGACAAAGGCCATGGAGCATTGTGATGACACGGCCATGGAACATTGTGATGACAAGAATTCTGGAGAATTGTGATGACAAGGTTCATGAAGAATTGTGATGACACGGCCATGGAACATTGTGATGACAAGAATTCTGGAGCATTGTGCTGACAAGGGCCATGGAGCATTGTGATGACACGGTCATGGAACATTGTGATGAGAAGAATTCTGGAGCATTGTCATGACAAGGGCCATGGAGCATTTTGATGACACGGTCATGGAACATTGTCATGACAAGAATTCTGGAGCATTGTGATGACAAGGGCCGTGGAGCATTGTGATGACATGGTTATGGAACATTGTGATGAGAAGAATTCTGGAGCATTGTGCTGACAAGGGCAATGGAGCATTGTGATGATACGGTCATGGAACATTGTGATGACAAGAATTCTGGAGCATTATGATGACAAGGGCCATGGAACATTCTGATGACTCGGCCATGGAACATTGTGATGACAAGAATTCTGGAGCATTGTGATGACATTGGCCATGGAGCATTGTGATGACACGGTCATGGAACATTGTGATGAGAAGAATTCTGGAGCATTGTGCTGACAAGGGCCATGGAGCATTGTGATGATACGGTCATGGAACATTGTGATGACAAGAATTCTGGAGCATTATGATGACAAGGGCCATGGAACATTGTGATGACACGGCCATGGAACATTGTGATGACAAGAATTCTGGAGCATTGTGATGACAATGGCCATGGAGCATTGTGATGACACGGTCATGGAACATTGTTATGAGAAGAATTCTGGAGCATTGTCATGACAAGGGCCATGGAGCAACGTGATGACACGTTCATGGAATATAGTAATGACAAGAATTCTGGAGCATTATGATGACAAGGGCCATGGAGCATTGTGATGACACAGCCATGGAATATTGTGATGAGAAGAATTCTGGAGCATTGTGATGACAATGGCCATGGAGCATTGTGATGACACGGTCATGGAACTCTGTGATGAGAAGAATTTTGGAGCATTGTCATGAAAAGGGCCATGGAGTAAAGTGATGACACGGTCATGGAACATTGTGGAGACAAGAATTCTGGAGCATTATGATGACAAGGTCCATGGAGCATTGTGATGACACGGCCATGGAACATTGTGATAAGAAGAATTCTGGAGCATTGTGATGACAAAGGCCATGGAGCATTGTGATGACACGGTCATGGAACATTGTGATGAGAAGAATTCTGGAGCATTTTCATGACAAGGGCCATGGAGCATTGTGATGACACGGCCATGGAACATTGTGATGACAAGAATTCTGGAGCATTCTGATCAAAAGCGCCATAGAGCATTGTGATGACACGTTCATTGAATATAGTAATGACAAGAATTCTGGAGCACTATGTTGAAAAGGGCCATGGAGCATTGTGATGACACGGCCATGGAACATTGTGATGAAAAGAATTCTGGGGCATTGTGATGACAGTGGCCATGGAACATTTTGTTGACACGGTCATGGAACATTGTGATGAGAAGAATCCTGGAGCATTGTCATGACAAGGGCCATGGAGCATTGTGATGATACGGTCATGGAACATTGTGATGAGAAGAATTCTGGAGCATTGTGATGACAATGGCCATGGAGCATTGTGATGACACGGTCATGGAACTTTGTGATGAGAAGAATTTTGGAGCATTGTCATGACAAGGGCCATGGAGTAAAGTGATGACACGGTCATGGAACATTGTGATGACAAGAATTCTGGAGCATTATGATGAAAAGGGCCATGGAACATTGTGATGACACGGCCATGGAACATTGTGATGACAAGAATTCTGGAGCATTATGATGAAAAGGGCCATGGAGCATTGTGATGACACGCCCATGGAACATTGTGATAAGAAGAATTCTGGAGCATTGTGATGACAAAGGCCATGGAGCATTGTGATGACACGGCCATGGAACATTGTGATGACAAGAATTCTGGAGCATTCTGATGACAAGCGCCATAGAGCATTGTGATGACACGTTCATTGAATATAGTATTGACAAGAATTCTGGAGCATTGTGATGACAATGGCCATGGAGCATTTTGATGACACGGTCATGGAACATTGTGATGAGAAGAATTCTGGAGCATTGTCATGACAAAGGCCATGGAGCATTGTGATGACACGGCCATGGAACATTGTGATGACAAGAATTCTGGAGAATTGTGATGACAAGGTTCATGAAGAATTGTGATGACACGGCCATGGAACATTGTGATGACAAGAATTCTGGAGCATTGTGCTGACAAGGGCCATGGAGCATTGTGATGACACGGTCATGGAACATTGTGATGAGAAGAATTCTGGAGCATTGTCATGACAAGGGCCATGGAGCATTTTGATGACACGGTCATGGAACATTGTCATGACAAGAATTCTGGAGCATTGTGATGACAAGGGCCGTGGAGCATTGTGATGACATGGTTATGGAACATTGTGATGAGAAGAATTCTGGAGCATTGTGCTGACAAGGGCAATGGAGCATTGTGATGATACGGTCATGGAACATTGTGATGACAAGAATTCTGGAGCATTATGATGACAAGGGCCATGGAACATTCTGATGACTCGGCCATGGAACATTGTGTTGACAAGAATTCTGGAGCATTGTGATGACATTGGCCATGGAGCATTTTGATGACACGGTCATGGAACATTGTGATGAGAAGAATTCTGGAGCATTGTGCTGACAAGGGCCATGGAGCATTGTGATGATACGGTCATGGAACATTGTGATGACAAGAATTCTGGAGCATTATGATGACAAGGGCCATGGAACATTGTGATGACACGGCCATGGAACATTGTGATGACAAGAATTCTGGAGCATTGTGATGACAATGGCCATGGAGCATTGTGATGACACGGTCATGGAACATTGTTATGAGAAGAATTCTGGAGCATTGTCATGACAAGGGCCATGGAGCAACGTGATGACACGTTCATGGAATATAGTAATGACAAGAATTCTGGAGCATTATGATGACAAGGGCCATGGAGCATTGTGATGACACAGCCATGGAATATTGTGATGAGAAGAATTCTGGAGCATTGTGATGACAATGGCCATGGAGCATTGTGATGACACGGTCATGGAACTCTGTGATGAGAAGAATTTTGGAGCATTGTCATGAAAAGGGCCATGGAGTAAAGTGATGACACGGTCATGGAACATTGTGGAGACAAGAATTCTGGAGCATTATGATGACAAGGTCCATGGAGCATTGTGATGACACGGCCATGGAACATTGTGATAAGAAGAATTCTGGAGCATTGTGATGACAAAGGCCATGGAGCATTGTGATGACACGGTCATGGAACATTGTGATGAGAAGAATTCTGGAGCATTTTCATGACAAGGGCCATGGAGCATTGTGATGACACGGCCATGGAACATTGTGATGACAAGAATTCTGGAGCATTCTGATCAAAAGCGCCATAGAGCATTGTGATGACACGTTCATTGAATATAGTAATGACAAGAATTCTGGAGCACTATGTTGAAAAGGGCCATGGAGCATTGTGATGACACGGCCATGGAACATTGTGATGAAAAGAATTCTGGGGCATTGTGATGACAGTGGCCATGGAACATTTTGTTGACACGGTCATGGAACATTGTGATGAGAAGAATCCTGGAGCATTGTCATGACAAGGGCCATGGAGCATTGTGATGATACGGTCATGGAACATTGTGATGACAAGAATTCTGGAGCATTGTGATGACAAGGGCCATGGAGCATTGTGATGACACGGTCATGGAACATTGTGATGAGAAGAATTCTGGAGCATTGTCATGACAAGGGCCATGGAGCATTGTGATGACACGGTCATGGAACATTGTGATGACAAGAATTCGGGAGCATTGTGATGACAATGGCCATGGAGCATTGTGATGACATGGCCATGGAACATTGTGATGACAAGAATTCTGGAGCATTGTGATGACAATGGCCATGGAGCATTGTGATGACACGGTCATGGAACATTGTGATGAGAAGAATTCTGGAGCATTGTCATGATAAGGGACATGGAGCATTGTGATGACACAGTCATGGAACATTGTGATGACAAGAATTCTGGAGCATTGTGATGACAAGGGCCATGGAGAATTGTGATGTCACAGTCATGGAACATTGTGATGAGAAGAATTCTGGAGCATTGTGCTGACAACCGCCATGGAGCATTGTGATGATACGGTCATGGAACATTGTGATGACAAGAATTCTGGAGCATTATGATGACAAGGGCCATGGAGCATTGTGATGACACGGCCATGGAACATTGTGATGACAAGAATTCTGGAGCATTGTGATGACAATGGCCATGGAGCATTTTGATGACACGGTCATGGAACATTGTGATGAGAAGAATTCTGGAGCATTGTCATGACAAAGGCCATGGAGCATTGTGATGACACGGCCATGGAACATTGTGATGACAAGAATTCTGGAGAATTGTGATGACAAGGTTCATGAAGAATTGTGATGTCACGGCCATGGAACATTGTGATGACAAGAATTCTGGAGCATTGTGCTGACAAGGGCCATGGAGCATTGTGATGACACGGTCATGGAACATTGTGATGACAAGAATTCTGGAGCATTTTGATGACAAAGGCGATGGAGCATTGTGATGACACGGTCATGGAACATTGTGATGACAAGAATTCTGGAGCATTCTGATGACAAGCGCCATAGAGCATTGTGATGACACGTTCATCGAATATAGTAATGACAAGAATTCTGGAGCAGTATGATGACAAGGGCCATGGAGCATTGTGATGACACGGCCATGGAACATTGTGATGACACGGTCATGGAACATTGTGATGACAAGAATTCTGGAGCATTGTGTTGACTAGGGCCATGGACCATTGTGATGACATGGTCATGGAACATTGTGATGACAATAATTCTGGAGCATTGTCATGACAATGGCCATGGAGCATTGTGATGACATGGTATGTAACATTGTGATGTCAAGAATTCTGGAGCATTGTGATGACAAGGGCCATGGAGCATTGTGATGACACGGTCATGGAACATTTTGATGACAGGAATTCTGGAGCATTGTGCTGAAAAGGGCCATGGAGCATTGTGATGACACGGTCATGGAACATTGTGATGAGAAGAATTCTGGAGCATTGTCATGACAAGCGCCATAGAGCATTGTGATGACACGTTCATGGAATATAATAATGACAAGAATTCTGGAGCATTATGATGACAAGGGCCATGGAGCATTGTGATGACACGGTCATGGAACATTGTGATGAGAAGAATTCTGGAGCATTGTGCAGACAAGTGCCATGGAGCATTGTGATGACACGGTCATGGAACATTGTGATGACAAGAATTCTGGAGCATTCTGATGACAAGCGCAATAGAGCATTGTGATGACACGTTCATGGAATATAGTAATGACAAGAATTCTGGAGCAGTATGATGACAAGGGCCATGGAGCATTGTGATGACACGGCCATGGAACATTGTGATGACACGGTCATGGAACATTGTGATGACAAGAATTCTGGAGCATTGTGCTGACTAGGGCCATGGACCATTGTGATGACATGGTCATGGAACATTGTGATGACAATAATTCTGGAGCATTGTGATGACAATGGCCATGGAGCATTGTGTTGACACGGTATGGAACATTGTGATGTCAAGAATTCTGGAGCATTGTGATGACAAGGGCCATGGAGCATTGTGATAACACGGTCATGGAACATTGTGATGACAATAATTCTGGAGCATTGTGATGACAATGGCCATGGAGCATTGTGATGACACGGTATGGAACATTGTGATGTCAAGAATTCTGGAGCATTGTGATGACAAGGGCCATGGAGCATTGTGATGACACAGTCATGGATCATTTTGATGACAGGAATTCTGGAGCATTGTGCTGAAAAGGGCCATGGAGTATTGTGATGACACGGTCATGGAACAATGTTTTGAGAAGAATTCCGGAGCATTGTGATGACAAGGGCCATGGAGCATTGTGATGACACGGTCATGGAACATTGTGATGACAAGAATTCTGGAGCATTGTGCTGATGACGGCCATGGAGCATTGTGATGACACAGTCAAGGAACATTGCGATGAAAAAGATTTCTGGAGCATTGTGATGAAAGGGCATGGAGCATTGTGATTAAAGGTGACAAGGAACATTGTGATGATATGGGCAGACAACTCTGTGATGACAGTGGTCTTGCACTATTGTGACGAAAAGTGTCATGGAACATTCTGCTGACAGCGATCATGGAGCTTATTGGTAAGAGAGGCTATGGAGATTTGTGATGTCAGGCGTCATGGGGCATTGTGTTGAGAGCGGTCTTGGAGCATTGTGATGAAAAGGGTCATGGAGCACTGTGATTACAGGGGCCATGGAGCATTGTGAATACAAAGGCTATGGAGCATTGAGATGACAGGTTTCATGGAGCACTGTGATGAATGTGATCTTGGATCATTGTGATGACAAGTGTCCTGGAACCTTGTGATGACACGGTTCATGGAACATTGTGATGACAAGGACCATGGCGAATTGTGATGACATCTGTCATGGGGCATTGTGATGACAGTGGTCATCTAGATTTGCGATGAAAGGTATCATGGAGCACTGTGATGACAGGGGCCATGGAACATTGTGATGACAAAGGCCATGGAGCATTGTGATGACAAGTGTCATGGGGCATTTTGATGACATTGGCATGGAGCATTATGATGACAAGAGTTCCTGAGCATTTTGATGACAAGGGCATGGAGCATTGTGATGACAGGGCCCACGGACCTTTGTGATGAAAAGGGCAGGGTACATTGTGATGACAGGGTTCATGGAGCATTGTGATGAAAGGGGCCATGGAGCATTGAGATGAGAGCCGTTATGAGGCATGGTGATGACAGTGGTCATGGAGCATTGTGATGAAAGAGATCATGGAGCAATATGATAACAGGGGCCATGGAGCATTGTGATGACAGGGGTATTGGAGCATTGTGATGGAAGTAGACATGGATCATTGTGATGACATGTGTCCTGGAACACTGTGATGACACGGTTCATCGAGTATTGTGATGAAAAGGGTCATAGTGAATTGTGATGATAAGTGTTATGGGGCATTGTGTGACATTGATCATCTAGGAATTGTGATGAAAGGTATCATGGAGCACTGTGATGAAAATTGTCCTGGATTATTGTGATGACAGCAGTCATGGAGAATTGTGATGACAGGGATTATGCGGCATTGTGTTGACAAGGGTATGGACTATTGTGATGACAATGGTCATGGAGCAATGTGATGAAAGTATTCATGGAACATCGTGATGAAAAGTGCATGGGAGCATTGTGACGATAAAGGCCATGGAGTATTGTGATGAGTAGTGTCATGGAGCATTTTAATGAAAGGTTTCATTGTGCACCATGATGACAAAGGGGATGGAGAATTGTGATGAAACTGGTCCTGGAGCATTGTGATAACAAAAGCCATGGAGCATTGTGATGACAGGCATCATGGAGCATTGTGAAGAAAGGGGCCATGGGGTATTGTAATGACACTAGAGAAATATGATGAAAATGGTCAGCGAGCATAGTGATTAAAGTGGTCATTGAGAATTGTGATGAAAAGCTACATAGAGCATTGTGATGACAAAGGTCATGGAGAACTGTGATGACCAGGGTCATGTAGCATTGTGATGACACGGTCATGGAACATTGTGATGACAAGAATTCTGGAGCATTGTGCTGACAAGGGCCATGGAGCATTGTGATGACACGGTCATGGAACATTGTGATGACAAGAATTCTGGAGCATTCTGATGACAAAGGCGATGGAGCATTGTGATGACACGGTCATGGAACATTGTGATGACAAGAATTCTGGAGCATTATGATGACAAGTGCCATGGAGCATTGTGATGACACGGCCATGGAACATTGTGATGAAAAGAATTCTGGAGCATTGTGATGACAATGGCCATGGAACATTGTGATGACACGGCCATGGAACATTGTGATGACAAGGATTCTGGAGCATTATGATGACAAGTGCCATGGAGCATTGTGATGACACGGCCATGGAACATTGTGATGAAAAGAATTCTGGAGTATTGTGATGACAATGGCCATGGAGCCTTGTGATGACACGGTCATGGAACATTGTGATGAGAAGAATTCTGGAGCATTGTCATGACAAGGGCCATGGAGCATTTTGATGACACGGTCATGGAACATTGTCATGACAAGAATTCTGGAGCATTGTGATGACAAGGGCCGTGGAGCATTGTGATGACATGATCATGGAACATTGTGATGAGAAGAATTCTGGAGCATTGTGCTGACAAGGGCAATGGAGCATTGTGATGATACGGTCATGGAACATTGTGATGACAAGAATTCTGGAGCATTATGATGACAAGGGCCATGGAACATTGTGATGACTCGGCCATGGAACATTGTGATGACAAGAATTCTGGAGCATTGTGATGACATTGGCCATGGAGCATTGTGATGACACGGTCATGGAACATTGTGATGAGAAGAATTCTGGAGCATTGTGCTGACAAGGGCCATGGAGCATTGTGATGATACGGTCATGGAACATTGTGATGACAAGAATTCTGGAGCATTATGATGACAAGGGCTATGGAACATTGTGATGACACGGCCATGGAACATTGTGATGACAAGAATTCTGGAGCATTGTGATGACAATGGCCATGGAGCATTGTGATGACACGGTCATGGAACATTTTATGAGAAGAATTCTGGAGCATTGTCATGACAAGGGCCATGGAGCAACGTGATGACACGTTCATGGAATATAGTAATGACAAGAATTCTGGAGCATTATGATGACAAGGGCCATGGAGCATTGTGATGACACAGCCATGGAATATTGTGATGAGAAGAATTCTGGAGCATTGTGATGACAATGGCCATGGAGCATTGTGATGACACGGTCATGGAACTCTGTGATGAGAAGAATTTTGGAGCATTGTCATGAAAAGGGCCATGGAGTAAAGTGATGACACGGTCATGGAACATTGTGAAGACAAGAATTCTGGAACATTATGATGACAAGGTCCATGGAGCATTGTGATGACACGGCCATGGAACATTGTGATAAGAAGAATTCTGGAGCATTGTGATGACAAAGGCCATGGAGCATTGTGATGACACGGTCATGGAACATTGTGATGAGAAGAATTCTGGAGCATTTTCATGACAAGGTCCATGGAGCATTGTGATGACACGGCCATGGAACATTGTGATGACAAGAATTCTGGAGCACTCTGATCACAAGCGCCATAGAGCATTGTGATGACACGTTCATTGAATATAGTAATGACAAGAATTCTGGAGCACTATGATGACAAGGGCCATGGAGCATTGTGATGACACGGCCATGGAACATTGTGATGAAAAGAATTCTGGGGCATTGTGATGACAGTGGCCATGGAACATTTTGTTGACACGGTCATGGAACATTGTGATGAGAAGAATCCTGGAGCATTGTCATGACAAGGGCCATGGAGCATTGTGATGATACGGTCATGGAACATTGTGATGTCAAGAATTCTGGAGCATTGTGATGACAAGGGCCATGGAGCATTGTGATGACACGGCCATGGAACATTGTGATGACAAGAATTCTGGAGCATTATGATGACAAGGGCCATGGAGCATTGTGATGACACGGCCATGGAACATTGTGATGAGAAGAATTATGGAGCATTGTCATGACAAGGGCCATGGATCATTGTGATGACACGGTCATGGAACACTGTGATGACAAGAATTCTGGAGCATTGTGATGACAAGGGCCATGGAGAATTGTGATGACACAGTCATGGAACATTGTGATGAGAAGAATTCTGGAGCATTGTGCTGACAAGCGCCATGGAGCATTGTGATGATACGGTCATGGATCATTGTGATGACAAGAATTCTGGAGCATTATGATGACAAGAGCCATGGAGCATTGTGATGACACGGCCATGGAACATTGTGATGACAAGAATTCTGGAGCATTGTGATGACAATGGCCATGGAGCATTTTGATGACACGGTCATGGAACAATGTGATGAGAAGAATTCTGGAGCTTTGTCATGACAAGGGCCATGGAGCATTTTGATGACACGGCCATGGAACATTGTGATGACAAGAATTCTGGAGCATTGTGCTGACAAGTGCCATGGAGCATTGTGATGACACGTTCATGGAACATTGTGATGACAAGAATTCTGGAGCATTTTGATGACAAAGGCGATGGAGCATTGTGATGACACGGTCATGGAACATTGTGATGAGAAGAATTCTGGAGCATTCTGATGACAAGCGCCATAGAGCATTGTGATGACACGTTCATGGAATATAGTAATGACAAGAATTCTGGAGCAGTATGATGACAAGGGCCATGGAGCATTGTGATGACACGGCCATGGAACATTGTGATGACACGGTCATGGAACATTGTGATGACAAGAATTCTGGAGCATTGTGTTGACTAGGGCCATGGACCATTGTGATGACATGGTCATGGAACACTGTGATGACAATAATTCTGGAGCATTGTCATGACAATGGCCATGGAGCATTGTGATGACATGGTATGTAACATTGTGATGTCAAGAATTCTGGAGCATTGTGATGACAAGGGCCATGGAGCATTGTGATGACACGGTCATGGAACATTTTGATGACAGGAATTCTGGAGCATTGTGCTGAAAAGGGCCATGGAGCATTGTGATGACACGGTCATGGAACATTGTGATGAGAAGAATTCTGGAGCATTGTCATGACAAGCGCCATAGAGCATTGTGATGACACGTTCATGGAATATAATAATGACAAGAATTCTGGAGCATTATGATGACAAGGGCCATGGAGCATTGTGATGACACGGCCATGGAACATTGTGATGACAAGAATTCTGGGGCATTGTGATGACAGTGGCCATGGAGCATTTTGTTGACACGGTCATGGATCATTGTGATGAGAAGAATTCTGGAGCATTGTCATGACAAAGGCCATGGAGCATTGTGATGACACGGTCATGGAACATTGTGATGACAAGAATTCTGGAGCATTGTGCTGACAAGGGCCATGGAGCATTGTGATGACACAGTCATGGAACATTGTGATGACAAGAATTCTGGAGCATTGTGATGACAATGGCCATGGAGCATTGTGATGACACGGTCATGGAACATTGTGATGAGAAGAATTCTGGAGCATTGTGCAGACAAGTGCCATGGAGCATTGTGATGACACGGTCATGGAACATTGTGATGACAAGAATTCTGGAGCATTCTGATGACAAAGGCGATGGAGCATTGTGATGACACGGTCATGGAACATTGTGATGACAAGAATTCTGGAGCATTCTGATGACAAGCGCCATAGAGCATTGTGATGACACGTTCATGGAATATAGTAATGACAAGAATTCTGGAGCAGTATGATGACAAGGGCCATGGAGCATTGTGATGACACGGCCATGGAACATTGTGATGACACGGTCATGGAACATTGTGATGACAAGAATTCTGGAGCATTGTGCTGACTAGGGCCATGGACCACTGTGATGACATGGTCATGGAACATTGTGATGACAATAATTCTGGAGCATTGTGATGACAATGGCCATGGAGCATTGTGTTGACACGGTATGGAACATTGTGATGTCAAGAATTCTGGAGCATTGTGATGACAAGGGCCATGGAGCATTGTGATAACACGGTCATGGAACATTGTGATGACAATAATTCTGGAGCATTGTGATGACAATGGCCATGGAGCATTGTGATGACACGGTATGGAACATTGTGATGTCAAGAATTCTGGAGCATTGTGATGACAGGAATTCTGGAGCATTGTGCTGAAAAGGGCCATGGAGTATTGTGATGACACGGTCATGGAACAATGTTTTGAGAAGAATTCCGGAGCATTGTGATGACAAGGGCCATGGAGCATTGTGATGACACGGTCATGGAACATTGTGATGACAAGAATTCTGGAGCATTGTGCTGATGACGGCCATGGAGCATTGTGATGACACAGTCAAGGAACATTGCGATGAAAAAGATTTCTGGAGCATTGTGATGAAAGGGCATGGAGCATTGTGATTAAAGGTGACAAGGAACATTGTGATGATATGGGCAGAGAACTCTGTGATGACAGTGGTCTTGCACTATTGTGACGAAAAGTGTCATGGAACATTCTGCTGACAGCGATCATGGAGCTTATTGGTAAGAGAGGCTATGGAGATTTGTGATGTCAGGCGTCATGGGGCATTGTGTTGAGAGCGGTCTTGGAGCATTGTGATGAAAAGGGTCATGGAGCACTGTGATTACAGGGGCCATGGAGCATTGTGAATACAAAGGCTATGGAGCATTGAGATGACAGGTTTCATGGAGCACTGTGGTGAATGTGATCTTGGATCATTGTGATGACAAGTGTCCTGGAACCTTGTGATGACACGGTTCATGGAACATTGTGATGACAAGGACCATGGCGAATTGTGATGACATCTGTCATGGGGCATTGTGATGACAGTGGTCATCTAGATTTGCGATGAAAGGTATCATGGAGCACTGTGATGACAGGGGCCATGGAACATTGTGATGACAAAGGCCATGGAGCATTGTGATGACAAGTGTCATGGGGCATTTTGATGACATTGGCATGGAGCATTATGATGACAAGAGTTCCTGAGCATTTTGATGACAAGGGCATGGAGCATTGTGATGACAGGGCCCACGGAGCTTTGTGATGAAAAGGGCAGGGTACATTGTGATGACAGGGTTCATGGAGCATTGTGATGAAAGGGGCCATGGAGCATTGAGATGAGAGCCGTTATGAGGCATGGTGATGACAGTGGTCATGGAGCATTGTGATGAAAGAGATCATGGAGCAATATGATAACAGGGGCCATGGAGCATTGTGATGACAGGGGTATTGGAGCATTGTGATGGAAGTAGACATGGATCATTGTGATGACATGTGTCCTGGAACACTGTGATGACACGGTTCATCGAGTATTGTGATGAAAAGGGTCATAGTGAATTGTGATGATAAGTGTTATGGGGCATTGTGTGACATTGATCATCTAGGAATTGTGATGAAAGGTATCATGGAGCACTGTGATGAAAATTGTCCTGGATTATTGTGATGACAGCAGTCATGGAGAATTGTGATGACAGGGATTATGCAGCATTGTGTTGACAAGGGTATGGACTATTGTGATGACAATGGTCATGGAGCAATGTGATGAAAGTATTCATGGAACATCGTGATGAAAAGTGCATGGGAGCATTGTGACGATAAAGGCCATGGAGTATTGTGATGACTAGTGTCATGGAGCATTTTAATGAAAGGTTTCATTGTGCACCATGATGACAAAGGGGATGGAGAATTGTGATGAAACTGGTCCTGGAGCATTGTGATAACAAAAGCCATGGAGCATTGTGATGACAGGCATCATGGAGCATTGTGAAGAAAGGGGCCATGGGGTATTGTAATGACACTAGAGAAATATGATGAAAATGGTCAGCGAGCATAGTGATTAAAGTGGTCATTGAGAATTGTGATGAAAAGCGACATAGAGCATTGTGATGACAAAGGTCATGGAGAACTGTGATGACCAGGGTCATATAGCATTGTGATGACACGGTCATGGAACATTGTGATGACAAGAATTCTGGAGCATTGTGCTGACAAGGGCCATGGAGCATTGTGATGACACGGTCATGGAACATTGTGATGACAAGAATTCTGGAGCATTCTGATGACAAAGGCGATGGAGCATTGTGATGACACGGTCATGGAACATTGTGATGACAAGAATTCTGGAGCATTATGATGACAAGTGCCATGGAGCATTGTGATGACACGGCCATGGAACATTGTGATGAAAAGAATTCTGGAGCATTGTGATGACAATGGCCATGGAACATTGTGATGACACGGCCATGGAACATTGTGATGACAAGGATTCTGGAGCATTATGATGACAAGTGCCATGGAGCATTGTGATGACACGGCCATGGAACATTGTGATGAAAAGAATTCTGGAGTATTGTGATGACAATGGCCATGGAGCCTTGTGATGACACGGTCATGGAACATTGTGATGAGAAGAATTCTGGAGCATTGTCATGACAAGGGCCATGGAGC
Source organism: Balaenoptera acutorostrata (assembly GCF_949987535.1). Taxonomy (NCBI): domain Eukaryota; kingdom Metazoa; phylum Chordata; class Mammalia; order Artiodactyla; family Balaenopteridae; genus Balaenoptera; species Balaenoptera acutorostrata. Next base: position 1,018,263 of record NW_026646025.1, on the reverse strand, counting down.
ATTTTGATGACACGGTCATGGAACATTGTCATGACAAGAATTCTGGAGCATTGTGATGACAAGGGCCGTGGAGCATTGTGATGACATGATCATGGAACATTGTGATGAGAAGAATTCTGGAGCATTGTGCTGACAAGGGCAATGGAGCATTGTGATGATACGGTCATGGAACATTGTGATGACAAGAATTCTGGAGCATTATGATGACAAGGGCCATGGAACATTGTGATGACTCGGCCATGGAACATTGTGATGACAAGAATTCTGGAGCATTGTGATGACATTGGCCATGGAGCATTGTGATGACACGGTCATGGAACATTGTGATGAGAAGAATTCTGGAGCATTGTGCTGACAAGGGCCATGGAGCATTGTGATGATACGGTCATGGAACATTGTGATGACAAGAATTCTGGAGCATTATGATGACAAGGGCTATGGAACATTGTGATGACACGGCCATGGAACATTGTGATGACAAGAATTCTGGAGCATTGTGATGACAATGGCCATGGAGCATTGTGATGACACGGTCATGGAACATTTTATGAGAAGAATTCTGGAGCATTGTCATGACAAGGGCCATGGAGCAACGTGATGACACGTTCATGGAATTTGTAATGACAAGAATTCTGGAGCATTATGATGACAAGGGCCATGGAGCATTGTGATGACACAGCCATGGAATATTGTGATGAGAAGAATTCTGGAGCATTGTGATGACAATGGCCATGGAGCATTGTGATGACACGGTCATGGAACTCTGTGATGAGAAGAATTTTGGAGCATTGTCATGAAAAGGGCCATGGAGTAAAGTGATGACACGGTCATGGAACATTGTGAAGACAAGAATTCTGGAACATTATGATGACAAGGTCCATGGAGCATTGTGATGACACGGCCATGGAACATTGTGATAAGAAGAATTCTGGAGCATTGTGATGACAAAGGCCATGGAGCATTGTGATGACACGGTCATGGAACATTGTGATGAGAAGAATTCTGGAGCATTTTCATGACAAGGTCCATGGAGCATTGTGATGACACGGCCATGGAACATTGTGATGACAAGAATTCTGGAGCATTCTGATCACAAGCGCCATAGAGCATTGTGATGACACGTTCATTGAATATAGTAATGACAAGAATTCTGGAGCACTATGATGACAAGGGCCATGGAGCATTGTGATGACACGGCCATGGAACATTGTGATGAAAAGAATTCTGGGGCATTGTGATGACAGTGGCCATGGAACATTTTGTTGACACGGTCATGGAACATTGTGATGAGAAGAATCCTGGAGCATTGTCATGACAAGGGCCTTGGAGCATTGTGATGATACGGTAATGGAACATTGTGATGTCAAGAATTCTGGAGCATTGTGATGACAAGGGCCATGGAGCATTGTGATGACACGGCCATGGAACATTGTGATGACAAGAATTCTGGAGCATTATGATGACAAGGGCCATGGAGCATTGTGATGACACGGCCATGGAACATTGTGATGAGAAGAATTATGGAGCATTGTCATGACAAGGGCCATGGATCATTGTGATGACACGGTCATGGAACATTGTGATGAGAAGAATTCTGGAGCATTGTCATGACAAGGGCCATGGAGCATTGTGATGACACGGTCATGGAACATTGTGATGACAATAATTCGGGAGCATTGTGATGACAATGGCCATGGAGCATTGTGATGACATGGCCATGGAACATTGTGATGACAAGAATTCTGGAGCATTGTGATGACAATGGCCATGGAGCATTGTGATGACACGGTCATGGAACATTTTGATGAGAAGAATTCTGGAGCATTGTCATGATAAGCGACATGGAGCATTGTGATGACACGGTCATGGAACACTGTGATGACAAGAATTCTGGAGCATTGTGATGACAAGGGCCATGGAGAATTGTGATGACACAGTCATGGAACATTGTGATGAGAAGAATTCTGGAGCATTGTGCTGACAAGCGCCATGGAGCATTGTGATGATACGGTCATGGATCATTGTGATGACAAGAATTCTGGAGCATTATGATGACAAGAGCCATGGAGCATTGTGATGACACGGCCATGGAACATTGTGATGACAAGAATTCTGGAGCATTGTGATGACAATGGCCATGGAGCATTTTGATGACACGGTCATGGAACAATGTGATGAGAAGAATTCTGGAGCTTTGTCATGACAAGGGCCATGGAGCATTTTGATGACACGGCCATGGAACATTGTGATGACAAGAATTCTGGAGCATTGTGCTGACAAGTGCCATGGAGCATTGTGATGACACGTTCATGGAACATTGTGATGACAAGAATTCTGGAGCATTTTGATGACAAAGGCGATGGAGCATTGTGATGACACGGTCATGGAACATTGTGATGACAAGAATTCTGGAGCATTCTGATGACAAGCGCCATAGAGCATTGTGATGACACGTTCATGGAATATAGTAATGACAAGAATTCTGGAGCATTGTGCTGATGACGGCCATGGATCATTGTGATGACACTGTCAAGGAACATTGCGATGAAAAAGATTTCTGGAGCATTGTGATGAAAGGGCATGGAGCATTGTGATTAAAGGTGACAAGGAACATTGTGATGATATGGGCAGAGAACTCTGTGATGACAGTGGTCTTGAACTATTGTGAGGAAAATGTCATGGAACATTCTGCTGACAGCGATCATGGAGCTTATTGGTAAGAGAGGCTATGGAGATATGTGATGTCAGGCGTCATGGGGCATTGTGTTGAGAGCGGTCTTGGAGCATTGTGATGAAAAGGGCCATGGAGCATTGAGATGAGAGCCGTTATGAGGCATGGTGATGACAGTGGTCATGGAGCATTGTGATGAAAGAGATCATGGAGCAATACGATAACAGGGGCCATGGAGCATTGTGATGACAGGGGTATTGGAGCATTGTGATGGAAGTAGACATGGATCATTGTGATGACATGTGTCCTGGAACACTGTGATGACACGGTTCATCGAGTATTGTGATGACAAGGGTCATAGCGAATTGTGATGACAAGTGTCATGGGGCATTGTGATGACATTGATCATCTAGGAATTGTGATGAAAGGTATCGTGGAGCACTGTGATGACTGGGGGCGTGAAGCACTGTGATGAAATTTGTCCTGGATTATTGTGATGACAGCAGTCATGGAGAATTGTGATGACAGGGATTATGCAGCATTGTGTTGACAAGGGTATGGACTATTGTGATGACAATGGTCATGGAGCAATGTGATGAAAGTATTCATGGAACATCGTGATGAAAAGTGCATGGGAGCATTGTGACGATAAAGGCCATGGAGTATTGTGATGACTAGTGTCATGGAGCATTTTAATGAAAGGTTTCATTGTGCACCATGATGACAAAGGGGATGGAGAATTGTGATGAAACTGGTCCTGGAGCATTGTGATAACAAAAGCCATGGAGCATTGTGATGACAGGCATCATGGAGCATTGTGAAGAAAGGGGCCATGGGGTATTGTAATGACACTAGAGATATATGATTAAAATGGTCAGCGAGCATAGTGATTAAAGTGGTCATTGAGAATTGTGATGAAAAGCGACATAGAGCATTGTGATGACAAAGGTCATGGAGAACTATGATGACCAGGGTCATGTAGCATTGTGATGACACGGTCATGGAACATTGTGATGACAAAAATTCTGGAGCATTGTGCTGACTAGGGCCATGGACCATTGTGATGACATGGTCATGGAACATTGTGATGACAATAATTCTGGAGCATTGTGATGACAATGTCATGGAGCATTGTGATGACACGGTCATGGAACATTGTGATGACAAGAATTCTGCAGCATTGCGATGACAAGGGCCATGGAGTATTCTGATGACACGGTCATGGAACATTGTCATGAGAAGAATTCTGGAGCATTGTGCTGACAAGGGCCATGGAGCATTGTGATGATACGGTCATGGAACATTGTGATGAGAAGAATTCTGGAGCATTATGATGAAAAGGGCCATGGAGCATTGTGATGACACGGCCAAGGAACATTGTGATGACAAGAATTCTGGAGCATTGTGCTGACAAGGGCCTTGGAGCATTGTGATGACACGGTCATGGAACATTGTGATGACAAGAATTCTGGAGCATTCTGATGACAAAGGCGATGGAGCATTGTGATGACACCGTCATGGAACATTGTGATGAGAAGAATTCTGGAGCTTTGTGATGACAAGGGCCATGGAGCATTGTGATGACACGGTCATGGAACATTGTGATGAGAAGAATTCTGGAGCATTGTGCTGGCAAGGGCCATGGAGCATTGTGATGATACGGTCATGGAACATTGTGATGACAATAATTCTGGGCCATTATTATGACAAAGGCTATGGAGCATTGTGATGACACTGCCATGGAACATTGTGATGACAAGAATTCTTGAGCATTGTGATGACAATGGCCATGGAGCATTGTGATGACACGGCCATGGAACATTGTGATGACAAGAATTCTGGAGCATTGTGATGACAGTGGCCATGGAGCATTGTGATGACACGGTCATGGAACATTGTGATGAGAAGAATTCTGGAGCATTGTCATGAGAAGGGCCATGGAGCATTGTGATGACACGGTCATGGAACATTGTGATGACAAGAATTCTGGAGCATTGTGATAACAAGGGCCATGGAGCATTGTGATGACACGGTCATGGAACATTGTGATGAGAAGAATTCTGGAGCATTGTCATGAGAAGGGCCATGGAGCATTGTGATGACACGGTCATGAAACATTGTGATGACAAGAATTCTGGAGCATTCTGATGACAAGCGCCATAGAGCATTGTGATGACACGTTCATGGAATATAGTAATGACAAAAATTCTGGAGCAGTATGATGACAAGGGCCATGGAGCATTGTGATGACACGGCCATGGAACATTGTGATGACAAGAATTCTGGAGCATTGTGATGACAAGGTCCATGGAGCATTGTGATGACATGGCCATGTAACATTGTGATGACAAGAATTCTGGAGCATTGTGATGACAAAGGCCATGGAGATTTGTGATGACACGGTCATGGAACATTGTGATGAGAAGACTTCTGGAGCATTGTCATGACAAGGGCCATGGAGCATTGTGATGACACGGCCATGGAACATTGTGATGACAAGAATTCTGGAGCATTCTGATGACAAGCGCCATAGAGCATTGTGATGACACGTTCATGGAATATAGTAATGACAACAATTTTGGAGCATTATGATGACAAGGGCCATGGAGCATTGTGATGACACGGCCATGGAACATTGTGATGACAAGAATTCTGGAGCATTATGATGACAAGGGCCATGGAGCATTGTGATGACACGGCCATGGAACATTGTGATGAGAAGAATTATGGAGCATTGTCATGACAAGGGCCATGGATCATTGTGATGACACGGTCATGGAACATTGTGATGAGAAGAATTCTGGAGCATTGTCATGACAAGGGCCATGGAGCATTGTGATGACACGGTCATGGAACATTGTGATGACAATAATTCGGGAGCATTGTGATGACAATGGCCATGGAGCATTGTGATGACATGGCCATGGAACATTGTGATGACAAGAATTCTGGAGCATTGTGATGACAATGGCCATGGAGCATTGTGATGACACGGTCATGGAACATTTTGATGAGAAGAATTCTGGAGCATTGTCATGATAAGCGACATGGAGCATTGTGATGACACGGTCATGGAACACTGTGATGACAAGAATTCTGGAGCATTGTGATGACAAGGGCCATGGAGAATTGTGATGACACAGTCATGGAACATTGTGATGAGAAGAATTCTGGAGCATTGTGCTGACAAGCGCCATGGAGCATTGTGATGATACGGTCATGGATCATTGTGATGACAAGAATTCTGGAGCATTATGATGACAAGAGCCATGGAGCATTGTGATGACACGGCCATGGAACATTGTGATGACAAGAATTCTGGAGCATTGTGATGACAATGGCCATGGAGCATTTTGATGACACGGTCATGGAACAATGTGATGAGAAGAATTCTGGAGCTTTGTCATGACAAGGGCCATGGAGCATTTTGATGACACGGCCATGGAACATTGTGATGACAAGAATTCTGGAGCATTGTGCTGACAAGTGCCATGGAGCATTGTGATGACACGTTCATGGAACATTGTGATGACAAGAATTCTGGAGCATTTTGATGACAAAGGCGATGGAGCATTGTGATGACACGGTCATGGAACATTGTGATGACAAGAATTCTGGAGCATTCTGATGACAAGCGCCATAGAGCATTGTGATGACACGTTCATGGAATATAGTAATGACAAGAATTCTGGAGCATTGTGCTGATGACGGCCATGGATCATTGTGATGACACTGTCAAGGAACATTGCGATGAAAAAGATTTCTGGAGCATTGTGATGAAAGGGCATGGAGCATTGTGATTAAAGGTGACAAGGAACATTGTGATGATATGGGCAGAGAACTCTGTGATGACAGTGGTCTTGAACTATTGTGAGGAAAATGTCATGGAACATTCTGCTGACAGCGATCATGGAGCTTATTGGTAAGAGAGGCTATGGAGATATGTGATGTCAGGCGTCATGGGGCATTGTGTTGAGAGCGGTCTTGGAGCATTGTGATGAAAAGGGCCATGGAGCATTGAGATGAGAGCCGTTATGAGGCATGGTGATGACAGTGGTCATGGAGCATTGTGATGAAAGAGATCATGGAGCAATACGATAACAGGGGCCATGGAGCATTGTGATGACAGGGGTATTGGAGCATTGTGATGGAAGTAGACATGGATCATTGTGATGACATGTGTCCTGGAACACTGTGATGACACGGTTCATCGAGTATTGTGATGACAAGGGTCATAGCGAATTGTGATGACAAGTGTCATGGGGCATTGTGATGACATTGATCATCTAGGAATTGTGATGAAAGGTATCGTGGAGCACTGTGATGACTGGGGGCGTGAAGCACTGTGATGAAATTTGTCCTGGATTATTGTGATGACAGCAGTCATGGAGAATTGTGATGACAGGGATTATGCAGCATTGTGTTGACAAGGGTATGGACTATTGTGATGACAATGGTCATGGAGCAATGTGATGAAAGTATTCATGGAACATCGTGATGAAAAGTGCATGGGAGCATTGTGACGATAAAGGCCATGGAGTATTGTGATGACTAGTGTCATGGAGCATTTTAATGAAAGGTTTCATTGTGCACCATGATGACAAAGGGGATGGAGAATTGTGATGAAACTGGTCCTGGAGCATTGTGATAACAAAAGCCATGGAGCATTGTGATGACAGGCATCATGGAGCATTGTGAAGAAAGGGGCCATGGGGTATTGTAATGACACTAGAGATATATGATTAAAATGGTCAGCGAGCATAGTGATTAAAGTGGTCATTGAGAATTGTGATGAAAAGCGACATAGAGCATTGTGATGACAAAGGTCATGGAGAACTATGATGACCAGGGTCATGTAGCATTGTGATGACACGGTCATGGAACATTGTGATGACAAAAATTCTGGAGCATTGTGCTGACTAGGGCCATGGACCATTGTGATGACATGGTCATGGAACATTGTGATGACAATAATTCTGGAGCATTGTGATGACAATGTCATGGAGCATTGTGATGACACGGTCATGGAACATTGTGATGACAAGAATTCTGCAGCATTGCGATGACAAGGGCCATGGAGTATTCTGATGACACGGTCATGGAACATTGTCATGAGAAGAATTCTGGAGCATTGTGCTGACAAGGGCCATGGAGCATTGTGATGATACGGTCATGGAACATTGTGATGAGAAGAATTCTGGAGCATTATGATGAAAAGGGCCATGGAGCATTGTGATGACACGGCCAAGGAACATTGTGATGACAAGAATTCTGGAGCATTGTGCTGACAAGGGCCTTGGAGCATTGTGATGACACGGTCATGGAACATTGTGATGACAAGAATTCTGGAGCATTCTGATGACAAAGGCGATGGAGCATTGTGATGACACCGTCATGGAACATTGTGATGAGAAGAATTCTGGAGCTTTGTGATGACAAGGGCCATGGAGCATTGTGATGACACGGTCATGGAACATTGTGATGAGAAGAATTCTGGAGCATTGTGCTGGCAAGGGCCATGGAGCATTGTGATGATACGGTCATGGAACATTGTGATGACAATAATTCTGGGCCATTATTATGACAAAGGCTATGGAGCATTGTGATGACACTGCCATGGAACATTGTGATGACAAGAATTCTTGAGCATTGTGATGACAATGGCCATGGAGCATTGTGATGACACGGCCATGGAACATTGTGATGACAAGAATTCTGGAGCATTGTGATGACAGTGGCCATGGAGCATTGTGATGACACGGTCATGGAACATTGTGATGAGAAGAATTCTGGAGCATTGTCATGAGAAGGGCCATGGAGCATTGTGATGACACGGTCATGGAACATTGTGATGACAAGAATTCTGGAGCATTGTGATAACAAGGGCCATGGAGCATTGTGATGACACGGTCATGGAACATTGTGATGAGAAGAATTCTGGAGCATTGTCATGAGAAGGGCCATGGAGCATTGTGATGACACGGTCATGAAACATTGTGATGACAAGAATTCTGGAGCATTCTGATGACAAGCGCCATAGAGCATTGTGATGACACGTTCATGGAATATAGTAATGACAAAAATTCTGGAGCAGTATGATGACAAGGGCCATGGAGCATTGTGATGACACGGCCATGGAACATTGTGATGACAAGAATTCTGGAGCATTGTGATGACAAGGTCCATGGAGCATTGTGATGACACGGCCATGGAACATTGTGATGACAAGAATTCTGGAGCATTGTGATGACAAAGGCCATGGAGATTTGTGATGACACGGTCATGGAACATTGTGATGAGAAGACTTCTGGAGCATTGTCATGACAAGGGCCATGGAGCATTGTGATGACACGGCCATGGAACATTGTGATGACAAGAATTCTGGAGCATTCTGATGACAAGCGCCATAGAGCATTGTGATGACACGTTCATGGAATATAGTAATGACAACAATTTTGGAGCATTATGATGACAAGGGCCATGGAGCATTGTGATGACACGGCCATGGAATATTGTGATGAGAAGAATTCTGGAGCATTGTGATGACAATGGCCATGGAGCATTGTGATGACACGGTCATGGAACTTTGTGATGAGAAGAATTTTGGAGCATTGTCATGACAAGGGCCATGGAGCAAATTGATGACACGGTCATGGAACATTGTGATGACAAGAATTCTGGAGCATTATGATGACAACGGCCATGGAGCATTGTGATGACACGGCCATGGAACATTGTGATAAGAAGAATTCTGGAGCATTGTGATGACAAAGGCCATGGAGCATTGTGATGACACGGTCATGGACCATTGTGATGAGAAGAATTCTGGAGCATTTTCATGACAAGGGCCATGGAGCATTGTGATGACACGGCCATGGAACATTGTGATGACAAGAATTCTGGAGCATTCTGATGACAAGCGCCATAGAGCATTGTGATGACACGTTCATGGAATATAATAATGACAAGAATTCTGGAGCATTATGATGACAAGGGCCATGGAGCATTGTGATGACACGGCAATGGAACATTGTGATGACAAGAATTCTGGGGCATTGTGATGACAGTGGCCATGGAACATTTTGTTGACACGGTCATGGAACATTGTGATGAGAAGAATTCTGGAGCATTGTCATGACAAGGGCCATGGAGCATTGTGATGACACGGTCATGGAACTTTGTGATGACAAGAATTCTGGAGCATTGTGCTGACAAGGGCCATGGAGCATTGTGATGACACGGTCATGGAACATTGTGATGACAAGAATTCTGGAGCATTGTGATGACAATGGCCATGGAGCATTGTGATGACACGGTCATGGAACATTGTGATAAGAAGAATTCTGGAGCATTGTGCAGACAAGGGCCATGGAGCATTGTGATGATACGGTCATGGAACATTGTGATGACAATAATTCTGGGGCATTATGATGACAAGGGCCATGGAGCATTGTGATGACACGGCCATGGAACACTGTGATGACAAGAATTCTGGAGCATTGTGATGACAATGGCCATGGATCATTGTGATGACACGGTCATGGAACATTGTGATGAGAAGAATTCTGGAGCATTGTGCTGACAAGGGCCATGGAGCATTGTGATGATACGGTCATGGAACATTGTGATGACAAGAATTCTGGAGCATTATGATGACAAGGGCCATGGAACATTGTGATGACACGGCCATGGAACATTGTGATGACAAGAATTCTGGAGCATTGTGATGACAATGGCCATGGAGCATTGTGATGACACAGTCATGGAACATTGTTATGAGAAGAATTCTGGAGCATTGTCATGACAAGGGCCATGGAGCAATGTGATGACACGGTCATGGAACATTGTGATGACAAGAATTCTGGAGCATTATGATGACAAGGTCCATGGAGCATTGTGATGACACGGCCATGGAACATTGTGATGACAAGAATTCTGGAGCATTGTGATGACAAAGGCCATGGAGCTTTGTGATGACACGGTCATGGAACATTGTGATGAGAAGAATTCTGGAGCATTGTCATGACAAGGGCCATGGAGCATTGTGATGACACGGCCATGGAACATTGTGATGACAAGAATTCTGGAGCATTCTGATGACAAGCGCCATAGAGCATTGTGATGACACGTTCATGGAATATAGTAATGACAACAAATTTGGAGCATTATGATGACAAGGGCCATGGAGCATTGTGATGACACGGCCATGGAATATTGTGATGAGAAGAATTCTGGAGCATTGTGATGACAATGGCCATGGAGCATTGTGATGACACGGTCATGGAACTTTGTGATGAGAAGAATTTTGGAGCATTGTCATGACAAGGGCCATGGAGCAAAGTGATGACACGGTCATGGAACATTGTGATGACAAGAATTCTGGAGCATTATGATGACAAGGGCCATGGAGCATTGTGATGACACGGCCATGGAACATTGTGATAAGAAGAATTCTGGAGCATTGTGATGACAAAGGCCATGGAGCATTGTGATGACACGGTCATGGAACATTGTGATGAGAAGAATTCTGGAGCATTTTCATGACAAGGGCCATGGAGCATTGTGATGACACGGCCATGGAACATTGTGATGACAAGAATTCTGGAGCATTCTGATGACAAGCGCCATAGAGCATTGTGATGACACGTTCATGAAATATAATAATGACAAGAATTCTGGAGCATTATGATGACAAGGGCCATGGAGCATTGTGATGACACGGCCATGGAACATTGTGATGACAAGAATTCTGGGGCATTGTGATGACAGTGGCCATGGAGCATTGTGATGACATGGTCATTGAACAATGTGATGAGAAGAATTCCGGAGCATTGTGATGACAAGGGCCATGGAGCATTGTGATGACACGGTCATGGAACATTGTGATGACAAGAAGTCTGGAGCATTGTGCTGATGACGGCCATGGAGCATTGTGATGACACAGTCAAGGAACATTGCGATGAAAAAGATTTCTGGAGCATTGTGATGAAAGGGCATGGAGCATTGTGATTAAAGGTGACAAGGAACATTGTGATGATATGCGCAGAGAACTCTGTGATGACAGTGGTCTTGCAGTATTGTGACGAAAAGTGTCATGGAACATTCTGCTGACAGTGATCATGGAGCTTTTTGGTAAGAGAGGCTATGGAGATTTGTGATGTCAGGCGTCATGGGGCATTGTGTTGACAGCGGTCTTGGAGCATTGTGATGAAAAGGGTCATGGAGCACTGTGATTACAGGGGCCATGGAGCATTGTGAATACAAAGGCTATGGAGCATTGAGATGACAGGTTTCATGGAGCACTGTGATGAATGTGATCTTGGATCATTGTGATGACAAGTGTCCTGGAACCTTGTGATGACACGGTTCATGGAGCATTGTGATGACAAGGACCATGGCGAATTGTGATGACATCTGTCATGGGGCATTGTGATGACAGTGGTCATCTAGATTTGCGATGAAATGTATCATGGAGCACTGTGATGACAGGGGCCATGGAACTTTGTGATGACAAAGGCCATGGAGCATTGTGATGACAAGTGTCATGGGGCATTTTGATGACATTGGCATGGAGCATTATGATGACAAGAGTTCTGGAGCATTTTGATGACAAGGGCATGGAGCATTGTGATGACAGGGCCCACGGAGCTTTGTGATGAAAAGGGCAGGGTACATTGTGATGACAGGGTTCATGGAGCATTGTGATGAAAGGGGCCATGGAGCATTGAGATGAGAGCCTTTATGAGGCATGGTGATGACAGTGGTCATGGAGCATTGTGATGAAAGAGATCATGGAGCAATATGATAACAGGGGCCATGGAGCATTGTGATGACAGGGGTATTGGAGCATTGTGATGGAAGTAGACATGGATCATTGTGATGACATGTGTCCTGGAACACTGTGATGACACGGTTCATCGAGTATTGTGATGACAAGGGTCATAGCGAATTGTGATGACAAGTGTCATGGGGCATTGTGATGACATTTATCATTTAGGAATTGTGATGAAAGGTATCGTGGAGCACTGTGATGACTGGGGGCATGAAGCACTGTGATGAAAATTGTCCTGGATTATGGTGATGACAGCAGTCATGGAGAATTGTGCTGACAGGGATTATGCAGCATTGTGTTGACAAGGGTATGGACTATTTTGATGACAATGGTCATGGATCAATGTGATGAAAGTATTCATGGAACATCGTGATGAAAAGTGCATGGGAGCATTGTGAGGATAAAGGCCATGGAGTATTGTGATGACTAGTGTCATGGAGCATTTTAATGAAAGGTTTCATTGTGCACCATGATGACAAAGGGGATGGAGAATTGTGATGAAACTGGTCCTGGAGCATTGTGATAACAAAAGCCATGGAGCATTTTGATGACAGGCATCATGGAGCATTGTGAAGAAAGGGGCCATGGGGTATTGTAATGACACTAGAGAAATATGATGAAAATGGTCAGCGAGCATAGTGATTAAAGTGGTCATTGAGAATTGTGATGAAAACGACATAGAGCACTGTGATGACAAAGGTCATGGAGAACTGTGATGACCAGGGTCATGTAGCATTGTGATGACACGGTCATGGAACATTGTGATGACAAGAATTCTGGAGCATTGTGCTAACTAGGGCCATGGATCATTGTGATGACATGGTCATGGAACATTGTGATGACAATAATTCTGGAGCATTGTGATGACAAGGGTCATGGAGCATTGTGATGACACGGTCATGGAACATTGTGATGACAAGAATTCTGCAGCATTGCGATGACAAGGGCCATGGAGCATTGTGATGACACGGTCATGGAACATTGTCATGAGAAGAATTCTGGAGCATTGTGCTGACAAGGGCCATGGAGCATTGTGATGATACGGTCATGGAACATTGTGATGACAAGAATTCTGGAGCATTCTGATGACAAAGGCGATGGAGCATTGTGATGACACCGTCATGGAACATTGTGATGAGAAGAATTCTGGAGCATTGTGATGACAAGGGCCATGGAGCATTGTGATGACACGGTCATGGACCATTGTGATGAGAAGAATTCTGGAGCATTGTGCTGGCAAGGGCCATGGAGCATTGTGATGATACGGTCATGGAACATTGTGATGACAATAATTCTGGGCCATTATGATGACAAGGGCTATGGAGCATTGTGATGACACGGCCATGGAACATTGTGATGAGAAGAATTCTTGAGCATTGTGATGACAATGGCCATGGAGCATTGTGATGACACGGCCATGGAACATTGTGATGACAAGAATTCTGGAGCATTGTGATGACAGTGGCCATGGAGCATTGTGATGACACGGTCATGGAACATTGTGATGAGAAGAATTCTGGAGCATTGTCATGAGAAGGGCCATGGAGCATTGTGATGACACGGTCATGGAACATTGTGATGACAAGAATTCTGGAGAATTGTGATAACAAGGGCCATGGAGCATTGTGATGACACGGTCATGGAACATTGTGATGAGAATAATTCTGGAGCATTGTGCTGACAAGGGCCATGGAGCATTGTGATGACACGGTCATAGAATATTGTGATGAGAAGAATTCTGGAGCATTGTGCTGGCAAGGGCCATGGAGCATTGTGATGATACGGTCATGGAACATTGTGATGACAATAATTCTGGGGCATTATGATGACAAGGGCTATGGAGCATTGTGATGACACGGCCATGGAACATTGTGATGACAAGAATTCTGGAGCATTGTGATGACAATGGCCATGGAGCATTGTGATGACACGGTCATGGAACATTGTGATGAGAAGAATTCTGGAGCATTGTCATGAGAAGTGCCATGGTGCATTGTGATGACACGGCCATGGAACATTGTGATGACAAGAATTCTGGAGAATTGTGATGAAAAGTTTCATGGAGAATTGTGATGACACGGTCAAGGAACATTGCGATGACAAGATTTCTGGAGCATTGTGGTGAAAGAATATGGAACATTGTGATTAAAGGTGACCAGGAACATTGTGATGATATGGGCAGAGAACTCTGTGATGAGACAGGACATGGAGTATGGTGACGAAAACTGTCATGGAACATTGTGCTGACAGGGATCATGGAGCTCTTTGGTAAGAGAGGCCCTGGAGATTTGTGATGGCAGGCATCATTGGGCATTGTGTTGACAGCGGTCTTGGAGCATTGTGATGAAAGGCGTCATGGAGCATTGTGATTACAGGGCCATGGAGCATTGTGAATTCAAAGGCTATGGAGCTTTGAGATGACAGGTTTCATGGAGCACTGTGATGAATGTGATCTTGGATCATTGTGATGACAAGTGTCCTGGAACCTTGTGATGACACGGTTCATGGAGCATTGTGATGACAAGGACCATGGCGAATTGTGATGACATCTGTCATGGGGCATTGTGATGACAGTGGTCATCTAGAATTGTGAAGAAAGGTATCATGGAGCACTGTGATGATAGGGGCCATGGAACATTGTGATGACAAAGGCCATGGAGCATTGTGATGACAAGTGTCATGGGGCATTTTGATGACATTGGCATGGAGCATTATGATGACAAGAGTTCTGGAGCATTTTGATGACAAGGGCATGGAGCATTGTGATGACAGGGCCCACGGAGCTTTGTGATGAAAAGGGCAGGGTACATTGTGATGACAGTGTTCATGGAGCATTGTGATGAAAGGGGCCATGGAGCATTGAGATGAGAGCCGTTATGAGGCATGGTGATGACAGTGGTCATGGAGCATTGCGATGGAAGAGATCATGGAGCAATATGATAACAGGGGCCATGGAGCATTGTGATGACAGGGGTATTGGAGCATTGTGATGGAAGTAGACATGGATCATTGTGATGACATGTGTCCTGGAACACTGTGATGACACGGTTCATCGAGTATTGTGATGACAAGGGTCATAGCGAATTGTGATGACAAGTGTCATGGGGCATTGTGATGACATTGATCATCTAGGAATTGTGATGAAAGGTATCGTGGAGCACTGTGATGAAAATTGTCCTGGATTATTGTGATGACAGCAGTCATGGAGAATTGTGATGACAGGGATTATGCAGCATTGTGTTGACAAGGATATGGACTATTGTGATGACAATGGTCATGGAGCAATGTGATGAAAGTATTCATGGAACATCGTGATGAAAAGTGCATGGGAGCATTGTGACGATAAAGGCCATGGAGTATTGTGATGACTAGTGTCATGGAGCATTTTAATGAAAGGTTTCATTGTGCACCATGATGACAAAGGGGATGGAGAATTGTGATGAAACTGGTCCTGGAGCATTGTGATAACAAAAGCCATGGAGCATTGTGATGACAGGCATCATGGAGCATTGTGAAGAAAGGGGCCATGGGGTATTGTAATGACACTAGAGAAATATGATGAAAATGGTCAGCGAGCATTGTGATTAAAGTGGTCATTGAGAATTGTGATGAAAAGCGACATAGAGCATTGTGATGACAAAGGTCATGGAGAACTGTGATGACCAGTGTCATGTAGCATTGTGATGACACGGTCATGGAACATTGTGATGACAAGAATTCTGGAGCATTGTGCTGACAAGGGCCATGGAGCATTGTGATGACACGGTCATGGAACATTGTGATGACAAGAATTCTGGAGCATTCTGATGACAAAGGCGATGGAGCATTGTGATGACACGGTCATGGAACATTGTGATGACAAGAATTCTGGAGCAGTCTGATGACAAGCGCCATGGAGCATTGTGATGACACGTTCATGGAATATAGTAATGACAAGAATTCTGGAGCATTATGATGACAAGGGCCATGGAGCATTGTGGTGACACGGCCATGGAACATTGTGATGACAAGAATTTTGGAGCATTGTGATGACAAGGGCCATGGAGCATTGTGATGACACGGTCATGGAACATTGTGATGAGAAGAATTCTGGTGCATTGTCATGACAAGGGCCATGGAGCATTGTGATGACACGGTCATGGAACATTGTGATGAGAAGAATTCTGGAGCATTATGATGACAAGGGCCATGGAGCATTGTGATGACACGGCCATGGAACATTGTGATGACAAGAATTCTGGAGCATTGTGATGACAATGGCCATGGAACATTGTGATGACACGGTCATGGAACATTGTGATGAGAAGAATTCTGGAGCATTTTCATGACAAGGGCCATGGAGCAATGTGATGACACGGTCATGGAACATTGTGATGACAAGAATTCTGGAGCATTATGATGACAAGGGCCATGGAGCATTGTGATGACACGGCCATGGAACATTGTGATGAGAAGAATTCTGGAGCATTGTGATGACAATGGCCATGGAGCATTGTGATGACACTGCCATGGAACATTGTGATGAGAAGAATTCTGGAGCATTTTGATGACAAGCACCATAGAGCATTGTGATGACACGTTCATGAAATATAGTAATGACAATAATTCCGGAGCATTATGATGACAAGGGCCATGGAGCATTGTGATGGCTAGGCCATGGAACATTGTGATGAGAAGAATTCTGGAGCATTGTGAAGACAATGCCATGGAGCATTGTGATGACACGGTCATGGAACATTGTGATGAGAAGAATTCTGGAGCATTGTCATGACAAGGGCCATGGAGCAATGTGATGACACGGTCATGGAACATTGTGATGACAAGAATTCTGGAGCATTATGATGACAAGGGCCATGGAGCATTGTGATGACACGGCCATGGAACATTGTGATAAGAAGAATTCTGGAGCATTGTTATGACAATGTCCATGGAGCATTGTGATGACACGGTCATGGAAAATTGTGATGAGAAGAATTCTGGAGCATTGTCATGACAAGGGCCATGGATCATTGTGATGACACGGTCATGTAACATTGTGATGACAAGAATTCTGGAGCATTGTGCTGATGATGGCCATGGAGCATTGTGATGACACAGTCAAGGAACATTGCGATGAAAAAGATTTCTGGAGCATTGTGATGAAAGGGCATGGAGCATTGTGATTAAAGGTGACAAGGAACATTGTGATGATATGGGCAGAGGACTCTGTGATGACAGTGGTCATGCAGTATTGTGACGAAAAGTGTCATGGAACATTCTGCTGACAGCGATCATGGAGCTTTTTGGTAAGAGAGGCTATGGAGATTTGTGATGTCAGGCGTCATGGGGCATTGTGTTAAGAGCGGTCTTGGAGCATTGTGATGAAAAGGGTCATGGAGCACTGTGATTACAGGGGCCATGGAGCATTGTGAATACAAAGGCTATGGAGCATTGAGATCACAGGGTTCATGGAGCACTGTGATGAATGTGATCTTGGATCATTGTGATGACAAGTGTCCTGGAACCTTGTGATGACACGGTTCATGGAGCATTGTGATGACAAGGACCATGGCGAATTGTGATGACATCTGTCATGGGGCATTGTGATGACAGTGGTCATCTAGATTTGCGATGAAAGGTATCATGGAGCACTGTGATGACAGGGGCCATGGAACATTGTGATGACAAAGGCCATGGAGCATTGTGATGACAAGTGTCATGGGGCATTTTGATGACATTGGCATGGAGCATTATGATGACAAGAGTTCTGGAGCCTTTTGATGACAACGGCATGGAGCATTGTGATGACAGGGCCCACGGAGCTTTGTGATGAAAACGGCAGGGTACATTGTGATGACAGGGTTCATGGAGCATTGTGATGAAAGGGGCCATGGAGCATTGAGATGAGAGCCGTTATGAGGCATGGTGATGACAGTGGTCATGGAGCATTGTGATGAAAGAGATCATGGAGAATTATGATAACAGGGGCCATGGAGCATTGTGATGACAGGGGTATTGGAGCATTGTGATGGAAGTAGACATGGATCATTGTGATGACATGTGTCCTGGAACACTGTGATGACACGGTTCATCGAGTATTGTGATGACAAGGGTCATAGCGAATTGTGATGACAAGTGTCATGGGGCATTGTGATGACATTGATCATCTAGGAATTGTGATGAAAGGTATCGTGGAGCACTGTGATGACTGGGGGCATGAAGCACTGTGATGAAAATTGTCCTGGATTATTGTGATGACAGCAGTCATGGAGAATTGTGATGACAGGGATTATGCAGCATTGTGTTGACAAGGGTATGGACTATTGTGATGACAATGGTCATGGAGCAATGTGATGAAAGTATTCATGGAACATCGTGATGAAAAGTGCATGGGAGCATTGTGACGATAAAGGCCATGGAGTATTGTGATGACTAGTGTCATGGAGCATTTTAATGAAAGGTTTCATTGTGCACCATGATGACAAAGGGGATGGAGAATTGTGATGAAACTGGTCCTGGAGCATTGTGATAACAAAAGCCATGGAGCATTGTGATGACAGGCATCATGGAGCATTGTGAAGAAAGGGGCCATGGGGTATTGTAATGACACTAGAGAAATATGATGAAAATGGTCAGCGAGCATAGTGATTAAAGTGGTCATTGAGAATTGTGATGAAAAGCGACATAGAGCATTGTGATGACAAAGGTCATGGAGAACTGTGATGACCAGGGTCATGTAGCATTGTGATGACACGGTCATGGAATATTGTGATGACAAGAATTCTGGAGCATTGTGCTGACAAGGGCCATGGAGATTTGTGATGACACGGTCATGGAACATTGTGATGACAAGAATTGTGGAGCATTCTGATGACAAAGGCGATGGAGCATTGTGATGACACGGTCATGGAACATTGTGATGACAAGAATTCTGGAGCATTCTGATGACAAGCGCCATAGAGCATTGTGATGACACGTTCATGGAATATAGTAATGACAAGAATTCTGGAGCATTATGATGACAAGGGCCATGGAGCATTGTGGTGACACGGCCATGGAACATTGTGATGACAAGAATTCTGGAGCATTGTGATGACAAGGCCATGGAGCATTGTGATGACACGGTCATGGAACATTGTGATGAGAAGAATTCTGGAGCATTGTCATGACAAGGGACATGGAGCATTGTGATGACACGGTCATGGAACATTCTGATGAGAAGAATTCTGGAGCATTATGATGACAAGGGCCATGGAGCATTGTGATGACACGGCCATGGAATATTGTGATAACAAGAATTCTGGAGCATTGTGATGACAATGGCCATGGAACATTGTGATGACACGGTCATGGAACATTGTGATGAGAAGAATTCTGGAGCATTGTCATGACAAGGGCCATGGAGCAATGTGATGACACGGTCATGGAACATTGTGATGACAAGAATTCTGGAGCATTATGATGACAAGGGCCATGGAGCATTGTGATGACACGGCCATGGAACATTGTGATGAGAAGAATTCTGGAGCATTGTGATGACAATGGCCATGGAGCATTGTGATGACACGGTCATGGAACATTGTGATGAGAAGAATTCTGGAGCATTGTCATGACAAGGGCCATGGAGCATTGTGATGACACTGCCATGGAACATTGTGATGAGAAGAATTCTGGAGCATTCTGATGACAAGCACCATAGAGCATTGTGATGACACGTTCATGGAATATAGTAATGACAAGAATTCTGGAGCATTATGATGACAAGGGCCATGGAGCATTGTGATGGCTAGGCCATGGAACATGGTGATGAGAAGAATTCTGGAGCATTGTGAAGACAATGCCATGGAGCATTGTGATGACATGTTCATGGAACTTTGTGATGAGAAGAATTCTGGAGCATTGTCATGACAAGGGCCATGGAGCAATGTGATGACACGGTCATGGAACATTGTAATGACAAGAATTCTGGAGCATTATGATGACAAGGGCCATGGAGCATTGTGATGACACGGCCATGGAACATTGTGATAAGAAGAATTCTGGAGCATTGTGATGACAATGTCCATGGAGCATTGTGATGACACGGTCATGGAAAATTGTGATGAGAAGAATTCTGGAGCATTGTCATGACAAGGGCCATGGATCATTGTGATGAAACGGTCATGGAACATTGTGATGACAAGAATTCTGGAGCATTGTGCTGATGATGGCCATGGAGCATTGTGATGACACAGTCAAGGAACATTGCGATGAAAAAGATTTCTGGAGCATTGTGATGAAAAGTCATGGAGCATTGTGATTAAAGGTGACAAGGAACATTGTGATGATATGGGCAGAGAACTCTGTGATGACAGTGGTCATGCAGTATTGTGACGAAAAGTGTCATGGAACATTCTGCTGACAGCGATCATGGAGCTTTTTGGTAAGAGAGGCTATGGAGATTTGTGATGTCAGGCGTCATGGGGCATTGTGTTGAGAGCGGTCTTGGAGCATTGTGATGAAAAGGGTCATGGAGCACTGTGATTACAGGGCCCATGGAGCATTGTGAATACAAAGGCTATGGAGCATTGAGATGACAGGGTTCATGGAGCACTGTGATGAATGTGATCTTGGATCATTGTGATGACAAGTGTCCTGGAACCTTGTGATGACACGGTTCATGGAGCATTGTGATGACAAGGACCATGGCGAATTGTGATGACATCTGTCATGGGGCATTGTGATGACAGTGGTCATCTAGATTTGCGATGAAAGGTATCATGGAGCACTGTGATGACAGGGGCCATGGAACATTGTGATGACAAAGGCCATGGAGCATTGTGATGACAAGTGTCATGGGGCATTTTGATGACATTGGCATGGAGCATTATGATGACAAGAGTTCTGGAGCATTTTGATGACAAGGGCATGGAGCATTGTGATGACAGGGCCCACGGAGCTTTGTGATGAAAACGGCAGGGTACATTGTGATGACAGTGTTCATGGAGCATTGTGATGAAAGGGGCCATGGAGCATTGAGATGAGAGCCGTTATGAGGCATGGTGATGACATTGGTCATGGAGCATTGTGATGAAAGAGATCATGGATAATTATGATAACAGGGGCCATGGAGCATTGTGATGACAGGGGTATTGGAGCATTGTGATGGAAGTAGACATGGATCATTGTGATGACATGTGTCCTGGAACACTGTGATGGCACGGTTCATCGAGTATTGTGATGACAAGGGTCATAGCGAATTGTGATGACAAGTGCCATGGGGCATTGTGATGACATTGATCATCTAGGAATTGTGATGAAAGGTATCGTGGAGCACTGTGATGACTGAGGGCATGAAGCACTGTGATGAAAATTGTCCTGGATTATTGTGATGACAGCAGTCATGGAGAATTGTGATGACAGGGATTATGCAGCATTGTGTTGACAAGGGTATGGTCTATTGTGATGACAATGGTCATGGAGCAATGTGATGAAAGTATACATGGAACACCGTGATGAAAAGTGCATGGGAGCATTGTGACGATAAAGGCCATGGAGTATTGTCATGACTAGTGTCATGGAGCATTTTAATGAAAGGTTTCATTGTGCACCATGATGACAAAGGGGATGGAGAATTGTGATGAAACTGGTCCTGGAGCATTGTGATAACAAAAGCCATGGAGCATTGTGATGACAGGCATCATGGAGCATTGTGAAGGAAGGGGCCATGGGGTATTGTAATGACACTAGAGAAATATGATGAAAATGGTCAGCGAGCATAGTGATTAAAGTGGTCATTGAGAATTGTGATGAAATGCGACATAGAGCATTGTGATGACAAAGGTCATGGAGAACTGTGATGACCAGGGTCATGTAGCATTGTGATGATACGGTCATGGAACATTGTGATGAGAAGAATTCTGGAGCATTATGATGACAAGGGCCATGGAGCATTGTGATGACACGGCCATGGAACTTTGTGATGACAAGAATTCTGGAGCATTGTGCTGACAAGGGCCATGGAGCATTGTGATGACACGGTCATGGAACATTGTGATGAGAAGAATTCTGGAGCATTGTCATGACAAGGGCCATGGAGCATTGTGATGATACGGTCATGGAACATTGCGATGACAAGTATTCTGGAGCATTATGATGACAAGGGCCATGGAGCATTGTGATGACATGGCCATGGAACATTGTGATGACAAGAATTCTAGAGCATTGTGATGACAATGGCCATGGAGCATTGTGATGACACGGTCATGGAACATTGTGATGAGAAGAATTCTGGAGCATTGTCATGACAAGGGCCATGGAGCATTGTGATGACACGGTCATGGAACATTGTGATGACAAGAATTCTGGAGCATTGTGATGACAATGGCCATGGAGCATTGTGATGACACAGTCAAGGAATATTGCGATGAAAAAGATTTCTGGAGCATTGTGATGAAAGGGCATGGAGCATTGTGATTAAAGGTGACAAGGAACATTGTGATGATATGGGCAGACAACTCTGTGATGACAGTGGTCTTGCAGTATTGTGACGAAAAGTGTCATGGAACATTCTGCTGACAGCGATCATGGAGCTTTTTGGTAAGAGAGGCTATGGAGATTTGTGATGTCAGGCGTCATGGGGCATTGTGTTGAGAGCGGTCTTGGAGCATTGTGATGAAAAGGGTCATGGAGCACTGTGATTACAGGGGCCATGGAGCATTGTGAATACAAAGGCTATGGAGCATTGAGATGACAGGGTTCATGGAGCACTGTGATGAATGTGATCTTGGATCATTGTGATGACAAGTGTCCTGGAACCTTGTGATGACACGGTTCATGGAGCAATGTGATGACAAGGACCATGGCGAATTGTGATGACATCTGTCATGGGGCATTGTGATGACAGTGGTCATCTAGATTTGCGATGAAAGGTATCATGGAGCACTGTGATGACAGGGGCCATGGAACATTGTGATGACAAAGGCCATGGAGCATTGTGATGACAAGTGTCATGGGGCATTTTGATGACATTGGCATGGAACATTATGATGACAAGAGTTCTGGAGCATTTTGATGACAAGGGCATGGAGCATTGTGATGACAGGGCCCACGGAGCTTTGTGATGAAAAGGGCAGGGTACATTGTGATGACAGGGTTCATGGAGCATTGTGATGAAAGGGGCCATGGAGCATTGAGATGAGAGCCGTTATGAGGCATGGTGATGACAGTGGTCATGGAGCATTGTGATGAAAGAGATCATGGAGCAATATGATAACAGGGGCCATGGAGCATTGTGATGACAGGGGTATTGGAGCATTGTGATGGAAGTAGACATGGATCATTGTGATGACATATGTCCTGGAACACTGTGATGACACGGTTCATCGAGTATTGTGATGACAAGGGTCATAGCGAATTGTGATGACAAGTGTCATGGGGCATTGTGATGACATTGATCATCTAGGAATTGTGATGAAAGGTATCGTGGAGCACTGTGATGACTGGGGGCATGAAGCACTGTGATGAAAATTGTCCTGGATTATTGTGATGACAGCAGTCATGGAGAATTGTGATGACAGGGATTATGCAGCATTGTGTTGACAAGGGTATGGACTATTGTGATGACAATGGTCATGGAGCAATGTGATGAAAGTATTCATGGAACATCGTGATGAAAAGTGCATGGGAGCATTGTGACGATAAAGGCCATGGAGTATTGTGATGACTAGTGTCATGGAGCATTTTAATGAAAGGTTTCATTGTGCACCATGATGACAAAGGGGATGGAGAATTGTGATGAAACTGGTCCTGGAGCATGGTGATAACAAAAGCCATGGAGCATTGGGATGACAGGCATCATGGAGCATTGTGAAGAAAGGGGCCATGGGGTATTGTAATGACACTAGAGAAATATGATGAAAATGGTCAGCGAGCATAGTGATTAAAGTGGTCATTGAGAATTGTGATGAAAAGCGACATAGAGCATTGTGATGACAAAGGTCATGGAGAACTGTGATGACCAGGGTGATGTAGCATTGTGATGACACGGTCATGGAACATTGTGATGACAAGAATTCTGGAGCATTGTGCTGACAAGGGCCATGGACCATTGTGATGACATGGTCATGGAACATTGTGATGACAAGAATTCTGCAGCATTGCGATGACAAGGGCCATGGAGCATAGTGATGACACGGTCATGGAACATTGTGATGACAAGCATTCTGCAGCATTGCGATGACAAGGGCCATGGAGCATAGTGATGACACGGTCATGGATCATTGTCATGAGAAGAATTCTGGAGCATTGTGCTGACAAGGGCCATGGAGCATTGTGATGATACGGTCATGGAACATTGTGATGAGAAGAATTCTGGAGCATTGTGATGACAATGGCCATGGAGCATTGTGATGACACGGCCATGGAACATTGTGATGACAAGAATTCTGGAGCATTGTGATGAGAAGAATTCTGGAGCATTGTCATGAGAAGGGCCATGGAGCATTGTGATGACACGGTCATGGAACATTGTGATGACAAGAATTCTGGAGCATTGTGATGACAAGGGCCATGGAGCATTGTGATGACACGGTTATGGAACATTGTGATGAGAAGAATTCTGGAGCATTGTGCTGACAAGGGCCATGGAGCATTGTGATGACACGGTCATGGAACATTGTGACGAGAAGAATTCTGGAGCATTGTGATGACAAGGGCCATGGAGCATTGTGATGACACGGTCATGAAACACTGTGATGAGAAGAATTCTGGAGCATTGTGCTGGCAAGGGCCATGGAGCATTGTGATGATACGGTCATGGAACATTGTGATGACAATAATTCTGGGGCATTATGATGACAAGGGCCATGGAGCATTGTGATGACACGGCCATGGAACTTTGTGATGACAAGAATTCTGGAGCATTGTGCTGGCAAGGGCCATGGAGCATTGTGATGATACGGTCATGGAACATTGCGATGACAAGTATTCTGGAGCATTATGATGACAAGGGCCATGGAGCATTGTGATGACATGGCCATGGAACATTGTGATGACAAGAATTCTAGAGCATTGTGATGACAATGGCCATGGAGCATTGTGATGACACGGTCATGGAACATTGTGATGAGAAGAATTCTGGAGCATTGTCATGACAAGGGCCATGGAGCATTGTGATGACACGGTCATGGAACATTGTGATGACAAGAATTCTGGAGCATTGTGATGACAATGGCCATGGAGCATTGTGATGACACAGTCAAGGAATATTGCGATGAAAAAGATTTCTGGAGCATTGTGATGAAAGGGCATGGAGCATTGTGATTAAAGGTGACAAGGAACATTGTGATGATATGGGCAGACAACTCTGTGATGACAGTGGTCTTGCAGTATTGTGACGAAAAGTGTCATGGAACATTCTGCTGACAGCGATCATGGAGCTTTTTGGTAAGAGAGGCTATGGAGATTTGTGATGTCAGGCGTCATGGGGCATTGTGTTGAGAGCGGTCTTGGAGCATTGTGATGAAAAGGGTCATGGAGCACTGTGATTACAGGGGCCATGGAGCATTGTGAATACAAAGGCTATGGAGCATTGAGATGACAGGGTTCATGGAGCACTGTGATGAATGTGATCTTGGATCATTGTGATGACAAGTGTCCTGGAACCTTGTGATGACACGGTTCATGGAGCAATGTGATGACAAGGACCATGGCGAATTGTGATGACATCTGTCATGGGGCATTGTGATGACAGTGGTCATCTAGATTTGCGATGAAAGGTATCATGGAGCACTGTGATGACAGGGGCCATGGAACATTGTGATGACAAAGGCCATGGAGCATTGTGATGACAAGTGTCATGGGGCATTTTGATGACATTGGCATGGAGCATTATGATGACAAGAGTTCTGGAGCATTTTGATGACAAGGGCATGGAGCATTGTGATGACAGGGCCCACGGAGCTTTGTGATGAAAAGGGCAGGGTACATTGTGATGACAGGGTTCATGGAGCATTGTGATGAAAGGGGCCATGGAGCATTGAGATGAGAGCCGTTATGAGGCATGGTGATGACAGTGGTCATGGAGCATTGTGATGAAAGAGATCATGGAGCAATATGATAACAGGGGCCATGGAGCATTGTGATGACAGGGGTATTGGAGCATTGTGATGGAAGTAGACATGGATCATTGTGATGACATATGTCCTGGAACACTGTGATGACACGGTTCATCGAGTATTGTGATGACAAGGGTCATAGCGAATTGTGATGACAAGTGTCATGGGGCATTGTGATGACATTGATCATCTAGGAATTGTGATGAAAGGTATCGTGGAGCACTGTGATGACTGGGGGCATGAAGCACTGTGATGAAAATTGTCCTGGATTATTGTGATGACAGCAGTCATGGAGAATTGTGATGACAGGGATTATGCAGCATTGTGTTGACAAGGGTATGGACTATTGTGATGACAATGGTCATGGAGCAATGTGATGAAAGTATTCATGGAACATCGTGATGAAAAGTGCATGGGAGCATTGTGACGATAAAGGCCATGGAGTATTGTGATGACTAGTGTCATGGAGCATTTTAATGAAAGGTTTCATTGTGCACCATGATGACAAAGGGGATGGAGAATTGTGATGAAACTGGTCCTGGAGCATGGTGATAACAAAAGCCATGGAGCATTGTGATGACAGGCATCATGGAGCATTGTGAAGAAAGGGGCCATGGGGTATTGTAATGACACTAGAGAAATATGATGAAAATGGTCAGCGAGCATAGTGATTAAAGTGGTCATTGAGAATTGTGATGAAAAGCGACATAGAGCATTGTGATGACAAAGGTCATGGAGAACTGTGATGACCAGGGTGATGTAGCATTGTGATGACACGGTCATGGAACATTGTGATGACAAGAATTCTGGAGCATTGTGCTGACAAGGGCCATGGACCATTGTGATGACATGGTCATGGAACATTGTGATGACAAGAATTCTGCAGCATTGCGATGACAAGGGCCTTGGAGCATAGTGATAACACGGTAATGGAACATTGTGATGACAAGCATTCTGCAGCATTGCGATGACAAGGGCCATGGAGCATAGTGATGATACGGTCATGGATCATTGTCATGAGAAGAATTCTGGAGCATTGTGCTGACAAGGGCCATGGAGCATTGTGATGATACGGTCATGGAACATTGTGATGAGAAGAATTCTGGAGCATTGTAATGACAATGGCCATGGAGCATTGTGATGACACGGCCATGGAACATTGTGATGACAAGAATTCTGGAGCATTGTGATGACAGTGGCCATGGAGCATTGTCATGACACGGTCATGGAACATTGCGATGAGAAGAATTCTGGAGCATTGTCATGAGAAGGGCCATGGAGCATTGTGATGACACGGTCATGGAACATTGTGATGACAAGAATTCTGGAGCATTGTGATGACAAGGGCCATGGAGCATTGTGATGACACGGTTATGGAACATTGTGATGAGAAGAATTCTGGAGCATTGTGCTGACAAGGGCCATGGAGCATTGTGATGACACGGTCATGGAATATTGTGACGAGAAGAATTCTGGAGCATTGTGATGACAAGGGCCATGGAGCATTGTGATGACACGGTCATGAAACATTGTGATGAGAAGAATTCTGGAGCATTGTGCTGGCAAGGGCCATGGAGCATTGTGATGATACGGTCATGGAACATTGTGATGACAATAATTCTGGGGCATTATGATGACAAGGGCCATGGAGCATTGTGATGACACGGCCATGGAACTTTGTGATGACAAGAATTCTGGAGCATTGTGATGACAATGGCCATGGAGCATTGTGATGACACTGTCATGGAACATTGTGATGAGAAGAATTCTGGAGCATTGTCATGACAAGGGCCATGGAGCATTGTGATGACAAGAATTCTGGAGAATTGTGATGAGAAGGTTCATGGAGAATTGTGATGACACGGTCATGGAACATTGTGATGACAAGAATTCTGGAGCATTGTGCTGACTAGGGCCATGGACCATTGTGATGACATGGTCATGGAATATTGTGATGACAAGAATTCTGGAGCATTGTGATGACAAGGGCCATGGAGCATTGTGATGACACGGTCATGGAACATTTTGATGAGAAGAATTCTGGAGCATTGTCATGACAAGGGCCATGGAGCATTGTGATGACATGGTCATGGAACATTGTGATGACAAGAATTCTGGAGCATTATGATGACAAGGGCCATGGAGCATTGTGATGACACGGCCATGGAACATTTTGATGACAAGAATTCTGGAGCATTGTGATGACAATGGCCATGGAACATTGTGATGACACGGTCATGGAACATTGTGATGAGAAGAATTCTGGAGCATTGTCATGACAAGGGCCATGGAGCATTGTGATGACACGGCCATGGAACATTGTGATGACAAGAATTCTGGAGCATTGTGATGACAATGGCCATGGAGCATTGTGATGACACGATCATGGAACATTGTGATGAGAAGAATTCTGGAGCATTGTCATGACAAGGGCTATGGAGCATTGTGATGACACGGCCATGGAACATTGTGATGACAAGAATTCTGGAGAATTGTGATGACAAGTTTCATGGAGAATTGTGATGAAACGGTCAAGGAACATTGCGATGACAAGATTTCTGGAGCATTGTGGTGAAGGGATATGGAGCATTGTGATTAAAGGTGACAAGGAACATTGTGATGATATGGGCAGAGAACTCTGTGATGAGACAGGTCATGGAGTATTGTGATGAAAACTGTCATGGAACATTGTGCTGACAGGGATCATGGAGCTCTTTGGTAAGAGAGGCCCTGGAGATTTGTGATGGCAGGCATCATTGGGCATTGTGTTGACAGCGGTCTTGGAGCATTGTGATGAAAGGCGTCATGGAGCATTGTGATTACAGGGGCCATGGAGCATTGTGAATTCAAAGGCTATGGAGCATTGAGATGACAGGTTTCATGGAGCACTGTGATGAATGTGATCTTGGATCATTGTGATGACAAGTGTCCTGGAACCTTGTGATGACATGGTTCATGGAGCATTGTGATGACAAGGACCATGGCAAATTGTGATGACATGTGCCATGGGGCATTGTGATGACAGTGGTCATCTAGATTTGCGATGAATGGTATCATGGAGCACTGTGATAACAGGGGCCATGGAACATTGTGATGACAAAGGCCATGGAGCATTGTGATGACAAGTGTCATGGGGCATTTTGATGACATTGGCATGGAGCATTATGATGACAAGAGTTCTGGAGCATGTTGATGACAAGGGCATGGAGCATTGTGATGACAGGGCTCACCGAGCTTTGTGATGAAAAGGGCAGGGTACATTGTGATGACAGGGTTCATGGAGCATTGTGATGAAAGGTGCCATGGAGCATTGAGATGAGAGCCGTTATGAGGCATGGTGATGAGAGGTGGTCATGGAGCATTGTGATGAAAGAGATCATGGAGCAATATGATAACAGGGGCCATGGAGCATTGTGATGACAGGGGTATTGGAGCATTGTGATGGAAGTAGACATGGATCATTGTGATGACATGTGTCCTGGAACACTGTGATGACACGGTTCATCGAGTATTGTGATGACAAGGGTCATAGCGAATTGGGATGACAAGTGTCATGGGGCATTGTGATGACATTGATCATCTAGGAATTGTGATGAAAGGTATCGTGGAGCACTGTGATGACTGGGGGCATGAAGCACTGTGATGAAAATTGTCCTGGATTATTGTGATGACAGCAGTCCTGGAGAATTGTGATGACAGGGATTATGCAGCATTTTGTTGACAAGGATATGGACTATTGTGATGACAATTGTCATTGAGCAATGTGATGAAAGTATTCATGGAACATCGTGATGAAAAGTGCATTGGAGCATTGTGACGATAAAGGCCATGGAGTATTGTGATGACTAGTGTCATGGAGCATTTTAATGAAAGGTTTCATTGTGCACCATGATGACAAAGGGGATGGAGAATTGTGATGAAACTGGTCCTGGAGCATTGTGATAACAAAAGCCATGGAGCATTGTGATGACAGGCATCATGGAGCATTGTGAAGAAAGGGGCCATGGGGTATTGTAATGACACTAGAGAAATATGATGAAAATGATCAGCGAGCATAGTGATTAAAGTGGTCATTGAGAATTGTGATGAAAAGCGACATAGAGCATTGTGATGAAAAAGGTCATGGAGAACTGTGATGACCAGGGTCATGTAGCATTGTGATGACACGGTCATGGAACATTGTGATGACAAGAATTCTGCAGCATTGTGCTGACAAGGGCCATGGAGCATTGTGATGACACGGCCATGGAACATTGTGATGACAAGAATTCTGGAGCATTGTGATGACAATGGCCATGGAGCATTGTGATGACACGGTCATGGAACATTGTGATGAGAAGAATTCTGGAGCATTGTCATGACAAGGGCCATGGAGCATTGTGATGACAAGAATTCTGGAGAATTGTGATGAGAAGTTTCATGGAGAATTGTGATGACACGGTCAAGGAACATTGCGATGACAAGATTTCTGGAGCATTGTGGTGAAAGGTTATGGAGCATTGTGATTAAAGGTGACAAGGAACATTGTGATGATATGGGCAGAGAACTCTGTGATGAGACAGGATGTGGAGTATTGTGACGAAAACTGTCATGGAACATTGTGCTGACTGGGATCATGGAGCTCTTTGGTAAGAGAGGCCCTGGAGATTTGTGATGGCAGGCAGCATTGGGCATTGTGTTGACAGCGGTCTTGGAGCATTGTGATGAAATGCGTCATGGAGCATTGTGATTACAGGGGCCATGGAGCATTGTGAATTCAAAGGCTATGGAGCATTCAGATGACAGGTTTCATGGAGCACTGTGATGAATGTGATATTGGATCATTGTGATGACAAGTGTCCTGGAACCTTGTGATGACACGGTTCATGGAGCATTGTGATGACAAGGACCATGGCAAATTGTGATGACATCTGTCATGGGGCATTGTGATGACAGTGGTCATCTAGATTTGCGATGAAAGGTATCATGGAGCACTGTTATAACAGGGGCCATGGAACATTGTGATGACAAAGGCCATGGAGCATTGTGATGACAAGTGTCATGGGGCATTTTGATGACATTGGCATGGAGCATTATGATGACAAGAGTTCTGGAGCATGTTGATGACAAGGGCATGGAGCATTGTGATGACAGGGCTCACTGAGCTTTGTGATGAAAAGGGCAGGGTACATTGTGATGACAGGGTTCATGGAGCATTGTGATGAAAGGTGCCATGGAGCATTGAGATGAGAGCCGTTATGAGGCATGGTGATGACAGTGGTCATGGAGCATTGTGATGAAAGAGATCATGGAGAATTATGATAACAGGAGCCATGGAGCATTGTGATGACAGGGGTATTGGAGCATTGTGATGGAAGTAGACATGGATCATTGTGATGACATGTGTCCTGGAACACTGTGATGATATGGTTCATCGAGTATTGTGATGACAAGGGTCATAGCGAATTGTGATGACAAGTGTCATGGGGCATTGTGATGACATTGATCATCCAGGAATTGTGATGAAAGGTATCGTGGAGCACTGTGATGACTGAGGGCATGAAGCACTGTGATGAAAATTGTCCTGGATTATTGTGATGACAGCAGTCATGGAGAATTGTGATGACAGGGATTATGCAGCATTGTGTTGACAAGGGTATGGACTATTGTGATGACAATGGTCATGGAGCAATGTGATGAAAGTATTCATGGAACATCGTGATGAAAAGTGAATGGGAGCATTGTGACGATAAAGGCCATGGAGTATTGTGATGACTAGTGTCATGGAGCATTTTAATGAAAGGTTTCATTGTGCACCATGATGACAAAGGGGATGGAGAATTGTGATGAAACTGGTCCTGGAGCATTGTGATAACAAAAGCCATGGAGCATTGTGATGACAGGCATCATGGAGCATTGTGAAGAAAGGGGCCATGGGGTATTGTAATGACACTAGAGAAATATGAGGAAAATGTTCAGCGAGCACAGTGATTAAAGTGGTCATTGAGAATTGTGATGAAAAGCGACATAGAGCATTGTGATGACAAAGGTCATGGAGAACTGTGATGACCAGGGTCATGTAGCATTGTGATGACACGGTCATGGAACATTGTGATGAGAAGAATTCTGGAGCATTGTGCTGACTAGGGCCATGGACCATTGTGATGACATTGTCATGGAACATTGTGATGACAAGAATTCTGGAGCATTGTGATGACAAGGGCCATGGAGCATTGTGATGACACGGTCATGGAACATTTTGATGAGAAGAATTCTGGAGCATTGTCATGACAAGGGCCATGGAGCATTGTGATGACACGGTCATGGAACATTGTGATGACAAGAATTCTGGAGCATTATGATGACAAGGGCCATGGAGCATTGTGATGACACGGCCATGGAACATTTTGATGACAAGAATTCTGGAGCATTGTGATGACAATGGCCATGGAACATTGTGATGACACGGTCATGGAACATTGTGATGAGAAGAATTCTGGAGCATTGTCATGACAAGGGCCATGGAGCATTGTGATGACACGGCCATGGAACATTGTGATGACAAGAATTCTGGAGCATTGTGATGACAATGGCCATGGAGCATTGTGATGACACGGTCATGGAACATTGTGATGAGAAGAATTCTGGAGCATTGTCATGACAAGGGCTATGGAGCATTGTGATGACACGGCCATGGAACATTGTGATGACAAGAATTCTGGATAATTGTGATGACAAGTTTCATGGAGAATTGTGATGAAACGGTCAAGGAACATTGCGATGACAAGATTTCTGGAGCATTGTGGTGAAGGGATATGGAGCATTGTGATTAAAGGTGACAAGGAACATTGTGATGATATGGGCAGAGAACTCTGTGATGAGACAGGACATGGAGTATTGTGATGAAAACTGTCATGGAACATTGTGCTGACAGGGATCATGGAGCTCTTTGGTAAGAGAGGCCCTGGAGATTTGTGATGGCAGGCATCATTGGGCATTGTGTTGACAGCGGTCTTGGAGCATTGTGATGAAAGGCGTCATGGAGCATTGTGATTACCGGGGCCATGGAGCATTGTGAATTCAAAGGCTATGGAGCATTGAGATGACAGGTTTCATGGAGCACTGTGATGAATGTGATCTTGGATCATTGTGATGACAAGTGTCCTGGAACCTTGTGATGACATGGTTCATGGAGCATTGTGATGACAAGGACCATGGCAAATTGTGATGACATCTGCCATGGGGCATTGTGATGACAGTGGTCATCTAGATTTGCGATGAATGGTATCATGGAGCACTGTGATAACAGGGGCCATGGAACATTGTGATGACAAAGGCCATGGAGCATTGTGATGACAAGTGTCATGGGGCATTTTGATGACATTGGCATGGAGCATTATGATGACAAGAGTTCTGGAGCATGTTGATGACAAGGGCATGGAGCATTGTGATGACAGGGCTCACCGAGCTTTGTGATGAAAAGGGCAGGGTACATTGTGATGACAGGGTTCATGGAGCATTGTGATGAAAGGTGCCATGGAGCATTGAGATGAGAGCCGTTATGAGGCATGGTGATGAGAGGTGGTCATGGAGCATTGTGATGAAAGAGATCATGGAGCAATATGATAACAGGGGCCATGGAGCATTGTGATGACACGGGTATTGGAGCATTGTGATGGAAGTAGACATGGATCATTGTGATGACATGTGTCCTGGAACACTGTGATGACACGGTTCATCGAGTATTGTGATGACAAGGGTCATAGCGAATTGGGATGACAAGTGTCATGGGGCATTGTGATGACATTGATCATCTAGGAATTGTGATGAAAGGTATCGTGGAGCACTGTGATGACTGGGGGCATGAAGCACTGTGATGAAAATTGTCCTGGATTATTGTGATGACAGCAGTCATGGAGAATTGTGATGACAGGGATTATGCAGCATTTTGTTGACAAGGATATGGACTATTGTGATGACAATTGTCATTGAGCAATGTGATGAAAGTATTCATGGAACATCGTGATGA
Source organism: Balaenoptera acutorostrata (assembly GCF_949987535.1). Classification (NCBI taxonomy): domain Eukaryota; kingdom Metazoa; phylum Chordata; class Mammalia; order Artiodactyla; family Balaenopteridae; genus Balaenoptera; species Balaenoptera acutorostrata. Next base: position 983,677 of record NW_026646025.1, on the reverse strand, counting down.
AAAGTGCATTGGAGCATTGTGACGATAAAGGCCATGGAGTATTGTGATGACTAGTGTCATGGAGCATTTTAATGAAAGGTTTCATTGTGCACCATGATGACAAAGGGGATGGAGAATTGTGATGAAACTGGTCCTGGAGCATTGTGATAACAAAAGCCATGGAGCATTGTGATGACAGGCATCATGGAGCATTGTGAAGAAAGGGGCCATGGGGTATTGTAATGACACTAGAGAAATATGATGAAAATGATCAGCGAGCATAGTGATTAAAGTGGTCATTGAGAATTGTGATGAAAAGCGACATAGAGCATTGTGATGAAAAAGGTCATGGAGAACTGTGATGACCAGGGTCATGTAGCATTGTGATGACACGGTCATGGAACATTGTGATGACAAGAATTCTGGAGCATTGTGCTGACTAGGGCCATGGACCATTGTGATGACATGGTCATGGAACATTGTGATGACAATAATTCTGGAGCATTGTGATGACAAAGGCCATGGAGCATTGTGAAGACACGGTATGGATCATTGTGATGTCAAGAATTCTGAAGCATTGTGATGACACGGTCATGGAACATTTTGATGACAGGAATTCTGGAGCATTGTGCTGAAAAGGGCCATGGAGCATTGTGATGACACGGTCATGGAACAATGTGATGAGAAGAATTCCGGAGCATTGTGATGACAAGGGCCATGGAGCATTGTGATGACACGGTCATGGAACATTGTGATGACAAGAATTCTGGAGCATTGTGCTGATGACGGCCATGGAGCATTGTGAAGACATAGTCAAGGAACATTGCGATGAAAAAGATTTCTGGAGCATTGTGATGAAAGCGCATGGAGCATTGTGATTAAAGGTGATAAGGAACATTGTGATGATATGGGCAGAGTACTCTGTGATGACAGTGGTCTTGCAGTATTGTGACGAAAAGTGTCATGGAACATTCTGCTGACAGCGATCATGGAGCTTATTGGTAAGAGAGGCTATGGAGATTTGTGATGGCAGGCATCATTGGGCATTGTGTTGACAGCGGTCTTGGAGCATTGTGATGAAAGGCGTCATGGAGCATTGTGATTACAGGGGCCATGGAGCATTGTGAATTCAAAGGCTATGGAGCATTGAGATGACAGGTTTCATGGAGCACTGTGATGAATGTGATCTTGGATCATTGTGATGACAAGTGTCCTGGAACCTTGTGATGACACGGTTCATGGAGCATTGTGATGACAAGGACCATGGCAAATTGTGATGACATTTGTCATGGGGCATTGTGATGACAGTGGTCATCTAGATTTGCGATGAAAGGTATCATGGAGCACTGTGATAACAGGGGCCATGGAACATTGTGATGACAAAGGCCATGGAGCCTTGTGATGACAAGTGTCATGGGGCATTTTGATGACATTGGCATGGAGCATTATGATGACAAGAGTTCTGGAGCATGTTGATGACAAGGGCATGGAGCATTGTGATGACAGGGCTCACCGAGCTTTGTGATGAAAAGGGCAGGGTACATTGTGATGACAGGGTTCATGGAGCATTGTGATGAAAGGGGCCATGGAGCATTGAGATGAGAGCCGTTATGAGTCATGGTGATGACAGTGGTCATGGAGCATTGTGATGAAAGACATCATGGAGAATTATGATAACAGGGGCCATGGAGCATTGTGATGACAGGGGTATTGGAGCATTGTGATGGAAGTAGACATGGATCATTGTGATGACATGTGTCCTGGAACACTGTGATGACACGGTTCATCGAGTATTGTGATGACAAGGGTCATAGCGAATTGTGATGTCAAGTGCCATGGGGCATTGTGATGACATTGATCATCTAGGAATTGTGATGAAAGGTATCATGGAGCACTGTGATGACTGAGGGCATGAAGCACTGTGATGAAATTTGTCCTGGATTATTGTGATGACAGCAGTCATGGAGAATTGTGATGACAGGGATTATGCAGCATTGTGTTGACAAGGGTATGGTCTATTGTGATGACAATGGTCATGGAGCAATGTGATGAAAGTATACATGGAACACCGTGATGAAAAGTGCATGGGAGCACTGTGACGATAAAGGCCATGGAGTATTGTGATGACTAGTGTCATGGAGCATTTTAATGAAAGGTTTCATTGTGCACCATGATGACAAAGGGGATGGAGAATTGTGATGAAACTGGTCCTGGAGCATTGTGATAACAAAAGCCATGGAGCATTGTGATGACAGGCATCATGGAGCATTGTGAAGGAAGGGGCCATGGGGTATTGTAATGACACTAGAGAAATATGATGAAAATGGTCAGCGAGCATAGTGATTAAAGTGGTCATTGAGAATTGTGATGAAATGCGACATAGAGCATTGTGATGACAAAGGTCATGGAGAACTGTGATGACCAGGGTCATGTAGCATTGTGATGATACGGTCATGGAACATTGTGATGAGAAGAATTCTGGAGCATTATGATGACAAGGGCCATGGAGCATTGTGATGACACGGCCATGGAACTTTGTGATGACAAGAATTCTGGAGCATTGTGCTGACAAGGGCCATGGAGCATTGTGATGACACGGTCATGGAACATTGTGATGAGAAGAATTCTGGAGCATTGTCATGACAAGGGCCATGGAGCATTGTGATGATACGGTCATGGAACATTGCGATGACAAGTATTCTGGAGCATTATGATGACAAGGGCCATGGAGCATTGTGATGACATGGCCATGGAACATTGTGATGACAAGAATTCTAGAGCATTGTGATGACAATGGCCATGGAGCATTGTGATGACACGGTCATGGAACATTGTGATGAGAAGAATTCTGGAGCATTGTCATGACAAGGGCCATGGAGCATTGTGATGACACGGTCATGGAACATTGTGATGACAAGAATTCTGGAGCATTGTGATGACAATGGCCATGGAGCATTGTGATGACACAGTCAAGGAATATTGCGATGAAAAAGATTTCTGGAGCATTGTGATGAAAGGGCATGGAGCATTGTGATTAAAGGTGACAAGGAACATTGTGATGATATGGGCAGACAACTCTGTGATGACAGTGGCCTTGCAGTATTGTGACGAAAAGTGTCATGGAACATTCTGCTGACAGCGATCATGGAGCTTTTTGGTAAGAGAGGCTATGGAGATTTGTGATGTCAGGCGTCATGGGGCATTGTGTTGAGAGCGGTCTTGGAGCATTGTGATGAAAAGGGTCATGGAGCACTGTGATTACCGGGGCCATGGAGCATTGTGAATACAAAGGCTATGGAGCATTGAGATGACAGGGTTCATGGAGCACTGTGATGAATGTGATCTTGGATCATTGTGATGACAAGTGTCCTGGAACCTTGTGATGACACGGTTCATGGAGCAATGTGATGACAAGGACCATGGCGAATTGTGATGACATCTGTCATGGGGCATTGTGATGACAGTGGTCATCTAGATTTGCGATGAAAGGTATCATGGAGCACTGTGATGACAGGGGCCATGGAACATTGTGATGACAAAGGCCATGGAGCATTGTGATGACAAGTGTCATGGGGCATTTTGATGACATTGGCATGGAGCATTATGATGACAAGAGTTCTGGAGCATTTTGATGACAAGGGCATGGAGCATTGTGATGACAGGGCCCACGGAGCTTTGTGATGAAAAGGGCAGGGTACATTGTGATGACAGGGTTCATGGAGCATTGTGATGAAAGGGGCCATGGAGCATTGAGATGAGAGCCGTTATGAGGCATGGTGATGACAGTGGTCATGGAGCATTGTGATGAAAGAGATCATGGAGCAATATGATAACAGGGGCCATGGAGCATTGTGATGACAGGGGTATTGGAGCATTGTGATGGAAGTAGACATGGATCATTGTGATGACATATGTCCTGGAACACTGTGATGACACGGTTCATCGAGTATTGTGATGACAAGGGTCATAGCGAATTGTGATGACAAGTGTCATGGGGCATTGTGATGACATTGATAATCTAGGAATTGTGATGAAAGGTATCGTGGAGCACTGTGATGACTGGGGGCATGAAGCACTGTGATGAAAATTGTCCTGGATTATTGTGATGACAGCAGTCATGGAGAATTGTGATGACAGGGATTATGCAGCATTGTGTTGACAAGGGTATGGACTATTGTGATGACAATGGTCATGGAGCAATGTGATGAAAGTATTCATGGAACATCGTGATGAAAAGTGCATGGGAGCATTGTGACGATAAAGGCCATGGAGTATTGTGATGACTAGTGTCATGGAGCATTTTAATGAAAGGTTTCATTGTGCACCATGATGACAAAGGGGATGGAGAATTGTGATGAAACTGGTCCTGGAGCATGGTGATAACAAAAGCCATGGAGCATTGTGATGACAGGCATCATGGAGCATTGTGAAGAAAGGGGCCATGGGGTATTGTAATGACACTAGAGAAATATGATGAAAATGGTCAGCGAGCATAGTGATTAAAGTGGTCATTGAGAATTGTGATGAAAAGCGACATAGAGCATTGTGATGACAAAGGTCATGGAGAACTGTGATGACCAGGGTGATGTAGCATTGTGATGACACGGTCATGGAACATTGTGATGACAAGAATTCTGGAGCATTGTGCTGACAAGGGCCATGGACCATTGTGATGACATGGTCATGGAACATTGTGATGACAAGAATTCTGCAGCATTGCGATGACAAGGGCCTTGGAGCATAGTGATAACACGGTAATGGAACATTGTGATGACAAGCATTCTGCAGCATTGCGATGACAAGGGCCATGGAGCATAGTGATGACACGGTCATGGATCATTGTCATGAGAAGAATTCTGGAGCATTGTGCTGACAAGGGCCATGGAGCATTGTGATGATACGGTCATGGAACATTGTGATGAGAAGAATTCTGGAGCATTGTGATGACAATGGCCATGGAGCATTGTGATGACACGGCCATGGAACATTGTGATGACAAGAATTCTGGAGCATTGTGATGACAGTGGCCATGGAGCATTGTCATGACACGGTCATGGAACATTGCGATGAGAAGAATTCTGGAGCATTGTCATGAGAAGGGCCATGGAGCATTGTGATGACACGGTCATGGAACATTGTGATGACAAGAATTCTGGAGCATTGTGATGACAAGGGCCATGGAGCATTGTGATGACACGGTTATGGAACATTGTGATGAGAAGAATTCTGGAGCATTGTGCTGACAAGGGCCATGGAGCATTGTGATGACACGGTCATGGAATATTGTGACGAGAAGAATTCTGGAGCATTGTGATGACAAGGGCCATGGAGCATTGTGATGACACGGTCATGAAACATTGTGATGAGAAGAATTCTGGAGCATTGTGCTGGCAAGGGCCATGGAGCATTGCGATGACACGGTCATGGAACATTTTGATGAGAAGAATTCTGGAGCATTGTCATGACAAGTGCCATGGAGCATTGTGATGACACGGTCATGGAACATTGTGATGACAAGAATTCTGGAGCATTATGATGACAAGGGCCATGGAGCATTGTGATGACACGGCCATGGAACATTTTGATGACAAGAATTCTGGAGCATTGTGATGACAATGGCCATGGAACATTGTGATGACACGGCCATGGAACATTGTGATGACAAGAATTCTGGAGCATTGTGATGACAAGGGCCATGGAGCATTGTGATGATACGGTCATGGAACATTGTGATGACAATAATTCTGGGGCATTATGATGACAAGGGCCATGGAGCATTGTGATGACACGGCCATGGAACTTTGTGATGACAAGAATTCTGTAGCATTGTGATGACAATGGCCATGGAGCATTGTGTTGACACTGTCATGGAACATTGTGATGAGAAGAATTCTGGAGCATTGTCATGACAAGGGCCATGGAGCTTTGTGATGACACGGCCTTGGAACAGTGTGATGAGAAGAATTCTGGAGAATTGTGATGACAAGTTTCATGGAGAATTGTGATGACACGGTCAAGGAACATTGCGATGACAAGATTTCTGGAGCATTGTGGTGAAAGGGTATGGAGCATTGTGATTAAAGGTGACAAGGAACATTGTGATGATATGGGCAGAGAACTCTGTGATGAGACAGGACGTGGAGTATTGTGACGAAAACTGTCATGGAACATTGTGCTGACTGGGATCATGGAGCTCTTTGGTAAGAGAGGCCCTGGAGATTTGTGATGGCAGGCAGCATTGGGCATTGTGTTGACAGCGGTCTTGGAGCATTGTGATGAAAGGCGTCATGGAGCATTGTGATTACAGGGGCCATGGAGCATTGTGAATTCAAAGGCTATGGAGCATTGAGATGACAGGTTTCATGGAGCACTGTGATGAATGTGATCTTGGATCATTGTGATGACAAGTGTCCTGGAACCTTGTGATGACACGGTTCATGGAGCATTGTGATGAGAAGGACCATGGCAAATTGTGATGACATCTGTCATGGGGCATTGTGATGACAGTGGTCATCTAGATTTGCGATGAAAGGTATCATGGAGCACTGTGATAACAGGGGCCATGGAACATTGTGATGACAAAGGCCATGGAGCATTGTGATGACAAGTGTCATGGGGCATTTTGATGACATTGGCATGGAGCATTATGATGACAAGAGTTCTGGAGCATGTTGATGACAAGGGCATGGAGCATTGTGATGACAGGGCTCACCGAGCTTTGTGATGAAAAGGGCAGGGTACATTGTGATGACAGGGTTCATGGAGCATTGTGATGAAAGGGGCCATGGAGCATTGAGATGAGAGCCGTTATGAGGCATGGTGATGACAGTGGTCATGGAGCATTGTGATGAAAGAGATCATGGAGAATTATGATAACAGGAGCCATGGAGCATTGTGATGACAGGGGTATTGGAGCATTGTGATGGAAGTAGACATGGATCATTGTGATGACATGTGTCCTGGAACACTGTGATGACACGGTTCATCGAGTATTGTGATGACAAGGGTCATAGCGAATTGTGATGACAAGTGTCATGGGGCATTGTGATGACATTGATCATCTAGGAATTGTGATGAAAGGTATCGTGGAGCACTGTGATGACTGGGGGCATGAAGCACTGTGATGAAAATTGTCCTGGATTATTGTGATGACAGCAGTCATGGAGAATTGTGATGACAGGGATTATGCAGCATTGTGTTGACAAGGGTATGAACTATTGTGATGACAATGGTCATGGAGCAATGTGATGAAAGTATTCATGGAACATCGTGATGAAAAGTGCATGGGAGCATTGTGACGATAAAGGCCATGGAGTATTGAGATGACTAGTGTCATGGAGCATTTTAATGAAAGGTATCATTGTGCACCATGATGACAAAGGGGATGGAGAATTGTGATGAAACTGGTCCTGGAGCATTGTGATAACAAAAGCCATGGAGCATTGTGATGACAGGCATCATGGAGCATTGTGAAGAAAGGGGCCATGGGGTATTGTAATGACACTAGAGAAATATGAGGAAAATGGTCAGCGAGCACAGTGATTAAAGTGGTCATTGAGAATTGTGATGAAAAGCGACATAGAGCATTGTGATGACAAAGGTCATGGAGAACTGTGATGACAAGGGTCATGTAGCATTGTGATGACACGGTCATGGAACATTGTGATGACAAGAATTCTGGAGCATTGTGCTGACTAGGGCCATGGACCATTGTGATGACATGGTCATGGAACATTGTGATGACAAGAATTCTGGAGCATTGTGATGACAAGGGCCATGGAGCATTGTGATGACACGGTCATGGAACATTTTGATGAGAAGAATTCTGGAGCATTGTCATGACAAGGGCCATGGAGCATTGTGATGACACGGTCATGGAACATTGTGATGACAAGAATTCTGGAGCATTATGATGACAAGGGCCATGGAGCATTGTGATGACACGGCCATGGAACATTTTGGTGACAAGAATTCTGGAGCATTGTGATGACAATGGCCATGGAACATTGTGATGACACGGTCATGGAACATTGTGATGAGAAGAATTCTGGAGCATTGTCATGACAAGGGCCATGGAGCATTGTGATGACACGGCCATGGAACATTGTGATGACAAGAATTCTGGAGCATTGTGATGACAATGGCCATGGAACATTGTGATGACACGGTCATGGAACATTGTGATGAGAAGAATTCTGGAGCATTGTCATGACAAGGGCCATGGAGCATTGTGATGACACGGCCATGGAACATTGTGATGACAAGAATTCTGGAGAATTGTGATGACAATGGCCATGGAGCATTGTGATGACACGGTCATGGAACATTGTGATGAGAAGAATTCTGGAGCATTGTCATGACAAGGGCCATGGAGCATTGTGATGACAAGAATTCTGGAGAATTGTGATGAGAAGGTTCATGGAGAATTGTGATGACACGGTCAAGGAACATGGCGATGACAAGATTTCTGGAGCATTGTGGTGAAAGGGTATGGAGCATTGTGATTAAAGGTGACAAGGAACATTGTGATGATATGGGCAGAGAACTCTGTGATGAGACAGGATGTGGAGTATTGTGACAAAAACTGTCATGGAACATTGTGCTGACTGGGATCATGGAGCTCTTTGGTAAGAGAGGCCCTGGAGATTTGTGATGGCAGGCAGCATTGGGCATTGTGTTGACAGCGGTCTTGGAGCATAGTGATGAAAGGCGTCATGGAGCATTGTGATTACAGGGGCCATGGAGCATTGTGAATTCAAAGGCTATGGAGCATTGAGATGACAGGTTTCATGGAGCACTGTGATGAATGTGATCTTGGATCATTGTGATGACAAGTGTCCTGGAACCTTGTGATGACACGGTTCATGGAGCATTGTGATGACAAGGACCATGGCAAATTGTGATGATATCTGTCATGGGGCATTGTGATGACAGTGGTCATCTAGATTTGCGATGAAAGGTATCATGGAGCACTGTGATAACAGGGGCCATGGAACATTGTGATGACAAAGGCCATGGAGCATTGTGATGACAAGTGTCATGGGGCATTTTGATGACATTGGCATGGAGCATTATGATGTCAATAGTTCTGGAGCATGTTGATGACAAGGGCATGGAGCATTGTGATGACAGGGCTCACCGAGCTTTGTGATGAAAAGGGCAGGGTACATTGTGATGACAGGGTTCATGGAGCATTGTGATGAAAGGGGCCATGGAGCATTGAGATGAGAGCCGTTATGAGGCATGGTGATGACAGTGGTCATGGAGCATTGTGATGAAAGAGATCATGGAGAATTATGATAACAGGAGCCATGGAGCATTGTGATGACAGGGGTATTGGAGCATTGTGATGGAAGTAGACATGGATCATTGTGATGACATGTGTCCTGGAACACTGTGATGACATGGTTCATCGAGTATTGTGATGACAAGGGTCATAGCGAATTGTGATGACAAGTGTCATGGGGCATTGTGATGACATTGATCATCTAGGAATTGTGATGAAAGGTATCGTGGAGCACTGTGATGACTGAGGGCATGAAGCACTGTGATGAAAATTGTCCTGGATTATTGTGATGACAGCAGTCATGGAGAATTGTGATGACAGGGATTATGCAGCATTATGTTGACAAGGGTATGGACTATTGTGATGACAATGGTCATGGAGCAATGTGATGAAAGTATACATGGAACACCGTGATGAAAAGTGCATGGGAGCATTGTGACGATAAAGGCCATGGAGTATTGTGATGACTAGTGTCATGGAGCATTTTAATGAAAGGTTTCATTGTGCACCATGATGACAAAGGGGATGGAGAATTGTGATGAAACTGGTCCTGGAGCATTGTGATAACAAAAGCCATGGAGCATTGTGATGACAGGCATCATGGAGCATTGTGAAGAAAGGGGCTATGGGGTATTGTAATGACACTAGAGAAATATGATGAAAATGATCAGCGAGCATAGTGATTAAAGTGGTCATTGAGAATTGTGATGAAAAGCGACATAGAGCATTGTGATGACAAAGGTCATGGAGAACTGTGATGACCAGGGTCATGTAGCATTGTGATGACACGGTCATGGAACATTGTGATGACAAGAATTCTGGAGCATTGTGCTGACAAGGGCCATGGAGCATTGTGATGACACGGTCATGGAACATTGTGATGACAAGAATTCTGGAGCATTCTGATGACAAAGGCGATGGAGCATTGTGATGACACGGTCATGGAACATTGTGATGAGAAGAATTCTGGAGCAATGTCATGACAAGGGCCATGGAGCATTGTGATGACACTGCCATGGAACATTGTGATGACAAGAATTCTGGAGCATTGTGATGACAATGGCCATGGAGCATTGTGATGACACGGTCATGGAACATTGTGATGAGAAGAATTCTGGAGCATTGTCATGACAAGGGCCATGGAGCATTGTGATGACACGGCCATGGAACATTTTGATGACAAGAATTCTGGAGCATTGTGGTGAAAGGATATGGAGCATTGTGATTAAAGGTCACAAGGAACATTGTGATGATATGGGCAGAGAACACTGTGATGAGACAGGATATGGAGTATTGTGACGAAAACTGTCATGGAACATTGTGCTGACAGGGATCATGGAGCTCTTTGGTAAGAGAGGCCCTGGAGATTTGTGATGGCAGGCATCATTGGGCATTGTGTTGACAGCGGTCTTGGAGCATTGTTATGAAAGGCGTCATGGAGCATTGTGATTACAGGGGCCATGGAGCATTGTGAATTCAAAGGCTATGGAGCATTGAGATGACAGGTTTCATGGAGCACTGTGATGAATGTGATCTTGGATCATTGTGATGACAAGTGTCCTGGAACCTTGTGATGACACGGTTCATGGAGCATTGTGATGACAAGGACCATGGCGAATTGTGATGACATCTGTCATGGGGCATTGTGATGATAGTGGTCATCTAGATTTGCGATGAAAGGTATCATGGAGCACTGTGATGACAGGGGCCATGGAACATTGTGATGACAAAGGCCATGGAGCATTGTGATGACAAGTGTCATGGGGCATTTTGATGACATTGGCATGGAGCATTATGATGACAAGAGTTCTGGAGCATGTTGATGACAAGGGCATGGAGCATTGTGATGACAGGGCTCACCGAGCTTTGTGATGAAAAGGGCAGGGTACATTGTGATGACAGGGTTCATGGAGCATTGTGATGAAAGGGGCCATGGAGCATTGAGATGAGAGCCGTTATGAGGCATGGTGATGACAGTGGTCATGGAGCATTGTGATGACATTGATCATCTAGAAATTGTGATGAAAGGTATCATGGAGCAATGTGAAGACTTGGGGCATGAAGCATTGTTATGAAAATTCTCCTGGATTATTGTGATGACAGCAGTCATGGAGAATTGTGATGACAGGGATTATGCAGCATTTTGTTGACAAGGGTATGGACTATTGTGATGACAATGGTTAGGGAGCAATGTGATGAAAGTTTTCATGGAACATCGTGATGAAATTTGCCTGGGAGCATTGTGACGATAAAGGCCATGGAGCATTGTGATGACAAGTATCATGGCGCATTGTAATGAAAGGGTTCATTGTGCACTGTGATGACAAGGGGGATGGAGTTTTGAGATGAAAGTGGTCCTTGAGCATTGTGATAACAAAAGCCATGGAGCATTGTGATGACAGGCATCATGGAGCATGGTGAAGAAAGGGGCCATGGGGAATTGTAAAGAAATAGAGAAATGTGATGAAAATGGTCAGCGAGCATAGTGATTAAAGTGGTCATTGAGAATTGTGATGAAAAGCGACATAGAGCATTGTGATGACAAAGGTCATGGAGAACTGTGATGACCAGGGTCATGTAGCATTGTGAGGACACGGTCATGGAACATTGTGATGACAAGAATTCTGGAGCATTGTGCTGACAAGGGTCATGGAGCATTGTGATGACACGGTCATGGAACATTGTGATGACAAGAATTCTGGAGCATTCTGATGACAAAGGCGATGTAGCATTGTGATGACACGGTCATGGAACATTGTGATGACAAGAATTCTGGAGCATTATGATGACAAGAGCCATAGAACATTGTGATGACACGTTCATGGAATATAGTAATGACAAGAATTCTGGAGCATTATGATGACAAGGGCCATGGAGCATTGTGGTGACATGGCCATGGAACATTGTGATGACAAGAATTCTGGAGCATTGTGATGACAATGGCCATGGAGCATTGTGATGACACGGCCATGGAACATTGTGATGACAAGAATTCTGGAGCATTGTGATGACAATGGCCATGGAGCATTGTGATGACATGGTCATGGAACATTGTGATGAGAAGAATTCTGCAGCATTGTCATGACAAGGGCCATGGAGTATTGTGATGACACGGCCATGGAACATTGTGATGACAAGAATTCTGGAGAATTGTGATGACAAGGTTCATGGAGAATTGTGATGACACGGCCATGGAACATTGTGATGACAAGAATTCTGGAGCATTTTGCTGACAATGGCCATGGAGCATTGTGATGACACGGTCATGGAACATTGTGATGAGAAGAATTCTGGAGCATTGTCATGACAAGGGCCATGGAGCATTGTGATGACACGGCCATGGAACATTGTGATGACAAGAATTCTGGAGAATTGTGATGACAAGGGCCAAGGAGCATTGTGATGACACGGCCATGGAACATTGTGATGACACGGTCATGGAACATTGTGATGACAAGTATTCTGGAGCATTGTGCTGACAAGGGCCATGGAGCATTGTGATGATACGGTCATGGAACATTGTGATGACAAGAATTCTGGAGCATTATGATGACAAGGGCCATGGAGCATTGTGATGACACGGCCATGGAACATTGTGATGACAAGAATTCTGGAGCATTGTGATGACAATGGCCATGGATCATTGTGATGACAAGAATTCTGGAGCATTGTGCTGATGACGGCCATGGAGCATTGTGATGACACAGTCAAGGAACATTGCGATGAAAAAGATTTCTGGAGCATTGTGATGAAAGGGCATGGAGCATTGTGATTAAAGGTGACAAGGAACATTGTGATGATATGGGCAGAGAACTCTGTCATGACAGTGGTCTTGCAGTATTGTGACGAAAAGTGTCATGGAACATTCTGCTGACAGCGATCATGGAGCTTTTTGGTAAGAGAGTCTATGGAGATTTGTGATATCAGGCGTCATGGGGCATTGTGTTGAGAGCGGTCTTGGAGCATTGTGATGAAAAGGGTCATGGAGCACTGTGATTACAGGGGCCATGGAGCATTGTGAATACAAAGGCTATGGAGCATTGAGATGACAGGGTTCATGGAGCACTGTGATGAATGTGATCTTGGATCATTGTGATGACAAGTGTCCTGGAACCTTGTGATGACACGGTTCATGGAGCATTGTGATGACAAGGACCATGGCGAATTGTGATGACATCTGTCATGGGGCATTGTGATGACAGTGGTCATCTAGATTTGCGATGAAAGGTATCATGGAGCACTGTGATGACAGGGGCCATGGAACATTGTGATGACAAAGGCCATGGAGCATTGTGATGACAAGTGTCATGGGGCATTTTGATGACATTGGCATGGAGCATTATGATGACAAGAGTTCTGGAGCATTTTGATGACACGGGCATGGAGCATTGTGATGATAGGGCCCACGGAGCTTTGTGATGAAAAGGGCAGGGTACATTGTGATGACAGGGTTCATGGAGCATTGTGATGAAAGGGGCCATGGAGCATTGAGATGAGAGCCGTTATGAGGCATGGTGATGACAGTCGTCATGGAGCATTGTGATGAAAGAGATCATGGAGCAATATGATAACAGGGGCCATGGAGCATTGTGATGATATGTGTCCTGGAACACTGTGATGACACGGTTCATCGAGTATTGTGATGACAAGGGTCATAGCGAATTGTGATGACAAGGGTCATGGGGCATTGTGATGACATTGATCATCTAGGAATTGTGATGAAAGGTATCATGGAGCACTGTGATGAAAATTGGCCTGGATTATTGTGATGACAGCAGTCATGGAGAATTGTGATGACAGGGATTATGCAGCATTGTGTTGACAAGGGTATGGACTATTGTGATGACAATGGTCATGGAGCAATGTGATGAAAGTATTCATGGAACATCGTGATGAAAAGTGCATGGGAGCATTGTGACGATAAAGGCCATGGAGTATTGTGATGACTAGTGTCATGGAGCATTTTAATGAAAGGTTTCATTGTGCACCATGATGACAAAGGGGATGAAGAATTGTGATGAAACTGGTCCTGGAGCATTGTGATAACAAAAGCCATGGAGCATTGTGATGACAGGCATCATGGAGCATTGTGAAGAAAGGGGACATGGGGTATTGTAATGACACTAGAGAAATATGATGAAAATGGTCAGCGAGCATAGTGATTAAATTGGTCATTGAGAATTGTGATGAAAAGCGACATAGAGCATTGTGATGACAAAGGTCATGGAGAAATGTGATGACCAGGGTCATGTAGCATTGTGATGACACGGTCATGGAACATTGTGATGACAAGAATTCTGGCGCATTGTGCTGACAAGGGCCATGGAGCATTGTGATGACACGGTCATGGAACATTGTGCTGACAAGAATTCTGGAGCATTATGATGACAAGGGCCACGGAGTATTGTGATGACACGGCCATGGAACATTGTGATGACAAGAATTCTGGAGCATTGTGATGACAAGGGCCATGGAGCATTGTGATGACACGGTATGGAACATTGTGATGACAAGAATTCTGGAGCATTGTGCTGATGACGGCCATGGAGCATTGTGATGACACAGTCAAGGAACATTGCGATGAAAAAGATTTCTGGAGCATTGTGATGAAAGGGCTTGGAACATTGTGATTAAAGGTGACAAGGAACATTGTGATGATATGGGCAGAGAACTCTGTGATGACAGTGGTCTTGCAGTATTGTGACGAAAAGTGTCATGGAACATTCTGCTGACAGCGATCATGGAGCTTTTTGGTAAGAGAGTCTATGGAGATTTGTGATGTCAGGCGTCATGGGGCATTGTGTTGAGAGCGGTCTTGGAGCATTGTGATGAAAAGGGTCATGGAGCACTGTGATTACAGGGGCCATGGAGCATTGTGAATACAAAGGCTATGGAGCATTGAGATGACAGGGTTCATGGAGCACTGTGATGAATGTGATCTTGGATCATTGTGATGACAAGTGTCCTGGAACCTTGTGATGACACGGTTCATGGAGCATTGTGATGACAAGGACCATGGCGAATTGTGATGACATCTGTCATGGGGCATTGTGATGACAGTGGTCATCTAGATTTGCGATGAAAGGTATCATGGAGCACTGTGATGACAGGGGCCATGGAACATTGTGATGACAAAGGCCATGGAGCATTGTGATGACAAGTGTCATGGGGCATTTTGATGACATTGGCATGGAGCATTATGATGACAAGAGTTCTGGAGCATTTTGATGACACGGGCATGGAGCATTGTGATGATAGGGCCCACGGAGCTTTGTGATGAAAAGGGCAGGGTACATTGTGATGACAGGGTTCATGGAGCATTGTGATGAAAGGGGCCATGGAGCATTGAGATCAGAGCCGTTATGAGGCATGGTGATGACAGTCGTCATGGAGCATTGTGATGAAAGAGATCATGGAGCAATATGATAACAGGGGCCATGGAGCATTGTGATGATATGTGTCCTGGAACACTGTGATGACACGGTTCATCGAGTATTGTGATGACAAGGGTCATAGCGAATTGTGATGACAAGGGTCATGGGGCATTGTGATGACATTGATCATCTAGGAATTGTGATGAAAGGTATCATGGAGCACTGTGATGAAAATTGGCCTGGATTATTGTGATGACAGCAGTCATGGAGAATTGTGATGACAGGGATTATGCAGCATTGTGTTGACAAGGGTATGGACTATTGTGATGACAATGGTCATGGAGCAATGTGATGAAAGTATTCATGGAACATCGTGATGAAAAGTGCATGGGAGCATTGTGACGATAAAGGCCATGGAGTATTGTGATGACTAGTGTCATGGAGCATTTTAATGAAAGGTTTCATTGTGCACCATGATGACAAAGGGGATGAAGAATTGTGATGAAACTGGTCCTGGAGCATTGTGATAACAAAAGCCATGGAGCATTGTGATGACAGGCATCATGGAGCATTGTGAAGAAAGGGGACATGGGGTATTGTAATGACACTAGAGAAATATGATGAAAATGGTCAGCGAGCATAGTGATTAAATTGGTCATTGAGAATTGTGATGAAAAGCGACATAGAGCATTGTGATGACAAAGGTCATGGAGAAATGTGATGACCAGGGTCATGTAGCATTGTGATGACACGGTCATGGAACATTGTGATGACAAGAATTCTGGCGCATTGTGCTGACAAGGGCCATGGAGCATTGTGATGACACGGTCATGGAACATTGTGCTGACAAGAATTCTGGAGCATTATGATGACAAGGGCCACGGAGTATTGTGATGACACGGCCATGGAACATTGTGATGACAAGAATTCTGGAGCATTGTGATGACAAGGGCCATGGAGCATTGTGATGACACGGTATGGAACATTGTGATGACAAGAATTCTGGAGCATTGTGCTGATGACGGCCATGGAGCATTGTGATGACACAGTCAAGGAACATTGCGATGAAAAAGATTTCTGGAGCATTGTGATGAAAGGGCTTGGAACATTGTGATTAAAGGTGACAAGGAACATTGTGATGATATGGGCAGAGAACTCTGTGATGACAGTGGTCTTGCAGTATTGTGACGAAAAGTGTCATGGAACATTCTGCTGACAGCGATCATGGAGCTTTTTGGTAAGAGAGTCTATGGAGATTTGTGATGTCAGGCGTCATGGGGCATTGTGTTGAGAGCGGTCTTGGAGCATTGTGATGAAAAGGGTCATGGAGCACTGTGATTACAGGGGCCATGGAGCATTTTGAAGACAATAATCATGGAGCATTGTGATGACACGGGCATGAAGCATTGTAATGACAACAGACCTGGAGCATTGTGATGACAAGGGCATGGAGCATTGTGATTACAGGAGACATGGAGCATTGTGATGACATTGGCAGGGATCATTGTGATTACAGGGATCATGGAGCATTGTGATGACAAGTGTCAGGCAATATTGTGCTGACACAGATCATGGAGCATTTTGATGAGAGTGGCCTTGGAGCACAGTGATGAGAGACGTCATGGGGCATTATGGTGACAGTGGTCAAGGAGCATTGTGATGAAACTGTTCATGGAGCAACGCGATTATCGGGACAATAGAACATTGTGAATACAAAGGCCATGGAACATTGAGATATGAGAGGTCATGGAGCATTGTGATGAAAGTGGTCATGGATCACTGTGATGACAAGTGTCCTGGAACCTAGTGATGACACGGTTCATACAGCATTGAGATGACAAGGGCCAAGGCGAATTGTGATGAGACGTGTCATGGGGCATTGTGATGACATTGGTCATCTTGCATTGTGATGACAGTGGTGATGTAGAATTTTGATTAAAGGTATCATGGAGCACTGTGATGACAAAAGCCAAGGAACATTTTGATGACAAGTGTCATTGAGCAATGGGATGACACGGGAATGGAGCATTATGAGGACAAGGGTTCTGGAGCATTGTGATGAAAAGTGAATGGAGCATTGTGATTACAGGGGCCATGGAGCATTGTGATGACAACGGCGTGGAGCATTGTGATGACAGGGGTCATAGAGCATTGTGATGAGAAAGACCATGGAGCATGGTGATGAAAGAGACCATGGAGCATTGTGATGACAAGGCCATGTACCATTGTGATTACATGGGTCATGGAGCATTGTGATGACAAGGGCAGGGAAACTTGTGGTGAGCGGGGTCATGGAGCATTTTGATGACAACTTTCATGGAACGTTGTGATGACAGGGGTCATGGAGCATTGTGTTGAAAGGGAACATGGAGCAGTGTGATTACAGTGTCCATGGAGCATTGTGAATACATAGGCCATGGAACAATGTGATGACAGGTGTCATGTAGCATTGTGATGACAGGGTCATGGAGCATTGTGATTACAGGGGTTATGGGGCACTGTGATGACAGGGGGCATAGAGCATTGTGATGAAAATTGTCCTGGAGCATTGTGATGACAGCGGTCACAGAGAATTGGGATAAAATGTATCATGCAGCATTGTGATCACAACGGTCATGGATCATTTTGATAACAGGGTTCATGGAACATTCTGATAACAAGGCTCATAAAGCATTTTGATGTCAGGGGTCATGGAGCATTGTGTTGACACGGGCATGGAGCATTGTAATGATAGGATATCTGGGGCATTGTGATGAAAAGGGGATGGAGCATTTTGATGACAGGGTCCAAGGAACACTGTGCTGACAATGGCATGGAGCATTGTGATGAAAAGTGTACTGGAGCACTGTGAGGAAAGGAGTCATGGATCATTGTGATGACAGGGGTCATGGAGCTTTGTGATGACAAGGGTCATGGAGCATTGTGATGACACGGTCAAGGAACATTGCGATTACAAGAATTCTGGAGCATTGTGATGAAAGGGCATGGAGCATTGTGATTAAAGGTGACAAGGAACCTTGTGATGATATGGGCAGAGAACTTTGTGATGACTGGGGTCATGGAGCATTGTGATGACAAAGGCCATGGAGCATTGTGATGACAAGTGTCATGGGGCATTTTGATGACATTGGCATGGAGCATTATGATGACAAGAGTTCTGGAGCATTTTGATGACAAGGGCATGGAGCATTGTGCTGAGAGTGCCCATGGAGCATTGTGATGAAAAGTGTCATGGAACATTGTGCTGAGAGGGATCACGGTGCTTTTTGGTAAGAGAGGCCTTGGAGATTTGTGATGGCAGGCGTCATGGGGCATTGTGATGACAGCGGTCTTGGAGCATTGTGATGAAATGGGTCATGGAGCACTGTGATTACAGGGACCATGGAGCATTGTGAATACAAAGGCTATGGAGCATTGAGATGACAGGGTTCATGGAGCATTGTGATGAAAGTGATCATGGAACTTTGTGATGACAAGTGTCCTAGAACCTTGTGATGACACGGTTCATGGAGCATTGTGATGACAAGGACCATGGCGAATTGTGATGACATCTGTCATGGGGCATTGTGATGACAGTGGTCATCTAGAATTGTGAAGAAAGGTATCAT
The DNA here is from genome assembly GCF_949987535.1 of Balaenoptera acutorostrata. Lineage (NCBI taxonomy): Eukaryota > Metazoa > Chordata > Mammalia > Artiodactyla > Balaenopteridae > Balaenoptera > Balaenoptera acutorostrata. The sequence continues at coordinate 964,430 of NW_026646025.1, read as the reverse complement.
GGAGCACTGTGATGATAGGGGCCATGGAACATTGTGATGACAAAGGCCATGGAGCATTGTGATGACAAGTGTCATGGGGCATTTTGATGACATTGGCATGGAGCATTGTGATGAGAGTGCCCATGGAGCATTGTGATGAAAAGGGCAGGGAACATTGTGATGACTGGGTTCATGGAGCATTGTGATGAAAGGGGCCATGGAGCACTGAGATGACAGGCGTCATGAAGCATGGTGATGACAGTGGTCATGGAATATTGTGATGAAAGAGATCATGGAGCAATATGATAACAGGAGCCATGGAGCATTGTGATGACAGGTGTATTGGGGCATTGTGATGAAACTAGTCATGGATCATTGTGATGACATGTGTCCTGGCACACTGTGATGACACGGTTCATCGAGTATTGTGATGACAAGGGTCATAGCGAATTGTGATGACAGGTGACATGGGGCATTGTCATGACATTGATCATCTAGGAATTGTGATGAAAGGTATCATGGAGCACTGTGATGACTGGGGGCATGAAGCATTATTATGAAAATTGTCCTGGATTATTGTGGTGACAGCAGTCATGGAGAATTGTGATGACAGGGAGTATGCAGCATTGTGTTGACAAGGGTATGGACTATTGTGATGACAATGATCATGGAGCATTGTGATGAAAATTTTCATGGAACATCGTGATGAAAAGTGCCTGGGAGCATTGTGATGATAAAGGCCATGGAGCATTGTGATGACAAGTGTCATGGAGCATTGTAATGAAAGGTTTCATTGTGCACCATGATGACAAGGGGGATGGAGTATTGTGATGAAACTGGTCCTGGAACATTGTGATAACAAAAGCCATGGAGCATTGTGATGACAGGCATCATGGAGCATTGTGAAGAAAGGGGCCATGGGGAATTGTAATGACAATAGAGAAATGTGATGAAAATGGTCAGCGAGCATAGTGATTAAAGTGGTCATTGAGAATTGTGATGAAAACCGACATAGAGCATTGTGATGACAAAGGTCATGGAGAACTGTGATGACCAGGGTCATGTGGCATTGTGATGACACGGTCATGGAACATTGGGATGACAAAAATTCTGGAGCATTGTGATGACAAGGGCCATGGAGCACTGTGATGCCACGGTCATGGAACATTGTGATGACAAGAATTCTGGAGCATTGTGAGGAAAAAGGCATGGAGCATTGTGATTATAGGGGACATGGAGCATTGTGATGACATGGGCACGGAACACTGTGATGACAGGTGTTATGGAGCAATGTGATGACAAGTGTCATGGAGCATTGTGATGAGAGGGGCCTTGGAGTATTGTAATGACAGGCGTCATGGGGCATTGAGATGGCAGTGGTCATGGAGCATTATGATGAAAGGTGTTATGGAGCACTGTGATTACAGGGGCCATGGAGCATTGTGAATACAAAGGCCATGGAGCATTGAGATGACAGTGGTCATGGAACATTGTGATGAAAGTGGTAATGGATCATTGTGATGACATGTGTCCTGGGACCCTGTGATGACATGTTTCATGGAGCATTGTGATGACAATGGTCATGGCGAATTGTGATGACAAGTGTCATGGAGCATGGTGATGAAATGGACATGGAGCAGTATAATGACAAGAGTTGTGGAGCCCAGTGATGACAAGGGCATGGAGCATTGTGATTACAGGTGCCATGGAGCAGTGTGATGACAAAGGCTTGGAGCACTGTGATGACAAGGGCCATGGAACATTGTGATTACAGGGGTCAAGGGGCATTGTGATGAGTGAGGTCATGGAGCATTGAGATGAAATGGTTCATGGAGCACTGTGCATACAGGGGCCATGGAGCATTGTGATAACAAGTGACATGGAGAATAGTGATGACAGGCATCATAGAGCATTGTGATGACAAGTGCCATTTAGCATTTTGATGACAGTGGTCATCAGGCATTGTGTTGACAGGGGTCACAGAGCATTGTGATGACAAAGGCCATAGAGCATTGTGATGACAGGGGTCATGGAGCACTGTGATGACATGGGCCATGGAGCATTTTGAAGACAATATTCATGGAGCATTGTGATGACACGGGCATGAAGCATGGTAATGACAACAGACCTGGAGCATTGTGATGACAAGGGCATGGAGCATTGTGATTACAGGAGACATGGAGCATTGTGATGACATTGGCAGGGATCATTGTGATTACAGGGATCATGGAGCATTGTGATGACAAGTGTCAGGCAATATTGTGCTGACACAGATCATGGAGCATTTTGATGAGAGTGGCCTTGGGGCACAGTGATGAGAGACGTCATGGGGCATTATGGTGACAGTGGTCAAGGAGCATTGTGATGAAACTGTTCATGGAGCAACGCGATTATCGGGACAATAGAACATTGTGAATACAAAGGCCATGGAGCATTGAGATAAGAGAGGTCATGGAGCATTGTGATGAAAGTGGTCATGGATCACTGTGATGACAAGTGTCCTGGAACCTAGTGATGACACGGTTCATACAGCATTGAGATGACAAGGGCCAAGGCGAATTGTGATGACACGTGTCATGGGGCATTGTGATGACATTGGTCATCTTGCATTGTGATGACAGTGGTGATGTAGAATTTTGATTAAAGGTATCATGGAGCACTGTGATGACAAAGGCCAAGGAACATTTTGATGATTAGTGTCATTGAGCAACGGGATGACACGGGAATGGAGCATTATGAGGACAAGGGTTCTGGAGCATTGTGATGAAAAGTGAATGGAGCATTGTGATTACAGGGGCCATGGAGCATTGTGATGACAACGGCGTGGAGCATTGTGATGACAGGGGTCATAGAGCATTGTGATGAGAAAGACCATGGAGCATGGTGATGAAAGAGACCATGGAGCATTGTGGTGACAAGGCCATGTACCATTGTGATTACATGGGTCATGGAGCATTGTGATGACAAGGGCAGGGAAACTTGTGGTGAGCGGAGTCATGGAGCATTTTGATGACAACTTTCATGGAACGTTGTGATGACAGGGGTCATGGAGCATTGTGTTGAAAGGGAACATGGAGCAGTGTGATTACAGTGTCCATGGAGCATTGTGAATATATAGGCCATGGAACAATGTGATGACAGGTGTCATGTAGCATTGTGATGACAGGGTCATGGAGCATTGTGATTACAGGGGTTATGGGGCACTGTGATGACAGGGGGCATAGAGCATTGTGATGAAAATTGTCCTGGAGCATTGTGATGACAGCGGTCACAGAGAATTGGGATAAAATGTATCATGCAGCATTGTGATCGCAATGGTCATGGATCATTTTGATAACAGGGGTCATGGAACATTCTGATAACAAGGCTCATAAAGCATTTTGATGTCTGGGGTCATGGAGCATTGTGTTGACACGGGCATGGAGCATTGTAATGATAGGATATCTGGGGCATTGTGATGAAAAGGGGATGGAGCATTTTGATGACAGGGTCCAAGGAACACTGTGCTGACAATGGCATGGAGCATTGTGATGAAAAGTGTACTGGAGCACTGTGAGGAAAGGAGTCATGGATCATTGTGATGACAGGGGTCATGGAGCTTTGTGATGACAAGGGTCATGGAGCATTGTGATGACACGGTCAAGGAACATTGCGATGACAAGAATTCTGGAGCATTGTGATGAAAGGGCATGGAGCATTGTGATTAAAGGTGACAAGGAACCTTGTGATGATATGGGCAGAGAACTTTGTGATGACAGGGGTCATGGAGCATTGTGATGACAAAGGCCATGGAGCATTGTGATGACAAGTGTCATGGGGCCTTTTGATGACATTGGCATGGAGCATTATGATGACAAGAGTTCTGGAGCATTTTGATGACAAGGGCATGGAGCATTGTGCTGAGAGTGCCCATGGAGCATTGTGATGAAAAGTGTCATGGAACATTGTGCTGAGAGGGATCACGGTGCTTTTTGGTAAGAGAGGCCTTGGAGATTTGTGATGGCAGGCGTCATGGGGCATTGTGATGACAGCGGTCTTGGAGCATTGTGATGAAAGGGGTCATGGAGCACTGTGATTACAGGGACCATGGAGCATTGTGAATACAAAGGCTATGGAGCATTGAGATGACAGGGTTCATGGAGCATTGTGATGAAAGTGATCATGGAACTTTGTGATGACAAGTGTCCTGGAACCTTGTGATGACACAGTTCATGGAGCATTGTGATGACAAGGACCATGGCGAATTGTGATGACATCTGTCATGGGGCATTGTGATGACAGTGGTCATCTAGAATTGTGAAGAAAGGTATCATGGAGCACTGTGATGATAGGGGCCATGGAACATTGTGATGACAAAGGCCATGGAGCATTGTGATGACAAGTGTCATGGGGCATTTTGATGACATTGGCATGGAGCATTGTGATGAGAGTGCCCATGGAGCATTGTGATGAAAAGGGCAGGGAACATTGTGATGACTGGGTTCATGGAGCATTGTGATGAAAGGGGCCATGGAGCACTGAGATGACAGGCGTCATGAAGCATGGTGATGACAGTGGTCATGCAACATTGTGATGAAAGAGATCATGGAGCAATATGATAACAGGAGCCATGGAGCATTGTGATGACAGGTGTATTGGGGCATTGTGATGAAACTAGTCATGGATCATTGTGATGACATGTGTCCTGGCACACTGTGATGACACGGTTCATCGAGTATTGTGATGACAAGGGTCATAGCGAATTGTGATGACAGGTGACATGGGGCATTGTCATGACATTGATCATCTAGGAATTGTGATGAAAGGTATCATGGAGCACTGTGATGACTGGGGGCATGAAGCATTATTATGAAAATTGTCCTGGATTATTGTGGTGACAGCAGTCATGGAGAATTGTGATGACAGGGAGTATGCAGCATTGTGTTGACAAGGGTATGGACTATTGTGATGACAATGATCATGGAGCATTGTGAGGAAAATTTTCATGGAACATCGTGATGAAAAGTGCCTGGGAGCATTGTGATGATAAAGGCCATGGAGCATTGTGATGACAAGTGTCATGGAGCATTGTAATGAAAGGTTTCATTGTGCACCATGATGACAAGGGGGATGGAGTATTGTGATGAAACTGGTCCTGGAACATTGTGATAACAAAAGCCATGGAGCATTGTGATGACAGGCATCATGGAGCATTGTGAAGAAAGGGGCCATGGGGAATTGTAATGACAATAGAGAAATGTGATGAAAATGGTCAGCGAGCATAGTGATTAAAGTGGTCATTGAGAATTGTGATGAAAACCGACATAGAGCATTGTGATGACAAAGGTCATGGAGAACTGTGATGACCAGGGTCATGTGGCATTGTGATGACACGGTCATGGAACATTGGGATGACAAAAATTCTGGAGCATTGTGATGACAAGGGCCATGGAGCACTGTGATGCCACTGTCATGGAACATTGTGATGACAAGAATTCTGGAGCATTGTGAGGAAAAAGGCATGGAGCATTGTGATTATAGGGGACATGGAGCATTGTGATGACATGGGCACGGAACACTGTGATGACAGGTGTTATGGAGCAATGTGATGACAAGTGTCATGGAGCATTGTGATGAGAGGGGCCTTGGAGTATTGTGATGACAGGCGTCATGGGGCATTGAGATGGCAGTGGTCATGGAGCATTATGATGAAAGGTGTTATGGAGCACTGTGATTACAGGGGCCATGGAGCATTGTGAATACAAAGGCCATGGAGCATTGAGATGACAGTGGTCATGGAACATTGTGATGAAAGTGGTAATGGATCATTGTGATGACATGTGTCCTGGGACCCTGTGATGACATGTTTCATGGAGCATTGTGATGACAATGGTCATGGCGAATTGTGATGACAAGTGTCATGGAGCATGGTGATGAAATGGACATGGAGCAGTATAATGACAAGAGTTGTGGAGCCCAGTGATGACAAGGGCATGGAGCATTGTGATTACAGGTGCCATGGAGCAGTGTGATGACAAAGGCTTGGAGCACTGTGATGACAAGGGCCATGGAACATTGTGATTACAGGGGTCAAGGGGCATTGTGATGAGTGAGGTCATGGAGCATTGAGATGAAATGGTTCATGGAGCACTGTGCATACAGGGGCCATGGAGCATTGTGATAACAAGTGACATGGAGAATAGTGATGACAGGCATCATAGAGCATTGTGATGACAAGTGCCATTTAGCATTTTGATGACAGTGGTCATCAGGCATTGTGTTGACAGGGGTCACAGAGCATTGTGATGACAAAGGCCATAGAGCATTGTGATGACAGGGGTCATGGAGCACTGTGATGACATGGGCCATGGAGCATTTTGAAGACAATAATCATGGAGCATTGTGATGACACGGGCATGAAGCATGGTAATGACAACAGACCTGGAGCATTGTGATGACAAGGGCATGGAGCATTGTGATTACAGGAGACATGGAGCATTGTGATGACATTGGCAGGGATCATTGTGATTACAGGGATCATGGAGCATTGTGATGACAAGTGTCAGGCAATATTGTGCTGACACAGATCATGGAGCATTTTGATGAGAGTGGCCTTGGAGCACAGTGATGAGAGACGTCATGGGGCATTATGGTGACAGTGGTCAAGGAGCATTGTGATGAAACTGTTCATGGAGCAACGCGATTATCGGGACAATAGAACATTGTGAATACAAAGGCCATGGAACATTGAGATATGAGAGGTCATGGAGCATTGTGATGAAAGTGGTCATGGATCACTGTGATGACAAGTGTCCTGGAACCTAGTGATGACACGGTTCATACAGCATTGAGATGACAAGGGCCAAGGCGAATTGTGATGACACGTGTCATGGGGAATTGTGATGACATTGGTCATCTTGCATTGTGATGACAGTGGTGATGTAGAATTTTGATTAAAGGTATCATGGAGCACTGTGATGACAAAGGCCAAGGAACATTTTGATGATAAGTGTCATTGAGCAATGGGATGACACGGGAATGGAGCATTATGAGGACAAGGGTTCTGGAGCATTGTGATGAAAAGTGAATGGAGCATTGTGATTACAGGGGCCATGGAGCATTGTGATGACAACGGCGTGGAGCATTGTGATGACAGGGGTCATAGAGCATTGTGATGAGAAAGACCATGGAGCATGGTGATGAAAGAGACCATGGAGCATTGTGGTGACAAGGCCATGTACCATTGTGATTACATGGGTCATGGAGCATTGTGATGACAAGGGCAGGGAAACTTGTGGTGAGCGGGGTCATGGAGCATTTTGATGACAACTTTCATGGAACGTTGTGATGACAGGGGTCATGGAGCATTGTGTTGAAAGGGAACATGGAGCAGTGTGATTACAGTGTCCATGGAGCATTGTGAATACATAGGCCATGGAACAATGTGATGACAGGTGTCATGTAGCATTGTGATGACAGGGTCATGGAGCATTGTGATTACAGGGGTTATGGGGCACTGTGATGACAGGGGGCATAGAGCATTGTGATGAAAATTGTCCTGGAGCATTGTGATGACAGTGGTCACAGAGAATTGGGATAAAATGTATCATGCAGCATTGTGATCGCAACGGTCATGGATCATTTTGATAACAGGGGTCATGGAATATTCTGATAACAAGGCTCATAAAGCATTTTGATGTCAGGGGTCATGGAGCATTGTGTTGACACGGGCATGGAGCATTGTAATGATAGGATATCTGGGGCATTGTGATGAAAAGGGGATGGAGCATTTTGATGACAGGGTCCAAGGAACACTGTGCTGACAATGGCATGGAGCATTGTGATGAAAAGTGTACTGGAGCACTGTGAGGAAAGGAGTCATGGATCATTGTGATGACAGGGGTCATGGAGCTTTGTGATGACAAGGGTCATGGAGCATTGTGATGACACGGTCAAGGAACATTGCGATGACAAGAATTCTGGAGCATTGTGATGAAAGGGCATGGAGCATTGTGATTAAAGGTGACAAGGAACCTTGTGATGATATGGGCAGAGAACTTTGTGATGACAGGGGTCATGGAGCATTGTGATGACAAAGGCCATGGAGCATTGTGATGACAAGTGTCATGGGGCATTTTGATGACATTGGCATGGAGCATTATGATGACAAGAGTTCTGGAGCATTTTGATGACAAGGGCATGGAGCATTGTGCTGAGAGTGCCCATGGAGCATTGTGATGAAAAGTGTCATGGAACATTGTGCTGAGAGGGATCACGGTGGTTTTTGGTAAGAGGGGCCTTGGAGATTTGTGATGGCAGGCGTCATGGGGCATTGTGATGACAGCGGTCTTGGAGCATTGTGATGAAAGAGGTCATGGAGCACTGTGATTACAGGGACCATGGAGCATTGTGAATACAAAGGCTATGGAGCATTGAGATGACAGGGTTCATGGAGCATTGTGATGAAATTGATCATGGAACTTTGTGATGACAAGTGTCCTGGAACCTTGTGATGACACGGTTCATGGAGCATTGTGATGACAAGGACCATGGCGAATTGTGATGACATCTGTCATGGGGCATTGTGATGACAGTGGTCATCTAGAATTGTGAAGAAAGGTATCATGGAGCACTGTGATGATAGGGGCCATGGAACATTGTGATGACAAAGGCCATGGAGCATTGTGATGACAAGTGTCATGGGGCATTTTGATGACATTGGCATGGAGCATTGTGATGAGAGTGCCCATGGAGCATTGTGATGAAAAGGGCAGGGAACATTGTGATGACTGGGTTCATGGAGCATTGTGATGAAAGGGGCCATGGAGCACTGAGATGACAGGCGTCATGAAGCATGGTGATGACAGTGGCCATGGAACATTGTGATGAAAGAGATCATGGAGCAATATGATAACAGGAGCCATGGAGCATTGTGATGACAGGTGTATTGGGGCATTGTGATGAAAGTAGTCATGGATCATTGTGATGACATGTGTCCTGGCACACTGTGATGACACGGTTCATCGAGTATTGTGATGACAAGGGTCATAGCGAATTGTGATGACAGGTGACATGGGGCATTGTCATGACATTGATCATCTAGGAATTGTGATGAAAGGTATCATGGAGCACTGTGATGACTGGGGGCATGAAGCATTATTATGAAAATTGTCCTGGATTATTGTGGTGACAGCAGTAATGGAGAATTGTGATGACAGGGAGTATGCAGCATTGTGTTGACAAGGGTATGGACTATTGTGATGACAATGGTCATGGAGCATTGTGATGAAAATTTTCATGGAACATCGTGATGAAAAGTGCCTGGGAGCATTGTGATGATAAAGGCCATGGAGCATTGTGATGACAAGTGTCATGGAGCATTGTAATGAAAGGTTTCATTGTGCACCATGATGACAAGGGGGATGGAGTATTGTGATGAAACTGGTCCTGGAACATTGTGATAACAAAAGCCATGGAGCATTGTGATGACAGGCATCATGGAGCATTGTGAAGAAAGGGGCCATGGGGAATTGTAATGACAATAGAGAAATGTGATGAAAATGGTCATCGAGCATAGTGATTAAAGTGGTCATTGAGAATTGTGATGAAAACCGACATAGAGCATTGTGATGACAAAGGTCATGGAGAACTGTGATGACCAGGGTCATGTGGCATTGTGATGACACCGTCATGGAACATTGGGATGACAAAAATTCTGGAGCATTGTGATGACAAGGGCCATGGAGCACTGTGATGCCACGGTCATGGAACATTGTGATGACAAGAATTCTGGAGCATTGTGAGGAAAAAGGCATGGAGCATTGTGATTATAGGGGACATGGAGCATTGTGATGACATGGGCACGGAACACTGTGATGACAGGTGTTATGGAGCAATGTGATGACAAGTGTCATGGAGCATTGTGATGAGAGGGGCCTTGGATAATTGTGAGGACAGGCGTCATGGGGCATTGAGATGGCAGTGGTCATGGAGCATTATGATGAAAGGTGTTATGGAGCACTGTGATTATAGGGGCCATGGAGCATTGTGAATACAAAGGCCATGGAGCATTGAGATGACAGTGGTCATGGAGCATTGTGATGAAAGTGGTAATGGATCATTGTGATGACATGTGTCCTGGGACCCTGTGATGACATGTTTCATGGAGCATTGTGATGACAATGGTCATGGCGAATTGTGATGACAAGTGTCATGGAGCATGGTGATGAAATGGACATGGAGCAGTATAATGACAAGAGTTGTGGAGCCCAGTGATGACAAGGGCATGGAGCATTGTGATTACAGGTGTCATGGAGCAGTGTGATGACAAAGGCTTGGAGCACTGTGATGACAAGGGCCATGGAACATTGTGATTACAGGGGTCAAGGGGCATTGTGATGAGTGAGGTCATGGAGCATTGAGATGAAATGGTTCATGGAGCACTGTGCATACAGGGGCCATGGAGCATTGTGATAACAAGTGACATGGAGAATAGTGATGACAGGCATCATAGAGCATTGTGATGACAAGTGCCATTTAGCATTTTGATGACAGTGGTCATCAGGCATTGTGTTGACAGGGGTCACAGAGCATTGTGATGACAAAGGCCATAGAGCATTGTGATGACAGGGGTCATGGAGCACTGTGATGACATGGGCCATGGAGCATTTTGAAGACAATAATCATGGAGCATTGTGATGACACGGGCATGAAGCATGGTAATGACAACAGACCTGGAGCATTGTGATGACAAGGGCATGGAGCATTGTGATTACAGGAGACATGGAGCATTGTGATGACATTGGCAGGGATCATTGTGATTACAGGGATCATGGAGCATTGTGATGACAAGTGTCAGGCAATATTGTGCTGACACAGATCATGGAGCATTTTGATGAGAGTGGCCTTGGAGCACAGTGATGAGAGACGTCATGGGGCATTATGGTGACAGTGGTCAAGGAGCATTGTGATGAAAGTGTTCATGGAGCAACGCGATTATCGGGACAATAGAACATTGTGAATACAAAGACCATGGAGCATTGAGATAAGAGAGGTCATGGAGCATTGTGATGAAAGTGGTCATGGATCACTGTGATGACAAGTGTCCTGGAACCTAGTGATGACACGGTTCATACAGCATTGAGATGACAAGGGCCAAGGCGAATTGTGATGACACGTGTCATGGGGCATTGTGATGACATTGGTCATCTTGCATTGTGATGACAGTGGTGATGTAGAATTTTGATTAAAGGTATCATGGAGCACTGTGATGACAAAGGCCAAGGAACATTTTGATGATAAGTGTCATTGAGCAATGGGATGACACGGGAATGGAGCATTATGAGGACAAGGGTTCTGGAGCATTGTGATGAAAAGTGAATGGAGCATTGTGATTACAGGGGCCATGGAGCATTGTGATGACAACGGCGTGGAGCATTGTGATGACAGGGGTCATAGAGCATTGTGATGAGAAAGACCATGGAGCATGGTGATGAAAGAGACCATGGAGCATTGTGGTGACAAGGCCATGTACCATTGTGATTACATGGGTCATGGAGCATTGTGATGACAAGGGCAGGGAAACTTGTGGTGAGCGGGGTCATGGAGCATTTTGATGACAACTTTCATGGAACGTTGTGATGACAGGGGTCATGGAGCATTGTGTTGAAAGGGAACATGGAGCAGTGTGATTACAGTGTCCATGGAGCATTGTGAATACATAGGCCATGGAACAATGTGATGACAGGTGTCATGTAGCATTGTGATGACAGGGTCATGGAGCATTGTGATTACAGGGGTTATGGGGCACTGTGATGACAGGGGGCATAGAGCATTGTGATGAAAATTGTCCTGGAGCATTGTGATGACAGCGGTCACAGAGAATTGGGATAAAATGTATCATGCAGCATTGTGATCGCAACGGTCATGGATCATTTTGATAACAGGGGTCATGGAACATTCTGATAACAAGGCTCATAAAGCATTTTGATGTCAGGGGTCATGGAGCATTGTGTTGACACGGGCATGGAGCATTGTAATGATAGGATATCTGGGGCATTGTGATGAAAAGGGGATGGAGCATTTTGATGACAGGGTCCAAGGAACACTGTGCTGACAATGGCATGGAGCATTGTGATGAAAAGTGTACTGGAGCACTGTGAGGAAAGGAGTCATGGATCATTGTGATGACAGGGGTCATGGAGCTTTGTGATGACAAGGGTCATGGAGCATTGTGATGACACGGTCAAGGAACATTGCGATGACAAGAATTCTGGAGCATTGTGATGAAAGGGCATGGAGCATTGTGATTAAAGGTGACAAGGAACCTTGTGATGATATGGGCAGAGAACTTTGTGATGACAGGGGTCATGGAGCATTGTGATGACAAAGGCCATGGAGCATTGTGATGACAAGTGTCATGGGGCATTTTGATGACATTGGCATGGAGCATTATGATGACAAGAGTTCTGGAGCATTTTGATGACAAGGGCATGGAGCATTGTGCTGAGAGTGCCCATGGAGCATTGTGATGAAAAGTGTCATGGAACATTGTGCTGAGAGGGAGCACGGTGCTTTTTGGTAAGAGAGGCCTTGGAGATTTGTGATGGCAGGCGTCATGCGGCATTGTGATGACAGCGGTCTTGGAGCATTGTGATGAAAAGGGTCATGGAGCACTGTGATTACAGGGGCCATGGAGCATTGTGAATACAAAGGCTATGGAGCATTGAGATGACAGGGTTCATGGAGCACTGTGATGAATGTGATCTTGGATCACTGTGATGACAAGTGTCCTGGAACCTTGTGATGACACGGTTCATGGAGCATTGTGATGACAAGGACCATGGCGAATTGTGATGACATCTGTCATGGGGCATTGTGATGACAGTGGTCATCTAGATTTGCGATGAAAGGTATCATGGAGCACTGTGATGACAGGGGCCATGGAACATTGTGATTACAAAGGCCATGGAGCATTGTGATGACAAGTGTCATGGGGCATTTTGATGACATTGGCATGGAGCATTATGATGACAAGAGTTCTGGAGCATTTTGATGACAAGGGCATGGAGCATTGAGAAGACAGGGCCCATGGAGCTTTGTGATGAAAAGGGCAGGGTACATTGTGATGACAGGGTTCATGGAGCATTGTGATGAAAGGGGCCATGGAGCATTGAGATGAGAGCCGTTATGAGGCATGGTGATGACAGTCGTCATGGAGCATTGTGATGAAAGAGATCATGGAGCAATATGATAACAGGGGCCATGGAGCATTGTGATGATATGTGTCCTGGAACACTGTGATGACACGGTTCATCGAGTATTGTGATGACAAGGGTCATAGCGAATTGTGATGACAAGCGTCATGGGGCATTGTGATGACATTGATCATCTAGGAATTGTGATGAAAGGTATCATGGAGCACTGTGATGAAAATTGGCCTGGATTATTGTGATGACAGCAGTCATGGAGAATTGTGATGACAGGGATTATGCAGCATTGTGTTGACAAGGGTATGGACTATTGTGATGACAATGGTCATGGAGCAATGTGATGAAAGTATTCATGGAACATCGTGATGAAAAGTGCATGGGAGCATTGTGACGATAAAGGCCATGGAGTATTGTGATGACTAGTGTCATGGAGCATTTTAATGAAAGGTTTCATTGTGCACCATGATGACAAAGGGGATGAAGAATTGTGATGAAACTGGTCCTGGAGCATTGTGATAACAAAAGCCATGGAGCATTGTGATGACAGGCATCATGGAGCATTGTGAAGAAAGGGGACATGGGGTATTGTAATGACACTAGAGAAATATGATGAAAATGGTCAGCGAGCATAGTGATTAAAGTGGTCATTGAGAATTGTGATGAAAAGCGACATAGAGCATTGTGATGACAAAGGTCATGGAGAACTGTGATGACCAGGGTCATGTAACATTGTGATGACACGGTCATGGAACATTGTGATGACAAGAATTCTGGAGCATTGTGCTGACAAGGGCCATGGAGCATTGTGATGACATGGTCATGGAACATTGTGATGACAAGAATTCTGGAGCATTCTGATGACAAAGGCGATGGAGCATTGTGATGACACGGTCATGGAACATTGTGATGACAAGAATTCTGGAGCATTCTGATGACAAGAGCCATAGAACATTGTGATGACACGTTCATGGAATATAGTAATGACAAGAATTCTGGAGCATTATGATGACAAGGGCCATGGAGCATTGTGGTGACACGGCCATGGAACATTGTGATGACAAGAATTCTGGAGCATTGTGATGACAATGGCCATGGAGCATTGTGATTACACAGTCATGGAACATTGTGATGAGAAGAATTCTGGAGCATTGTCATGACAAGGGCCATGGAGCAATGTGATGACACGGTCATGGAACATTGTGATGACAAGAATTCTGGAGCATTATGATGACAAGGGACATGGAGCATTGTGATGACACGGCCATGGAACATTGTGATGACAAGAATTCTGGAGCATTATGATGACAAGGGCCATGGAGCATTGTGATGACACGGCTATGGAACATTGTGATGACAAGAATTCTGGAGCATTGTGATGACAATGGCCATGGAGCATTGTGATGACACGGTCATGGAACATTGTGATGAGAAGAATTCTGGAGCATTGTCATGACAAGGGCCATGGAGCATTGTGATGACACGGTCATGGAACATTGTGATGAGAAGAATTCCGGAGCATTGTCATGACAAGGGCCATGGAGCATTCTGATGACACGGCCATAGAACATTGTGATGACAAGAATTCTGGAGAATTGTGATGACAAGGGCCATGGAGAATTGTGATGACACGGCCATGGAACATTGTGATGACAAGAATTCTGGAGAATTGTGATGACAAGGGCCATGGAGAATTGTGATGACACGGCCATGGAACATTGTGATGACAAGAATTCTGGAGCATTTTGCTGACAATGGCCATGGAGCATTGTGATGACACGGTCATGGAACATTGAGATGACAAGAATTCTGGAGCATTCTGATGACAAAGGCAATGGAGCATTGTGATGACACGGTCATGGAACATTGTGATGACAAGAATTCTGGAGCCTTCTGATGACAAGCGCCATAGAGCATTGTGATGACACGTTTATGGAATATAGTAATGACAAGAATTCTGGAGCAGTATGATGAAAAGGGCCAAGGAGCATTGTGATGACACGGCCATGGAACATTGTGATGACACGGTCATGGAACATTGTGATGACAAGTATTCTGGAGCATTGTGCTGACAAGGGCCATGGAGCATTGTGATGATACGGTCATGGAACATTGTGATGACAAGAATTCTGGAGCATTATGATGACAAGGGCCATGGAGCATTGTGATGACACGGCCATGGAACATTGTGATGACAAGAATTCTGGAGCATTGTGATGACAATGGCCATGGAGCATTGTGATGACAAGAATTCTGGAGCATTGTGCTGATGACGGCCATGGAGCATTGTGATGACACAGTCAAGGAACATTGCAATGAAAAAGATTTCTGGAGCATTGTGATGAAAGGGCATGGAGCATTTTGATTAAAGGTGACAAGGAACATTGTGATGATATGGGCAGAGAACTCTGTGATGACAGTGGTCTTGCAGTATTGTGACGAAAATATCATGGAACATTCTGCTGACAGCGATCATGGAGCTTTTTGGTAAGAGAGTCTATGGAGATTTGTGATGTCAGGCGTCATGGGGCATTGTGTTGAGAGCGGTCTTGGAGCATTGTGATGAAAAGGGTCATGGAGCACTATGATTACAGGGGCCATGGAGCATTGTGAATACAAAGGCTTTGGAGCATAGAGATGACAGGGTTCATGGAGCACTGTGATGAATGTGATCTTGGATCATTGTGATGACAAGTGTCCTGGAACCTTGTGATGACACGGTTCATGGAGCATTGTGATGACAAGGACCATGGCGAATTGTGATGACATCTGTCATGGGGCATTGTGATGACAGTGGTCATCTAGATTTGCGATGAAAGGTATCATGGAGCACTGTGATGACAGGGGCCATGGAACATTGTGATGACAAAGGCCATGGAGCATTGTGATGACAAGTGTCATGGGGCATTTTGATGACATTGGCATGGAGCATTATGATGACAACAGTTCTGGAGCATTTTGATGACAAGGGCATGGAGCATTGTGATGACAGGGCCCACGGAGCTTTGTGATGAAAAGGGCAGGGTACATTGTGATGACAGGGTTCATGGAGCATTGTGATGAAAGGGGCCATGGAGCATTGAGATGAGAGCCGTTATGAGGCATGGTGATGACAGTGGTCATGGAGCATTGTGATGAAAGAGATCATGGAGCAATATGATAACAGGGGCCATGGAGCATTGTGATGACAGGGGTATTGGAGCATTGTGATGGAAGTAGACATGGATCATTGTGATGACATGTGTCCTGGAACACTGTGATGACACGGTTCATCGAGTATTGTGATGACAAGGGTCATAGCGAATTGTGATGACAAGGGTCATGGGGCATTGTGATGACATTGATCATCTAGGAATTGTGATGAAAGGTATCATGGAGCACTGTGATGAAAATTGGCCTGGATTATTGTGATGACAGCAGTCATGGAGAATTGTGATGACAGGGATTATGCAGCATTGTGTTGACAAGGGTATGGACTATTGTGATGACAATGGTCATGGAGCAATGTGATGAAAGTATTCATGCAACATCGTGATGAAAAGTGCATGGGAGCATTTTGACGATAAAGTCCATGGAGTATTGTGATGACTAGTGTCATGATGCATTTTAATGAAAGGTTTCATTGTGCACCATGATGACAAAGGGGATGGAGAATTGTGATGAAACTGGTCCTGGAGCATTGTGATAACAAAAGCCATGGAGCATTGTGATGACAGGCATCATGGAGCATTGTGAAGAAAGGGGACATGGGGTATTGTAATGACACTAGAGAAATATGATGAAAATGGTCAGCGAGCATAGTGATTAAAGTGGTCATTGAGAATTGTGATGAAAAGCGACATAGAGCATTGTGATGACAAAGGTCATGGAGAACTGTGATGACCAGGGTCATGTAGCATTGTGATGACACGGTCATGGAACATTGTGATGACAAGAATTCTGGAGCATTGTGCTGACAAAGGCCATGGAGCATTGTGATGACACGGTCATGGAACATTGTGCTGACAAGAATTCTGGAGCATTCTGATGACAAAGCGATGGAACATTGTGATGACACGGTCATGGAACATTGTGATGACAAGAATTCTGGAGCATTCTGATGACAAGCGCCATAGAACATTGTGATGACACGTTCATGGAATATAGTAATAACAAGAATTCTGGAGCATTATGATGACAAGGGCCATGGAGCATTGTGGTGACACGGCCATGGAACATTGTGATGACAAGAATTCTGGAGCATTGTGATGACAATGGCCATGGAGCATTGTGATTACACAGTCATGGAACATTGTGATGAGAAGAATTCTGGAGCATTGTCATGACAAGGGCCATGGAGCAATGTGATGACACGGTCATGGAACATTGTGATGACAAGAATTCTGGAGCATTATGATGACAAGGGACATGGAGCATTGTGATGACACGGCCATGGAACATTGTGATGACAAGAATTCTGGAGCATTATGATGACAAGGGCCATGGAGCATTGTGATGACACGGCTATGGAACATTGTGATGACAAGAATTCTGGAGCATTGTGATGACAATGGCCATGGAGCATTGTGATGACACGGTCATGGAACATTGTGATGAGAAGAATTCTGGAGCATTGTCATGACAAGGGCCATGGAGCATTGTGATGACACGGTCATGGAACATTGTGATGAGAAGAATTCCGGAGCATTGTCATGACAAGGGCCATGGAGCATTCTGATGACACGGCCATAGAACATTGTGATGACAAGAATTCTGGAGAATTGTGATGACAAGGGCCATGGAGAATTGTGATGACACGGCCATGGAACATTGTGATGACAAGAATTCTGGAGAATTGTGATGACAAGGGCCATGGAGAATTGTGATGACACGGCCATGGAACATTGTGATGACAAGAATTCTGGAGCATTTTGCTGACAATGGCCATGGAGCATTGTGATGACACGGTCATGGAACATTGAGATGACAAGAATTCTGGAGCATTCTGATGACAAAGGCAATGGAGCATTGTGATGACACGGTCATGGAACATTGTGATGACAAGAATTCTGGAGCCTTCTGATGACAAGCGCCATAGAGCATTGTGATGACACGTTTATGGAATATAGTAATGACAAGAATTCTGGAGCAGTATGATGAAAAGGGCCAAGGAGCATTGTGATGACACGGCCATGGAACATTGTGATGACACGGTCATGGAACATTGTGATGACAAGTATTCTGGAGCATTGTGCTGACAAGGGCCATGGAGCATTGTGATGATACGGTCATGGAACATTGTGATGACAAGAATTCTGGAGCATTATGATGACAAGGGCCATGGAGCATTGTGATGACACGGCCATGGAACATTGTGATGACAAGAATTCTGGAGCATTGTGATGACAATGGCCATGGAGCATTGTGATGACAAGAATTCTGGAGCATTGTGCTGATGACGGCCATGGAGCATTGTGATGACACAGTCAAGGAACATTGCAATGAAAAAGATTTCTGGAGCATTGTGATGAAAGGGCATGGAGCATTTTGATTAAAGGTGACAAGGAACATTGTGATGATATGGGCAGAGAACTCTGTGATGACAGTGGTCTTGCAGTATTGTGACGAAAATATCATGGAACATTCTGCTGACAGCGATCATGGAGCTTTTTGGTAAGAGAGTCTATGGAGATTTGTGATGTCAGGCGTCATGGGGCATTGTGTTGAGAGCGGTCTTGGAGCATTGTGATGAAAAGGGTCATGGAGCACTATGATTACAGGGGCCATGGAGCATTGTGAATACAAAGGCTTTGGAGCATAGAGATGACAGGGTTCATGGAGCACTGTGATGAATGTGATCTTGGATCATTGTGATGACAAGTGTCCTGGAACCTTGTGATGACACGGTTCATGGAGCATTGTGATGACAAGGACCATGGCGAATTGTGATGACATCTGTCATGGGGCATTGTGATGACAGTGGTCATCTAGATTTGCGATGAAAGGTATCATGGAGCACTGTGATGACAGGGGCCATGGAACATTGTGATGACAAAGGCCATGGAGCATTGTGATGACAAGTGTCATGGGGCATTTTGATGACATTGGCATGGAGCATTATGATGACAACAGTTCTGGAGCATTTTGATGACAAGGGCATGGAGCATTGTGATGACAGGGCCCACGGAGCTTTGTGATGAAAAGGGCAGGGTACATTGTGATGACAGGGTTCATGGAGCATTGTGATGAAAGGGGCCATGGAGCATTGAGATGAGAGCCGTTATGAGGCATGGTGATGACAGTGGTCATGGAGCATTGTGATGAAAGAGATCATGGAGCAATATGATAACAGGGGCCATGGAGCATTGTGATGACAGGGGTATTGGAGCATTGTGATGGAAGTAGACATGGATCATTGTGATGACATGTGTCCTGGAACACTGTGATGACACGGTTCATCGAGTATTGTGATGACAAGGGTCATAGCGAATTGTGATGACAAGGGTCATGGGGCATTGTGATGACATTGATCATCTAGGAATTGTGATGAAAGGTATCATGGAGCACTGTGATGAAAATTGGCCTGGATTATTGTGATGACAGCAGTCATGGAGAATTGTGATGACAGGGATTATGCAGCATTGTGTTGACAAGGGTATGGACTATTGTGATGACAATGGTCATGGAGCAATGTGATGAAAGTATTCATGCAACATCGTGATGAAAAGTGCATGGGAGCATTGTGACGATAAAGTCCATGGAGTATTGTGATGACTAGTGTCATGATGCATTTTAATGAAAGGTTTCATTGTGCACCATGATGACAAAGGGGATGGAGAATTGTGATGAAACTGGTCCTGGAGCATTGTGATAACAAAAGCCATGGAGCATTGTGATGACAGGCATCATGGAGCATTGTGAAGAAAGGGGACATGGGGTATTGTAATGACACTAGAGAAATATGATGAAAATGGTCAGCGAGCATAGTGATTAAAGTGGTCATTGAGAATTGTGATGAAAAGCGACATAGAGCATTGTGATGACAAAGGTCATGGAGAACTGTGATGACCAGGGTCATGTAGCATTGTGATGACACGGTCATGGAACATTGTGATGACAAGAATTCTGGAGCATTGTGCTGACAAAGGCCATGGAGCATTGTGATGACACGGTCATGGAACATTGTGCTGACAAGAATTCTGGAGCATTCTGATGACAAAGCGATGGAACATTGTGATGACACGGTCATGGAACATTGTGATGACAAGAATTCTGGAGCATTCTGATGACAAGCGCCATAGAACATTGTGATGACACGTTCATGGAATATAGTAATAACAAGAATTCTGGAGCATTATGATGACAAGGGCCATGGAGCATTGTGATGACACGACCATGGAACATTGTGATGACAAGAATTATGGAGCATTCTGTTGACAAGCGCCATAGAGCATTGTGATGACACGTTCATGGAATATAGTAATGACAAGAATTCTGGAGCATAATGATGACAAGGGCTATGGAGCATTGTGATGACACGGCCATGGAACATTGTGATGAGAAGAATTCTGGATCATTGTGATGACAAGGGCTATGGAGCATTGTGATGACATGGTCATGGAACATTGTGATGAGAAGAATTCTGGAGCATTGTCATGACAAGGGCCATGGAGCATTGTGATGACACGGCCATGGAACATTGTGATGACAATAATTCTGGATCATTCTGATGACAAGCGCCTTAGAGAATTGTGATGACACGTTCATGGAATATAGTAATGACAAGAATTCTGGAGCATTATGATGACAAGGACCATGGAGCATTGTGATGACACGGTCATGGAACATTGCGATGACAAGAATTCTGGAGCATTCTGATGACAAAAGCGATGGAGCATTGTGATGACACGGTCATGGAACATTGTGATGACAAGAATTCTGGAGCATTGTGATGACAATGGCCAGGGAGCATTGTGATGACACGATCATGGAACATTGTGATGACAAGAAATCTGGAGCATTGTGATGAGAAGGGCCATGGAGCATTGTGATGACACGGCCATGGAACATTGTGATGACAAGAATTCTGGAGCATTGTGATGACAATGGCCAGGGAGCATTGTGATGACACGATCATGGAACATTGTGATGAGAAGAATTCTGGAGCATTGTCATGACAAGGGCCATGGAGCATTGTGATGACACGGTCATGGAACATTGTGATGACAAGAATTCTGGAGCATTGTGATGACAAGGGCCATGGAGCATTGTGATGACACAGTCATGGAACATTGTGATGAGAAGAATTCTGGAGCATTTTGCTGACAAGCGCCATGGAGCATTGTGATGATACGGTCATGGAACATTGTGATGACAAGAATTCTGGAGCATTATGATGACAAGGGCCATGGAGCATTGTGATGACACGGCCATGGAACATTGTGATGACAAGAATTCTGGAGCATTGTGATGACAATGGCCATGTAGCATTGTGATGACACGGTCATGGAACATTGTGATGAGAAGAATTCTGGAGCATTGTCATGACAAGGGCCATGGACCATTGTGATGACACGGCCATGGAACATTGTGATGACAAGAATTCTGGAGAATTGTGATTACAAGGTTCATGGAGAATTGTGATGACACGACCATGGAATATTGTGATGACAAGAATTCTGGAGCATTTTGCTGACAATGGCCATGGAGCATTGTGATGACACGGTCATGGAACATTGTGATGACAAGAATTCTGGAGCATTCTGATGACAAAGGCAATGGAGCATTGTGATGACACGGTCATGGAACATTGTGATGACAAGAATTCTGGAGCATTCTGATGACAAGCACCATAGAGCATTGTGATGACACGTTCATGGAATATAGTAATGACAAGAATTCTGGAGCAGTATGATGACAAGGGCCATGGAGCATTGTGATGACACGGCCATGGAACATTGTGATGAAAAGAATTCTGGAGCATTGTGATGACAATGGCCATGGAGCATTGTGATGACACGGTCATGGAACATTGTGATGAAAAGAATTCTGGAGCATTTTGCTGACAATGGCCATGGAGCATTGTGATGACACGGTCATGGAACACTGTGATGACAAGAATTCTGGAGCCTTCTGATGACAAGCGCCATAGAGCATTGTGAAGACACGTTCATGGAATATAGTAATGACAAGAATTCTGGAGCAGTATGATGACAAGGGCCAAGGAGCATTGTAATGACACGGCCATGGAACATTGTGATGACACGGTCATGGAACATTGTGATGAAAAGTATTCTGGAGCATTGTGCTGACAAGGGCCATGGAGCATTGTGATGATACGGTCATGGAACATTGTGATGACAAGAATTCTGGAGCATTATGATGACAAGGGCCATGGAGCATTGTGATGACACGGCCATGGAACATTGTGATGACAAGAATTCTGGAGCATTGTGATGACAATGGCAATGGAGCATTGTGATGACACGGTATGGAACATTGTGATGACAAGAATTCTGGAGCATTGTGATGACAAGGGCCATGGAGCATTGTGATGACACGGTCATGGAACATTGTGATGACAAGAATTCTGGAGCATTGTGCTGATGACGGCCATGGAGCATTGTGATGACACAGTCAAGGAACATTGCGATGAAAAAGATTTCTGGAGCATTGTGATGAAAGGGCATGGAGCATTGTGATTAAAGGTGACAAGGAACATTGTGATGATATGGGCAGAGAACTCTGTGATGACAGTGGTCTTGCAGTATTGTGACGAAAAGTGTCATGGAACATTCTGCTGACAGCGATCATGGAGCTTTTTGGTAAGAGAGTCTATGGAGATTTGTGATGTCAGGCGTCATGGGGCATTGTGTTGAGAGCGGTCTTGGAGCATTGTGATGAAAAGGGTCATGGAGCACTGTGATTACAGGGGCCATGGAGCATTGTGAATACAAAGGCTATGGAGCATTGAGATGACAGGGTTCATGGAGCACTGTGATGAATGTGATCTTGGATCACTGTGATGACAAGTGTCCTGGAACCTTGTGATGACACGGTTCATGGAGCATTGTGATGACAAGGACCATGGCGAATTGTGATGACATCTGTCATGGGGCATTGTGATGACAGTGGTCATCTAGATTTGCGATGAAAGGTATCATGGAGCACTGTGATGACAGGGGCCATGGAACATTGTGATTACAAAGGCCATGGAGCATTGTGATGACAAGTGTCATGGGGCATTTTGATGACATTGGCATGGAGCATTATGATGACAAGAGTTCTGGAGCATTTTGATGACAAGGGCATGGAGCATTGAGAAGACAGGGCCCATGGAGCTTTGTGATGAAAAGGGCAGGGTACATTGTGATGACAGGGTTCATGGAGCATTGTGATGAAAGGGGCCATGGAGCATTGAGATGAGAGCCGTTATGAGGCATGGTGATGACAGTCGTCATGGAGCATTGTGATGAAAGAGATCATGGAGCAATATGATAACAGGGGCCATGGAGCATTGTGATGATATGTGTCCTGGAACACTGTGATGACACGGTTCATCGAGTATTGTGATGACAAGGGTCATAGCGAATTGTGATGACAAGCGTCATGGGGCATTGTGATGACATTGATCATCTAGGAATTGTGATGAAAGGTATCATGGAGCACTGTGATGAAAATTGGCCTGGATTATTGTGATGACAGCAGTCATGGAGAATTGTGATGACAGGGATTATGCAGCATTGTGTTGACAAGGGTATGGACTATTGTGATGACAATGGTCATGGAGCAATGTGATGAAAGTATTCATGGAACATCGTGATGAAAAGTGCATGGGAGCATTGTGACGATAAAGGCCATGGAGTATTGTGATGACTAGTGTCATGGAGCATTTTAATGAAAGGTTTCATTGTGCACCATGATGACAAAGGGGATGAAGAATTGTGATGAAACTGGTCCTGGAGCATTGTGATAACAAAAGCCATGGAGCATTGTGATGACAGGCATCATGGAGCATTGTGAAGAAAGGGGACATGGGGTATTGTAATGACACTAGAGAAATATGATGAAAATGGTCAGCGAGCATAGTGATTAAAGTGGTCATTGAGAATTGTGATGAAAAGCGACATAGAGCATTGTGATGACAAAGGTCATGGAGAACTGTGATGACCAGGGTCATGTAGCATTGTGATGACCCGGTCATGGAACATTGTGATGACAAGAATTCTGGAGCATTGTGCTGACAAGGGCCATGGAGCATTGTGATGACATGGTCATGGAACATTGTGATGACAAGAATTCTGGAGCATTCTGATGACAAAGGCGATGGAGCATTGTGATGACACGGTCATGGAACATTGTGATGACAAGAATTCTGGAGCATTCTGATGACAAGAGCCATAGAACATTGTGATGACATGTTCATGGAATATAGTAATGACAAGAATTCTGGAGCATTATGATGACAAGGGCCATGGAGCATTGTGGTGACACGGCCATGGAACATTGTGATGACAAGAATTCTGGAGCATTGTGATGACAATGGCCATGGAGCATTGTGATTACACAGTCATGGAACATTGTGATGAGAAGAATTCTGGAGCATTGTCATGACAAGGGCCATGGAGCAATGTGATGACATGGTCATGGAACATTGTGATGACAAGAATTCTGGAGCATTATGATGACAAGGGACATGGAGCATTGTGATGACACGGCCATGGAACATTGTGATGACAAGAATTCTGGAGCATTATGATGACAAGGGCCATGGAGCATTGTGATGACACGGCTATGGAACATTGTGATGACAAGAATTCTGGAGCATTGTGATGACAATGGCCATGGAGCATTGTGATGACACGGTCATGGAACATTGTGATGAGAAGAATTCTGGAGCATTGTCATGACAAGGGCCATGGAGCATTGTGATGACACGGTCATGGAACATTGTGATGAGAAGAATTCCGGAGCATTGTCATGACAAGGGCCATGGAGCATTCTGATGACACGGCCATAGAACATTGTGATGACAAGAATTCTGGAGAATTGTGATGACAAGGGCCATGGAGAATTGTGATGACACGGCCATGGAACATTGTGATGACAAGAATTCTGGAGAATTGTGATGACAAGGGCCATGGAGAATTGTGATGACACGGCCATGGAACATTGTGATGACAAGAATTCTGGAGCATTTTGCTGACAATGGCCATGGAGCATTGTGATGACACGGTCATGGAACATTGAGATGACAAGAATTCTGGAGCATTCTGATGACAAAGGCAATGGAGCATTGTGATGACACGGTCATGGAACATTGTGATGACAAGAATTCTGGAGCCTTCTGATGACAAGCGCCATAGAGCATTGTGATGACACGTTTATGGAATATAGTAATGACAAGAATTCTGGAGCAGTATGATGAAAAGGGCCAAGGAGCATTGTGATGACACGGCCATGGAACATTGTGATGACACGGTCATGGAACATTGTGATGACAAGTATTCTGGAGCATTGTGCTGACAAGGGCCATGGAGCATTGTGATGATACGGTCATGGAACATTGTGATGACAAGAATTCTGGAGCATTATGATGACAAGGGCCATGGAGCATTGTGATGACACGGCCATGGAACATTGTGATGACAAGAATTCTGGAGCATTGTGATGACAATGGCCATGGAGCATTGTGATGACAAGAATTCTGGAGCATTGTGCTGATGACGGCCATGGAGCATTGTGATGACACAGTCAAGGAACATTGCAATGAAAAAGATTTCTGGAGCATTGTGATGAAAGGGCATGGAGCATTTTGATTAAAGGTGACAAGGAACATTGTGATGATATGGGCAGAGAACTCTGTGATGACAGTGGTCTTGCAGTATTGTGACGAAAATATCATGGAACATTCTGCTGACAGCGATCATGGAGCTTTTTGGTAAGAGAGTCTATGGAGATTTGTGATGTCAGGCGTCATGGGGCATTGTGTTGAGAGCGGTCTTGGAGCATTGTGATGAAAAGGGTCATGGAGCACTATGATTACAGGGGCCATGGAGCATTGTGAATACAAAGGCTTTGGAGCATAGAGATGACAGGGTTCATGGAGCACTGTGATGAATGTGATCTTGGATCATTGTGATGACAAGTGTCCTGGAACCTTGTGATGACACGGTTCATGGAGCATTGTGATGACAAGGACCATGGCGAATTGTGATGACATCTGTCATGGGGCATTGTGATGACAGTGGTCATCTAGATTTGCGATGAAAGGTATCATGGAGCACTGTGATGACAGGGGCCATGGAACATTGTGATGACAAAGGCCATGGAGCATTGTGATGACAAGTGTCATGGGGCATTTTGATGACATTGGCATGGAGCATTATGATGACAACAGTTCTGGAGCATTTTGATGACAAGGGCATGGAGCATTGTGATGACAGGGCCCACGGAGCTTTGTGATGAAAAGGGCAGGGTACATTGTGATGACAGGGTTCATGGAGCATTGTGATGAAAGGGGCCATGGAGCATTGAGATGAGAGCCGTTATGAGGCATGGTGATGACAGTGGTCATGGAGCATTGTGATGAAAGAGATCATGGAGCAATATGATAACAGGGGCCATGGAGCATTGTGATGACAGGGGTATTGGAGCATTGTGATGGAAGTAGACATGGATCATTGTGATGACATGTGTCCTGGAACACTGTGATGACACGGTTCATCGAGTATTGTGATGACAAGGGTCATAGCGAATTGTGATGACAAGGGTCATGGGGCATTGTGATGACATTGATCATCTAGGAATTGTGATGAAAGGTATCATGGAGCACTGTGATGAAAATTGGCCTGGATTATTGTGATGACAGCAGTCATGGAGAATTGTGATGACAGGGATTATGCAGCATTGTGTTGACAAGGGTATGGACTATTGTGATGACAATGGTCATGGAGCAATGTGATGAAAGTATTCATGCAACATCGTGATGAAAAGTGCATGGGAGCATTGTGACGATAAAGTCCATGGAGTATTGTGATGACTAGTGTCATGATGCATTTTAATGAAAGGTTTCATTGTGCACCATGATGACAAAGGGGATGGAGAATTGTGATGAAACTGGTCCTGGAGCATTGTGATAACAAAAGCCATGGAGCATTGTGATGACAGGCATCATGGAGCATTGTGAAGAAAGGGGACATGGGGTATTGTAATGACACTAGAGAAATATGATGAAAATGGTCAGCGAGCATAGTGATTAAAGTGGTCATTGAGAATTGTGATGAAAAGCGACATAGAGCATTGTGATGACAAAGGTCATGGAGAACTGTGATGACCAGGGTCATGTAGCATTGTGATGACACGGTCATGGAACATTGTGATGACAAGAATTCTGGAGCATTGTGCTGACAAAGGCCATGGAGCATTGTGATGACACGGTCATGGAACATTGTGCTGACAAGAATTCTGGAGCATTCTGATGACAAAGCGATGGAACATTGTGATGACACGGTCATGGAACATTGTGATGACAAGAATTCTGGAGCATTCTGATGACAAGCGCCATAGAACATTGTGATGACACGTTCATGGAATATAGTAATAACAAGAATTCTGGAGCATTATGATGACAAGGGCCATGGAGCATTGTGATGACACGACCATGGAACATTGTGATGACAAGAATTATGGAGCATTCTGTTGACAAGCGCCATAGAGCATTGTGATGACACGTTCATGGAATATAGTAATGACAAGAATTCTGGAGCATAATGAAGACAAGGGCTATGGAGCATTGTGATGACACGGCCATGGAACATTGTGATGAGAAGAATTCTGGATCATTGTGATGACAAGGGCTATGGAGCATTGTGATGACATGGTCATGGAACATTGTGATGAGAAGAATTCTGGAGCATTGTCATGACAAGGGCCATGGAGCATTGTGATGACACGGCCATGGAACATTGTGATGACAATAATTCTGGATCATTCTGATGACAAGCGCCTTAGAGAATTGTGATGACACGTTCATGGAATATAGTAATGACAAGAATTCTGGAGCATTATGATGACAAGGACCATGGAGCATTGTGATGACACGGTCATGGAACATTGCGATGACAAGAATTCTGGAGCATTCTGATGACAAAAGCGATGGAGCATTGTGATGACACGGTCATGGAACATTGTGATGACAAGAATTCTGGAGCATTGTGATGACAATGGCCAGGGAGCATTGTGATGACACGATCATGGAACATTGTGATGACAAGAAATCTGGAGCATTGTGATGAGAAGGGCCATGGAGCATTGTGATGACACGGCCATGGAACATTGTGATGACAAGAATTCTGGAGCATTGTGATGACAATGGCCAGGGAGCATTGTGATGACACGATCATGGAACATTGTGATGAGAAGAATTCTGGAGCATTGTCATGACAAGGGCCATGGAGCATTGTGATGACACGGTCATGGAACATTGTGATGACAAGAATTCTGGAGCATTGTGATGACAAGGGCCATGGAGCATTGTGATGACACAGTCATGGAACATTGTGATGAGAAGAATTCTGGAGCATTTTGCTGACAAGCGCCATGGAGCATTGTGATGATACGGTCATGGAACATTGTGATGACAAGAATTCTGGAGCATTATGATGACAAGGGCCATGGAGCATTGTGATGACACGGCCATGGAACATTGTGATGACAAGAATTCTGGAGCATTGTGATGACAATGGCCATGTAGCATTGTGATGACACGGTCATGGAACATTGTGATGAGAAGAATTCTGGAGCATTGTCATGACAAGGGCCATGGACCATTGTGATGACACGGCCATGGAACATTGTGATGACAAG
Source organism: Balaenoptera acutorostrata (assembly GCF_949987535.1). Taxonomy (NCBI): domain Eukaryota; kingdom Metazoa; phylum Chordata; class Mammalia; order Artiodactyla; family Balaenopteridae; genus Balaenoptera; species Balaenoptera acutorostrata. The sequence continues at coordinate 935,418 of NW_026646025.1, read as the reverse complement.
AATTCTGGAGAATTGTGATTACAAGGTTCATGGAGAATTGTGATGACACGACCATGGAATATTGTGATGACAAGAATTCTGGAGCATTTTGCTGACAATGGCCATGGAGCATTGTGATGACACGGTCATGGAACATTGTGATGACAAGAATTCTGGAGCATTCTGATGACAAAGGCAATGGAGCATTGTGATGACACGGTCATGGAACATTGTGATGACAAGAATTCTGGAGCATTCTGATGACAAGCACCATAGAGCATTGTGATGACACGTTCATGGAATATAGTAATGACAAGAATTCTGGAGCAGTATGATGACAAGGGCCATGGAGCATTGTGATGACACGGCCATGGAACATTGTGATGAAAAGAATTCTGGAGCATTGTGATGACAATGGCCATGGAGCATTGTGATGACACGGTCATGGAACATTGTGATGAAAAGAATTCTGGAGCATTTTGCTGACAATGGCCATGGAGCATTGTGATGACACGGTCATGGAACACTGTGATGACAAGAATTCTGGAGCCTTCTGATGACAAGCGCCATAGAGCATTGTGAAGACACGTTCATGGAATATAGTAATGACAAGAATTCTGGAGCAGTATGATGACAAGGGCCAAGGAGCATTGTAATGACACGGCCATGGAACATTGTGATGACACGGTCATGGAACATTGTGATGAAAAGTATTCTGGAGCATTGTGCTGACAAGGGCCATGGAGCATTGTGATGATACGGTCATGGAACATTGTGATGACAAGAATTCTGGAGCATTATGATGACAAGGGCCATGGAGCATTGTGATGACACGGCCATGGAACATTGTGATGACAAGAATTCTGGAGCATTGTGATGACAATGGCCATGGAGCATTGTGATGACACGGTATGGAACATTGTGATGACAAGAATTCTGGAGCATTGTGATGACAAGGGCCATGGAGCATTGTGATGACACGGTCATGGAACATTGTGATGACAGGAATTCTGGAGCATTGTGCTGAAAAGGGCCATGGAGCATTGTGATGACACGGTCATTGAACAATCTGATGAGAAGAATTCCGGAGCATTGTGATGACAAGGGCCATGGAGCATTGTGATGACACGGTCATGGAACATTGTGATGACAAGAATTCTGGAGCATTGTGCTGATGACGGCCATGGAGCATTGTGATGACACAGTCAAGGAACATTGCGATGAAAAAGATTTCTGGAGCATTGTGATGAAAGGGCATGGAGCATTGTGATTAAAGGTGACAAGGAACATTGTGATGATATGGGCAGAGAACTCTGTGATGACAGTGGTCTTGCAGTATTGTGACGAAAAGTGTCATGGAACATTCTGCTGACAGCGATCATGGAGCTTTTTGGTAAGAGAGTCTATGGAGATTTGTGATGTCAGGCGTCATGGGGCATTGTGTTGAGAGCGGTCTTGGAGCATTGTGATGAAAAGGGTCATGGAGCACTGTGATTACAGGGGCCATGGAGCATTGTGAATACAAAGGCTATGGAGCATTGAGATGACAGGGTTCATGGAGCACTGTGATGAATGTGATCTTGGATCATTGTGATGACAAGTGTCCTGGAACCTTGTGATGACACGGTTCATGGAGCATTGTGATGACAAGGACCATGGCGAATTGTGATGACATCTGTCATGGGGCATTGTGATGACAGTGGTCATCTATATTTGAGATGAAAGGTATCATGGAGCACTGTGATGACAGGGGACATGGAACATTGTGATGACAAAGGCCATGGAGCATTGTGATGACAAGTGTCATGGGGCATTTTGATGACATTGGCATGGAGCATTATGATGACAAGAGTTCTGGAGCATTTTGATGACAAGGGCATGGAGCATTGTGATGACAGGGCCCACGGAGCTTTGTGATGAAAAGGGCAGGGTACATTGTGATGACAGGGTTCATGGAGCATTGTGATGAAAGGGGCCATGGAGCATTGAGATGAGAGCCGTTATGAGGCATGGTGATGACAGTGGTCATGGAGCATTGTGATGAAAGAGATCATGGAGCAATATGATAACAGGGGCCATGGAGCATTGTGATGACAGGGGTATTGGAGCATTGTGATGGAAGTAGACATGGATCATTGTGATGACATGTGTCCTGGAACACTGTAATGACACGGTTCATCGAGTATTGTGATGACAAGGGTCATAGCGAATTGTGATGACAAGGGTCATGGGGCATTGTGATGACATTGATCATCTAGGAATTGTGATGAAAGGTATCGTGGAGCACTGTGATGAAAATTGGCCTGGATTATTGTGATGACAGCAGTCATGGAGAATTGTGATGACAGGGATTATGCAGCATTGTGTTGACAAGGGTATGGACTATTGTGATGACAATGGTCATGGAGCAATGTGATGAAAGTATTCATGGAACATCGTGATGAAAAGTGCATGGGAGCATTGTGACGATAAAGGCCATGGAGTATTGTGATGACTAGTGTCATGGAGCATTTTAATGAAAGGTTTCATTGTGCACCATGATGACAAAGGGGATGGAGAATTGTGATGAAACTGGTCCTGGAGCATTGTGATAACAAAAGCCATGGAGCATTGTGATGACAGGCATCATGGAGCATTGTGAAGAAAGGGGACATGGGGTATTGTAATGACACAAGAGAAATATGAAGAAAATGGTCAGCGAGCATAGTGATTAAAGTGGTCATTGAGAATTGTGATGAAAAGCGACATAGAGCATTGTGATGACAAAGGTCATGGAGAACTGTGATGACCAGGGTCATGTAGCATTGTGATGACACGGTCATGGAACATTGTGATGACAAGAATTCTGGAGCATTGTGCTGACAAAGGCCATGGAGCATTGTGATGACACGGTCATGGAACATTGTGCTGACAAGATTTCTGGAGCATTCTGATGACAAAGCGATGGAACATTGTGATGACACGGTCATGGAACATTGTGATGACAAGAATTCTGGAGCATTCTGATGACAAGCGCCATAGAACATTGTGATGACACGTTCATGGAATATAGTAATGACAAGAATTCTGGAGCATTATGATGACAAGGGCCATGGAGCATTGTGATGACACGACCATGGAACATTGTGATGACAAGAATTCTGGAGCATTCTGTTGACAAGCGCCATAGAGCATTGTGATGACACGTTCATGGAATATAGTAATGACAAGAATTCTGGAGCATAATGATGAAAAGGGCTATGGAGCATTGTGATGACACGGCCATGGAACATTGTGATGAGAAGAATTCTGGAGCATTGTGATGACAAGGGCTATGGAGCATTGTGATGACATGGTCATGGAACATTGTGATGAGAAGAATTCTGGAGCTTTGTCATGACAAGGGCCATGGAGCATTGTGATGACACGGCCATGGAACATTGTGATGACAAGAATTCTGGATCATTCTGATGACAAGCGCCTTAGAGAATTGTGATGACACGTTCATGGAATATAGTAATGACAAGAATTCTGGAGCATTATGATGACAAGGACCATGGAGCATTGTGATGACACGGTCATGGAACATTGCGATGACAAGAATTCTGGAGCATTCTGATGACAAAAGCGATGGAGCATTGTGATGACACGGTCATGGAACATTGTGATGACAAGAAATCTGGAGCATTGTGATGAGAAGGGCCATGGAGCATTGTGATGACACGGCCATGGAACATTGTGATGACAAGAATTCTGGAGCATTGTGATGACAATGGCCAGGGAGCATTGTGATGACACGGTCATGGAACATTGTGATGAGAAGAATTCTGGAGCATTGTCATGACAAGGGCCATGGAGCATTGTGATGACACGGTCATGGAACATTGTGATGACAAGAATTCTGGAGCATTGTGATGACAAGGGCCATGGAGCATTGTGATGACACAGTCATGGAACATTGTGATGAGAAGAATTCTGGAGCATTTTGCTGACAAGCGCCATGGAGCATTGTGATGATACGGTCATGGAACATTGTGATGACAAGAATTCTGGAGCATTATGATGACAAGGGCCGTGGAGCATTGTGATGACACGGCCATGGAACATTGTGATGACAAGAATTCTGGAGCATTGTGATGACAATGGCCATGTAGCATTGTGATGACACGGTCATGGAACATTGTGATGAGAAGAATTCTGGAGCATTGTCATGACAAGGGCCATGGACCATTGTGATGACACGGCCATGGAACATTGTTATGACAAGAATTCTGGAGAATTGTGATTACAAGGTTCATGGAGAATTGTGATGACACGACCATGGAATATTGTGATGACAAGAATTCTGGAGCATTTTGCTGACAATGGCCATGGAGCATTGTGATGACACGGTCATGGAACATTGTGATGACAAGAATTCTGGAGCATTCTGATGACAAAGGCAATGGAGCATTGTGATGACACGGTCAAGGAACATTGTGATGACAAGAATTCTGGAGCATTCTGATGACAAGCACCATAGAGCATTGTGATGACACGTTCATGGAATATAGTAATGACAAGAATTCTGGAGCAGTATGATGACAAGGGCCATGGAGCATTGTGATGACACGGCCATGGAACATTGTGATGACACGGTCATGGAACATTGTGATGACAAGTATTCTGGAGCATTATGATGACACGGGCCATGGAGCATTGTGATGACACGGCCATGGAACATTGTGATGAAAAGAATTCTGGAGCATTGTGATGACAATGGCCATGGAGCATTGTGATGACACGGTCATGGAACATTGTGATGAGAAGAATTCTGGAGCATTGTCATGACAAGGGCCATGGAGCATTGTGATGACACGGTCATGGAACATTGTGATGAGAAGAATTCTGGAGCATTGTCATGACAAGGGCCATGGAGCATTGTGATGACACGGCCATGGAACATTGTGATGACAAGAATTCTGGAGAATTGTGATGACAAGGGCCATGGAGAATTGTGATGACACGGCCATGGAACATTGTGATGACAAGAATTCTGGAGCATTTTGCTGACAATGGCCATGGAGCATTGTGATGACACGGTCATGGAACACTGTGATGACAAGAATTCTGGAGCCTTCTGATGACAAGCGCCATAGAGCATTGTGATGACACGTTCATGGAATATAGTAATGACAAGAATTCTGGAGCAGTATGATGACAAGGGCCAAGGAGCATTGTAATGACACGGCCATGGAACATTGTGATGACACGGTCATGGAACATTGTGATGACAAGTATTCTGGAGCATTGTGCTGACAAGGGCCATGGAGCATTGTGATGACACGGTCATGGAACATTGTGATGACAAGAATTCTGGAGCATTATGATGACAAGGGCCATGGAGCATTGTGATGACACGGCCATGGAACATTGTGATGACAAGAATTCTGGAGCATTGTGATGACAATGGCCATGGAGCATTGTGATGACACGGTATGGAACATTGTGATGACAAGAATTCTGGAGCATTGTGATGACAAGGGCCATGGAGCATTGTGATGACACGGTCATGGAACATTGTGATGACAGGAATTCTGGAGCATTGTGCTGAAAAGGGCCATGGAGCATTGTGATGACACGGTCATTGAACAATATGATGAGAAGAATTCCGGAGCATTGTGATGACAAGGGCCATGGAGCATTGTGATGACACGGTCATGGAACATTGTGATGACAAGAATTCTGGAGCATTGTGCTGATGACGGCCATGGAGCATTGTGTTGACACAGTCAAGGAACATTGCGATGAAAAAGATTTCTGGAGCATTGTGATGTAAGGGCATGGAGCATTTTGATTAAAGGTGACAAGGAACATTGCGATAATATGGGAAGAGAACTCTGTGATGACAGTGGTCATGCAGTATTGTGACGAAAAGTGTCATGGAACATTCTGCTGACAGCGAACATGGAGCTTTTTGGTAAGAGATGCTATGGAGATTTGTGATGTCAGGCGTCATGGGGCATTGTGTTGAGAGCGGTCTTGGAGCATTGTGATGAAAAGGGTCATGGAGCACTATGATTACAGGGGCCATGGAGCATTGTGAATACAAAGGCTTTGGAGCGTTGAGATGACAGGGTTCATGGAGCACTGTGATGAATGTGATCTTGGATCATTGTGATGACAAGTGTCCTGGAACCTTGTGATGACACGGTTCATGGAGCATTGTGATGACAAGGACCATGGCGAATTGTGATGACATCTGTCATGGGGCATTGTGATGACAGTGGTCATCTAGATTTGCGATGAAAGGTATCATGGAGCACTGTGATGACAGGGGCCATGGAACATTGTGATGACAAAGGCCATGGAGCATTGTGATGACAAGTGTCATGGGGCATTTTGATGACATTGGCATGGAGCATTATGATGACAAGAGTTCTGGAGCATTTTGATGACAAGGGCATGGAGCATTGTGATGACAGGGCCCACGGAGCTTTGTGATGAAAAGGGCAGGGTACATTGTGATGACAGGGTTCATGGAGCATTGTGATGAAAGGGGCCATGGAGCATTGAGATGAGAGCCGTTATGAGGCATGGTGATGACAGTGGTCATGGAGCATTGTGATGAAAGAGATCATGGAGCAATATGATAACAGGGGCCATGGAGCATTGTGATGACAGGGGTATTGGAGCATTGTGATGGAAGTAGACATGGATCATTGTGATGACATGTGTCCTGGAACACTGTGATGACACGGTTCATCGAGTATTGTGATGACAAGGGTCATAGCGAATTGTGATGACAAGGGTCATGGGGCATTGTGATGACATTGATCATCTAGGAATTGTGATGAAAGGTATCGTGGAGCACTGTGATGACTGGGGGCATGAAGCACTGTGATGAAAATTGTCCTGGATTATTGTGATGACAGCAGTCATGGAGAATTGTGATGACAGGGATTATGCAGCATTGTGTTGACAAGGGTATGGACTATTGTGATGACAATGGTCATGGAGCAATGTGATGAAAGTATTCATGGAACATCGTGATGAAAAGTGCCTTGGAGCATTGTGACGATAAAGGCCATGGAGTATTGTGATGACTAGTGTCATGGAGCATTTTAATGAAAGGTTTCATTGTGCACCATGATGACAAAGGGGATGGAGAATTGTGATGAAACTGGTCCTGGAGCATTGTGATAACAAAAGCCATGGAGCATTGTGATGACAGGCATCATGGAGCATTGTGAAGAAAGGGGCCATGGGGTATTGTAATGACACTAGAGAAATATGATGAAAATGGTCAGCGAGCATAGTGATTAAAGTGGTCATTGAGAATTGTGATGAAAATTGACATAGAGCATTGTGATGACAAAGGTCATGGAGAACTGTGATGACCACGGTCATGTAGCTTTGTGATGACTCGGTCATGGAACATTGTGATGACAAGAATTCTGGAGCATTGTGATGAGAAGTAGCATGGAGCATTGTGATGACACGGCCATGGAACATTGTGATGACAAGAATTCTGGAGCATTGTGATGACAATGGCCATGGAGCATTGTGATGACACGTTCATGGAACATTGTGAAGAGAAGAATTCTGGAGCATTGTCATGACAAGGGTCATGGAGCATTGTGATGGTACGGTCATGGAACATTGTGATGACAAGAATTTTGGAGCATTATGATGACAAGGGCCATGGAGCATTGTGATGACGCGGCCATTGAACATTGTAATGACAAGAATTCTGGAGCACTGTGATGACAAAGTCCATGGAGCATTTTGATGATACGGTCATGGAACATTGTGATGTCAAGAATTCTGGAGCATTATGGTGACAAGGGCCATGGAGCATTGTGATGACACGGCCATGGAACATTGTGATGACAAGAATTCTGGAGCATTGTGATTACAAGGTTCATGGAGAATTGTGATGACACGGCCATGGAACATTGTGATGACAAGAATTCTGGAGCATTTTGCTGACAATGGCCATGGAGCATTGTGATGACCCGGTCATGGAACATTGTGATGACAAGAATTCTGGAGCATTCTGATGACAAAGGCAATTGAGCATTGTGATGACACGGTCATGGAACATTGTGATGACAAGAATTCTGGAGCATTCTGATGACAAGCGCCATAAAGCATTGTGATGACACGTTCATGGAATATAGTAATGACAAGAATTCTGGAGCAGTATGATGACAAGGGCCATGGAGCATTGTGATGACACGGCCATGGAACATTGTGATGAAACGGTCATGGAACATTGTGATGAGAAGAATTCTGGAGCATTGTGCTGACAAGGGACATGGAGCATTGTGATGACACGGTATGGAACATTGTGATGACAATAATTCTGGAGCATTGTGATGACAATGGCCATGGATCATTGTGATGACACGGTATGGAACATTGTGATTACAAGAATTCTGGAGCATTGTGATGAAAAGGGCCATGGAGCATTGTGATGACACGGTCATGGAACATTGTGATGACAGGAATTCTGGAGCATTGTGCTGAAAATGGCCATGGAGCATTGTGATGACACGGTCATGGAACAATGTGATGAGAAGAATTCCGGAGCATTGTGATGACAAGGGCCATAGAGCATTGTGATGACACGGTCATGGAACATTTTGATGACAAGAATTCTGGAGCATTGTGCTGATGACGGCCATGGAGCATTGTGATGACACAGTCAAGGAACATTGCGATGAAAAAGATTTCTGGAACATTGTGATGAAAGGGCTTGGAGCATTGTGATTAAAGGTGACAAGGAACATTGTGATGATATGGGCAGAGAACTCTGTCATGACAGTGGTCTTGCAGTATTGTGACGAAAATTGTCATGGAACATTCTGCTGACAGCGATCATGTAGCTTTTTGGTAAGAGAGGCTATGGAGATTTGTGATGTCAGGCGTTATGGGGATTTGTGTTGAGAGCGGTCTTGGAGCATTGTGATGAAAAGGGTCATGGAGCACTGTGATTACAGGGGCCATGGAGCATTGTGAATACAAAGGCTTTGGAGCATTGAGATGACAGGGTTCATGGAGCACTGTGATGAATGTGATCTTGGATCATTGTGATGACTAGTGTCATGGAACCTTGTGATGACACGGTTCATGGAGCATTGTGATGACAAGGACCATGGCGAATTGTGATGACATCTGTCATGGGGCATTGTGATGACAGTGGTCATCTAGATTTGCGATGAAAGGTATCATGGAGCACTGTGATGACAGGGGCCATGGAACATTGTGATGACAAAGGCCATGGAGCATTGTGATGACAAGTGTCATGGGGCATTTTGATGACATTGGCATGGAGCATTATGATGACAAGAGTTCTGGAGCATTTTGATGACAAGGGCATGGAGCATTGTGATGACAGGGCCCACGGAGCTTTGTGATGAAAAGGGCAGGGTACATTGTGATGACAGGGTTCATGGAGCATTGTGATGAAAGGGGCCATGGAGCATTGAGATGAGAGCCGTTATGAGGCATGGTGATGACAGTGGTCATGGAGCATTGTGATGAAAGAGATCATGGAGCAATATGATAACAGGGGCCATGGAGCATTGTGATGACAGGGGTATTGCAGCATTGTGATGGAAGTAGACATGGATCATTGTGATGACATGTGTCCTGGAACACTGTGATGACACGGTTCATCGAGTATTGTGATGACAAGGGTCATAGCGAATTGTGATGACAAGTGTCATGGGGCATTGTGATGACATTGATCATCTAGGAATTGTGATGAAAGGTATCGTGGAGCACTGTGATGACTTGGGGCATGAAGCACTGTGATGAAAATTGTCCTGGATTATTGTGATGACAGCAGTCATGGAGAATTGTGATGACAGGGATTATGCAGCATTGTGTTGACAAGGGTATGGACTATTGTGATGACAATGGTCATGGAGCAATGTGATGAAAGTATTCATGGAACACCGTGATGAAAAGTGCATGGGAGAATTGTGACGATAAAGGCCATGGAGTGTTGTGATGACTAGTGTCATGGAGCATTTTAATGAAAGGTTTCATTGTGCACCATGATGACAAAGGGGATGGAGAATTGTGATGAAACTGGTCCTGGAGCATTGTGATAACAAAAGCCATGGAGCATTGTGATGACAGGCATCATGGAGCATTGTGAAGAAAGGGGCCATGGGGTATTGTAATGACACTAGAAAAATATGATGAAAATGGTCAGCGAGCATAGTGATTAAAGTGGTCATTGAGAATTGTGATGAAAAGAGACATAGAGCATTGTGATGACAAAGGTCATGGAGAACTGTGATGACCAGGGTCATGTAACATTGTGATGACACGGTCATGGAACATTGTGATGACAAGAATTCTGGAGCATTGGGCTGACAAGGGCCATGGAGCCTTGTGATGACATGGTCATGGAACATTGTGATGACAAGAATTCTGGAGCATTCTAATGACAAAGGCGATGGAGCATTGTGATGACACGGTCATGGAACATTGTGATGACAAGAATTCTGGAGCATTGTGATGAAAATGGCCATGGAGCATTGTGATGACACGGCCATGGAACATTGTGATGACAAGAATTCTGGAGCATTGTGAGGACAATGTCCATGGAGCATTGTGATGACACGGTCATGGAACATTGTGATGAGAAGAATTCTGGAGCATTGTCATGACAAGGGCCATGGAGCATTGTGATGACACGGCCATGGAACATTGTGATGAGAAGAATTCTGGAGCATTCTGATGACAAGCGCCATAGAGCATTGTGATGAGACGTTCATGGAATATAGTAATGACAAGAATTCTGGAGCAGTATGATGACAAGGGCCATGGAGAATTGTGATGACACAGCCATGGAACATTGTGATGACACGGTCATGGAACATTGTGATGACAGGAGTTCTGGAGCATTGTGCTGAAAAGGGCCATGGAGCATTGTGATGACAAGGTCATGGAACAATGTGATGAGAAGAATTCCGGAGCATTGTGATGACAAGGGCCATGGAGCATTGTGATGACACGGTCATGGAACATTGTGATGACAAGAATTCTGGAGCATTGTGCTGATGACGGCCATGGAGCATTGTGATGACACAGTCAAGGAACATTGCAATGAAAAAGATTTCTGGAGCATTGTGATGAAAGGGCTTGGAGCATTTTGATTAAAGGTGACAAGGAACATTGTGATAATATGGGCAGAGAACTCTGTGATGACAGTGGTCATGCAGTATTGTGACGAAAAGTGTCATGGAACATTCTGCTGACAGTGATCATGGAGCTTTTTGGTAAGAGAGGCTATGGAGATTTGTGATGTCAGGCGTCATGGGGCATTGTGTTGAGAGCGGTCTTGGAGCATTGTGATGAAAAGGGTCATGGAGCACTGTGATTACAGGGGCCATGGAGCATTGTGAATACAAAGGCTTTGGAGCATTGAGATGACAGGGTTCATGGAGCACTGTGATGAATGTGATCTTAGTTCATTGTGATGACAAGTGTCCTGGAACCTTGTGATGACACGGTTCATGGAGCATTGTGATGACAAGGACCATGACGAATTGTGATGACATCTGTCATGGGGCATTGTGATGACAGTGGTCATCTAGATTTGCGATGAAAGGTATCATGGAGCACTGTGATGACAGGGGCCATGGAACATTGTGATGACAAAGGCCATGGAGCATTGTGATGACAAGTGTCATGGGGCATTTTGATGACATTGGCATGGAGCATTATTATGACAAGAGTTCTGGAGCATTTTGATGACAAGGGCATGGAGCATTGTGATGACAGGGCCCACGGAGCTTTGTGATGAAAAGGGCAGGGTACATTGTGATGACAGGGTTCATGGAGCATTGTGATGAAAGGGGCCATGGAGCATTGAGATGAGAGCCGTTATGAGGCATGGTAATGAGAGTGGTCATGGAGCATTGTGATGAAAGAGATCATGGAGCAATATGATAACAGGGGCCATGGAGCATTGTGATGACAGGGGTATTGGAGCATTGTGATGGAAGTAGACATGGATCATTGTGATGACATGTGTCCTGGAACACTGTGATGACACGGTTCATCGAGTATTGTGATGACAAGGGTCATAGCGAATTGTGATGACAAGTGTCATGGGGCATTGTGATGACATTGATCATCTAGGAATTGTGATGAAAGGTATCGTGGAGCACTGTGATGACTGGGGGCATGAAGCACTGTGATGAAAATTGTCCTGGATTATTGTGATGACAGCAGTCATGGAGAATTGTGATGACAGGGATTATGCAGCATTGTGTTGACAAGGGTATGGACTATTGTGATGACAATGGTCATGGAGCAATGTGATGAAAGTATTCATGGAACATCGTGATGAAAAGTGCCTTGGAGCATTGTGACGATAAAGGCCATGGAGTATTGTGATGACTAGTGTCATGGAGCATTTTAATGAAAGGTTTCATTGTGCACCATGATGACAAAGGGAATGGAGAATTGTGATGAAACTGGTCCTGGAGCATTGTGATAACAAAAGCCATGGAGCATTGTGATGACAGGCATCATGGAGCATTGTGAAGAAAGGGGCCATGGGGTATTGTAATGACACTAGAGAAATATGATGAAAATGGTCAGCGAGCATAGTGATTAAAGTGGTCATTGAGAATTGTGATGAAAAGCGACATAGAGCATTGTGATGACAAAGGTCATGGAGAACTGTGATGACCAGGGTCATGTAACATTGTGATGACACGGTCATGGAACATTGTGATGACAAGAATTCTGGAGCATTGTGCTGACAAGGGCCATGGAGCATTGTGATGACATGGTCATGGAACATTGTGATGACAAGAATACTGGAGCATTCTGATGACAAAGGCGACGGAGCATTGTGATGACACGGTCATGGAACATTGTGATGACAAGAATTCTGGAGCATTCTGATGACAAGGGCCATGGAGCATTGTGATGACACGGCCATGGAACATTGTGATGAGAAGAATTCTGGAGCATTGTGATAACAATGGCCATGGAGCATTGTGATGACACGGTCATGGAACATTATGATGAGAAGAAATCTGGAGCATTGTCATGACAAGGGCCATGGAGCATTGTGATGACACGGCCGTGGAACATTGTGATGACAAGAATTCTGGAGCATTGTGCTGACAAGGGCCATGGAGCATTGTGATGACACGGTCATGGAACATTGTGATGACAAGAATTCTGGAGCATTATGATGACAAGGGCCATGGAGCATTGTGATGACAGGGCCATGGAGCATTGTGATGACAAGAATTCTGGAGCATTGTGATGACAAGGGCCATGGAGCATTGTGATGACACGGTCATGGAACATTGTGATGACAAGAATTCTGGAGCATTGTGATGACAAGGGCCATGGAGCATTGTGATGACACGGTCATGGAACATTGTGATGAGAAGAATTCTGGAGCATTGTGCTGACAAGGGCCATGGAGCATTGTGATGATACGGTCATGGAACATTGTGATGACATGAATTCTGGAGAATTATGATGACAAGGGCCATGGAGCATTGTGATGACACGGCCATGGATCATTGTGATGACAAGAATTCTGGAGCATTGTGATGACAATGGCCATGGAGCATTGTGATGACACGGTATGGAACATCGTTATGACAAGAATTCTGGAGCATTGTGATGACAAGGGCCATGGAGCATTGTGATGACACGGTCATGGAACATTGTGATGACAGGAATTCTGGAGCATTGTGCTGAAAAGGGCCATGGAGCATTGTGATGACACGGTCATGGAACAATGTGATGAGAAGAATTCCGGAGCATTGTGATGACAAGGGCCATGGAGCATTGTGATGACACGGTCATGGAATATTGTGATGACAGGAATTCTGGAGCATTGTGCTGATGACGGCCATGGAGCATTGTGATGACACAGTCAAGGAACATTGCGATGAAAAAGATTTCTGGAGCATTGTGATGTAAGGGCATGGAGCATTTTGATTAAAGGTGACAAGGAACATTGCGATAATATGGGCAGAGAACTCTGTGATGACAGTGGTCATGCAGTATTGTGACGAAAAGTGTCATGGAACATTCTGCTGACAGCGAACATGGAGCTTTTTGGTAAGAGATGCTATGGAGATTTGTGATGTCAGGCGTCATGGGGCATTGTGTTGAGAGCGGTCTTGGAGCATTGTGATGAAAAGGGTCATGGAGCACTATGATTACAGGGGCCATGGAGCATTGTGAATACAAAGGCTTTGGAGCATTGAGATGACAGGGTTCATGGAGCACTGTGATGAATGTGATCTTGGATCATTGTGATGACAAGTGTCCTGGAACCTTGTGATGACACGGTTCATGGAGCATTGTGATGACAAGGACCATGGCGAATTGTGATGACATCTGTCATGGGGCATTGTGATGACAGTGGTCATCTAGATTTGCGATGAAAGGTATCATGGAGCACTGTGATGACAGGGGCCATGGGGGCATTTTGATGACATTGGCATGGAGCATTATGATGACAAGAGTTCTGGAGCATTTTGATGACAACGGCATGGAGCATTGTGATGACAGGGCCCACGGAGCTTTGTGATGAAAAGGGCAGGGTACATTGTGATGACAGGGTTCATGGAGCATTGTGATGAAAGGGGCCATGGAGCATTGAGATGAGAGCCGTTATGAGGCATGGTGATGACAGTGGTCATGGAGCATTGTGATGAAAGAGATCATGGAGCAATATGATAACAGGGGCCATGGAGCATTGTGATGACAGGGGTATTGGAGCATTGTGATGGAAGTAGACATGGATCATTGTGATGACATGTGTCCTGGAACACTGTGATGACACGGTTCATCGAGTATTGTGATGACAAGGGTCATAGCGAATTGTGATGACAAGTGTCATGGGGCATTGTGATGACATTGATCATCTAGGAATTGTGATGAAAGGTATCGTGGAGCACTGTGATGACTTGGGGCATGAAGCACTGTGATGAAAATTGTCCTGGATTATTGTGATGACAGCAGTCATGGAGAATTGTGATGACAGGGATTATGCAGCATTGTGTTGACAAGGGTATGGACTATTGTGATGACATTGGTCATGGAGCAATGTGATGAAAGTATTCATGGAACATCGTGATGAAAAGTGCATGGGAACATTGTGACGATAAAGGCCATGGAGTATTCTGATGACTAGTGTCATGGAGCATTTTAATGAAAGGTTTCATTGTGCACCATGATGACAAAGGGGATGGAGAATTGTGATGAAACTGGTCCTGGAGCATTGTGATAACAAAAGCCATGGAGCATTGTGATGACAGGCATCATGGAGCATTGTGAAGAAAGGGGCCATGGGGTATTGTAATGACACTAGAGAAATATGATGAAAATGGTCAGCGAGCATAGTGATTAAAGTGGTCATTGAGAATTGTGATGAAAAGCAACATAGAGCATTGTGATGACAAAGGTCATGGAGAACTGTGATGACCAGGGTCATGTAACATTGTGATGACACGGTCATGGAACATTGTGATGACAAGAATTCTGGAGCATTGTGCTGACAAGGGCCATGGAGCATTGTGATGACATTGTCATGGAACATTGTGATGACAAGAATTCTGGAGCATTCTGATGACAAAGGCGACGGAGCATTGTGATGACACGGTCATGGAACATTGTGATGACAAGAATTCTGGAGCATTCTGATGACAAGCGCCATAGAGCATTGTGATGACACGTTCATGGAATATAGTAATGACAAGAATTCAGGAGCATTATGATGACAAGGGCCATGGAGCATTTTGATGACACGGCCATGGAACATTGTGATGAGAAGAATTCTGGAGCATTGTGATGACAATGGCCATGGAGCATTGTGATGACACGGTCATGGATCATTATGATGAGAAGAATTCTGGAGCATTGTCATGACAAGGGCCATGGAGCATTGTGATGACACGGCCATGGAACATTGTGATGACAAGAATTCTGGAGCATTGTGCTGACAAGGGCCATGGAGCATTGTGATGACACGGTCATGGAACATTGTGATGACAAGAATTCTGGAGCATTATGATGACAAGGGCCATGGAGCATTGTGATGACAGGGCCATGGAACATTGTGATGACAAGAATTCTGGAGCATTGTGATGACAAGGGCCATGGAGCATTGTGATGACACGGTCATGGAACATTGTGATGACAAGAATTCTGGAGCATTGTGATGACAAGGGCCATGGAGCATTGTGATGACACGGTCATGGAACATTGTGATGAGAAGAATTCTGGAGCATTGTGCTGACAAGGGCCATGGAGCATTGTTATGATACAGTCATGGAACATTGTGATGACATGAATTCTGGAGAATTATGATGACAAGGGCCATGGAGCATTGTGATGACACGGCCATGGATCATTGTGATGACAAGAATTCTGGAGCATTGTGATGACAATGGCCATGGAGCATTGTGATGACACGGTATGGAACATCGTGATGACAAGAATTCTGGAGCATTGTAATGACAAGGGCCATGGAGCATTGTGATGACACGGTCATGGAACATTGTGATGACAGGAATTCTGGAGCATTGTGCTGAAAAGGGCCATGGAGCATTGTGATGACACGGTCATGGAACAATGTGATGAGAAGAATTCCGGAGCATTGTGATGACAAGGGCCATGGAGCATTGTGATGACACGGTCATGGAATATTGTGATGACAGGAATTCTGGAGCATTGTGCTGATGACGGCCATGGAGCATTGTGATGACACAGTCAAGGAACATTGCGATGAAAAAGATTTCTGGAGCATTGTGATGAAAGGGCATGGAGCATTGTGATTAAAGGTGACAAGGAACATTGTGATGATATGGGCAGAGAACTCTGTGATGACAGTGGTCTTGCAGTATTGTGACGAAAAGTGTCATGGAACATTCTGTTGACAGTGAACATGGAGCTTTTTGGTAAGAGAGGCTATGGAGATTTGTGATGTCAGGCGTCATGGGGCATTGTGTTGAGAGCGGTCTTGGAGCATTGTGATGAAAAGGGTCATGGAGCACTATGATTACAGGGGCCATGGAGCATTGTGAATACAAAGGCTTTGGAGCATTGAGATGACAGGGTTCATGGAGCACTGTGATGAATGTGATCTTGGATCATTGTGATGACAAGTGTCCTGGAACCTTGTGATGACACGGTTCATGGAGCATTGTGATGACAAGGACCATGGCGAATTGTGATGACATCTGTCATGGGGCATTGTGATGACAGTGGTCATCTAGATTTGCGATGAAAGGTATCATGGAGCACTGTGATGACAGGGGCCATGGAACATTGTGATGACAAAGGCCATGGAGCATTGTGATGACAAGTGTCATGGGGCATTTTGATGACATTGGCATGGAGCATTATGATGACAAGAGTTCTGGAGCATTTTGATGACTAGGGCATGGAGCATTGTGATGACAGGGCCCACGGAGCTTTGTGATGAAAAGGGCATGGTACATTGTGATGACAGGGTTCATGGAGCATTGTGATGAAAGGGGCCATGGAGCATTGAGATGAGAGCCGTTATGAGGCATGGTGATGACAGTGGTCATGGAGCATTGTGATGAAAGAGATCATGGAGCAATATGATAACAGGGGCCATGGAGCATTGTGATGACAGGGGTATTGCAGCATTGTGATGGAAGTAGACATGGATCATTGTGATGACATGTGTCCTGGAACACTGTGATGACACGGTTCATCGAGTATTGTGATGACAAGGGTCATAGCGAATTGTGATGACAAGTGTCATGGGGCATTGTGATGACATTGATCATCTAGGAATTGTGATGAAAGGTATCGTGGAGCACTGTGATGACTTGGGGCATGAAGCACTGTGATGAAAATTGTCCTGGATTATTGTGATGACAGCAGTCATGGAGAATTGTGATGACAGGGATTATGCAGCATTGTGTTGACAAGGGTATGGACTATTGTGATGACAATGGTCATGGAGCAATGTGATGAAAGTATTCATGGAACATCGTGATGAAAAGTGCCTTGGAGCATTGTGACGATAAAGGCCATGGAGTATTGTGATGACTAGTGTCATGGAGCATTTTAATGAAAGGTTTCATTGTGCACCATGATGACAAAGGGGATGGAGAATTGTGATGAAACTGGTCCTGGAGCATTGTGATAACAAAAGCCATGGAGCATTGTGATGACAGGCATCATGGAGCATTGTGAAGAAAGGGGCCATGGGGTATTGTAATGACACTAGAGAAATATGATGAAAATGGTCAGCGAGCATAGTGACTAAAGTGGTCATTGAGAATTGTGATGAAAAGCGACATAGAGCATTGTGATGACAAAGGTCATGGAGAACTGTGATGACCAGGGTCATGTAACATTGTGATGACACGGTCATGGAACATTGTGATGACAAGAATTCTGGAGCATTGTGCTGACAAGGGCCATGGAGCATTGTGATGACACGGTCATGGAACATTGTGATGACAAGAATTCTGGAGCATTCTGATGACAAACGCCATAGAGCATTGTGATGACACGTTCATGGAATATAGTAATGACAAGAATTCAGGAGCATTATGATGACAAGGGCCATGGAGCATTGTGATGACACGGCCATGGAACATTGTGATGAGAAGAAATCTGGAGCATTGTGATAACAATGGCCATGGAGCATTGTGATGACGCGGTCATGGAACATTATGATGAGAAGAATTCTGGAGCATTGTCATGACAAGGGCCATGGAGAATTGTGATGACACGGCCATGGAACATTGTGATGACAAGAATTCTGGAGCATTGTGCTGACAAGGGCCATGGAGCATTGTGATGACACGGTCATGGAACATTGTGATGACAAGAATTCTGGAGCATTATGATGACAAGTGCCATGGAGCATTGTGATGACAGGGCCATGGAACATTGTGATGACAAGAATTCTGGAGCATTGTGATGACAAGGGCCATGGAGCATAGTGATGACACGGTCATGGAACATTGTGATGACAAGAATTCTGGAGCATTGTGATGACAAGGGCCATGGAGCATTGTGATGACATGGTCATGGAACATTGTGATGACAAGAATTCTGGAGCATTGTGATGACAATGGCCATGGAGCATTGTGATGACACGGTATGGAACATCGTGATGACAAGAATTCTGGAGCATTGTGATGACAAGGGCCTTGGAGCATTGTGATGACACGGTCATGGAACATTGTGATGACAGGAATTCTGGAGCATTGTGCTGAAAAGGGCCATGGAGCATTGTGATGACACGGTCATGGAACAATGTGATGAGAAGATTTCCGGAGCATTGTGATGACAAGGGCCATGGAGCATTGTGATGACACGGTCATGGAACATTGTGATGACAAGAATTCTGGAGCATTGTGCTGATGACGGCCATGGAGCATTGTGATGACACAGTCAAGGAACATTGCGATGAAAAAGATTTCTGGAGCATTGTGATGAAAGGGCATGGAGCATTTTGATTAAAGGTGACAAGGAACATTGCGATAATATGGGCAGAGAACTCTGTGATGACAGTGGTCATGCAGTATTGTGACGAAAAGTGTCATGGAACATTCTGCTGACAGCGAACATGGAGCTTTTTGGTAAGAGAGGCTATGGAGATTTGTGATGTCAGGCGTCATGGGGCATTGTGTTGAGAGCGGTCTTGGAGCATTGTGATGAAAAGGGTCATGGAGCACTATGATTACAGGGGCCATGGAGCATTGTGAATACAAAGGCTTTGGAGCATTGAGATGACAGGGTTCATGGAGCACTGTGATGAATGTGATCTTGGATCATTGTGATGACAAGTGTCCTGGAACCTTGTGATGACACGGTTCATGGAGCATTGTGATGACAAGGACCATGGCGAATTGTGATGACATCTGTCATGGGGCATTGTGATGACAGTGGTCATCTAGATTTGCGATGAAAGGTATCATGGAGCACTGTGATGACAGGGGCCATGGAACATTGTGATGACAAAGGCCATGGAGCATTGTGATGACAAGTGTCATGGGGCATTTTGATGACATTGGCATGGAGCATTATGATGACAAGAGTTCTGGAGCATTTTGATGACAAGGGCATGGAGCATTGTGATGACAGGGCCCACGGAGCTTTGTGATGAAAAGGGCAGGGTACATTGTGATGACAGGGTTCATGGAGCATTGTGATGAAAGGGGCCATGGAGCATTGAGATGAGAGCCGTTATGAGGCATGGTGATGACAGTGGTCATGGAGCATTGTGATGAAAGAGATCATGGAGCAATATGATAACAGGGGCCATGGAGCATTGTGATGACAGGGGTATTGCAGCATTGTGATGGAAGTAGACATGGATCATTGTGATGACATGTGTCCTGGAACACTGTGATGACACGGTTCATCGAGTATTGTGATGACAAGGGTCATAGCGAATTGTGATGACAAGTGTCATGGGGCATTGTGATGACATTGATCATCTAGGAATTGTGATGAAAGGTATCGTGGAGCACTGTGATGACTTGGGGCATGAAGCACTGTGATGAAAATTGTCCTGGATTATTGTGATGACAGCAGTCATGGAGAATTGTGATGACAGGGATTATGCAGCATTGTGTTGACAAGGGTATGGACTATTGTGATGACAATGGTCATGGAGCAATGTGATGAAAGTATTCATGGAACATCGTGATGAAAAGTGCCTTGGAGCATTGTGACGATAAAGGCCATGGAGTATTGTGATGACTAGTGTCATGGAGCATTTTAATGAAAGGTTTCATTGTGCACCATGATGACAAAGGGAATGGAGAATTGTGATGAAACTGGTCCTGGAGCATTGTGATAACAAAAGCCATGGAGCATTGTGATGACAGGCATCATGGAGCATTGTGAAGAAAGGGGCCATGGGGTATTGTAATGACACTAGAGAAATATGATGAAAATGGTCAGCGAGCATAGTGATTAAAGTGGTCATTGAGAATTGTGATGAAAAGCGACATAGAGCATTGTGATGACAAAGGTCATGGAGAACTGTGATGACCAGGGTCATGTAACATTGTGATGACACGGTCATGGAACATTGTGATGACAAGAATTCTGGAGCATTGTGCTGACAAGGGCCATGGAGCATTGTGATGACATGGTCATGGAACATTGTGATGACAAGAATTCTGGAGCATTCTGATGACAAAGGCGACGGAGCATTGTGATGACACGGTCATGGAACATTGTGATGACAAGAATTCTGGAGCATTCTGATGACAAGCGCCATAGAGCATTGTGATGACACGTTCATGGAATATAGTAATGACAAGAATTCAGGAGCATTATGATGACAAGGGCCATGGAGCATTGTGATGACAGGGCCATGGAACATTGTGATGACAAGAATTCTGGAGCATTGTGATGACAAGGGCCATGGAGCATTGTGATGACACGGTCATGGAACATTGTGATGACAAGAATTCTGGAGCATTGTGATGACAAGGGCCATGGAGCATTGTGATGACACGGTCATGGAACATTGTGATGAGAAGAATTCTGGAGCATTGTGCTGACAAGGGCCATGGAGCATTGTGATGATACGGTCATGGAACATTGTGATGACATGAATTCTGGAGAATTATGATGACAAGGGCCATGGAGCATTGTGATGACACGGCCATGGATCATTGTGATGACAAGAATTCTGGAGCATTGTGATGACAATGGCCATGGAGCATTGTGATGACACGGTATGGAACATCGTGATGACAAGAATTCTGGAGCATTGTGATGACAAGGGCCATGGAACATTGTGATGACACGGTCATGGAACATTGTGATGACAGGAATTCTGGAGCATTGTGCTGACAAGGGCCATGGAGCATTGTGATGACATGGTCATGGAACATTGTGATGACAAGAATTCTGGAGCATTCTGATGACAAAGGCGACGGAGCATTGTGATGACACGGTCATGGAACATTGTGATGACAAGAATTCTGGAGCATTCTGAGGACAAGCGCCATAGAGCATTGTGATGACACGTTCATGGAATATAGTAATGACAAGAATTCAGGAGCATTATGATGACAAGGGCCATGGAGCATTGTGATGACAGGGCCATGGAACATTGTGATGACAAGAATTCTGGAGCATTGTGATGACAAGGGCCATGGAGCATTGTGATGACACGGTCATGGAACATTGTGATGACAAGAATTCTGGAGCATTGTGATGACAAGGGCCATGGAGCATTGTGATGACACGGTCATGGAACATTGTGATGAGAAGAATTCTGGAGCATTGTGCTGACAAGGGCCATGGAGCATTGTGATGATACGGTCATGGAACATTGTGATGACATGAATTCTGGAGAATTATGATGACAAGGGCCATGGAGCATTGTGATGACACGGCCATGGATCATTGTGATGACAAGAATTCTGGAGCATTGTGATGACAATGGCCATGGAGCATTGTGATGACACGGTATGGAACATCGTGATGACAAGAATTCTGGAGCATTGTGATGACAAGGGCCATGGAGCATTGTGATGACACGGTCATGGAACATTGTGATGACAGGAATTCTGGAGCATTGTGCTGAAAAGGGCCATGGAGCATTGTGATGACACGGTCATGGAACAATGTGATGAGAAGAATTCCGGAGCATTGTGATGACAAGGGCCATGGAGCATTGTGATGACACGGTCATGGAATATTGTGATGACAGGAATTCTGGAGCATTGTGCTGATGACGGCCATGGAGCATTGTGATGACACAGTCAAGGAACATTGCGATGAAAAAGATTTCTGGAGCATTGTGATGTAAGGGCATGGAGCATTTTGATTAAAGGTGACAAGGAACATTGCGATAATATGGGCAGAGAACTCTGTGATGACAGTGGTCATGCAGTATTGTGACGAAAAGTGTCATGGAACATTCTGCTGACAGCGAACATGGAGCTTTTTGGTAAGAGAGGCTATGGAGATTTGTGATGTCAGGCGTCATGGGGCATTGTGTTGAGAGCGGTCTTGGAGCATTGTGATGAAAAGGGTCATGGAGCACTATGATTACAGGGGCCATGGAGCATTGTGAATACAAAGGCTTTGGAGCATTGAGATGACAGGGTTCATGGAGCACTGTGATGAATGTGATCTTGGATCATTGTGATGACAAGTGTCCTGGAACCTTGTGATGACACGGTTCATGGAGCATTGTGATGACAAGGACCATGGCGAATTGTGATGACATCTGTCATGGGGCATTGTGATGACAGTGGTCATCTAGATTTGCGATGAAAGGTATCATGGAGCACTGTGATGACAGGGGCCATGGAACATTGTGATGACAAAGGCCATGGAGCATTGTGATGACAAGTGTCATGGGGCATTTTGATGACATTGGCATGGAGCATTATGATGACAAGAGTTCTGGAGCATTCTGATGACAAGGGCATGGAGCATTGTGATGACAGGGCCCACGGAGCTTTGTGATGAAAAGGGCAGGGTACATTGTGATGACAGGGTTCATGGAGCATTGTGATGAAAGGGGCCATGGAGCATTGAGATGAGAGCCGTTATGAGGCATGGTGATGACAGTGGTCATGGAGCATTGTGATGAAAGAGATCATGGAGCAATATGATAACAGGGGCCATGGAGCATTGTGATGACAGGGGTATTGGAGCATTGTGATGGAAGTAGACATGGATCATTGTGATGACATGTGTCCTGGAACACTGTGATGACACGGTTCATCGAGTATTGTGATGACAAGGGTCATAGCGAATTGTGATGACAAGTGTCATGGGGCATTGTGATGACATTGATCATCTAGGAATTGTGATGAAAGGTATCGTGGAGCACTGTGATGACTGGGGGCATGAAGCACTGTGATGAAAATTGTCCTGGATTATTGTGATGACAGCAGTCATGGAGAATTGTGATGACAGGGATTATGCAGCATTGTGTTGACAAGGGTATGGACTATTGTGATGACAATGGTCATGGAGCAATGTGATGAAAGTATTCATGGAACATCGTGATGAAAAGTGCATGGGAGCATTGTGACGATAAAGGCCATGGAGTATTGTGATGACTAGTGTCATGGAGCATTTTAATGAAAGGTTTCATTGTGCACCATGATGACAAAAGGGATGGAGAATTGTGATGAAACTGGTCCTGGAGCATTGTGATAACAAAAGCCATGGAGCATTGTGATGACAGGCATCATGGAGCATTGTGAAGAAAGGGGCCATGGGGTATTGTAATGACACTAGAGAAATATGATGAAAATGGTCAGCGAGCATAGTGATTAAAGTGGTCATTGAGAATTGTGATGAAAAGCGACATAGAGCATTGTGATGACAAAGGTCATGGAGAACTGTGATGACCAGGGTCATGTAACATTGTGATGACACGGTCATGGAACATTGTGATGACAAGAATTCTGGAGCATTGTGCTGACAAGGGCCATGGAGCATTGTGATGACATGGTCATGGAACATTGTGATGACAAGAATTCTGGAGCATTCTGATGACAAAGGCGACGGAGCATTGTGATGACACGGTCATGGAACATTGTGATGACAAGAATTCTGGAGCATTCTGATGACAAGCGCCATAGAGCATTGTGATGACACGTTCATGGAATATAGTAATGACAAGAATTCAGGAGCATTATGATGACAAGGGCCATGGAGCATTGTGATGACAGGGCCATGGAACATTGTGATGACAAGAATTCTGGAGCATTGTGATGACAAGGGCCATGGAGCATTGTGATGACACGGTCATGGAACATTGTGATGACAAGAATTCTGGAGCATTGTGATGACAAGGGCCATGGAGCATTGTGATGACACGGTCATGGAACATTGTGATGAGAAGAATTCTGGAGCATTGTGCTGACAAGGGCCATGGAGCATTGTGATGATACGGTCATGGAACATTGTGATGACATGAATTCTGGAGAATTATGATGACAAGGGCCATGGAGCATTGTGATGACACGGCCATGGATCATTGTGATGACAAGAATTCTGGAGCATTGTGATGACAATGGCCATGGAGCATTGTGATGACACGGTATGGAACATCGTGATGACAAGAATTCTGGAGCATTGTGATGACAAGGGCCATGGAGCATTGTGATGACACGGTCATGGAACATTGTGATGACAGGAATTCTGGAGCATTGTGCTGACAAGGGCCATGGAGCATTGTGATGACATGGTCATGGAACATTGTGATGACAAGAATTCTGGAGCATTCTGATGACAAAGGCGACGGAGCATTGTGATGACACGGTCATGGAACATTGTGATGACAAGAATTCTGGAGCATTCTGATGACAAGCGCCATAGAGCATTGTGATGACACGTTCATGGAATATAGTAATGACAAGAATTCAGGAGCATCATGATGACAAGGGCCATGGAGCATTGTGATGACAGGGCCATGGAACATTGTGATGACAAGAATTCTGGAGCATTGTGATGACAAGGGCCATGGAGCATTGTGATGATACGGTCATGGAACATTGTGATGACAAGAATTCTGGAGCATTGTGATGACAAGGGCCATGGAGCATTGTGATGACACGGTCATGGAACATTGTGATGAGAAGAATTCTGGAGCATTGTGCTGACAAGGGCCATGGAGCATTGTGATGATACGGTCATGGAACATTGTGATGACATGAATTCTGGAGAATTATGATGACAAGGGCCATGGAGCATTGTGATGACACGGCCATGGATCATTGTGATGACAAGAATTCTGGAGCATTGTGATGACAATGGCCATGGAGCATTGTGATGACACGGTATGGAACATCGTGATGACAAGAATTCTGGAGCATTGTGATGACAAGGGCCATGGAGCATTGTGATGACACGGTCATGGAACATTGTGATGACAGGAATTCTGGAGCATTGTGCTGAAAAGGGCCATGGAGCATTGTGATGACACGGTCATGGAACAATGTGATGAGAAGAATTCCGGAGCATTGTGATGACAAGGGCCATGGAGCATTGTGATGACACGGTCATGGAATATTGTGATGACAGGAATTCTGGAGCATTGTGCTGATGACGGCCATGGAGCATTGTGATGACACAGTCAAGGAACATTGCGATGAAAAAGATTTCTGGAGCATTGTGATGTAAGGGCATGGAGCATTTTGATTAAAGGTGACAAGGAACATTGCGATAATATGGGCAGAGAACTCTGTGATGACAGTGGTCATGCAGTATTGTGACGAAAAGTGTCATGGAACATTCTGCTGACAGCGAACATGGAGCTTTTTGGTAAGAGAGGCTATGGAGATTTGTGATGTCAGGCGTCATGGGGCATTGTGTTGAGAGCGGTCTTGGAGCATTGTGATGAAAAGGGTCATGGAGCACTATGATTACAGGGGCCATGGAGCATTGTGAATACAAAGGCTTTGGAGCATTGAGATGACAGGGTTCATGGAGCACTGTGATGAATGTGATCTTGGATCATTGTGATGACAAGTGTCCTGGAACCTTGTGATGACACGGTTCATGGAGCATTGTGATGACAAGGACCATGGCGAATTGTGATGACATCTGTCATGGGGCATTGTGATGACAGTGGTCATCTAGATTTGCGATGAAAGGTATCATGGAGCACTGTGATGACAGGGGCCATGGAACATTGTGATGACAAAGGCCATGGAGCATTGTGATGACAAGTGTCATGGGGCATTTTGATGACATTGGCATGGAGCATTATGATGACAAGAGTTCTGGAGCATTTTGATGACAAGGGCATGGAGCATTGTGATGACAGGGCCCACGGAGCTTTGTGATGAAAAGGGCAGGGTACATTGTGATGATAGGGTTCATGGAGCATTGTGATGAAAGGGGCCATGGAGCATTGAGATGAGAGCCGTTATGAGGCATGGTGATGACAGTGGTCATGGAGCATTGTGATGAAAGAGATCATGGAGCAATATGATAACAGGGGCCATGGAGCATTGTGATGACAGGGGTATTGCAGCATTGTGATGGAAGTAGACATGGATCATTGTGATGACATGTGTCCTGGAACACTGTGATGACACGGTTCATCGAGTATTGTGATGACAAGGGTCATAGCGAATTGTGATGAAAAGTGTCATGGGGCATTGTGATGACATTGATCATCTAGGAATTGTGATGAAAGGTATCGTGGAGCACTGTGATGACATGGGGCATGAAGCACTGTGATGAAAATTGTCCTGGATTATTGTGATGACAGCAGTCATGGAGAATTGTGATGACAGGGATTATGCAGCATTGTGTTGACAAGGGTATGGACTATTGTGATGACAATGGTCATGGAGCAATGTGATGAAAGTATTCATGGAACATCGTGATGAAAAGTGCCTTGGAGCATTGTGACGATAAAGGCCATGGAGTATTGTGATGACTAGTGTCATGGAGCATTTTAATGAAAGGTTTCATTGTGCACCATGATGACAAAGGGGATGGAGAATTGTGATGAAACTGGTCCTGGAGCATTGTGATAACAAAAGCCATGGAGCATTGTGATGACAGGCATCATGGAGCATTGTGAAGAAAGGGGCCATGGGGTATTGTAATGACACTAGAGAAATATGATGAAAATGGTCAGCGAGCATAGTGATTAAAGTGGTCATTGAGAATTGTGATGAAAAGCGACATAGAGCATTGTGATGACAAAGGTCATGGAGAACTGTGATGACCAGGGTCATGTAACATTGTGATGACACGGTCATGGAACATTGTGATGACAAGAATTCTGGAGCATTGTGCTGACAAGGGCCATGGAGCATTGTGATGACATGGTCATGGAACATTGTGATGACAAGAATTCTGGAGCATTCTGATGACAAAGGCGACGGAGCATTGTGATGACACGGTCATGGAACATTGTGATGACAAGAATTCTGGAGCATTCTGATGACAAGCGCCATAGAGCATTGTGATGACACGTTCATGGAATATAGTAATGACAAGAATTCAGGAGCATTATGATGACAAGGGCCATGGAGCATTGTGATGACACGGCCATGGAACATTGTGATGAGAAGAATTCTGGAGCATTGTGATAACAATGGCCATGGAGCATTGTGATGACGCGGTCATGGAACATTATGATGAGAAGAATTCTGGAGCATTGTCATGACAAGGGCCATGGAGAATTGTGATGACACGGCCATGGAACATTGTGATGACAAGAATTCTGGAGCATTGTGCTGACAAGGGCCATGGAGCATTGTGATGACACGGTCATGGAACATTGTGATGACAAGAATTCTGGAGCATTATGATGACAAGGGCCATGGAGCATTGTGATGACAGGGCCATGGAACATTGTGATGACAAGAATTCTGGAGCATTGTGATGACAAGGGCCATGGAGCATTGTGATGACACGGTCATGGAACATTGTGATGACAAGAATTCTGGAGCATTGTGATGACAATGGCCATGGAGCATTGTGATGACACGGTATGGAACATCGTGATGACAAGAATTCTGGAGCATTGTGATGACAAGGGCCATGGAGCATTGTGATGACACGGTATGGAACATCGTGATGACAAGAATTCTGGAGCATTGTGATGACAAGGGCCATGGAGCATTGTGATGACACGGTCATGGAACATTGTGATGACAGGAATTCTGGAGCATTGTGCTGAAAAGGGCCATGGAGCATTGTGATGACACGGTCTTGGAATATTGTGATGACAGGAATTCTGGAGCATTGTGCTGATGACGGCCATGGAGCATTGTGTTGACACAGTCAAGGAACATTGCGATGAAAAAGATTTCTGGAGCATTGTGATGTAAGGGCATGGAGCATTTTGATTAAAGGTGACAAGGAACATTGCGATAATATGGGCAGAGAACTCTGTGATGACAGTGGTCATGCAGTATTGTGACGAAAAGTGTCATGGAACATTCTGCTGACAGCGAACATGGAGCTTTTTGGTAAGAGATGCTATGGAGATTTGTGATGTCAGGCGTCATGGGGCATTGTGTTGAGAGCGGTCTTGGAGCATTGTGATGAAAAGGGTCATGGAGCACTATGATTACAGGGGCCATGGAGCATTGTGAATACAAAGGCTTTGGAGCGTTGAGATGACAGGGTTCATGGAGCACTGTGATGAATGTGATCTTGGATCATTGTGATGACAAGTGTCCTGGAACCTTGTGATGACACGGTTCATGGAGCATTGTGATGACAAGGACCATGGCGAATTGTGATGACATCTGTCATGGGGCATTGTGATGACAGTGGTCATCTAGATTTGCGATGAAAGGTATCATGGAGCACTGTGATGACAGGGGCCATGGAACATTGTGATGACAAAGGCCATGGAGCATTGTGATGACAAGTGTCATGGGGCATTTTGATGACATTGGCATGGAGCATTATGATGACAAGAGTTCTGGAGCATTTTGATGACAAGGGCATGGAGCATTGTGATGACAGGGCCCACGGAGCTTTGTGATGAAAAGGGCAGGGTACATTGTGATGACAGGGTTCATGGAGCATTGTGATGAAAGGGGCCATGGAGCATTGAGATGAGAGCCGTTATGAGGCATGGTGATGACAGTGGTCATGGAGCATTGTGATGAAAGAGATCATGGAGCAATATGATAACAGGGGCCATGGAGCATTGTGATGACAGGGGTATTGGAGCATTGTGATGGAAGTAGACATGGATCATTGTGATGACATGTGTCCTGGAACACTGTGATGACACGGTTCATCGAGTATTGTGATGACAAGGGTCATAGCGAATTGTGATGACAAGTGTCATGGGGCATTGTGATGACATTGATCATCTAGGAATTGTGATGAAAGGTATCGTGGAGCACTGTGATGACTGGGGGCATGAAGCACTGTGATGAAAATTGTCCTGGATTATTGTGATGACAGCAGTCATGGAGAATTGTGATGACAGGGATTATGCAGCATTGTGTTGACAAGGGTATGAACTATTGTGATGACAATGGTCATGGAGCAATGTGATGAAAGTATTCATGGAACATCGTGATGAAAAGTGCATGGGAGCATTGTGACGATAAAGGCCATGGAGTATTGTGATGACTAGTGTCATGGAGCATTTTAATGAAAGGTTTCATTGTGCACCATGATGACAAAGGGGATGGAGAATTGTGATGAAACTGGTCCTGGAGCATTGTGATAACAAAAGCCATGGAGCATTGTGATGACAGGCATCATGGAGCATTGTGAAGAAAGGGGCCATGGGGTATTGTAATGACACTAGAGAAATATGATGAAAATGGTCAGCGAGCATAGTGATTAAAGTGGTCATTGAGAATTGTGATGAAAAGCGACATAGAGCATTGTGATGACAAAGGTCATGGAGAACTGTGATGACCAGGGTCATGTAACATTGTGATGACACGGTCATGGAACATTGTGATGACAAGAATTCTGGAGCATTGTGCTGACAAGGGCCATGGAGCATTGTGATGACATGGTCATGGAACATTGTGATGACAAGAATTCTGGAGCATTCTGATGACAAAGGCGACGGAGCATTGTGATGACACGGTCATGGAACATTGTGATGACAAGAATTCTGGAGCATTCTGATGACAAGCGCCATAGAGCATTGTGATGACACGTTCATGGAATATAGTAATGACAAGAATTCAGGAGCATTATGATGACAAGGGCCATGGAGCATTGTGATGACAGGGCCATGGAACATTGTGATGACAAGAATTCTGGAGCATTGTGATGACAAGGGCCATGGAGCATTGTGATGACACGGTCATGGAACATTGTGATGACAAGAATTCTGGAGCATTGTGATGACAAGGGCCATGGAGCATTGTGATGACACGGTCATGGAACATTGTGATGAGAAGAATTCTGGAGCATTGTGCTGACAAGGGCCATGGAGCATTGTGATGATACGGTCATGGAACATTGTGATGACATGAATTCTGGAGAATTATGATGACAAGGGCCATGGAGCATTGTGATGACACGGCCATGGATCATTGTGATGACAAGAATTCTGGAGCATTGTGATGACAATGGCCATGGAGCATTGTGATGACACGGTATGGAACATCGTGATGACAAGAATTCTGGAGCATTGTGATGACAAGGGCCATGGAGCATTGTGATGACACGGTCATGGAACATTGTGATGACAGGAATTCTGGAGCATTGTGCTGACAAGGGCCATGGAGCATTGTGATGACATGGTCATGGAACATTGTGATGACAAGAATTCTGGAGCATTCTGATGACAAAGGCGACGGAGCATTGTGATGACACGGTCATGGAACATTGTGATGACAAGAATTCTGGAGCATTCTGATGACAAGCGCCATAGAGCATTGTGATGACACGTTCATGGAATATAGTAATGACAAGAATTCAGGAGGATTATGATGACAAGGGCCATGGAGCATTGTGATGACAGGGCCATGGAACATTGTGATGACAAGAATTCTGGAGCATTGTGATGACAAGGGCCATGGAGCATTGTGATGACACGGTCATGGAACATTGTGATGACAAGAATTCTGGAGCATTGTGATGACAAGGGCCATGGAGCATTGTGATGACACGGTCATGGAACATTGTGATGAGAAGAATTCTGGAGCATTGTGCTGACAAGGGCCATGGAGCATTGTGATGATACGGTCATGGAACATTGTGATGACATGAATTCTGGAGAATTATGATGACAAGGGCCATGGAGCATTGTGATGACACGGCCATGGATCATTGTGATGACAAGAATTCTGGAGCATTGTGATGACAATGGCCATGGAGCATTGTGATGACACGGTATGGAACATCGTGATGACAAGAATTCTGGAGCATTGTGATGACAAGGGCCATGGAGCATTGTGATGACACGGTCATGGAACATTGTGATGACAGGAATTCTGGAGCATTGTGCTGAAAAGGGCCATGGAGCATTGTGATGACACGGTCATGGAACAGTGTGATGAGAAGAATTCCGGAGCATTGTGATGACAAGGGCCATGGAGCATTGTGATGACACGGTCATGGAATATTGTGATGACAGGAATTCTGGAGCATTGTGCTGATGACGGCCATGGAGCATTGTGATGACACAGTCAAGGAACATTGCGATGAAAAAGATTTCTGGAGCATTGTGATGTAAGGGCATGGAGCATTTTGATTAAAGGTGACAAGGAACATTGCGATAATATGGGCAGAGAACTCTGTGATGACAGTGGTCATGCAGTATTGTGACGAAAAGTGTCATGGAACATTCTGCTGACAGCGAACATGGAGCTTTTTGGTAAGAGAGGCTATGGAGATTTGTGATGTCAGGCGTCATGGGGCATTGTGTTGAGAGCGGTCTTGGAGCATTGTGATGAAAAGGGTCATGGAGCACTGTGATTACAGGGGCCATGGAGCATTGTGAATACAAAGGCTTTGGAGCATTGAGATGACAGGGTTCATGGAGCACTGTGATGAATGTGATCTTGGATCATTGTGATGACAAGTGTCCTGGAACCTTGTGATGACACGGTTCATGGAGCATTGTGATGACAAGGACCATGGCGAATTGTGATGACATCTGTCATGGGGCATTGTGATGACAGTGGTCATCTAGATTTGCGATGAAAGGTATCATGGAGCACTGTGATGACAGGGGCCATGGAACATTGTGATGACAAAGGCCATGGAGCATTGTGATGACAAGTGTCATGGGGCATTTTGATGACATTGGCATGGAGCATTATGATGACAAGAGTTCTGGAGCATTTTGATGACAAGGGCATGGAGCATTGTGATGACAGGGCCCACGGAGCTTTGTGATGAAAAGGGCAGGGTACATTGTGATGACAGGGTTCATGGAGCATTGTGATGAAAGGGGCCATGGAGCATTGAGATGAGAGCCGTTATGGGGCATGGTGATGACAGTGGTCATGGAGCATTGTGATGAAAGAGATCATGGAGCAATATGATAACAGGGGCCATGGAGCATTGTGATGACAGGGGTATTGCAGCATTGTGATGGAAGTAGACATGGATCATTGTGATGACATGTGTCCTGGAACACTGTGATGACACGGTTCATCGAGTATTGTGATGACAAGGGTCATAGCGAATTGTGATGACAAGTGTCATGGGGCATTGTGATGACATTGATCATCTAGGAATTGTGATGAAAGGTATCGTGGAGCACTGTGATGACTTGGGGCATGAAGCACTGTGATGAAAATTGTCCTGGATTATTGTGATGACAGCAGTCATGGAGAATTGTGATGACAGGGATTATGCAGCATTGTGTTGACAAGGGTATGGACTATTGTGATGACAATGGTCATGGAGCAATGTGATGAAAGTATTCATGGAACATCGTGATGAAAAGTGCCTTGGAGCATTGTGACGATAAAGGCCATGGAGTATTGTGATGACTAGTGTCATGGAGCATTTTAATGAAAGGTTTCATTGTGCACCATGATGACAAAGGGAATGGAGAATTGTGATGAAACTGGTCCTGGAGCATTGTGATAACAAAAGCCATGGAGCATTGTGATGACAGGCATCATGGAGCATTGTGAAGAAAGGGGCCATGGGGTATTGTAATGACACTAGAGAAATATGATGAAAATGGTCAGCGAGCATAGTGATTAAAGTGGTCATTGAGAATTGTGATGAAAAGCGACATAGAGCATTGTGATGACAAAGGTCATGGAGAACTGTGATGACCAGGGTCATGTAACATTGTGATGACACGGTCATGGAACATTGTGATGACAAGAATTCTGGAGCATTGTGCTGACAAGGGCCATGGAGCATTGTGATGACATGGTCATGGAACATTGTGATGACAAGAATTCTGGAGCATTCTGATGACAAAGGCGACGGAGCATTGTGATGACACGGTCATGGAACATTGTGATGACAAGAATTCTGGAGCATTCTGATGACAAGCGCCATAGAGCATTGTGATGACACGTTCATGGAATATAGTAATGACAAGAATTCAGGAGCATTATGATGACAAGGGCCATGGAGCATTGTGATGACAGGGCCATGGAACATTGTGATGACAAGAATTCTGGAGCATTGTGATGACAAGGGCCATGGAGCATTGTGATGACACGGTCATGGAACAGTGTGATGAGAAGAATTCCGGAGCATTGTGATGACAAGGGCCATGGAGCATTGTGATGACACGGTCATGGAATATTGTGATGACAGGAATTCTGGAGCATTGTGCTGATGACGGCCATGGAGCATTGTGATGACACAGTCAAGGAACATTGCGATGAAAAAGATTTCTGGAGCATTGTGATGTAAGGGCATGGAGCATTTTGATTAAAGGTGACAAGGAACATTGCGATAATATGGGCAGAGAACTCTGTGATGACAGTGGTCATGCAGTATTGTGACGAAAAGTGTCATGGAACATTCTGCTGACAGCGAACATGGAGCTTTTTGGTAAGAGAGGCTATGGAGATTTGTGATGTCAGGCGTCATGGGGCATTGTGTTGAGAGCGGTCTTGGAGCATTGTGATGAAAAGGGTCATGGAGCACTGTGATTACAGGGGCCATGGAGCATTGTGAATACAAAGGCTTTGGAGCATTGAGATGACAGGGTTCATGGAGCACTGTGATGAATGTGATCTTGGATCATTGTGATGACAAGTGTCCTGGAACCTTGTGATGACACGGTTCATGGAGCATTGTGATGACAAGGACCATGGCGAATTGTGATGACATCTGTCATGGGGCATTGTGATGACAGTGGTCATCTAGATTTGCGATGAAAGGTATCATGGAGCACTGTGATGACAGGGGCCATGGAACATTGTGATGACAAAGGCCATGGAGCATTGTGATGACAAGTGTCATGGGGCATTTTGATGACATTGGCATGGAGCATTATGATGACAAGAGTTCTGGAGCATTTTGATGAAAAGGGCATGGAGCATTGTGATGACAGGGCCCACGGAGCTTTGTGATGAAAAGGGCAGGGTACATTGTGATGACAGGGTTCATGGAGCATTGTGATGAAAGGGGCCATGGAGCATTGAGATGAGAGCCGTTATGGGGCATGGTGATGACAGTGGTCATGGAGCATTGTGATGAAAGAGATCATGGAGCAATATGATAACAGGGGCCATGGAGCATTGTGATGACAGGGGTATTGCAGCATTGTGATGGAAGTAGACATGGATCATTGTGATGACATGTGTCCTGGAACACTGTGATGACACGGTTCATCGAGTATTGTGATGACAAGGGTCATAGCGAATTGTGATGACAAGTGTCATGGGGCATTGTGATGACATTGATCATCTAGGAATTGTGATGAAAGGTATCGTGGAGCACTGTGATGACTTGGGGCATGAAGCACTGTGATGAAAATTGTCCTGGATTATTGTGATGACAGCAGTCATGGAGAATTGTGATGACAGGGATTATGCAGCATTGTGTTGACAAGGGTATGGACTATTGTGATGACAATGGTCATGGAGCAATGTGATGAAAGTATTCATGGAACATCGTGATGAAAAGTGCCTTGGAGCATTGTGACGATAAAGGCCATGGAGTATTGTGATGACTAGTGTCATGGAGCATTTTAATGAAAGGTTTCATTGTGCACCATGATGACAAAGGGAATGGAGAATTGTGATGAAACTGGTCCTGGAGCATTGTGATAACAAAAGCCATGGAGCATTGTGATGACAGGCATCATGGAGCATTGTGAAGAAAGGGGCCATGGGGTATTGTAATGACACTAGAGAAATATGATGAAAATGGTCAGCGAGCATAGTGATTAAAGTGGTCATTGAGAATTGTGATGAAAAGCGACATAGAGCATTGTGATGACAAAGGTCATGGAGAACTGTGATGACCAGGGTCATGTAACATTGTGATGACACGGTCATGGAACATTGTGATGACAAGAATTCTGGAGCATTGTGCTGACAAGGGCCATGGAGTATTGTGATGACATGGTCATGGAACATTGTGATGACAAGAATTCTGGAGCATTCTGATGACAAAGGCGACGGAGCATTGTGATGACACGGTCATGGAACATTGTGATGACAAGAATTCTGGAGCATTCTGATGACAAGCGCCATAGAGCATTGTGATGACACGTTCATGGAATATAGTAATGACAAGAATTCAGGAGCATTATGATGACAAGGGCCATGGAGCATTGTGATAACAGGGCCATGGAACATTGTGATGACAAGAATTCTGGAGCATTGTGATGACAAGGGCCATGGAGCATTGTGATGACACGGTCATGGAACATTGTGATGACAAGAATTCTGGAGCATTGTGATGACAAGGGCCATGGAGCATTGTGATGACACGGTCATGGAACATTGTGATGAGAAGAATTCTGGAGCATTGTGCTGACAAGGGCCATGGAGCATTGTGATGATACGGTCATGGAACATTGTGATGACATGAATTCTGGAGAATTATGATGACAAGGGCCATGGAGCATTGTGATGACACGGCCATGGATCATTGTGATGACAAGAATTCTGGAGCATTGTGATGACAATGGCCATGGAGCATTGTGATGACACGGTATGGAACATCGTGATGACAAGAATTCTGGAGCATTGTGATGACAAGGGCCATGGAGCATTGTGATGACACGGTCATGGAACATTGTGATGACAGGAATTCTGGAGCATTGTGCTGACAAGGGCCATGGAGCATTGTGATGACATGGTCATGGAACATTGTGATGACAAGAATTCTGGAGCATTCTGATGACAAAGGCGACGGAGCATTGTGATGACACGGTCATGGAACATTGTGATGACAAGAATTCTGGAGCATTCTGAGGACAAGCGCCATAGAGCATTGTGATGACACGTTCATGGAATATAGTAATGACAAGAATTCAGGAGCATTATGATGACAAGGGCCATGGAGCATTGTGATGACAGGGCCATGGAACATTGTGATGACAAGAATTCTGGAGCATTGTGATGACAAGGGCCATGGAGCATTGTGAAGACACGGTCATGGAACATTGTGATGACAAGAATTCTGGAGCATTGTGATGACAAGGGCCATGGAGCATTGTGATGACACGGTCATGGAACATTGTGATGAGAAGAATTCTGGAGCATTGTGCTGACAAGGGCCATGGAGCATTGTGATGATACGGTCATGGAACATTGTGATGACATGAATTCTGGAGAATTATGATGACAAGGGCCATGGAGCATTGTGATGACACGGCCATGGATCATTGTGATGACAAGAATTCTGGAGCATTGTGATGACAATGGCCATGGAGCATTGTGATGACACGGTATGGAACATCGTGATGACAAGAATTCTGGAGCATTGTGATGACAAGGGCCATGGAGCATTGTGATGACACGGTCATGGAACATTGTGATGACAGGAATTCTGGAGCATTGTGCTGAAAAGGGCCATGGAGCATTGTGATGACACGGTCATGGAACAATGTGATGAGAAGAATTCCGGAGCATTGTGATGACAAGGGCCATGGAGCATTGTGATGACACGGTCATGGAATATTGTGATGACAGGAATTCTGGAGCATTGTGCTGATGACGGCCATGGAGCATTGTGATGACACAGTCAAGGAACATTGCGATGAAAAAGATTTCTGGAGCATTGTGATGTAAGGGCATGGAGCATTTTGATTAAAGGTGACAAGGAACATTGCGATAATATGGGCAGAGAACTCTGTGATGACAGTGGTCATGCAGTATTGTGACGAAAAGTGTCATGGAACATTCTGCTGACAGCGAACATGGAGCTTTTTGGTAAGAGAGGCTATGGAGATTTGTGATGTCAGGCGTCATGGGGCATTGTGTTGAGAGCGGTCTTGGAGCATTGTGATGAAAAGGGTCATGGAGCACTATGATTACAGGGGCCATGGAGCATTGTGAATACAAAGGCTTTGGAGCATTGAGATGACAGGGTTCATGGAGCACTGTGATGAATGTGATCTTGGATCATTGTGATGACAAGTGTCCTGGAACCTTGTGATGACACGGTTCATGGAGCATTGTGATGACAAGGACCATGGCGAATTGTGATGACATCTGTCATGGGGCATTGTGATGACAGTGGTCATCTAGATTTGCGATGAAAGGTATCATGGAGCACTGTGATGACAGGGGCCATGGAACATTGTGATGACAAAGGCCATGGAGCATTGTGATGACAAGTGTCATGGGGCATTTTGATGACATTGGCATGGAGCATTATGATGACAAGAGTTCTGGAGCATTTTGATGACAAGGGCATGGAGCATTGTGATGACAGGGCCCACGGAGCTTTGTGATGAAAAGGGCAGGGTACATTGTGATGACAGGGTTCATGGAGCATTGTGATGAAAGGGGCCATGGAGCATTGAGATGAGAGCCGTTATGAGGCATGGTGATGACAGTGGTCATGGAGCATTGTGATGAAAGAGATCATGGAGCAATATGATA
This sequence comes from Balaenoptera acutorostrata, assembly GCF_949987535.1. Classification (NCBI taxonomy): domain Eukaryota; kingdom Metazoa; phylum Chordata; class Mammalia; order Artiodactyla; family Balaenopteridae; genus Balaenoptera; species Balaenoptera acutorostrata. Next base: position 896,986 of record NW_026646025.1, on the reverse strand, counting down.
ACAGGGGCCATGGAGCATTGTGATGACAGGGGTATTGCAGCATTGTGATGGAAGTAGACATGGATCATTGTGATGACATGTGTCCTGGAACACTGTGATGACACGGTTCATCGAGTATTGTGATGACAAGGGTCATAGCGAATTGTGATGACAAGTGTCATGGGGCATTGTGATGACATTGATCATCTAGGAATTGTGATGAAAGGTATCGTGGAGCACTGTGATGACTTGGGGCATGAAGCACTGTGATGAAAATTGTCCTGGATTATTGTGATGACAGCAGTCATGGAGAATTGTGATGACAGGGATTATGCAGCATTGTGTTGACAAGGGTATGGACTATTGTGATGACAATGGTCATGGAGCAATGTGATGAAAGTATTCATGGAACATCGTGATGAAAAGTGCCTTGGAGCATTGTGACGATAAAGGCCATGGAGTATTGTGATGACTAGTGTCATGGAGCATTTTAATGAAAGGTTTCATTGTGCACCATGATGACAAAGGGAATGGAGAATTGTGATGAAACTGGTCCTGGAGCATTGTGATAACAAAAGCCATGGAGCATTGTGATGACAGGCATCATGGAGCATTGTGAAGAAAGGGGCCATGGGGTATTGTAATGACACTAGAGAAATATGATGAAAATGGTCAGCGAGCATAGTGATTAAAGTGGTCATTGAGAATTGTGATGAAAAGCGACATAGAGCATTGTGATGACAAAGGTCATGGAGAATTGTGATGACCAGGGTCATGTAACATTGTGATGACACGGTCATGGAACATTGTGATGACAAGAATTCTGGAACATTGTGCTGACAAGGGCCATGGAGCATTGTGATGACATGGTCATGGAACATTGTGATGACAAGAATTCTGGAGCATTCTGATGACAAAGGCGACGGAGCATTGTGATGACACGGTCATGGAACATTGTGATGACAAGAATTCTGGAGCATTCTGATGACAAGCGCCATAGAGCATTGTGATGACACGTTCATGGAATATAGTAATGACAAGAATTCAGGAGCATTATGATGACAAGGGCCATGGAGCATTGTGATGACAGGGCCATGGAACATTGTGATGACAAGAATTCTGGAGCATTGTGATGACAAGAGCCATGGAGCATTGTGATGACACGGTCATGGAACATTGTGATGACAAGAATTCTGGAGCATTGTGATGACAAGGGCCATGGAGCATTGTGATGACACGGTCATGGAACATTGTGATGAGAAGAATTCTGGAGCATTGTGCTGACAAGGGCCATGGAGCATTGTGATGATACGGTCATGGAACATTGTGATGACATGAATTCTGGAGAATTATGATGACAAGGGCCATGGAGCATTGTGATGACACGGCCATGGATCATTGTGATGACAAGAATTCTGGAGCATTGTGATGACAATGGCCATGGAGCATTGTGATGACACGGTATGGAACATCGTGATGACAAGAATTCTGGAGCATTGTGATGACAAGGGCCATGGAGCATTGTGATGACACGGTCATGGAACATTGTGATGACAGGAATTCTGGAGCATTGTGCTGACAAGGGCCATGGAGCATTGTGATGACATGGTCATGGAACATTGTGATGACAAGAATTCTGGAGCATTCTGATGACAAAGGCGACGGAGCATTGTGATGACACGGTCATGGAACATTGTGATGACAAGAATTCTGGAGCATTCTGATGACAAGCGCCATAGAGCATTGTGATGACACGTTCATGGAATATAGTAATGACAAGAATTCAGGAGCATTATGATGACAAGGGCCATGGAGCATTGTGATGACAGGGCCATGGAACATTGTGATGACAAGAATTCTGGAGCATTGTGATGACAAGGGCCATGGAGCATTGTGATGACACGGTCATGGAACATTGTGATGACAAGAATTCTGGAGCATTGTGATGACAAGGGCCATGGAGCATTGTGATGACACGGTCATGGAACATTGTGATGAGAAGAATTCTGGAGCATTGTGCTGACAAGGGCCATGGAGCATTGTGATGATACGGTCATGGAACATTGTGATGACATGAATTCTGGAGAATTATGATGACAAGGGCCATGGAGCATTGTGATGACACGGCCATGGATCATTGTGATGACAAGAATTCTGGAGCATTGTGATGACAATGGCCATGGAGCATTGTGATGACACGGTATGGAACATCATGATGACAAGAATTCTGGAGCATTGTGATGACAAGGGCCATGGAGCATTGTGATGACACGGTCATGGAACATTGTGATGACAGGAATTCTGGAGCATTGTGCTGAAAAGGGCCATGGAGCATTGTGATGACACGGTCATGGAACAATGTGATGAGAAGAATTCCGGAGCATTGTGATGACAAGGGCCATGGAGCATTGTGATGACACGGTCATGGAATATTGTGATGACAGGAATTCTGGAGCATTGTGCTGATGACGGCCATGGAGCATTGTGATGACACAGTCAAGGAACATTGCGATGAAAAAGATTTCTGGAGCATTGTGATGTAAGGGCATGGAGCATTTTGATTAAAGGTGACAAGGAACATTGCGATAATATGGGCAGAGAACTCTGTGATGACAGTGGTCATGCAGTATTGTGACGAAAAGTGTCATGGAACATTCTGCTGACAGCGAACATGGAGCTTTTTGGTAAGAGAGGCTATGGAGATTTGTGATGTCAGGCGTCATGGGGCATTGTGTTGAGAGCGGTCTTGGAGCATTGTGATGAAAAGGGTCATGGAGCACTATGATTACAGGGGCCATGGAGCATTGTGAATACAAAGGCTTTGGAGCATTGAGATGACAGGGTTCATGGAGCACTGTGATGAATGTGATCTTGGATCATTGTGATGACAAGTGTCCTGGAACCTTGTGATGACACGGTTCATGGAGCATTGTGATGACAAGGACCATGGCGAATTGTGATGACATCTGTCATGGGGCATTGTGATGACAGTGGTCATCTAGATTTGCGATGAAAGGTATCATGGAGCACTGTGATGACAGGGGCCATGGAACATTGTGATGACAAAGGCCATGGAGCATTGTGATGACAAGTGTCATGGGGCATTTTGATGACATTGGCATGGAGCATTATGATGACAAGAGTTCTGGAGCATTTTGATGACAAGGGCATGGAGCATTGTGATGACAGGGCCCACGGAGCTTTGTGATGAAAAGGGCAGGGTACATTGTGATGATAGGGTTCATGGAGCATTGTGATGAAAGGGGCCATGGAGCATTGAGATGAGAGCCGTTATGAGGCATGGTGATGACAGTGGTCATGGAGCATTGTGATGAAAGAGATCATGGAGCAATATGATAACAGGGGCCATGGAGCATTGTGATGACAGGGGTATTGCAGCATTGTGATGGAAGTAGACATGGATCATTGTGATGACATGTGTCCTGGAACACTGTGATGACACGGTTCATCGAGTATTGTGATGACAAGGGTCATAGCGAATTGTGATGAAAAGTGTCATGGGGCATTGTGATGACATTGATCATCTAGGAATTGTGATGAAAGGTATCGTGGAGCACTGTGATGACATGGGGCATGAAGCACTGTGATGAAAATTGTCCTGGATTATTGTGATGACAGCAGTCATGGAGAATTGTGATGACAGGGATTATGCAGCATTGTGTTGACAAGGGTATGGACTATTGTGATGACAATGGTCATGGAGCAATGTGATGAAAGTATTCATGGAACATCGTGATGAAAAGTGCCTTGGAGCATTGTGACGATAAAGGCCATGGAGTATTGTGATGACTAGTGTCATGGAGCATTTTAATGAAAGGTTTCATTGTGCACCATGATGACAAAGGGGATGGAGAATTGTGATGAAACTGGTCCTGGAGCATTGTGATAACAAAAGCCATGGAGCATTGTGATGACAGGCATCATGGAGCATTGTGAAGAAAGGGGCCATGGGGTATTGTAATGACACTAGAGAAATATGATGAAAATGGTCAGCGAGCATAGTGATTAAAGTGGTCATTGAGAATTGTGATGAAAAGCGACATAGAGCATTGTGATGACAAAGGTCATGGAGAACTGTGATGACCAGGGTCATGTAACATTGTGATGACACGGTCATGGAACATTGTGATGACAAGAATTCTGGAGCATTGTGCTGACAAGGGCCATGGAGCATTGTGATGACATGGTCATGGAACATTGTGATGACAAGAATTCTGGAGCATTCTGATGACAAAGGCGACGGAGCATTGTGATGACACGGTCATGGAACATTGTGATGACAAGAATTCTGGAGCATTCTGATGACAAGCGCCATAGAGCATTGTGATGACACGTTCATGGAATATAGTAATGACAAGAATTCAGGAGCATTATGATGACAAGGGCCATGGAGCATTGTGATGACACGGCCATGGAACATTGTGATGAGAAGAATTCTGGAGCATTGTGATAACAATGGCCATGGAGCATTGTGATGACGCGGTCATGGAACATTATGATGAGAAGAATTCTGGAGCATTGTCATGACAAGGGCCATGGAGAATTGTGATGACACGGCCATGGAACATTGTGATGACAAGAATTCTGGAGCATTGTGCTGACAAGGGCCATGGAGCATTGTGATGACACGGTCATGGAACATTGTGATGACAAGAATTCTGGAGCATTATGATGACAAGGGCCATGGAGCATTGTGATGACAGGGCCATGGAACATTGTGATGACAAGAATTCTGGAGCATTGTGATGACAAGGGCCATGGAGCATTGTGATGACACGGTCATGGAACATTGTGATGACAAGAATTCTGGAGCATTGTGATGACAATGGCCATGGAGCATTGTGATGACACGGTATGGAACATCGTGATGACAAGAATTCTGGAGCATTGTGATGACAAGGGCCATGGAGCATTGTGATGACACGGTATGGAACATCGTGATGACAAGAATTCTGGAGCATTGTGATGACAAGGGCCATGGAGCATTGTGATGACACGGTCATGGAACATTGTGATGACAGGAATTCTGGAGCATTGTGCTGAAAAGGGCCATGGAGCATTGTGATGACACGGTCATGGAACAATGTGATGAGAAGAATTCCGGAGCATTGTGATGACAAGGGCCATGGAGCATTGTGATGACACGGTCATGGAATATTGTGATGACAGGAATTCTGGAGCATTGTGCTGATGACGGCCATGGAGCATTGTGTTGACACAGTCAAGGAACATTGCGATGAAAAAGATTTCTGGAGCATTGTGATGTAAGGGCATGGAGCATTTTGATTAAAGGTGACAAGGAACATTGCGATAATATGGGCAGAGAACTCTGTGATGACAGTGGTCATGCAGTATTGTGACGAAAAGTGTCATGGAACATTCTGCTGACAGCGAACATGGAGCTTTTTGGTAAGAGATGCTATGGAGATTTGTGATGTCAGGCGTCATGGGGCATTGTGTTGAGAGCGGTCTTGGAGCATTGTGATGAAAAGGGTCATGGAGCACTATGATTACAGGGGCCATGGAGCATTGTGAATACAAAGGCTTTGGAGCATAGAGATGACAGGGTTCATGGAGCACTGTGATGAATGTGATCTTGGATCATTGTGATGACAAGTGTCCTGGAACCTTGTGATGACACGGTTCATGGAGCATTGTGATGACAAGGACCATGGCGAATTGTGATGACATCTGTCATGGGGCATTGTGATGACAGTGGTCATCTAGATTTGCGATGAAAGGTATCATGGAGCACTGTGATGACAGGGGCCATGGAACATTGTGATGACAAAGGCCATGGAGCATTGTGATGACAAGTGTCATGGGGCATTTTGATGACATTGGCATGGAGCATTATGATGACAAGAGTTCTGGAGCATTTTGATGACAAGGGCATGGAGCATTGTGATGACAGGGCCCACGGAGCTTTGTGATGAAAAGGGCAGGGTACATTGTGATGACAGGGTTCATGGAGCATTGTGATGAAAGGGGCCATGGAGCATTGAGATGAGAGCCGTTATGAGGCATGGTGATGACAGTGGTCATGGAGCATTGTGATGAAAGTGATCATGGAGCAATATGATAACAGGGGCCATGGAGCATTGTGATGACAGGGGTATTGGAGCATTGTGATGGAAGTAGACATGGATCATTGTGATGACATGTGTCCTGGAACACTGTGATGACACGGTTCATCGAGTATTGTGATGACAAGGGTCATAGCGAATTGTGATGACAAGTGTCATGGGGCATTGTGATGACATTGATCATCTAGGAATTGTGATGAAAGGTATCGTGGAGCACTGTGATGACTGGGGGCATGAAGCACTGTGATGAAAATTGTCCTGGATTATTGTGATGACAGCAGTCATGGAGAATTGTGATGACAGGGATTATGCAGCATTGTGTTGACAAGGGTATGGACTATTGTGATGACAATGGTCATGGAGCAATGTGATGAAAGTATTCATGGAACATCGTGATGAAAAGTGCATGGGAGCATTGTGACGATAAAGGCCATGGAGTATTGTGATGACTAGTGTCATGGAGCATTTTAATGAAAGGTTTCATTGTGCACCATGATGACAAAGGGGATGGAGAATTGTGATGAAACTGGTCCTGGAGCATTGTGATAACAAAAGCCATGGAGCATTGTGATGACAGGCATCATGGAGCATTGTGAAGAAAGGGGCCATGGGGTATTGTAATGACACTAGAGAAATATGATGAAAATGGTCAGCGAGCATAGTGATTAAAGTGGTCATTGAGAATTGTGATGAAAAGCGACATAGAGCATTGTGATGACAAAGGTCATGGAGAACTGTGATGACCAGGGTCATGTAACATTGTGATGACACGGTCATGGAACATTGTGATGACAAGAATTCTGGAGCATTGTGCTGACAAGGGCCATGGAGCATTGTGATGACATGGTCATGGAACATTGTGATGACAAGAATTCTGGAGCATTCTGATGACAAAGGCGACGGAGCATTGTGATGACACGGTCATGGAACATTGTGATGACAAGAATTCTGGAGCATTCTGATGACAAGCGCCATAGAGCATTGTGATGACACGTTCATGGAATATAGTAATGACAAGAATTCAGGAGCATTATGATGACAAGGGCCATGGAGCATTGTGATGACAGGGCCATGGAACATTGTGATGACAAGAATTCTGGAGCATTGTGATGACAAGGGCCATGGAGCATTGTGATGACACGGTCATGGAACATTGTGATGACAAGAATTCTGGAGCATTGTGATGACAAGGGCCATGGAGCATTGTGATGACACGGTCATGGAACATTGTGATGAGAAGAATTCTGGAGCATTGTGCTGACAAGGGCCATGGAGCATTGTGATGATACGGTCATGGAACATTGTGATGACATGAATTCTGGAGAATTATGATGACAAGGGCCATGGAGCATTGTGATGACACGGCCATGGATCATTGTGATGACAAGAATTCTGGAGCATTGTGATGACAATGGCCATGGAGCATTGTGATGACACGGTATGGAACATCGTGATGACAAGAATTCTGGAGCATTGTGATGACAAGGGCCATGGAGCATTGTGATGACACGGTCATGGAACATTGTGATGACAGGAATTCTGGAGCATTGTGCTGACAAGGGCCATGGAGCATTGTGATGACACGGTCATGGAATATTGTGATGACAGGAATTCTGGAGCATTGTGCTGATGACGGCCATGGAGCATTGTGTTGACACAGTCAAGGAACATTGCGATGAAAAAGATTTCTGGAGCATTGTGATGTAAGGGCATGGAGCATTTTGATTAAAGGTGACAAGGAACATTGCGATAATATGGGAAGAGAACTCTGTGATGACAGTGGTCATGCAGTATTGTGACGAAAAGTGTCATGGAACATTCTGCTGACAGCGAACATGGAGCTTTTTGGTAAGAGATGCTATGGAGATTTGTGATGTCAGGCGTCATGGGGCATTTTGTTGAGAGCGGTCTTGGAGCATTGTGATGAAAAGGGTCATGGAGCACTATGATTACAGGGGCCATGGAGCATTGTGAATACAAAGGCTTTGGAGCGTTGAGATGACAGGGTTCATGGAGCACTGTGATGAATGTGATCTTGGATCATTGTGATGACAAGTGTCCTGGAACCTTGTGATGACACGGTTCATGGAGCATTGTGATGACAAGGACCATGGCGAATTGTGATGACATCTGTCATGGGGCATTGTGATGACAGTGGTCATCTAGATTTGCGATGAAAGGTATCATGGAGCACTGTGATGACAGGGGCCATGGAACATTGTGATGACAAAGGCCATGGAGCATTGTGATGACAAGTGTCATGGGGCATTTTGATGACATTGGCATGGAGCATTATGATGACAAGAGTTCTGGAGCATTTTGATGACAAGGGCATGGAGCATTGTGATGACAGGGCCCACGGAGCTTTGTGATGAAAAGGGCAGGGTACATTGTGATGACAGGGTTCATGGAGCATTGTGATGAAAGGGGCCATGGAGCATTGAGATGAGAGCCGTTATGAGGCATGGTGATGACAGTGGTCATGGAGCATTGTGATGAAAGAGATCATGGAGCAATATGATAACAGGGGCCATGGAGCATTGTGATGACAGGGGTATTGGAGCATTGTGATGGAAGTAGACATGGATCATTGTGATGACATGTGTCCTGGAACACTGTGATGACACGGTTCATCGAGTATTGTGATGACAAGGGTCATAGCGAATTGTGATGACAAGTGTCATGGGGCATTGTGATGACATTGATCATCTAGGAATTGTGATGAAAGGTATCGTGGAGCACTGTGATGACTGGGGGCATGAAGCACTGTGATGAAAATTGTCCTGGATTATTGTGATGACAGCAGTCATGGAGAATTGTGATGACAGGGATTATGCAGCATTGTGTTGACAAGGGTATGGACTATTGTGATGACAATGGTCATGGAGCAATGTGATGAAAGTATTCATGGAACATCGTGATGAAAAGTGCATGGGAGCATTGTGACGATAAAGGCCATGGAGTATTGTGATGACTAGTGTCATGGAGCATTTTAATGAAAGGTTTCATTGTGCACCATGATGACAAAGGGGATGGAGAATTGTGATGAAACTGGTCCTGGAGCATTGTGATAACAAAAGCCATGGAGCATTGTGATGACAGGCATCATGGAGCATTGTGAAGAAAGGGGCCATGGGGTATTGTAATGACACTAGAGAAATATGATGAAAATGGTCAGCGAGCATAGTGATTAAAGTGGTCATTGAGAATTGTGATGAAAAGCGACATAGAGCATTGTGATGACAAAGGTCATGGAGAACTGTGATGACCAGGGTCATGTAGCATTGTGATGACACGGTCATGGAACATTGTGATGACAAGAATTCTGGAGCATTCTGATGACAAGCGCCATAGAGCATTGTGATGACACGTTCATGGAATATAGTAATGACAAGAATTCAGGAGCATTATGATGACAAGGGCCATGGAGCATTGTGATGACACGGCCATGGAACATTGTGATGACAAGAATTCTGGAGCATTGTGATAACAATGGCCATGGAGCATTGTGATGACGCGGTCATGGAACATTATGATGAGAAGAATTCTGGAGCATTGTCATGACAAGGGCCATGGAGCATTGTGATGACACGGCCATGGAACATTGTGATGACAAGAATTCTGGAGCATTGTGCTGACAAGGGCCATGGAGCATTGTGATGACACGGTCATGGAACATTGTGATGACAAGAATTCTGGAGCATTATGATGACAAGGGCCATGGAGCATTGTGATGATACGGTCATGGAACATTGTGATGACATGAATTCTGGAGAATTATGATGACAAGGGCCATGGAGCATTGTGATGACACGGCCATGGATCATTGTGATGACAAGAATTCTGGAGCATTGTGATGACAATGGCCATGGAGCATTGTGATGACACGGTATGGAACATCGTGATGACAAGAATTCTGGAGCATTGTGATGACAAGGGCCATGGAGCATTGTGATGACACGGTCATGGAACATTGTGATGACAGGAATTCTGGAGCATTGTGCTGACAAGGGCCATGGAGCATTGTGATGACACGGTCATGGAACAATGTGATGAGAAGAATTTCGGAGCATTGTGATGACAAGGGCCATGGAGCATTGTGATGACATGGTCATGGAATATTGTGATGAGAAGAATTCTGGAGCATTGTGCTGATGACGGCCATGGAGCATTGTGATGACACAGTCAAGGAACATTGCGATGAAAAAGATTTCTGGAGCATTGTGATGAAAGGGCATGGAGCATTTTGATTAAAGGTGACAAGGAACATTGTGATAATATGGGCAGAGAACTCTGTGATGACAGTGGTCATGCAGTATTGTGACGAAAAGTGTCATGGAACATTCTGCTGACAGCGAACATGGAGCTTTTTGGTAAGAGAGGCTATGGAGATTTGTGATGTCAGGCGTCATGGGGCATTGTGTTGAGAGCGGTCTTGGAGCATTGTGATGAAAAGGGTCATGGAGCACTATGATTACAGGGGCCATGGAGCATTGTGAATACAAAGGCTTTGGAGCGTTGAGATGACAGGGTTCATGGAGCACTGTGATGAATGTGATCTTGGATCATTGTGATGACAAGTGTCCTGGAACCTTGTGATGACACGGTTCATGGAGCATTGTGATGACAAGGACCATGGCGAATTGTGATGACATCTGTCATGGGGCATTGTGATGACAGTGGTCATCTAGATTTGCGATGAAAGGTATCATGGAGCACTGTGATGACAGGGGCCATGGAACATTGTGATGACAAAGGCCATGGAGCATTGTGATGACAAGTGTCATGGGGCATTTTGATGACATTGGCATGGAGCATTATGATGACAAGAGTTCTGGAGCATTTTGATGACAAGGGCATGGAGCATTGTGATGACAGGGCCCACGGAGCTTTGTGATGAAAAGGGCAGGGTACATTGTGATGACAGGGTTCATGGAGCATTGTGATGAAAGGGGCCATGGAGCATTGAGATGAGAGCCGTTATGAGGCATGGTGATGACAGTGGTCATGGAGCATTGTGATGAAAGAGATCATGGAGCAATATGATAACAGGGGCCATGGAGCATTGTGATGACAGGGGTATTGGAGCATTGTGATGGAAGTAGACATGGATCATTGTGATGACATGTGTCCTGGAACACTGTGATGACACGGTTCATCGAGTATTGTGATGACAAGGGTCATAGCGAATTGTGATGACAAGTGTCATGGGGCATTGTGATGACATTGATCATCTAGGAATTGTGATGAAAGGTATCGTGGAGCACTGTGATGATTGGGGCATGAAGCACTGTGATGAAAATTGTCCTGGATTATTGTGATGACAGCAGTCATGGAGAATTGTGATGACAGGGATTATGCAGCATTGTGTTGACAAGGGTATGGACTATTGTGATGACAATGGTCATGGAGCAATGTGATGAAAGTATTCATGGAACATCGTGATGAAAAGTGCATGCGAACATTGTGACGATAAAGGCCATGGAGTATTGTGATGACTAGTGTCATGGAGCATTTTAATGAAAGGTTTCATTGTGCACCATGATGACAAAGGGGATGGAGAATTGTGATGAAACTGGTCCGGGAGCATTGTGATAACAAAAGCCATGGAGCATTGTGATGACAGGCATCATGGAGCATTGTGAAGAAAGGGGCCATGGGGTATTGTAATGACACTAGAGAAATATGATGAAAATGGTCAGGGAGCAGAGTGATTAAAGTGGTCATTGAGAATTGTGATGAAAAGCAACATAGAGCATTGTGATGACAAAGGTCATGGAGAACTGTGATGACCAGGGTCATGTAACATTGTGATGACACGGTCATGGAACATTGTGATGACAAGAATTCTGGAGCATTGTGCTGACAAGGGCCATGGAGCATTGTGATGACATGGTCATGGAACATTGTGATGACAAGAATTCTGGAGCATTCTGATGACAAAGGCGACGGAGCATTGTGATGACACGGTCATGGAACATTGTGATGACAAGAATTCTGGAGCATTCTGATGACAAGCGCCATAGAGCATTGTGATGACACGTTCATGGAATATAGTAATGACAAGAATTCAGGAGCATTATGATGACAAGGGCCATGGAGCATTGTGATGACACGGCCATGGAACATTGTGATGAGAAGAATTCTGGAGCATTGTGATAACAATGGCCATGGAGCATTGTGATGACGCGGTCATGGATCATTATGATGAGAAGAATTCTGGAGCATTGTCATGACAAGGGCCATGGAGCATTGTGATGACACGGCCATGGAACATTGTGATGACAAGAATTCTGGAGCATTGTGCTGACAAGGGCCATGGAGCATTGTGATGACACGGTCATGGAACATTGTGATGACAAGAATTCTGGAGCATTATGATGACAAGGGCCATGGAGCATTGTGATGACAGGGCCATGGAACATCGTGATGACAAGAATTCTGGAGCATTGTGATGACAAGGGCCATGGAGCATTGTGATGACACGGTCATGGAACATTGTGATGACAAGAATTCTGGAGCATTGTGATGACAAGGGCCATGGAGCATTGTGATGATACGGTCATGGAACATTGTGATGAGAAGAATTCCGGAGCATTGTGATGACAAGGGCCATGGAGCATTGTGATGACACGGTCATGGAACATTGTGATGACAAGAATTCTGGAGCATTGTGCTGATGACGGCCATGGAGCATTGTGATGACACAGTCAAGGAACATTGCGATGAAAAAGATTTCTGGAGCATTGTGATGAAAGGGCATGGAGCATTTTGATTAAAGGTGACAAGGAACATTGCGATAATATGGGCAGAGAACTCTGTGATGACAGTGGTCATGCAGTATTGTGACGAAAAGTGTCATGGAACATTCTGCTGACAGCGAACATGGAGCTTTTTGGTAAGAGAGGCTATGGAGATTTGTGATGTCAGGCGTCATGGGGCATTGTGTTGAGAGCGGTCTTGGAGCATTGTGATGAAAAGGGTCATGGAGCACTATGATTACAGGGGCCATGGAGCATTGTGAATACAAAGGCTTTGGAGCATTGAGATGACAGGGTTCATGGAGCACTGTGATGAATGTGATCTTGGATCATTGTGATGACAAGTGTCCTGGAACCTTGTGATGACACGGTTCATGGAGCATTGTGATGACAAGGACCATGGCGAATTGTGATGACATCTGTCATGGGGCATTGTGATGACAGTGGTCATCTAGATTTGCGATGAAAGGTATCATGGAGCACTGTGATGACAGGGGCCATGGAACATTGTGATGACAAAGGCCATGGAGCATTGTGATGACAAGTGTCATGGGGCATTTTGATGACATTGGCATGGAGCATTATGATGACAAGAGTTCTGGAGCATTTTGATGACAAGGGCATGGAGCATTGTGATGACAGGGCCCACGGAGCTTTGTGATGAAAAGGGCAGGGTACATTGTGATGACAGGGTTCATGGAGCATTGTGATGAAAGGGGCCATGGAGCATTGAGATGAGAGCCGTTATGAGGCATGGTGATGACAGTGGTCATGGAGCATTGTGATGAAAGAGATCATGGAGCAATATGATAAGAGGGGCCATGGAGCATTGTGATGACAGGGGTATTGGAGCATTGTGATGGAAGTAGACATGGATCTTTGTGATGACATGTGTCCTGGAACACTGTGATGACACGGTTCATCGAGTATTGTGATGACAAGGGTCATAGCGAATTGTGATGACAAGTGTCATGGGGCATTGTGATGCCATTGATCATCTAGGAATTGTGATGAAAGGTATCGTGGAGCACTGTGATGACTTGGGGCATGAAGCACTGTGATGAAAATTGTCCTGGATTATTGTGATGACAGCAGTCATGGAGAATTGTGATGACAGGGATTATGCAGCATTGTGTTGACAAGGGTATGGACTATTGTGATGACAATGGTCATGGAGCAATGTGATAAAAGTATTCATGGAACATCGTGATGAAAAGTGCCTTGGAGCATTGTGACGATAAAGGCCATGGAGTATTGTGATGACTAGTGTCATGGAGCATTTTAATGAAAGGTTTCATTGTGCACCATGATGACAAAGGGGATGGAGAATTGTGATGAAACAGGTCCTGGAGCATTGTGATAACAAAAGCCATGGAGCATTGTGATGACAGGCATCATGGAGCATTGTGAAGAAAGGGGCCATGGGGTATTGTAATGACACTAGAGAAATATGATGGAAATGGTCAGCGAGCAGAGTGATTAAAGTGGTCATTGAGAATTGTGATGAAAAGCGACATAGAGCATTGTGATGACAAAGGTCATGGAGAACTGTGATGACCAGGGTCATGTAACATTGTGATGACACGGTCATGGAACATTGTGATGACAAGAATTCTGGAGCATTGTGCTGACAAGGGCCATGGAGCATTGTGATGACATGGTCATGGAACATTGTGATGACAAGAATTCTGGAGCATTCTGATGACAAAGGCGACGGAGCATTGTGATGACACGGTCATGGAACATTGTGATGACAAGAATTCTGGAGCATTCTGATGACAAGCGCCATAGAGCATTGTGATGACACGTTCATGGAATATAGTAATGACAAGAATTCTGGAGCATTGTCATGAAAAGGGCCATGGAGCATTGTGATGACACGGCCATGGAACATTGTGATGACAAGAATTCTGGAGCATTGTGCTGACAAGGGCCATGGAGCATTGTGATGACACGGTCATGGAACATTGTGATGACAAGAATTCTGGAGCATTATGATGACAAGGGCCATGGAGCATTGTGATGACAGGGCCATGGAACATTGTGATGACAAGAATTCTGGAGCATTGTGATGACAAGGGCCATGGAGCATTGTGTTGACACGGTCATGGAACATTGTGATGACAAGAATTCTGGAGCATTGTGATGACAAGGGCCATGGAGCATTGTGATGACACGGTCATGGAACATTATGATGAGAAGAATTCTGGAGCATTGTGCTGAAAAGGGCCATGGAGCATTGTGATGATACGGTCATGGAACATTGTGATGACATGAATTCTGGAGAATTATGATGACAAGGGCCATGGAGCATTGTGATGACACGGCCATGGATCATTGTGATGACAAGAATTCTGGAGCATTGTGATGACAATGGCCATGGAGCATTGTGATGACACGGTATGGAACATCGTGATGACAAGAATTCTGGAGCATTGTGATGACAAGGGCCATGGAGCATTGTGATGACACGGTCATGGAACATTGTGATGACAGGAATTCTGGAGCATTGTGCTGAAAAGGGCCATGGAGCATTGTGATGACACGGTCATGGAACAATGTGATGAGAAGAATTTCGGAGCATTGTGATGACAAGGGCCATGGAGGATTGTGATGACACGGTCATGGAACATTGTGATGAGAAGAATTCTGGAGCATTGTGCTGATGACGGCCATGGAGCATTGTGATGACACAGTCAAGGAACATTGCGATGAAAAAGATTTCTGGAGCATTGTGATGAAAGGGCATGGAGCATTTTGATTAAAGGTGACAAGGAACATTGTGATAATATGGGCAGAGAACTCTGTGATGACAGTGGTCATGCAGTATTGTGACGAAAAGTGTCATGGAACATTCTGCTGACAGCGAACATGGAGCTTTTTGGTAAGAGAGGCTATGGAGATTTGTGATGTCAGGCGTCATGGGGCATTGTGTTGAGAGCGGTCTTGGAGCATTGTGATGAAAAGGGTCATGGAGCACTATGATTACATGGGCCATGGAGCATTGTGAATACAAAGGCTTTGGAGCATTGAGATGACAGGGTTCATGGAGCACTGTGATGAATGTGATCTTGGATCATTGTGATGACAAGTGTCCTGGAACCTTGTGATGACACGGTTCATGGAGCATTGTGATGACAAGGACCATGGCGAATTGTGATGACATCTGTCATGGGGCATTGTGATGACAGTGGTCATCTAGATTTGCGATGAAAGGTATCATGGAGCACTGTGATGACAGGGGCCATGGAACATTGTGATGACAAAGGCCATGGAGCATTGTGATGACAAGTGTCATGGGGCATTTTGATGACATTGGCATGGAGCATTATGATGACAAGAGTTCTGGAGCATTTTGATGACAAGGGCATGGAGCATTGTGATGACAGGGCCCACGGAGCTTTGTGATGAAAAGGGCAGGGTACATTGTGATGACAGGGTTCATGGAGCATTGTGATGAAAGGGGCCATGGAGCATTGAGATGAGAGCCGTTATGAGGCATGGTGATGACAGTGGTCATGGAGCATTGTGATGAAAGAGATCATGGAGCAATATGATAACAGGGGCCATGGAGCATTGTGATGACAGGGGTATTGCAGCATTGTGATGGAAGTAGACATGGATCATTGTGATGACATGTGTCCTGGAACACTGTGATGACACGGTTCATCGAGTATTGTGATGACAAGGGTCATAGCGAATTGTGATGACAAGTGTCATGGGGCATTGTGATGACATTGATCATCTAGGAATTGTGATGAAAGGTATCGTGGAGCACTGTGATGACTTGGGGCATGAAGCACTGTGATGAAAATTGTCCTGGATTATTGTGATGACAGCAGTCATGGAGAATTGTGATGACAGGGATTATGCAGCATTGTGTTGACAAGGGTATGGACTATTGTGATGACAATGGTCATGGAGCAATGTGATGAAAGTATTCATGGAACATCGTGATGAAAAGTGCCTTGGAGCATTGTGACGATAAAGGCCATGGAGTATTGTGATGACTAGTGTCATGGAGCATTTTAATGAAAGGTTTCATTGTGCACCATGATGACAAAGGGGATGGAGAATTGTGATGAAACTGGTCCTGGAGCATTGTGATAACAAAAGCCATGGAGCATTGTGATGACAGGCATCATGGAGCATTGTGAAGAAAGGGGCCATGGGGTATTGTAATGACACTAGAGAAATATGATGAAAATGGTCAGCGAGCATAGTGATTAAAGTGGTCATTGAGAATTGTGATGAAAAGCGACATAGAGCATTGTGATGACAAAGGTCATGGAGAACTGTGATGACCAGGGTCATGTAACATTGTGATGACACGGTCATGGAACATTGTGATGACAAGAATTCTGGAGCATTGTGCTGACAAGGGCCATGGAGCATTGTGATGACATGGTCATGGAACATTGTGATGACAAGAATTCTGGAGCATTCTGATGACAAAGGCGACGGAGCATTGTGATGACACGGTCATGGAACATTGTGATGACAAGAATTCTGGAGCATTCTGATGACAAGCGCCATAGAGCATTGTGATGACACGTTCATGGAATATAGTAATGACAAGAATTCAGGAGCATTATGATGACAAGGGCCATGGAGCATTGTGATGACACGGCCATGGAACATTGTGATGAGAAGAATTCTGGAGCATTGTGATAACAATGGCCATGGAGCATTGTGATGACGCGGTCATGGAACATTATGATGAGAAGAATTCTGGAGCATTGTCATGACAAGGGCCATGGAGAATTGTGATGACACGGCCATGGAACATTGTGATGACAAGAATTCTGGAGCATTGTGCTGACAAGGGCCATGGAGCATTGTGATGACACGGTCATGGAACATTGTGATGACAAGAATTCTGGAGCATTATGATGACAAGGGCCATGGAGCATTGTGATGACAGGGCCATGGAACATTGTGATGACAAGAATTCTGGAGCATTGTGATGACAAGGGCCATGGAGCATTGTGATGACACGGTCATGGAACATTGTGATGACAAGAATTCTGGAGCATTGTGATGACAATGGCCATGGAGCATTGTGATGACACGGTATGGAACATCGTGATGACAAGAATTCTGGAGCATTGTGATGACAAGGGCCATGGAGCATTGTGATGACACGGTATGGAACATCGTGATGACAAGAATTCTGGAGCATTGTGATGAGAAGGGCCATGGAGCATTGTGATGACACGGTCATGGAACATTGTGATGACAGGAATTCTGGAGCATTGTGCTGAAAAGGGCCATGGAGCATTGTGATGACACGGTCATGGAACAATGTGATGAGAAGAATTCCGGAGCATTGTGATGACAAGGGCCATGGAGCATTGTGATGACACGGTCATGGAATATTGTGATGACAGGAATTCTGGAGCATTGTGCTGATGACGGCCATGGAGCATTGTGTTGACACAGTCAAGGAACATTGCGATGAAAAAGATTTCTGGAGCATTGTGATGTAAGGGCATGGAGCATTTTGATTAAAGGTGACAAGGAACATTGCGATAATATGGGCAGAGAACTCTGTGATGACAGTGGTCATGCAGTATTGCGACGAAAAGTGTCATGGAACATTCTGCTGACAGCGAACATGGAGCTTTTTGGTAAGAGATGCTATGGAGATTTGTGATGTCAGGCGTCATGGGGCATTGTGTTGAGAGCGGTCTTGGAGCATTGTGATGAAAAGGGTCATGGAGCACTATGATTACAGGGGCCATGGAGCATTGTGAATACAAAGGCTTTGGAGTGTTGAGATGACAGGGTTCATGGAGCACTGTGATGAATGTGATCTTGGATCATTGTGATGACAAGTGTCCTGGAACCTTGTGATGACACGGTTCATGGAGCATTGTGATGACAAGGACCATGGCGAATTGTGATGACATCTGTCATGGGGCATTGTGACGACAGTGGTCATCTAGATTTGCGATGAAAGGTATCATGGAGCACTGTGATGACAGGGGCCATGGAACATTGTGATGACAAAGGCCATGGAGCATTGTGATGACAAGTGTCATGGGGCATTTTGATGACATTGGCATGGAGCATTATGATGACAAGAGTTCTGGAGCATTTTGATGACAAGGGCATGGAGCATTGTGATGACAGGGCCCATGGAGCTTTGTGATGAAAAGGGCAGGGTACATTGTGATGACAGGGTTCATGGAGCATTGTGATGAAAGGGGCCATGGAGCATTGAGATGAGAGCCGTTATGAGGCATGGTGATGACAGTGGTCATGGAGCATTGTGATGAAAGAGATCATGGAGCAATATGATAACAGGGGCCATGGAGCATTGTGATGACAGGGGTATTGGAGCATTGTGATGGAAGTAGACATGGATCATTGTGATGACATGTGTCCTGGAACACTGTGATGACACGGTTCATCGAGTATTGTGATGACAAGTGTCATAGCGAATTGTGATGACAAGTGTCATGGGGCATTGTGATGACATTGATCATCTAGGAATTGTGATGAAAGGTATCGTGGAGCACTGTGATGACTGGGGGCATGAAGCACTGTGATGAAAATTGTCCTGGATTATTGTGATGACAGCAGTCATGGAGAATTGTGATGACAGGGATTATGCAGCATTGTGTTGACAAGGGTATGGACTATTGTGATGACAATGGTCATGGAGCAATGTGATGAAAGTATTCATGGAACATCGTGATGAAAAGTGCATGGGAGCATTGTGACGATAAAGGCCATGGAGTATTGTGATGACTAGTGTCATGGAGCATTTTAATGAAAGGTTTCATTGTGCACCATGATGACAAAGGGGATGGAGAATTGTGATGAAACTGGTCCTGGAGCATTGTGATAACAAAAGCCATGGAGCATTGTGATGACAGGCATCATGGAGCATTGTGAAGAAAGGGGCCATGGGGTATTGTAATGACACTAGAGAAATACGATGAAAATGGTCAGCGAGCATAGTGATTAAAGTGGTCATTGAGAATTGTGATGAAAAGCGACATAGAGCATTGTGATGACAAAGGTCATGGAGAACTGTGATGACCAGGGTCATGTAACATTGTGATGACACGGTCATGGAACATTGTGATGACAAGAATTCTGGAGCATTGTGCTGATGACGGCCATGGAGCATTGTGATGACACAGTCAAGGAACATTGCGATGAAAAAGATTTCTGGAGCATTGTGATGTAAGGGCATGGAGCATTTTGATTAAAGGTGACAAGGAACATTGCGATAATATGGGCAGAGAACTCTGTGATGACAGTGGTCATGCAGTATTGTGACGAAAAGTGTCATGGAACATTCTGCTGACAGCGAACATGGAGCTTTTTGGTAAGAGAGGCTATGGAGATTTGTGATGTCAGGCGTCATGGGGCATTGTGTTGAGAGCGGTCTTGGAGCATTGTGATGAAAAGGGTCATGGAGCACTATGATTACAGGGGCCATGGAGCATTGTGAATACAAAGGCTTTGGAGCATTGAGATGACAGGGTTCATGGAGCACTGTGATGAATGTGATCTTGGATCATTGTGATGACAAGTGTCCTGGAACCTTGTGATGACACGGTTCATGGAGCATTGTGATGACAAGGACCATGGCGAATTGTGATGACATCTGTCATGGGGCATTGTGATGACAGTGGTCATCTAGATTTGCGATGAAAGGTATCATGGAGCACTGTGATGACAGGGGCCATGGAACATTGTGATGACAAAGGCCATGGAGCATTGTGATGACAAGTGTCATGGGGCATTTTGATGACATTGGCATGGAGCATTATGATGACAAGGGTTCTGGAGCATTTTGATGACAAGGGCATGGAGCATTGTGATGACAGGGCCCACGGAGCTTTGTGATGAAAAGGGCAGGGTACATTGTGATGACAGGGTTCATGGAGCATTGTGATGAAAGGGGCCATGGAGCATTGAGATGAGAGCCGTTATGAGGCATGGTGATGACAGTGGTCATGGAGCATTGTGATGAAAGAGATCATGGAGCAATATGATAACAGGGGCCATGGAGCATTGTGATGACAGGGGTATTGCAGCATTGTGATGGAAGTAGACATGGATCATTGTGATGACATGTGTCCTGGAACACTGTGATGACACGGTTCATCGAGTATTGTGATGACAAGGGTCATAGCGAATTGTGATGACAAGTGTCATGGGGCATTGTGATGACATTGATCATCTAGGAATTGTGATGAAAGGTATCGTGGAGCACTGTGATGACTTGGGGCATGAAGCACTGTGATGAAAATTGTCCTGGATTATTGTGATGACAGCAGTCATGGAGAATTGTGATGACAGGGATTATGCAGCATTGTGTTGACAAGGGTATGGACTATTGTGATGACAATGGTCATGGAGCAATGTGATGAAAGTATTCATGGAACATCGTGATGAAAAGTGCCTTGGAGCATTGTGACGATAAAGGCCATGGAGTATTGTGATGACTAGTGTCATGGAGCATTTTAATGAAAGGTTTCATTGTGCACCATGATGACAAAGGGGATGGAGAATTGTGATGAAACTGGTCCTGGAGCATTGTGATAACAAAAGCCATGGAGCATTCTGATGACAGGCATCATGGAGCATTGTGAAGAAAGGGGCCATGGGGTATTGTAATGACACTAGAGAAATATGATGAAAATGGTCAGCGAGCATAGTGATTAAAGTGGTCATTGAGAATTGTGATGAAAAGCGACATAGAGCATTGTGATGACAAAGGTCATGGAGAACTGTGATGACCAGGGTCATGTAACATTGTGATGACACGGTCATGGAACATTGTGATGACAAGAATTCTGGAGCATTGTGCTGACAAGGGCCATGGAGCATTGTGATGACATGGTCATGGAACATTGTGATGACAAGAATTCTGGAGCATTCTGATGACAAAGGCGACGGAGCATTGTGATGACACGGTCATGGAACATTGTGATGACAAGAATTCTGGAGCATTCTGATGACAAGCGCCATAGAGCATTGTGATGACACGTTCATGGAATATAGTAATGACAAGAATTCAGGAGCATTATGATGACAAGGGCCATGGAGCATTGTGATGACACGGCCATGGAACATTGTGATGAGAAGAATTCTGGAGCATTGTGATAACAATGGCCATGGAGCATTGTGATGACGCGGTCATGGAACATTATGATGAGAAGAATTCTGGAGCATTGTCATGACAAGGGCCATGGAGAATTGTGATGACACGGCCATGGAACATTGTGATGACAAGAATTCTGGAGCATTGTGCTGACAAGGGCCATGGAGCATTGTGATGACACGGTCATGGAACATTGTGATGACAAGAATTCTGGAGCATTATGATGACAAGGGCCATGGAGCATTGTGATGACAGGGCCATGGAACATTGTGATGACAAGAATTCTGGAGCATTGTGATGACAAGGGCCATGGAGCATTGTGATGACACGGTCATGGAACATTGTGATGACAAGAATTCTGGAGCATTGTGATGACAATGGCCATGGAGCATTGTGATGACACGGTATGGAACATCGTGATGACAAGAATTCTGGAGCATTGTGATGACAAGGGCCATGGAGCATTGTGATGACACGGTATGGAACATCGTGATGACAAGAATTCTGGAGCATTGTGATGACAAGGGCCATGGAGCATTGTGATGACACGGTCATGGAACATTGTGATGACAGGAATTCTGGAGCATTGTGCTGAAAAGGGCCATGGAGCATTGTGATGACACGGTCATGGAACAATGTGATGAGAAGAATTCCGGAGCATTGTGATGACAAGGGCCATGGAGCATTGTGATGACACGGTCATGGAATATTGTGATGACAGGAATTCTGGAGCATTGTGCTGATGACGGCCATGGAGCATTGTGTTGACACAGTCAAGGAACATTGCGATGAAAAAGATTTCTGGAGCATTGTGATGTAAGGGCATGGAGCATTTTGATTAAAGGTGACAAGGAACATTGCGATAATATGGGCAGAGAACTCTGTGATGACAGTGGTCATGCAGTATTGCGACGAAAAGTGTCATGGAACATTCTGCTGACAGCGAACATGGAGCTTTTTGGTAAGAGATGCTATGGAGATTTGTGATGTCAGGCGTCATGGGGCATTGTGTTGAGAGCGGTCTTGGAGCACTGTGATGAAAAGGGTCATGGAGCACTATGATTACAGGGGCCATGGAGCATTGTGAATACAAAGGCTATGGAGCATTGAGATGACAGGTTTCATGGAGCACTGTGATGAATGTGATCTTGGATCATTGTGATGACAAGTGTCCTGGAACCTTGTGATGACACGGTTCATGGAGCATTGTGATGACAAGGACCATGGCGAATTGTGATGACATCTGTCATGGGGCATTGTGATGACAGTGGTCATCTAGATTTGCGATGAAAGGTATCATGGAGCACTGTGATGACAGGGGCCATGGAACATTGTGATGACAAAGGCCATGGAGCATTGTGATGACAAGTGTCATGGGGCATTTTGATGACATTGGCATGGAGCATTATGATGACAAGAGTTCTGGAGCATTTTGATGACAAGGGCATGGAGCATTGTGATGACAGGGCCCACGGAGCTTTGTGATGAAAAGGGCAGGGTACATTGTGATGACAGGGTTCATGGAGCATTGTGATGAAAGGGGCCATGGAGCATTGAGATGAGAGCCGTTATGAGGCATGGTGATGACAGTGGTCATGGAGCATTGTGATGAAAGAGATCATGGAGCAATATGATAACAGGGGCCATGGAGCATTGTGATGACAGGGGTATTGCAGCATTGTGATGGAAGTAGACATGGATCATTGTGATGACATGTGTCCTGGAACACTGTGATGACACGGTTCATCGAGTATTGTGATGACAAGGGTCATAGCGAATTGTGATGACAAGTGTCATGGGGCATTGTGATGACATTGATCATCTAGGAATTGTGATGAAAGGTATCGTGGAGCACTGTGATGACTTGGGGCATGAAGCACTGTGATGAAAATTGTCCTGGATTATTGTGATGACAGCAGTCATGGAGAATTGTGATGACAGGGATTATGCAGCATTGTGTTGACAAGGGTATGGACTATTGTGATGACAATGGTCATGGAGCAATGTGATGAAAGTATTCATGGAACATCGTGATGAAAAGTGCCTTGGAGCATTGTGACGATAAAGGCCATGGAGTATTGTGATGACTAGTGTCATGGAGCATTTTAATGAAAGGTTTCATTGTGCACCATGATGACAAAGGGGATGGAGAATTGTGATGAAACTGGTCCTGGAGCATTGTGATAACAAAAGCCATGGAGCATTCTGATGACAGGCATCATGGAGCATTGTGAAGAAAGGGGCCATGGGGTATTGTAATGACACTAGAGAAATATGATGAAAATGGTCAGCGAGCATAGTGATTAAAGTGGTCATTGAGAATTGTGATGAAAAGCGACATAGAGCATTGTGATGACAAAGGTCATGGAGAACTGTGATGACCAGGGTCATGTAACATTGTGATGACACGGTCATGGAACATTGTGATGACAAGAATTCTGGAGCATTGTGCTGACAAGGGCCATGGAGCATTGTGATGACATGGTCATGGAACATTGTGATGACAAGAATTCTGGAGCATTCTGATGACAAAGGCGACGGAGCATTGTGATGACACGGTCATGGAACATTGTGATGACAAGAATTCTGGAGCATTCTGATGACAAGCGCCATAGAGCATTGTGATGACACGTTCATGGAATATAGTAATGACAAGAATTCAGGAGCATTATGATGACAAGGGCCATGGAGCATTGTGATGACACGGCCATGGAACATTGTGATGAGAAGAATTCTGGAGCATTGTGATAACAATGGCCATGGAGCATTGTGATGACGCGGTCATGGAACATTATGATGAGAAGAATTCTGGAGCATTGTCATGACAAGGGCCATGGAGAATTGTGATGACACGGCCATGGAACATTGTGATGACAAGAATTCTGGAGCATTGTGCTGACAAGGGCCATGGAGCATTGTGATGACACGGTCATGGAACATTGTGATGACAAGAATTCTGGAGCATTATGATGACAAGGGCCATGGAGCATTGTGATGACAGGGCCATGGAACATTGTGATGACAAGAATTCTGGAGCATTGTGATGACAAGGGCCATGGAGCATTGTGATGACACGGTCATGGAACATTGTGATGACAAGAATTCTGGAGCATTGTGATGACAATGGCCATGGAGCATTGTGATGACACGGTATGGAACATCGTGATGACAAGAATTCTGGAGCATTGTGATGACAAGGGCCATGGAGCATTGTGATGACACGGTATGGAACATCGTGATGACAAGAATTCTGGAGCATTGTGATGACAAGGGCCATGGAGCATTGTGATGACATGGTCATGGAACATTGTGATGACAGGAATTCTGGAGCATTGTGCTGAAAAGGGCCATGGAGCATTGTGATGACACGGTCATGGAACAATGTGATGAGAAGAATTCCGGAGCATTGTGATGACAAGGGCCATGGAGCATTGTGATGACACGGTCATGGAATATTGTGATGACAGGAATTCTGGAGCATTGTGCTGATGACGGCCATGGAGCATTGTGTTGACACAGTCAAGGAACATTGCGATGAAAAAGATTTCTGGAGCATTGTGATGTAAGGGCATGGAGCATTTTGATTAAAGGTGACAAGGAACATTGCGATAATATGGGCAGAGAACTCTGTGATGACAGTGGTCATGCAGTATTGCGACGAAAAGTGTCATGGAACATTCTGCTGACAGCGAACATGGAGCTTTTTGGTAAGAGATGCTATGGAGATTTGTGATGTCAGGCGTCATGGGGCATTGTGTTGAGAGCGGTCTTGGAGCACTGTGATGAAAAGGGTCATGGAGCACTATGATTACAGGGGCCATGGAGCATTGTGAATACAAAGGCTATGGAGCATTGAGATGACAGGTTTCATGGAGCACTGTGATGAATGTGATCTTGGATCATTGTGATGACAAGTGTCCTGGAACCTTGTGATGACACGGTTCATGGAGCATTGTGATGACAAGGACCATGGCGAATTGTGATGACATCTGTCATGGGGCATTGTGATGACAGTGGTCATCTAGATTTGCGATGAAAGGTATCATGGAGCACTGTGATGACAGGGGCCATGGAACATTGTGATGACAAAGGCCATGGAGCATTGTGATGACAAGTGTCATGGGGCATTTTGATGACATTGGCATGGAGCATTATGATGACAAGAGTTCTGGAGCATTTTGATGACAAGGGCATGGAGCATTGTGATGACAGGGCCCACGGAGCTTTGTGATGAAAAGGGCAGGGTACATTGTGATGACAGGGTTCATGGAGCATTGTGATGAAAGGGGCCATGGAGCATTGAGATGAGAGCCGTTATGAGGCATGGTGATGACAGTGGTCATGGAGCATTGTGATGAAAGAGATCATGGAGCAATATGATAACAGGGGCCATGGAGCATTGTGATGACAGGGGTATTGGAGCATTGTGATGGAAGTAGACATGGATCATTGTGATGACATGTGTCCTGGAACACTGT
The DNA here is from genome assembly GCF_949987535.1 of Balaenoptera acutorostrata. Taxonomy (NCBI): domain Eukaryota; kingdom Metazoa; phylum Chordata; class Mammalia; order Artiodactyla; family Balaenopteridae; genus Balaenoptera; species Balaenoptera acutorostrata. Next base: position 870,534 of record NW_026646025.1, on the reverse strand, counting down.
GATGACACGGTTCATCGAGTATTGTGATGACAAGGGTCATAGCGAATTGTGATGACAAGTGTCATGGGGCATTGTGATGACATTGATCATCTAGGAATTGTGATGAAAGGTATCGTGGAGCACTGTGATGACTGGGGGCATGAAGCACTGTGATGAAAATTGTCCTGGATTATTGTGATGACAGCAGTCATGGAGAATTGTGATGACAGGGATTATGCAGCATTGTGTTGACAAGGGTATGGACTATTGTGATGACAATGGTCATGGAGCAATGTGATGAAAGTATTCATGGAACATCGTGATGAAAAGTGCATGGGAGCATTGTGACGATAAAGGCCATGGAGTATTGTGATGACTAGTGTCATGGAGCATTTTAATGAAAGGTTTCATTGTGCACCATGATGACAAAGGGGATGGAGAATTGTGATGAAACTGGTCCTGGAGCATTGTGATAACAAAAGCCATGGAGCATTGTGATGACAGGCATCATGGAGCATTGTGAAGAAAGGGGCCATGGGGTATTGTAATGACACTAGAGAAATATGATGAAAATGGTCAGCGAGCATAGTGATTAAAGTGGTCATTGAGAATTGTGATGAAAAGCGACATAGAGCATTGTGATGACAAAGGTCATGGAGAACTGTGATGACCAGGGTCATGTAACATTGTGATGACACGGTCATGGAACATTGTGATGACAAGAATTCTGGAGCATTGTGCTGACAAGGGCCATGGAGCATTGTGATGACATGGTCATGGAACATTGTGATGACAAGAATTCTGGAGCATTCTGATGACAAAGGCGACGGAGCATTGTGATGACACGGTCATGGAACATTGTGATGACAAGAATTCTGGAGCATTCTGATGACAAGCGCCATAGAGCATTGTGATGACACGTTCATGGAATATAGTAATGACAAGAATTCAGGAGCATTATGATGACAAGGGCCATGGAGCATTGTGATGACAGGGCCATGGAACATTGTGATGACAAGAATTCTGGAGCATTGTGATGACAAGGGCCATGGAGCATTGTGATGACACGGTCATGGAACATTGTGATGACAAGAATTCTGGAGCATTGTGATGACAAGGGCCATGGAGCATTGTGATGACACGGTCATGGAACATTGTGATGAGAAGAATTCTGGAGCATTGTGCTGACAAGGGCCATGGAGCATTGTGATGATACGGTCATGGAACATTGTGATTACATGAATTCTGGAGAATTATGATGACAAGGGCCATGGAGCATTGTGATGACACGGCCATGGATCATTGTGATGACAAGAATTCTGGAGCATTGTGATGACAATGGCCATGGAGCATTGTGATGACACGGTATGGAACATCGTGATGACAAGAATTCTGGAGCATTGTGATGACAAGGGCCATGGAGCATTGTGATGACACGGTCATGGAACATTGTGATGACAGGAATTCTGGAGCATTGTGCTGACAAGGGCCATGGAGCATTGTGATGACATGGTCATGGAACATTGTGATGACAAGAATTCTGGAGCATTCTGATGACAAAGGCGACGGAGCATTGTGATGACACGGTCATGGAACATTGTGATGACAAGAATTCTGGAGCATTCTGATGACAAGCGCCATAGAGCATTGTGATGACACGTTCATGGAATATAGTAATGACAAGAATTCAGGAGCATTATGATGACAAGGGCCATGGAGCATTGTGATGACAGGGCCATGGAACATTGTGATGACAAGAATTCTGGAGCATTGTGATGACAAGGGCCATGGAGCATTGTGATGACACGGTCATGGAACATTGTGATGACAAGAATTCTGGAGCATTGTGATGACAAGGGCCATGGAGCATTGTGATGACACGGTCATGGAACATTGTGATGAGAAGAATTCTGGAGCATTGTGCTGACAAGGGCCATGGAGCATTGTGATGATACGGTCATGGAACATTGTGATGACATGAATTCTGGAGAATTATGATGACAAGGGCCATGGAGCATTGTGATGACACGGCCATGGATCATTGTGATGACAAGAATTCTGGAGCATTGTGATGACAATGGCCATGGAGCATTGTGATGACACGGTATGGAACATCGTGATGACAAGAATTCTGGAGCATTGTGATGACAAGGGCCATGGAGCATTGTGATGACACGGTCATGGAACATTGTGATGACAGGAATTCTGGAGCATTGTGCTGAAAAGGGCCATGGAGCATTGTGATGACACGGTCATGGAACAATGTGATGAGAAGAATTCCGGAGCATTGTGATGACAAGGGCCATGGAGCATTGTGATGACACGGTCATGGAATATTGTGATGACAGGAATTCTGGAGCATTGTGCTGATGACGGCCATGGAGCATTGTGATGACACAGTCAAGGAACATTGCGATGAAAAAGATTTCTGGAGCATTGTGATGTAAGGGCATGGAGCATTTTGATTAAAGGTGACAAGGAACATTGCGATAATATGGGCAGAGAACTCTGTGATGACAGTGGTCATGCAGTATTGTGACGAAAAGTGTCATGGAACATTCTGCTGACAGCGAACATGGAGCTTTTTGGTAAGAGAGGCTATGGAGATTTGTGATGTCAGGCGTCATGGGGCATTGTGTTGAGAGCGGTCTTGGAGCATTGTGATGAAAAGGGTCATGGAGCACTATGATTACAGGGGCCATGGAGCATTGTGAATACAAAGGCTTTGGAGCATTGAGATGACAGGGTTCATGGAGCACTGTGATGAATGTGATCTTGGATCATTGTGATGACAAGTGTCCTGGAACCTTGTGATGACACGGTTCATGGAGCATTGTGATGACAAGGACCATGGCGAATTGTGATGACATCTGTCATGGGGCATTGTGATGACAGTGGTCATCTAGATTTGCGATGAAAGGTATCATGGAGCACTGTGATGACAGGGGCCATGGAACATTGTGATGACAAAGGCCATGGAGCATTGTGATGACAAGTGTCATGGGGCATTTTGATGACATTGGCATGGAGCATTATGATGACAAGAGTTCTGGAGCATTTTGATGACAAGGGCATGGAGCATTGTGATGACAGGGCCCACGGAGCTTTGTGATGAAAAGGGCAGGGTACATTGTGATGACAGGGTTCATGGAGCATTGTGATGAAAGGGGCCATGGAGCATTGAGATGAGAGCCGTTATGAGGCATGGTGATGACAGTGGTCATGGAGCATTGTGATGAAAGAGATCATGGAGCAATATGATAACAGGGGCCATGGAGCATTGTGATGACAGGGGTATTGCAGCATTGTGATGGAAGTAGACATGGATCATTGTGATGACATGTGTCCTGGAACACTGTGATGACACGGTTCATCGAGTATTGTGATGACAAGTGTCATAGCGAATTGTGATGACAAGTGTCATGGGGCATTGTGATGACATTGATCATCTAGGAATTGTGATGAAAGGTATCGTGGAGCACTGTGATGACTTGGGGCATGAAGCACTGTGATGAAAATTGTCCTGGATTATTGTGATGACAGCAGTCATGGAGAATTGTGATGACAGGGATTATGCAGCATTGTGTTGACAAGGGTATGGACTATTGTGATGACAATGGTCATGGAGCAATGTGATGAAAGTATTCATGGAACATCGTGATGAAAAGTGCCTTGGAGCATTGTGACGATAAAGGCCATGGAGTATTGTGATGACTAGTGTCATGGAGCATTTTAATGAAAGGTTTCATTGTGCACCATGATGACAAAGGGGATGGAGAATTGTGATGAAACTGGTCCTGGAGCATTGTGATAACAAAAGCCATGGAGCATTGTGATGACAGGCATCATGGAGCATTGTGAAGAAAGGGGCCATGGGGTATTGTAATGACACTAGAGAAATATGATGAAAATGGTCAGCGAGCATAGTGATTAAAGTGGTCATTGAGAATTGTGATGAAAAGCGACATAGAGCATTGTGATGACAAAGGTCATGGAGAACTGTGATGACCAGGGTCATGTAACATTGTGATGACACGGTCATGGAACATTGTGATGACAAGAATTCTGGAGCATTGTGCTGACAAGGGCCATGGAGCATTGTGATGACATGGTCATGGAACATTGTGATGACAAGAATTCTGGAGCATTCTGATGACAAAGGCGACGGAGCATTGTGATGACACGGTCATGGAACATTGTGATGACAAGAATTCTGGAGCATTCTGATGACAAGCGCCATAGAGCATTGTGATGACACGTTCATGGAATATAGTAATGACAAGAATTCAGGAGCATTATGATGACAAGGGCCATGGAGCATTGTGATGACAGGGCCATGGAACATTGTGATGAGAAGAATTCTGGAGCATTGTGATGACAAGGGCCATGGAGCATTGTGATGACGCGGTCATGGAACATTGTGATGACAAGAATTCTGGAGCATTGTGATGACAAGGGCCATGGAGCATTGTGATGACACGGTCATGGAACATTGTGATGAGAAGAATTCTGGAGCATTGTGCTGACAAGGGCCATGGAGCATTGTGATGATACGGTCATGGAACATTGTGATGACATGAATTCTGGAGAATTATGATGACAAGGGCCATGGAGCATTGTGATGACACGGCCATGGATCATTGTGATGACAAGAATTCTGGAGCATTGTGATGACAATGGCCATGGAGCATTGTGATGACACGGTATGGAACATCGTGATGACAAGAATTCTGGAGCATTGTGATGACAAGGGCCATGGAGCATTGTGATGACACGGTCATGGAACATTGTGATGACAGGAATTCTGGAGCATTGTGCTGAAAAGGGCCATGGAGCATTGTGATGACACGGTCATGGAACAATGTGATGAGAAGAATTCCGGAGCATTGTGATGACAAGGGCCATGGAGCATTGTGATGACACGGTCATGGAATATTGTGATGACAGGAATTCTGGAGCATTGTGCTGATGACTGCCATGGAGCATTGTGATGACACAGTCAAGGAACATTGCGATGAAAAAGATTTCTGGAGCATTGTGATGTAAGGGCATGGAGCATTTTGATTAAAGGTGACAAGGAACATTGCGATAATATGGGCAGAGAACTCTGTGATGACAGTGGTCATGCAGTATTGTGACGAAAAGTGTCATGGAACATTCTGCTGACAGCGAACATGGAGCTTTTTGGTAAGAGAGGCTATGGAGATTTGTGATGTCAGGCGTCATGGGGCATTGTGTTGAGAGCGGTCTTGGAGCATTGTGATGAAAAGGGTCATGGAGCACTATGATTACAGGGGCCATGGAGCATTGTGAATACAAAGGCTTTGGAGCATTGAGATGACAGGGTTCATGGAGCACTGTGATGAATGTGATCTTGGATCATTGTGATGACAAGTGTCCTGGAACCTTGTGATGACACGGTTCATGGAGCATTGTGATGACAAGGACCATGGCGAATTGTGATGACATCTGTCATGGGGCATTGTGATGACAGTGGTCATCTAGATTTGCGATGAAAGGTATCATGGAGCACTGTGATGACAGGGGCCATGGAACATTGTGATGACAAAGGCCATGGAGCATTGTGATGACAAGTGTCATGGGGCATTTTGATGACATTGGCATGGAGCATTATGATGACAAGAGTTCTGGAGCATTTTGATGACAAGGGCATGGAGCATTGTGATGACAGGGCCCACGGAGCTTTGTGATGAAAAGGGCAGGGTACATTGTGATGACAGGGTTCATGGAGCATTGTGATGAAAGGGGCCATGGAGCATTGAGATGAGAGCCGTTATGAGGCATGGTGATGACAGTGGTCATGGAGCATTGTGATGAAAGAGATCATGGAGCAATATGATAACAGGGGCCATGGAGCATTGTGATGACAGGGGTATTGCAGCATTGTGATGGAAGTAGACATGGATCATTGTGATGACATGTGTCCTGGAACACTGTGATGACACGGTTCATCGAGTATTGTGATGACAAGGGTCATAGCGAATTGTGATGACAAGTGTCATGGGGCATTGTGATGACATTGATCATCTAGGAATTGTGATGAAAGGTATCGTGGAGCACTGTGATGACTTGGGGCATGAAGCACTGTGATGAAAATTGTCCTGGATTATTGTGATGACAGCAGTCATGGAGAATTGTGATGACAGGGATTATGCAGCATTGTGTTGACAAGGGTATGGACTATTGTGATGACAATGGTCATGGAGCAATGTGATGAAAGTATTCATGGAACATCGTGATGAAAAGTGCCTTGGAGCATTGTGACGATAAAGGCCATGGAGTATTGTGATGACTAGTGTCATGGAGCATTTTAATGAAAGGTTTCATTGTGCACCATGATGACAAAGTGGATGGAGAATTGTGATGAAACTGGTCCTGGAGCATTGTGATAACAAAAGCCATGGAGCATTGTGATGACAGGCATCATGGAGCATTGTGAAGAAAGGGGCCATGGGGTATTGTAATGACACTAGAGAAATATGATGAAAATGGTCAGCGAGCATAGTGATTAAAGTGGTCATTGAGAATTGTGATGAAAAGCGACATAGAGCATTGTGATGACAAAGGTCATGGAGAACTGTGATGACCAGGGTCATGTAACATTGTGATGACACGGTCATGGAACATTGTGATGACAAGAATTCTGGAGCATTGTGCTGACAAGGGCCATGGAGCATTGTGATGACATGGTCATGGAACATTGTGATGACAAGAATTCTGGAGCATTCTGATGACAAAGGCGACGGAGCATTGTGATGACACGGTCATGGAACATTGTGATGACAAGAATTCTGGAGCATTCTGATGACAAGCGCCATAGAGCATTGTGATGACACGTTCATGGAATATAGTAATGACAAGAATTCAGGAGCATTATGATGACAAGGGCCATGGAGCATTGTGATGACACGGCCATGGAACATTGTGATGAGAAGAATTCTGGAGCATTGTGATAACAATGGCCATGGAGCATTGTGATGACAGGGCCATGGAACATTGTGATGACAAGAATTCTGGAGCATTGTGATGACAAGGGCCATGGAGCATTGTGATGACACGGTCATGGAACATTGTGATGACAAGAATTCTGGAGCATTGTGATGACAATGGCCATGGAGCATTGTGATGACACGGTATGGAACATCGTGATGACAAGAATTCTGGAGCATTGTGATGACAAGGGCCATGGAGCATTGTGATGACACGGGATGGAACATCGTGATGACAAGAATTCTGGAGCATTGTGATGACAAGGGCCATGGAGCATTGTGATGACACGGTCATGGAACATTGTGATGACAGGAATTCTGGAGCATTGTGCTGAAAAGGGCCATGGAGCATTGTGATGACACGGTCATGGAACAATGTGATGAGAAGAATTCCGGAGCATTGTGATGACAAGGGCCATGGAGCATTGTGATGACACGGTCATGGAATATTTTGATGACAGGAATTCTGGAGCATTGTGCTGATGACGGCCATGGAGCATTGTGTTGACACAGTCAAGGAACATTGCGATGAAAAAGATTTCTGGAGCATTGTGATGTAAGGGCATGGAGCATTTTGATTAAAGGTGACAAGGAACATTGCGATAATATGGGCAGAGAACTCTGTGATGACAGTGGTCATGCAGTATTGCGACGAAAAGTGTCATGGAACATTCTGCTGACAGCGAACATGGAGCTTTTTGGTAAGAGATGCTATGGAGATTTGTGATGTCAGGCGTCATGGGGCATTGTGTTGAGAGCGGTCTTGGAGCATTGTGATGAAAAGGGTCATGGAGCACTATGATTACAGGGGCCATGGAGCATTGTGAATACAAAGGCTTTGGAGCGTTGAGATGACAGGGTTCATGGAGCACTGTGATGAATGTGATCTTGGATCATTGTGATGACAAGTGTCCTGGAACATTGTGATGACACGGTTCATGGAGCATTGTGATGACAAGGACCATGGAGAATTGTGATGACATCTGTCATGGGGCATTGTGATGACAGTGGTCATCTAGATTTGCGATGAAAGGTATCATGGAGCACTGTGATGACAGGGGCCATGGAACATTGTGATGACAAAGGCCATGGAGCATTGTGATGACAAGTGTCATGGGGCATTTTGATGACATTGGCATGGAGCATTATGATGACAAGAGTTCTGGAGCATTTTGATGACAAGGGCATGGAGCATTGTGATGACAGGGCCCACGGAGCTTTGTGATGAAAAGGGCAGGGTACATTGTGATGAGAGGGTTCATGGAGCATTGTGATGAAAGGGGCCATGGAGCATTGAGATGAGAGCCGTTATGAGGCATGGTGATGACAGTGGTCATGGAGCATTGTGATGAAAGAGATCATGGAGCAATATGATAACAGGGGCCATGGAGCATTGTGATGACAGGGGTATTGGAGCATTGTGATGGAAGTAGACATGGATCATTGTGATGACATGTGTCCTGGAACACTGTGATGACACGGTTCATCGAGTATTGTGATGACAAGGGTCATAGCGAATTGTGATGACAAGTGTCATGGGGCATTGTGATGACATTGATCATCTAGGAATTGTGATGAAAGGTATCGTGGAGCACTGTGATGACTGGGGGCATGAAGCACTGTGATGAAAATTGTCCTGGATTATTGTGATGACAGCAGTCATGGAGAATTGTGATGACAGGGATTATGCAGCATTGTGTTGACAAGGGTATGAACTATTGTGATGACAATGGTCATGGAGCAATGTGATGAAAGTATTCATGGAACATCGTGATGAAAAGTGCATGGGAGCATTGTGACGATAAAGGCCATGGAGTATTGTGATGACTAGTGTCATGGAGCATTTTAATGAAAGGTTTCATTGTGCACCATGATGACAAAGGGGATGGAGAATTGTGATGAAACTGGTCCTGGAGCATTGTGATAACAAAAGCCATGGAGCATTGTGATGACAGGCATCATGGAGCATTGTGAAGAAAGGGGCCATGGGGTATTGTAATGACACTAGAGAAATATGATGAAAATGGTCAGCGAGCATAGTGATTAAAGTGGTCATTGAGAATTGTGATGAAAAGCGACATAGAGCATTGTGATGACAAAGGTCATGGAGAACTGTGATGACCAGGGTCATGTAACATTGTGATGACACGGTCATGGAACATTGTGATGACAAGAATTCTGGAGCATTGTGCTGACAAGGGCCATGGAGCATTGTGATGACATGGTCATGGAACATTGTGATGACAAGAATTCTGGAGCATTCTGATGACAAAGGCGACGGAGCATTGTGATGACACGGTCATGGAACATTGTGATGACAAGAATTCTGGAGCATTCTGATGACAAGCGCCATAGAGCATTGTGATGACACGTTCATGGAATATAGTAATGACAAGAATTCAGGAGCATTATGATGACAAGGGCCATGGAGCATTGTGATGACAGGGCCATGGAACATTGTGATGACAAGAATTCTGGAGCATTGTGATGACAAGGGCCATGGAGCATTGTGATGACACGGTCATGGAACATTGTGATGACAAGAATTCTGGAGCATTGTGATGACAAGGGCCATGGAGCATTGTGATGACACGGTCATGGAACATTGTGATGAGAAGAATTCTGGAGCATTGTGCTGACAAGGGCCATGGAGCATTGTGATGATACGGTCATGGAACATTGTGATGACATGAATTCTGGAGAATTATGATGACAAGGGCCATGGAGCATTGTGATGACACGGCCATGGATCATTGTGATGACAAGAATTCTGGAGCATTGTGATGACAATGGCCATGGAGCATTGTGATGACACGGTATGGAACATCGTGATGACAAGAATTCTGGAGCATTGTGATGACAAGGGCCATGGAGCATTGTGATGACACGGTCATGGAACATTGTGATGACAGGAATTCTGGAGCATTGTGCTGACAAGGGCCATGGAGCATTGTGATGACATGGTCATGGAACATTGTGATGACAAGAATTCTGGAGCATTCTGATGACAAAGGCGACGGAGCATTGTGATGACACGGTCATGGAACATTGTGATGACAAGAATTCTGGAGCATTCTGATGACAAGCGCCATAGAGCATTGTGATGACACGTTCATGGAATATAGTAATGACAAGAATTCAGGAGCATTATGATGACAAGGGCCATGGAGCATTGTGATGACAGGGCCATGGAACATTGTGATGACAAGAATTCTGGAGCATTGTGATGACAAGGGCCATGGAGCATTGTGATGACACGGTCATGGAACATTGTGATGACAAGAATTCTGGAGCGTTGTGATGACAAGGGCCATGGAGCATTGTGATGACACGGTCATGGAACATTGTGATGAGAAGAATTCTGGAGCATTGTGCTGACAAGGGCCATGGAGCATTGTGATGATACGGTCATGGAACATTGTGATGACATGAATTCTGGAGAATTATGATGACAAGGGCCATGGAGCATTGTGATGACACGGCCATGGATCATTGTGATGACAAGAATTCTGGAGCATTGTGATGACAATGGCCATGGAGCATTGTGATGACACGGTATGGAACATCGTGATGACAAGAATTCTGGAGCATTGTGATGACAAGGGCCATGGAGCATTGTGATGACACGGTCATGGAACATTGTGATGACAGGAATTCTGGAGCATTGTGCTGAAAAGGGCCATGGAGCATTGTGATGACACGGTCATGGAACAATGTGATGAGAAGAATTCCGGAGCATTGTGATGACAAGGGCCATGGAGCATTGTGATGACACGGTCATGGAATATTGTGATGACAGGAATTCTGGAGCATTGTGCTGATGACGGCCATGGAGCATTGTGATGACACAGTCAAGGAACATTGCGATGAAAAAGATTTCTGGAGCATTGTGATGTAAGGGCATGGAGCATTTTGATTAAAGGTGACAAGGAACATTGCGATAATATGGGCAGAGAACTCTGTGATGACAGTGGTCATGCAGTATTGTGACGAAAAGTGTCATGGAACATTCTGCTGACAGCGAACATGGAGCTTTTTGGTAAGAGAGGCTATGGAGATTTGTGATGTCAGGCGTCATGGGGCATTGTGTTGAGAGCGGTCTTGGAGCATTGTGATGAAAAGGGTCATGGAGCACTATGATTACAGGGGCCATGGAGCATTGTGAATACAAAGGCTTTGGAGCATTGAGATGACAGGGTTCATGGAGCACTGTGATGAATGTGATCTTGGATCATTGTGATGACAAGTGTCCTGGAACCTTGTGATGACACGGTTCATGGAGCATTGTGATGACAAGGACCATGGCGAATTGTGATGACATCTGTCATGGGGCATTGTGATGACAGTGGTCATCTAGATTTGCGATGAAAGGTATCATGGAGCACTGTGATGACAGGGGCCATGGAACATTGTGATGACAAAGGCCATGGAGCATTGTGATGACAAGTGTCATGGGGCATTTTGATGACATTGGCATGGAGCATTATGATGACAAGAGTTCTGGAGCATTTTGATGACAAGGGCATGGAGCATTGTGATGACAGGGCCCACGGAGCTTTGTGATGAAAAGGGCAGGGTACATTGTGATGACAGGGTTCATGGAGCATTGTGATGAAAGGGGCCATGGAGCATTGAGATGAGAGCCGTTATGAGGCATGGTGATGACAGTGGTCATGGAGCATTGTGATGAAAGAGATCATGGAGCAATATGATAACAGGGGCCATGGAGCATTGTGATGACAGGGGTATTGCAGCATTGTGATGGAAGTAGACATGGATCATTGTGATGACATGTGTCCTGGAACACTGTGATGACACGGTTCATCGAGTAATGTGATGACAAGGGTCATAGCGAATTGTGATGACAAGTGTCATGGGGCATTGTGATGACATTGATCATCTAGGAATTGTGATGAAAGGTATCGTGGAGCACTGTGATGACTTGGGGCATGAAGCACTGTGATGAAAATTGTCCTGGATTATTGTGATGACAGCAGTCATGGAGAATTGTGATGACAGGGATTATGCAGCATTGTGTTGACAAGGGTATGGACTATTGTGATGACAATGGTCATGGAGCAATGTGATGAAAGTATTCATGGAACATCGTGATGAAAAGTGCCTTGGAGCATTGTGACGATAAAGGCCATGGAGTATTGTGATGACTAGTGTCATGGAGCATTTTAATGAAAGGTTTCATTGTGCACCATGATGACAAAGGGGATGGAGAATTGTGATGAAACTGGTCCTGGAGCATTGTGATAACAAAAGCCATGGAGCATTGTGATGACAGGCATCATGGAGCATTGTGAAGAAAGGGGCCATGGGGTATTGTAATGACACTAGAGAAATATGATGAAAATGGTCAGCGAGCATAGTGATTAAAGTGGTCATTGAGAATTGTGATGAAAAGCGACATAGAGCATTGTGATGACAAAGGTCATGGAGAACTGTGATGACCAGGGTCATGTAACATTGTGATGACACGGTCATGGAACATTGTGATGACAAGAATTCTGGAGCATTGTGCTGACAAGGGCCATGGAGCATTGTGATGACATGGTCATGGAACATTGTGATGACAAGAATTCTGGAGCATTCTGATGACAAAGGCGACGGAGCATTGTGATGACACGGTCATGGAACATTGTGATGACAAGAATTCTGGAGCATTCTGATGACAAGCGCCATAGAGCATTGTGATGACACGTTCATGGAATATAGTAATGACAAGAATTCAGGAGCATTATGATGACAAGGGCCATGGAGCATTGTGATGACACGGCCATGGAACATTGTGATGAGAAGAATTCTGGAGCATTGTGATAACAATGGCCATGGAGCATTGTGATGACGCGGTCATGGAACATTATGATGAGAAGAATTCTGGAGCATTGTCATGACAAGGGCCATGGAGAATTGTGATGACACGGCCATGGAACATTGTGATGACAAGAATTCTGGAGCATTGTGCTGACAAGGGCCATGGAGCATTGTGATGACACGGTCATGGAACATTGTGATGACAAGAATTCTGGAGCATTATGATGACAAGGGCCATGGAGCATTGTGATGACAGGGAAATGGAACATTGTGATGACAAGAATTCTGGAGCATTGTGATGACAAGGGCCATGGAGCATTGTGATGACACGGTCATGGAACATTGTGATGACAAGAATTCTGGAGCATTGTGATGACAATGGCCATGGAGCATTGTGATGACACGGTATGGAACATCGTGATGACAAGAATTCTGGAGCATTGTGATGACAAGGGCCATGGAGCATTGTGATGACACGGTATGGAACATCGTGATGACAAGAATTCTGGAGCATTGTGATGACAAGGGCCATGGAGCATTGTGATGACACGGTCATGGAACATTGTGATGACAGGAATTCTGGAGCATTGTGCTGAAAAGGGCCATGGAGCATTGTGATGACACGGTCATGGAACAATGTGATGAGAAGAATTCCGGAGCATTGTGATGACAAGGGCCATGGAGCATTGTGATGACACGGTCATGGAATATTGTGATGACAGGAATTCTGGAGCATTGTGCTGATGACGGCCATGGAGCATTGTGTTGACACAGTCAAGGAACATTGCGATGAAAAAGATTTCTGGAGCATTGTGATGTAAGGGCATGGAGCATTTTGATTAAAGGTGACAAGGAACATTGCGATAATATGGGCAGAGAACTCTGTGATGACAGTGGTCATGCAGTATTGCGACGAAAAGTGTCATGGAACATTCTGCTGACAGCGAACATGGAGCTTTTTGGTAAGAGATGCTATGGAGATTTGTGATGTCAGGCGTCATGGGGCATTGTGTTGAGAGCGGTCTTGGAGCATTGTGATGAAAAGGGTCATGGAGCACTATGATTACAGGGGCCATGGAGCATTGTGAATACAAAGGCTTTGGAGCGTTGAGATGACAGGGTTCATGGAGCACTGTGATGAATGTGATCTTGGATCATTGTGATGACAAGTGTCCTGGAACCTTGTGATGACACGGTTCATGGAGCATTGTGATGACAAGGACCATGGCGAATTGTGATGACATCTGTCATGGGGCATTGTGATGACAGTGGTCATCTAGATTTGCGATGAAAGGTATCATGGAGCACTGTGATGACAGGGGCCATGGAACATTGTGATGACAAAGGCCATGGAGCATTGTGATGACAAGTGTCATGGGGCATTTTGATGACATTGGCATGGAGCATTATGATGACAAGAGTTCTGGAGCATTTTGATGACAAGGGCATGGAGCATTGTGATGACAGGGCCCACGGAGCTTTGTGATGAAAAGGGCAGGGTACATTGTGATGACAGGGTTCATGGAGCATTGTGATGAAAGGGGCCATGGAGCATTGAGATGAGAGCCGTTATGAGGCATGGTGATGACAGTGGTCATGGAGCATTGTGATGAAAGAGATCATGGAGCAATATGATAACAGGGGCCATGGAGCATTGTGATGACAGGGGTATTGGAGCATTGTGATGGAAGTAGACATGGATCATTGTGATGACATGTGTCCTGGAACACTGTGATGACACGGTTCATCGAGTATTGTGATGACAAGGGTCATAGCGAATTGTGATGACAAGTGTCATGGGGCATTGTGATGACATTGATCATCTAGGAATTGTGATGAAAGGTATCGTGGAGCACTGTGATGACTGGGGGCACGAAGCACTGTGATGAAAATTGTCCTGGATTATTGTGATGACAGCAGTCATGGAGAATTGTGATGACAGGGATTATGCAGCATTGTGTTGACAAGGGTATGGACTATTGTGATGACAATGGTCATGGAGCAATGTGATGAAAGTATTCATGGAACATCGTGATGAAAAGTGCATGGGAGCATTGTGACGATAAAGGCCATGGAGTATTGTGATGACTAGTGTCATGGAGCATTTTAATGAAAGGTTTCATTGTGCACCATGATGACAAAGGGGATGGAGAATTGTGATGAAACTGGTCCTGGAGCATTGTGATAACAAAAGCCATGGAGCATTGTGATGACAGGCATCATGGAGCATTGTGAAGAAAGGGGCCATGGGGTATTGTAATGACACTAGAGAAATATGATGAAAATGGTCAGCGAGCATAGTGATTAAAGTGGTCATTGAGAATTGTGATGAAAAGCGACATAGAGCATTGTGATGACAAAGGTCATGGAGAACTGTGATGACCAGGGTCATGTAACATTGTGATGACACGGTCATGGAACATTGTGATGACAAGAATTCTGGAGCATTGTGCTGACAAGGGCCATGGAGCATTGTGATGACATGGTCATGGAACATTGTGATGACAAGAATTCTGGAGCATTCTGATGACAAAGGCGACGGAGCATTGTGATGACACGGTCATGGAACATTGTGATGACAAGAATTCTGGAGCATTCTGATGACAAGCGCCATAGAGCATTGTGATGACACGTTCATGGAATATAGTAATGACAAGAATTCAGGAGCATTATGATGACAAGGGCCATGGAGCATTGTGATGACACGGCCATGGAACATTGTGATGACAAGAATTCTGGAGCATTGTGATAACAATGGCCATGGAGCATTGTGATGACGCGGTCATGGAACATTATGATGAGAAGAATTCTGGAGCATTGTCATGACAAGGGCCATGGAGCATTGTGATGACAAGGCCATGGAACATTGTGATGACAAGAATTCTGGAGCATTGTGCTGACAAGGGCCATGGAGCATTGTGATGACACGGTCATGGAACATTGTGATGACAAGAATTCTGGAGCATTATGATGACAAGGGCCATGGAGCATTGAGATGACACGGTATGGAACATCGTGATGACAAGAATTCTGGAGCATTGTGATGACAAGGGCCATGGAGCATTGTGATGACACGGTCATGGAACATTGTGATGACAGGAATTCTGGAGCATTGTGCTGAAAAGGGCCATGGAGCAGTGTGATGACACGGTCATGGAACAATGTGATGAGAAGAATTCCGGAGCATTGTGATGACAAGGGCCATGGAGCATTGTGATGACACGGTCATGGAATATTGTGATGACAGGATTTCTGGAGCATTGTGCTGATGACGGCCATGGAGCATTGTGTTGACACAGTCAAGGAACATTGCGATGAAAAAGATTTCTGGAGCATTGTGATGTAAGGGCATGGAGCATTTTGATTAAAGGTGACAAGGAACATTGCGATAATATGGGCAGAGAACTCTGTGATGACAGTGGTCATGCAGTATTGCGACGAAAAGTGTCATGGAACATTCTGCTGACAGCGAACATGGAGCTTTTTGGTAAGAGATGCTATGGAGATTTGTGATGTCAGGCGTCATGGGGCATTGTGTTGAGAGCGGTCTTGGAGCATTGTGATGAAAAGGGTCATGGAGCACTATGATTACAGGGGCCATGGAGCATTGTGAATACAAAGGCTTTGGAGCGTTGAGATGACAGGGTTCATGGAGCACTGTGATGAATGTGATCTTGGATCATTGTGATGACAAGTGTCCTGGAACCTTGTGATGACACGGTTCATGGAGCATTGTGATGACAAGGACCATGGCGAATTGTGATGACATCTGTCATGGGGCATTGTGATGACAGTGGTCATCTAGATTTGCGATGAAAGGTATCATGGAGCACTGTGATGACAGGGGCCATGGAACAGTGTGATGACAAAGGCCATGGAGCATTGTGATGACAAGTGTCATGGGGCATTTTGATGACATTGGCATGGAGCATTATGATGACAAGAGTTCTGGAGCATTTTGATGACAAGGGCATGGAGCATTGTGATGACAGGGCCCACGGAGCTTTGTGATGAAAAGGGCAGGGTACATTGTGATGACAGGGTTCATGGAGCATTGTGATGAAAGGGGCCATGGAGCATTGAGATGAGAGCCGTTATGAGGCATGGTGATGACAGTGGTCATGGAGCATTGTGATGAAAGAGATCATGGAGCAATATGATAACAGGGGCCATGGAGCATTGTGATGACAGGGGTATTGGAGCATTGTGATGGAAGTAGACATGGATCATTGTGATGACATGTGTCCTGGAACACTGTGATGACACGGTTCATCGAGTATTGTGATGAAAAGGGTCATAGCGAATTGTGATGACAAGTGTCATGGGGCATTGTGATGACATTGATCATCTAGGAATTGTGATGAAAGGTATCGTGGAGCACTGTGAAGACTGGGGGCATGAAGCACTGTGATGAAAATTGTCCTGGATTATTGTGATGACAGCAGTCATGGAGAATTGTGATGACAGGGATTATGCAGCATTGTGTTGACAAGGGTATGGACTATTGTGATGACAATGGTCATGGAGCAATGTGATGAAAGTATTCATGGAACATCGTGATGAAAAGTGCATGGGAGCATTGTGACGATAAAGGCCATGGAGTATTGTGATGACTAGTGTCATGGAGCATTTTAATGAAAGGTTTCATTGTGCACCATGATGACAAAGGGGATGGAGAATTGTGATGAAACTGGTCCTGGAGCATTGTGATAACAAAAGCCATGGAGCATTGTGATGACAGGCATCATGGAGCATTGTGAAGAAAGGGGCCATGGGGTATTGTAATGACACTAGAGAAATATGATGAAAATGGTCAGCGAGCATAGTGATTAAAGTGGTCATTGAGAATTGTGATGAAAAGCGACATAGAGCATTGTGATGACAAAGGTCATGGAGAACTGTGATGACCAGGGTCATGTAACATTGTGATGACACGGTCATGGAACATTGTGATGACAAGAATTCTGGAGCATTGTGCTGACAAGGGCCATGGAGCATTGTGATGACATGGTCATGGAACATTGTGATGACAAGAATTCTGGAGCATTCTGATGACAAAGGCGACGGAGCATTGTGATGACACGGTCATGGAACATTGTGATGACAAGAATTCTGGAGCATTCTGATGACAAGCGCCATAGAGCATTGTGATGACACGTTCATGGAATATAGTAATGACAAGAATTCAGGAGCATTATGATGACAAGGGCCATGGAGCATTGTGATGACACGGCCATGGAACATTGTGATGACAAGAATTCTGGAGCATTGTGATAACAATGGCCATGGAGCATTGTGATGACGCGGTCATGGAACATTATGATGAGAAGAATTCTGGAGCATTGTCATGACAAGGGCCATGGAGCATTGTGATGACACGGCCATGGAACATTGTGATGACAAGAATTCTGGAGCATTGTGCTGACAAGGGCCATGGAGCATTGTGATGACACGGTCATGGAACATTGTGATGACAAGAATTCTGGAGCATTATGATGACAAGGGCCATGGAGCATTGAGATGACAGGGCCATGGAACATTGTGATGACAAGAATTCTGGAGCATTGTGATGACAAGGGCCATGGAGCATTGTGATGACACGGTCATGGAACATTGTGATGACAAGAATTCTGGAGCATTGTGATGACAATGGCCATGGAGCATTGTGATGACACGGTATGGAACATCGTGATGACAAGAATTCTGGAGCATTGTGATGACAAGAGCCATGGAGCATTGTGATGACACGGTCATGGAACATTGTGATGACAGGAATTCTGGAGCATTGTGCTGAAAAGGGCCATGGAGCATTGTGATGACACGGTCATGGAACAATGTGATGAGAAGATTTCCGGAGCATTGTGATAACAAGGGCCATGGAGCATTGTGATGACACGGTCATGGAACATTGTGATGACAAGAATTCTGGAGCATTGTGCTGATGACGGCCATGGAGCATTGTGATGACACAGTCAAGGAACATTGCGATGAAAAAGATTTCTGAAGCATTGTGATGAAAGGGCATGGAGCATTTTGATTAAAGGTGACAAGGAACATTGCGATAATATGGGCAGAGAACTCTGTGATGACAGTGGTCATGCAGTATTGTGACGAAAAGTGTCATGGAACATTCTGCTGACAGCGAACATGGAGCTTTTTGGTAAGAGAGGCTATGGAGATTTGTGATGTCAGGCGTCATGGGGCATTGTGTTGAGAGCGGTCTTGGAGCATTGTGATGAAAAGGGTCATGGAGCACTATGATTACAGGGGCCATGGAGCATTGTGAATACAAAGGCTTTGGAGCATTGAGATGACAGGGTTCATGGAGCACTGTGATGAATGTGATCTTGGATCATTGTGATGACAAGTGTCCTGGAACCTTGTGATGACACGGTTCATGGAGCATTGTGATGACAAGGACCATGGCGAATTGTGATGACATCTGTCATGGGGCATTGTGATGACAGTGGTCATCTAGATTTGCGATGAAAGGTATCATGGAGCACTGTGATGACAGGGGCCATGGAACATTGTGATGACAAAGGCCATGGAGCATTGTGATGACAAGTGTCATGGGGCATTTTGATGACATTGCCATGGAGCATTATGATGACAAGAGTTCTGGAGCATTTTGATGACAAGGGCATGGAGCATTGTGATGACAGGGCCCACGGAGCTTTGTGATGAAAAGGGCAGGGTACATTGTGATGACAGGGTTCATGGAGCATTGTGATGAAAGGGGCCATGGAGCATTGAGATGAGAGCCGTTATGAGGCATGGTGATGACAGTGGTCATGGAGCATTGTGATGAAAGAGATCATGGAGCAATATGATAACAGGGGCCATGGAGCATTGTGATGACAGGGGTATTGGAGCATTGTGATGGAAGTAGACATGGATCATTGTGATGACATGTGTCCTGGAACACTGTGATGACACGGTTCATCGAGTATTGTGATGACAAGGGTCATAGCGAATTGTGATGACAAGTGTCATGGGGCATTGTGTTGACATTGATCATCTAGGAATTGTGATGAAAGGTATCGTGGAGCACTGTGATGACTGGGGGCATGAAGCACTGTGATGAAAATTGTCCTGGATTATTGTGATGACAGCAGTCATGGAGAATTGTGATGACAGGGATTATGCAGCATTGTGTTGACAAGGGTATGGACTATTGTGATGAAAATGGTCATGGAGCAATGTGATGAAAGTATTCATGGAACATCGTGATGAAAAGTGCATGGGAGAATTGTGACGATAAAGGCCATGGAGTATTGTGATGACTAGTGTCATGGAGCATTTTAATGAAAGGTTTCATTGTGCACCATGATGACAAAGGGGATGGAGAATTGTGATGAAATTGGCCCTGGAGCATTGTGATAACAAAAGCCATGGAGCATTGTGATGACAGGCATCATGGAGCATTGTGAAGAAAGGGGCCATGGGGTATTGTAATGACACTAGAGAAATATGATGGAAATGGTCAGCGAGCATAGTGTTTAAAGTGGTCATTGAGAATTGTGATGAAAAGCGACATAGAGCATTGTGATGACAAAGGTCATGGAGAACTGTGATGACCAGGGTCATGTAACATTGTGATGACACGGTCATGGAACATTGTGATGACAAGAATTCTGGAGCATTGTGCTGACAAGGGCCATGGAGCATTGTGATGACATGGTCATGGAACATTGTGATGACAAGAACTCTGGAGCATTCTGATGACAAAGGCGATGGAGCATTGTGATGACACGGTCATGGAACATTGTGATGAGAAGAATTCTGGAGCATTCTGATGACAAGCGCCATAGAGCATTGTGATGACACGGTCATGGAACATTATGATGAGAAGAATTCTGTAGCATTGTCATGACAAGGGCCATGGAGCATTGTGATGACACGGCTATGGAACATTGTGATGACAAGAATTCTGGAGCATTGTGCTGACAAGGGCCATGGAGCATTGTGATGACACGGTCATGGAACATTGTGATGACAAGAATTCTGGAGCATTATGATGACAAGGGCCATGGAGCATTGTGATGACAGGGCCATGGAACATTGTGATGACAAGAATTCTGGAGCATTGTGATGACAAGGGCCATGGAGCATTGTGTTGACACGGTCATGGAACATTGTGATGACAAGAATTCTGGAGCATTGTGATGACAAGGGCCATGGAGCATTGTGATGACACGGTCATGGAACATTATGATGAGAAGAATTCTGGAGCATTGTGCTGAAAAGGGCCATGGAGCATTGTGATGATACGGTCATGGAACATTGTGATGACATGAATTCTGGAGAATTATGATGACAAGGGCCATGGAGCATTGTGATGACACGGCCATGGATCATTGTGATGAGAAGAATTCTGGAGCATTGTGCTGATGACGGCCATGGAGCATTGTGATGACACAGTCAAGGAACATTGCGATGAAAAAGATTTCTGGAGCATTGTGATGAAAGGGCATGGAGCATTTTGATTAAAGGTGACAAGGAACATTGTGATAATATGGGCAGAGAACTCTGTGATGACAGTGGTCATGCAGTATTGTGACGAAAAGTGTCATGGAACATTCTGCTGACAGCGAACATGGAGCTTTTTGGTAAGAGAGGCTATGGAGATTTGTGATGTCAGGCGTCATGGGGCATTGTGTTGAGAGCGGTCTTGGAGCATTGTGATGAAAAGGGTCATGGAGCACTATGATTACAGGGGCCATGGAGCATTGTGAATACAAAGGCTTTGGAGCATAGAACTGACAGGGTTCATGGAGCACTGTGATGAATGTGATCTTGGATCATTGTGATGACAAGTGTCCTGGAACCTTGTGATGACACGGTTCATGGAGCATTGTGATGACAAGGACCATGGCGAATTGTGATGACATCTGTCATGGGGCATTGTGATGACAGTGGTCATCTAGATTTGCGATGAAAGGTATCATGGAGCACTGTGATGACAGGGGCCATGGAACATTGTGATGACAAAGGCCATGGAGCATTGTGATGACAAGTGTCATGGGGCATTTTGATGACATTGGCATGGAGCATTATGATGACAAGAGTTCTGGAGCATTTTGATGACAAGGGCATGGAGCATTGTGATGACAGGGCCCACGGAGCTTTGTGATGAAAAGGGCAGGGTACATTGTGATGACAGGGTTCATGGAGCATTGTGATGAAAGGGGCCATGGAGCATTGAGATGAGAGCCGTTATGAGGCATGGTGATGACAGTGGTCATGGAGCAATATGATAACAGGGGCCATGGAGCATTGTGATGACAGGGGTATTGGAGCATTGTGATGGAAGTAGACATGGATCATTGTGATGACATGTGTCCTGGAACACTGTGATGACACGGTTCATCGAGTATTGTGATGACAAGGGTCATAGCGAATTGTGATGACAAGTGTCATGGGGCATTGTGATGACATTGATCATCTAGGAATTGTGATGAAAGGTATCGTGGAGCACTGTGATGACTTGGGGCATGAAGCACTGTGATGAAAATTGTCCTGGATTATTGTGATGACAGCAGTCATGGAGAATTGTGATGACAGGGATTATGCAGCATTGTGTTGACAAGGGTATGGACTATTGTGATGACAATGGTCATGGAGCAATGTGATGAAAGTATTCATGGAACATCGTGATGAAAAGTGCCTTGGAGCATTGTGACGATAAAGGCCATGGAGTATTGTGATGACTAGTGTCATGGAGCATTTTAATGAAAGGTTTCATTGTGCACCATGATGACAAAGGGGATGGAGAATTGTGATGAAACTGGTCCTGGAGCATTGTGATAACAAAAGCCATGGAGCATTGTGATGACAGGCATCATGGAGCATTGTGAAGAAAGGGGCCATGGGGTATTGTAATGACACTAGAGAAATATGATGAAAATGGTCAGCGAGCATAGTGATTAAAGTGGTCATTGAGAATTGTGATGAAAAGCAACATAGAGCATTGTGATGACAAAGGTCATGGAGAACTGTGATGACCAGGGTCATGTAACATTGTGATGACACGGTCATGGAACATTGTGATGACAAGAATTCTGGAGCATTGTGCTGACAAGGGCCATGGAGCATTGTGATGACATGGTCATGGAACATTGTGATGACAAGAATTCTGGAGCATTCTGATGACAAAGGCGACGGAGCATTGTGATGACACGGTCATGGAACATTGTGATGACAAGAATTCTGGAGCATTCTGATGAAAAGCGCCATAGAGCATTCTGATGACACGTTCATGGAATATAGTAATGACAAGAATTCAGGAGCATTATGATGACAAGGGCCATGGAGCATTGTGATGACACGGCCATGGAACATTGTGATGAGAAGTATTCTGGAGCATTGTGATAACAATGGCCATGGAGCATTGTGATGACGCGGTCATGGATCATTATGATGAGAAGAATTCTGGAGCATTGTCATGACAAGGGCCATGGAGCATTGTGATGACACGGCCATGGAACATTGTGATGACAAGAATTCTGGAGCATTGTGCTGACAAGGGCCATGGAGCATTGTGATGACACGGTCATGGAACATTGTGATGACAAGAATTCTGGAGCATTATGATGACAAGGGCCATGGAGCATTGTGATGACAGGGCCATGGAACATTGTGATGACAAGAATTCTGGAGCATTGTGATGACAAGGGCCATGGAGCATTGTGATGACACGGTCATGGAACATTGTGATGACAAGAATTCTGGAGCATTGTGATGACAAGGGCCATGGAGCATTGTGATGATACGGTCATGGAACATTGTGATGAGAAGAATTCCGGAGCATTGTGATGACAAGGGCCATGGAGCATTGTGATGACACGGTCATGGAACATTGTGATGACAAGAATTCTGGAGCATTGTGCTGATGACGGCCATGGAGCATTGTGATGACACAGTCAAGGAACATTGCGATGAAAAAGATTTATGGAGCATTGTGATGAAAGGGCATGGAGCATTTTGATTAAAGGTGACAAGGAATATTGCGATAATATGGGCAGAGAACTCTGTGATGACAGTGGTCAGGCAGTATTGTGACGAAAAGTGTCATGGAACATTCTGCTGACAGCGAACATGGAGCTTTTTGTTAAGAGAGGCTATGGAGATTTGTGATGTCAGGCGTCATGGGTCATTGTGTTGAGAGCGGTCTTGGAGCATTGTGATGAAAAGGGTCATGGAGCACTATGATTACAGGGGCCATGGAGCATTGTGAATACAAAGGCTTTGGAGCATAGAGATGACAGGGTTCATGGAGCACTGTGATGAATGTGATCTTGGATCATTGTGATGACAAGTGTCCTGGAACCTTGTGATGACACGGTTCATGGAGCATTGTGATGACAAGGACCATGGCGAATTGTGATGACATCTGTCATGGGGCATTGTGATGACAGTGGTCATCTAGATTTGCGATGAAAGGTATCATGGAGCACTGTGATGACAGGGGCCATGGAACATTGTGATGACAAAGGCCATGGAGCATTGTGATGACAAGTGTCATGGGGCATTTTGATGACATTGGCATGGAGCATTATGATGACAAGAGTTCTGGAGCATTTTGATGACAAGGGCATGGAGCATTGTGATGACAGGGCCCACGGAGCTTTGTGATGAAAAGGGCAGGGTACATTGTGATGACAGGGTTCATGGAGCATTGTGATGAAAGGGGCCATGGAGCATTGAGATGAGAGCCGTTATGAGGCATGGTGATGACAGTGGTCATGGAGCATTGTGATGAAAGAGATCATGGAGCAATATGATAACAGGGGCCATGGAGCATTGTGATGACAGGGGTATTGGAGCATTGTGATGGAAGTAGACATGGATCATTGTGATGACATGTGTCCTGGAACACTGTGATGACACGGTTCATCGAGTATTGTGATGACAAGGGTCATAGCGAATTGTGATGACAAGTGTCATGGGGCATTGTGATGACATTGATCATCTAGGAATTGTGATGAAAGGTATCGTGGAGCACTGTGATGACTGGGGGCATGAAGCACTGTGATGAAAATTGTCCTGGATTATTGTGATGACAGCAGTCATGGAGAATTGTGATGACAGGGATTATGCAGCATTGTGTTGACAAGGGTATGGACTATTGTGATGACAATGGTCATGGAGCAATGTGATGAAAGTATTCATGGAACATCGTGATGAAAAGTGCATGGGAGCATTGTGACGATAAAGGCCATGGAGTATTGTGATGACTAGTGTCATGGAGCATTTTAATGAAAGGTTTCATTGTGCACCATGATGACAAAGGGGATGGAGAATTGTGATGAAACTGGTCCTGGAGCATTGTGATAACAAAAGCCATGGAGCATTGTGATGACAGGCATCATGGAGCATTGTGAAGAAAGGGGCCATGGGGTATTGTAATGACACTAGAGAAATATGATGAAAATGGTCAGCGAGCATAGTGATTAAAGTGGTCATTGACAATTGTGATGAAAAGCGACATAGAGCATTGTGATGACAAAGGTCATGGAGAACTGTGATGACCAGGGTCATGTAACATTGTGATGACACGGTCATGGAACATTGTGATGACAAGAATTCTGGAGCATTGTGCTGACAAGGGCCATGGAGCATTGTGATGACATGGTCATGGAACATTGTGATGACAAGAATTCTGGAGCATTCTGATGACAAAGGCGACGGAGCATTGTGATGACACGGTCATGGAACATTGTGATGACAAGAATTCTGGAGCATTCTGATGACAAGCGCCATAGAGCATTGTGATGACACGTTCATGGAATATAGTAATGACAAGAATTCAGGAGCATTATGATGACAAGGGCCATGGAGCATTGTGATGACACGGCCATGGAACATTGTGATGACAAGAATTCTGGAGCATTGTGATAACAATGGCCATGGAGCATTGTGATGACGCGGTCATGGAACATTATGATGAGAAGAATTCTGGAGCATTGTCATGACAAGGGCCATGGAGCATTGTGATGACACGGCCATGGAACATTGTGATGACAAGAATTCTGGAGCATTGTGCTGACAAGGGCCATGGAGCATTGTGATGACACGGTCATGGAACATTGTGATGACAAGAATTCTGGAGCATTATGATGACAAGGGCCATGGAGCATTGAGATGACAGGGCCATGGAACATTGTGATGACAAGAATTCTGGAGCATTGTGATGACAAGGGCCATGGAGCATTGTGATGACACGGTCATGGAACATTGTGATGACAAGAATTCTGGAGCATTGTGATGACAATGGCCATGGAGCATTGTGATGACACGGTATGGAACATCGTGATGACAAGAATTCTGGAGCATTGTGATGACAAGAGCCATGGAGCATTGTGATGACACGGTCATGGAACATTGTGATGACAGGAATTCTGGAGCATTGTGCTGAAAAGGGCCATGGAGCATTGTGATGACACGGTCATGGAACAATGTGATGAGAAGATTTCCGGAGCATTGTGATGACAAGGGCCATGGAGCATTGTGATGACACGGTCATGGAACATTGTGATGACAAGAATTCTGGAGCATTGTGCTGATGACGGCCATGGAGCATTGTGATGACACAGTCAAGGAACATTGCGATGAAAAAGATTTCTGGAGCATTGTGATGAAAGGGCATGGAGCATTTTGATTAAAGGTGACAAGGAACATTGCGATAATATGGGCAGAGAACTCTGTGATGACAGTGGTCATGCAGTATTGTGACGAAAAGTGTCATGGAACATTCTGCTGACAGCGAACATGGAGCTTTTTGGTAAGAGAGGCTATGGAGATTTGTGATGTCAGGCGTCATGGGGCATTGTGTTGAGAGCGGTCTTGGAGCATTGTGATGAAAAGGGTCATGGAGCACTATGATTACAGGGGCCATGGAGCATTGTGAATACAAAGGCTTTGGAGCATTGAGATGACAGGGTTCATGGAGCACTGTGATGAATGTGATCTTGGATCATTGTGATGACAAGTGTCCTGGAACCTTGTGATGACACGGTTCATGGAGCATTGTGATGACAAGGACCATGGCGAATTGTGATGACATCTGTCATGGGGCATTGTGATGACAGTGGTCATCTAGATTTGCGATGAAAGGTATCATGGAGCACTGTGATGACAGGGGCCATGGAACATTGTGATGACAAAGGCCATGGAGCATTGTGATGACAAGTGTCATGGGGCATTTTGATGACATTGGCATGGAGCATTATGATGACAAGAGTTCTGGAGCATTTTGATGACAAGGGCATGGAGCATTGTGATGACAGGGCCCACGGAGCTTTGTGATGAAAAGGGCAGGGTACATTGTGATGACAGGGTTCATGGAGCATTGTGATGAAAGGGGCCATGGAGCATTGAGATGAGAGCCGTTATGAGGCATGGTGATGACAGTGGTCATGGAGCATTGTGATGAAAGAGATCATGGAGCAATATGATAACAGGGGCCATGGAGCATTGTGATGACAGGGGTATTGGAGCATTGTGATGGAAGTAGACATGGATCATTGTGATGACATGTGTCCTGGAACACTGTGATGACACGGTTCATCGAGTATTGTGATGACAAGGGTCATAGCGAATTGTGATGACAAGTGTCATGGGGCATTGTGTTGACATTGATCATCTAGGAATTGTGATGAAAGGTATCGTGGAGCACTGTGATGACTGGGGGCATGAAGCACTGTGATGAAAATTGTCCTGGATTATTGTGATGACAGCAGTCATGGAGAATTGTGATGACAGGGATTATGCAGCATTGTGTTGACAAGGGTATGGACTATTGTGATGAAAATGGTCATGGAGCAATGTGATGAAAGTATTCATGGAACATCGTGATGAAAAGTGCATGGGAGAATTGTGACGATAAAGGCCATGGAGTATTGTGATGACTAGTGTCATGGAGCATTTTAATGAAAGGTTTCATTGTGCACCATGATGACAAAGGGGATGGAGAATTGTGATGAAATTGGCCCTGGAGCATTGTGATAACAAAAGCCATGGAGCATTGTGATGACAGGCATCATGGAGCATTGTGAAGAAAGGCGCCATGGGGTATTGTAATGACACTAGAGAAATATGATGGAAATGGTCAGCGAGCATAGTGTTTAAAGTGGTCATTGAGAATTGTGATGAAAAGCGACATAGAGCATTGTGATGACAAAGGTCATGGAGAACTGTGATGACCAGGGTCATGTAACATTGTGATGACACGGTCATGGAACATTGTGATGACAAGAATTCTGGAGCATTGTGCTGACAAGGGCCATGGAGCATTGTGATGACATGGTCATGGAACATTGTGATGACAAGAACTCTGGAGCATTCTGATGACAAAGGCGATGGAGCATTGTGATGACACGGTCATGGAACATTGTGATGACAAGAATTCTGGAGCATTCTGATGACAAGCGCCATAGAGCATTGTGATGACACGTTCATGGAATATAGTAATGACAAGAATTCAGGAGCATTATGATGACAAGGGCCATGGAGCATTGTGATGACACGGCCATGGAACATTGTGTTGAGAAGAATTCAGGAGCATTGTGATAACAATGGCCATGGAGCATTGTGATGACACGGTCATGGAACATTATGATGAGAAGAATTCTGTAGCATGGTCATGACAAGGGCCATGGAGCATTGTGATGACACGGCTATGGAACATTGTGATGACAAGAATTCTGGAGCATTGTGCTGACAAGGGCCATGGAGCATTGTGATGACACGGTCATGGAACATTGTGATGACAAGAATTCTGGAGCATTATGATGACAAGGGCCATGGAGCATTGTGATGACAGGGCCATGGAACATTGTGATGACAAGAATTCTGGAGCATTGTGATGACAAGGGCCATGGAGCATTGTGTTGACACGGTCATGGAACATTGTGATGACATGAATTCTGGAGAATTATGATGACAAGGGCCATGGAGCATTGTGATGACACGGCCATGGATCATTGTGATGAGAAGAATTCTGGAGCATTGTGCTGAAAAGGGCCATGGAGCATTGTGATGATACGGTCATGGAACATTGTGATGACATGAATTCTGGAGAATTATGATGACAAGGGCCATGGAGCATTGTGATGACACGGCCATGGATCATTGTGATGAGAAGAATTCTGGAGCATTGTGCTGATGACGGCCATGGAGCATTGTGATGACACAGTCAAGGAACATTGCGATGAAAAAGATTTCTGGAGCATTGTGATGAAAGGGCATGGAGCATTTTGATTAAAGGTGACAAGGAACATTGTGATAATATGGGCAGAGAACTCTGTGATGACAGTGGTCATGCAGTATTGTGACGAAAAGTGTCATGGAACATTCTGCTGACAGCGAACATGGAGCTTTTTGGTAAGAGAGGCTATGGAGATTTGTGATGTCAGGCGTCATGGGGCATTGTGTTGAGAGCGGTCTTGGAGCATTGTGATGAAAAGGGTCATGGAGCACTATGATTACAGGGGCCATGGAGCATTGTGAATATAAAGGCTTTGGAGCATAGAACTGACAGGGTTCATGGAGCACTGTGATGAATGTGATCTTGGATCATTGTGATGACAAGTGTCCTGGAACCTTGTGATGACACGGTTCATGGAGCATTGTGATGACAAGGACCATGGCGAATTGTGATGACATCTGTCATGGGGCATTGTGATGACAGTGGTCATCTAGATTTGCGATGAAAGGTATCATGGAGCACTGTGATGACAGGGGCCATGGAACATTGTGATGACAAAGGCCATGGAGCATTGTGATGACAAGTGTCATGGGGCATTTTGATGACATTGGCATGGAGCATTATGATGACAAGAGTTCTGGAGCATTTTGATGACAAGGGCATGGAGCATTGTGATGACAGGGCCCACGGAGCTTTGTGATGAAAAGGGCAGGGTACATTGTGATGACAGGGTTCATGGAGCATTGTGATGAAAGGGGCCATGGAGCATTGAGATGAGAGCCGTTATGAGGCATGGTGATGACAGTGGTCATGGAGCATTGTGATGAAAGAGATCATGGAGCAATATGATAACAGGGGCCATGGAGCATTGTGATGACAGGGGTATTGGAGCATTGTGATGGAAGTAGACATGGATCATTGTGATGACATGTGTCCTGGAACACTGTGATGACACGGTTCATCGAGTATTGTGATGACAAGGGTCATAGCGAATTGTGATGACAAGTGTCATGGGGCATTGTGATGACATTGATCATCTAGGAATTGTGATGAAAGGTATCGTGGAGCACTGTGATGACTTGGGGCATGAAGCACTGTGATGAAAATTGTCCTGGATTATTGTGATGACAGCAGTCATGGAGAATTGTGATGACAGGGATTATGCAGCATTGTGTTGACAAGGGTATGGACTATTGTGATGACAATGGTCATGGAGCAATGTGATGAAAGTATTCATGGAACATCGTGATGAAAAGTGCATGGGAACATTGTGACGATAAAGGCCATGGAGTATTGTGATGACTAGTGTCATGGAGCATTTTAATGAAAGGTTTCATTGTGCACCATGATGACAAAGGGGATGGAGAATTGTGATGAAACTGGTCCTGGAGCATTGTGATAACAAAAGCCATGGAGCATTGTGATGACAGGCATCATGGAGCATTGTGAAGAAAGGGGCCATGGGGTATTGTAATGACACTAGAGAAATATGATGAAAATGGTCAGCGAGCATAGTGATTAAAGTGGTCATTGAGAATTGTGATGAAAAGCAACATAGAGCATTGTGATGACAAAGGTCATGGAGAACTGTGATGACCAGGGTCATGTAACATTGTGATGACACGGTCATGGAACATTGTGATGACAAGAATTCTGGAGCATTGTGCTGACAAGGGCCATGGAGCATTGTGATGACATGGTCATGGAACATTGTGATGACAAGAATTCTGGAGCATTCTGATGACAAAGGCGACGGAGCATTGTGATGACACGGTCATGGAACATTGTGATGACAAGAATTCTGGAGCATTCTGATGAAAAGCGCCATAGAGCATTCTGATGACACGTTCATGGAATATAGTAATGACAAGAATTCAGGAGCATTATGATGACAAGGGCCATGGAGCATTGTGATGACACGGCCATGGAACATTGTGATGAGAAGAATTCTGGAGCATTGTGATAACAATGGCCATGGAGCATTGTGATGACGCGGTCATGGATCATTATGATGAGAAGAATTCTGGAGCATTGTCATGACAAGGGCCATGGAGCATTGTGATGACACGGCCATGGAACATTGTGATGACAAGAATTCTGGAGCATTGTGCTGACAAGGGCCATGGAGCATTGTGAAGACACGGTCATGGAACATTGTGATGACAAGAATTCTGGAGCATTATGATGACAAGGGCCATGGAGCATTGTGATGACAGGGCCATGGAACATTGTGATGACAAGAATTCTGGAGCATTGTGATGACAAGGGCCATGGAGCATTGTGATGACACGGTCATGGAACATTGTGATGACAAGAATTCTGGAGCATTGTGATGACAAGGGCCATGGAGCATTGTGATGATACGGTCATGGAACATTGTGATGAGAAGAATTCCGGAGCATTGTGATGACAAGGGCCATGGAGCATTGTGATGACACGGTCATGGAACATTGTGATGACAAGAATTCTGGAGCATTGTGCTGATGACGGCCATGGAGCATTGTGATGACACAGTCAAGGAACATTGCGATGAAAAAGATTTCTGGAGCATTGTGATGAAAGGGCATGGAGCATTTTGATTAAAGGTGACAAGGAATATTGCGATAATATGGGCAGAGAACTCTGTGATGACAGTGGTCATGCAGTATTGTGACGAAAAGTGTCATGGAACATTCTGCTGACAGCGAACATGGAGCTTTTTGTTAAGAGAGGCTATGGAGATTTGTGATGTCAGGCGTCATGGGTCATTGTGTTGAGAGCGGTCTTGGAGCATTGTGATGAAAAGGGTCATGGAGCACTATGATTACAGGGGCCATGGAGCATTGTGAATACAAAGGCTTTGGAGCATAGAGATGACAGGGTTCATGGAGCACTGTGATGAATGTGATCTTGGATCATTGTGATGACAAGTGTCCTGGAACCTTGTGATGACACGGTTCATGGAGCATTGTGATGACAAGGACCATGGCGAATTGTGATGACATCTGTCATGGGGCATTGTGATGACAGTGGTCATCTAGATTTGTGATGAAAGGTATCATGGAGCACTGTGATGACAGGGGCCATGGAACATTGTGATGACAAAGGCCATGGAGCATTGTGATGACAAGTGTCATGGGGCATTTTGATGACATTGGCATGGAGCATTATGATGACAAGAGTTCTGGAGCATTTTGATGACAAGGGCATGGAGCATTGTGATGACAGGGCCCACGGAGCTTTGTGATGAAAAGGGCAGGGTACATTGTGATGACAGGGTTCATGGAGCATTGTGATGAAAGGGGCCATGGAGCATTGAGATGAGAGCCGTTATGAGGAACGGTGATGACAGTGGTCATGGAGCATTGTGATGAAAGAGATCATGGAGCAATATGATAACAGGGGCCATGGAGCATTGTGATGACAGGGGTATTGGAGCATTGTGATGGAAGTAGACATGGATCATTGTGATGACATGTGTCCTGGAACACTGTGATGACACGGTTCATCGAGTATTGTGATGACAAGGGTCATAGCGAATTGTGATGACAAGTGTCATGGGGCATTGTGATGACATTGATCATCTAGGAATTGTGATGAAAGGTATCGTGGAGCACTGTGATGACTTGGGGCATGAAGCACTGTGATGAAAATTGTCCTGGATTATTGTGATGACAGCAGTCATGGAGAATTGTGATGACAGGGATTATGCAGCATTGTGTTGACAAGGGTATGGACTATTGTGATGACAATGGTCATGGAGCAATGTGATGAAAGTATTCATGGAACATCGTGACGAAAAGTGCATGGGAACATTGTGACGATAAAGGCCATGGAGTATTGTGATGACTAGTGTCATGGAGCATTTTAATGAAAGGTTTCATTGTGCACCATGATGACAAAGGGGATGGAGAATTGTGATGAAACTGGTCCTGGAGCATTGTGATAACAAAAGCCATGGAGCATTGTGATGACAGGCATCATGGAGCATTGTGAAGAAAGGGGCCATGGGGTATTGTAATGACACTAGAGAAATATGATGAAAATGGTCAGCGAGCAGAGTGATTAAAGTGGTCATTGAGAATTGTGATGAAAAGCAACATAGAGCATTGTGATGACAAAGGTCATGGAGAACTGTGATGACCAGGGTCATGTAACATTGTGATGACACGGTCATGGAACATTGTGATGACAAGAATTCTGGAGCATTGTGCTGACAAGGGCCATGGAGCATTGTGATGACATGGTCATGGAACATTGTGATGACAAGAATTCTGGAGCATTCTGATGACAAAGGCGACGGAGCATTGTGATGACACGGTCATGGAACATTGTGATGACAAGAATTCTGGAGCATTCTGATGACAAGCGCCATAGAGCATTGTGATGACACGTTCATGGAATATAGTAATGACAAGAATTCAGGAGCATTATGATGACAAGGGCCATGGAGCATTGTGATGACACGGCCATGGAACATTGTGATGAGAAGAATTCTGGAGCATTGTGATAACAATGGCCATGGAGCATTGTGATGACGCGGTCATGGATCATTATGATGAGAAGAATTCTGGAGCATTGTCATGACAAGGGCCATGGAGCATTGTGATGACACGGCCATGGAACATTGTGATGACAAGAATTCTGGAGCATTGTGCTGACAAGGGCCATGGAGCATTGTGATGACACGGTCATGGAACATTGTGATGACAAGAATTCTGGAGCATTATGATGACAAGGGCCATGGAGCATTGTGATGACAGGGCCATGGAACATTGTGATGACAAGAATTCTGGAGCATTGTGATGACAAGGGCCATGGAGCATTGTGATGACACGGTCATGGAACATTGTGATGACAAGAATTCTGGAGCATTGTGATGACAAGGGCCATGGAGCATTGTGATGATACGGTCATGGAACATTGTGATGACATGAATTCTGGAGAATTATGATGACAAGGGCCATGGAGCATTGTGATGACACGGCCATGGATCATTGTGATGACAAGAATTCTGGAGCATTGTGATGACAATGGCCATGGAGCATTGTGATGACACGGTATGGAACATCGTGATGACAAGAATTCTGGAGCATTGTGATGACAAGGGCCATGGAGCATTGTGATGACACGGTCATGGAACATTGTAATGACAGGAATTCTGGAGCATTGTGCTGAAAAGGGCCATGGAGCATTGTGATGACACGGTCATGGAACAATGTGATGAGAAGAATTCCGGAGCATTGTGATGACAAGGGCCATGGAGCATTGTGATGACACGGTCATGGAACATTGTGATGACAAGAATTCTGGAGCATTGTGCTGATGACGGCCATGGAGCATTGTGATGACACAGTCAAGGAACATTGCGATGAAAAAGATTTCTGGAGCATTGTGATGAAAGGGCATGGAGCATTTTGATTAAAGGTGACAAGGAACATTGCGATAATATGGGCAGAGAACTCTGTGATGACAGTGGTCATGCAGTATTGTGACGAAAATTGTCGTGGAACATTCTGCTGACAGCGAACATGGAGCTTTTTGGTAAGAGAGGCTATGGAGATTTGTGATGTCAGGCGTCATGGGGCATTGTGTTGAGAGCGGTCTTGGAGCATTGTGATGAAAAGGGTCATGGAGCACTATGATTACAGGGGCCATGGAGCATTGTGAATACAAAGGCTTTGGAGCATTGAGATGACAGGGTTCATGGAGCACTGTGATGAATGTGATCTTGGATCATTGTGATGACAAGTGTCCTGGAACCTTGTGATGACACGGTTCATGGAGCATTGTGATGACAAGGACCATGGCGAATTGTGATGACATCTGTCATGGGGCATTGTGATGACAGTGGTCATCTAGATTTGCGATGAAAGGTATCATGGAGCACTGTGATGACAGGGGCCATGGAACATTGTGATGACAAAGGCTATGGAGCATTGTGATGACAAGTGTCATGGGGCATTTTGATGACATTGGCATGGAGCATTATGATGACAAGAGTTCTGGAGCATTTTGATGACAAGGGCATGGAGCATTGTGATGACAGGGCCCACGGAGCTTTGTGATGAAAAGGGCAGGGTACATTGTGATGACAGGGTTCATGGAGCATTGTGATGAAAGGGGCCATGGAGCATTGAGATGAGAGCCGTTATGAGGCATGGTGATGACAGTGGTCATGGAGCATTGTGATGAAAGAGATCATGGAGCAATATGATAACAGGGGCCATGGAGCATTGTGATGACAGGGGTATTGGAGCATTGTGATGGAAGTAGACATGGATCATTGTGATGACATGTGTCCTGGAACACTGTGATGACACGGTTCATCGAGTATTGTGATGACAAGGGTCATAGCGAATTGTGATGACAAGTGTCATGGGGCATTGTGATGCCATTGATCATCTAGGAATTGTGATGAAAGGTATCGTGGAGCACTGTGATGACTTGGGGCATGAAGCACTGTGATGAAAATTGTCCTGGATTATTGTGATGACAGCAGTCATGGAGAATTGTGATGACAGGGATTATGCAGCATTGTGTTGACAAGGGTATGGACTATTGTGATGACAATGGTCATGGAGCAATGTGATGAAAGTATTCATGGAACATCGTGATGAAAAGTGCCTTGGAGCATTGTGACGATAAAGGCCATGGAGTATTGTGATGACTAGTGTCATGGAGCATTTTAATGAAAGGTTTCATTGTGCACCATGATGACAAAGGGGATGGAGAATTGTGATGAAACTGGTCCTGGAGCATTGTGATAACAAAAGCCATGGAGCATTGTGATGACAGGCATCATGGAGCATTGTGAAGAAAGGGGCCATGGGGTATTGTAATGACACTAGAGAAATATGATGAAAATGGTCAGCGAGCAGAGTGATTAAAGTGGTCATTGAGAATTGTGATGAAAAGCGACATAGAGCATTGTGATGACAAAGGTCATGGAGAACTGTGATGACCAGGGTCATGTAACATTGTGATGACACGGTCATGGAACATTGTGATGACAAGAATTCTGGAGCATTGTGCTGACAAGGGCCATGGAGCATTGTGATGACATGGTCATGGAACATTGTGATGACAAGAATTCTGGAGCATTCTGATGACAAAGGCGACGGAGCATTGTGATGACACGGTCATGGAACATTGTGATGACAAGAATTCTGGAGCATTCTGATGACAAGCGCCATAGAGCATTGTGATGACACGTTCATGGAATATAGTAATGACAAGAATTCAGGAGCATTATGATGACAAGGGCCATGGAGCATTGTGATGACACGGCCATGGAACATTGTGATGAGAAGAATTCTGGAGCATTGTGATAACAAAGGCCATGGAGCATTGTGATGACGCGGTCATGGAACATTATGATGAGAAGAATTCTGGAGCATTGTCATGAAAAGGGCCATGGAGCATTGTGATGACACGGCCATGGAACATTGTGATGACAAGAATTCTGGAGCATTGTGCTGACAAGGGCCATGGAGCATTGTGATGACACGGTCATGGAACATTGTGATGACAAGAATTCTGGAGCATTATGATGACAAGGGCCATGGAGCATTGTGATGACAGGGCCATGGAACATTGTGATGACAAGAATTCTGGAGCATTGTGATGACAAGGGCCATGGAGCATTGTGATGACACGGTCATGGAACATTGTGATGAGAAGAATTCTGGAGCATTGTGCTGACAAGGGCCATGGAGCATTGTGATGATACGGTCATGGAACATTGTGATGACATGAATTCTGGAGAATCATGATGACAAGGGCCATGGAGCATTGTGATGACACGGCCATGGATCATTGTGATGACAAGAATTCTGGAGCTTTGTGATGACAATGGCCATGGAGCATTGTGATGACACGGTATGGAACATCGTGATGACAAGAATTCTGGAGCATTGTGATGACAAGGGCCATGGAGCATTGTGATGACACGGTCATGGAACATTGTGATGACAGGAATTCTGGAGCATTGTGCTGAAAAGGGCCATGGAGCATTGTGATGACACGGTCATGGAACAATGTGATGAGAAGAATTCCGGAGCATTGTGATGACAAGGGCCATGGAGCATTGTGATGACACGGTCATGGAACATTGTGATGACAAGAATTTTGGAGCATTGTGCTGATGACGGCCATGGAGCATTGTGATGACACAGTCAAGGAACATTGCGATGAAAAAGATTTCTGGAGCATTGTGATGAAAGGGCATGGAGCATTTTGATTAAAGGTGACAAGGAACATTGCGATAATATGGGCAGAGAACTCTGTGATGACAGTGGTCATGCAGTATTGTGACGAAAAGTGTCATGGAACATTCTGCTGACAGCGAACATGGAGCTTTTTGGTAAGAGAGGCTATGGAGATTTGTGATGTCAGGCGTCATGGGGCATTGTGTTGAGAGCGGTCTTGGAGCATTGTGATGAAAAGGGTCATGGAGCACTATGATTACAGGGGCCATGGAGCATTGTGAATACAAAGGCTTTGGAGCATTGAGATGACAGGGTTCATGGAGCACTGTGATGAATGTGATCTTGGATCATTGTGATGACAAGTGTCCTGGAACCTTGTGATGACACGGTTCATGGAGCATTGTGATGACAAGGACCATGGAGAATTGTGATGACATCTGTCATAGGGCATTGTGATGACAGTGGTCATCTAGATTTGCGATGAAAGGTATCATGGAGCACTGTGATGACAGGGGCCATGGAACATTGTGATGACAAAGGCCATGGAGCATTGTGATGACAAGTGTCATGGGGCATTTTGATGACATTGGCATGGAGCATTATGATGACAAGAGTTCTGGAGCATTTTGATGACAAGGGCATGGAGCATTGTGATGACAGGGCCCACGGAGCTTTGTGATGAAAAGGGCAGGGTACATTGTGATGACAGGGTTCATGGAGCATTGTGATGAAAGGGGCCATGGAGCATTGAGATGAGAGCCGTTATGAGGCATGGTGATGACAGTGGTCATGGAGCATTGTGATGAAAGAGATCATGGAGCAATATGATAACAGGGGCCATGGAGCATTGTGATGACAGGGGTATTGGAGCATTGTGATGGAAGTAGACATGGATCATTGTGATGACATGTGTCCTGGAACACTGTGATGACACGGTTCATCGAGTATTGTGATGACAAGGGTCATAGCGAATTGTGATGACAAGTGTCATGGGGCATTGTGATGACATTGATCATCTAGGAATTGTGATGAAAGGTATCGTGGAGCACTGTGATGACTTGGGGCATGAAGCACTGTGATGAAAATTGTCCTGGATTATTGTGATGACAGCAGTCATGGAGAATTGTGATGACAGGGATTATGCAGCATTGTGTTGACAAGGGTATGGACTATTGTGATGACAATGGTCATGGAGCAATGTGATGAAAGTATTCATGGAACATCGTGATGAAAAGTGCCTTGGAGCATTGTGACGATAAAGGCCATGGAGTATTGTGATGACTAGTGTCATGGAGCATTTTAATGAAAGGTTTCATTGTGCACCATGATGACAAAGGGGATGGAGAATTGTGATGAAACTGGTCCTGGAGCATTGTGATAACAAAAGCCATGGAGCATTGTGATGACAGGCATTATGGAGCATTGTGAAGAAAGGGGCCATGGGGTATTGTAATGACACTAGAGAAATATGATGAAAATGGTCAGCGAGCAGAGTGATTAAAGTGGTCATTGAGAATTGTGATGAAAAGCGACATAGAGCATTGTGATGACAAAGGTCATGGAGAACTGTGATGACCAGGGTCATGTAACATTGTGATGACACGGTCATGGAACATTGTGATGACAAGAATTCTGGAGCATTGTGCTGACAAGGGCCATGGAGCATTGTGATGACATGGTCATGGAACATTGTGATGACAAGAATTCTGGAGCATTCTGATGACAAAGGCGATGGAGCATTGTGATGACACGGTCATGGAACATTGTGATGACAAGAATTCTGGAGCATTCTGATGACAAGCGCCATAGAGCATTGTGATGACACGTTCATGGAATATAGTAATGACAAGAATTCAGGAGCATTATGATGACAAGGGCCATGGAGCATTGTGATGACACGGCCATGGAACATTGTGATGAGAAGAATTCAGGAGCATTGTGATAACAATGGCCATGGAGCATTGTGATGACACTGTCATGGAACATTATGATGAGAAGAATTCTGGAGCATTGTCATGACAAGGGCCATGGAGCATTGTGATGACACGGCCATGGAACATTGTGATGACAAGAATTCTGGAGCATTGTGCTGACAAGGGCCATGGAGCATTGTGATGACACGGT
The DNA here is from genome assembly GCF_949987535.1 of Balaenoptera acutorostrata. Lineage (NCBI taxonomy): Eukaryota > Metazoa > Chordata > Mammalia > Artiodactyla > Balaenopteridae > Balaenoptera > Balaenoptera acutorostrata. The sequence goes on along the minus strand of NW_026646025.1, from coordinate 831,199 downwards.
CATGGAACATTGTGATGACAAGAATTCTGGAGCATTATGATGACAAGGGCCATGGAGCATTGTGATGACAGGGCCATGGAACATTGTGATGACAAGAATTCGGTAGCATTGTGATGACAATGGCAATGGAGCATTGTGATGACATGGTCATGGAACATTGTGATGAGAAGAATTCTAGAGCATTGTCATGACAAGGGCCATGAAGCATTGTGATGACACGGTCATGGAACATTGTGATGACAAGAATTCTGGAGCATTGTGATGACAAGGGCCATGGAGCATTGTGATGACACGGTCATGGAACATTGTGATGAGATGAATTCTGGAGCATTGTGCTGACAAGGGCCATGGAGCATTGTGATGATACGGTCATGGAACATTGTGATGACAAGAATTCTGGAGAATTATGATGACAAGGGCCATGGAGCATTGTGATGACACGGCCATGGATCATTGTGATGACAAGAATTCTGGAGTATTGTGATGACAATGGCCATGGAGCATTGTGATGACACGGTATGGAACATCGTGATGACAAGAATTCTGGAGCATTGTGATGACAAGGGCCATGGAGCATTGTGATGACACGGTCATGGAACATTGTGATGACAGGAATTCTGGAGCATTGTGCTGAAAAGGGCCATGGAGCATTGTGATGACACGGTCATGGAACAATGTGATGAGAAGAATTCCGGAGCATTGTGATGACAAGGGCCATGGAGCATTGTGATGACACGGTCATGGAACATTGTGATGACAAGAATTCTGGAGCATTGTGCTGATGACGGCCATGGAGCATTGTGATGACACAGTCAAGGAACATTGCGATGAAAAAGATTTCTGGAGCATTGTGATAAAAGGGCATGGAGCATTTTGATTAAAGGTGCCAAGGAACAATGTGATAATATGGGCAGAGAACTCTGTGATGACAGTGGTCATGCAGTATAGTGAAGAAAAGTGTCATGGAACATTCTGCTGACAGCGATCATGGAGCTTTTTGGTAAGAGAGGCTATGGAGATTTGTGATGTCAGGCGGCATGGGGCATTGTGTTGAGAGCGGTCTTGGAGCATTGTGATGAAAAGGGTCATGGAGCACTGTGATTACAGGGGCCATGGAGCATTGTGAATACACAGGCTTTGGAGCATTGAGATGACAGGGTTCATGGAGAACTGTGATGAATGTAATCTTGGATCATTGTGATGACAAGTGTCCTGGAACCTTGTGATGACACGGTTCATGGAGCATTGTGATGACAAGGACCATGGCGAATTGTGATGACATCTGTCATGGGGCATTGTGATGACAGTGGTCATCTAGATTTGCGATGAAAGGTATCATGGAGCACTGTGATGACAGGGGCCATGGAACATTGTGATGACATAGGCCATGGAGCATTGTGATGACAAGTGTCATGGGGCATTTTGATGACATTGGCATGGAGCATTATGATGACAAGAGTTCTGGAGCATTTTGATGACAAGGGCATGGAGCATTGTGATGACAGGGCCCACGGAGCTTTGTGATGAAAAGGGCAGGGTACATTGTGATGACAGGGTTCATGGAGCATTGTGATGAAAGGGGCCATGGAGCATTGAGATGAGAGCCGTTATGAGGCATGGTGATGACAGGGGTATTGGAGCATTGTGATGGAAGTAGACATGGATCATTGTGACGACATGTGTCCTGGAACACTGTGATGACATGGTTCATCGAGTATTGTGATGACAAGGGTCATAGCGAATTGTGATGACAAGTGTCATGGGGCATTGTGATGACATTGATCATCTAGGAATTGTGATGAAAGGTATCGTGGAGCACTGTGATGACTGGGGGCATGAAGCACTGTGATGAAAATTGTCCTGGATTATTGTGATGACAGCAGTCATGGAGAATTGTGATGACAGGGATTATGCAGCATTGTGTTGACAAGGGTATGGACTATTGTGATGACAATGGTCATGGAGCAATGTGATGAAAGTATTCATGGAACACCGTGATGAAAAGTGCATGGGAGAATTGTGACGATAAAGGCCATGGAGTATTGTGATGACAAGTGTCATGGAGCATTTTAATGAAAGGTTTCATTGTGCACCATGATGACAAAGGGGATGGAGAATTGTGATGAAACTGGTCCTGGAGCATTGTGATAACAAAAGCCATAGAGCATTGTGATGACAGGCATCATGGAGCATAGTGAAGAAAGGGGCCATGGGGTATTGTAATGACACTAGAAAAATATGATGAAAATGGTCAGCGAGCATAGTGATTAAAGTGGTCATTGAGAATTGTGATGAAAAGCGACATAGAGCATTGTGATGACAAAGGTCATGGAGAACTGTGATGACCAGGGTCATGTAACATTGTGATGACACGGTCATGGAACATTGTGATGACAAGAATTCTGGAGCATTGTGCTGACAAGGGCCATGGAGCATTGTGATGACATGGTCATGGAACATTGTGATGAGAAGAATTCTGGAGCATTCTGATGACAAGCGCCATAGAGCATTGTGATGACACGTTCATGGAATATAGTAATGACAAGAATTCTGGAGCATTATGATGACAATGGCCATGGAGCATTGTGAGGACACGGCCATGGAACATTGTGATGACAAGAATTCTGGAGCATTGTGATGACAGTGGCCATGGAGCATTTTGTTGACACGGTCATGGAACATTGTGATGAGAAGAATTCTGGAGCATTGTCATGACAAGGGCCATGGAGCATTGTGATGACACGGTCATGGAACATTGTGATGACAAGAATTCTGGAGCATTGTGATGACAAGGGCCATGGAGCATTGTGATGACACGGTCATGGAACATTGTGATGAGAAGAATTCTGGAGCATTGTGTTGACAAGGGCCATGGAGCATTGTGATTATACGGTCAAGGAACATTGTGATGACAAGAATTCTGGAGCATTGTGATGACAAGGGCCATGGAGCATTGTGATGACACGGCCATGGATCATTGTGATGAAAAGAATTCTGGAGCATTGTGATGACAATGGCCAAGGAGCATTGTGATGACACGGTATGGAACATTGTGATGACAAGAATTCTGGAGCATTGTGATGACAAGGGCCATGGAGCATTGTAATGACACGGTCATGGGACATTGTGATGACAGGAATACTGGAGCATTGTGCTGAAACGGGCGATGGAGCATTGTGATGACACGGTCATGGAACAATGTGATGAGAAGAATTCCGGAGCATTGTGATGACAAGGGCCATGGAGCATTGTGATGACACGGTCATGGAACATTGTGATGACAAGAATTCTGGAGTATTGTGCTGATGACGGCCATGGAGCATTGTGATGACACAGTCAAGGAACATTGCGATGAAAATGATTTCTGGAGCATTGTGATGAAAGGGCATGGAGCATTGTGATTAAAGGTGACAAGAAACATTGTGATGATATGGGCAGAGAACTCTGTGATTACAGTGGTAATGCAGTATTGTGACGAAAAGTGTCATGGAACATTCTGCTGACAGCGATCATGGAGCTTTTTGGTAAGAGAGGCTATGGAGATTTGTGATGTCAGGCGTCATGGGGCATTGTGTTGAGAGTGGTCTTGGAGCATTGTGATGAAAAGGGTCATGGAGCACTGTGATTACAGGGGCCATGGAGCATTGTGAATACAAAGGCTATGGAGCTTTGAGATGACAGGGTTCATGGAGCACTGTGATGAATGTGATCTTGGATCATTTTGATGACAAGTGTCCTGGAACCTTGTGATGACACGGTTCATGGAGCATTGTGATGACAAGGACCATGGCGAATTGTGATGACATCTGTCATGGGGCATTGTGATGACAGTGGTCATCTAGATGTGCGATGAAAGGTATCATGGAGCACTGTGATGACAGGGGCCATGGAACATTGTGATGACAAAGGCCATGGAGCATTGTGATGACAAGTGTCATGGGACATTTTGATGACATTGGCATGGAGCATTATGATGACAAGAGTTCTGGAGTATTTTGATGACAAGGGCATGGAGCATTGTGATGACAGGGCCCACGGAGCTTTGTGATGAAAAGGGCAGGGTACATTGTGATGACAGGGTTCATGGAGCATTGTGATGAAAGGGGCCATGGAGCATTGAGATGAGATCCGTTATGAGGCATGGTGATGACAGTGGTCATGGAGCATTGTGATGAAAGAGATCATGGAGCAATATGATAACAGGGGCCATGGAGCATTGTGATGACAGGGGTATTGGAGCATTGTGATGGAAGTAGACATGGATCATTGTGATGACATGTGTCCTGGAACACTGTGATGACACGGTTCATCGAGTATTGTGATGAAAAGGGTCATAGCGAATTGTGATGACAAGTGTCATGGGGCATTGTGTGACATTGATCATCTAGGAATTGTGATGAAAGGTATCATGGAGCACTGTGATGACTGGGGGCATGAAGCACTGTGATGAAAATTGTCCTGGATTATTGTGATGACAGCAGTCATGGAGAATTGTGATGACAGGGATTATGCAGCATTGTGTTGACAAGGGTATGGACTATTGTGATGACAATGGTCATGGAGCAATGTGATGAAAGTATTCATGGAACATCGTGATGAAAAGTGCATGGGAGCATTGTGACGATAAAGGCCATGGAGTATTGTGATGACTAGTGTCATGGAGCATTTTAATGAAAGGTTTCATTGTGCACCATGATGACAAAGGGGATGGAGAATTGTGATGAAACTGGTCCTGGAGCATTGTGATAACAAAAGCCATGGAGCATTGTGATGACAGGCATCATGGAGCATTGTGAAGAAAGGGGCCATGGGGTATTGTAATGACACTAGAGAAATATGATGAAAATGGTCAGCGAGCATAGTGATTAAAGTGGTCATTGAGAATTGTGATGAAAAGCGACATAGAGCATTGTGATGACAAAGGTCATGGAGAACTGTGATGACCAGGGTCATGTAACATTGTGATGACACGGTCATGGAACATTGTGATGACAGGAATTCTCGAGCATTGTGCTGACAAGGGCCATGGACCATTGTGATGACATGGTCATGGAACATTGTGATGAGAAGAATTCTGGAGCATTGTCATGACAAGGGTCATGGAGCATTGTGATGACACGACCATGGAACATTGTGATGACAAGAATTCTGGAGCATTCTGTTGACAAGCGCCATAGAGCATTGTGATGACACGTTCATGGAATATAGTAATGACAAGAATTCTGGAGCATTATGATGACAAGGGCCATGGAGCATTGTGATGACACGGTCATGGAACATTGTGATGAGAAGAATTCTGGAGCATTGTCATGACAAGGGCCATGGAGCATTGTGATGACACGGTCATGGAACATTGTGATGACAGGAATTCTGGATCATTCTGATGACAAGCGCCATAGAGCATTGTGATGACACGTTCATGGAATATAGTAATGACAAGAATTCTGGAGCATTATGATGACAATGGCCATGGAGCATTGTGATGACACGGCCATGGAACATTGTGATGACAAGAATTCTGGAGCATTGTGATGACAGTGGCCATGGAGCATTTTGTTGACACGGTCATGGAACATTGTGATGAGAAGAATTCTGGAGCATTGTCATGACAAGGGCCATGGAGCATTGTGATGACACGGTCATGGAACATTGTGATGACAAGAATTCTGGAGCATTGTGATGACAAGGGCCATGGAGCATTGTGATGACACGGTCATGGAACATTGTGATGAGAAGAATTCTGGAGCATTGTGTTGACAAGCGCCATGGAGCATTGTGATTATACGGTCAAGGAACATTGTGATGACAAGAATTCTGGAGCATTGTGATGACAAGGGCCATGGAGCATTGTGATGACACGGCCATGGATCATTGTGATGAAAAGAATTCTGGAGCATTGTGATGACAATGGCCAAGGAGCATTGTGATGACACGGTATGGAACTTTGTGATGACAAGAATTCTGGAGCATTGTGATGACAAGGGCCATGGAGCATTGTAATGACACGGTCATGGGACATTGTGATGACAGGAATACTGGAGCATTGTGCTGAAACGGGCGATGGAGCATTGTGATGACACGGTCATGGAACAATGTGATGAGAAGAATTCCGGAGCATTGTGATGACAAGGGCCATGGAGCATTGTGATGACACGGTCATGGAACATTGTGATGACAAGAATTCTGGAGTATTGTGCTGATGACGGCCATGGAGCATTGTGATGACACAGTCAAGGAACATTGCGATGAAAATGATTTCTGGAGCATTGTGATGAAAGGGCATGGAGCATTGTGATTAAAGGTGACAAGGAACATTGTGATGATATGGGCAGAGAACTCTGTGATTACAGTGGTAATGCAGTATTGTGACGAAAAGTGTCATGGAACATTCTGCTGACAGCGATCATGGAGCTTTTTGGTAAGAGAGGCTATGGAGATTTGTGATGTCAGGCGTCATGGGGCATTGTTTTGAGAGTGGTCTTGGAGCATTGTGATGAAAAGGGTCATGGAGCACTGTGATTACAGGGGCCATGGAGCATTGTGAATACAAAGGCTATGGAGCTTTGAGATGACAGGGTTCATGGAGCACTGTGATGAATGTGATCTTGGATCATTTTGATGACAAGTGTCCTGGAACCTTGTGATGACACGGTTCATGGAGCATTGTGATGACAAGGACCATGGCGAATTGTGATGACATCTGTCATGGGGCATTGTGATGACAGTGGTCATCTAGATGTGCGATGAAAGGTATCATGGAGCACTGTGATGACAGGGGCCATGGAACATTGTGATGACAAAGGCCATGGAGCATTGTGATGACAAGTGTCATGGGACATTTTGATGACATTGGCATGGAGCATTATGATGACAAGAGTTCTGGAGCATTTTGATGACAAGGGCATGGAGCATTGTGATGACAGGGCCCACGGAGCTTTGTGATGAAAAGGGCAGGGTACATTGTGATGACAGGGTTCATGGAGCATTGTGATGAAAGGGGCCATGGAGCATTGAGATGAGAGCCGTTATGAGGCATGGTGATGACAGTGGTCATGGAGCATTGTGATGAAAGAGATCATGGAGCAATATGATAACAGGGGCCATGGAGCATTGTGATGACAGGGGTATTGGAGCATTGTGATGGAAGTAGACATGGATCATTGTGATGACATGTGTCCTGGAACACTGTGATGACACGGTTCATCGAGTATTGTGATGAAAAGGGTCATAGCGAATTGTGATGACAAGTGTCATGGGGCATTGTGTGACATTGATCATCTAGGAATTGTGATGAAAGGTATCATGGAGCACTGTGATGACTGGGGGCATGAAGCACTGTGATGAAAATTGTCCTGGATTATTGTGATGACAGCAGTCATGGAGAATTGTGATGACAGGGATTATGCAGCATTGTGTTGACAAGGGTATGGACTATTGTGATGACAATGGTCATGGAGCAATGTGATGAAAGTATTCATGGAACATCGTGATGAAAAGTGCATGGGAGCATTGTGACGATAAAGGCCATGGAGTATTGTGATGACTAGTGTCATGGAGCATTTTAATGAAAGGTTTCATTGTGCACCATGATGACAAAGGGGATGGAGAATTGTGATGAAACTGGTCCTGGAGCATTGTGATAACAAAAGCCATGGAGCATTGTGATGACAGGCATCATGGAGCATTGTGAAGAAAGGGGCCATGGGGTATTGTAATGACACTAGAGAAATATGATGAAAATGGTCAGCGAGCATAGTGATTAAAGTGGTCATTGAGAATTGTGATGAAAAGCGACATAGAGCATTGTGATGACAAAGGTCATGGAGAACTGTGATGACCAGGGTCATGTAACATTGTGATGACACGGTCATGGAACATTGTGATGACAGGAATTCTCGAGCATTGTGCTGACAAGGGCCATGGACCATTGTGATGACATGGTCATGGAACATTGTGATGAGAAGAATTCTGGAGCATTGTCATGACAAGGGTCATGGAGCATTGTGATGACACGACCATGGAACATTGTGATGACAAGAATTCTGGAGCATTCTGTTGACAAGCGCCATAGAGCATTGTGATGACATGTTCATGGAATATAGTAATGACAAGAATTCTGGAGCATTATGATGACAAGGGCCATGGAGCATTGTGATGACACGGTCATGGAACATTGTGATGAGAAGAATTCTGGAGCATTGTCATGACAAGGGCCATGGAGCATTGTGATGACACGGTCATGGAACATTGTGATGACAGGAATTCTGGATCATTCTGATGACAAGCGCCATAGAGCATTGTGATGACACGTTCATGGAATATAGTAATGACAAGAATTCTGGAGCATTATGATGACAAGGACCATGGAGCATTGTGATGACACGGTCATGGAACATTTCGATGACAAGAATTCTGGAGCATTCTGATGACAAAGGCGATGGAGCATTGTGATGATACGGTCATGGAACATTGTGATGACAAGAAATCTGGAGCATTGTGATGAGAAGGGCCATGGAGCATTGTGATGACACGGCCATGGAACATTGTGATGACAAGAATTCTGGAGCATTGTGATAACAATGGCCATGGAGCATTGTGATGACACGGTCATGGAACATTGTGATGAGAAGAATTCTGGAGCATTCTGATGACAAGCGCCATAGAGCATTGTGATGACACGTTCATGGAATATAGTAATGACAAGAATTCTGGAGCAGTATGATGACAAGGGCCATGGAGCATTGTGATGACACGGCCATGGAACATTTTGATGACACGGTCATGGAACATTGTGATGACAAGAATTCTGGAGCATTGTGCTGACAAGGGCCATGGAGCATTGTGATGATACGGTCATGGAACATTGTGATGACAAGAATTCTGGAGCATTATGATGACAAGGGCCATGGAGCATTGTGATGACACGGCCATGGAACATTGTGATGACAAGAATTCTGGAGCATTGTGGTGAAAGGGTATGGAGCATTGTGATTAAAGGTGACAAGGAACATTGTGATGATATGCGCAGAGAACTCTGTGATGAGATAGGACATGGAGTATTGTGACGAAAACTGTCATGGAACATTGTGCTGACAGGGATCATGGAGCTCTTTGGTAAGAGAGGCCCTGGAGATTTGTGATGGCAGGCATCATGGGGCATTGTGTTGACAGCGGTCTTGGTGCATTTTGATGAAAGGCTTCATGGAGCATTGTGATTACAGGGGCCATGGAGCATTGTGAATTCAAAGGCTATGGAGCATTGAGATGACAGGTTTCATGGAGCACTGTGATGAATGTGATCTTGGATCATTGTGATGACAAGTGTCCTGGAACCTTGTGATGACACGGTTCATGGAGCATTGTGATGACAAGGACCATGGCAAATTGTGATGACATCTGTCATGGGGCATTGTGATGACAGTGGTCATCTAGATTTGCGATGAAAGGTATCATGGAGCACTGTGATAATAGGGGCCATGGAACATTGTGATGACAAAGGCCATGGAGCATTGTGATGACAAGTGTCATGGGGCATTTTGATGACATTGGCATGGAGCATTATGATGACAAGAGTTCTGGAGCATGTTGATGACAAGGGCATGGAGCATTGTGATAAAAGGGCCCACGGACCTTTGTGATGAAAAGGGCAGGGTACATTGTTATGACAGGGTTCATGGAGCATTGTGATGAAAGGGGCCATGGAGCATTGAGATGAGAGCCGTTATGAGGCATGGTGATGACAGTGGTCATGGAGCATTGTGATGAAAGAGATCATGGAGCAATATGATAACAGGGGCCATGGAGCATTGTGATGACAGGGGTATTGGAGCATTGTGATGGAAGTAGACATGGATCATTGTGATGACATGTGTCCTGGAACACTGTGATGACACGGTTCATCGAGTATTGTGATGACAAGGGTCATAGCGAATTGTGATGACAAGTGTCATGGGGCATTGTGATGACATTGATCATCTAGGAATTGTGATGAAAGGTATCGTGGAGCACTGTGATGAGTGGGGGCATGAAGCACTGTGATGAAAATTGTCCTGGATTATTGTGATGACAGCAGTCATGGAGAATTGTGATGACAGGGATTATGCAGCATTGTGTTGACAAGGGTATGGACTATTGTGATGACAATGGTCATGGAGCAATGTGATGAAAGTATTCATGGAACATCGTGATGAAAAGTGCCTTGGAGCATTGTGACGATAAAGGCCATGGAGTATTGTGATGACTAGTGTCATGGAGCATTTTAATGAAAGGTTTCATTGTGCACCATGATGACAAAGGGGATGGAGAATTGTGATGAAACTGGTCCTGCAGCATTGTGATAACAAAAGCCATGGAGCATTGTGATGACAGGCATCATGGAGCATTGTGAAGAAAGGGGCCATGGGGTATTGTAATGACACTAGAGAAATATGATGAAAATGGTCAGCGAGCATAGTGATTAAAGTGGTCATTGAGAATTGTGATGAAAAGCGACATAGAGCATTGTGATGACAAATGTCATGGAGAACTGTGATGACCAGGGTCATATAGCATTGTGATGACACGTTCATGGAACATTGTGATGACAAGAATTCTGGAGCATTGTGCTGACTAGGGCCATGGACCATTGTGATGACATGGTCATGGAACATTGTGATGACAATAATTCTGGAGCATTGTGATGACAAGGGTCATGGAGCATTGTGATGACACGGTCATGGAACATTGTGATGACAAGAATTCTGCAGCATTGCGATGACAAGAGCCATGGAGCATTGTGATGACACGGTCATGGAACATTGTCATGAGAAGAATTCTGGAGCATTCTGATGACAAAGGCGATGGAGCATTGTGATGACACGGTCATGGAACATTGTGATGACAAGCAATCTGGAGCATTGTGATGACAATGGCCATGGAGCATTGTGATGACACGGCCAAGGAACATTGTGATGACAAGAATTCTGGAGCATTGTGATGACAATGGCCATGGAGCATTGTGATGACACGGTCATGGAACATTGTGATGAGAAGAATTCTGGAGCATTGTCATGACAAGGGCCATGGAGCATTGTGATGATACGGTCATGGAACATTGTGATGACAAGAATTCTGGAGCATTATGATGACAAGGGCCATGGAGCATTGTGATGACACGGCCATGGAACATTGTGATGACAAGAATTCTGGAGCATTGTGATGACAATGGCCATGGAGCATTGTGATGACACGGTCATGGAACATTGTGATGAGAAGAATTCTGGAGCATTGTCATGACAAGGGCCATGGAACATTGTGATGACAAGAATTCTGGAGCATTGTGATGACAATGGCCATGGAGCATTGTGATGACACGGTCATGGTTCATTGTGATGACAAGAATTCTGGAGCATTGTGGTGAAAGGGTATGGAGCATTGTGATTAAAGGTGACAAGGAACATTGTGATGATATGCGCAGAGAACTCTGTGATGAGATAGGACATGGAGTATTGTGACGAAAACTGTCATGGAACATTGTGCTGACAGGGATCATGGAGCTCTTTGGTAAGGGAGGCCCTGGAGATTTGTGATGGCAGGCATCATGGGGCATTGTGTTGACAGCGGTCTTGGTGCATTTTGATGAAAGGCATCATGGAGCATTGTGATTACAGGGGCCATGGAGCATTGTGAATTCAAAGGCTATGGAGCATTGAGATGACAGGTTTCATGGAGCACTGTGATGAATGTGATCTTGGATCATTGTGATGACAAGTGTCCTGGAACCTTGTGATGACACGGTTCATGGAGCATTGTGATGACAAGGACCATGGCAAATTGTGATGACATCTGTCATGGGGCATTGTGATGACAGTGGTCATCTAGATTTGCGATGAAAGGTATCATGGAGCACTGTGATAATAGGGGCCATGGAACATTGTGATGACAAAGGCCATGGAGCATTGTGATGACAAGTGTCATGGGGCATTTTGATGACATTGGCATGGAGCATTATGATGACAAGAGTTCTGGAGCATGTTGATGACAAGGGCATGGAGCATTGTGATAAAAGGGCCCACGGAGCTTTGTGATGAAAAGGGCAGGGTACATTGTTATGACAGGGTTCATGGAGCATTGTGATGAAAGGGGCCATGGAGCATTGAGATGAGAGCCGTTATGAGGCATGGTGATGACAGTGGTCATGGAGCATTGTGATGAAAGAGATCATGGAGCAATATGATAACAGGGGCCATGGAGCATTGTGATGACAGGGGTATTGGAGCATTGTGATGGAAGTAGACATGGATCATTGTGATGACATGTGTCCTGGAACACTGTGATGACACGGTTCATCGAGTATTGTGATGACAAGGGTCATAGCGAATTGTGATGACAAGTGTCATGGGGCATTGTGATGACATTGATCATCTAGGAATTGTGATGAAAGGTATCGTGGAGCACTGTGATGACTTGGGGCATGAAGCACTGTGATGAAAATTGTCCTGGTTTATTGTGATGACAGCAGTCATGGAGAATTGTGATGACAGGGATTATGCAGCATTGTGTTGACAAGGGTATGGACTATTGTGATGACAATGGTCATGGAGCAATGTGATGAAAGTATTCATGGAACATCGTGATGAAAAGTGCATGGGAACATTGTGACGATAAAGGCCATGGAGTATTGTGATGACTAGTGTCACGGAGCATTTTAATGAAAGGTTTCATTGTGCACCATGATGACAAAGGGGATGGAGAATTGTGATGAAACTGGTCCTGGAGCATTGTGATAACAAAAGCCATGGAGCATTGTGATGACAAGGGTCATGGAGCATTGTGATGACACGGTCATGGAACATTGTGATGACAGGAATTCTGGAGCATTGTGCTGAAAAGGGCCATGGAGCATTGTGATGACACGGTCATGGAACAATGTGATGAGAAGAATTCCGGAGCATTGTGATGACAAGGGCCATGGAGCATTGTGATGACACGGTCATGGAACATTGTGATGACAAGAATTCTGGAGCATTGTGCTGATGACGGCCATGGAGCATTGTGATGACACAGTCAAGGAACATTGCGATGAAAAAGATTTCTGGAGCATTGTGATGAAAGGGCATGGAGCATTGTGATTAAAGGTGACAAGGAACATTGTGATGATATGGGCAGAGAACTCTGTGATGACAGTGGCCTTGCAGTATTGTGACGAAAAGTGTCATGGAACATTCTGCTGACAGCGATCATGGAGCTTTTTGGGAAGAGAGGCTATGGAGATTTGTGATGTCAGGCGTCATGGGGCATTGTGTTGAGAGCGGTCTTGGAGCATTGTGATGAAAAGGGTCATGGAGCACTGTGATTACAGGGGCCATGGAGCATTGTGAATACAAAGGCTTTGGAGCATTGAGATGACAGGGTTCATGGAGAACTGTGATGAATGGGATCTTGGATCATTGTGATGACAAGTGTCATGGAACCTTGTGATGACACGGTTCATGGAGCATTGTGATGACAAGGACCATGGCGAATTGTGATGACATCTGTCATGGGGCATTGTGATGACAGTGGTCATCTAGATTTGCGATGAAAGGTATCATGGAGCACTGTGATGACAGGGGCCATGGAACATTGTGATGACAAAGGCCATGGAGCATTGTGATGACAAGTGTCATGGGGCATTTTGATGACATTGGCATGGAGCATTATGATAACAAGAGTTCTGGAGCATTTTGATGACAAGGGCATGGAGCATTGTGATGACAGGGCCCACGGAGCTTTGTGATGAAAAGGGCAGGGTACATTGTGATGATAGGGTTCATGGAGCATTGTGATGAAAGGGGCCATGGAGCATTGAGATGAGAGCCGTTATGAGGCATGGTGATGACAGGGGTATTGGAGCATTGTGATGGAAGTAGACATGGATCATTGTGATGACATGTGTCCTGGAACACTGTGATGACACGGTTCATCGAGTATTGTGATGACAAGGGTCATAGCGAATTGTGATGACAAGTGTCATGGGGCATTGTGTTGACATTGATCATCTAGGAATTGTGATGAAAGGTATCGTGGAGCACTGTGATGACTGGGGGCATGAAGCACTGTGATGAAAATTGTCCTGGATTATTGTGATGACAGCAGTCATGGAGAATTGTGATGACAGGGATTATGCAGCATTGTGTTGACAAGGGTATGGACTATTGTGATGACAATGGTCATGGAGCAATGTGATGAAAGTATTCATGGAACACCGTGATGAAAAGTGCATGGGAGAATTGTGACGATAAAGGCCATGGAGTATTGTGATGACTAGTGTCATGGAGCATTTTAATGAAAGGTTTCATTATGCACCATGATGACAAAGGGGATGGAGAATTGTGATGAAATTGGCCCTGGAGCATTGTGATAACAAAAGCCATGGAGCATTGTGATGACAGGCATCATGGAGCATTGTGAAGAAAGGGGCCATGGGGTATTGTAATGACACTAGAGAAATATGATGGAAATGGTCAGCGAGCATAGTGATTAAAGTGGTCATTGAGAATTGTGATGAAAAGCGACATAGAGCATTGTGATGACAAAGGTCATGGAGAACTGTGATGACCAGGGTCATGTAACATTGTGATGACACGGTCATGGAACATTGTGATGACAAGAATTCTGGAGCATTGTGCTGACAAGGGCCATGGAGCATTGTGATGACATGGTCATGGAACATTGTGATGACAAGAATTCTGGAGCATTCTGATGACAAAGGCGATGGAGCATTGTGATGACACGATCATGGAACATTGTGATGACAAGAATTCTGGAGCATTCTAATGACAAGCGCCATAGAGCATTGTGATGACACGTTCATGGAATATAGTAATGACAAGAATTCTGGAGCATTATGATGACAAGGGCCATGGAGCATTGTGATGACACGGCCATGGAACATTGTGATGAGAAGAATTCTGGAGCATTGTGATAACAATGGCCATGGAGCATTGTGATGACGCGGTCATGGATCATTATGATGAGAAGAATTCTGGAGCATTGTCATGACAAGGGCCATGGAGCATTGTGATGACACGGCCATGGAACATTGTGATGACAAGAATTCTGGAGCATTGTGCTGACAAGGGCCATGGAGCATTGTGATGACACGGTCATGGAACATTGTGATGACAAGAATTCTGGAGCATTATGATGACAAGGGCCATGGAGCATTGTGATGACAGGGCCATGGAACATTGTGATGACAAGAATTCTGGAGCATTATGATGACAAGGGCCATGGAGCATTGTGTTGACACGGTCATGGAACATTGTGATGACAAGAATTCTGGAGCATTGTGATGACAAGGGCCATGGAGCATTGTGATGACACGGTCATGGAACATTATGATGAGAAGAATTCTGGAGCATTGTGCTGACAAGGGCCATGGAGCATTGTGATGATACGGTCATGGAACATTGTGATGACATGAATTCTGGAGAATTATGATGACAAGGGCCATGGAGCATTGTGATGACACGGCCATGGATCATTGTGATGACAAGAATTCTGGAGCATTGTGATGACAATGGCCATGGAGCATTGTGATGACACGGTATGGAACATCGTGATGACAAGAATTCTGGAGCATTGTGATGACAAGGGCCATGGAGCATTGTGATGACACGGTCATGGAACATTGTGATGACAGGAATTCTGGAGCATTGTGCTGAAAAGGGCCATGGAGCATTGTGATGACACGGTCATGGAACAATGTGATGAGAAGAATTTCGGAGCATTGTGATGACAAGGGCCATGGAGGATTGTGATGACACGGTCATGGAACATTGTGATGAGAAGAATTCTGGAGCATTGTGCTGATGACGGCCATGGAGCATTGTGATGACACAGTCAAGGAACATTGCGATGAAACAGATTTCTGGAGCATTGTGATGAAAGGGCATGGAGCATTTTGATTAAAGGTGACAAGGAACATTGTGATAATATGGGCAGAGAACTCTGTGATGACAGTGGTCATGCAGTATTGTGACGAAAAGTGTCATGGAACATTCTGCTGACAGCGAACATGGAGCTTTTTGGTAAGAGAGGCTATGGAGATTTGTGATGTCAGGCGTCATGGGGCATTGTGTTGAGAGCGGTCTTGGAGCATTGTGATGAAAAGGGTCATGGAGCACTATGATTACAGGGGCCATGGAGCATTGTGAATACAAAGGCTTTGGAGCATAGAGATGACAGGGTTCATGGAGCACTGTGATGAATATGATCTTGGATCATTGTGTTGACAAGTGTCCTGGAACCTTGTGATGACACGGTTCATGGAGCATTGTGATGACAAGGACCATGGCGAATTGTGATGACATCTGTCATGGGGCATTGTGATGACAGTGGTCATCTAGATTTGTGATGAAAGGTATCATGGAGCACTGTGATGACAGGGGCCATGGAACATTGTGATGACAAAGGCCATGGAGCATTGTGATGACAAGTGTCATGGGGCATTTTGATGACATTGGCATGGAGCATTATGATGACAAGAGTTCTGGAGCATTTTGATGACAAGGGCATGGAGCATTGTGATGACAGGGCCCACGGAGCTTTGTGATGAAAAGGGCAGGGTACATTGTGATGACAGGGTTCATGGAGCATTGTGATGAAAGGGGCCATGGAGCATTGAGATGAGAGCCGTTATGAGGCATGGTGATGATAGTGGTCATGGAGCATTGTGATGAAAGAGATCATGGAGCAATATGATAACAGGGGCCATGGAGCATTGTGATGACAGGGGTATTGGAGCATTGTGATGGAAGTAGACATGGATCATTGTGATGACATGTGTCCTGGAACACTGTGATGACACGGTTCATCGAGTATTGTGATGACAAGGGTCATAGCGAATTGTGATGACAAGTGTCATGGGGCATTGTGATGACATTGATCATCTAGGAATTGTGATGAAAGGTATCGTGGAGCACTGTGATGACTTGGGGCATGAAGCACTGTGATGAAAATTGTCCTGGATTATTGTGATGACAGCAGTCATGGAGAATTGTGATGACAGGGATTATGCAGCATTGTGTTGACAAGGGTATGGACTATTGTGATGACAATGGTCATGGAGCAATGTGATGAAAGTATTCATGGAACATCGTGATGAAAAGTGCCTTGGAGCATTGTGACGATAAAGGCCATGGAGTATTGTGATGACTAGTGTCATGGAGCATTTTAATGAAAGGTTTCATTGTGCACCATGATGACAAAGGGGATGGAGAATTGTGATGAAACTGGTCCTGGAGCATTGTGATAACAAAAGCCATGGAGCATTGTGATGACAGGCATCATGGAGCATTGTGAAGAAAGGGGCCATGGGGTATTGTAATGACACTAGAGAAATATGATGAAAATGGTCAGCGAGCATAGTTATTAAAGTGGTCATTGAGAATTGTGATGAAAAGCGACATAGAGCATTGTGATGACAAAGGTCATGGAGAACTGTGATGACCAGGTTCATGTAACATTGTGATGACACGGTCATGGAACATTGTGATGACAAGAATTCTGGAGCATTCTGCTGACAAGGGCCATGGAGCATTGTGATGACATGGTCATGGAACATTGTGATGACAAGAATTCTGGAGCATTCTGATGACAAAGGCGATGGAGCATTGTGATGACACGGTCATGGAACATTGTGATGACAAGAATTCTGGAGCATTCTGATGACAAGCGCCATAGAGCATTGTGATGACACGTTCATGGAATATAGTAATGACAAGAATTCAGGAGCATTATGATGACAAGGGCCATGGAGCATTGTGATGACACGGCCATGGAACATTGTGATGAGAAGAATTCTGGAGCATTGTGATAACAATGGCCATGGAGCATTGTGATGACGCGGTCATGGATCATTATGATGAGAAGAATTCTGGAGCATTGTCATGACAAGGGCCATGGAGCATTGTGATGACACGGCCATGGAACATTGTGATGACAAGAATTCTGGAGCATTGTGCTGACAAGGGCCATGGAGCATTGTGATGACACGGTCATGGAACATTGTGATGACAAGAATTCTGGAGCATTATGATGACAAGGGCCATGGAGCATTGTGATGACAGGGCCATGGAACATTGTGATGACAAGAATTCTGGAGCATTGTGATGACAAGGGCCATGGAGCATTGTGATGACACGGTCATGGAACATTGTGATGACAAGAATTCTGGAGCATTGTGATGACAAGGGCCATGGAGCATTGTGATGATACGGTCATGGAACATTGTGATGAGAAGAATTCCGGAGCATTGTGATGACAAGGGCCATGGAGCATTGTGATGACACGGTCATGGAACATTGTGATGACAAGAATTCTGGAGCATTGTGCTGATGACGGCCATGGAGCATTGTGATGACACAGTCAAGGAACATTGCGATGAAAAAGATTTCTGGAGCATTGTGATGAAAGGGCATGGAGCATTTTGATTAAAGGTGACAAGGAACATTGCGATAATATGGGCAGAGAACTCTGTGATGACAGTGGTCATGCAGTATTGTGACGAAAAGTGTCATGGAACATTCTGCTGACAGCGAACATGGAGCTTTTTGGTAAGAGATGCTATGGAGATTTGTGATGTCAGGCGTCATGGGGCATTGTGTTGAGAGCGGTCTTGGAGCATTGTGATGAAAAGGGTCATGGAGCACTATGATTACAGGGGCCATGGAGCATTGTGAATACAAAGGCTTTGGAGCATAGAGATGACAGGGTTCATGGAGCACTGTGATGAATGTGATCTTGGATCATTGTGATGACAAGTGTCCTGGAACCTTGTGATGACACGGTTCATGGAGCATTGTGATGACAAGGACCATGGCGAATTGTGATGACATCTGTCATGGGGCATTGTGATGACAGTGGTCATCTAGATTTGCGATGAAAGGTATCATGGAGCACTGTGATGACAGGGGCCATGGAACATTGTGATGACAAAGGCCATGGAGCATTGTGATGACAAGTGTCATGGGGCATTTTGATGACATTGGCATGGAGCATTATGATGACAAGAGTTCTGGAGCATTTTGATGACAAGGGCATGGAGCATTGTGATGACAGGGCCCACGGAGCTTTGTGATGAAAAGGGCAGGGTACATTGTGATGACAGGGTTCATGGAGCACTGTGATGAAAGGGGCCATGGATCATTGAGATGAGAGCCGTTATGAGGCATGGTGATGACAGTGGTCATGGAGCATTGTGATGAAAGAGATCATGGAGCAATATGATAACAGGGGCCATGGAGCATTGTGATGACAGGGGTATTGGAGCATTGTGATGGAAGTAGACATGGATCATTGTGATGACATGTGTCCTGGAACACTGTGATGACACGGTTCATCGAGTATTGTGATGACAAGGGTCATAGCGAATTGTGATGACAAGTGTCATGGGGCATTGTGATGACATTGATCATCTAGGAATTGTGATGAAAGGTATCGTGGAGCACCGTGATGACTTGGGGCATGAAGCACTGTGATGAAAATTGTCCTGGTTTATTGTGATGACAGCAGTCATGGAGAATTGTGATGACAGGGATTATGCAGCATTGTGTTGACAAGGGTATGGACTATTGTGATGACAATGGTCATGGAGCAATGTGATGAAAGTATTCATGGAACATCGTGATGAAAAGTGCATGGGAACATTGTGACGATAAAGGCCATGGAGTATTGTGATGACTAGTGTCACGGAGCATTTTAATGAAAGGTTTCATTGTGCACCATGATGACAAAGGGGATGGAGAATTGTGATGAAACTGGTCCTGGAGCATTGTGATAACAAAAGCCATGGAGCATTGTGATGACAGGCATCATGGAGCATTGTGAAGAAAGGGGCCATGGGGTATTGTAATGACACTAGAGAAATATGATGAAAATGGTCAGCGAGCAGAGTGATTAAAGTGGTCATTGAGAATTGTGATGAAAAGCAACATAGAGCATTGTGATGACAAAGGTCATGGAGAACTGTGATGACCAGGGTCATGTAACATTGTGATGACACGGTCATGGAACATTGTGATGACAAGAATTCTGGAGCATTGTGCTGACAAGGGCCATGGAGCATTGTGATGACATGGTCATGGAACATTGTGATGACAAGAATTCTGGAGCATTCTGATGACAAAGGCGACGGAGCATTGTGATGACACGGTCATGGAACATTGTGATGACAAGAATTCTGGAGCATTCTGATGACAAGCGCCATAGAGCATTGTGATGACACGTTCATGGAATATAGTAATGACAAGAATTCAGGAGCATTATGATGACAAGGGCCATGGAGCATTGTGATGACACGGCCATGGAACATTGTGATGAGAAGAATTCTGGAGCATTGTGATAACAATGGCCATGGAGCATTGTGATGACGCGGTCATGGATCATTATGATGAGAAGAATTCTGGAGCATTGTCATGACAAGGGCCATGGAGCATTGTGATGACACGGCCATGGAACATTGTGATGACAAGAATTCTGGAGCATTGTGCTGACAAGGGCCATGGAGCATTGTGATGACACGGTCATGGAACATTGTGATGACAAGAATTCTGGAGCATTATGATGACAAGGGCCATGGAGCATTGTGATGACAGGGCCATGGAACATTGTGATGACAAGAATTCTGGAGCATTGTGATGACAAGGGCCATGGAGCATTGTGATGACACGGTCATGGAACATTGTGATGACAAGAATTCTGGAGCATTGTGATGACAAGGGCCATGGAGCATTGTGATGATACGGTCATGGAACATTGTGATGACATGAATTCTGGAGAATTATGATGACAAGGGCCATGGAGCATTGTGATGACACGGCCATGGATCATTGTGATGACAAGAATTCTGGAGCATTGTGATGACAATGGCCATGGAGCATTGTGATGACACGGTATGGAACATCGTGATGACAAGAATTCTGGAGCATTGTGATGACAAGGGCCATGGAGCATTGTGATGACACGGTCATGGAACATTGTGATGACAGGAATTCTGGAGCATTGTGCTGAAAAGGGCCATGGAGCATTGTGATGACACGGTCATGGAACAATGTGATGAGAAGAATTCCGGAGCATTGTGATGACAAGGGCCATGGAGCATTGTGATGACACGGTCATGCAACATTGTGATGACAAGAATTCTGGAGCATTGTGCTGATGACGGCCATGGAGCATTGTGATGACACAGTCAAGGAACATTGCGATGAAAAAGATTTCTGGAGCATTGTGATGAAAGGGCATGGAGCATTTTGATTAAAGGTGACAAGGAACATTGCGATAATATGGGCAGAGAACTCTGTGATGACAGTGGTCATGCAGTATTGTGACGAAAAGTGTCATGGAACATTCTGCTGACAGCGAACATGGAGCTTTTTGGTAAGAGAGGCTATGGAGATTTGTGATGTCAGGCGTCATGGGGCATTGTGTTGAGAGCGGTCTTGGAGCATTGTGATGAAAAGGGTCATGGAGCACTATGATTACAGGGGCCATGGAGCATTGTGAATACAAAGGCTTTGGAGCATTGAGATGACAGGGTTCATGGAGCACTGTGATGAATGTGATCTTGGATCATTGTGATGACAAGTGTCCTGGAACCTTGTGATGACACGGTTCATGGAGCATTGTGATGACAAGGACCATGGCGAATTGTGATGACATCTGTCATGGGGCATTGTGATGACAGTGGTCATCTAGATTTGCGATGAAAGGTATCATGGAGCACTGTGATGACAGGGGCCATGGAACATTGTGATGACAAAGGCCATGGAGCATTGTGATGACAAGTGTCATGGGGCATTTTGATGACATTGGCATGGAGCATTATGATGACAAGAGTTCTGGAGCATTTTGATGACAAGGGCATGGAGCATTGTGATGACAGGGCCCACGGAGCTTTGTGATGAAAAGGGCAGGGTACATTGTGATGACAGGGTTCATGGAGCATTGTGCTGACAAGGGCCATGGAGCATTGTGATGACATGGTCATGGAACATTGTGATGAAAAGAATTCTGGAGCATTCTGATGACAAAGGCGACGGAGCATTGTGATGACACGGTCATGGAACATTGTGATGACAAGAATTCTGGAGCATTCTGATGACAAGCGCCATAGAGCATTGTGATGACACGTTCATGGAATATAGTAATGACAAGAATTCAGGAGCATTATGATGACAAGGGCCATGGAGCATTGTGATGACACGGCCATGGAACATTGTGATGAGAAGAATTGTGGAGCATTGTGATAACAATGGCCATGGAGCATTGTGATGACGCGGTCATGGAACATTATGATGAGAAGAATTCTGGACCATTGTCATGACAAGGGCCATGGAGCATTGTGATGACACGGCCATGGAACATTGTGATGACAAGAATTCTGGAGCATTGTGCTGACAAGGGCCATGGAGCATTGTGATGACACGGTCATGGAACATTGTGATGACAAGAATTCTGGAGCATTATGATGACAAGGGCCATGGAGCATTGTGATGACAGGGCCATGGAACATTGTGATGACAAGAATTCTGGAGCATTGTGATGACAAGGGCCATGGAGCATTGTGATGACACGGTCATGGAACATTGTGATGACAAGAATTCTGGAGCATTGTGATGACAAGGGCCATGGAGCATTGTGATGACACGGTCATGGAACATTGTGATGAGAAGAATTCTGGAGCATTGTGCTGACAAGGGCCATGGAGCATTGTGATGACATGGTCATGGAACATTGTGATGACAAGAATTCTGGAGCATACTGATGACAAAGGCGACGGAGCATTGTGATGACACGGTCATGGAACATTGTGATGACAAGAATTCTGGAGCATTCTGATGACAAGCGCCATAGAGCATTGTGATGACACGTTCATGGAATATAGTAATGACAAGAATTCAGGAGCATTATGATGACAAGGGCCATGGAGCATTGTGATGACACGGCCATGGAACATTGTGATGAGAAGAATTCTGGAGCATTGTGATAACAATGGCCATGGAGCATTGTGATGACGCGGTCATGGAACATTATGATGAGAAGAATTCTGGAGCATTGTCATGACAAGGTCCATGGAGCATTGTGATGACACGGCCATGGAACATTGTGATGAAAAGAATTCTGTAGCATTGTGCTGACAAGGGCCATGGAGCATTGTGATGACACGGTCATGGAACATTGTGATGACAAGAATTCTGGAGCATTATGATGACAAGGGCCATGGAGCATTGTGATGACAGGGCCATGGAACATTGTGATGACAAGAATTCTGGAGCATTGTGATGACAAGGGCCATGGAGCATTGTGATGACACGGTCATGGAACATTGTGATGACAAGAATTCTGGAGCATTGTGATGACAAGGGCCATGGAGCATTGTGATGACACGGTCATGGAACATTGTGATGAGAAGAATTCTGGAGCATTGTGCTGAAAAGGGCCATGGAGCATTGTGATGATACGGTCATGGAACATTGGGATGACATGAATTCTGGAGAATTATGATGACAAGGGCCATGGAGCATTGTGATGACACGGCTATGGATCATTGTGATGACAAGAATTCTGGAGCATTGTGATGACAATGGCCATGGAGCATTGTGATGACACGGTATGGAACATCGTGATGACAAGAATTCTGGAGCATTGTGATGACAAGGGCCATGGAGCATTGTGATGACACGGTCATGGAACATTGTGATGACAGGAATTCTGGAGCATTGTGCTGAAAAGGGCCATGGAGCATTGTGATGACACGGTCATGGAACAATGTGATGAGAAGAATTCCGGAGCATTGTGATGACAAGGGCCATGGAGCATTGTGATGACACGGTCATGGAACATTGTGATGACAAGAATTCTGGAGCATTGTGCTGATGACGGCCATGGAGCATTGTGATGACACAGTCAAGGAACATTGCGATGAAAAAGATTTCTGGAGCATTGTGATGAAAGGGCATGGAGCATTTTGATTAAAGGTGACAAGGAACATTGCGATAATATGGGCAGAGAACTCTGTGATGACAGTGGTCATGCAGTATTGTGACGAAAAGTGTCATGGAACATTCTGCTGACAGTGAACATGGAGCTTTTTGGTAAGAGACGCTATGGATATTTGTGATGTCAGGCGTCATGGGGCATTGTGTTGAGAGCGGTCTTGGAGCATTGTGATGAAAAGGGTCATGGAGCACTATGATTACAGGGGCCATGGAGCATTGTGAATACAAAGGCTTTGGAGCATTGAGATGACAGGGTTCATGGAGAACTGTGATGAATGTGATCTTGGATCATTGTGATGACAAGTGTCCTGGAACCTTGTGATGACACGGTTCATGGAGCATTGTGATGACAAGGACCATGGCGAATTGTGATGACATCTGTCATGGGGCATTGTGATGACAGTGGTCATCTAGATTTGCGATGAAAGGTATCATGGAGCACTGTGATGACAGGGTCCATGGAACATTGTGATGACAAAGGCCATGGAGCATTGTGATGACAAGTGTCATGGGGCATTTTGATGACATTGGCATGGAGCATTATGATGACAAGAGTTCTGGAGCATTTTGATGACAAGGGCATGGAGCATTGTGATGACAGGGCCCACGGAGCTTTGTGATGAAAAGGGCAGGGTACATTGTGATGACAGGGTTCATGGAGCATTGTGATGAAAGGGGCCATGGAGCATTGAGATGAGAGCCGTTATGAGGCATGGTGATGACAGTGGTCATGGAGCATTGTGATGAAAGAGATCATGGAGCAATATGATAACAGGGGCCATGGAGCATTGTGATGACAGCGGTATTGGAGCATTGTGATGGAAGTAGGCATGGATCATTGTGATGACATGTGTCCTGGAACACTGTGATGACACGGTTCATCGAGTATTGTGATGACAAGGGTCATAGCGAATTGTGATGACAAGTGTCATGGGGCATTGTGATGCCATTGATCATCTTGGAATTGTGATGAAAGGTATCGTGGAGCACTGTGATGACTTGGGGCATGAAGCACTGTGATGAAAATTGTCCTGGATTATTGTGATGACAGCAGTCATGGAGAATTGTGATGACAGGGATTATGCAGCATTGTGTTGACAAGGGTATGGACTATTGTGATGACAATGGTCATGGAGCAATGTGATGAAAGTATTCATGGAACATCGTGATGAAAAGTGCCTTGGAGCATTGTGACGATAAAGGCCATGGAGTATTGTGATGACTAGTGTCATGGAGCATTTTAATGAAAGGTTTCATTGTGCACCATGATGACAAAGGGGATGGAGAATTGTGATGAAACTGGTCCTGGAGCATTGTGATAACAAAAGCCATGGAGCATTGTGATGACAGGCATCATGGAGAATTGTGAAGAAAGGGGCCATGGGGTATTGTAATGACACTAGAGAAATATGATGAAAATGGTCAGCGAGCATAGTGATTAAAGTGGTCATTGAGAATTGTGATGAAAAGCGACATAGAGCATTGTGATGACAAAGGTCATGGAGAACTGTGATGACCAGGGTCATGTAACATTGTGATGACACGGTCATGGAACATTGTGATGACAAGAATTCTGGAGCATTGTGCTGACAAGGGCCATGGAGCATTGTGATGACATGGTCATGGAACATTGTGATGACAAGAATTCTGGAGCATTCTGATGACAAAGGTGACGGAGCATTGTGATGACACGGTCATGGAACATTGTGATGACAAGAATTCTGGAGCATTCTGATGACAAGCGCCATAGAGCATTGTGATGACACGTTCATGGAATATAGTAATGACAAGAATTCAGGAGCATTATGATGACAAGGGCCATGGAGCATTGTGATGACACGGCCATGGAACATTGTGATGAGAAGAATTCTGGAGCATTGTGATAACAATGGCCATGGAGCATTGTGATGACGCGGTCATGGAACATTATGATGAGAAGAATTCTGGAGCATTGTGATGAGAAGGGACATGGAGCATTGTGATGACACGGCCATGGAACATTGTGATGACAAGAATTCTGGAGCATTGTGCTGACAAGGGCCATGGAGCATTGTGATGACACGGTCATGGAACATTGTGATGACAAGAATTCTGGAGCATTATGATGACAAGGGCCATGGAGCATTGTGATGACAGGGCCATGGAACATTGTGATGACAAGAATTCTGGAGCATTGTGATGACAAGGGCCATGGAGCATTGTGATGACACGGTCATGGAACATTGTGATGACAAGAATTCTGGAGCATTGTGATGACAAGGGCCATGGAGCATTGTGATGACACGGTCATGGAACATTGTGATGAGAAGAATTCTGGAGCATTGTGCTGACAAGGGCCATGGAGCATTGTGATGATACGGTCATGGAACATTGTGATGACATGAATTCTGGAGAATTATGATGACAAGGGCCATGGAGCATTGTGATGACACGGTCATGGAACATTGTGTTGACAAGAATTCTGGAGCATTGTGCTGATGACGGCCATGGAGCATTGTGATGACACAGTCAAGGAACATTGCGATGAAAAAGATTTCTGGAGCATTGTGATAAAAGGGCATGGAGCATTTTGATTAAAGGTGACAAGGAACAATGTGATAATATGGGCAGAGAACTCTGTGATGACAGTGGTCATGCAGTATAGTGACGAAAAGTGTCATGGAACATTCTGCTGACAGCCATCATGGAGCTTTTTGGTAAGAGAGGCTATGGAGATTTGTGATGTCAGGCGTCATGGGGCATTGTGTTGAGAGCGGTCTTGGAGCATTGTGATGAAAAGGGTCATGGAGCACTGTGATTACAGGGGCCATGGAGCATTGTGAATACACAGGCTTTGGAGCATTGAGATGACAGGGTTCATGGAGAACTGTGATGAATGTGATCTTGGATCATTGTGATGACAAGTGTCATGGAACCTTGTGATGACACGGTTCATGGAGCATTGTGATGACAAGGACCATGGCGAATTGTGATGACATCTGTCATGGGGCATTGTGATGACAGTGGTCATCTAGATTTGCGATGAAAGGTATCATGGAGCACTGTGATGACAGGGGCCATGGAACATTGTGATGACAAAGGCCATGGAGCATTGTGATGACAAGTGTCATGGGGCATTTTGATGACATTGGCATGGAGCATTATGATGACAAGAGTTCTGGAGCATTTTGATGACAAGGGCATGGAGCATTGTGATGACAGGGCCCACGGAGCTTTGTGATGAAAAGGGCAGGGTACATTGTGATGACAGGGTTCATGGAGCATTGTGATGAAAGGGGCCATGGAGCATTGAGATGAGAGCCGTTATGAGGCATGGTGATGACAGGGGTATTGGAGCATTGTGATGGAAGTAGACATGGATCATTGTGATGACATGTGTCCTGGAACACTGTGATGACATGGTTCATCGAGTATTGTGATGACAAGGGTCATAGCGAATTGTGATGACAAGTGTCATGGAGCATTGTGATGACATTGATCATCTAGGAATTGTGATGAAAGGTATCGTGGAGCACTGTGATGACTGGGGGCATGAAGCACTGTGATGAAAATTGTCCTGGATTATTGTGATGACAGCAGTCATGGAGAATTGTGATGACAGGGATTATGCAGCATTGTTTTGACAAGGGTATGGACTATTGTGATGACAATGGTCATGGAGCAATGTGATGAAAGTATTCATGGAACACCGTGATGAAAAGTGCATGGGAGAATTGTGACGATAAAGGCCATGGAGTATTGTGATGACAAGTGTCATGGAGCATTTTAATGAAAGGTTTCATTGTGCACCATGATGACAAAGGGGATGGAGAATTGTGATGAAACTGGCCCTGGAGCATTGTGATAACAAAAGCCATGGAGCATTGTGATGACAGGCATCATGGAGCATAGTGAAGAAAGGGGCCATGGGGTATTGTAATGACACTAGAAAAATATGATGAAAATGGTCAGCGAGCATAGTGATTAAAGTGGTCATTGAGAATTGTGATGAAAAGCGACATAGAGCATTGTGATGACAAAGGTCATGGAGAACTGTGATGACCAGGGTCATGTAACATTGTGATGACACGGTCATGGAACATTGTGATGACAAGAATTCTGGAGCATTGTGCTGACAAGGGCCATGGAGCATTGTGATGATATGGTCATGGAACATTGTGATGAGAAGAATTCTGGAGCATTCTGATGACAAGCGCCATAGAGCATTGTGATGACACGTTCATGGAATATAGTAATGACAAGAATTCTGGAGCATTATGATGACAAGGGCCATGGAGCATTGTGATGACACGGCCATGGAACATTGTGATGACAAGAATTCTAGAGCATTGGTAGGACAATGTCCATGGAGCATTGTGATGACACGGTCATGGAACATTGTGATGAGAAGAGTTCTGGAGCATTGTCATGAAAAGGGCCATGGAGCATTGTGAGGACACGTCCATGGAATATTGTGATGAGAAGAATTCTGGAGCATTCTGATGACAAGCGCCATAGAGCATTGTGATGACACTTTCATGGAATATAGTAATGACAAGAATTCTGGAGCATTATGATGACAAGGGCCATGGAGCATTGTGATGACACGGCCATGGAACATTGTGATGACAAGAATTCTGGAGCATTGTGATGACAGTGGCCATGGAGCATTTTGTTGACACGGTCATGGAACATTGTGATGAGAAGAATTCTGGAGCATTGTCATGACAAGGGCCATGGAGCATTGTGATGACACGGTCATGGAACATTGTGATGACAAGAATTCTGGAGCATTGTGATGACAAGGGCCATGGAGCATTGTGATGACACGGTCATGGAACATTGTGATGAGAAGAATTCTGGAGCATTGTGTTGACAAGGGCCATGGAGCATTGTGATTATACGGTCATGGAACATTGTGATGACAAGAATTCTGGAGCATTGTGATGACAAGGGCCATGGAGCATTGTGATGACACGGCCATGGATCATTGTGATGAAAAGAATTCTGGAGCATTGTGATGACAATGGCCAAGGAGCATTGTGATGACACGGTATGGAACATTGTGATGACAAGAATTCTGGAGCATTGTGATGACAAGGGCCATGGAGCATTGTGATGACACGGTCATGGAACAATGTGATGAGAAGAATTCCGGAGCATTGTGATGACAAGGGCCATGGAGCATTGTGATGACACGGTCATGGAACATTGTGATGACAAGAATTCTGGAGTATTGTGCTGATGACGGCCATGGAGCATTGTGATGACACAGTCAAGGAACATTGCGATGAAAATGATTTCTGGAGCATTGTGATGAAAGGGCATGGAGCATTGTGATTAAAGGTGACAAGGAACATTGTGATGATATGGGCAGAGAACTCTGTGATTACAGTGGTAATGCAGTATTGTGACGAAAAGTGTCATGGAACATTCTGCTGAAAGCGATCATGGAGCTTTTTGGTAAGAGAGGCTATGGAGATTTGTGATGTCAGGCGTCATGGGGCATTGTGTTGAGAGTGGTCTTGGAGCATTGTGATGAAAAGGGTCATGGAGCACTGTGATTACAGGGGCCATGGAGCATTGTGAATACAAAGGCTTTGGAGCATTGAGATGACAGGGTTCATGGAGAACTGTGATGAATGTGATCTTGGATCATTGTGATGACAAGTGTCCTGGAACCTTGTGATGACACGGTTCATGGAGCATTGTGATGACAAGGACCATGGCGAATTGTGATGACATCTGTCATGGGGCATTGTGATGACAGTGGTCATCTAGATTTGCGATGAAAGGTATCATGGAGCACTGTGATGACAGGGTCCATGGAACATTGTGATGACAAAGGCCATGGAGCATTGTGATGACAAGTGTCATGGGGCATTTTGATGACATTGGCATGGAGCATTATGATGACAAGAGTTCTGGAGCATTTTGATGACAAGGGCATGGAGCATTGTGATGACAGGGCCCACGGAGCTTTGTGATGAAAAGGGCAGGGTACATTGTGATGACAGGGTTCATGGAGCATTGTGATGAAAGGGGCCATGGAGCATTGAGATGAGAGCCGTTATGAGGCATGGTGATGACAGTGGTCATGGAGCATTGTGATGAAAGAGATCATGGAGCAATATGATAACAGGGGCCATGGAGCATTGTGATGACAGCGGTATTGGAGCATTGTGATGGAAGTAGGCATGGATCATTGTGATGACATGTGTCCTGGAACACTGTGATGACACGGTTCATCGAGTATTGTGATGACAAGGGTCATAGCGAATTGTGATGACAAGTGTCATGGGGCATTGTGATGCCATTGATCATCTTGGAATTGTGATGAAAGGTATCGTGGAGCACTGTGATGACTTGGGGCATGAAGCACTGTGATGAAAATTGTCCTGGATTATTGTGATGACAGCAGTCATGGAGAATTGTGATGACAGGGATTATGCAGCATTGTGTTGACAAGGGTATGGACTATTGTGATGACAATGGTCATGGAGCAATGTGATGAAAGTATTCATGGAACATCGTGATGAAAAGTGCCTTGGAGCATTGTGACGATAAAGGCCATGGAGTATTGTGATGACTAGTGTCATGGAGCATTTTAATGAAAGGTTTCATTGTGCACCATGATGACAAAGGGGATGGAGAATTGTGATGAAACTGGTCCTGCAGCATTGTGATAACAAAAGCCATGGAGCATTGTGATGACAGGCATCATGGAGAATTGTGAAGAAAGGGGCCATGGGGTATTGTAATGACACTAGAGAAATATGATGAAAATGGTCAGCGAGCATAGTGATTAAAGTGGTCATTGAGAATTGTGATGAAAAGCGACATAGAGCATTGTGATGACAAAGGTCATGGAGAACTGTGATGACCAGGGTCATGTAACATTGTGATGACACGGTCATGGAACATTGTGATGACAAGAATTCTGGAGCATTGTGCTGACAAGGGCCATGGAGCATTGTGATGACATGGTCATGGAACATTGTGATGACAAGAATTCTGGAGCATTCTGATGACAAAGGTGACGGAGCATTGTGATGACACGGTCATGGAACATTGTGATGACAAGAATTCTGGAGCATTCTGATGACAAGCGCCATAGAGCATTGTGATGACACGTTCATGGAATATAGTAATGACAAGAATTCAGGAGCATTATGATGACAAGGGCCATGGAGCATTGTGATGACACGGCCATGGAACATTGTGATGAGAAGAATTCTGGAGCATTGTGATAACAATGGCCATGGAGCATTGTGATGACGCGGTCATGGAACATTATGATGAGAAGAATTCTGGAGCATTGTGATGAGAAGGGCCATGGAGCATTGTGATGACACGGCCATGGAACATTGTGATGACAAGAATTCTGGAGCATTGTGCTGACAAGGGCCATGGAGCATTGTGATGACACGGTCATGGAACATTGTGATGACAAGAATTCTGGAGCATTATGATGACAAGGGCCATGGAGCATTGTGATGACAGGGCCATGGAACATTGTGATGACAAGAATTCTGGAGCATTGTGATGACAAGGGCCATGGAGCATTGTGATGACACGGTCATGGAACATTGTGATGACAAGAATTCTGGAGCATTGTGATGACAAGGGCCATGGAGCATTGTGATGACACGGTCATGGAACATTGTGATGAGAAGAATTCTGGAGCATTGTGCTGACAAGGGCCATGGAGCATTGTGATGATACGGTCATGGAACATTGTGATGACATGAATTCTGGAGAATTATGATGACAAGGGCCATGGAGCATTGTGATGACACGGTCATGGAACATTGTGATGACAAGAATTCTGGAGCATTGTGCTGATGACGGCCATGGAGCATTGTGATGACACAGTCAAGGAACATTGCGATGAAAAAGATTTCTGGAGCATTGTGATAAAAGGGCATGGAGCATTTTGATTAAAGGTGACAAGGAACAATGTGATAATATGGGCAGAGAACTCTGTGATGACAGTGGTCATGCAGTATAGTGACGAAAAGTGTCATGGAACATTCTGCTGACAGCCATCATGGAGCTTTTTGGTAAGAGAGGCTATGGAGATTTGTGATGTCAGGCGTCATGGGGCATTGTGTTGAGAGCGGTCTTGGAGCATTGTGATGAAAAGGGTCATGGAGCACTGTGATTACAGGGGCCATGGAGCATTGTGAATACACAGGCTTTGGAGCATTGAGATGACAGGGTTCATGGAGAACTGTGATGAATGTGATCTTGGATCATTGTGATGACAAGTGTCATGGAACCTTGTGATGACACGGTTCATGGAGCATTGTGATGACAAGGACCATGGCGAATTGTGATGACATCTGTCATGGGGCATTGTGATGACAGTGGTCATCTAGATTTGCGATGAAAGGTATCATGGAGCACTGTGATGACAGGGGCCATGGAACATTGTGATGACAAAGGCCATGGAGCATTGTGATGACAAGTGTCATGGGGCATTTTGATGACATTGGCATGGAGCATTATGATGACAAGAGTTCTGGAGCATTTTGATGACAAGGGCATGGAGCATTGTGATGACAGGGCCCACGGAGCTTTGTGATGAAAAGGGCAGGGTACATTGTGATGACAGGGTTCATGGAGCATTGTGATGAAAGGGGCCATGGAGCATTGAGATGAGAGCCGTTATGAGGCATGGTGATGACAGGGGTATTGGAGCATTGTGATGGAAGTAGACATGGATCATTGTGATGACATGTGTCCTGGAACACTGTGATGACATGGTTCATCGAGTATTGTGATGACAAGGGTCATAGCGAATTGTGATGACAAGTGTCATGGGGCATTGTGATGACATTGATCATCTAGGAATTGTGATGAAAGGTATCGTGGAGCACTGTGATGACTGGGGGCATGAAGCACTGTGATGAAAATTGTCCTGGATTATTGTAATGACAGCAGTCATGGAGAATTGTGATGACAGGGATTATGCAGCATTGTTTTGACAAGGGTATGGACTATTGTGATGACAATGGTCATGGAGCAATGTGATGAAAGTATTCATGGAACACCGTGATGAAAAGTGCATGGGAGAATTGTGACGATAAAGGCCATGGAGTATTGTGATGACAAGTGTCATGGAGCATTTTAATGAAAGGTTTCATTGTGCACCATGATGACAAAGGGGATGGAGAATTGTGATGAAACTGGCCCTGGAGCATTGTGATAACAAAAGCCATGGAGCATTGTGATGACAGGCATCATGGAGCATAGTGAAGAAAGGGGCCATGGGGTATTGTAATGACACTAGAAAAATATGATGAAAATGGTCAGCGAGCATAGTGATTAAAGTGGTCATTGAGAATTGTGATGAAAAGCGACATAGAGCATTGTGATGACAAAGGTCATGGAGAACTGTGATGACCAGGGTCATGTAACATTGTGATGACACGGTCATGGAACATTGTGATGACAAGAATTCTGGAGCATTGTGCTGACAAGGGCCATGGAGCATTGTGATGATATGGTCATGGAACATTGTGATGAGAAGAATTCTGGAGCATTCTGATGACAAGCGCCATAGAGCATTGTGATGACACGTTCATGGAATATAGTAATGACAAGAATTCTGGAGCATTATGATGACAAGGGCCATGGAGCATTGTGATGACACGGCCATGGAACATTGTGATGACAAGAATTCTGGAGCATTGGTAGGACAATGTCCATGGAGCATTGTGATGACACGGTCATGGAACATTGTGATGAGAAGAGTTCTGGAGCATTGTCATGAAAAGGGCCATGGAGCATTGTGAGGACACGTCCATGGAATATTGTGATGAGAAGAATTCTGGAGCATTCTGATGACAAGCGCCATAGAGCATTGTGATGACACTTTCATGGAATATAGTAATGACAAGAATTCTGGAGCATTATGATGACAAGGGCCATGGAGCATTGTGATGACACGGCCATGGAACATTGTGATGACAAGAATTCTGGAGCATTGTGATGACAGTGGCCATGGAGCATTTTGTTGACACGGTCATGGAACATTGTGATGAGAAGAATTCTGGAGCATTGTCATGACAAGGGCCATGGAGCATTGTGATGACACGGTCATGGAACATTGTGATGACAAGAATTCTGGAGCATTGTGATGACAAGGGCCATGGAGCATTGTGATGACACGGTCATGGAACATTGTGATGAGAAGAATTCTGGAGCATTGTGTTGACAAGGGCCATGGAGCATTGTGATTATACGGTCATGGAACATTGTGATGACAAGAATTCTGGAGCATTGTGATGACAAGGGCCATGGAGCATTGTGATGACACGGCCATGGATCATTGTGATGAAAAGAATTCTGGAGCATTGTGATGACAATGGCCAAGGAGCATTGTGATGACACGGTATGGAACATTGTGATGACAAGAATTCTGGAGCATTGTGATGACAAGGGCCATGGAGCATTGTGATGACACGGTCATGGAACAATGTGATGAGAAGAATTCCGGAGCATTGTGATGACAAGGGCCATGGAGCATTGTGATGACACGGTCATGGAACATTGTGATGACAAGAATTCTGGAGTATTGTGCTGATGACGGCCATGGAGCATTGTGATGACACAGTCAAGGAACATTGCGATGAAAATGATTTCTGGAGCATTGTGATGAAAGGGCATGGAGCATTGTGATTAAAGGTGACAAGGAACATTGTGATGATATGGGCAGAGAACTCTGTGATTACAGTGGTAATGCAGTATTGTGACGAAAAGTGTCATGGAACATTCTGCTGAAAGCGATCATGGAGCTTTTTGGTAAGAGAGGCTATGGAGATTTGTGATGTCAGGCGTCATGGGGCATTGTGTTGAGAGTGGTCTTGGAGCATTGTGATGAAAAGGGTCATGGAGCACTGTGATTACAGGGGCCATGGAGCATTGTGAATACAAAGGCTTTGGAGCATTGAGATGACAGGGTTCATGGAGAACTGTGATGAATGTGATCTTGGATCATTGTGATGACAAGTGTCCTGGAACCTTGTGATGACACGGTTCATGGAGCATTGTGATGACAAGGACCATGGCGAATTGTGATGACATCTGTCATGGGGCATTGTGATGACAGTGGTCATCTAGATTTGCGATGAAAGGTATCATGGAGCACTGTGATGACAGGGTCCATGGAACATTGTGATGACAAAGGCCATGGAGCATTGTGATGACAAGTGTCATGGGGCATTTTGATGACATTGGCATGGAGCATTATGATGACAAGAGTTCTGGAGCATTTTGATGACAAGGGCATGGAGCATTGTGATGACAGGGCCCACGGAGCTTTGTGATGAAAAGGGCAGGGTACATTGTGATGACAGGGTTCATGGAGCATTGTGATGAAAGGGGCCATGGAGCATTGAGATGAGAGCCGTTATGAGGCATGGTGATGACAGTGGTCATGGAGCATTGTGATGAAAGAGATCATGGAGCAATATGATAACAGGGGCCATGGAGCATTGTGATGACAGCGGTATTGGAGCATTGTGATGGAAGTAGGCATGGATCATTGTGATGACATGTGTCCTGGAACACTGTGATGACACGGTTCATCGAGTATTGTGATGACAAGGGTCATAGCGAATTGTGATGACAAGTGTCATGGGGCATTGTGATGCCATTGATCATCTTGGAATTGTGATGAAAGGTATCGTGGAGCACTGTGATGACTTGGGGCATGAAGCACTGTGATGAAAATTGTCCTGGATTATTGTGATGACAGCAGTCATGGAGAATTGTGATGACAGGGATTATGCAGCATTGTGTTGACAAGGGTATGGACTATTGTGATGACAATGGTCATGGAGCAATGTGATGAAAGTATTCATGGAACATCGTGATGAAAAGTGCCTTGGAGCATTGTGACGATAAAGGCCATGGAGTATTGTGATGACTAGTGTCATGGAGCATTTTAATGAAAGGTTTCATTGTGCACCATGATGACAAAGGGGATGGAGAATTGTGATGAAACTGGTCCTGGAGCATTGTGATAACAAAAGCCATGGAGCATTGTGATGACAGGCATCATGGAGCATTGTGAAGAAAGGGGCCATGGGGTATTGTAATGACACTAGAGAAATATGATGAAAATGGTCAGCGAGCAGAGTGATTAAAGTGGTCATTGAGAATTGTGATGAAAAGCGACATAGAGCATTGTGATGACAAAGGTCATGGAGAACTGTGATGACCAGGGTCATGTAACATTGTGATGACACGGTCATGGAACATTGTGATGACAGGAATTCTCGAGCATTGTGCTGACAAGGGCCATGGACCATTGTGATGAAATGGTCATGGAACATTGCGATGACAAGATTTCTGGAGCATTGTGATGAAAGAGCATGGAGCATTGTGATTGAAGGTGACAAGGAACATTGTGATGATATGGGCAGAAAACACTGTGATGACAGTGGTCATGGAGTATTGTGACAAAAAGTGTCATGAAACATTGTGCTGATAAGGGCCATGGAGCATTGTGATGACACGGTCATGGAACATTGTGATGACAAGAATTCTGGAGCATTGTGCTGACAAGGGCCATGGAGCATTGTGATGACACGGTCATGGAACATTGTGATGACAAGAATTCTGGAGCATTCTGATGACAAAGGCGATGGAGCATTGTGATGACACGGTCATGGAACATTGTGATGACAAAAATTCTGGAGCATTCTGATGACAAGCGCCATAGAACATTGTGATGACACGTTCATGGAATATAGTGATGACAAGAATTCTGGAGCATTATGATGACAAGGGCCATGGAGCATTGTGGTGACACGGCCATGGAACATTGTGATGCCAAGAATTCTGGAGCATTGTGATGACAATGGCCATGGAGCATTGTGATGACACAGTCATGGAACATTGTGATGAGAAGAATTCTGGAGCATTGTCATGACAAGGGCCATGGAGCATTGTGATGACACGACCATGGAACATTGTTATGACAAGAATTCTGGAGCATTCTGTTGACAAGCGCCATAGAGCATTGTGATGACACGTTCATTGAATATAGTAATGACAAGAATTCTGGAGCATTATGATGACAAGGGCCATGGAGCATTGTGATGACACGGTCATGGAACATTGTGATGAGAAGAATTCTGGAGCATTGTGATGACAATGGCCATGGAGCATTGTGATGACACGGTCATGGAACATTGTGATGAGAAGAATTCTGGAGCATTGTCATGACAAGGGCCATGGAGCATTGTGATGACACGGTCATGGAACATTTTGATGACAAGAATTCTGGAGCATTCTGATGACAAAGCGATGGAGCATTGTGATGACACGGTCATGGAACATTGTGATGACAAGAAATCTGGAGCATTGTGATGAGAAGGGCCATGGAGCATTGTGATGACACGGCCATGGAACATTGTGATGACAAGAATTGTGGAGCATTGTGATAACAATGGCCATGGAGCATTGTGATGACACGGTCATGGAACATTGTGATGAGAAGAATTCTGGAGCATTGTCATGACAAGGGCCATGGAGCATTGTGATGACACGGTCATGGAACATTGTGATGACAAGAATTCTGGAGCATTCTTATGACAAAGGCAATGGAGCATTGTGATGACACGGTCATGGAACATTGTGATGACAAGAATTCTGGAGCATTCTGATGACAAGCACCATAGAGCATGGTGATGACACGTTCATGGAATATAGTAATGACAAGAATTCTGGAGCAGTATGATGACAAGGGCCATGGAGCATTGTGATGACACGGCCATGGAACATTGTGATGACACGGTCATGGAACATTGTGATGACAAGAATTCTGGAGCATTATGATGACAAGGGCCATGGAGCATTGTGATGACACGGCCATGGAACATTGTGATGAAAAGAATTCTGGAGCATTGTGATGACAATGGCCATGGAGCATTGTGATGACACGGTCATGGAACATTGTGATGAGAAGAATTCTGGAGCATTGTCATGACAAGGGCCATGGAGCATTGTGATGACACGGTCATGGAACTTTGTGATGAGAAGAATTCTAGAGCATTGTCATGACAAGGGCCATGGAGCATTGTGATGACACGGCCATGGAACATTGTGATGACAAGAATTCTGGAGAATTGTGATGACAAGGGCCATGGAGAATTGTGATGACACGGCCATGGAACATTGTGATGACAAGAATTCTGGAGCATTTTGCTGACAATGGCCATGGAGCATTGTGATGACACGGTCATGGAACATTGTGATGACAAGAATTCTGGAGCCTTCTGATGACAAGCGCCATAGAGCATTGTGATGACACGTTCATGGAATATAGTAATGACAAGAATTCTGGAGCAGTATGATGACAAGGGCCAAGGAGCATTGTAATGACACGGCCATGGAACATTGTGATGACACGGTAATGGAACATTGTGATGACAAGTATTCTGGAGCATTGTGCTGACAAGGGCCATGGAGCATTGTGATGATACGGTCATGGAACATTGTGATGACAAGAATTCTGGAGCATTGTGCTGACAAGGGCCATGGAGCATTGTGATGACATGGCCATGGAACATTGTGATGACAGGAATTCTGGAGCATTGTGATGACAATGGCCATGTAGCATTGTGATGACACGGTCATGGAACATTGTGATGAGAAGAATTCTGGAGCATTGTCATGACAAGGGCCATGGATCATTGTGATGATACGGTCATGGAACATTGTGATGACAAGAATTCTGGAGCATTGTGATGACAAGGGCCATGGAGCATTGTGATGACACAGTCATGGAACATTGTGATGAGAAGAATTCTGGAGCATTGTGCTGACAAGCGCCATGGAGCATTGTGATGATACGGTCATGGAACATTGTGATGACAAGAATTCTGGAGCATTATGATGACAAGGGCCATGGAGCATTGTGATGACACGGCCATGGAACATTGTGATGACAAGAATTCTGGAGCATTGTGATGACAATGGCCATGTAGCATTGTGATGACACGGTCATGGAACATTGTGATGAGAAGAATTCTGGAGCATTGTCATGACAAGGGCCATGGAGCATTGTGATGACACGGCCATGGAACATTGTGATGACAAGAATTCTGGAGAATTGTGATTACAAGGTTCAGGGAGAATTGTGATGACACGACCATGGAATATTGTGATGACAAGAATTCTGGAGCATTTTGCTGACAATGGCCATGGAGCATTGTGATGACACGGTCATGGAACACTGTGATGACAAGAATTCTGGAGCATTGTGCTGACAAGGGCCATGGAGCATTGTGATGATACTGTCATGGAACATTGTGATGACATCAATTCTGGAGCATTATGATGACAAGGGACATGGAGCATTGTGATGACAAGAATTCTGGAGCATTGTGATGACAATGGCCATGGAGCATTGTGATGACACGGTATGGAACAGTGTGATGACAAGAATTCTGGAGCATTGTGATGACAAGGGCCATGGAGCATTGTGATGACACGGTCATGGAACATTGTGATGACAGGAATTCTGGAGCATTGTGCTGAAAAGGGCCATGGAGTATTGTGATGACACGGTCATGGAACAATGTGATGAGAAGAATTCCGGAGCATTGTGATGACAAGGGCCATGGAGCATTGTGATGACACGGTCATGGAACATTGTGATGACAAGAATTCTGGAGCATTGTGCTGATGACGGCCATGGAGCATTGCGATGACACAGTCAAGGAACATTGCGATGAAAAAGATTTCTGGAGCATTGTGATGAAAGGGCATGGAGCATTGTGATTAAAGGTGACAAGGAACATTGTGATGATATGGGCAGAGAACTCTGTGATGACAGTGGTCTTGCAGTATTGTGACGAAAATTGTCATGGAACATTCTGCTGACAGCCATCATGGAGCTTTTTGGTAAGAGAGGCTATGGAGATTTGTGATGTCAGGCGTCATGGGGCATTGTGTTGAGAGCGGTCTTGGAGCATTGTGATGAAAAGGGTCATGGAGCACTGTGATTACAGGGGCCATGGAGCATTGTGAATACAAAGGCTATGGAGCATTGAGATGACAGGGTTCATGGAGCACTGTGATGAATGTGATCTTGGATCATTGTGATGACAAGTGTCCTGGAACCTTGTGATGACACGGTTCATGGAGCATTGTGATGACAAGGACCATGGCCAATTGTGATGACATCTGTCATGGGGCAATTTGATGCCAGTGGTCATCTAGATTTGCGATGAAAGGTATCATGGAGCACTGTGATGACAGGGGCCATGGAACATTGTGATGACAAAGGCCATGGAGCATTGTGATGACAAGTGTCATGGGGCATTTTGATGACATTGGCATGGAGCATTATGATGACAAGAGTTCTGGAGCATTTTGATGACAAGGGCATGGAGCATTGTGATGACAGGGCCCACGGAGCTTTGTGATGAAAAGGGCAGAGTACATTGTGATGACAGGGTTCATGGAGCACTGTGATGAAAGGGGCCATGGATCATTGAGATGAGAGCCGTTATGAGGCATGGTGATGACAGTGGTCATGGAGCATTGTGATGAAAGAGACCATGGAGCAATATGATAACAGGGGCCATGGAGCATTGTGATGACAGGGGTTTTGGAGCATTGTGATGGAAGTAGACATGTATCATTGTGATGACATGTGTCCTGGAACACTGTGATGACACGGTTCATCGAGTATTGTGATGAAAAGGGTCATAGCGAATTGTGATGACAAGTGTCATGGGGCATTGTGTGACATTGATCATCTAGGAATTGTGATGAAAGGTATCGTGGAGCACTGTGATGACTGGGGGCATGAAGCACTGTGATGAAAATTGTCCTGGATTATTGTGATGACAGCAGTCATGGAGAATTGTGATGACAGGGATTATGCAGCATTGTGTTGACAAGGGTATGGACTATTGTGATGACAATGGTCATGGAGCAATGTGATGAAAGTATTCATGGAACATCGTGATGAAAAGTGCATGGGAGCATTGTGACGATAAAGGCCATGGAGTATTGAGATGACTAGTGTCATGGAGCATTTTAATGAAAGGTTTCATTGTGCAACATGATGACAAAGGGGATGGAGAATTGTGATGAAACTGTTCCTGGTGCATTGTGATAACAAAAGCCATGGAGCATTGTGATGACAGGCATCATGGAGCATTGTGAAGAAAGGGGCCATGGGGTATTGTAATGACACTAGAGAAATATGATGAAAATGGTCAGCGAGCATAGTGATTAAAGTGGTCATTGAGAATTGTGATGAAAAGCGACATAGAGCATTGTGATGACAAAGGTCATGGAGAACTATGATGACCAGGGTCATGTAGCATTGTGATGACATGGTCATGGAACATTGTGATGACAAGAATTCTGGAGCATTGTGCTGACTAGGGCCATGGACCATTGTGATGACATGGTCATGGTACATTGTGATGACAATAATTCTGGAGCATTGTGATGACAAGGGTCATGGAGCATTGTGATGACACGGTCATGGAACATTGTGATGACAAGAATTCTGCAGCATTGCGATGACAAGGGCCATGGAGTATTCTGATGACACGGTCATGGAACATTGTCATGAGAAGAATTCTGGAGCATTGTGCTGACAAGGGCCATGGAGCATTGTGATGATACGGTCATGGAACATTGTGATGAGAAGAATTCTGGAGCATTATGATGAGAAGGGCCATGGAGCATTGTGATGACACGGCCATGGAACATTGTGATGACAAGAATTCTGGAGCATTGTGCTGACAAGGGCCTTGGAGCATTGTGATGACACGGTCATGGAACATTGTGATGACAAGAATTCTGGAGCATTCTGATGACAAAGGCGATGGAGCATTGTGATGACACCGTCATGGAACGTTGTGATGAGAAGAATTCTGGAGCATTGTGCTGGCAAGGGCCATGGAGCATTGTGATGATACGGTCATGGAACATTGTGATGACAATAATTCTGGGCCATTATGATGACAAAGGCTATGGAGCATTGTGATGACACTGCCATGGAACATTGTGATGACAAGAATTCTGGAGCATTGTGCTGACTAGGGCCATGGACCATTGTGATGACATTGTCATGGAACATTGTGACGAAAATAATTCTGGAGCATTGTGATGACAAGGGTCATGGAGCATTGTGATGACACGGTCATGGAACATTGTGATGACAAGAATTCTGCAGCATTGCGATGACAAGGGCCATGGAGCATTGTGATGACACGGTCATGGAACATTGTCATGAGAAGAATTCTGGAGCATTGTGCTGACAAGGGCCATGGAGCATTGTGATGATACGGTCATGGAACATTTTGATGACATGTATTCTGGAGCATTATGATGACAAGGGCCATGGAGGATTGTGATGACACGGTCATGGAACATTGTGATGTCAAGAATTCTGGAGCATTATGATGACCAGGGCCATGGAGCATTGTGATGACACGGCCATGGAACATTGTGATGACAAGAATTCTGGAACAGTGTCATGACAAGGGCCATGGAGCATTGTGATGACACGGTCATGGAACATTGTGATGACAAGAATTCTGGAGCATAGTGATGACAAGGGCCATGGAGCATTGTGATGACACAGTCATGGAACATTGTGATGAGAAGAATTCTGGAGCATTGTGCTGACAAGCGCCATGGAGCATTGTGATGATACGGTCATGGAACATTGTGATGACAAGAATTCTGGAGCATTATGATGACAAGGGCCATGGAGCATTGTGATGACACGGCCATGGAACATTGTGATGACAAGAATTCTGGAGCATTGTGATGACAAGTGCCATCGAGCATTGTGATGACACGGTCATGGAACATTGTGATGAGAAGAATTCTGGAGCATTGTCATGACAAGGGCCATGGAGCATTGTGATGACACGGCCATGGAATATAGTAATGACAAGAATTCTGGAGCATTACGATGACAAGGGCCATGGAGCATTGTGATGACACGGCCATGGAACATTGTGATGACACGGTCATGGAACATTGTGATGACAAGAATTCTGGAGCATTGTGCTGACAAGGGCCATGGAGCATTGTGATGATACGGTCATGGAACATTGTGATGACATGAATTCTGGAGCATTATGAT
Organism: Balaenoptera acutorostrata; assembly: GCF_949987535.1. Classification (NCBI taxonomy): domain Eukaryota; kingdom Metazoa; phylum Chordata; class Mammalia; order Artiodactyla; family Balaenopteridae; genus Balaenoptera; species Balaenoptera acutorostrata. Next base: position 788,062 of record NW_026646025.1, on the reverse strand, counting down.
GACAAGGGACATGGAGCATTGTGATGACAAGAATTCTGGAGCATTGTGATGACAATGGCCATGGAGCATTGTCATGACACGGTCATGGAACATTGTGATAACATGAATTCTGGAGCATTATGATGACAACGGACATGGAACATTGTGATGACAAGAATTCTGGAGCATTGTGATGACAAGGGCCATGGAGCATTGTGATGACACGGTCATGGAACATTGTGATGACAGGAATTCTGGAGCATTGTGCTGAAAAGGGCCATGGAGCATTGTGATGACACGGTCATGGAACAATGTGATGAGAAGAATTCCGGAGCATTGTGATGACAAGGGCCATGGAGCATTGTGATGACACGGTCATGGAACATTGTGATGACAAGAATTCTGGAGCATTGTGCTGATGACGGCCATGGAGCATTGCGATGACACAGTCAAGGAACATTGCGATGAAAAAGATTTCTGGAGCATTGTGATGAAAGGGCATGGAGCATTGTGATTAAAGGTAACAAGGAACATTGTGATGATATGGGCAGAGAACTCTGTGATGACAGTGGTCTTGCAGTATTGTGACGAAAATTGTCATGGAACATTCTGCTGACAGCCATCATGGAGCTTTTTGGTAAGAGAGGCTATGGAGATTTGTGATGTCAGGCGTCATGGGGCATTGTGTTGAGAGCGGTCTTGGAGCATTGTGATGAAAAGGGTCATGGAGCACTGTGATTACAGGGGCCATGGAGCATTGTGAATACAAAGGCTATGGAGCATTGAGATGACAGGGTTCATGGAGCACTGTGATGAATGTGATCTTGGATCATTGTGATGACAAGTGTCCTGGAACCTTGTGATGACACGGTTCATGGAGCATTGTGATGACAAGGACCATGGCCAATTGTGATGACATCTGTCATGGGGCAATTTGATGACAGTGGTCATCTAGATTTGCGATGAAAGGTATCATGGAGCACTGTGATGACAGGGGCCATGGAACATTGTGATGACAAAGGCCATGGAGCATTGTGATGACAAGTGTCATGGGGCATTTTGATGACATTGGCATGGAGCATTATGATGACAAGAGTTCTGGAGCATTTTCATGACAAGGGCATGGAGCATTGTGATGACAGGGCCCACGGAGCTTTGTGATGAAAAGGGCAGAGTACATTGTGATGACAGGGTTCATGGAGCACTGTGATGAAAGGGGCCATGGATCATTGAGATGAGAGCCGTTATGAGGCATGGTGATGACAGTGGTCATGGAGCATTGTGATGAAAGAGACCATGGAGCAATATGATAACAGGGGCCATGGAGCATTGTGATGACAGGGGTTTTGGAGCATTGTGATGGAAGTAGACATGGATCATTGTGATGACATGTGTCCTGGAACACTGTGATGACACGGTTCATCGAGTATTGTGATGAAAAGGGTCATAGCGAATTGTGATGACAAGTGTCATGGGGCAATGTGTGACATTGATCATATAGGAATTGTGATGAAAGGTATCATGGAGCACTGTGATGAAAATTGTCCTGGATTATTGTGATGACAGCAGTCATGGAGAATTGTGATGACAGGGATTATGCAGCATTGTGTTGACAAGGGTATGGACTATTGTGATGACAATGGTCATGGAGCAATGTGATGAAAGTATTCATGGAACACCGTGACGAAAAGTGCATGGGAGCATTGTGACGATAAAGGCCATGGAGTATTGTGATGACTAGGGTCATGGAGCATTTTAATGAAAGGTTTCATTGTGCACCATGATGACAAAGGGGATGGAGAATTGTGATGAAACTGGCCCTGGAGCATTGTGATAACAAAAGCCATGGAGCATTGTGATGACAGGCATCATGGAGCATTGTGAAGAAAGGGGCCATGGGGTATTGTAATGACACTAGAGAAATATGATGAAAATGGTCAGCGAGCATAGTGATTAAAGTGGTCATTGAGAATTGTGATGAAAAGCGACATAGAGCATTGTGATGACAAAGGTCATGGAGAACTGTGATGACCACGGTCATGTAGCTTTGTGATGACTCGGTCATGGAACATTGTGATGACAAGAATTCTGGAGCATTGTGATGAGAAGGGCCATGGAGCATTGTGATGACACGGCCATGGAACATTGTGATGACAAGAATTCTGGAGCATTGTGATGACAATGGCCATGGAGCATTGTGATGACACGGTCATGGAACATTGTGAAGAGAAGAATTCTGGAGCATTGTCATGACAAGGGCCATGGAGCATTGTGATGACACGGTCATGGAACATTATGATGACAAGAATTCTGGAGCATTGTGATGACAAGGGCCATGGAGCATTGTGATGACACAGTCATGGAACATTGTGATGAGAAGAATTCTGGAGCATTGTGCTGACAAGTGCCATGGAGCATTGTGATGATACGGTCATATAACATTGTGATGACAAGAATTCTGGAGCATTATGGTGACAAGGGCCATGGAGCATTGTGATGACACGGCCATGGAACATTGTGATGAAAAGAATTCTGGAGCATTGTGATTACAAGGTTCATGGAGAATTGTGATGACACGGCCATGGAACATTGTGATGACAAGAATTCTAGAGCATTTTGCTGACAATGGCCATGGAGCATTGTGATGACACGCTCATGGAACATTGTGATGACAAGAATTCTGGAGCATTCTGATGACAAAGGCAATGGAGCATTGTGATGACACGGTCATGGAACATTGTGATGACAAGAATTCTGGAGCATTCTGATGACAAGCGCCATAAAGCATTGTGATGACACGTTCATGGAATATAGTAATGACAAGAATTCTGGAGCAGTATGATGACAAGGGCCATGGAGCATTGTGGTGACACGGCCATGGAACATTGTGATGAAACGGTCATGGAACATTGTGATGAGAAGAATTCTGGAGCATTGTGCTGACAAGGGCCATGGAGCATTGTGATGACACGGTATGGAACATTGTGATGACAAGAATTCTGGAGCATTGTGATGACAATGGCCATGGATCATTGTGATGACACGGTATGGAACATTGTGATTACAAGAATTCTGGAGCATTGTGATGAAAAGGGCCATGGAGCATTGTGATGACACGGTCATGGAACATTGTGATGACAGGAATTCTGGAGCATTGTGCTGAAAAGGGCCATGGAGCATTGTGATGACACGGTCATGGAACAATGTGATGAGAAGAATTCCGGAGCATTGTGATGACAAGGGCCATGGAGCATTGTGATGACACGGTCATGGAACATTATGATGACAGGAATTCTGGAGCATTGTGATGACAAGGGCCATGGAGCATTGTGATGACACAGTCATGGAACATTGTGATGAGAAGAATTCTGGAGCATTGTGCTGACAAGTGCCATGGAGCATTGTGATGATACGGTCATATAACATTGTGATGACAAGAATTCTGGAGCATTATGGTGACAAGGGCCATGGAGCATTGTGATGACACGGCCATGGAACATTGTGATGAAAAGAATTCTGGAGCATTGTGATTACAAGGTTCATGGAGAATTGTGATGACACGGCCATGGATCATTGTGATGACAAGAATTCTAGAGCATTTTGCTGACAATGGCCATGGAGCATTGTGATGACACGCTCATGGAACATTGTGATGACAAGAATTCTGGAGCATTCTGATGACAAAGGCAATGGAGCATTGTGATGACACGGTCATGGAACATTGTGATGACAAGAATTCTGGAGCATTCTGATGACAAGCGCCATAAAGCATTGTGATGACACGTTCATGGAATATAGTAATGACAAGAATTCTGGAGCAGTATGATGACAAGGGCCATGGAGCATTGTGGTGACACGGCCATGGAACATTGTGATGAAACGGTCATGGAACATTGTGATGAGAAGAATTCTGGAGCATTGTGATGACAATGGCCATGGATCATTGTGATGACACGGTATGGAACATTGTGATTACAAGAATTCTGGAGCATTGTGATGAAAAGGGCCATGGAGCATTGTGATGACACGGTCATGGAACATTGTGATGACAGGAATTCTGGAGCATTGTGCTGAAAATGGCCATGGAGCATTGTGATGACACGGTCATGGAACAATGTGATGAGAAGAATTCCGGAGCATTGTGATGACAAGGGCCATGGAGCATTGTGATGACACGGTCATGGAACATTTTGATGACAAGAATTCTGGAACATTGTGCTGATGACGGCCATGGAGCATTGTGATGACACAGTCAAGGAACATTGCGATGATAAAGATTTCTGGAGCATTGTGATGAAAGGGCATGGAGCATTTTGATTAAAGTTGACAAGGAACATTGTGATAATATGGGCAGAGAACTCTGTGATGACAGTGGTCATGCAGTATTGTGACGAAAAGTGTCATGGAACATTCTGCTGACAGCGATCATGTAGCTTTTTGGTAAGAGAGGCTATGGAGATTTGTGATGTCAGGCGTCATGGGGCATTGTGTTGAGAGCGGTCTTGGAGCATTGTGATGAAAAGGGTCATGGAGCACTGTGATTACAGGGGCCATGGAGCATTGTGAATACAAAGGCTTTGGAGCATTGAGATGACAGGGTTCATGGAGCACTGTGATGAATGTGATCTTGGATCATTGTGATGACTAGTGTCATGGAACCTTGTGATGACACGGTTCATGGAGCATTGTGATGACAAGGACCATGGCGAATTGTGATGACATCTGTCATGGGGCATTGTGATGACAGTGGTCATCTAGATTTGCGATGAAAGGTATCATGGAGCACTGTGATGACAGGGGCCATGGAACATTGTGATGACAAAGGCCATGGAGCATTGTGATGACAAGTGTCATGGGGCATTTTGATGACATTGGCATGGAGCATTATGATGACAAGAGTTCTGGAGCATTTTGATGACAAGGGCATGGAGCATTGTGATGACAGGGCCCACGGAGCTTTGTGATGAAAAGGGCAGTGTACATTGTGATGACAGGGTTCATGGAGCATTGTGATGAAAGGGGCCATGGAGCATTGAGATGAGAGCCTTTATGAGGCATGGTGATGACAGTGGTCATGGAGCATTGTGATGAAAGAGATCATGGAGCAATATGATAACAGGGGCCATGGAGCATTGTGATGACAGGGGTATTGGAGCATTGTGATGGAAGTAGACATGGATCATTGTGATGACATGTGTTCTGGAACACTGTGATGACACGGTTCATCGAGTATTGTGATGACAAGGGTCATAGCGAATTGTGATGACAAGTGTCATGGGGCATTGTGATGACATTGATCATCTAGGAATTGTGATGAAAGGTATCATGGAGCACTGTGATGAAAATTGTCCTGGATTATTGTGATGACAGCAGTCATGGAGAATTGTGAAGACAGGGATTATGCAGCATTGTGTTGACAAGGGTATGGACTATTGTGATGACAATGGTCATGGAGCAATGTGATGGAAGTATTCATGGAACATCGTGATGAAAAGTGCATGGGAGCATTGTGACGATAAAGGCCATGGAGTATTGTGATGACTAGTGTCATGGAGCATTTTAATGAAAGGTTTCATTGTGCACCATGATGACAAAGGGGATGGAGAATTGTGATGAACCTGGTCCTGGAGCATTGTGATAACAAAAGCCATGGAGCATTGTGATGACAGGCATCATGGAGCATTGTGAAGAAAGGGGCCATGGGGTATTGTAATGACACTAGAAAAATATGATGAAAATGGTCAGCGAGCATAGTGATTAAAGTGGTCATTGAGAATTGTGATGAAAAGCGAAATAGAGCATTGTGATAACAAAGGTCATGGAGAACTGTGATGACCAGGGTCATGTAACATTGTGATGACGCGGTCATGGAGCATTATGATGAGAAGAATTCTCGAGCATTGTCATGACAAGGGCCATGGAGCATTGTGATGACACGGCCATGGAATATTGTGATGACAAGAATTCTGGAGCATTGTGCTGACAAGGGCCATGGAGCATTGTGATGACACGGTCATGGAACATTGTGATGACAAGAATTCTGGAGCATTATGATGACAACGGCCATGGAGCATTGTGATGACAGGGCCATGGAATATTGTGATGACAAGAATTCTGGAGCATTGTGATGACAAGGGCCATGGAGCATTGTGATGACACGGTCATGGAACATTGTGATGACAAGAATTCTGGAGCATTGTGATGACAAGGGCCATGGAGCATTGTGATGACACGGTCATGGAACATTGTGATGAGAAGAATTCTGGAGCATTGTGCTGACAAGGGCCATGGAGCATTGTGATGATACGGTCATGGAACATTGTGATGACATGAATTCTGGAGAATTATGATGACAAGGGCCATGGAGCATTGTGATGACACGGTATGGAACATCGTGATGACAAGAATTCTGGAGCATTGTGATGACAAGGGCCATGGAGCATTGTGATGACACGGTCATGGATCATTGTGATGACAGGAATTCTGGAGCATTGTGCTGAAAAGGGCCATGGAGCATTGTGATGACACGGTCATGGAACATTGTGATGACAAGAATTCTGGAGCATTGTGCTGATGACGGCCATGGAGCATTGTGATGACACAGTCAAGGAACATTGCGATGAAAATGATTTCTGGAGCATTGTGATGAAAGGGCATGGAGCATTGTGATTAAAGGTGATAAGGAACATTGCGATAATATGGGCAGAGAACTCTGTGATGACAGTGGTCATGCAGTATTGTGACGAAAAGTGTCATGGAACATTCTGCTGACAGCGAACATGGAGATTTTTGGTAAGAGAGGCTATGGAGATTTGTGATGTCAGGCGTCATGGGGCATTGTGTTGAGAGCGGTCTTGGAGCATTGTGATGAAAAGGGTCATGGAGCACTATGGTTACAGGGGCCATGGAGCATTGTGAATACAAAGGCTTTGGAGCATTGAGATGACAGGGTTCATGGAGCACTGTGATGAATGTGATCTTGGATCATTGTGATGACAAGTGTCCTGGAACCTTGTGATGACACGGTTCATGGAGCATTGTGATGACAAGGACCATGGCGAATTGTGATGACATCTGTCATGGGGCATTGTGATGACAGTGGTCATCTAGATTTGCGATGAAAGGTATCATGGAGCACTGTGATGACAGGGGCCATGGAACATTGTGATGAAAAAGGCCATGGAGCATTGTGATGACAAGTGTCATGGGGCATTTTGATGACATTGGCATGGAGCATTATGATGACAAGAGTTCTGGAGCATTTTGATGACAAGGGCATGGAGCATTGTGATGACAGGGCCCACGGAGCTTTGTGATGAAAAGGGCAGGGTACATTGTGATGACAGGGTTCATGGAGCATTGTGATGAAAGGGGCCATGGAGCATTGAGATGAGAGCCGTTATGAGGCATGGTGATGACAGTGGTCCTGGAGCATTGTGATGAAAGAGATCATGGAGCAATATGATAAGAGGGGCCATGGAGCATTGTGATGACAGGGGTATTGGAGCATTGTGATGGAAGTAGACATGGATCATTGTGATGACATGTGTCCTGGAACACTGTGATGACACGGTTCATCGAGTATTGTGATGACAAGGGTCATAGCGAATTGTGATGACAAGTGTCATGGGGCATTGTGATGACATTGATCATCTAGGAATTGTGATGAAAGGTATCGTGGAGCACTGTGATGACTTGGGGCATGAAGCACTGTGATGAAAATTGTCCTGGATTATTGTGATGAGAGCAGTCATGGAGAATTGTGATGACAGGGATTATGCAGCATTGTGTTGACAAGGGTATGGACTATTGTGATGACAATGGTCATGGAGCAATGTGATGAAAGTATTCATGGAACATCGTGATGAAAAGTGCCTTGGAGCATTGTGACGATAAAGGCCATGGAGTATTGTGATGACTAGTGTCATGGAGCATTTTAATGAAAGGTTTCATTGTGCACCATGATGACAAAGGGGATGGAGAATTGTGATGAAACTGGTCCTGGAGCATTGTGATAACAAAAGCCATGGAGCATTGTGTTGACAGGCATCATGGAGCATTGTGAAGAAAGGGGCCATGGGGTATTGTAATGACACTAGAGAAATATGATGAAAATGGTCAGCGAGCATAGTGATTAAAGTGGTCATTGAGAATTGTGATGAAAGGCGACATAGAGCATTGTGATGACAAAGGTCATGGAGAACTGTGATGACCAGGGTCATGTAACATTGTGATGACACGGTCATGGAACATTGTGATGACAAGAATTCTGGAGCATTGTGCTGACAAGGGCCATGGAGCATTGTGATGACATGGTCATGGAACATTGTGATGAGAAGAATTCTGGAGCATTCTGATGACAAAGGCGATGGAGCATTGTGATGACACGGTCATGGAACATTGTGATGACAAGAATTCTGGAGCATTCTGATGACAAGCGCCATAGAGCATTGTGATGACACGTTCATGGAATATAGTAATGACAAGAATTCAGGAGCATTATGATGACAAGGGCCATGGAGCATTGTGATGACACGGCCATGGAACATTGTGATGAGAAGAATTCAGGAGCATTGTGATAACAATGGCCATGGAGCATTGTGATGACACGGTCATGGAACATTATGATGAGAAGAATTCTGGAGCATTGTCATGACAAGGGCCATGGAGCATTGTGATGACACGGCCATGGAACATTGTGATGACAAGAATTCTGGAGCATTGTGCTGACAAGGGCCATGGAGCATTGTGATGACACGGTCATGGAACATTGTGATGACAAGAATTCTGGAGCATTATGATGACAAGGGCCATGGAGCATTGTGATGACAGGGCCATGGAACATTGTGATGACAAGAATTCGCTAGCATTGTGATGACAATGGCAATGGAGCATTGTGATGACATGGTCATGGAACATTGTGATGAGAAGAATTCTGGAGCATTGTCATGACAAGGGCCATGAAGCATTGTGATGACACGGTCATGGAACATTGTGATGACAAGAATTCTGGAGCATTGTGATGACAAGGGCCATGGAGCATTGTGATGACACGGTCATGGAACATTGTGATGAGAAGAATTCTGGAGCATTGTGCTGACAAGGGCCATGGAGCATTGTGATGATACGGTCATGGAACATTGTGATGACAAGAATTCTGGAGAATCATGATGACAAGGGCCATGGAGCATTGTGATGACACGGCCATGGATCATTGTGATGACAAGAATTCTGGAGTATTGTGATGACAATGGCCATGGAGCATTGTGATGACACGGTATGGAACATCGTGATGACAAGAATTCTGGAGCATTGTGATGACAAGGGCCATGGAGCATTGTGATGACACGGTCATGGAACATTGTGATGACAGGAATTCTGGAGCATTGTGCTGAAAAGGGCCATGGAGCATTGTGATGACACGGTCATGGAACAATGTGATGAGAAGAATTCCGGAGCATTGTGATGACAAGGGCCATGGAGCATTGTGATGACACGGTCATGGAACATTGTGATGACAAGTATTCTGGAGCATTGTGCTGATGATGGCCATGGAGCATTGTGATGACACAGTCAAGGAACATTGCGATGAAAAAGATTTCTGGAGCATTGTGATAAAAGGGCATGGAGCATTTTGATTAAAGGTGACAAGGAACAATGTGATAATATGGACAGAGAACTCTGTGATGACAGTGGTCATGCAGTATAGTGACGAAAAGTGTCATGGAACATTCTGCTGACAGCGATCATGGAGCTTTTTGGTAAGAGAGGCTATGGAGATTTGTGATGTCAGGCGTCATGGGGCATTGTGTTGAGAGCGGTCTGGGAGCATTGTGATGAAAAGGGTCATGGAGCACTGTGATTACAGGGGCCATGGAGCATTGTGAATACACAGGCTTTGGAGCATTGAGATGACAGGGTTCATGGAGAACTGTGATGAATGTGATCTTGGATCATTGTGATGACACGTGTCACGGAACCTTGTGATGACACGGTTCATGGAGCATTGTGATGACAAGGACCATGGCGAATTGTGATGGCATCTGTCATGGGGCATTGTGATGACAGTGGTCATCTAGATTTGCGATGAAAGGTATCATGGAGCACTGTGATGACAGGGGCCATGGAACATTGTGATGACAAAGGCCATGGAGCATTGTGATGACAAGTGTCATGGGGCATTTTGATGACATTGGCATGGAGCATTATGATGACAAGAGTTCTGGAGCATTTTGATGACAAGGGCAGGAGCATTGTGATGACAGGGCCCACGGAGCTTTGTGATGAAAAGGGCAGGGTACATTGTGATGACAGGGTTCATGGAGCATTGTGATGAAAGGGGCCATGGAGCATTGAGATGAGAGCCGTTATGAGGCATGGTGATAACAGGGGTATTGGAGCATTGTGATGGAAGTAGACATGGATCATTGTGATGACATGTGTCCTGGAACACTGTGATGACACGGTTCATCGAGTATTGTGATGACAAGGGTCATAGCGAATTGTGATGACAAGTGTCATGGGGCATTGTGATGACATTGATCATCTAGGAATTGTGATGAAAGGTATCGTGGAGCACTGTGATGACTGGGGGCATGAAGCACTGTGATGAAAATTGTCCTGGATTATTGTGATGACAGCAGTCATGGAGAATTGTGATGACAGGGATTATGCAGCATTGTGTTGACAAGGGTATGGACTATTGTGATGACAATGGTCATGGAGCAATGTGATGAAAGTATTCCTGGAACACCGAGATGAAAAGTGCCTTGGAGCATTGTGACGATAAAGGCCATGGAGTATTGTGATGACTAGTGTCATGGAGCATTTTAATGAAAGGTTTCATTGTGCACCATGATGACAAAGGGGATGGAGAATTGTGATGAAACTGGTCCTGGAGCATTGTGATAACAAAAGCCATGGAGCATTGTGATGACAGGCATCATGGAGCATAGTGAAGAAAGGGGCCATGGGGTATTGTAATGACACTAGAAAAATATGATGAAAATGGTCAGCGAGCATAGTGATTAAAGTGGTCATTGAGAATTGTGATGAAAAGCGACATAGAGCATTGTGATGACAAAGGTCATGGAGAACTGTGATGACCAGGGTCATGTAACATTGTGATGACGCGGTCATGGAACATTATGATGAGAAGAATTCTGGAGCATTGTGATAACAATGGCCATGGAGCATTGTGATGACACGGTCATGGAACATTGTGATGACAAGAATTCTGGAGCATTGTGCTGACAAGGGCCATGGAGCATTGTGATGACACGGTCACGGAACATTGTGATGACAAGAATTCTGGAGCATTATGATGACAAGGGCCATGGAGCATTGTGATGACAGGGCCATGGAACATTGTGATGACAAGAATTCTGGAGCATTGTGATGACAAGGGCCATGGAGCATTGTGATGACACGGTCATGGAACATTGTGATGACAAGAATTCTGGAGCATTGTGATGACAAGGGCCATGGAGCATTGTGATGACACGGTCATGGAACATTGTGATGAGAAGAATTCTGGAGCATTGTGCTGACAAGGGCCATGGAGCATTGTGATGATACGGTCATGGAACATTGTGATGACATGAATTCTGGAGAATTATGATGACAAGGGCCATGGAGCATTTTGATGACACGGCCGTGGATCATTGTGATGACAAGAATTCTGGAGCATTGTGATGACAATGGCCATGGAGCATTGTGATGACACGGTATGGAACATCGTGATGACAAGAATTCTGGAGCATTGTGATGACAAGGACCATGGAGCATTGTGAGGACACGGTCATGGAACATTGTGATGACAGGAATTCTGGAGCATTGTGCTGAAAAGGGCCATGGAGCATTGTGATGACACGGTTATGGAACAATGTGATGAGAAGAATTCCGGAGCATTGTGATGACAAGGGCCATGGAGCATTGTGATGACACGGTCATGGAACATTGTGATGACAAGAATTCTGGAGCATTGTGCTGATGACGGCCATGGAGCATTGTGATGACACAGTCAAGGAACATTGCGATGAAAAAGATTTCTGGAGCATTGTGATGAAAGGGCATGGAGCATTTTGATTAAAGGTGACAAGGAACATTGCGATAATATGGGCAGAGAACTCTGTGATGACAGTGGTCATGCAGTATTGTGACGAAAAGTGTCATGGAACATTCTGCTGACAGCGAACATGGAGCTTTTTGGTAAGAGAGGCTATGGAGATTTGTGATGTCAGGCGTCATGGGGCATTGTGTTGAGAGCGGTCTTGGAGCATTGTGATGAAAAGGGTCATGGAGCACTATGATTACAGGGGCCATGGAGCTTTGTGAATACAAAGGCTTTGGAGCATTGAGATGACAGGGTTCATGGAGCACTGTGATGAATGTGATCTTGGATCATTGTGATGACAAGTGTCCTGGAACCTTGTGATGACACGGTTCATGTAGCATTGTGATGACAAGGACCATGGCGAATTGTGATGACATCTGTCATGGGGCATTGTGATGACAGTGGTCATCTAGATTTGCGATGAAAGGTATCATGGAGCACTGTGATGACAGGGGCCATGGAACATTGTGATGACAAAGGCCATGGAGCATTGTGATGACAAGTGTCATGGGACATTTTGATGACATTGGCATGGAGCATTATGATGACAAGAGTTCTGGAGCATTTTGATGACAAGGGCATGGAGCATTGTGATGACAGGGCCCACGGAGCTTTGTGATGAAAAGGGCAGGGTACATTGTGATGACAGGGTTCATGGAGCATTGTGATGAAAGGGGCCATGGAGCATTGAGATGAGAGCCGTTATGAGGCATGGTGATGACAGTGGTCATGGAGCATTGTGATGAAAGAGATCATGGAGCAATATGATAACAGGGGCCATGGAGCATTGTGATGACAGGGGTATTGGAGCATTGTGATGGAAGAAGACATGGATCATTGTGATGACATGTGTCCTGGAACACTGTGATGACACGGTTCATCGAGTATTGTGATGACAAGGGTCATAGCGAATTGTGATGACAAGTGTCATGGGGCATTGTGATGACATTGATCATCTAGGAATTGTGATGAAAGGTATCGTGGAACACTGTGATGACTTGGGGCATGAAGCACTGTGATGAAAATTGTCCTGGATTATTGTGATGACAGCAGTCATGGAGAATTGTGATGACAGGGATTATGCAGCATTGTGTTGACAAGGGTATGGACTATTGTGATGACAATGGTCATGGAGCAAAGTGATGAAAGTATTCATGGAACATCGTGATGAAAAGTGCCTTGGAGCATTGTGACGATAAAGGCCATGGAGTATTGTGATGACTAGTGTCATGGAGCATTTTAATGAAAGGTTTCATTGTGCACCATGATGACAAAGGGGATGGAGAATTGTGATGAAACTGGTCCTGGAGCATTGTGATAACAAAAGCCATGGAGCATTGTGTTGACAGGCATCATGGAGCATTGTGAAGAAAGGGGCCATGGGGTATTGTAATGACACTAGGGAAATATGATGAAAATGGTCAGCGAGCATAGTGATTAAAGTGGTCATTGAGAATTGTGATGAAAGGCGACATAGAGCATTGTGATGACAAAGGTCATGGAGAACTGTGATGACCAGGGTCATGTAACATTGTGATGACACGGTCATGGAACATTGTGATGACAAGAATTCTGGAGCATTGTGCTGACAAGGGCCATGGAGCATTGTGATGACATGGTCATGGAACATTGTGATGAAAAGAATTCTGGAGCATTCTGATGACAAAGGCGATGGAGCATTGTGATGACACGGTCATGGAACATTGTGATGACAAGAATTCTGGAGCATTATGATGACAAGGGCCTTGGAGCATTGTGATGACACGGCCATGGAACATTGTGATGAGAAGAATTCAGGAGCATTGTGATAACAATGGCCTTGGAGCATTGTGATGACACGGTCATGGAACATTATGATGAGAAGAATTCTGGAGCATTGTCATGACAAGGGCCATGGAGCATTGTGATGACACGGCCATGGAACATTGTGATGACAAGAATTCAGGAGCATTGTGCTGACAAGGGCCATGGAGCATTGTGATGACACGGTCATGGAACATTGTGATGACAAGAATTCTGGAGCATTATGATGACAAGGGCCATGGAGCATTGTGATGACAGGGCCATGGAACATTGTGATGACAAGAATTCGGTAGCATTGTGATGACAATGGCAATGGAGCATTGTGATGACATGGTCATGGAACATTGTGATGAGAAGAATTCTGGAGCATTGTCATGACAAGGGCCATGAAGCATTGTGATGACACGGTCATGGAACATTGTGATGACAAGAATTCTGGAGCATTGTGATGACAAGGGCCATGGAGCATTGTGATGACACGGTCATGGAACATTGTGATGAGAAGAATTCCGGAGAATTGTGATGACACGTTCATGGAACATTGTGATGACAAGAATTCTGGAGCATTGTGCTGATGACGGCCATGGAGCATTGTGATGACACAGTCAAGGAACATTGCGATGAAAAAGATTTCTGGAGCATTGTGATAAAAGGGCATGGAGCATTTTGATTAAAGGTGACAAGGAACAATGTGATAATATGGGCAGAGAACTCTGTGATGACAGTGGTCATGCAGTATAGTGACGAAAAGTGTCATGGAACATTCTGCTGACAGCGATCATGGAGCTTTTTGGTAAGAGAGTCTATGGAGATTTGTGATGTCAGGCGTCATGGGGCATTGTGTTGAGAGCGGTCTTGGAGCATTGTGATGAAAAGGGTCATGGAGCACTGTGATTACAGGGGCCATGGAGCATTGTGAATACACAGGCTTTGGAGCATTGAGATGACAGTGTTCATGGAGAACTGTGATGAATGTGATCTTGGATCATTGTGATGACACGTGTCATGGAACCTTGTGATGACACGGTTCATGGAGCATTGTGATGACAAGGACCATGGCGAATTGTGATGACATCTGTCATGGGGCATTGTGATGACAGTGGTCATCTAGATTTGCGATGAAAGGTATCATGGAGCACTGTGATGACAGGGGCCATGGAACACTGTGATGACAAAGGCCATGGAGCATTGTGATGACAAGTGTCATGGGGCATTTTGATGACATTGGCATGGAGCATTATGATGACAAGAGTTCTGGAGCATTTTGATGACAAGGGCATGGAGCATTGTGATGACAGGGCCCACGGAGCTTTGTGATGAAAAGGGCAGGGTACATTGTGATGACAGGGTTCATGGAGCATTGTGATGAAAGGGGCCATGGAGCATTGAGATGAGAGCCGTTATGAGGCATGGTGATGACAGTGGTCATGGAGCATTGTGATGAAAGAGATCATGGAGCAATATGATAACAGGGGCCATGGAGCATTGTGATGACAGGGGTATTGGAGCATTGTGATGGAAGTAGACATGGATCATTGTGATGACATGTGTCCTGGAACACTGTGATGACACGGTTCATCGAGTATTGTGATGACAAGGGTCATAGCGAATTGTGATGACAAGTGTCATGGGGCATTGTGTGACATTGATCATCTAGGAATTGTGATGAAAGGTATCATGGAGCACTGTGATGAAAATTGTCCTGGATTATTGTGATGACAGCAGTCATGGAGAATTGTGATGACAGGGATTATGCAGCATTGAGTTGACAAGGGTATGGACTATTGTGATGACAATGGTCATGGAGCAATGTGATGAAAGTATTCATGGAACATCGTGATGAAAAGTGCATGGGAGCCTTGTGACGATAAAGGCCATGGAGTAATTTGATGACTAGTGTCATGGAGCGTTTTAATGAAAGGTTTCATTGTGCACCATGATGACAAAGGGGATGGAGAATTGTGATGAAACTAGTCCTGGAGCATTGTGATAACAAAAGCCATGGAGCATTGTGATGACAGGCATCATGGAGCATTGTGAAGAAAGGGGCCATGGGGTATTGTAATGACACTAGAGAAATATGATGACAATGGTCAGCGAGCATAGTGATTAAAGTGGTCATTGAGAATTGTGATGAAAAGCGACATAGAGCATTGTGATGACAAAGGTCATGGAGAACTGTGATGACCAGTGTCATGTAACATTGTGATGACAGGAATTCTCGAGCATTGTGCTGACAAGGGCCATGGACCATTGTGATGACATGGTCATGGAACATTGCGATGACAAGATTTCTGTAGCATTGTGATGAAAGGGCATGGAGCATTGTGATTAAAGGTGACAAGGAACATTGTGATGATATGGGCAGAAAACACTGTGATGACAGTGGTCATGGAGTATTGTGACAAAAAGTGTCATGGAACATTGTGCTGACAAGGGCCATGGAGCATTGTGATGACACGGTCATGGAACATTGTGATGACAAGAATTCTGGAGCATTATGATGACAAGGGCCATGGAGCATTGTGATGACAGGGCCATGGAACATTGTGATGACAAGAATTCGGGAGCATTGTGATGACAATGGCCATGGAGCATTGTGATGACATGGTCATGGAACATTGTGATGAGAAGAATTCTGGAGCATTCTCATGACAAGGGCCATGGAGCATTGTGATGACACGGTCATGGAACATTGTGATGAGAAGAATTCTGGAGCATTGTCATGACAAGGGCCATGGAGCATTGTGATGACACGGCCATGGAACATTGTGATGACAAGAATTCTGGAGCATTGTGCTGATGACGGCCATGGAGCATTGTGATGACACAGTCAAGGAACATTGCGATGAAAAAGATTTCTGGAGCATTGTGATGAAAGGGCATGGAGCATTGTGATTAAAGGTGACAAGGAACATTGTGATGATATGGGCAGAGAACTCTGTGATGACAGTGGTCATGCAGTATTGTGACGAAAAGTGTCATGGAACATTCTGCTGACAGCGATCATGGAGCTTTTTGGTAAGAGAGGCTATGGAGATTTGTGATGTCAGGCGTCATGGGGCATTGTGTTGAGAGCGGTCTTGGAGCATTTGATGAAAAGGGTCATGGAGCATTGTGATTACAGGGGCCATGGAGCATTGTGAATACAAAGGCTATGGAGCATTGAGATGACAGGGTTCATGGAGCACTGTGATGAATGTGATCTTGGATCATTGTGATGACAAGTTTCATGGGGCATTGTGTGACATTGATCATCTAGGAATTGTGATGAAAGGTATCATGGAGCACTGTGGTGAAAATCGTCCTGGATTATTGTGATGAGAGCAGTCATGGAGAATTGTGATGACAGGAATTATGCAGCATTGAGTTGACAAGGGTATGGACTATTGTGATGACAATGGTCATGGAGCAATGTGATGAAAGTATTCATGGAACATCGTGATGAAAATTGCATGGGAGCATTGTGACGATAAAGGCCATGGAGTATTGTGATGACTAGTGTCATGGAGCATTTTAATGAAAGGTTTCATTGTGCACCATGATGACAAAGGGGATGGAGTATTGTGATGAAACTGGTCCTGGAGCATTGTGATAACAAAAGCCATGGAGCATTGTGATGACAGGCATCATGGAGCATTGTGAAGAAAGGGGCCATGGGGTATTGTAATGACACTAGAGAAATATGATGTAAATGGTCAGCGAGCATAGTGATTAAAGTGGTCATTGAGAATTGTGATAAAAAGCGACATAGAGCATTGTGATGACAAAGGTCATGGAGAACTGTGATGACCAGGGTCATGTAGCATTGTGATTACACGGTCATGGAACATTGTGATGACAACAATTCTGGAGCATTGTGCTGACAAGGGTCATGGACCATTATGATGACATGGTCATGGAACATTGTGATGACAAGAATTCTGGAGCATTGTGATGACAAGGGTCATGGAGCATTGTGATGACACGGTCATGGAACATTGTGATGACAAGAATTCTGCAGCATTGCGATGACAAGGACCATGGAGCATTGTGATGACACGGTCACGGAACATTGTCATGAGAAGAATTCTGGAGCATTGTGCTGACAAGGGCCATGGAGCATTGTGATGATACGGTCATGGAACATTGTGATGACAAGAATTCTGGAGCATTATGATGAAAATGGCCATGGAGCATTGTGATGACACGGTCATGGAACATTGTGATGAGAAGAATTCTGGAGCATTGTCATGACAAGGGCCATGGAGCATTGTGATGACACGGTCACAGAACATTGTGATGACAAGAATTCTGGAGCATTGTGATGAAAATGGCCATGGAGCATTGTGATGACACGGTCATGGAACATTGTGATGAGAAGAATTCTGGAGCATTGTGCTGACAAGGGCCATGGAGCATTGTGATGACACGGCCATGGAACATTGTGATGACAAAAATTCTGGAGCATTGTGATGACAATGGCCATGGAGCATTGTGATGACACGGTCATGGAACATTGTGAAGAGAAGAATTCTGGAGCATTGTGATGACAAGGGCCATGCAGCATTGTGATGAAACGGTCATGGAACATTGTGATGACAAGAATTCTGGAGCATTGTGATGACAAGGGCCATGGAGCATTGTGATGACACGGTCATGGAACATTGTGATGAGAAGAATTCTGGAGCATTGTGATGACAAGGGCCATGGAGCATTGTGATGACACGGTCATGGAACATTGTGATGAGAAGAATTCTGGAGCATTGTGCTGACAAGGGCCATGGAGCATTGTGATGATACGGTCATGGAACATTATGATGACACGGCCATGGAACATTGTGATGACAAGAATTCTGGAGCATTGTGATGACAATGGCCATGGAGCATTGTGATGACACGGTAAAGGAACATTGTGATGACAAGAATTCTGGAGCATTGTGATGACAATGGACATGGAGAATTGTGATGACATGGTCATGGAACATTGTGATGAGAAGAATTCTGGAGCATTGTCATGACAAGGGCCATGCAGCATTGTGATGACACGGTCATGGAACATTGTGATGACAAGAATTCTGGAGCATTGTGATGACAATGGCCATGGAGCATTGTGATGACACGGTCATGAAACATTGTGATGACAAGAATTCTGGAGCATTGTGATGACAATGGACATGGAGCATTGTGATCACACGGTCATGGAACATTGTGATGAGAAGAATTCTGGAGCATTGTCATGACAAGGGCCATGGAGCATTGTGATGCCACGGTCATGGAACATTGTGATGAGAAGAATTCTGGAGCATTGTGATGACAAGGGCCATGGAGCATTGTGATGACACGGTCATGGAACATTGTGATGAGAAGAATTCTGGAGCATTGTGCTGACAAGGGCCATGGAGCATTGTGATGATACGGTCATGGAACATTATGATGACAAGGGCCATGGAGCATTGTGATGACACGGCCATGGAACATTGTGATGACAAGAATTCTGGAGCATTGTGATGACAATGGCCATGGAGCATTGTGATGACACGGTCATGGACCATTGTGATGACAAGAATTCTGGAGCATTGTGATGACAATGGCCATGGAGCATTGTGATGACACGGTCATGAAACATTGTGATGACAAGAATTCTGGAGCATTGTGAGGACAATGGACATGGAGCATTGTGATCACACGGTCATGGAACATTGTGATGAGAAGAATTCTGGAGCATTGTGCTGACAAGGGCCATGGAGCATTGTGATGATACGCTCATGGAACATTGTGATGACATGAATTCTGGAGAATTATGATGACAAGGGCCATGGAGCATTTTGATGACACGGCCATGGATCATTGTGATGACAAGAATTCTGGAGCATTGTGATGACAATGGCCATGGAGCATTGTGATGACACGGTATGGAACATCGTGATGACAAGAATTCTGGAGCATTGTGATGACAAGGACCATGGAGCATTGTGAGGACACGGTCATGGAACATTGTGATGACAGGAATTCTGGAGCATTGTGCTGAAAAGGGCCATGGAGCATTGTGATGACACGGTTATAGAACAATGTGATGAGAAGAATTCCGGAGCATTGTGATGACAAGGTCCATGGAGCATTGTGATGACACGGTCATGGAACATTGTGATGACAAGAATTCTGGAGCATTGTGCTGATGACGGCCATGGAGCATTGTGATGACACAGTCAAGGAACATTGCGATGAAAAAGATTTCTGGAGCATTGTGATGAAAGGGCATGGAGCATTTTGATTAAAGGTGACAAGGAACATTGCGATAATATGGGCAGAGAACTCTGTGATGACAGTGGTCATGCAGTATTGTGACGAAAAGTGTCATGGAACATTCTGCTGACAGCGAACATGGAGCTTTTTGTTAAGAGAGGCTATGGAGATTTGTGATGTCAGGCGTCATGGGTCATTGTGTTGAGAGCGGTCTTGGAGCATTGTGATGAAAAGGGTCATGGAGCACTATGATTACAGGGGCCATGGAGCTTTGTGAATACAAAGGCTTTGGAGCATTGAGATGACAGGGTTCATGGAGCACTGTGATGAATGTGATCTTGGATCATTGTGATGACAAGTGTCCTGGAACCTTGTGATGACACGGTTCATGTAGCATTGTGATGACAAGGACCATGGCGAATTGTGATGACATCTGTCATGGGGCATTGTGATGACAGTGGTCATCTAGATTTGCGATGAAAGGTATCATGGAGCACTGTGATGACAGGGGCCATGGAACATTGTGATGACAAAGGCCATGGAGCATTGTGATGACAAGTGTCATGGGACATTTTGATGACATTGGCATGGAGCATTATGATGACAAGAGTTCTGGAGCATTTTGATGACAAGGGCATGGAGCATTGTGATGACAGGGCCCACGGAGCTTTGTGATGAAAAGGGCAGGGTACATTGTGATGACAGGGTTCATGGAGCATTGTGATGAAAGGGGCCATGGAGCATTGAGATGAGAGCCGTTATGAGGCATGGTGATGACAGTGGTCATGGAGCATTGTGATGAAAGAGATCATGGAGCAATATGATAACAGGGGCCATGGAGCATTGTGATGACAGGGGTATTGGAGCATTGTGATGGAAGTAGACATGGATCATTGTGATGACATGTGTCCTGGAACACTGTGATGACACGGTTCATCGAGTATTGTGATGACAAGGGTCATAGCGAATTGTGATGACAAGTGTCATGGGGCATTGTGATGACATTGATCATCTAGGAATTGTGATGAAAGGTATCGTGGAGCACTGTGATGACTTGGGGCATGAAGCACTGTGATGAAAATTGTCCTGGATTATTGTGATGACAGCAGTCATGGAGAATTGTGATGACAGGGATTATGCAGCATTGTGTTGACAAGGGTATGGACTATTGTGATGACAATGGTCATGGAGCAAAGTGATGAAAGTATTCATGGAACATCGTGATGAAAAGTGCCTTGGAGCATTGTGACGATAAAGGCCATGGAGTATTGTGATGACTAGTGTCATGGAGCATTTTAATGAAAGGTTTCATTGTGCACCATGATGACAAAGGGGATGGAGAATTGTGATGAAACTGGTCCTGGAGCATTGTGATAACAAAAGCCATGGAGCATTGTGTTGACAGGCATCATGGAGCATTGTGAAGAAAGGGGCCATGGGGTATTGTAATGACACTAGAGAAATATGATGAAAATGGTCAGCGAGCATAGTGATTAAAGTGGTCATTGAGAATTGTGATGAAAGGCGACATAGAGCATTGTGATGACAAAGGTCATGGAGAACTGTGATGACCAGGGTCATGTAACATTGTGATGACACGGTCATGGAACATTGTGATGACAAGAATTCTGGAGCATTGTGCTGACAAGGGCCATGGAGCATTGTGATGACATGGTCATGGAACATTGTGATGAAAAGAATTCTGGAGCATTCTGATGACAAAGGCGATGGAGCATTGTGATGACACGGTCATGGAACATTGTGATGACAAGAATTCTGGAGCATTATGATGACAAGGGCCTTGGAGCATTGTGATGACACGGCCATGGAACATTGTGATGAGAAGAATTCTGGAGCATTGTGATAACAATTGCCTTGGAGCATTGTGATGACACGGTCATGGAACATTATGATGAGAAGAATTCTGGAGCATTGTCATGACAAGGGCCATGGAGCATTGTGATGACACGGCCATGGAACATTGTGATGACAAGAATTCTGGAGCATTGTGCTGACAAGGGCCATGGAGCATTGTGATGACACGGTCATGGAACATTGTGATGACAAGAATTCTGGAGCATTATGATGACAAGGGCCATGGAGCATTGTGATGACAGGGCCATGGAACATTGTGATGACAAGAATTCGGTAGCATTGTGATGACAATGGCAATGGAGCATTGTGATGACATGGTCATGGAACATTGTGATGAGAAGAATTCTGGAGCATTGTCATGACAAGGGCCATGAAGCATTGTGATGACACGGTCATGGAACATTGTGATGACAAGAATTCTGGAGCATTGTGATGACAAGGGCCATGGAGCATTGTGATGACACGGTCATGGAACATTGTGATGAGAAGAATTCCGGAGCATTGTGATGACACGGTCATGGAACATTGTGATGACAAGAATTCTGGAGCATTGTGCTGATGACGGCCATGGAGCATTGTGATGACACAGTCAAGGAACATTGCGATGAAAAAGATTTCTGGAGCATTGTGATAAAAGGGCATGGAGCATTTTGATTAAAGGTGACAAGGAACAATGTGATAATATGGACAGAGAACTCTGTGATGACAGTGGTCATGCAGTATAGTGACGAAAAGTGTCATGGAACATTCTGCTGACAGCGATCATGGAGCTTTTTGGTAAGAGAGGCTGTGGAGATTTGTGATGTCAGGCGTCATGGGGCATTGTGTTGAGAGCGGTCTTGGAGCATTGTGATGAAAAGGGTCATGGAGCACTGTGATTACAGGGGCCATGGAGCATTGTGAATACACAGGCTTTGGAGCATTGAGATGACAGGTTTCATGGAGAACTGTGATGAATGTGATCTTGGATCATTGTGATGACACGTGTCATGGAACCTTGTGATGACACGGTTCATGGAGCATTGTGATGACAAGGACCATGGCGAATTGTGATGACATCTGTCATGGGGCATTGTGATGACAGTGGTCATCTAGATTTGCGATGAAAGGTATCATGGAGCACTGTGATGACAGGGGCCATGGAACATTGTGATGACAAAGGCCATGGAGCATTGTGATGACAAGTGTCATGGGGCATTTTGATGACATTGGCATGGAGCATTATGATGACAAGAGTTCTGGAGCATTTTGATGACAAGGGCATGGAGCATTGTGATGACAGGGCCCACGGAGCTTTGTGATGAAAAGGGGAGGGTACATTGTGATGACAGGGTTCATGGAGCATTGTGATGAAAGGGGCCATGGAGCATTGAGATGAGAGCCGTTATGAGGCATGGTGATGACAGGGGTATTGGAGCATTGTGATGGAAGTAGACATGGATCATTGTGATGACATGTGTCCTGGAACACTGTGATGACACGGTTCATCGAGTATTGTGATGACAAGGGTCATAGCGAATTGTGATGACAAGTGTCATGGGGCATTGTGATGACATTGATCATCTAGGAATTGTGATGAAAGGTATGGTGGAGCACTGTGATGACTGGGGGCATGAAGCACTGTGATGAAAATTGTCCTGGATTATTGTGATGACAGCAGTCATGGAGAATTGTGATGACAGGGATTATGCAGCATTGTGTTGACAAGGGTATGGACTATTGTGATGACAATGGTCATGGAGCAATGTGATGAAAGTATTCATGGATCACCGTGATGAAAAGTGCATGGGAGAATTGTGACGATAAAGGCCATGGAGTATTGTGATGACTAGTGTCATGGAGCATTTTAATGAAAGGTTTCATTGTGCACCATGATGACAAAGGGGATGGAGAATTGTGATGAAACTGGTCCTGGAGCATTGTGATAACAAAAGCCATGGAGCATTGTGATGACAGGCATCATGGAGCATAGTGAAGAAAGGGGCCATGGGGTATTGTAATGACACTAGAAAAATATGATGAAAATGGTCAGCGAGCATAGTGATTAAAGTGGTCATTGAGAATTGTGATGAAAAGCGACATAGAGCATTGTGATGACAAAGGTCATGGAGAACTGTGATGACCAGGGTCATGTAACATTGTGAAGACACCGTCATGGAACATTGTGA
Source organism: Balaenoptera acutorostrata (assembly GCF_949987535.1). NCBI lineage: Eukaryota > Metazoa > Chordata > Mammalia > Artiodactyla > Balaenopteridae > Balaenoptera > Balaenoptera acutorostrata. The sequence continues at coordinate 763,897 of NW_026646025.1, read as the reverse complement.
TGACAAGAATTCTGGAGCATTGTGCTGACAAGGGCCATGGAGCATTGTGATGACATGGTCATGGAACATTGTGATGACAAGAATTCTGGAGCATTCTGATGACAAGCGCCATAGAACATTGTGATGACACGTTCATGGAATATAGTAATGACAAGTATTCTGGAGCATTATGATGACAAGGGCCATGGAGCATTGTGATGACACGGCCATGGAACATTGTGATGACAAGAATTCTGGAGCATTGTGAGGACAATGTCCATGGAGCATTGTGATGACACGGTCATGGAACATTGTGATGACAACAATTCTGGAGCATTGTGCTGACAAGGGCCATGGACCATTATGATGACATGGTCATGGAACATTGTGATGACAAGAATTCTGGAGCATTGTGATGACAAGGGTCATGGAGCATTGTGATGACACGGTCATGGAACATTGTGATGACAAGAATTCTGCAGCATTGCGATGACAAGGACCATGGAGCATTGTGATGACACGGTCACGGAACATTGTCATGAGAAGAATTCTGGAGCATTGTGCTGACAAGGGCCATGGAGCATTGTGATGATACGGTCATGGAACATTGTGATGACAAGAATTCTGGAGCATTATGATGAAAATGGCCATGGAGCATTGTGATGACACGGTCATGGAACATTGTGATGAGAAGAATTCTGGAGCATTGTCATGACAAGGGCCATGGAGCATTGTGATGACACGGTCACAGAACATTGTGATGACAAGAATTCTGGAGCATTGTGATGAAAATGGCCATGGAGCATTGTGATGACACGGTCATGGAACATTGTGATGAGAAGAATTCTGGAGCATTGTGCTGACAAGGGCCATGGAGCATTGTGATGACACGGCCATGGAACATTGTGATGACAAGAATTCTGGAGCATTATGATGACAATGGCCATGGAGCATTGTGATGACACGGTCATGGAACATTGTGAAGAGAAGAATTCTGGAGCATTGTGATGACAAGGGCCATGCAGCATTGTGATGAAACGGTCATGGAACATTGTGATGACAATAATTCTGGAGCATTGTGATGACAAGGGCCATGGAGCATTGTGATGACACGGTCATGGAATATTGTGATGAGAAGAATTCTGGAGCATTGTGATGACAAGGGCCATGGAGCATTGTGATGACACGGTCATGGAACATTGTGATGAGAAGAATTCTGGAGCATTGTGCTGACAAGGGCCATGGAGCATTGTGATGATACGGTCATGGAACATTATGATGACACGGCCATGGAACATTGTGATGACAAGAATTCTGGAGCATTGTGATGACAATGGCAATGGAGCATTGTGATGACACGGTCAAGGAACATTGTGATGACAAGAATTCTGGAGCATTGTGATGACAATGGACATGGAGAATTGTGATGACATGGTCATGGAACATTGTGATGAGAAGAATTCTGGAGCATTGTCATGACAAGGGCCATGCAGCATTGTGATGACACGGTCATGGAACATTGTGATGACAAGAATTCTGGAGCATTGTGATGACAATGGACATGGAGCATTGTGATCACACGGTCATGGAACATTGTGATGAGAAGAATTCTGGAGCATTGTCATGACAAGGGCCATGGAGCATTGTGATGCCACGGTCATGGAACATTGTGATGAGAAGAATTCTGGAGCATTGTGATGACAAGGGCCATGGAGCATTGTGATGACACGGTCATGGAACATTGTGATGAGAAGAATTCTGGAGCATTGTGCTGACAAGGGCCATGGAGCATTGTGATGATACGGTCATGGAACATTATGATGACAAGGGCCATGGAGCATTGTGATGACACGGCCATGGAACATTGTGATGACAAGAATTCTGGAGCATTGTGATGACAATGGCCATGGAGCATTGTGATGACACGGTCATGGAACATTGTGATGACAAGAATTCTGGAGCATTGTGATGACAATGGCCATGGAGCATTGTGATGACACGGTCATGAAACATTGTGATGACAAGAATTCTGGAGCATTGTGAGGACAATGGACATGGAGCATTGTGATCACACGGTCATGGAACATTGTGATGAGAAGAATTCTGGAGCATTGTGATGACAAGGGCCATGGAGCATTGTGATGACACAGCCATGGAACATTGTGATGACAAGAATTCTGGAGAATTGTGATGACAAGGTTCATGGAGAATTGTGATGACATGGTCAAGGAACATTGCGATAACAAGATTTCTGGAGCATTGTGGTGAAAGGGTATGGAGCATTGTGATTAAAGGTGACAAGGAACATTGTGATGATATGGGCAGAGAACTCTGTGATGAGACAGGACATGGAGTATTGTGACGAAAACTGTCATGGAACCTTGTGCTGACAGGGATCATGGAGCTCTTTGGTAAGAGAGGCCATGGAGATTTGTGATGGCAGGCATCATGGGGCATTGTGTTGACAGCGGTCTTGGAGCATTGTGATGAAAGGCGTCATGTAGCATTGTGATTACAGGGGCCATGGAGCATTGTGAATTCAAAGGCTATGGAGCATTGAGATGACAGGTTTCATGGAACACTGTGATGAATGTGATCTTGGATCATTGTGATGACAAGTGTCCTGGAACCTTGTGATGACACGGTTCATGGAGCATTATGATGACAAGGACCATGGCGAATTGTGATGACATCTGTCATGGGGCATTGTGATGATAGTGGTCATCTAGATTTGCGATGAAAGGTATCATGGAGCACTGTGATGACTGGGGCCATGGAACATTGTGATGACAAAGGCCATGGAGCATTGTGATGACAAGTGTCATGGGGCATTTTGATGACATTGGCATGGAGCATTATGATGACAAGAGTTCTGGAGCATTTTGATGACAAGGGCATGGAGCATTGTGATGACAGGGCCCACGGAGCTTTGTGATGAAAAGGGCAGGGTACATTGTGATGACAGGGTTCATGGAGCATTGTGATGAAAGGGGCCATGGAGCATTGAGATGAGAGCCATTATGAGGCATGGTGATGACAGTGGTCATGGAGCATTGTGATGAAAGAGATCATGGAGCAATATGATAACAGGGGCCATGGAGCATTGTGATGACAGGGGTATTGGAGCATTGTGATGGAAGTAGACATGGATCATTGTGATGACATGTGTCCTGGAACACTGTGATGACACGGTTCATTGAGTATTGTGAGGACAAGGGTCATAGCGAATTGTGATGACAAGTGTCATGGGGCATTGTGTGACATTGATCATCTAGGAATTGTGATGAAAGGTATCATGGAGCACTGTGATGAAAATTGTCCTGGATTATTGTGATGACAGCAGTCATGGAGAATTGTGATGACAGGGATTATGCAGCATAGTGTTGACAAGGGTATGGACTATTGTGATGACAATGGTCATGGAGCAATGTGATGAAAATATTCATGGAACATGGTGATGAAAAGTGCATGGGAGCATTGTGACAATAAAGGCCATGGAGTATTGTGATGACTAGTGTCATGGAGCATTTTAATGAAAGGTTTCATTGTGCACCATGATGACAAAGGGGATGGAGAATTGTGATGAAACTGGTCCTGGAGCATTGTGATAACAAAAGCCATGGAGCATTGTGATGACAGGCATCATGGAGCATTGTGAAGAAAGGGGTCATGGGGTATTGTAATGACACTAGAGAAATATGATGAAAATGGTCAGCGAGCATAGTGATTAAAGTGGTCATTGAGAATTGTGATGAAAAGCGACATACAGCATTGTGATGACAAAGGTCATGGAGAACTGTGATGACCAGGGTCATGTAACATTGTGATGACACAGTCATGGAACATTGTGATGACAAGAATTCTGGAGCATTGTGATGACAATGGCCATGGAGCATTGTGATGACATGGTCATGGAACATTGTGATGAGAAGAATTCTGGAGCATTGTCATGACAAGGGCCATGGAGCATTGTGATGACACGGTCATGGAACATTGTGATGACAAGAATTCTAGAGCATTATGATGACAAGGGCCATGGAGCATTGTGATGACAAGGCCATGGAACATTGTGATGACAAGAATTCGGGAGCATTGTGATGACAATGGCCATGGAGCATTGTGATGACACGGTCATGGAACATTGTCATGAGAAGAATTCTGGAGCATTGTCATGACAAGGGCCATGGAGCATTGTGATGACACGGTTATGGAACATTGTGATGACAAGAATTCTGGAGCATTCTGATGACAAAGGGGATGGAGCATTGTGATGACACGGTCATGGAACATTGTGATAACCAGAATTCTGGAGCATTGTGATGACAAGGGCCATGGAGCATTGTGATGACACGGTCATGGAACATTGTGATGACAGGAATTCTGGAGCATTGTGCTGAAAAGTGCCATGGAGCATTGTGATGACACGGTCATGGAACAATGTGATGAGAAGAATTCCGGAGCATTGTGATGACAAGGGCCATGGAGCATTGTGATGGCACGGTCATGGAACATTGTGATGACAAGAATTCTGGAGCATTGTGCTGATGACGGCCATGGAGCATTGTGATGACACAGTCAAGGAACATTGCGATGAAAAAGATTTCTGGAGCATTGTGATGAAAGGGCATGGAGCATTGTGATTAAAGGTGACAAGGAACATTGTGATGATATGGGCAGAGAACTCTGTGATGACAGTGGTCATGCAGTATTGTGACGAAAAGTGTCATGGAACATTCTGCTGACAGCGATCATGGAGCTTTTTGGTAAGAGAGGCTATGGAGATTTGTGATGTCAGGGGTCATGGGGCATTGTGTTGAGAGCGGTCTTGGAGCATTGTGATGAAAAGGGTCATGGAGCACTGTGATTACAGGGGCCATGGAGCATTGTGAATACAAAGGCTATGGAGCATTGAGATGACAGGGTTCATGGAGCACTGTGATGAATGTGATCTTGGATCATTGTGATGACAAGTGTCCTGGAACCTTGTGATGACACGGTTCATGGAGCATTGTGATGACAAGGACCATGGCGAATTGTGATGACATCTGTCATGGGGCATTGTGATGACAGTGGTCATCTAGATTTGCGATGAAAGGTATCATGGAGCACTGTGATGACTGGGGCCATGGAACATTGTGATGACAAAGGCCATGGAGCATTGTGATGACAAGTGTCATGGGGCATTTTGATGACATTGGCATGGAGCATTATGATGACAAGAGTTCTGGAGCATTTTGATGACAAGGGCATGGAGCATTGTGATGACAGGGCCCACGGAGCTTTGTGATGAAAAGGGCAGGGTACATTGTGATGACAGGGTTCATGGAGCATTGTGATGAAAGGGGCCATGGAGCATTGAGATGAGAGCCGTTATGAGGCATGGTGATGACAGTGGTCATGGAGCATTGTGATGAAAGAGATCATGGAGCAATATGATAACAGGGGCCATGGAGCATTGTGATGACAGGGGTAATGGAGCATTGTGATGGAAGTAGACATGGATCATTGTGATGACATGTGTCCTAGAACACTGTGATGACACGGTTCATTGAGTATTGTGAGGACAAGGGTCATAGCAAATTGTGATGACAAGTGTCATGGGGCATTGTGTGACATTGATCATCTAGGAATTGTGATGAAAGGTATCATGGAGCACTGTGATGAAAATTGTCCTGGATTATTGTGATGACAGCAGTCATGGAGAATTGTGATGACAGGGATTATGCAGCATTGTGTTGACAAGGGTATGGACTATTGTGATGACAATGGTCATGGAGCAATGTGATGAAAAAATTCATGGAACATGGTGATGAAAAGTGCATGGGAGCATTGTGACGATAAAGGCCATGGAGTATTGTGATGACTAGTGTCATGGAGCATTTTAATGAAAGGTTTCATTGTGCACCATGATGACAAAGGGGATGGAGAATTGTGATGAAACTGGTCCTGGAGCATTGTGATAACAAAAGCCATGGAGCATTGTGATGACAGGCATCATGGAGCATTGTGAAGAAAGGGGCCATGGGGTATTGTAATGACACTAGAGAAATATGATGAAAATGGTCAGCGAGCATAGTGATTAAAGTGGTCATTGAGAATTGTGATGAAAAGCGACATAGAGCATTGTGATGACAAAGGTCATGGAGAACTGTGATGACCAGGGTCATGTAACATTGTGATGACACAGTCATGGAACATTGTGATGACAAGAATTCTGGAGCATTGTGCTGACAAGGGCCATGGAGCATTGTGATGACATGGTCATGGAACATTGTGATGAGAAGAATTCTGGAGCATTGTCATGACAAGGGCCATGGAGCATTGTGATGACACGGTCATGGATCATTGTGATGACAAGAATTCTGGAGCATTATGATGACAAGGGCCATGGAGCATTGTGATGACAAGGCCATGGAACATTGTGATGACAAGAATTCGGGAGCATTGTGATGACAATGGCCATGGAGCATTGTGATGACATGGCATGGAACATTGTGATGACAAGAATTCTGGAGCATTGTGATGACAAGTGCCATGGAGCATTGTGATGACACGGTCATGGAACATTGTGATGACAGGAATTCTGGAGCATTGTGCTGATGACGGCCATGGAGCATTGTGATGACACAGTCAAGGAACATTGCGATGAAAAAGATTTCTGGAGCATTGTGATGAAAGGGCATGGAGCATTGTGATTAAAGGTGACAAGGAACATTGTGATGATATGGGCAGAGAACTCTGTGATGACAGTGGTCATGCAGTATTGTGACGAAAAGTGTCATGGAACATTCTGCTGACAGCGATCATGGAGCTTTTTGGTAAGAGAGGCTATGGAGATTTGTGATGTCAGGCGTCATGGGGCATTGTGTTGAGAGCGGTCTTGGAGCATTGTGATGAAAAGGGTCATGGAGCACTGTGATTACAGGGGCCATGGAGCATTGTGAATACAAAGGCTATGGAGCATTGAGATGACAGGGTTCATGGAGCACTGTGATGAATGTGATCTTGGATCATTGTGATGACAAGTGTCCTGGAACCTTGTGATGACACGGTTCATGGAGCATTGTGATGACAAGGACCATGGCGAATTGTGATGACATCTGTCATGGGGCATTGTGAAGACAGTGGTCATCTAGATTTGCGATGAAAGGTATCATGGAGCACTGTGATGACAGGGGCCATGGAACATTGTGATGACAAAGGCCATGGAGCATTGTGATGACAAGTGTCATGGGGCATTTTGATGACATTGGCATGGAGCATTATGATGACAAGAGTTCTGGAGCATTTTGATGACAAGGGCATGCAGCATTGTGATGACAGGGCCCACGGAGCTTTGTGATGAAAAGGGCAGGGTACATTGTGATGACAGGGTTCATGGAGCATTGTGATGAAAGGGGCCATGGAGCATTGAGATGAGAGCCGTTATGAGGCATGGTGATGACAGTGGTCATGGAGCATTGTGATGAAAGAGATCATGGAGCAATATGATAACAGGGGCCATGGAGCATTGTGATGACAGGGGTATTGGAGCATTGTGATGGAAGTAGACATGGATCATTGTGATGACATGTGTCCTGGAACACTGTGATGACACGGGTCATCGAGTATTGTGATGACAAGGGTCATAGCGAATTGTGATGACAAGTGTCATGGGGCATTGTGATGACATTGATCATGTAGGAATTTTGATGCAAGGTATCATGGAGCACTGTGATGAAAATTGTCCTGGATTATTGTGATGACAGCAGTCATGGAGAATTGTGATGACAGGGATTATGCAGCATTGTGTTGACAAGGGTATGGACTATTGTGATGACAATGGTCATGGAGCAATGTGATGAAAGTATTCATGGAACATCGTGATGAAAAGTGCCTTGGAGCATTGTGACGATAAAGGCCATGGAGTATTGTGATGACTAGTGTCATGGAGCATTTTAATGAAAGGTTTCATTGTGCACCATGATGACAAAGGGCATGGAGAATTGTGATGAAACTGGTCTTGGAGCATTTTGATAACAAAAGCCATGGAGCATTGTGATGACAGGCATCATGGAGCATTGTGAAGAAAGGGGCCATGGGGTATTGTAATGACACTAAAGAAATATGATGAAAATGGTCAGCGAGCATAGAGATTAAAGTGGACTTTGACAATTGTGATGAAAAGCGACATAGAGCATTGTGATGACAAAGGTCATGGAGAATTGTGATGACCAGGGTCATGTAACATTGTGATGACACGGTCATGGAACATTGTGATGACAGGTATTCTCGAGCATTGTGCTGACAAGGGCCATGGACCATTGTGATGACATGGTCATGGAACATTGCGATGACAAGATTTCTGGAGCATTGTGATGAAAGGGCATGGAGCATTGTGATTAAAGGTGACAAGGAACATTGTGATGATATGGGCAGAAAACTCTGTGATGACAGTGGTCATGGAGTATTGTGACAAAAACTGTCATGGAACATTGTGCTGACAAGGGCCATGGAGCATTGTGATGACACGGTCATGGAACATTGTGAAGACAAGAATTCGGGAGCATTGTGATGACAATGGCCATGGAGCATTGTGATGACATGGTCAGGGAACATTGTGATGAGAAGAATTCTGGAGCATTGTGCTGACAAGGGCCATGGAGCATTGTGATGACATCGTCATGGAACTTTGTGATGACAAGAATTCTGGAGCATTGTGATGAGAAGGGCCATGGAGCATTGTGATGACACGGTCATGGAACATTGTGATGACAAGAATTCTGGAGCATTATGATGGCCAGGGCCATGGAGCATTGTGATGACAGGGCCATGGAACATTGTAATGACAAGAATTTGGGAGCATTGTGATGACAATGGCCATGGAGCATTGTGATGACATGGTCATGGAACATTGTGATGAGAAGAATTCTGGAGCATTGTGCTGACAAGGGCCATGGAGCATTGTGATGACATGGTAATGGTACATTGTGATGACAAGAATTCTGGAGCATTGTGCTGACAAGGGCCATGGAGCATTGTGATGACATGGTCATGGAACATTGTGATGACAAGAATTCTGGAGCATTGTGATGACAAGGGCCATGGAGCATTGTGATGACAGGGCCATGGAACATTGTAATGACAAGAATTCTGGAGCATTCTGATGACAAAGGCGATGGAGCATTGTGATGACACGGTTATGGAACATTGTGATGACAAGAATTCTGGAGCTTTCTGATGACAAGCGCCATAGAGCTTTGTGATGACACTTTCATTGAATATAGTAATGACAAGAATTCTGGAGCATTATGATGACAAGGGCCATGGAGCATTGTGATGACACGGCCATGGAACATGGTGATGACAAGAATTCTGGAGCATTGCGATGACAGTGGCCATGGAGCATTTTGTTGACACGGTCATGGAACATTGTGATGAGAAGAATTCTGGAGCATTGCCACGACAAGGGCCATGGAGCATTGTGATGACACGGTCATGGAACATTGTGATGACAAGAATTCTGGAGCATTCTGATGACAAATGCGATGGAGCATTGTGATGACACGGTCATGGAACATTGTGATGACAAGAATTCTGGAGCATTCTGATGACAAGCGCCATAGAGCATTGTGATGACACGTTCATGGAATATATTAATGACAAGAATTCTGGAGCATTATGATGACAAGGGCCATGGAGCATTGTGATGACACGTCCATGGAACATTGTGATGACAAGAATTCTGGAGCATTGTGATGACAATGGCCATGGAACATTGTGATGACACGGTCATGGAACATTGTGATGAGAAGAATTCTGGAGCATTGTCATGACAAGGGCCATGGAGCATTGTGATGACACGGCAATGGAACATTGTGATGACAAGAATTCTGGAGCATTGTGATGACAATGGCCATGGAGCATTGTGATGACACGGTATGGAACATTGTGATGACAAGAATTCTGGAGCAATGTGATGACAAGGGCCATGGAGCATTGTGATGACACAGTCATGGAAAATTGTGATGACAGGAATTCTGGAGCATTGTGCTGAAAAGGGCCATGGAGCATTGTGATGACACGGTCATGGAACAATGTGATGAGAAGAATTCCGGAGCATTGTGATGACAAGGGCCATGGAGCATTGTGATGACACGGTCATGGAACATTGTGATGACAAGAATTCTGGAGCATTATGATGACAAGGGCCATGGAGCATTGTGATGACACGGCCATGGAACATTGTGATGACAAGAATTCTGGAGCATTATGATGACAAGGGCCATGGAGCATTGTGATGACACGGCCATGGAACATTGTGATGACAAGAATTCTGGAGCATTGTGCTGATGACGGCCATGGAGCATTGTGATGACACAGTCAAGGAACATTGCGATGAAAAAGATTTCTGGAGCATTGTGATGAAAGGGTATGGAGCATTGTGATTAAAGGTGACAAGGAACATTGTGATGATATGCGCAGAGAACTCTGTGATGACAGTGGTCATGCAGTATTGTGACGAAAAGTGTCATGGAACATTCTGCTGACAGCGATCATGGAGCTTTTTGGTAAGAGAGGCTATGGAGATTTGTGATGTCAGGCGTCATGGGGCATTGTGTTGAGAGCGGTCTTGGAGCATTGTGATGAAAAGGGTCATGGAGCACTGTGATTACAGGGGCCATGGAGCATTGTGAATACAAAGGCTATGGAGCATTGAGATGACAGGGTTCATGGAGCACTGTGATGAATGTGATCTTGGATCATTGTGATGACAAGTGTCCTGGAACCTTGTGATGACACGGTTCATGGAGCATTGTGATGACAAGGACCATGGCGAATTGTGATGACATCTGTCATGGGGCATTGTGAAGACAGTGGTCATCTAGATTTGCGATGAAAGGTATCATGGAGCACTGTGATGACAGGGGCCATGGAACATTGTGATGACAAAGGCCATGGAGCATTGCGATGACAAGTGTCATGGGGCATTTTGATGACATTGGCATGGAGCATTATGATGACAAGAGTTCTGGAGCATTTTGATGACAAGGGCATGGAGCATTGTGATGACAGGGCCCACGAAGCTTTGTGATGAAAAGGGCAGGGTACATTGTGATGACAGGGTTCATGGAGCATTGTGATGAAAGGGGCCATGGAGCATTGAGATGAGAGCCGTTATGAGGCATGGTGATGACAGTGGTCATGGAGCATTGTGATGAAAGAGATCATGGAGCAATATGATAACAGGGGCCATGGAGCATTGTGATGACAGGGGTATTGGAGCATTGTGATGGAAGTAGACATGGATCATTGTGATGACATGTGTCCTGGAACACTGTGATGACACGGTTCATCGAGTATTGTGATGACAAGTGTCATAGCGAATTGTGATGACAAGTGTCATGGGGCATTGTGATGACATTGATCATCTAGGAATTGTGATGAAAGGTATCATGGAGCACTGTGATGAAAATTGTCCTGGATTATTGTGATGACAGCAGTCATGGAGAATTGTGATGACAGGGATTATGCAGCATTGAGTTGACAAGGGTATGGACTATTGTGATGACAATGGTCATGGAGCAATGTGATGAAAGTATTCATGGAACATCGTGATGAAAAGTGCATGGGAGCATTGTGACAATAAAGGCCATGGCATATTGTGATGACTAGTGTCATGGAGCATTTTAATGAAAGGTTTCATTGTGCACCATGATGACAAAGGGGATGGAGTATTGTGATGAAACTGGTCCTGGAGCATTGTGATAAAAAAGCCATGGAGCATTGTGATGACAGGCATCATGGAGCATTGTGAAGAAAGGGGCCATGGGGTATTGTAATGACACTAGAGAAATATGATGAAAATGGTCAGCGAGCATAGTGATTAAAGTGGTCATTGAGAATTGTGATAAAAAGCGACATAGAGCGTTGTGATGACAAAGGTCATGGAGAACTGTGATGACCAGTGTCATGTAGCATTGTGATGACACGGTTATGGAACATTGTGATGACAACAATTCTGGAGCATTGTGCTGACAAGGGCCATGGACAATTGTGATGACATGGTCATGGAACATTGTGATGACAAGAATTCTGGAGCATTGTGATGACAAGGGTCATGGAGCATTGTGATGATACGGTCATGGAACATTGTGATGACAAGAATTCTGCAGCATTGCGATGACAAGGACCATGGAGCATTGTGATGACACGGTAACGGAACATTGTCATGAGAAGAATTCTGGAGCATTGTGCTGACAAGGGCCATGGAGCATTGTGATGATACGGACATGGAACATTGTGATGACAAGAATTCTGGAGCATTATGATGACAAGGGCCATGGAGCATTGTGATGACACGGCCATGGAACATTGTGATGACAAGAATTCTGGAGCATTGTGATGAAAATGGCCATGGAGCATTGTGATGACACGGTCATGGAACATTGTGATGAGAAGAATTCTGGAGCATTGTGTTGACAAGGGCCATGGAGCATTGTGATTATACGGTCATGGAACATTGTGATGACAAAAATTCTGGAGCATTGTGATGACAAGGGCCATGGAGCATTGTGATGACACGGTCATGGAACATTGTGATGAGAAGAATTCTGGAGCATTGTGCTGACAAGGGCCATGGAGCATTGTGATGATACGGTCATGGAACATTGTGATGACATGAATTCTGGAGAATTATGATGACAAGGGCCATGGAGCATTGTGATGACATGGCATGGAACATTGTGATAACCAGAATTCTGGAGCATTGTGATGACAAGGGCCATGGAGCATTGTGATGACATGGCATGGAACATTGTGATGACAAGAATTCTGGAGCATTGTGATGACAAGGGCCATGGAGCATTGTGATGACACGGTCATGGAACATTGTGATGACAGGAATTCTGGAGCATTGTGCTGAAAAGTGCCATGGAGCATTGTGATGACACGGTCATGGAACAATGTGATGAGAAGAATTCCGGAGCATTGTGATGACAAGGGCCATGGAGCATTGTGATGGCACGGTCATGGAACATTGTGATGACAAGAATTCTGGAGCATTGTGCTGATGACGGCCATGGAGCATTGTGATGACACAGTCAAGGAACATTGCGATGAAAAAGATTTCTGGAGCATTGTGATGAAAGGGCATGGAGCATTGTGATTAAAGGTGACAAGGAACATTGTGATGATATGGGCAGAGAACTCTGTGATGACAGTGGTCATGCAGTATTGTGACGAAAAGTGTCATGGAACATTCTGCTGACAGCGATCATGGAGCTTTTTGGTAAGAGAGGCTATGGAGATTTGTGATGTCAGGGGTCATGGGGCATTGTGTTGAGAGCGGTCTTGGAGCATTGTGATGAAAAGGGTCATGGAGCACTGTGATTACAGGGGCCATGGAGCATTGTGAATACAAAGGCTATGGAGCATTGAGATGACAGGGTTCATGGAGCACTGTGATGAATGTGATCTTGGATCATTGTGATGACAAGTGTCCTGGAACCTTGTGATGACACGGTTCATGGAGCATTGTGATGACAAGGACCATGGCGAATTGTGATGACATCTGTCATGGGGCATTGTGATGACAGTGGTCATCTAGATTTGCGATGAAAGGTATCATGGAGCACTGTGATGACTGGGGCCATGGAACATTGTGATGACAAAGGCCATGGAGCATTGTGATGACAAGTGTCATGGGGCATTTTGATGACATTGGCATGGAGCATTATGATGACAAGAGTTCTGGAGCATTTTGATGACAAGGGCATGGAGCATTGTGATGACAGGGCCCACGGAGCTTTGTGATGAAAAGGGCAGGGTACATTGTGATGACAGGGTTCATGGAGCATTGTGATGAAAGGGGCCATGGAGCATTGAGATGAGAGCCGTTATGAGGCATGGTGATGACAGTGGTCATGGAGCATTGTGATGAAAGAGATCATGGAGCAATATGATAACAGGGGCCATGGAGCATTGTGATGACAGGGGTAATGGAGCATTGTGATGGAAGTAGACATGGATCATTGTGATGACATGTGTCCTAGAACACTGTGATGACACGGTTCATTGAGTATTGTGAGGACAAGGGTCATAGCAAATTGTGATGACAAGTGTCATGGGGCATTGTGTGACATTGATCATCTAGGAATTGTGATGAAAGGTATCATGGAGCACTGTGATGAAAATTGTCCTGGATTATTGTGATGACAGCAGTCATGGAGAATTGTGATGACAGGGATTATGCAGCATTGTGTTGACAAGGGTATGGACTATTGTGATGACAATGGTCATGGAGCAATGTGATGAAAAAATTCATGGAACATGGTGATGAAAAGTGCATGGGAGCATTGTGACGATAAAGGCCATGGAGTATTGTGATGACTAGTGTCATGGAGCATTTTAATGAAAGGTTTCATTGTGCACCATGATGACAAAGGGGATGGAGAATTGTGATGAAACTGGTCCTGGAGCATTGTGATAACAAAAGCCATGGAGCATTGTGATGACAGGCATCATGGAGCATTGTGAAGAAAGGGGCCATGGGGTATTGTAATGACACTAGAGAAATATGATGAAAATGGTCAGCGAGCATAGTGATTAAAGTGGTCATTGAGAATTGTGATGAAAAGCGACATAGAGCATTGTGATGACAAAGGTCATGGAGAACTGTGATGACCAGGGTCATGTAACATTGTGATGACACAGTCATGGAACATTGTGATGACAAGAATTCTGGAGCATTGTGCTGACAAGGGCCATGGAGCATTGTGATGACATGGTCATGGAACATTGTGATGAGAAGAATTCTGGAGCATTGTCATGACAAGGGCCATGGAGCATTGTGATGACACGGTCATGGATCATTGTGATGACAAGAATTCTGGAGCATTATGATGACAAGGGCCATGGAGCATTGTGATGACAAGGCCATGGAACATTGTGATGACAAGAATTCGGGAGCATTGTGATGACAATGGCCATGGAGCATTGTGATGACATGGCATGGAACATTGTGATGACAAGAATTCTGGAGCATTGTGATGACAAGTGCCATGGAGCATTGTGATGACACGGTCATGGAACATTGTGATGACAGGAATTCTGGAGCATTGTGCTGATGACGGCCATGGAGCATTGTGATGACACAGTCAAGGAACATTGCGATGAAAAAGATTTCTGGAGCATTGTGATGAAAGGGCATGGAGCATTGTGATTAAAGGTGACAAGGAACATTGTGATGATATGGGCAGAGAACTCTGTGATGACAGTGGTCATGCAGTATTGTGACGAAAAGTGTCATGGAACATTCTGCTGACAGCGATCATGGAGCTTTTTGGTAAGAGAGGCTATGGAGATTTGTGATGTCAGGCGTCATGGGGCATTGTGTTGAGAGCGGTCTTGGAGCATTGTGATGAAAAGGGTCATGGAGCACTGTGATTACAGGGGCCATGGAGCATTGTGAATACAAAGGCTATGGAGCATTGAGATGACAGGGTTCATGGAGCACTGTGATGAATGTGATCTTGGATCATTGTGATGACAAGTGTCCTGGAACCTTGTGATGACACGGTTCATGGAGCATTGTGATGACAAGGACCATGGCGAATTGTGATGACATCTGTCATGGGGCATTGTGAAGACAGTGGTCATCTAGATTTGCGATGAAAGGTATCATGGAGCACTGTGATGACAGGGGCCATGGAACATTGTGATGACAAAGGCCATGGAGCATTGTGATGACAAGTGTCATGGGGCATTTTGATGACATTGGCATGGAGCATTATGATGACAAGAGTTCTGGAGCATTTTGATGACAAGGGCATGGAGCATTGTGATGACAGGGCCCACGGAGCTTTGTGATGAAAAGGGCAGGGTACATTGTGATGACAGGGTTCATGGAGCATTGTGATGAAAGGGGCCATGGAGCATTGAGATGAGAGCCGTTATGAGGCATGGTGATGACAGTGGTCATGGAGCATTGTGATGAAAGAGATCATGGAGCAATATGATAACAGGGGCCATGGAGCATTGTGATGACAGGGGTATTGGAGCATTGTGATGGAAGTAGACATGGATCATTGTGATGACATGTGTCCTGGAACACTGTGATGACACGGGTCATCGAGTATTGTGATGACAAGGGTCATAGCGAATTGTGATGACAAGTGTCATGGGGCATTGTGATGACATTGATCATGTAGGAATTTTGATGCAAGGTATCATGGAGCACTGTGATGAAAATTGTCCTGGATTATTGTGATGACAGCAGTCATGGAGAATTGTGATGACAGGGATTATGCAGCATTGTGTTGACAAGGGTATGGACTATTGTGATGACAATGGTCATGGAGCAATGTGATGAAAGTATTCATGGAACATCGTGATGAAAAGTGCCTTGGAGCATTGTGACGATAAAGGCCATGGAGTATTGTGATGACTAGTGTCATGGAGCATTTTAATGAAAGGTTTCATTGTGCACCATGATGACAAAGGGCATGGAGAATTGTGATGAAACTGGTCTTGGAGCATTTTGATAACAAAAGCCATGGAGCATTGTGATGACAGGCATCATGGAGCATTGTGAAGAAAGGGGCCATGGGGTATTGTAATGACACTAAAGAAATATGATGAAAATGGTCAGCGAGCATAGAGATTAAAGTGGACTTTGACAATTGTGATGAAAAGCGACATAGAGCATTGTGATGACAAAGGTCATGGAGAATTGTGATGACCAGGGTCATGTAACATTGTGATGACACGGTCATGGAACATTGTGATGACAGGTATTCTCGAGCATTGTGCTGACAAGGGCCATGGACCATTGTGATGACATGGTCATGGAACATTGCGATGACAAGATTTCTGGAGCATTGTGATGAAAGGGCATGGAGCATTGTGATTAAAGGTGACAAGGAACATTGTGATGATATGGGCAGAAAACTCTGTGATGACAGTGGTCATGGAGTATTGTGACAAAAACTGTCATGGAACATTGTGCTGACAAGGGCCATGGAGCATTGTGATGACACGGTCATGGAACATTGTGAAGACAAGAATTCGGGAGCATTGTGATGACAATGGCCATGGAGCATTGTGATGACATGGTCAGGGAACATTGTGATGAGAAGAATTCTGGAGCATTGTGCTGACAAGGGCCATGGAGCATTGTGATGACATCGTCATGGAACTTTGTGATGACAAGAATTCTGGAGCATTGTGATGAGAAGGGCCATGGAGCATTGTGATGACACGGTCATGGAACATTGTGATGACAAGAATTCTGGAGCATTATGATGGCCAGGGCCATGGAGCATTGTGATGACACGGTCATGGAACATTGTGATGACAAGAATTCTGGAGCATTCTGATGACAAGCGCCATAGAGCATTGTGATGACACGTTCATGGAATATATTAATGACAAGAATTCTGGAGCATTATGATGACAAGGGCCATGGAGCATTGTGATGACACGTCCATGGAACATTGTGATGACAAGAATTCTGGAGCATTGTGATGACAATGGCCATGGAACATTGTGATGACACGGTCATGGAACATTGTGATGAGAAGAATTCTGGAGCATTGTCATGACAAGGGCCATGGAGCATTGTGATGACACGGCAATGGAACATTGTGATGACAAGAATTCTGGAGCATTGTGATGACAATGGCCATGGAGCATTGTGATGACACGGTATGGAACATTGTGATGACAAGAATTCTGGAGCAATGTGATGACAAGGGCCATGGAGCATTGTGATGACACAGTCATGGAAAATTGTGATGACAGGAATTCTGGAGCATTGTGCTGAAAAGGGCCATGGAGCATTGTGATGACACGGTCATGGAACAATGTGATGAGAAGAATTCCGGAGCATTGTGATGACAAGGGCCATGGAGCATTGTGATGACACGGTCATGGAACATTGTGATGACAAGAATTCTGGAGCATTATGATGACAAGGGCCATGGAGCATTGTGATGACACGGCCATGGAACATTGTGATGACAAGAATTCTGGAGCATTATGATGACAAGGGCCATGGAGCATTGTGATGACACGGCCATGGAACATTGTGATGACAAGAATTCTGGAGCATTGTGCTGATGACGGCCATGGAGCATTGTGATGACACAGTCAAGGAACATTGCGATGAAAAAGATTTCTGGAGCATTGTGATGAAAGGGTATGGAGCATTGTGATTAAAGGTGACAAGGAACATTGTGATGATATGCGCAGAGAACTCTGTGATGACAGTGGTCATGCAGTATTGTGACGAAAAGTGTCATGGAACATTCTGCTGACAGCGATCATGGAGCTTTTTGGTAAGAGAGGCTATGGAGATTTGTGATGTCAGGCGTCATGGGGCATTGTGTTGAGAGCGGTCTTGGAGCATTGTGATGAAAAGGGTCATGGAGCACTGTGATTACAGGGGCCATGGAGCATTGTGAATACAAAGGCTATGGAGCATTGAGATGACAGGGTTCATGGAGCACTGTGATGAATGTGATCTTGGATCATTGTGATGACAAGTGTCCTGGAACCTTGTGATGACACGGTTCATGGAGCATTGTGATGACAAGGACCATGGCGAATTGTGATGACATCTGTCATGGGGCATTGTGAAGACAGTGGTCATCTAGATTTGCGATGAAAGGTATCATGGAGCACTGTGATGACAGGGGCCATGGAACATTGTGATGACAAAGGCCATGGAGCATTGCGATGACAAGTGTCATGGGGCATTTTGATGACATTGGCATGGAGCATTATGATGACAAGAGTTCTGGAGCATTTTGATGACAAGGGCATGGAGCATTGTGATGACAGGGCCCACGAAGCTTTGTGATGAAAAGGGCAGGGTACATTGTGATGACAGGGTTCATGGAGCATTGTGATGAAAGGGGCCATGGAGCATTGAGATGAGAGCCGTTATGAGGCATGGTGATGACAGTGGTCATGGAGCATTGTGATGAAAGAGATCATGGAGCAATATGATAACAGGGGCCATGGAGCATTGTGATGACAGGGGTATTGGAGCATTGTGATGGAAGTAGACATGGATCATTGTGATGACATGTGTCCTGGAACACTGTGATGACACGGTTCATCGAGTATTGTGATGACAAGTGTCATAGCGAATTGTGATGACAAGTGTCATGGGGCATTGTGATGACATTGATCATCTAGGAATTGTGATGAAAGGTATCATGGAGCACTGTGATGAAAATTGTCCTGGATTATTGTGATGACAGCAGTCATGGAGAATTGTGATGACAGGGATTATGCAGCATTGAGTTGACAAGGGTATGGACTATTGTGATGACAATGGTCATGGAGCAATGTGATGAAAGTATTCATGGAACATCGTGATGAAAAGTGCATGGGAGCATTGTGACAATAAAGGCCATGGCATATTGTGATGACTAGTGTCATGGAGCATTTTAATGAAAGGTTTCATTGTGCACCATGATGACAAAGGGGATGGAGTATTGTGATGAAACTGGTCCTGGAGCATTGTGATAAAAAAGCCATGGAGCATTGTGATGACAGGCATCATGGAGCATTGTGAAGAAAGGGGCCATGGGGTATTGTAATGACACTAGAGAAATATGATGAAAATGGTCAGCGAGCATAGTGATTAAAGTGGTCATTGAGAATTGTGATAAAAAGCGACATAGAGCGTTGTGATGACAAAGGTCATGGAGAACTGTGATGACCAGGGTCATGTAGCATTGTGATGACACGGTTATGGAACATTGTGATGACAACAATTCTGGAGCATTGTGCTGACAAGGGCCATGGACAATTGTGATGACATGGTCATGGAACATTGTGATGACAAGAATTCTGGAGCATTGTGATGACAAGGGTCATGGAGCATTGTGATGATACGGTCATGGAACATTGTGATGACAAGAATTCTGCAGCTTTGCGATGACAAGGACCATGGAGCATTGTGATGACACGGTAACGGAACATTGTCATGAGAAGAATTCTGGAGCATTGTGCTGACAAGGGCCATGGAGCATTGTGATGATACGGTCATGGAACATTGTGATGACAAGAATTCTGGAGCATTATGATGACAAGGGCCATGGAGCATTGTGATGACACGGCCATGGAACATTGTGATGACAAGAATTCTGGAGCATTGTGATGAAAATGGCCATGGAGCATTGTGATGACACGGTCATGGAACATTGTGATGAGAAGAATTCTGGAGCATTGTCATGACAAGGGCCATGGAGCATTGTGATGACACGGTCACGGAACATTGTGATGACAAGAATTCTGGAGCATTATGATGACAAGGGCCATGGAGCATTGTGATGACAAGGCCATGGAACATTGTGATGACAAGAATTCTGGAGCATTATGATGACAAGGGCCATGGAGCATTGTGTTGACAAGGCCATGGAACATTGTGATGACAAGAATTCTGGAGCATTGTGATAACAAGGGCCATGGAGCATTGTGATGACACGGTCATGGAACATTGTGCTGACAAGAATTCTGGAGCATTGTGATGACAAGGGCCATGGAGCATTGTGATGACACGGTCATGGAACATTGTGCTGACAAGAATTCTGGAGCATTGTGCTGACAAGGGCCATGGAGCTTTGTGATGACACGGTCATGGAACAATATGATGAGAAGAATTCCGGAGCATTGTGATTACAAGGGCCATGGAGCATTGTGATGACACGGTCATGGAACATTGTGATGACAAGAATTCTGGAGCATTGTGCTGATGACGGCCATGGAGCATTGTGATGACACAGTCAAGGAACATTGCGATGAAAAAGATTTCTGGAGCATTGTGATGAAAGGGCATGGAGCATTGTGATTTAAGGTGACAAGGAACATTGTGATGATATGGGCAGAGAACTCTGTGATGACAGTGGTCATGCAGTTTTGTGACGAAAAGTGTCATGGAACATTCTGCTGACAGCGATCATGGAGCTTTTTGGTAAGAGAGGCTATGGAGGTTTGTGATGTCAGGCGTCATGGAGCATTGTGTTGAGAGTGGTCTTGGAGCATTGTGATGAAAAGGGTCATGGAGCACTGTGATTACAGGGGCCATGGAGCATTGTGAATACAAAGGCTATGGAGCATTGAGATGACAGGGTTCATGGAGCACTGTGATGAATGTGATCTTGGATCATTGTGATGACAAGTGTCATGGAACCTTGTGATGACACGGTTCATAGAGCATTGTGATGACAAGGACCATGGCGAATTGTGATGACATCTGTCATGGGGCATTGTGATGACAGTGGTGATCTAGATTTGCGATGAAAGGTATCATGGAGCACTGTGATGACAGGGGCCATGGAACATTGTGATGACAAAGGCCATGGAGCATTGTGATGACAAGAATTGTGGAGCATTTTGATGACAAGGGCAATGGAGCATTGTGATGACAGGGCCATGGAACATTGTGATGACAAGAATTCGGGAGCATTGTGATGACAATGGCCGTGGAGCATTGTGATGACATGGTCATGGAACATTGTGATGAGAAGAATTCTGGAGCATTGTCATGACAAGGGCCATGGAGCATTGTGATGACACGGTCATGGAACATTGTGATGACAAGAATTCTGGAGCATTATGATGACAAGTGCCATGGAGCATTGTGATGACAGGGCCATGGAACATTGTGATGATAAGAATTCGGGAACATTGTGCTGACAACGGCCATGGAGCATTGTGATGACACGGTCATTGAACATTGTGATGAGAAGAATTCTGGAGCATTGTCATGACAAGGGCCATGGAGCATTGTGATTACACGGTCATGGAACATTGTGATGAGAAGAATTCTGGAGCATTGTGATGAAAAGGGCCATGGAGCATTGTGATGACACTGTCATGGAACATTGTGATGACAAGAATTCTGGAGCATTGTGCTAACAAGGGCCATGGAGCATTGTGATGACACGGTCATGGAACATTGTGATGACAAGAATTCTGGAGCATTCTGATGACAAGCGCCATAGAGCATTGTGATGACACGTTCATGGAATATAGTAATGACAAGAATTCTGGAGCATTATGATGACAAGGGCCATGGAGCATTGTGATGACATCTGTCATGGGGCATTGTGAAGACAGTGGTCATCTAGATTTGCGATGAAAGGTATCATGGAGCACTGTGATGACAGGGGCCATGGAACATTGTGATGACAAAGGCCATGGAGCATTGCGATGACAAGTGTCATGGGGCATTTTGATGACATTGGCATGGAGCATTATGATGACAAGAGTTCTGGAGCATTTTGATGACAAGGGCATGGAGCATTGTGATGACAGGGCCCACGAAGCTTTGTGATGAAAAGGGCAGGGTACATTGTGATGACAGGGTTCATGGAGCATTGTGATGAAAGGGGCCATGGAGCATTGAGATGAGAGCCGTTATGAGGCATGGTGATGACAGTGGTCATGGAGCATTGTGATGAAAGAGATCATGGAGCAATATGATAACAGGGGCCATGGAGCATTGTGATGACAGGGGTATTGGAGCATTGTGATGGAAGTAGACATGGATCATTGTGATGACATGTGTCCTGGAACACTGTGATGACACGGTTCATCGAGTATTGTGATGACAAGGGTCATAGCGAATTGTGATGACAAGTGTCATGGGGCATTGTGATGACATTGATCATCTAGGAATTGTGATGAAAGGTATCATGGAGCACTGTGATGAAAATTGTCCTGGATTATTGTGATGACAGCAGTCATGGAGAATTGTGATGACAGGGATTATGCAGCATTGAGTTGACAAGGGTATGGACTATTGTGATGACAATGGTCATGGAGCAATGTGATGAAAGTATTCATGGAACATCGTGATGAAAAGTGCATGGGAGCATTGTGACAATAAAGGCCATGGCATATTGTGATGACTAGTGTCATGGAGCATTTTAATGAAAGGTTTCATTGTGCACCATGATGACAAAGGGGATGGAGTATTGTGATGAAACTGGTCCTGGAGCATTGTGATAAAAAAGCCATGGAGCATTGTGATGACAGGCATCATGGAGCATTGTGAAGAAAGGGGCCATGGGGTATTGTAATGACACTAGAGAAATATGATGAAAATGGTCAGCGAGCATAGTGATTAAAGTGGTCATTGAGAATTGTGATAAAAAGCGACATAGAGCGTTGTGATGACAAAGGTCATGGAGAACTGTGATGACCAGGGTCATGTAGCATTGTGATGACACGGTTATGGAACATTGTGATGACAACAATTCTGGAGCATTGTGCTGACAAGGGCCATGGACAATTGTGATGACATGGTCATGGAACATTGTGATGACAAGAATTCTGGAGCATTGTGATGACAAGGGTCATGGAGCATTGTGATGATACGGTCATGGAACATTGTGATGACAAGAATTCTGCAGCATTGCGATGACAAGGACCATGGAGCATTGTGATGACACGGTAACGGAACATTGTCATGAGAAGAATTCTGGAGCATTGTGCTGACAAGGGCCATGGAGCATTGTGATGATACGGTCATGGAACATTGTGATGACAAGAATTCTGGAGCATTATGATGACAAGGGCCATGGAGCATTGTGATGACACGGCCATGGAACATTGTGATGACAAGAATTCTGGATCATTGTGATGAAAATGGCCATGGAGCATTGTGATGACACGGTCATGGAACATTGTGATGAGAAGAATTCTGGAGCATTGTCATGACAAGGGCCATGGAGCATTGTGATGACACGGTCACGGAACATTGTGATGACAAGAATTCTGGAGCATTATGATGACAAGGGCCATGGAGCATTGTGATGACAAGGCCATGGAACATTGTGATGACAAGAATTCTGGAGCATTATGATGACAAGGGCCATGGAGCATTGTGTTGACAAGGCCATGGAACATTGTGATGACAAGAATTCTGGAGCATTGTGATAACAAGGGCCATGGAGCATTGTGATGACACGGTCATGGAACATTGTGATGAGAAGAATTCTGGAGCATTGTGCTGACAAGGGCCATGGAGCATTGTGATGATACGGTCATGGATCATTGTGATGACAAGAATTCTGGAGCATTATGATGACAAGGGCCATGGAGCATTGTGATGACACGGCCATGGAACATTGTGATGACAAGAATTCTGGGGCTTCCCTGGTGGCGCAGTGGTTGAGAATTGCCTGCTAATGCAGGGGACACGGGTTCGAGCCCTGGTCTGGGAAGATCCCACATGCCACGGAGCAGCTGGGCCCGTGAGCCACAATTGCTGAGCCTGCGCGTCTGGAGCCTGTGCCCCGCGAAGGGAGGGGCCGCGATAGAGAAAGGCCCGCCACCGCGATGAAGAGCGGTCCCCGCACCGCGATGAAGAGTGGCCCCCGCTTGCCGCAACTGGAGAAAGCCCTCGCACGAACCGAAGACCCAACACAGCCAAAAATAAAATAAATAAATAAATAAAATCAAGTAAAACTTTAAAAAAAAAAAAAAAAAAAAAGAATTCTGGAGCATTGTGATGACAATTGCCATGGAGCATTGTGATGACACGGTCATGGAACATTGTGATGAGAAGAATTCTGGAGCATTGTGATGACAAGGGCCATGCAGCATTGTGATGACACGGTCATGGAACATTGTGATGACAAGAATTCTGGAGCATTGTGATGACAAGGGCCATGGAGCATTGTGATGACACGGTCATGGAACATTGTGATGAGAAGAATTCTGGAGCATTGTGATGACAAGGGCCATGGAACATTGTGATGACACGGTCATGGAACATTGTGATGAGAAGAATTCTGGAGCATTGTGCTGACAAGGGCCATGGAGCATTGTGATGATACGGTCATGGAACATTATGATGACAAGGGCCATGGAGCATTGTGATGACACGGCCATGGAACATTGTGATGACAAGAATTCTGGAGCATTGTGATGACAATGGCCATGGAGCATTGTGATGACACGGTCATGGAACATTGTGATGACAAGAATTCTGGAGCATTGTGATGACAATGGCCATGGAGCATTGTGATGACACGGTCATGAAACATTGTGATGACAAGAATTCTGGAGCATTGTGAGGACAATGGACATGGAGCATTGTGATCACACGGTCATGGAACATTGTGATGAGAAGAATTCTGGAGCATTGTGATGACAAGGGCCATGGAGCATTGTGATGACACGGCCATGGAAAATTGTGATGACAAGAATTCTGGAGCATTGTGATGACAATGGCCATGGAGCATTGTGATTACACGGTCATGGAACATTGTGATGAGAAGAATTCTGGAGCATTGTCATGACAAGGGCCATGCAGCATTGTGATGACACGGCCATGGAACATTGTGATGACAAGAATTCTGGAGCATTGTGATGACAATGGCCATGGAGCATTGTGATGACACGGTCATGGAACATTGTGATGACAAGAATTCTGGAGCATTGTGATGACAATGGACATGGAGAATTGTGATGACATGGTCATGGAACATTGTGATGAGAAGAATTCTGGAGCATTGTCTTGACAAGGGCCATGCAGCATTGTGATGACACGGTCATGGAACATTGTGATGACAAGAATTCTGGAGCATTGTGATGACAATGGCCATGGAGCATTGTGATGACACGGTCATGAAACATTGTGATGACAAGAATTCTGGAGCATTGTGAGGACAATGGACATGGAGCATTGTGATCACACGGTCATGGAACATTGTGATGAGAAGAATTCTGGAGCATTGTGATGACAAGGGCCATGGAGCATTGTGATGACACGGCCATGGAAAATTGTGATGACAAGAATTCTGGAGCATTGTGATGACAATGGCCATGGAGCATTGTGATTACACGGTCATGGAACATTGTGATGAGAAGAATTCTGGAGCATTGTCATGACAAGGGCCATGCAGCATTGTGATGACACGGTCATGGAACGTGATGACAAGAATTCTGGAGCATTGTGATAACAAGGGCCATGGAGCATTGTGATGACACGGTCATGGAACATTGTGATGAGAAGAATTCTGGAGCATTGTGCTGACAAGGGCCATGGAGCATTGTGATGATACGGTCATGGAACATTGTGATGACAAGAATTCTGGAGCATTATGATGACAAGGGCCATGGAGCATTGTGATGACACGGCCATGGAACATTGTGATGACAAGAATTCTGGGGCTTCCCTGGTGGCGCAGTGGTTGAGAATTGCCTGCTAATGCAGGGGACACGGGTTCGAGCCCTGGTCTGGGAAGATCCCACATGCCACGGAGCAGCTGGGCCCGTGAGCCACAATTGCTGAGCCTGCGCGTCTGGAGCCTGTGCCCCGCGACGGGAGGGGCCGCGATAGAGAAAGGCCCGCCACCGCGATGAAGAGCGGTCCCCGCACCGCGATGAAGAGTGGCCCCCGCTTGCCGCAACTGGAGAAAGCCCTCGCACGAACCGAAGACCCAACACAGCCAAAAATAAAATAAATAAATAAATAAAATCAAGTAAAACTTTAAAAAAAAAAAAAAAAAAAAAGAATTCTGGAGCATTGTGATGACAATGGCCATGGAGCATTGTGATGACACGGTCATGGAACATTGTGATGAGAAGAATTCTGGAGCATTGTGATGACAAGGGCCATGCAGCATTGTGATGACACGGTCATGGAACATTGTGATGACAAGAATTCTGGAGCATTGTGATGACAAGGGCCATGGAGCATTGTGATGACACGGTCATGGAACATTGTGATGAGAAGAATTCTGGAGCATTGTGCTGACAAGGGCCATGGAGCATTGTGATGATACGGTCATGGAACATTATGATGACAAGGGCCATGGAGCATTGTGATGACACGGCCATGGAACATTGTGATGACAAGAATTCTGGAGCATTGTGATGACAATGGCCATGGAGCATTGTGATGACACGGTCATGGAACATTGTGATGACAAGAATTCTGGAGCATTGTGATGACAATGGCCATGGAGCATTGTGATGACACGGTCATGAAACATTGTGATGACAAGAATTCTGGAGCATTGTGAGGACAATGGACATGGAGCATTGTGATCACACGGTCATGGAACATTGTGATGAGAAGAATTCTGGAGCATTGTGATGACAAGGGCCATGGAGCATTGTGATGACACGGCCATGGAAAATTGTGATGACAAGAATTCTGGAGCATTGTGATGACAATGGCCATGGAGCATTGTGATTACACGGTCATGGAACATTGTGATGAGAAGAATTCTGGAGCATTGTCATGACAAGGGCCATGCAGCATTGTGATGACACGGTCATGGAACGTGATGACAAGAATTCTGGAGCATTGTGATAACAAGGGCCATGGAGCATTGTGATGACACGGTCATGGAACATTGTGATGAGAAGAATTCTGGAGCATTGTGCTGACAAGGGCCATGGAGCATTGTGATGATACGGTCATGGAACATTGTGATGACAAGAATTCTGGAGCATTATGATGACAAGGGCCATGGAGCATTGTGATGACACGGCCATGGAACATTGTGATGACAAGAATTCTGGGGCTTCCCTGGTGGCGCAGTGGTTGAGAATTGCCTGCTAATGCAGGGGACACGGGTTCGAGCCCTGGTCTGGGAAGATCCCACATGCCACGGAGCAGCTGGGCCCGTGAGCCACAATTGCTGAGCCTGCGCGTCTGGAGCCTGTGCCCCGCGACGGGAGGGGCCGCGATAGAGAAAGGCCCGCCACCGCGATGAAGAGCGGTCCCCGCACCGCGATGAAGAGTGGCCCCCGCTTGCCGCAACTGGAGAAAGCCCTCGCACGAACCGAAGACCCAACACAGCCAAAAATAAAATAAATAAATAAATAAAATCAAGTAAAACTTTAAAAAAAAAAAAAAAAAAAAAAGAATTCTGGAGCATTGTGATGACAATGGCCATGGAGCATTGTGATGACACGGTCATGGAACATTGTGATGAGAAGAATTCTGGAGCATTGTGATGACAAGGGCCATGCAGCATTGTGATGACACGGTCATGGAACATTGTGATGACAAGAATTCTGGAGCATTGTGATGACAAGGGCCATGGAGCATTGTGATGACACGGTCATGGAACATTGTGATGAGAAGAATTCTGGAGCATTGTGCTGACAAGGGCCATGGAGCATTGTGATGATACGGTCATGGAACATTATGATGACAAGGGCCATGGAGCATTGTGATGACACGGCCATGGAACATTGTGATGACAAGAATTCTGGAGCATTGTGATGACAATGGCCATGGAGCATTGTGATGACACGGTCATGGAACATTGTGATGACAAGAATTCTGGAGCATTGTGATGACAATGGCCATGGAGCATTGTGATGACACGGTCATGAAACATTGTGATGACAAGAATTCTGGAGCATTGTGAGGACAATGGACATGGAGCATTGTGATCACACGGTCATGGAACATTGTGATGAGAAGAATTCTGGAGCATTGTGATGACAAGGGCCATGGAGCATTGTGATGACACGGCCATGGAAAATTGTGATGACAAGAATTCTGGAGCATTGTGATGACAATGGCCATGGAGCATTGTGATTACACGGTCATGGAACATTGTGATGAGAAGAATTCTGGAGCATTGTCATGACAAGGGCCATGCAGCATTGTGATGACACGGCCATGGAACATTGTGATGACAAGAATTCTGGAGCATTGTGATGACAATGGCCATGGAGCATTGTGATGACACGGTCATGGAACATTGTGATGACAAGAATTCTGGAGCATTGTGATGACAATGGACATGGAGAATTGTGATGACATGGTCATGGAACATTGTGATGAGAAGAATTCTGGAGCATTGTCTTGACAAGGGCCATGCAGCATTGTGATGACACGGTCATGGAACATTGTGATGACAAGAATTCTGGAGCATTGTGATGACAATGGCCATGGAGCATTGTGATGACACGGTCATGAAACATTGTGATGACAAGAATTCTGGAGCATTGTGAGGACAATGGACATGGAGCATTGTGATCACACGGTCATGGAACATTGTGATGAGAAGAATTCTGGAGCATTGTGATGACAAGGGCCATGGAGCATTGTGATGACACGGCCATGGAAAATTGTGATGACAAGAATTCTGGAGCATTGTGATGACAATGGCCATGGAGCATTGTGATTACACGGTCATGGAACATTGTGATGAGAAGAATTCTGGAGCATTGTCATGACAAGGGCCATGCAGCATTGTGATGACACGGTCATGGAACATTGTGATGACAAGAATTCTGGAGCATTGTGATAACAAGGGCCATGGAGCATTGTGATGACACGGTCATGGAACATTGTGATGAGAAGAATTCTGGAGCATTGTGCTGACAAGGGCCATGGAGCATTGTGATGATACGGTCATGGAACATTGTGATGACAAGAATTCTGGAGCATTATGATTACAAGGGCCATGGAGCATTGTGATGACACGGCCATGGAACATTGTGATGACAAGAATTCTGGGGCTTCCCTGGTGGCGCAGTGGTTGAGAATTGCCTGCTAATGCAGGGGACACGGGTTCGAGCCCTGGTCTGGGAAGATCCCACATGCCACGGAGCAGCTGGGCCCGTGAGCCACAATTGCTGAGCCTGCACGTCTGGAGCCTGTGCCCCGCGACGGGAGGGGCCGCGATAGAGAAAGGCCCGCCACCGCGATGAAGAGCGGTCCCCACACCGCGATGAAGAGTGGCCCCCGCTTGCCGCAACTGGAGAAAGCCCTCGCACGAACCGAAGACCCAACACAGCCAAAAATAAAATAAATAAATAAATAAAATCAAGTAAAACTTTAAAAAAAAAAAAAAAAAAAAAAGAATTCTGGAGCATTGTGATGACAATTGCCATGGAGCATTGTGATGACACGGTCATGGAACATTGTGATGAGAAGAATTCTGGAGCATTGTGATGACAAGGGCCATGCAGCATTGTGATGACACGGTCATGGAACATTGTGATGACAAGAATTCTGGAGCATTGTGATGACAAGGGCCATGGAGCATTGTGATGACACGGTCATGGAACATTGTGATGAGAAGAATTCTGGAGCATTGTGATGACAAGGGCCATGGAACATTGTGATGACACGGTCATGGAACATTGTGATGAGAAGAATTCTGGAGCATTGTGCTGACAAGGGCCATGGAGCTTTGTGATGACACGGTCATGGAACAATATGATGAGAAGAATTCCGGAGCATTGTGATTACAAGGGCCATGGAGCATTGTGATGACACGGTCATGGAACATTGTGATGACAAGAATTCTGGGGCTTCCCTGGTGGCGCAGTGGTTGAGAATTGCCTGCTAATGCAGGGGACACGGGTTCGAGCCCTGGTCTGGGAAGATCCCACATGCCACGGAGCAGCTGGGCCCGTGAGCCACAATTGCTGAGCCTGCACGTCTGGAGCCTGTGCCCCGCGACGGGAGGGGCCGCGATAGAGAAAGGCCCGCCACCGCGATGAAGAGCGGTCCCCACACCGCGATGAAGAGTGGCCCCCGCTTGCCGCAACTGGAGAAAGCCCTCGCACGAACCGAAGACCCAACACAGCCAAAAATAAAATAAATAAATAAATAAAATCAAGTAAAACTTTAAAAAAAAAAAAAAAAAAAAAAAGAATTCTGGAGCATTGTGATGACAATGGACATGGAGAATTGTGATGACATGGTCATGGAACATTGTGATGAGAAGAATTCTGGAGCATTGTCATGACAAGGGCCATGCAGCATTGTGATGACACGGTCATGGAACATTGTGATGACAAGAATTCTGGAGCATTGTGATGACAATGGCCATGGAGCATTGTGATGACACGGTCATGAAACATTGTGATGACAAGAATTCTGGAGCATTGTGAGGACAATGGACATGGAGCATTGTGATCACACGGTCATGGAACATTGTGATGAGAAGAATTCTGGAGCATTGTGATGACAAGGGCCATGGAGCATTGTGATGACACGGCCATGGAACATTGTGATGACAAGAATTCTGGAGAATTGTGATGACAAGGTTCATGGAGAATTGTGATGACACGGTCAAGGAACATTGCGATAACAAGATTTCTGGAGCATTGTGATGACAAGGGCCATGGAGCATTGTGATGACACAGTCAAGGAACATTGCGATGAAAAAGATTTCTGGAGCATTGTGATGAAAGGGCATGGAGCATTGTGATTAAAGGTGACAAGGAATATTGTGATGATATGGGCAGAGAATTCTGTGATGACAGTGGTCATGCAGTATTGTGACGAAAAGTGTCATGGAACATTCTGCTGACAGCGATCATGGAGCTCTTTGGTAAGAGAGGCTATGGAGATTTGTGATGTCAGGCGTCATGGGGCATTGTGTTGAGAGCGTTCTTGGAGCATTGTGATGAAAAGGGTCATGGAGCACTGTGATTACAGGGGCCATGGACCATTGTGAATACAAAGGCTATGGAGCATTGAGATGACAGGGTTCATGGAGCACTGTGATGAATGTGATCTTGGAACATTGTGATGACAAGTGTCCTGGAACCTTGTGATGACACGGTTCATGGAGCATTGTGATGACAAGGACCATGGCGAATTGTGATGACATCTGTCATGGGGCATTGTGAAGACAGTGGTCATCTAGATTTGCGATGAAAGGTATCATGGAGCACTGTGATGACAGGGGCCATGGAACATTGTGATGACAAAGGCCATGGAGCATTGTGATGATAAGTGTCATGGGGCATTTTGATGACATTGGCATGGAGCATTATGATGACAAGAGTTCTGGAGCATTTTGATGACAAGGGCATGGAGCATTGTGATGACAGGGCCCACGGAGCTTTGTGATGAAAAGGGCAGGGTACATTGTGATGACAGGGTTCATGGAGCATTGTGATGAAAGGGGCCATGGAGCATTGAGATGAGAGCCGTTATGAGGCATGGTGATGACAGTGGTCATGGAGCATTGTGATGAAAGAGATCATGGAGCAATATGATAACAGGGGCCATGGAGCATTGTGATGACAGGGGTATTGGAGCATTGTGATGGAAGTAGACATGGATCATTGTGATGACATGTGTCCTGGAACACTGTGATGACATGGTTCATCGAGTGTTGTGATGACAAGGGTCATAGCGAATTGTGATGACAAGTGTCATGGGGCATTGTGATGACATTGATCATATAGGAATTGTGATGAAAGGTATCATGGAGCACTGTGATGAAAATTGTCCTGGATTATTGTGATGACAGCAGTCATGGAGAATTGTGATGACAGGGATTATGCAGCATTGTGTTGACAAGGGTATGGACTATTGTGATGAGAATGGTCATGGAGCAATGTGATGAAAGTATTCATGGAACATCGTGATGAAAAGTGCCTTGGAGCATTGTGACGATAAAGGCCATGGAGTACTGTGATGACTAGTGTCATGGAGCATTTTAATGAAAGGTTTCATTGTGCACCATGATGACAAAGGGGATGGAGAATTGTGATGAAACTGGTCCTGGAGCATTGTGATAACAAAAGCCATGGAGCATTGTGATGACAGGCATCATGGAGCATTGTAAAGAAAGGGGCCATGGGGTATTGTAATGACACTAGAGAAATATGATGAAAATGGTCAGCGAGCATAGTGATTAAAGTGGTCATTGACAATTGTGATGAAAAGCGACATAGAGCATTGTGATGACAAAGGTCATGGAGAACTGTGATGACCAGGGTCATGTAACATTGTGATGACACGGTCATGGAACATTGTGATGACAGGTATTCTCGAGCATTGTGCTGACAAGGGCCATGGACCATTGTGATGACATGGTCATGGAACATTGCGATGACAAGATTTCTGGAGCATTGTGATGAAAGGGCATGGAGCATTGTGATTAAAATTGACAAGGAACATTGTGATGATATGGGCAGAAAACTCTGTGATGACAGTGGTCATGGAGTATTGTGACAAAAACTGTCATGGAACATTGTGCTGACAAGGGCCATGGAGCATTGTGATGACACGGTCATGGAACATTGTGATGACAAGAATTCTGGAGCATTCTGATGACAAGCGCCATAGAGCATTGTGATGACACGTTCATGGAATATAGTAATGACAAGAATTCTGGAGCATTATGATGACAAGGGCCATGGAGCATCGTGATGACATGGCCATGGAACATTGTGATGACAAGAATTCTGGAGCATTGTGATGACAATGGCCATGGAACATTGTGATGACACGGTCATGGAACATTGTGATGAGAAGAATTCTGGAGCATTGTGATGACAATGGCCATGGAGCATTGTGATGACACGGTATGGAACATTGTGATGACAAGAATTCTGGAGCAATGTGATGACAAGGGCCATGGAGCATTGTGATGACACAGTCATGGAACATTGTGATGACAGGAATTCTGGAGCATTGTGCTGAAAAGGGCCATGGAGCATTGTGATGACACGGTCATGGAACAATGTGATGAGAAGAATTCCGGAGCATTGTGATGACAAGGGCCATGGAGCATTGTGATGACAGGGCCATGGAACATTGTGATGACAAGTATTCGGGAGCATTGTGATGACAATGGCCATGGAGCATTGTGATGACAAGGTTATGGAACATTGTGATGAGAAGAATTCTGGAGCATTGTGATTACAAGGGCCATGGAGCATTGTGATGACATGGTCATGGAACATTGTGATGACAAGAATTCTGGAGCATTGTGATGACAAGGGCCATGGAGCATTGTGATGACACGGTCATGGAACATTGTGCTGACAAGAATTCTGGAGCATTGTGCTGACAAGGGCCATGGAGCTTTGTGATGACACGGTCATGGAACAATGTGATGAGAAGAATTCCGGAGCATTGTGATTACAAGGGCCATGGAGCATTGTGATGACACGGTCATGGAACATTGTGATGACAAGAATTCTGGAGCATTGTGCTGATGACGGCCATGGAGCATTGTGATGACACAGTCAAGGAACATTGCGATGAAAAAGATTTCTGGAGCATTGTGATGAAAGGGCATGGAGCATTGTGATTTAAGGTGACAAGGAACATTGTGATGATATGGGCAGAGAACTCTGTGATGACAGTGGTCATGCAGTTTTGTGACGAAAAGTGTCATGGAACATTCTGCTGACAGCGATCATGGACCTTTTTGGTAAGAGAGGCTATGGAGGTTTGTGATGTCAGGCGTCATGGAACATTGTGTTGAGAGTGGTCTTGGAGCATTGTGATGAAAAGGGTCATGGAGCACTGTGATTACAGGGGCCATGGAGCATTGTGAATACAAAGGCTATGGAGCATTGAGATGACAGGGTTCATGGAGCACTGTGATGAATGTGATCTTGGATCATTGTGATGACAAGTGTCATGGAACCTTGTGATGACACGGTTCATAGAGCATTGTGATGACAAGGACCATGGCGAATTGTGATGACATCTGTCATGGGGCATTGTGATGACAGTGGTGATCTAGATTTGCGATGAAAGGTATCATGGAGCACTGTGATGACAGGGGCCATGGAACATTGTGATGACAAAGGCCATGGAGCATTGTGATGACAAGAATTGTGGAGCATTTTGATGACAAGGGCAATGGAGCATTGTGATGACAGGGCCATGGAACATTGTGATGACAAGAATTCGGGAGCATTGTGATGACAATGGCCGTGGAGCATTGTGATGACATGGTCATGGAACATTGTGATGAGAAGAATTCTGGAGCATTGTCATGACAAGGGCCATGGAGCATTGTGATGACACGGTCATGGAACATTGTGATGACAAGAATTCTGGAGCATTATGATGACAAGTGCCATGGAGCATTGTGATGACAGGGCCATGGAACATTGTGATGATAAGAATTCGGGAACATTGTGCTGACAACGGCCATGGAGCATTGTGATGACACGGTCATGGAACATTGTGATGACAAGAATTCTGGAGCATTGTGATGAAAAGGGCCATGGAGCATTGTGATGACACTGTCATGGAACATTGTGATGACAAGAATTCTGGAGCATTGTGCTAACAAGGGCCATGGAGCATTGTGATGACACGGTATGGAACATTGTGATGACAAGAATTCTGGAGCATTGTTATGACACGGTCATGGAACATTGTGATGACAGGAATTCTGGAGCATTGTGCTGAGAAGGGCCATGGAGCATTGTGATGACACAGTCAAGGAACATTGCGATGAAAAAGATTTCTGGAGCATTGTGATGAAAGGGCATGGAGCATTGTGATTAAAGGTGACAAGGAACATTGTGATGATATGGGCAGAGAACTCTGTGATGACAGTGGTCATGCAGTATTGTGACGAAAATTGTCATGGAACATTCTGCTGACAGCGATCATGGAGCTTTTTGGTAAGAGAGGCTATGGAGATTTGTGATGTCAGGCGTCATGGGGCATTGTGTTGAGAGCGGTCTTGGAGCATTGTGATGAAAAGGGTCATGGAGCACTGTGATTACAGCGGCCATGGAGCATTGTGAATACAAAGGCTATGGAGCATTGAGATGACAGGGTTCATGGAGCACTGTGATGAATGTGATCTTGGATCATTCTGATGACAAGTTTCATGGGGCATTGTGTGACATTGATCATCTAGGAATTGTGATGAAAGGTATCATGGAGCACTGTGATGAAAATTGTCCTGGATTATTGTGATGACAGCAGTCATGGAGAATTGTGATGACAGGGAATATGCAGCATTGAGTTGACAAGGTTATGGACTATTGTGATGACAATGGTCATGGAGCAATGTGATGAAAGTATTCATGGAACATCGTGATGAAAAGTGCATGGGAGCATTGTGATGATAAAGGCCATGGAGTATTGTGATGACTAGTTTCATGGAGCATTTTAATGAAAGGTGTCATTGTGCACCATGATGACAAAGGGGATGGAGTATTGTGATGAAACTGGTCCTGGAGCATTGTGATAACAAAAGCCATGGAGCATTGTGATGACAGGCATCATGGAGCATTGTGAAGCAAGGGGCCATGGGGTATTGTAATGACACTAGAGAAATATGATGAAAATGGTCAGCGAGCATAGTGATTAAAGTGGTCATTGAGAATTGTGATAAAAAGCGACATAGAGCATTGTGATGAAAAAGGTCATGGAGAACTGTGATGACCAGGGTCATGTAGCATTGTGATGACACGTTCATGGAACATTGTGATGACAAGAATTATGGAGCATTGTGATGATACGGTCATGGAACATTTTGATTACAAGAATTCTGGAGCATTGTGATGACAAGGGCCATGGATCATTGTGATGACACGGTCATGGAACATTGTGATGAAAAGAATTCTGGAGCATTGTGATGACAATGGCCATGGTGCATTGTGATGACACGGTCATGGAACTTTGTGATGACAAGCAATCTGGAGCATTGTGATGACAAGGGCCATGGAGAATTGTGATGACAAGTGTCATGGAGCTTTGTAATGAGAGGTTTCATTGTGCACCGTGATGACAAGGGGGATGGAGTATTGTCATGAAACTGTTCCTGGAGCATTGTGATAACAAAAGCCATTGAGCATTGTGATGACAGGCATCATGGAGCATTGTGAAGGAAGGGGTCTTGGGAAATTGTAATGACAATAGAGAAATGTGATGAAAATGGTCAGCAAGCAAAGTGATTAAAGTGGTCATTTAGAATTGTCATGAAAAACTATATAGAGCATTGTGATGACAAAGGTCATGGAGAACTGTGATGACCAGAGTCATGTAGCATTGTGATGACACGGTCATGGAACATTGTGATGACAAGAATTCTGGAGCATTGTGCTGACAACGGCCATGGACCATTGTGATGACATGGTCATGGAGCATTGTGATGACAAGAATTCTGGAGCATTGTCATGACAAGGGCCATGGAGCATTGTGATGACACGGCCATGGAATATTGTGATGACAATAATTCTGGAGCATTGTGATGACAAGGGCCATGGAGCATTGTGATGAAACGGCCATGGAACATTGTGATGAGAAGAATTCCGGAGCATTGTGATGACAGTGGCCATGGAGCATTGTGATGACAAGGTCATGGAACATTGTGATGACAAGGATTCTGGAGCATTGTGATGACAATGGCCATGGAGCATTGTGATGACACGGCCATGGAACATTGTGATGACAAGAATTCTGGAGCATTGTGATGACAATGGCCATGGAGCATTGTGATGACACGGTTATGGAACATTGTGATGAGAAGAATTCTGGAGCATTGTCATGACAAGGGCCATGGAGCATTGTGATGACACGGCCATGGAACATTGTGATGAGAAGAATTCTGGAGCATTGTGCTGACAAGGGCCATGGAGCATTGTGATGATACGGTCATGGAACATTTTGATGACAAGAATTATGGAGCATTATGATGACAAGGGCCATGGAGCATTGTGATGACACGGCCATGGAACATTGTGATGACAAGAATTCTGGAGCATTGTGATGACAATGGCCATGGAGCATTGTGATGACACGGTCATGGAACATTGTGATGACAAGAATTCTGCAGCATTGCGATGACAAGGGCCATGGAGCATTGTGATGACACGGTCATGGAACATTGTCATGAGAAGAATTCTGGAGCATTGTGCTGACAAGGGCCATGGAGCATTGTGATGATACGGTCATGGAACATTGTGATGAGAAGAATTCTGGAGCATTGTGATGACAAGGGCCATGGAGCATTGTGATGACACGGCCATGGAACATTGTGATGACAAGAATTCTGGAGCATTGTGCTGATGACGCCCATGGAGCATTGTCATGACACAGTCAAGGAACATTGCGATGAAAAAGATTTCTGGAGCATTGTGATGAAAGGGCATGGAGCATTGTGATTAAAGGTGACAAGGAACATTGTGATAATATGGGCAGAGAACTCTGTGATGACAGTGGTCATGCAGTATTGTGACGAAAAGTGTCATGGAACATTCTGCTGACAGCGATCATGGAGCTTTTTGGTAAGAGAGGCTATGGAGATTTGTGATGTCAGGCGTCATGGGGCATTGTGTTGAGAGCGGTCTTGGAGCATTGTGATGAAAAGGGTCATGGAGCACTGTGATTACAGGGGCCATGGAGCATTGTGAATACAAAGGCTATGGAGCATTGAGATGACAGGGTTCATGGAGCACTGTGATGAATGTGATCTTGGATCATTGTGATGACAAGTGTCCTGGAACCTTGTGATGACACGGTTCATGGAGCATTGTGATGACAAGGACTATGGCGAATTGTGATGACATCTGTCATGGGG
Source organism: Balaenoptera acutorostrata (assembly GCF_949987535.1). NCBI lineage: Eukaryota > Metazoa > Chordata > Mammalia > Artiodactyla > Balaenopteridae > Balaenoptera > Balaenoptera acutorostrata. The sequence goes on along the minus strand of NW_026646025.1, from coordinate 725,630 downwards.
CATTGTGATGACAGTGGTCATCTAGATTTGCGAGGAAAGGTATCATGGAGTACTGTGATGATAGGGGCCATGGAACATTGTGATGACAAGGCCATGGAGCATTGTGATGACAAGTGTCATGGGGCATTTTGATGACATTGGCATGGAGCATTATGATGACAAGAGTTCTGGAGCATTTTGATGACAAAGGCATGGAGCATTGTGATGACAGGGCCCACGGAGCTTTGTGATGAAAAGGGCAGGGTACATTGTGATGACAGGGTTCATGGAGCATTGTGATGAAAGGGGCCATGGAGCATTGAGATGAGAGCCGTTATGAGGCATCGTGATGACAGTGGTCATGGAGCATTGTGATGAAAGGGATCATGGAGCAATATGATAACAGGGGCCATGGAGCATTGTGATGACAGGGGTATTGGAGCATGGTGATGGAAGTAGACATGGATCATTGTGATGACATGTGTCCTGGAACACTGTGATGACACGGTTCATCGAGTATTGTGATGACAAGGGTCATAGCGAATTGTGATGACAAGTGTCATGGGGCATTGTGTGACATTGATCATCTAGGAATTGTGATGAAAGGTATCATGGAGCACTGTGATGACTGGGGGCATGAAGCACTGTGATGAAAATTGTCCTGGATTATTGTGATGACAGCAGTCATGGAGAATTGTGCTGACAGGGATTATGCAGCATTGTGTTGACAAGGGTATGGACTATTGTGATGACAATGTTCATGGAGCATTGTGATGACACAGTCATGGAACATTGTGATGACAAGAATTCTGCAGCATTGCGATGACAAGGGCCATGGAGCATTGTGATGACACGGTCATGGAACATTGTCATGAGAAGAATTCTGGACCATTGTGCTGACAAGGGCCATGGAGCATTGTGATGATACGGTCATGGAACATTGTGATGAGAAGAATTCTGGAGCATTATGATGACAAGGGCCATGGAGCATTGTGATGACACGGCCATGGAATATTGTGATGACAAGAATTCTGGAGCATTATGATGACAATGGCCATGGAGAATTGTGATGACACGGTCATGGAACATTGTGATGTGAAGAATTCTGGAGCATTGTCATGACAAGGGCCATGGAGCATTGTGATGACACGGTCATGGAACATTGTGATGACAAGAATTCTGGAGCATTGTGATGACAATGGCCATGGAGCATTGTGATGACACGGCCATGGAACATTGTGATGACAAGAATTCGGGAGCATTGTGATGATAATGGCCATGGAGCATTGTAATGACACGGTCATGGAACATTGTGATGAGAAGAATTCTGGAGCATTGTCATGACAAGGGCCATGGAGCATTGTGATGACACGGCCATGGAACATTGTGATGACAAGAATTCTGGAGAATTGTGATGACACGGTCAAGGAGCAATGCGATGACAAGATTTCTGAAGCATTGTGGTGAAAGGGTATGGAGCATTGTGATTAAAGGTGACAAGGAACATTGTGATGATATGGGCAGAGAACTCTTTATGAGACAGGACATGGAGTATTGTGACGAAAACTGTCATGGAACATTGTGCTGACAGGGATCATGGAGCTCTTTGGTAAGAGAGGCCATGGAGATTTGTGATGTCAGGCGTCATGGGGCATTGTGTTGAGAGCGGTCTTGGAGCATTGTGATGAAAAGGGTCATGGATCACTGTGATTACAGGGGCCATGGAGCATTGTGAATACAAAGGCTATGGAGCATTGAGATGACAGGGTTCATGGAGCACTGTGATGAATGTGATCTTGGATCATTGTGATGACAAGTGTCCTGGAACCTTGTGATGACACGGTTCATGGAGAATTGTGATGACAAGGACCATGGCGAATTGTGATGACATCTGTCATGGGGCATTGTGATGACAGTGGTCATCTAGATTTGCGATGAAAGGTATCATGGAGCACTGTGATAACAGGGGCCATGGAACATTGTGATGACAAAGGCCATGGAGCATTGTGATGACAAGTGTCATGGGGCATTTTGATGACATTGGCATGGAGCATTATGATGACAAGAGTTCTGGAGCATTTTGATGACAAGGGCATGGAGCATTGTGATGACAGGGCCCACGGAGCTTTGTGATGAAAAGGGCAGGGTACATTGTGATGACAGGGTTCATGGAGCATTGTGATGAAAGGGGCCATGGAGCATTGAGATGAGAGCCGTTATGAGGCATGGTGATGACAGTGGTCATGGAGCCTTGTGATGAAAGAGATCATGGAGCAATATGATAACAGGGGCCATGGAGCATTGTGATGACAGGGGTATTGGGGCATTGTGATGGAAGTAGACATGGATCATTGTGATGACATGTGTCCTGGAACACTGTGATGACACGGTTCATCGAGTATTGTGATGACAAGGGTCATAGCGAATTGTGATGAGAAGTGTCATGGGGCATTGTGTGACATTGATCATCTAGGAATTGTGATGAAAGGTATCTTGGAGCACTGTGATGAAAATTGTCCTGGATTATTGTGTTGACAGCAGTCATGGAGAATTGTGCTGACAGGGATTATGCAGCATTGTGTTGACAATGGTATGGACTATTGTGATGACAATGGTCATGGAGCAATGTGATGAAAGTATTCATGGAACATCGTGATGAAAAGTGCATGGGAGCATTGTGACGATAAAGGTCATGGAGTATTGTGATGACTAGTGTCATGGAGAATTTTAATGAAAGGTTTCATTGTGCACCATGATGACAAAGGGGATGGAGAATTGTGATGAAACTGGTCCTGGAGCATTGTGATAACAAAAGCCATGGAGCATTGTGATGACAGGCATCATGGAGCATTGTGAAGAAAGGGGCCATGGGGTATTGTAATGACACTAGAGAAATATGATGAAAATGGTCAGCGAGCATAGTGATTAAAGAGGTCATTGAGAATTGTGATGAAAAGCGACATAGAGCATTGTGATAAAAAAGGTCATGGAGAACTGTGATGACCAGGGTCATGAAGCATTGTGATGACACGGTCATGGAACATTGTGATGACAAGAATTCTGGAGCATTGTGATGACAAGGGTCATGGAGTATTGTGATGACACGGTCATGGAACATTGTGATGACAAGAATTCTGCAGCATTGCGATGACAAGGGCCATGGAGCATTGTGATGACACGGTCATGGAACATTGTGATGAGAAGAATTCTGGAGCATTGTGCTGACAAGGGCCATGGAGCATTGTGATGATACGGTCATGGAACATTTTGATGACAAGAATTCTGGAGCATTATGATGACAAGGGCCATGGAGCATTGTGATGACACGGCCATGGAACATTGTGAAGACAAGAATTCTGGAGCATTGTGATGACAATGGCCATGGAGCATTGTGATGACACGGTCATGGAACATTGTGATGACAAGAATTCTGGAGCATTGTCATGACAAGGGCCATGGACCATTGTGATGACATGGTCATGGAACATGGTGATGACAAGAATTCTGGAGCATTGTGATGACAAGGGTCATGGAGCATTGTGATGACACGGTCATGGAACATTGTGATGACAAGAATTCTGCAGCATTGCGATGACAAGGGCCATGGAGCATTGTGATGACACGGTCATGGAACATTGTCATGAGAAGAATTCTGGACCATTGTGCTGACAAGGGCCATGGAGCATTGTGATGATACGGTCATGGAACATTGTGATGAGAAGAATTCTGGAGCATTATGATGACAAGGGCCATGGAGCATTGTGATGACACGGCCATGGAACATTGTGATGACAAGAATTCTGGAGCATTATGATGACAATGGCCATGGAGAATTGTGATGACACGGTCATGGAACATTGTGATGTGAAGAATTCTGGAGCATTGTCATGACAAGGGCCATGGAGCATTGTGATGACACGGTCATGGAACATTGTGATGACAAGAATTCTGGAGCATTGTGATGACAATGGCCATGGAGCATTGTGATGACACGGCCATGGAACATTGTGATGACAAGAATTCGGGAGCATTGTGATGATAATGGCCATGGAGCATTGTGATGACACGGTCATGGAACATTGTGATGAGAAGAATTCTGGAGCATTGTCATGACAAGGGCCATGGAGCATTGTGATGACACGGCCATGGAACATTGTGATGACAAGAATTCTGGAGAATTGTGATGACACGGTCAAGGAGCAATGCGATGACAAGATTTCTGGAGCATTGTGGTGAAAGGGTATGGAGCATTTTGATTAAAGGTGACAAGGAACATTGTGATGATATGGGCAGAGAACTCTTGATGAGACAGGACATGGAGTATTGTGACGAAAACTCTCATGGAACATTGTGCTGATAGGGATCATGGAGCTCTTTGGTAAGAGAGGCCATGGAGATTTGTGATGTCAGGCGTCATGGGGCATTGTGTTGAGAGCGGTCTTGGAGCATTGTGATGAAAAGGGTCATGGAGCACTGTGATTACAGGGGCCATGGAGCATTGTGAATACAAAGGCTATGGAGCATTGAGATGACAGGGTTCATGGAGCACTGTGATGAATGTGATCTTGGATCATTGTGATGACAAGTGTCCTGGAACCTTGTGATGACACGGTTCATGGAGAATTGTGATGACAAGGACCATGGCGAATTGTGATGACATCTGTCATGGGGCATTGTGATGACAGTGGTCATCTAGATTTGCGATGAAAGGTATCATGGAGCACTGTGATAACAGGGGCCATGGAACATTGTGATGACAAAGGCCATGGAGCATTGTGATGACAAGTGTCATGGGGCATTTTGATGATATTGGCATGGAGCATTATGATGACAAGAGTTCTGGAGCATTTTGATGACAAGGGCATGGAGCATTGTGATGACAGGGCCCACGGAGCTTTGTGATGAAAAGGGCAGGGTACATTGTGATGACAGGATTCATGGAGCATTGTGATGAAAGGGGCCATGGAGCATTGAGATGAGAGCCGTTATGAGGCATGGTGATGACAGTGGTCATGGAGCCTTGTGATGAAAGAGATCATGGAGCAATATGATAACAGGGGCCATGGAGCATTGTGATGACAGGGGTATTGGGGCATTGTGATGGAAGTAGACATGGATCATTGTGATGACATGTGTCCTGGAACACTGTGATGACACGGTTCATCGAGTATTGTGATGACAAGGGTCATAGCGAATTGTGATGACAAGTGTCATGGGGCATTGTGTGACATTGATCATCTAGGAATTGTGATGAAAGGTATCATGGAGCACTGTGATGAAAATTGTCCTGGATTATTGTGATGACAGCAGTCATGGAGAATTGTGATGACAGGGATTATGCAGCATTGTGTTGACAAGGGTATGGACTATTGTGATGACAATGGTCATGGAGCAATGTGATGAAAGTATTCATGGAACATCGTGATGAAAAGTGCATGGGAGCATTGTGACGATGAAGGCCATGGAGTATTGTGATGACTAGTGTCATGGAGCATTTTAATGAAAGGTTTCATTGTGCACCATGATGACAAAGGGGATGGAGAATTGTGATGAAACTGGTCCCGGAGCATTGTGATAACAAAAGCCATGGAGCATTGTGATGACAGGCATCATGGAGGATTGTGAAGAAAGGGGCCATGGGGTATTGAAATGACACTAGGGAAATATGATGAAAATGGTCAGCGAGCATAGTGATTAAAGTGGTCATTGAGAATTGTGATGAAAAGCGACATAGAGCATAGTGATGACAAAGGTCATGGAGAACTGTGATGACAAGGGTCATGTAGCATTGTGATGACACGGTCATGGAACATTGTGATGACAAGAATTCTGGAGCATTGTGATGACAAGGGCCATGGAGCATTGTGATGACACGGTCAAGGAACATTGTGATGACAAGAATTCTGGAGCATTGTGATGAGAAGGGTCATGGAGCATTGTGATGACACGGTCATGGAACATTGTGATGAAAATAATTCGGCACCATTGCAATGACAAGGGCCATGGAGCATTGTGATGACACCATAATGGAACATTGTGATGAGAAGAATTCTGGAGCATTGTCATGACAAGGGCCATGGAACATTGTGATGACAAGAATTCTGGAGCATTGTCATGACAAAGGCCATGGTGCATTGTGATGACACGGTCATGGAACATTGTGATGAGAAGAATTCTGGAGCATTGTCATGACAAGGGCCATGGAGCATTGTGATGATACGGTCATGGAACATTTTGATGACAAGAATTCTGGAGCATTGTCATGACAAGGGCCATGGACCATTGTGATGACAAGAATTCTGGAGCATTGTCATAACAAGGGCCATGGAGCATTTTGATGACACGGTCATGGAACATTGTCATGACAAGAATTCTGGAGCATTGTGATGACAATGGCCATGGAGCATTGTGATGACACGGTCATGGAACATTGTGATGACAAGAATTCTGGAGCATTGTCATGACAAGGGCCATGGACCATTGTGATGACATGGTCATGGAACATGGTGATGACAAGAATTCTGGAGCATTGTGATGACAAGGGTCATGGAGCATTGTGATGACACGGTCATGGAACATTGTGATGACAGGAATTCTGCAGCATTGCGATGACAAGGGCCATGGAGCATTGTGATGACACGGTCATGGAACATTGTCATGAGAAGAATTCTGGACCATTGTGCTGACAAGGGCCATGGAGCATTGTGATGATACGGTCATGGAACATTGTGATGAGAAGAATTCTGGAGCATTATGATGACAAGGGCCATGGAGCATTGTGATGACACGGCCATGGAACATTGTGATGACAAGAATTCTGGAGCATTATGATGACAATGGCCATGGAGAATTGTGATGACACGGTCATGGAACATTGTGATGTGAAGAATTCTGGAGCATTGTCATGACAAGGGCCATGGAGCATTGTGATGACACGGTCATGGAACATTGTGATTACAAGAATTCTGGAGCATTGTGATGACAATGGCCATGGAGCATTGTGATGACACGGCCATGGAACATTGTGATGACAAGAATTCGGGAGCATTGTGATGATAAAGGCCATGGAGCATTGTAATGACACGGTCATGGAACATTGTGATGAGAAGAATTCTGGAGCATTGTCATGACAAGGGCCATGGAGCATTGTGATGACACGGCCATGGAACATTGTGATGACAAGAATTCTGGAGAATTGTGATGACACGGTCAAGGAGCAATGCGATGACAAGATTTCTGGAGCATTGCGGTGAAAGGGTATGGAGCATTGTGATTAAAGGTGACAAGGAACATTGTGATGATATGGGCAGAGAACTCTTGATGAGACAGGACATGGAGTATTGTGACGAAAACTCTCATGGAACATTGTGCTGACAGGGATCATGGAGCTCTTTGGTAAGAGAGGCCATGGAGATTTGTGATGTCAGGCGTCATGGGGCATTGTGTTGAGAGCGGTCTTGGAGCATTGTGATGAAAAGGGTCATGGAGCACTGTGATTACAGGGGCCATGGAGCATTGTGAATACAAAGGCTATGGAGCATTGAGATGACAGGGTTCATGGAGTACTGTGATGAATGTGATCTTGGATCATTGTGATGACAAGTGTCCTGGAACCTTGTGATTACACGGTTCATGGAGAATTGTGATGACAAGGACCATGGCGAATTGTGATGACATCTGTCATGGGGCATTGTGATGACAGTGGTCATCTAGATTTGCGATGAAAGGTATCATGGAGCACTGTGATAACAGGGGCCATGGAACATTGTGATGACAAAGTCCATGGAGCATTGTGATGACAAGTGTCATGGGGCATTTTGATGACATTGGCATGGAGCATTATGATGACAAGAGTTCTGGAGCATTTTGATGACAAGGGCATGGAGCATTGTGATGACAGGGCCCACGGAGCTTTGTGATGAAAAGGGCAGGGTACATTGTGATGACAGGGTTCATGGAGCATTGTGATGAAAGGGGCCATGGAGCATTGAGATGAGAGCCGTTATGAGGCATGGTGATGACAGTGGTCATGGAGCCTTGTGATGAAAGAGATCATGGAGCAATATGATAACAGGGGCCATGGAGCATTGTGATGACAGGGGTATTGGAGCATTGTGATGGAAGTAGACATGGATCATTGTGATGACATGTGTCCTGGAACACTGTGATGACACGGTTCATCGAGTATTGTGATGACAAGGGTCATAGCGAATTGTGATGACAAGTGTCATGGGGCATTGTGTGACATTGATCATCTAGGAATTGTGATGAAAGGTATCATGGAGCACTGTGATGAAAATTGTCCTGGATTATTGTGATGACAGCAGTCATGGAGAATTGTGATGACAGGGATTATGCAGCATTGTGTTGACAAGGGTATGGACTATTGTGATGACAATGGTCATGGAGCAATGTGATGAAAGTATTCATGGAACATCGTGATGAAAAGTGCATGGGAGCATTGTGACGATGAAGGCCATGGAGTATTGTGATGACTAGTGTCATGGAGCATTTTAATGAAAGGTTTCATTGTGCACCATGATGACAAAGGGGATGGAGAATTGTGATGAAACTGGTCCCGGAGCATTGTGATAACAAAAGCCATGGAGCATTGTGATGACAGGCATCATGGAGGATTGTGAAGAAAGGGGCCATGGGGTATTGAAATGACACTAGGGAAATATGATGAAAATGGTCAGCGAGCATAGTGATTAAAGTGGTCATTGAGAATTGTGATGAAAAGCGACATAGAGCATAGTGATGACAAAGGTCATGGAGAACTGTGATGACAAGGGTCATGTAGCATTGTGATGACACGGTCATGGAACATTGTGATGACAAGAATTCTGGAGCATTGTGATGACAAGGGCCATGGAGCATTGTGATGACACCGTAATGGAATATTGTGATGAGAAGAATTCTGGAGCATTGTCATGACAAGGGCCATGGAACATTGTGATGACACGGCCATAGAACATTGTGATGACAAGAATTCTGGAGCATTGTGATGACAATGGCCATGGAGCATTGTGATGAAACGGTCATGGAACATTGTGATGAGAAGAATTCTGGAGCATTGTCATGACAAGGGCCATGGACCATTGTGATGACATGGTCATGGAACATGGTGATGACAAGAATTCTGGAGCATTGTGATGACAAGTGTCATGGAGCATTGTGATGACACGGTCATGGAACATTGTGATGACAAGAATTCTGCAGCATTGCGATGACAAGGGCCATGGAGCATTGTGATGACACGGTCATGGAACATTGTCATGAGAAGAATTCTGGAGCATTGTGCTGACCAGGGCCATGGAGCATTGTGATGATACGGTCATGGAACATTGTGATGAGAAGAATTCTGGAGCTTTGTCATGACAAGGGCCATGGAGCATTGTGATGACACGGTCATGGAACATTGTGATGACAAGGATTCTGGAGCATTGTGATGACAATGGCCATGGAGCATTGTGATGACACGGCCATGGAACATTGTGATGACAAGAATTCTGGAGCATTGTGATGACAATGGCCATGGAGCATTGTGATGACACGGTCATGGAACATTGTGATGAGAAGAATTCTGGAGCATTGTCATGACAAGGGCCATGGAGCATTGTGATGACACGGCCATGGAACATTGTGATGACAAGAATTCTGGAGAATTGTGATGACAAGTTTCATGGAGAATTGTGATGACACGGTCAAGGAACAATGTGATGACAAGATTTCTGGAGCATTGTGTTGAAAGGATATGGAGCATTATGATTAAAGGTGACAAGGAACATTGTGATGATATGGGCAGAGAAATCTTGATGAGACAGGACATGGAGTATTGTGACGAAAACTGTCATGGAACATTGTGCTGACAGGGATCATGGAGCTCTTTGGTAAGAGAGGCCATGGAGATTTGTGATGTTAGGCGTCATGGGGCATTGTGTTGAGAGCGGTCTTGGAGCATTGTGATGAAAAGGGTCATGGAGCACTGTGATTACAGGGGCCATGGAGCATTGTGAATACAAAGGCTATGGAGCATTGAGATGACAGGTTTCATGGAGCACTGTGATGAATGTGATCTTGGATCATTGTGATGACAAGTGTCCTGGAACCTTGTGATTACACGGTTCATGGAGAATTGTGATGACAAGGACCATGGCGAATTGTGATGACATCTGTCATGGGGCATTGTGATGACAGTGGTCATCTAGATTTGCGATGAAAGGTATCATGGAGCACTGTGATAACAGGGGCCATGGAACATTGTGATGACAAAGGCCATGGAGCATGGTGATGACAAGTGTCATGGGGCATTTTGATGACATTGGCATGGAGCATTATGATGACAAGAGTTCTGGAGCATTTTGATGACAAGGGCATGGAGCATTGTGATGACAGGGCCCACGGAGCTTTGTGATGAAAAGGGCAGGGTACATTGTGATGACAGGGTTCATGGAGCATTGTGAAGAAAGGGGCCATGGAGCATTGAGATGAGAGCCGTTATGAGTCATGGTGATGACAGTGGTCATGGAGCATTGTGATGAAAGAGATCATGGAGCAATATGATAACAGGGGCCATGGAGCATTGTGATGACACGGGTATTGGAGCATGGTGATGGAAGTAGACAGGGATCATTGTGATGACATGTGTCCTGGAACACTGTGATGACACGGTTCATCGAGTATTGTGATGACAAGGGTCATAGCGAATTGTGATGACAAGTGTCATGGGGCATTGTGATGACATTGATCATCTAGGAATTGTGATGAAAGGTATCATGGAGCACTGTGATGAAAATTGTCCTGGATTATTGTGATGACAGCAGTCATGGAGAATTGTGATGACAGGGATTATGCAGCATTGTGTTGACAAGGGTATGGACTATTGTGATGAAAATGGTCATGGAGCAATGTGATGAAAGTATTCATGGAACATCGTGATGAAAAGTGCATGGAGCATTGTGACGATGAAGGACATGGAGTATTGTGATGACTAGTGTCATGGAGCATTTTAATGAAAGGTTTCATTGTGCACCATGATGACAAAGGGGATGGAGAATTGTGATGAAACTGGTCCAGGCGCATTGTGATAACAAAAGCCATGGAGCATTGTGATGACAGGCATCATGGAGCATTGTGAAGAAAGGGGCCATGGGGTATTGAAATGACACTAGAGAAATATGATGAAAATGGTCAGCGAGCATAGTGATTAAAGTGGTCATTGAGAATTGTGATGAAAAGCGACATAGAGCATTGTGATGACAAAGGTCATGGAGAACTGTGATGACCAGGGTCATGTAGCATTGTGATGACACGGTCATGTAACATTGTGATGACAAGAATTCTGGAGCATTGTGCTGACAAGGGCCATGGACCATTGTGAAGACATGGTCATGGAACATGGTGATGACAAGAATTCTGGAGCATTGTGATGAGAAGGGTCATGGAGCATTGTGATGACACGGTCATGGAACATTTTGATGACAAGAATTCTGCAGCATTGCGATGACAAAGGCCATGGAGCATTGTGATGACACGGTCATGGAACATTGTCATGAGAAGAATTCTGGAGCATTGTGCTGACAAGGGCCATGGAGCATTGTGATTAAAGGTGACAAGGAACATTGTGATGATATGGGCAGAGAACACTCTGATGACAGTGGTCATGCAGTATTGTGACGAAATGTGTCATGGAACATTCTGCTGACAGCGATCATGGAGCTTTTTGGTAAGAGAGGCTATGGAGATTTGTGATGTCAGGCGTCATGGAGCATCGTGTTGAGAGCGGTCTTGGAGCATTGTGATGAAAAGGGTCATGGAGCACTGTGATTACAGGGGCCATGGAGCATTGTGAATACAAAGGCTATGGAGCATTGAGATGACAGGTTTCATGGAGCACTGTGATGAATGTGATCTTGGATCATTGTGATGACAAGTGTCCTGGAACCTTGTGATGACACGGTTCATGGAGCATTGTGATGACAAGGACCATGGTGAATTGTGATGACATCTGTCATGGGGCATTGTGATGACAGTGGTCATCTAGATTTGCGATGAAAGTTATCATGGAGCACTGTGATGACAGGGGCCATGGAACATTGTGATGACAAAGGCCATGGAGCATTGTGATAACAAGTGTCATGGGGCCTTTTGATGACATTGGCATGGAGCATTATGATGACAAGTGTTCTGGAGCATTTTGATGACAAGGGCATGGAGCATTGTGATGACAGGGCCCACGGAGCTTTGTGATGAAAAGGGCAGGGTACATTGTGATGACAGGGTTCATGGAGCATTGTGATGACACGGTCATGGAACATTGTGATGACAAGAATTCTGGAGCATTGTGATGACAAGGGTCATGGAGCATTGTGATGACACGGTCATGGAACATTGTGATGACAAGAATTCTGCAGCATTGCGATGAAAAGGGCCATGGAGCATTGTGATGACACGGTCATGGAACATTGTCATGGGAAGAATTCTGGAGCATTGTGCTGAGAAGGGCCATGGAGCATTGTGATGATACGGTCATGGAACATTGTGATGAGAAGAATTCTGGAGCATTATGATGACAAGGGCCATGGAGCATTGTGATGAGACGGTCATGGAACATTGTGATGAAAAGAATTCTGGAGCATTGTGCTGACAAGGGCCATGGAGCATTGTGATGACACGGTCATGGATCATTGTGATGAGAAGAATTCTGGAGCATTGTGCTGACCAGGGCCATGGAGCATTGTGATGTTACGGTCATGGAATATTGTGATGACAAGAATTCGGGAGCATTATGATGACAAGGGCCATGGAGCATTGTGATAACAGGGCCATGGAACATTGTGATGACAAGAATTCGGGAGCAATGTGATGACAATGGCCTAGGAGCATTGTGATGACACGGTCATGGAACATTGTGATGAAAATAATTCGGCAGCATTGCAATGACAAGGGCCATGGAGCATTGTGATGACACGGTCATGGAACATTGTGATGAGAAGAATTCTGGAGCATTGTGCTGACCAGAGCCATGGAGCATTGTGATGATACGGTCATGGAACATTGTGATGAGAAGAATTCTGGAGCATTGTGATGAAAAGGGCCATGGAGCATTGTGATGACAAGAATTCTGGAGCATTGTGCTGATGACGGCCATGGAGCATTGTCATGACACAGTCAAGGAACATTGCGATGAAAAAGATTTCTGGAGCATTGTGATGAAAGGGCATGGATCATTGTGATTAAAGGTGACAAGGAACATTGTGATGATATGGGCAGAGAACTCTGTGATGACAGTGGTCATGCAGTATTGTGACGAAAAGTGTCATGGAACATTCTGCTGACAGCGATCATGGAGCTTTTTGGTAAGAGAGGCTATGGAGATTTTTGATGTCAGGCGTCATGGGGCATTGTGTTGAGAGCGGTCTTGGAGCATTGTGATGAAAAGGGTCATGGAGCACTGTGATTACAGGGGCCATGGAGCATTGTGAATACAAAGGCTATGGAGCATTGAGATGACAGGGTTCATGGAGCACTGTGATGAATGTGATCTTGGATCATTGTGATGACAAGTGTCCTGGAACCTTGTGATGACACGGTTCATGGAGCATTGTGATGACAAGGACTATGGCGAATTGTGATGACATCTGTCATGGGGCATTGTGATGACAGTGGTCATTTAGATTTGCGAGGAAAGGTATCATGGAGTACTGTGATGATAGGGGCCATGGAACATTGTGATGACAAGGCCATGGAGCATTGTGATGACAAGTGTCATGGGGCATTTTGATGACATTGGCATGGAGCATTATGATGACAAGAGTTCTGGATCATTTTGATGACAAAGGCATGGAGCATTGTGATGACAGGGCCCACGGAGCTTTGTGATGAAAAGGGGCCATGGAGCATTGAGATGAGAGCCGTTATGAGGCATGGTGATGACAGTGGTCATGGAGCATTGTGATGAAAGGGATCATGGAGCAATATGATAACAGGGGCCATGGAGCATTGTGATGACAGGGGTATTGGAGCATGGTGATGGAAGTAGACATGGATCATTGTGATGACATGTGTCCTGGAACAATGTGATGACACGGTTCATCGAGTATTGTGATGACAAGGGTCATAGCGAATTGTGATGACAAGTGTCATGGGGCATTGTGTGACATTGATCATCTAGGAATTGTGATGAAAGGTATCATGGAGCACTGTGATGACTGGGGGCATGAAGTACTGTGATGAAAATTGTCCCTGGATTATTGTGATGACAGCAGTCATGGAGAATTGTGATGACAGGGATTATGCAGCATTGTGTTGACAAGGGTATGGACTATTGTGATGACAATGGTCATGGAGCAATGTGATGAAAGTATTCATGGAACATCGTGATGAAAAGTGCATGGGAGCATTGTGACCATAAAGGCCATGGAGTATTGTGATGACTAGTGTCATGGAGCATTTTAATGAAAGGTTTCATTGTGCACCATGATGACAAAGGGGATGGAGAATTTTGATGAAACTGGTCCTGGAGCATTGTGATAACAAAAGCCATGGAGCATTGTGATGACAGGCATCATGGAGCATTGTGAAGAAAGGGGCCATGGGGTATTGTAATGACACTAGAGAAATATGATGAAAATGGTCAGCGAGCATAGTGATTAAAGAGGTCATTGAGAATTCTGATGAAAAGCGACATAGAGCATTGTGATAAAAAAGGTCATGGAGAACTGTGATGACCAGGGTCATGAAGCATTGTGATGACACGGTCATGGAACATTGTGATGACAAGAATTCTGGAGCATTGTGATGACAAGGGTCATGGAGTATTGTGATGACATGGTCATGGAACATTGTGATGACAAGAATTCTGCAGCATTGCGATGACAAGGGCCATGGAGCATTGTGATGACACGGTCATGGAACATTGTGATGAGAAGAATTCTGGAGCATTGTGCTGACAAGGGCCATGGAGCATTGTGATGATACGGTCATGGAACATTTTGATGACAAGAATTCTGGAGCATTATGATGACAAGGGCCATGGAGCATTGTGATGACACGGCCATGGAACCTTGTGAAGACAAGAATTCTGGAGCATTGTGATGACAATGGCCATGGAGCATTGTGATGACACGGTCATGGAACATTGTGATGACAAGAATTCTGTAGCATTGTCATGACAAGGGCCATGGACCATTGTGATGACATGGTCATGGAACATGGTGATGACAAGAATTCTGGAGCATTGTGATGACAAGGGTCATGGAGCATTGTGATGACACGGTCATGGAACATTGTGATGACAAGAATTCTGCAGCATTGCGATGACAAGGGCCATGGAGCATTGTGATGACACGGTCATGGAACATTGTCAAGAGAAGAATTCTGGACAATTGTGCTGATAAGGGCCATGGAGCATTGTGATGATACGGTCATGGAACATTGTGATGAGAAGAATTCTGGAGCATTATGATGACAAGGGCCATGGAGCATTGTGATGACACGGCCATGGAACATTGTGATGACAAGAATTCTGGAGAATTATGATGACAATGGCCATGGAGAATTGTGATGACACGGTCATGGAACATTGTGATGTGAAGAATTCTGGAGCATTGTCATGACAAGGGCCATGGAGCATTGTGATGACACGGTCATGGAACATTGTGATGACAAGAATTCTGGAGCATTGTGATGACAAGGCCATGGTGCATTGTGATGACAGGGCCCACGGAGCTTTGTGATGAAAAGGGCAGGGTACATTGCGATGACAGGGTTCATGGAGCATTGTGATGACACGGTCATGGAACATTGTGATGACAAGAATTCTGGAGCATTGTGATGACAAGGGTCATGGAGCATTGTGATGACACGGTCATGGAACATTGTGATGACAAGAATTCTGGAGCATTGTGCTGACAAGGGCCATGGAGCATTCTGATGACACGGTCATGGAACATTGTGATGAGAAGAATTCTGGAGCATTGTGCTGACCAGGGCCATGGAGCATTGTGATGTTACGGTCATGGAATATTGTGATGACAAGAATTCGGGAGCATTATGATGACAAGGGTCATGGAGCATTGTGATAACAGGGCCATGGAACATTGTGATGACAAGAATTCGGGAGCAATGTGATGACAATGGCCTAGGAGCATTGTGATGACACGGTCATGGAACATTGTGATGAGAAGAATTCTGGAGCATTGTCATGACAAGGGCCATGGAGCATTGTGATGACACGGTCATGGAACATTGTGATGACAAGAATTCTGGAGCATTGTGATGACAAGGGCCATGGAGCATTGTGATGACACGGTCATGGAACATTGTGATGAGAAGAATTCTGGAGCATTGTGCTGACAAGGGCCATGGAGCATTGTGATGACACGGCCATGGAACATTGTGATGACAAGAATTCTGGAGCATTGTGATGACAATGGCCATGGAGCATTGTGATGACACGGTCATGGAACATTGTGATTACAGGAATTCTGGAGCATTGTGCTGAAAAGGGCCATGGAGCATTGTGATGACTCGGTCATGGAACAATGTGATGAGAAGAATTCCGAAGCATTGTGATGACAAGGGCCATGGAGCATTGTGATGACACGGTCATGGAACATTGTGATGACAAGAATTCTGGAGCATTGTGCTGATGATGGCCATGGAGCATTGTGATGACACAGTCAAGGAACATTGCGATGAAAAAGATTTCTGGAGCATTGTGATGAAAGGGCATGGAGCATTGTGATTAAAGGTGACAAGGAACATTGTGATGATATGGGCAGAGAACTCTCTGATGACAGTGGTCATGCAGTATTGTGACGAAAAGTGTCATGGAACATTCTGCTGACAGCGATCATGGAGCTTTTTGGTAAGAGAGGCTATGGAGATTTGTGATGTCAGGCGTCATGGGGCATCGTGTTGAGAGCGGTCTTGGAGCATTGTGATGAAAAGCGTCATGGAGCACTGTGATTACAGGGGCCATGGAGCATTGTGAATACAAAGGCTATGGAACATTGAGATGACAGGGTTCATGGAGCACTGTGATGAATGTGATCTTGGATCATTGTGATGACAAGTGTCCTGGAACCTTGTGATGACACGGTTCATGGAGCATTGTGATGACAAGGACCATGGCGAATTGTGATGACATCTGTCATGGGGCATTGTGATGACAGTGGTCATCTAGATTTGCGATGAAAGTTATCATGGAGCACTGTGATGACAGGGGCCATGGAACATTGTGATGACAAAGGCCATGGAGCATTGTGATGACAAGTGTCATGGGGCATTTTGATGACATTGGCATGGAGCATTATGATGACAAGAGTTCTGGAGCATTTTGATGGCAAGGGCATGGAGCATTGTGATGACAGGGCCCACGGAGCTTTGTGATGAAAAGGGCAGGATACATTGTGATGACATGGTTCATGGAGCATTGTGATGAAAGGGGCCATGGAGCATTGAGATGAGAGCCGTTATGAGGCATGTTGATGACAGTGGTCATGGAGCATTGTGATGCAAGAGATCATGGAGCAATATGATAACAGGGGCCATGGAGCATTGTGATGACAGGGGTATTGGAGCATTGTGATGGAAGTAGACATGGATCATTGTGATGACATGTGTCCTGGAACACTGTGATGACACGGTTCATCGAGTATTGTGATGACAAGGGTCATAGCAAATTGTGATGACAGGTGTCATGGGGCATTGTGATGACATTGATCATCTAGGAATTGTGATGAAAGGTATCATGGAGCACTGTGATGACTGGGGGCATGAAGCACTGTGATGAAAATTGTCCTGGATTATTGTGATGACAGCAGTCATGGAGAATTGTGATGACAGGGATTATGCAGCATTGTGTTGACAAGGGTATGGACTATTGTGATGACAATGGTCATGGAGCAATGTGATGAAAGTATTCATGGAACATCATGATGAAATGTGCATGGGAGCATTGTGACGATAAAGTCCATGGAGTATTGTGATGACTAGTGTCATGGAGCATTTTAAAGAAAGGTTTCATTGTGCACCATGATGACAAAGGGGATGGAGAATTGTGATGAAACTGGTCCTGGAGCATTGTGATAACAAAAGCCATGGAGCATTGTGATGACAGGCATCATGGAGCATTGTGAAGAAAGGGGCCATGGGGTATTGTAATGACACTAGAGAAATATGATGAAAATGGTCAGCGAGCATAGTTATTAAAGTGGTCATTGAGAATTGTGATGAAAAGCGACATAGAGCATTGTGATGACAAAGGTCATGGAGAACTGTGATGACCAGGGTCATGTAGCATTGTGATGACACGGTCATGGAACATTGTGATGACAAGAATTCTGGAGCATTCTGATGACAAAGGCGATGGAGCATTGTGATGACATGGTCATGGAACATTGTGATGACAAGAATTCTGGAGCATTCTGATGACAAGCGCCACAGAGCATTGTAATGACACGTTCATGGAATATAGTAATGACAAGAATTCAGGAGCATTATGATGACAAGGGCCATGGAGCATTGTGATGATACGGTAATGGAACATTGTGATGAGAAGAATTCTGCAGCATTATGATGACAAAGGCCATGGAGCATTGTGATGACACGGTCAAGGAACATTGTGATGACAAGAATTCTGGAGCATTGTGATGACAAGGGCCATGGAGCATTGTGATGACACGGTCAAGGAACATTGTGATGACAAGAATTCTGGAGCATTTCGATGACAAGGGCCATGGAGCATTGTGATGACACGGTCATGGAACATTGTGATGACAATAATTCTGGAGCATTGTGCTGACAAGGGCCATGGAGCATTGTGATGACACGGCCATTGAACATTGTGATGACAAGAATTGTGGAGCATTGTGCTGACAAGGGCCATGGAGCATTGTGATGACACGGTCATGGAACATTGTGATGACAAGAATTCTGGAGCATTCTGATGACAAAGGCGATGGAGCATTGTGATGACACGGTCATGGAACATTGTGATGACAAGAAATCTGGAGCATTGTGATGACAATGGCCATGGAGCATTGTGACGACACAGTCATGGAACATTGTGATGAGAAGAATTCTGGAGCATTGTGCTGACAAGCGCCATGGAGCATTGTGATGATACGGCCATGGAACATTGTGATGACAAGAATTCTGGAGCATTGTGATGACAATGGTCATGGAGCCTTGTGATGACACGGTCATGGAACATTGTGATGAGAAGAATTCTGGAGCATTGTCATGACAAGGGCCATGGAGCATTGTGATGACACGGTCATGGAACATTGTGATGACAAGAATTCTGGAGCATTGTCATGACAAGGGCCATGGAGAATTGTGATGACACGGCCATGGAACATTGTGATGACAAGAATTCTGGAGCATTGTGCTGACAAGGGCCATGGAGCATTGTGATGACACGGTCATGGAATATAGTAATGACAAGAATTCTGGAGCATTATGATGACAAGGGCCATGGAGCATTGTGATGACACGGCCATGGAACATTGTGATGACACGGTCATGGAACATTGTGATGACAAGTATTGTGGAGCATTGTGCTGACAAGGGCCATGGAGCATTGTGATGATACGGTCATGGAACATTGTGATGACAAGAATTCTGGAGCATTCTGATGACAAGGGCCATGGAGCATTGTGATGACACGGCCATGGAACATTGTGATGACACGGTCATGGAACATTGTGATGACAAGAATTCTGGAGCATTGTGATGACAATGGCCATGGAGCATTGTGATGACACGGTCATGGAACATTGTGATGAGAAGAATTCTGGAGCATTGTCATGACAAGGGCCATGGAGCATTGTGATGACACGGCCATGGAACATTGTGATGACAAGAATTCTGGAGCATTATGATGACAAGGGCCATGGAGCATTGTGATGACACGGCCATGGAACATTGTGATGACAAGAATTCTGTAGCATTGTGATGACAATGGCCATGGAGCATTGTGATGACACGGTCATGGAACATTGTGATGAGAAGAATTCTGGAGCATTGTCATGACAAGGGCCATGGAGAATTGTGATGACACGGTCATGCAACATTGCGATGACAAGATTTCTGGAGCATTGTGGTGAAAGGGTATGGAGCATTGTGATTAAAGGTGACAAGGAACATTGTGATGATATGGGCAGAGAACTCTGTGATGAGACAGGACATGGAGTATTGTGACGAAAACTGTCATGAAACATTGTGATGACAGGGATCATGGAGCTCTTTGGTAAGAGAGGCCATGGAGATTTGTGATGGCAGGCATCATGGGGCATTGTGTTGACAGCGGTCTTGGAGCATTGTGATGAAAGGCGTCATGGAGCATTGTGATTACAGGGGCCATGGAGCATTGTGAATTCAAAGGCTATGGAGCATTGAGATGAGAGGTTTCATGGAGCACTGTGATGAATGTGATCTTGGATCATTGTGATGACAAGTGTCCTGGAACCTTGTGATGACACGGTTCATGGAGCATTGTGATGACAAGGACCATGGCAAATTGTGATGACATCTGTCATGGGGCAATTTGATGACAGTGGTCATCTAGATTTGCGATGAAAGGTATCATGGAGCACTGTGATGACAGGGGCCATGGAACATTGTGATGACAAAGGCCATGGAGCATTGTGATGACAAGTGTCATGGGGCATTTTGATGACATTGGCATGCAGCATTATGATGACAAGAGTTCTGGAGCATTTTGATGACAAGGGCATGGAGCATTGTGATGACAGGGCCCACGGAGCTTTGTGATGAAAAGGGCAGGGTACATTGTGATGACAGGGTCCATGGAGCATTGTGATGAAAGGGGCCATGGAGCATTGAGATGAGAGCCGTTATGAGGCATGGTGATGACAGTGGTCATGGAGCATTGTGATGAAACATATCATGGAGCAATATGATAACAGGGGCCATGGAGCATTGTGATGACAGGGGTATTGGAGCATTGTGATGGAAGTAGACATGGATCATTGTGATGATATGTGTCCTGGAACACTGTGATGACACGGTTCATCAAGTATTGTGATGACAAGGGTCATAGCAAATTGTGATGACAAGTGTCATGGGGCATTGTGATGACATTGATCATCTAGGAATTGTGATGAAAGGTATCATGGAGCACTGTGATGACTGGGGGCAAGAAGCACTGTGATGAAAATTGTCCTGGATTATTGTGATGACAGCAGACATGTAGAATTGTGATGACAGGGATTATGCAGCATTGTGTTCACAAGCGTATGGACTATTGTGATGACAATGGTCATGGAGCAATGTGATGAAAGTATTCATGGAACATCGTGATGAAAAGTGCATGGGAGCATTGTGACGATAAAGGCCATGGAGTATTGTGATGACAAGTGTCATGGAGCATTTTAATGAAAGGTTTCATTGGGCACCATGATGACAAAGGGGATGGAGAATTGTGATGAAACTGGTCCTGGAGCATTGTGATAACAAAAGCCATGGAGCATTGTGATGACAGGCCTCATAGAGCATTGTGAAGACAGGGGCCATGGGGTATTGTAATGACACTAGAGAAATATGATGAAAATGGTCAGCGAGCATAGTGATTAAAGTGGTCATTGAGAATTGTGATGAAAAGCGACATAGAGCATTGTGATGACAAAGGTCATGGAGAACTGTGATGACCAGGGTCATGTAACATTGTGATGACACGGTCATGGAACATTGTGATGACAAGAATTCTGGAGCATTGTGCTGACAAGGGCCATGGAGCATTGTGATGACATGGTCATGGAACATTGTGATGACAAGAATTCTGAAGCATTCTGATGACAAAGGCGATGGAGCATTGTGATGACACGGTCATGGAACATTGTGATGACAAGAATTCTGGAGCATTCTGATGACAAGCGCCATAGAGCATTGTGATGACACGGTATGGAACATTGTGATGACAAGAATTCTGGAGCATTGTGATGAAAAGGGCCATGGAGCATTGCGATGACACGGTCATGGAACATTGTGATGACAAGAATTCGGGAGCAATGTGATGACAATGGCCTAGGAGCATTGTGATGACACGGTCATGGAACATTGTGATGAGAAGAATTCTGGAGCATTGTCATGACAAGGGCCATGGAGCATTGTGATGACACGGTCATGGAACATTGTGATGACAAGAATTCTGGAGCATTGTGATGACAAGGGCCATGGAGCATTGTGATGACACGGTCATGGAACATTGTGATGAGAAGAATTCTGGAGCATTGTGCTGACAAGGGCCATGGAGCATTGTGATGACACGGCCATGGAACATTGTGATGACAAGAATTCTGGAGCATTGTGATGACAATGGCCATGGAGCATTGTGATGACACGGTATTGAACATTGTGATGACAAGAATTCTGGAGCATTGTGATGACAAGTGCCATGGAGCATTGTTATGACACGGTCATGGAACATTGTGATGACAGGAATTCTGGAGCATTGTGCTGAAAAGGGCCATGGAGCATTGTGATGACTCGGTCATGGAACAATGTGATGAGAAGAATTCCGAAGCATTGTGATGACAAGGGCCATGGAGCATTGTGATGACACGGTCATGGAACATTGTGATGACAAGAATTCTGGAGCATTGTGCTGAAGACGGCCATGGAGCATTGTGATGACACAGTCAAGGAACATTGCGATGAAAAAGATTTCTGGAGCATTGTGATGAAAGGGCATGGAGCATTGTGATTAAAGGTGACAAGGAACATTGTGATGATATGGGCAGAGAACTCTCTGATGACAGTGGTCATGCAGTATTGTGACGAAAAGTGTCATGGAACATTCTGCTGACAGCGATCATGGAGCTTTTTGGTAAGAGAGGCTATGGAGATTTGTGATGTCAGGCGTCATGGGGCATCGTGTTGAGAGCGGTCTTGGAGCATTGTGATGAAAAGCGTCATGGAGCACTGTGATTACAGGGGCCATGGAGCATTGTGAATACAAAGGCTATGGAACATTGAGATGACAGGGTTCATGGAGCACTGTGATGAATGTGATCTTGGATCATTGTGATGACAAGTGTCCTGGAACCTTGTGATGACACGGTTCATGGAGCATTGTGATGACAAGGACCATGGCGAATTGTGATGACATCTGTCATGGGGCATTGTGATGACAGTGGTCATCTAGATTTGCGATGAAAGTTATCATGGAGCACTGTGATGACAGGGGCCATGGAACATTGTGATGACAAAGGCCATGGAGCATTGTGATGACAAGTGTCATGGGGCATTTTGATGACATTGGCATGGAGCATTATGATGACAAGAGTTCTGGAGCATTTTGATGGCAAGGGCATGGAGCATTGTGATGACAGGGCCCACGGAGCTTTGTGATGAAAAGGGCAGGATACATTGTGATGACATGGTTCATGGAGCATTGTGATGAAAGGGGCCATGGAGCATTGAGATGAGAGCCGTTATGAGGCATGTTGATGACAGTGGTCATGGAGCATTGTGATGCAAGAGATCATGGAGCAATATGATAACAGGGGCCATGGAGCATTGTGATGACAGGGGTATTGGAGCATTGTGATGGAAGTAGACATGGATCATTGTGATGACATGTGTCCTGGAACACTGTGATGACACGGTTCATCGAGTATTGTGATGACAAGGGTCATAGCAAATTGTGATGACAGGTGTCATGGGGCATTGTGATGACATTGATCATCTAGGAATTGTGATGAAAGGTATCATGGAGCACTGTGATGACTGGGGGCATGAAGCACTGTGATGAAAATTGTCCTGGATTATTGTGATGACAGCAGTCATGGAGAATTGTGATGACAGGGATTATGAAGCATTGTGTTGACAAGGGTATGGACTATTGTGATGACAATGGTCATGGAGCAATGTGATGAAAGTATTCATGGAACATCATGATGAAATGTGCATGGGTGCATTGTGACGATAAAGTCCATGGAGTATTGTGATGACTAGTGTCATGGAGCATTTTAAAGAAAGGTTTCATTGTGCACCATGATGACAAAGGGGATGGAGAATTGTGATGAAACTGGTCCTGGAGCATTGTGATAACAAAAGCCATGGAGCATTGTGATGACAGGCATCATGGAGCATTGTGAAGAAAGGGGCCATGGGGTATTGTAATGACACTAGAGAAATATGATGAAAATGGTCAGCGAGCATAGTTATTAAAGTGGTCATTGAGAATTGTGATGAAAAGCGACATAGAGCATTGTGATGACAAAGGTCATGGAGAACTGTGATGACCAGGGTCATGTAGCATTGTGATGACACGGTCATGGAACATTGTGATGACAAGAATTCTGGAGCATTCTGATGACAAAGGCGATGGAGCATTGTGATGACATGGTCATGGAACATTGTGATGACAAGAATTCTGGAGCATTCTGATGACAAGCGCCATAGAGCATTGTAATGACACGTTCATGGAATATAGTAATGACAAGAATTCAGGAGCATTATGATGACAAGGGCCATGGAGCATTGTGATGATACGGTAATGGAACATTGTGATGAGAAGAATTCTGCAGCATTATGATGACAAAGGCCATGGAGCATTGTGATGACACGGTCAAGGAACATTGTGATGACAAGAATTCTGGAGCATTGTGATGACAAGGGCCATGGAGCATTGTGATGACACGGTCAAGGAACATTGTGATGACAAGAATTCTGCAGCATTGCGATGACAAGGGCCATGGAGCATTGTGATGACACGGTCATGGAACATTGTGATGACAATAATTCTGGAGCATTGTGCTGACAAGGGCCATGGAGCATTGTGATGACACGGCCATTGAACATTGTGATGACAAGAATTGTGGAGCATTGTGCTGACAATGGCCATGGAGCATTGTGATGACACGGTCATGGAACATTGTGATGACAAGAATTCTGGAGCATTCTGATGACAAAGGCGATGGAGCATTGTGATGACACGGTCATGGAACATTGTGATGACAAGAAATCTGGAGCATTGTGATGACAATGGCCATGGAGCATTGTGACGACACAGTCATGGAACATTGTGATGAGAAGAATTCTGGAGCATTGTGCTGACAAGCGCCATGGAGCATTGTGATGATACGGCCATGGAACATTGTGATGACAAGAATTCTGGAGCATTGTGATGACAATGGTCATGGAGCCTTGTGATGACACGGTCATGGAACATTGTGATGAGAAGAATTCTGGAGCATTGTCATGACAAGGGCCATGGAGCATTGTGATGACACGGTCATGGAACATTGTGATGACAAGAATTCTGGAGCATTGTGATGACAAGGGCCATGGAGCATTGTGATGACACAGTCATGGATCATTGTGATAAGAAGAATTCTGGAGCATTGTGCTGACAAGCGCCATGGAGCATTGTGATGATACGATCATGGAACATTTTGATGACAAGAATTCTGGAGAATTGTGATGAAAAGGTTCATGGAGAATTGTGATGACACGGCCATGGAACATTGTGATGACAAGAATTCTGGAGCATTGTGCTGACAAGGGCCATGGAGCATTGTGATGACACGGTCATGGAATATAGTAATGACAAGAATTCTGGAGCATTATGATGACAAGGGCCATGGAGCATTGTGATGACACGGCCATGGAACATTGTGATGACACGGTCATGGAACATTGTGATGACAAGTATTGTGGAGCATTGTGCTGACAAGGGCCATGGAGCATTGTGATGATACGGTCATGGAACATTGTGATGACAAGAATTCTGGAGCATTCTGATGACAAGGGCCATGGAGCATTGTGATGACACGGCCATGGAACATTGTGATGACACGGTCATGGAACATTGTGATGACAAGAATTCTGGAGCATTGTGATGACAATGGCCATGGAGCATTGTGATGACACGGTCATGGAACATTGTGATGAGAAGAATTCTGGAGCATTGTCATGACAAGGGCCATGGAGCATTGTGATGACACGGCCATGGAACATTGTGATGACAAGAATTCTGGAGCATTATGATGACAAGGGCCATGGAGCATTGTGATGACACGGCCATGGAACATTGTGATGACAAGAATTCTGTAGCATTGTGATGACAATGGCCATGGAGCATTGTGATGACACGGTCATGGAACATTGTGATGAGAAGAATTCTGGAGCATTGTCATGACAAGGGCCATGGAGAATTGTGATGACACGGTCATGCAACATTGCGATGACAAGATTTCTGGAGCATTGTGGTGAAAGGGTATGGAGCATTGTGATTAAAGGTGACAAGGAACATTGTGATGATATGGGCAGAGAACTCTGTGATGAGACAGGACATGGAGTATTGTGACGAAAACTGTCATGAAACATTGTGCTGACAGGGATCATGGAGCTCTTTGGTAAGAGAGGCCATGGAGATTTGTGATGGCAGGCATCATGGGGCATTGTGTTGACAGCGGTCTTGGAGCATTGTGATGAAAGGCGTCATGGAGCATTGTGATTACAGGGGCCATGGAGCATTGTGAATTCAAAGGCTATGGAGCATTGAGATGAGAGGTTTCATGGAGCACTGTGATGAATGTGATCTTGGATCATTGTGATGACAAGTGTCCTGGAACCTTGTGATGACACGGTTCATGGAGCATTGTGATGACAAGGACCATGGCAAATTGTGATGACATCTGTCATGGGGCAATTTGATGACAGTGGTCATCTAGATTTGCGATGAAAGGTATCATGGAGCACTGTGATGACAGGGGCCATGGAACATTGTGATGACAAAGGCCATGGAGCATTGTGATGACAAGTGTCATGGGGCATTTTGATGACATTGGCATGCAGCATTATGATGACAAGAGTTCTGGAGCATTTTGATGACAAGGGCATGGAGCATTGTGATGACAGGGCCCACGGAGCTTTGTGATGAAAAGGGCAGGGTACATTGTGATGACAGGGTTCATGGAGCATTGTGATGAAAGGGGCCATGGAGCATTGAGATGAGAGCCGTTATGAGGCATGGTGATGACAGTGGTCATGGAGCATTGTGATGAAACAGATCATGGAGCAATATGATAACAGGGGCCATGGAGCATTGTGATGACAGGGGTATTGGAGCATTGTGATGGAAGTAGACATGGATCATTGTGATGATATGTGTCCTGGAACACTGTGATGACACGGTTCATCGAGTATTGTGATGACAAGGCTCATAGCAAATTGTGATGACTAGTGTCATGGGGCATTGTGATGACATTGATCATCTAGGAATTGTGATGAAAGGTATCATGGAGCACTGTGATGACTGGGGGCAAGAAGCACTGTGATGAAAATTGTCCTGGATTATTGTGATGACAGCAGACATGGAGAATTGTGATGACAGGGATTATGCAGCATTGTGTTCACAAGGGTATGGACTATTGTGATGACAATGGTCATGGAGCAATGTGATGAAAGTATTCATGGAACATCGTCATGAAAAGTGCATGGGAGCATTGTGAGGATAAAGGCCATGGAGTATTGTGATGACAAGTGTCATGGAGCATTATAATGAAAGGTTTCATTGGGCACCATGATGACAAAGGGGATGGAGAATTGTGATGAAACTGGTCCTGGAGCATTGTGATAACAAAAGCCATGGAGCATTGTGATGACAGGCCTCATAGAGCATTGTGAAGAAAGGGGCCATGGGGTATTGTAATGACACTAGAGAAATATGATGAAAATGGTCAGCGAGCATTGTGATTAAAGTGGTCATTGAGAATTGTGATGAAAAGCGACATAGAGCATTGTGATGACAAAGGTCATGGAGAACTGTGATGACCAGGGTCATGTAACATTGTGATGACACGGTCATGGAACATTGTGATGACAGGAATTCTCGAGCATTGTGCTGAAAGGGCCATGGACCATTGTGATGACATGGTCATGGAACATTGCGATGACAAGGTTTCTGGAGCATTGTGATGAAAGGTCATGGAGCATTGTGATTAAAGGTGACAAGGAATATTGTGATGATATGGGCAGAAAACTCTGTGATGACAGTGGTCATGGAGTATTGTGACAAAAAGTGTCATGGAACATTGTGCTGACAAGGGCCATGGAGCATTGTGATGACACGGTCATGGAACATTATGATGACAAGAATTCTGGAGCATTAAGATGACAAGGGACATGGAGTATTGTGATGACAGGGCCATGGAACATTGTGATGACAAGAATTCGGGAGCATTGTGATGACAATGGCCATGGAGCATTGTGATGACACGGTCATGGAATATTGTGATGACAAGAATTCTGGAGCATTGTGCTGACAAGGGCCATGGACCATTGTGATGACATGGTCATGGAACATTGCGATGACAAGATTTCTGGAGCATTGTGATGAAAGGGCATGGAGCATTGTGATTAAAGGTGACAAGCAACATTGTGATGATATGGGCAGAAAACTCTGTGATGACAGTGGTCATGGAGTATTGTGACAAAAAGTGTCATGGAACATTGTGCTGACAAGGGCCATGGAGCATTGTGGTGACAGAGCCATGGAACATTGTGATGACAAGAATTCGGGAGCATTGTGTTGACAATGGCCATGGAGCATTGTGATGACATGTTCATGGAACATTGTGATGAGAAGAATTCTGTAGCATTGTCATGACAAGGGCCATTGAGAATTGTGATGACACGGTCATGGAACATTGTGATGACAAGAATTCTGGAGCATTGTGCTGACAAGGGCCATGGAGCATTGTGATGACACGGTCATGGAACATTGTGATGACAAGAATTCTGGAGCATTCTGATGACAAAGTTGATGGAGCATTGTGATGACACGGTCATGGAACATTGTGATGACAAGAATTCTGGAGCATTCTGATGACAAGCGCCATAGAGCATTGTGATGACACGTTCATGGAATATAGTAATGACAAGAATTCTGGAGCATTATGATGACAAGGGCCATGGAACATTGTGATGACACGGTCATGGAACATTGTGATGACAATAATTCTGGAGCATTATAATGACAATGGCTATGGAGCATTGTGATGACACGGCCATGGAACATTGTGATGACAAGAATTCTGGAGCATTGTGATGACAATGGCCATGTAGCATTGTGATGACACGGTCATGGAACATTGTGATGAGAAGAATTCTGGAGCATTATGATGACAAGGGCCATGGAGCATTGTGATGACATGGCCATGGAACATTGTGATGACAAGAATTCTGGAGCATTGTGATGACAATGGCCATGGAGCATTGTGATGACAGGGTCATGGAACATTTTGATGACAAGAATTCTGCAGCATTGTCATTACAAGGGCCATGGAGCATTGTGATGACACGGTCATGGAACATTGTGATGAGAAGAACACTGGAGCATTGTTCTGACAAGGGCCATGGAGCATTGTGATGACACGGTCATGGAACATTGTGATGACAATAATTCTGGAGCATTATAATGACAATGGCCATGTAGCATTGTGATGACACGGCCATGGAACATTGTGATGACAAGAATTCTGGAGAATTGTGATGACACGGTCAAGGAACATTGCGATGACAAGATTTCTGGAGCATTGTGGTGAAAGGGTATGGAGCATTGTGATTAAAGGTGACAAGGAACATTGTGACGATATGGGCAGAGAACTCTGTGATGACAGTCGTCATGCAGTATTGTGACGAAAAGTGTCATGGAACATTCTGCTGACAGCGATCATGGAGCTTTTTGGTAAGAGAGGCTATGGAGATTTGTGATGTCAGGCGTCATGGGGCATTGTGTTGAGAGCGGTCTTGGAGCATTGTGATGAAAAGGGTCATGGAGCACTGTGATTACAGGGGCCATGGAGCATTGTGAATACAAAGGCTATGGAGCATTGAGATGAGAGGTTTCATGGAGCACTGTGATGAATGTGATCTTGGATCATTGTGATTACAAAGGCCATGGAGCATTGTGATGACAAGTGTCATGGGGCATTTTGATGACATTGGCATGGAGCATTATGATGACATGAGTTCTGGAGCATTTTGATGACAAGGGCATGGAGCATTGTGATGACAGGGCCCACGGAGCTTTGTGATTAAAAAGGCAGGGTACATTGTGATGACAGGGTTCATGGAGCATTGTGATGAAAGGGGCCATGGAGCATTGAGATGAGAGCCGTTATGAGGCATGGTGATGACAGTCGTCATGGAGCATTGTGATGAAAGAGATCATGGAGCAATATGATAACAGGGGCCATGGAGCATTGTGATGACAGGGTTATTGGAGCATTGTGATGGAAGTAGACATGGATCATTGTGATGACATGTGTCCTGGAACACTGTGATGACAAGGTTCATCGAGTATTGTGATGAAAAGGGTCATAGCGAATTGTGATGACAAGTGTCATGGGGCATTGTGTGACATTGATCATCTAGGAATTGTGATGAAAGGTATCATGGAGCACTGTGATGAAAATTGTCCTGGATTATTGTGATGACAGCAGTCATGGAGAATTGTGATGACAGGGATTATGCAGCATTGTGTTGACAAGGGTATGGACTATTGTGATGACAATGGTCATGGAGCAATGTGATGAAAGTATTCATGGAACATCGTGATGAAAAGTGCCTGGGAGGGCTTCCCTGGTGGCGCAGTGGTTGAGAGTCTTCCTGCTGATGCAGGGGACACGGGTTCGAGCCCTGGCCTGGGAGGATACCACATGCCGCAGAGCCGCTGGGCTCGTGAGCCACAACTGCTGAGCCTGCGCGTCTGGAACCTGTGCTCCGCAACGAGAGAGGCCCGCGCATCGCGATGAAGAGTGGCCCCCGCTTGCCACAACTGGAGAAAGCCCTCGCACAGAAACGAAGACCCAACACAGCCAAAATCAATCAATCAATCAATCAATCAAACATACGCATCTGATTCAAGATCCTCATTAAAAAAAAAAAAAAGTGCATGGGAGCATTGTGACGATAAAGGCCATGGAGTATTGTGATGACTAGTGTCATGGAGCATTTTAATGAAAGGTTTCATTGTGCACCATGATGACAAAGGGGATGGAGAATTGTGATGAAACTGGTCCTGGAGCATTGTGATAACAAAAGCCATGGAGCATTGTGATGACAGGCATCATGGAGCATTGTGAAGAAAGGGGCCATGGGGTATTGTAATGACACTAGAGAAATATGATGAAAATGGTCAGCGAGCATAGTGATTAAAGTGGTCATTGAGAATTGTGATGAAAAGCGACATAGAGCATTGTGATGACAAAGGTCATGGAGAACTGTGATGACCAGGGTCATGTAGCATTGTGAGGACACGGTCATGGAACATTGTGATGACAAGAATTCTGGAGCATTGTGCTGACAAGGGCCATGGAGCATTGTGATGACACGGTCATGGAACATTGTGATGACAAGAATTCTGGAGCATTCTGATGACAAAGGCGATGGAGCATTGTGAAGACACGGTCATGGAACATTGTGATGACAGGAATTCTCGAGCAATGTGCTGACAAGGGCCATGGACCATTGTGATGACATGGTCATGGAACATTGCGATGACAAGATTTCTGGAGCATTGTGATGAAAGGGCATGGAGCATTGTGATTAAAGTTGACAAGGAACATTGTGATGATATGGGCAGAAATCTCTGTTAGACAGTGGTCATGGAGTATTGTGACAAAAAGTGTCATGGAACATTGTGCTGACAAGGGCCATGGAGCATTGTGATGACACGGTCATGGAACATTGTGATGACAAGAATTGTGGAGCATTATGATGACAAGGGCCATGGAGCATTGTGATGACAGAGAAATGGAACATTGTGATGACAAGAATTCGGGAGCATTGTGATGACAATGGCCATGGAGCATTGTGATGACATGGTCATTGATCATTGTGATGAGAAGAATTCTGGAGCATTGTCATGACAAGGGCCATGGAGCATTGTGATGACACGGTCATGGAATATTGCGATGAAAAAGATTTCTGGAGCATTGTGATGAAAGGGCATGGAGCATTGTGATTAAAGGTGACAAGGAACATTGTGATGATAATGGCAGAGAAATCTGTGATGAGACAGGACATGGAGTATTGTGACGAAAACTGTCATGGAACATTGTGCTGACAGGGATCATGGAGCTCTTTGGTAAGAGAGGCCATGGAGATTTGTGATGGCAGGGATTATGCAGCATTGTGTTGACAAGGGTATGGACTATTGTGATGACAATGGTCATGGAGCAATGTGATGAATGTATTCATGGAACATCGTGATAAAAAGTGCATGGGAGCATTGTGACGATAAAGGCCATGGAGTATTGTGATGACTAGTGTCATGGAGCATTTTAATGAAAGGTTTCATTGTGCACCATGATGACAAAGGGGATGGAGAATTGTGATGAAACTGGTCCTGGAGCATTGTGATAACAAAAGCCATGGAGCATTGTGATGACAGGCATCATGGAGCATTGTGAAGAAAGGGGCCATGGGGTATTGTAATGACACTAGAGAAATATGATGAAAATGGTCAGCGAGCATAGTGATTAAAGTGGTCATTGAGAATTGTGATGAAAAGCGACATAGAGCATTGTGATGACAAAGGTCATGGAGAACTGTGATGACCAGGGTCATGTAGCATTGTGATGACACAGTCATGGAACATTGTGATGACAAGAATTCTGGAGCATTGTGCTGACAAGGGCCATGGAGCATTGTGATGACACGGTCATGGAACATTGTGATGACAAGAATTCTGGAGCATTCTGATGACAAAGGCGATGGAGCATTGTGATGACACGGTCATGGAACAACATGATGAGAAGAAATCCGGAGCATTGTCATGACAAGGGCCATGGAGCATTGTGATGACTCGGCCATGGAACATTGTGATGACAAGAATTCTGGAGCATTGTGATGACAATGGCCATGGAGCATTGTGATGACACGGTCATGGAACATTGTGATGAGAAGAATTCTGGAGCAATTTGATGACCAGGGCCATGGGGCATTGTGATGACACGGCCATGGAACATTGTGATGACAAGAATTCTGGAGCATTGTGCTGATGACGGCCATGGAGCATTGTGATGACGCAGTCAAGGAACATTGCGATGAAAAAGATTTCTGGAGCATTGTGATGAAAGGGCATGGAGCATTGTGATTAAAGGTGACAAGGAAAATTGTGATGATATGGGCAGAGAACTCTGTGATGACAGTGGTCATGCAGTATTGTGACGAAAAGTGTCATGGAACATTCTGCTGACAGCGATCATGGAGCTTTTTGGTAAGAGAGGCTATGGAGATTTGTGATGTCAGGCGTCATGGGGCATTGTGTTGAGAGTGGTCTTGGAGCATTGTGATGAAAAGGGTCATGGAGCACTGTGATTACAGGGGCCATGGAGCATTGTGAATACAAAGGCTATGGAGCATTGAGATGACAGGGTTCATGGACCACTGTGATGAATGTGATCTTGGATCATTGTGATGACAAGTGTCCTGGAACCTTGTGATGACACGGTTCATGGAGCATTGTGATGACAAGGACCATGGCGAATTGTGATGACATCTGTCATGGGGCATTGTGATGACAGTGGTCATCTAGATTTGCGATGAAATGTATCATGGAGCACTGTGATGACAGGGGCCATGGATCAATGTGATGACAAAGGCCATGGAGCATTGTGATGACAAGTGTCATGGGGCATTTTGATGACATTGGCATGGAGCATTATGATGACATGAGTTCTGGAGCATTTTGATGACAAGGGCATGGAGCATTGTGATGACAGGGCCCACGGAGCTTTGTGATGAAAAGGGCAGGGTACATTGTGATGACAGGGTTCATGGAGCATTGTGATGAAAGGGGCCATGGAGCATTGAGATGAGAGCCGTTATGAGGCATGGTGATGACAGTGGTCATGGAGCATTGTGATGAAAGAGATCATGGAGCAATATGATAACAGGGGCCATGGAGCATTGTGATGACAGGGGTATTGGAGCATTGTGATGGAAGTAGACATGGATCATTGTGATGACATGTGTCCTGGAACACTGTGATGACACGGTTCATCGAGTATTGTGATGACAAGGGTCATAGCGAATTGTGATGACAAGTGTCATGGGGCATTGTGTGACATTGATCATCTAGGAATTGTGATGAAAGGTATCATGGAGCACTGTGATGAAAATTGTCCTGGATTATTGTGATGACAGCAGTCATGGAGAATTGTGATGACAGGGATTATGCAGCATTGTGTTGACAAGGGTATGGACTATTGTGATGACAATGGTCATGGAGCAATGTGATGAAAGTATTCATGGAACATCGTGATGAAAAGTGCCTGGGAGGGCTTCCCTGGTGGCGCAGTGGTTGAGAGTCTGCCTGCTGATGCAGGGGACACGGGTTCGAGCCCTGGCCTTGGAGGATCCCACATGCCGCAGAGCGGCTGGGCTCGTGAGCCACAACTGCTGAGCCTGCGCGTCTGGAGCCTGTGCTCCGCAACGAGAGAGGCCCGCGCATCGCGATGAAGAGTGGCCCCCGCTTGCCACAACTGGAGAAAGCCCTCGCACAGAAACGAAGACCCAACACAGCCAAAATCAATCAATCAAGCAATCAATCAAACATACGCATCTGATTCAAGATCCTCATTAAAAAAAAAAAAAAAAAAAAAGGGCATGGGAGCATTGTGACGATAAAGGCCATGGAGTATTGTGATGACTAGTGTCATGGAGCATTTTAATGAAAGGTTTCATTGTGCACCATGATGACAAAGGGGATGGAGAATTGTGATGAAACTGGTCCTGGAGCATTGTGATAACAAAAGCCATGGAGCATTGTGATGACAGGCATCATGGAGCATTGTGAAGAAAGGGGCCATGGGGTATTGTAATGACACTAGAGAAATATGATGAAAATGGTCAGCGAGCATAGTGATTAAAGTGGTCATTGAGAATTGTGATGAAAAGCGCCATAGAGCATTGTGATGACAAAGGTCATGGAGAACTGTGATGACCAGGGTCATGTAGCATTGTGATGACACGGTCATGGAACATTGTGATGACAAGAATTCTGGAGCATTGTGATGACAAGGGTCATGGAGCATTGTGATGACACGGTCATTGAACATTGTGATGACAAGAATTCTGCAGCATTGCGATGACAAGGGCCATGGAGCATTGTGATGACACGGTCATGGAACAACATGATGAGAAGAAATCCGGAGCATTGTGATGACAAGGGCCATGGAGCATTGTGATGACATGGTCATGGAACATTGTGATGACAAGAATTCTGGAGCATTCTGATGACAAAGGCGATGGAGCATTGTGATGACACGGTCATGGAACATTGTGATGGCAAGAATTCTGGAGCATTGTGATGACAGTGGCCATGGCGCATTGTGATGACATGGTCATGGAACATTGTGATGACAAGAATTCTGGAGCATTGTGCTGACAAGGGCCATGGAGCATTGTGATGATACGGTCATGGAACATTGTGATGAGAAGAATTCTGGAGCATTGTCATGACAAGGGCCATGGAGCATTGTGATGACACGGTCATGGAACATTGTGATGACAGGAATTCTGGAGCATTATTATGACAAGGGCCTTGGAGCATTGTGATGACACGGCCATGGAACATGGTGATGACAAGAATTCTGGACCATTGTGATGAAAATGGCCATGGAGCATTGTGATGACACGGTCATGGAACATTGTGATGAGAAGAATTCTGGAGCATTATGATGACAAGGGCCATGGAGCATTGTGATGACACGGCCATGGAACATTGTGATGACAAGAATTCTGGAGCATTCTGATGACAAGCGCCATAGAGCATTGTGATGACACGTTCATGGAATATAGTAATGACAAGAATTCTGGAGCATTATGATGACAAGGGCCATGGAGCATTGTGATGACATGGTATGGAACATTGTGATGACAAGAATTCTGGAGCATTGTGATGTCAAGGGCCATGGAGCATTGTGATGACACGTTTATAGAACATTGTGAACACAGGAATTCTGGAGCATTGTGCTGGAAAGGGCCATGGAGCATTGTGATGACACGGTCATGGAGCAATGTGATGAGAAGAATTCCGGAGCATTGTGATGACAAGGGCCATGGAGCATTGTGATGACAAGAATTCTGGAGCATTGTGCTGATGACGGCCATGGAGCATTGTGATGACGCAGTCAAGGAACATTGCGATGAAAAAGATTTCTGGAGCATTGTGATGAAAGGGCATGGAGCATTGTGATTAAAGGTGACAAGGAAAATTGTGATGATATGGGCAGAGAACTCTGTGATGACAGTGGTCATGCAGTATTGTGACGAAAAGTGTCATGGAACATTCTGCTGACAGCGATCATGGAGCTTTTTGGTAAGAGAGGCTATGGAGACTTGTGATGTCAGGCGTCATGGGGCATTGTGTTGAGAGTGGTCTTGGAGCATTGTGATGAAAAGGGTCATGGAGCACTGTGATTACAGGGGCCATGGAGCATTGTGAATACAAAGGCTATGGAGCATTGAGATGACAGGTTTCATGGAGCACTGTGATGAATGTGATCTTGGATCATTGTGATGACAAGTGTCCTGGAACCTTGTGATGACACGGTTCATGGAGCATTGTGATGACAAGGACCATGGCGAATTGTGATGACATCTGTCATGGGGCATTGTGATGACAGTGGTCATCTAGATTTGCGATGAAATGTATCATGGAGCACTGTGATGACAGGGGCCATGGAACAATGTGATGACAAAGGCCATGGAGCATTGTGATGACAACTGTCATGGGGCATTTTGATGACATTGGCATGGAGCATTATGATGACAAGAGTTCTGGAGCATTTTGATGACAAGGGCATGGAGCATTGTGATGACAGGGCCCACGGAGCTTTGTGATGAAAAGGGCAGGGTACATTGTGATGACAGGGTTCATGGAGCATTGTGATGAAAGGGGCCATGGAGCATTGAGATGAGAGCCGTTATGAGGCATGGTGATGACAGTGGTCATGGAACATTGTGATGAAAGAGATCATGGAGCAATATGATAACAGGGGCCATGGAGCATTGTGATGACAGGGGTATTGGAGCATTGTGATGGAAGTAGACATGGATCATTGTGATGACATGTGTCC
Source organism: Balaenoptera acutorostrata (assembly GCF_949987535.1). Lineage (NCBI taxonomy): Eukaryota > Metazoa > Chordata > Mammalia > Artiodactyla > Balaenopteridae > Balaenoptera > Balaenoptera acutorostrata. The sequence continues at coordinate 688,521 of NW_026646025.1, read as the reverse complement.
TGGAACACTGTGATGACACGGTTCATCGAGTATTGTGATGACAAGGGTTATAGCGAATTGTGATGACAAGTGTCATGGGGCATTGTGTGACATTGATCATCTACGAATTGTGATGAAAGGTATCATGGAGCACTGTGATGAAAATTGTCCTGGATTATTGTGATGACAGCAGTCATGGAGAATTGTGATGACAGGGATTATGCAGCATTGTGTTGACAAGGGTATGGACTATTGTGATGACAATGGTCATGGAGCAATGTGATGAAAGTATTCATGGAACATCGTGATGAAAAGTGCATGGGAGCATTGTGACGATAAAGGCCATGGAGTATTGTGATGACTAGTGTCATGGAGCATTTTAATGAAAGGTTTCATTGTGCACCATGATGACAAAGGGGATGGAGAATTGTGATGAAACTGGTCCTGGAGCATTGTGATAACAAAAGCCATGGAGCATTGTGATGACAGGCATCATGGAGCATTGTGAAGAAAGGGGCCATGGGGTATTGTAATGACACTAGAGAAATATGATGAAAATGGTCAGCGAGCATAGTGATTAAAGTGGTCATTGAGAATTGTGATGAAAAGCGCCATAGAGCATTGTGATGACAAAGGTCATGGAGAACTGTGATGACCAGGGTCATGTAGCATTGTGATGACACGGTCATGGAACATTGTGATGACAAGAATTCTGGAGCATTGTGATGACAAGGGTCATGGAGCATTGTGATGACACGGTCATTGAACATTGTGATGACAAGAATTCTGCAGCATTGCGATGACAAGGGCCATGGAGCATTGTGATGACACGGTCATGGAACAACATGATGAGAAGAAATCCGGAGCATTGTGATGACAAGGGCCATGGAGCATTGTGATGACATGGTCATGGAACATTGTGATGACAAGAATTCTGGAGCATTCTGATGACAAAGGCGATGGAGCATTGTGATGACACGGTCATGGAACATTGTGATGGCAAGAATTCTGGAGCATTGTGATGACAGTGGCCATGGCGCATTGTGATGACATGGTCATGGAACATTGTGATGACAAGAATTCTGGAGCATTGTGCTGACAAGGGCCATGGAGCATTGTGATGATACGGTCATGGAACATTGTGATGAGAAGAATTCTGGAGCATTGTCATGACAAGGGCCATGGAGCATTGTGATGACACGGTCATGGAACATTGTGATGACAGGAATTCTGGAGCATTATTATGACAAGGGCCTTGGAGCATTGTGATGACACGGCCATGGAACATGGTGATGACAAGAATTCTGGACCATTGTGATGAAAATGGCCATGGAGCATTGTGATGACACGGTCATGGAACATTGTGATGAGAAGAATTCTGGAGCATTATGATGACAAGGGCCATGGAGCATTGTGATGACACGGCCATGGAACATTGTGATGACAAGAATTCTGGAGCATTCTGATGACAAGCGCCATAGAGCATTGTGATGACACGTTCATGGAATATAGTAATGACAAGAATTCTGGAGCATTATGATGACAAGGGCCATGGAGCATTGTGATGACATGGTATGGAACATTGTGATGACAAGAATTCTGGAGCATTGTGATGTCAAGGGCCATGGAGCATTGTGATGACACGTTTATAGAACATTGTGAACACAGGAATTCTGGAGCATTGTGCTGGAAAGGGCCATGGAGCATTGTGATGACACGGTCATGGAGCAATGTGATGAGAAGAATTCCGGAGCATTGTGATGACAAGGGCCATGGAGCATTGTGATGACAAGAATTCTGGAGCATTGTGCTGATGACGGCCATGGAGCATTGTGATGACGCAGTCAAGGAACATTGCGATGAAAAAGATTTCTGGAGCATTGTGATGAAAGGGCATGGAGCATTGTGATTAAAGGTGACAAGGAAAATTGTGATGATATGGGCAGAGAACTCTGTGATGACAGTGGTCATGCAGTATTGTGACGAAAAGTGTCATGGAACATTCTGCTGACAGCGATCATGGAGCTTTTTGGTAAGAGAGGCTATGGAGACTTGTGATGTCAGGCGTCATGGGGCATTGTGTTGAGAGTGGTCTTGGAGCATTGTGATGAAAAGGGTCATGGAGCACTGTGATTACAGGGGCCATGGAGCATTGTGAATACAAAGGCTATGGAGCATTGAGATGACAGGTTTCATGGAGCACTGTGATGAATGTGATCTTGGATCATTGTGATGACAAGTGTCCTGGAACCTTGTGATGACACGGTTCATGGAGCATTGTGATGACAAGGACCATGGCGAATTGTGATGACATCTGTCATGGGGCATTGTGATGACAGTGGTCATCTAGATTTGCGATGAAATGTATCATGGAGCACTGTGATGACAGGGGCCATGGAACAATGTGATGACAAAGGCCATGGAGCATTGTGATGACAACTGTCATGGGGCATTTTGATGACATTGGCATGGAGCATTATGATGACATGAGTTCTGGAGCATTTTGATGACAAGGGCATGGAGCATTGTGATGACAGGGCCCACGGAGCTTTGTGATGAAAAGGGCAGGGTACATTGTGATGACAGGGTTCATGGAGCATTGTGATGAAAGGGGCCATGGAGCATTGAGATGAGAGCCGTTATGAGGCATGGTGATGACAGTGGTCATGGAACATTGTGATGAAAGAGATCATGGAGCAATATGATAACAGGGGCCATGGAGCATTGTGATGACAGGGGTATTGGAGCATTGTGATGGAAGTAGACATGGATCATTGTGATGACATGTGTCCTGGAACACTGTGATGACACGGTTCATCGAGTATTGTGATGACAAGGGTTATAGCGAATTGTGATGACAAGTGTCATGGGGCATTGTGTGACATTGATCATCTACGAATTGTGATGAAAGGTATCATGGAGCACTGTGATGAAAATTGTCCTGGATTATTGTGATGACAGCAGTCATGGAGAATTGTGATGACAGGGATTATGCAGCATTGTGTTGACAAGGGTATGGACTATTGTGATGACAATGGTCATGGAGCAATGTGATGAAAGTATTCATGGAACATCGTGATGAAAAGTGCATGGGAGCATTGTGACGATAAAGGCCATGGAGTATTGTGATGACTAGTGTCATGGAGCATTTTAATGAAAGGTTTCATTGTGCACCATGATGACAAAGGGGATGGAGAATTGTGATGAAACTGGTCCTGGAGCATTGTGATAACAAAAGCCATGGAGCATTGTGATGACAGGCATCATGGAGCATTGTGAAGAAAGGGGCCATGGGGTATTGTAATGACACTAGAGAAATATGATGAAAATGGTCAGCGAGTATAGTGATTAAAGTGGTCATTGAGAATTGTGATGAAAAGCGACATAGAGCATTGTGATGACAAAGGTCATGGAGAACTGTGATGACCAGGGTCATGTAGCATTGTGATGACACGGTCATGGAACATTGTGATGACAAGAATTCTGGAGGATTGTGCTGACAAGGGCCATGGACCATTGTGATGACATGGTCATGGAACATTGTGATGACAAGAATTCTGGAGCATTGTGATGACAAGGGTCATGGAGCATTGTGATGACACGGTCATGGAACATTGTGATGACAAGAATTCTGCAGCATTGCGATGACAAGGGCCATGGAGCATTGTGATGACACGGCCATGGAACATTGTGATGAGAAGAATTCTGGAGCATTCTGATGACAAAGGCGATGGAGCATTGTGATGACACGGTCATGGAACATTGTGATGACAAGAATTCTGGAGCATTGTCATGACAAGGGCCATGGAGCATTGTGATGACACGGTCATGGAACATTGTGATGACAAGAATTCTGGACCATTGTGATGAAAATGGCCATGGAGCATTGTGATGACACGGTCATGGAACATTGTGATGAGAAGAATTCTGGAGCATTGTCATTACAAGGGCCATGGAACATTGTGATGACACGGTCATGGAACATTGTGATGACAAGAATTCTGGAGCATTGTGATAACAAGGGCCATGGAGCATTGTGATGACACGGCCATGGAACATTGTGATGACAAGAATTCTGGAGCATTCTGATGACAAAGGCGATGGAGCATTGTGATGACACGGTCATGGAACATTGTGATGACAAGAATTCTGGAGCATTCTGATGACAAGCGCCATAGAGCATTGTGATGACACGTTCATGGAATATAGTAATGACAAGAATTCTGGAGCATTATGATGACAAGGGCCATGGAGCATTGTGATGACACGGCCATGGAACATTGTGATGACAGGAATTCTGGAGCATTGTGCTGACAAGGGCCATGGAGCATTGTGATGATACGGTCATGGAACATTGTGATGACAAGAATTCTGGAGCATTATGATGAGAAGGGCCATGGAACATTGTGATGACACGGCCATGGAACATTGTGATGACAAGAATTCTGGAGCATTATGATGACAAGGTCCATGGAACATTGTGATGACACGGCCATGGAACATTGTGATGACAAGAATTCTGGACCATTGTGCTGATGACGGCCATGGAGCATTGTGATGACACAGTCAAGGAACATTGCGATGAAAAGGATTTCTGGAGCATTGTGATGAAAGGGCATGGAGCATTGTGATTAAAGGTGACAAGGAAAATTGTGATGATATGGGCAGAAAACTCTGTGAGACAGTGGTCATGGAGTATTGTGACAAAAAGTGTCATGGAACATTGTGCTGACAAGGGCCATGGAGCATTGTGATGACACGGTCATGGAACATTGTGATGACCAGAATTCTGGAGCATTATGATGACAAGGGCCATGGAGCATTGTGATGACAGAGAAATGGAACATTGTGATGACAAGAATTCGGGAGCATTGTGATGACAATGGCCATGGAGCATTGTGATGACATGGTCATGGATCATTGTGATGAGAATAATTCTGGAGCATTGTCATGACAAGGGCCATGGAGCATTGTGATGACACGGTCATGGAACATTGCGATGAAAAAGATTTCTGGAGCATTGTGATGAAAGGGCATGGAGCATTGTGATTAAAGGTGACAAGGAACATTGTGATGATAATGGCAGAGAAATCTGTGATGAGACAGGACATGGAGTATTGTGACGAAAACTGTCATGGAACATTGTGCTGACAGGGATCATGGAGCTCTTTGGTAAGAGAGGCCATGGAGATTTGTGATGGCAGGGATTATGCAGCATTGTGTTGAAAAGGGTATGGACTATTGTGATGACAATGGTCATGGAGCAATGTGATGAATGTATTCATGGAACATCATGATAAAAAGTGCATGGGAGCATTGTGACGATAAAGGCCATGGAGTATTGTGATGACTAGTGTCATGGAGCATTTTAATGAAAGGTTTCATTGTGCACCATGATGACAAAGGGGATGGAGAATTGTGATGAAACTGGTCCTGGAGCATTGTGATAACAAAAGCCATGGAGCATTGTGATGACAGGCATCATGGAGCATTGTGAAGAAAGGGGCCATGTGGTATTGTAATGACACTAGAGAAATATGATGAAAATGGTCAGCGAGCATAGTGATTAAAGTGGTCATTGAGAATTGTGATGAAAAGCGACATAGAGCATTGTGATGACAAAGGTCATGGAGAACTGTGATGACCAGGGTCATGTAGCATTGTGATGACACGGTCATGGAACATTGTGATGACAAGAATTCTGGAGGATTGTGCTGACAAGGGCCATGGACCATTGTGATGACATGGTCATGGAACATTGTGATGACAAGAATTCTGGAGCATTGTGATGACAAGGGTCATGGAGCATTGTGATGACACGGTCATGGAACATTGTGATGACAAGAATTCTGCAGCATTGCGATGACAAGGGCCATGGAGCATTGTGCTGACACGGTCATGGAACAATGTGATGAGAAGAATTCCAGAGCATTGTGATGACAAGGGCCATGGAGCATTGTGATGACACGGTCATGGAACATTGTGATGACAAGAATTCTGGAGCATTCTGATGACAAAGGCGATGGAGCATTGTGATGACACGGTCATGGAACATTGTGATGAGAAGAATTCTGGAGCATTATGATGACAAGGGCCATGGAGCATTGTGATGACACGGCCATGGAACATTGTGATGACAAGAATTCTGGAGCATTCTGATGACAAGCGCCATAGAGCATTGTGATGACACGTTCATGGAATATAGTAATGAAAGAATTCTGGAGCATTATGATGACAAGGGCCATGGAACATTGTGATGACACGGTATGGAACATTGTGATGACAAGAATTCTGGAGCATTGTGATGACAAGGGCCATGGAGCATTGTAATGACACGTTTATAGAACATTGTGATGACAGGAATTCTGGAGCATTGTGCTGGAAAGGGCCACGGAGCATTGTGATGACACGGTCAAGGAACAATGTGATGAGAAGAATTCCGGAGCATTGTGATGACAAGGGCCATGGAGCATTGTGATGACACGGTAATGGAACATTGTGATGACAAGAATTCTGGAGCATTGTGCTGATGACGGCCATGGAGCATTGTGATGACGCAGTCAAGGAACATTGCGATGAAAAAGATTTCTGGAGCATTGTGATGAAAGGGCATGGAGCATTGTGATTAAAGGTGACAAGGAAAATTGTGATGATATGGGCAGAGAACTCTGTGATGACAGTGGTCATGCAGTATTGTGACGAAAAGTGTCATGGAACATTCTGCTGACAGCGATCATGGAGCTTTTTGGTAAGAGAGGCTATGGAGACTTGTGATGTCAGGCGTCATGGGGCATTGTGTTGAGAGTGGTCTTGGAGCATTGTGATGAAAAGGGTCATGGAGCACTGTGATTACAGGGGCCATGGAGCATTGTGAATACAAAGGCTATGGAGCATTGAGATGACAGGGTTCATGGACCACTGTGATGAATGTGATCTTGGATCATTGTGATGACAAGTGTCCTGGAACCTTGAGATGACACGGTTCATGGAGCATTGTGATGACAAGGACCATGGCGAATTGTGATGACATCTGTCATGGGGCATTGTGATGACAGTGGTCATCTAGATTTGCGATGAAAGGTATCATGGAGCACTGTGATGACAGGGGCCATGGAACAATGTGATGACAAAGGCCATGGAGCATTGTGATGACAAGTGTCATGGGGCATTTTGATGACATTGGCATGGAGCATTATGATGACATGAGTTCTGGAGCATTTTGATGATAAGGGCATGGAGCATTGTGATGACAGGGCCCACGGAGCTTTGTGATGAAAAGGGCAGGGTACATTGTGATGACAGGGTTCATGGAGCATTGTGATGAAAGGGGCCATGGAGCATTGAGATGAGAGCCGTTATGAGGCATGGTGATGACAGTGGTCATGGAACATTGTGATGAAAGAGATCATGGAGCAATATGATAACAGGGGCCATGGAGCATTGTGATGACAGTGGTATTGGAGCATTGTGATGGAAGTAGACATGGATCATTGTGATCACATGTGTCCTGGAACACTGTGATGACACGGTTCATCGAGTATTGTGATGACAAGGGTTATAGCGAATTGTGATGACAAGTGTCATGGGGCATTGTGTGACATTGATCATCTAGGAATTGTGATGAAAGGTATCATGGAGCACTGTAATGAAAATTGTCCTGGATTATTGTGATGAGAGCAGTCATGGAGAATTGTGATGACAGGGATTATGCAGCATTGTGTTGACAAGGGTATGGACTATTGTGATGACAATGGTCATGGAGCAATGTGATGAAAGTATTCATGGAACATCGTGATGAAAAGTGCATGGGAGCATTGTGACGATAAAGGCCATGGAGTATTGTGATGACTAGTGTCATGGAGCATTTTAATGAAAGGTTTCATTGTGCACCATGTTGACAAAGGGGATGGAGAATTGTGATGAACCTGGTCCTGGAGCATTGTGATAACAAAAGCCATGGAGCATTGTGATGACAGGCATCATGGAGCATTGTGAAGAAAGGGGCCATGGGGTATTGTAATGACACTAGAGAAATATGATGAAAATGGTCAGCGAGAATAGTGATTAAAGTGGTCATTGAGAATTGTGATGAAAAGCGACATAGAGCATTGTGATGAAAAAGGTCATTGAGAACTGTGATGACCAGGGTCATGTAACATTGTGATGACATGGTCATGGGACATTGTGATGACAAGATTTCTGGAGCATTGTGATGAAAGGGCATGGAACATTGTGATTAAAGGTGACAAGGAACATTGTGATGATATGGGCAGAAAACTCTGTGAGACAGTGGTCATGGAGTATTGTGACAAAAAGTGTCATGGAACATTGTGCTAACAAGGGCCATGGAGCATTGTGATGACACGGTCATGGAACATTGTGATGACAAGAATTGTGGAGCATTATGATGACAAGGGCCATGGAGCATTGTGATGACACAGAAATGGAACATTGTGATGACAAGAATTCGGGAGCATTGTGATGACATGGTCATGGATCATTGTGATGAGAAGAATTCTGGAGCATTGTCATGACAAGGGCCATGGAGCATTGTGATGACACGGTCATGGAACATTGCGATGAAAAAGATTTCTGGAGCATTGTGATGAAATGGCATGGAGCATTGTGATTAAAGGTGACAAGGAACATTGTGATGATATGGGCAGAGAACTCTGTGATGAGAAAGGACATGGAGTATTGTGACGAAAACTGTCATGGAACATTGTGCTGACACGGATCATGGAGCTCTTTAGTAAGAGAGGCCATGGAGATTTGTGATGGCAGGGATTATGCAGCATTGTTTTGACAAGGGTATGGACTATTGTGATGACAATGGTCATGGAGCAATGTGATGAAAGTATTCATGGAACATCGTGATAAAAAGTGCATGGGAGCATTGTGACGATAAAGGCCATGGAGTATTGTGATGACTAGTGTCATGGAGCATTTTAATGAAAGGTTTCATTGTGCACCATGATGACAAAGGGGATGGAGAATTGTGATGAAACTGGTCCTGGAGCATTGTGATAACAAAAGCCATGGAGCATTGTGATGACAGGCATCATGGAGCATTGTGAAGAAAGGGGCCATGGGGTATTGTAATGACACTAGAGAAATATGATGAAAATGGTCAGCGAGCATAGTGATTAAAGTGGTCATTGAGAATTGTGATGAAAAGCGACATAGAGCATTGTGATGACAAAGGTCATGGAGAACTGTGATGACCAGGGTCATGTAGCATTGTGATGACACGGTCATGGAACATTGTGATGACAAGAATTCTGGAGGATTGTGCTGACAAGGGCCATGGAGCATTGTGATGACACGGTCATGGAACATTGTGATGACAAGAATTCTGGAGCATTATGATGACAGTGGCCATGGAGCATTGTGATGACATGGTCATGGAACATTGTGATGACAAGAATTCTGGAGCATTGTGCTGACAAGGGCCATGGAGCATTGTGATGATACGGTCATGGAACATTGTGATGAGAAGAATTCTGGAGCATTGTCATGACAAGGGCCATGGAGCATTGTGATGACACGGTCATGGAACATTGTGATGACAAGAATTCTGGAGCATTATGATGACAAGGGCCTTGGAGCATTGTGATGACACGGTCATGGAACATTGTGATGACAAAAATTCTGGACCATTGTGATGAAAATGGCCATGGAGCATTGTGATGACACGGTCATGGAACATTGTGATGAGAAGAATTCTGGAGCATTGTCATTACAAGGGCCATGGAACATTGTGATGACACGGTCATGGAACATTGTGATGACAAGAATTCTGGAGCATGTGATGACAAGGGCCATGGAGCATTGTGATGACACGGCAATGGAACATTGTGATGACAATAATTCTGGAGCATTCTGATGACAAAGGCGATGGAGCATTGTGATGACACGGTCATGGAACATTGTGATGACAAGAATTCTGGAACATTCTGATGACAAGCACCATAGAGCATTGTGATGACACGTTCATGGAATATAGTAATGACAAGAATTCTGGAGCATTATGATGACAAGGGCCATGGAGCATTGTGATGACACGGTATGGAACATTGTGATGACAAGAATTCTGGAGCATTGTGCTGATGACGGCCATGGAGCATTGTGATGACACAGTCAAGGAACATTGCGATGACAAGGATTTCTGGAGCATTGTGATGAAAGGGCATGGAGCATTGTGATTAAAGGTGACAAGGAAAATTGTGATGATATGGGCAGAGAACTCTGTGATGACAGTGGTCATGCATTATTGTGACGAAAAGTGTCACGGAACATTCTGCTGACAGCGATCATGGAGCTTTTTGGTAAGAGAGGCTATGGAGATTTGTAATGTCAGGCGTCATGGGGCATTGTGTTGAGAGCGGTCTTGGAGCATTGTGATGAAAAGGGTCATGGAGCACTGTGATTACAGGGGCCATGGAGCATTGTGAATACAAAGGCCATGGAGCATTGTGATAACAAGTGTCATGGGGCATTTTGATGACATTGGCATGGAGCATTTTGATGACAAGTGTTCTGGAGCATCTTGATGACAAGGGCATGGAGCATTGTGATGACAGGGCCCACGGAGCTTTGTGATGAAAAGGGCAGGGTACATTGTGATGACAGGGTTCATGGAGCATTGTGATGAAAGGGGCCATGGAGCATTGAGATGAGAGCCGTTATGAGGCATGGTGATGACAGTGGTCATGGAGCATTGTGATGAAAGAGATCATGGAGCAATATGATAACAGGGGCCATGGAGCATTGTGATGACAGGGGTATTGGAGCATTGTGATGGAAGTAGACATGGATCATTGTGATGACATGTGTCCTGGAACACTGTGATGACACGGTTCATCGAGTATTGTGATGACAAGGGTCATAGCGAATTGTGATGACAAGTGTCATGGGGCATTGTGATGACATTGATCATCTAGGAATTGTGATGAAAGGTATCGTGGAGCACTGTGATGACTGGGGGCATGAAGCACTGTGATGAAAATTGTCCTGGATTATTGTGATGACAGCAGTCATGGAGAATTGTGATGACAGGGATTATGCAGCATTGTGTTGACAAGGGTATGGACTATTGTGATGACAATGGTCATGGAGCAATGTGACGAAAGTATTCATGGAACATCATGATGAAAAGTGCATGGGAGCATTGTGACGATAAAGGCCATGGAGTATTGTGATGACTAGTGTCATGGAGCATTTTAATGAAAGGTTTCATTGTGCACCATGATGACAAAGGGGATGGAGAATTGTGATGAAACTGGTCCTGGAGCATTGTGATAACAAAAGCCATGGATCATTGTGATGAAAGGCATAATGGAGCATTGTGAAGAAAGGGGCCATGGGGTATTGTAATGACACTAGAGAAATATGATGAAAATGGTCAGCGAGCATAGTGATTAAAGTGGTCATTGAGAATTGTGATGAAAAGCGACATAGAGCATTGTGATGACAAAGGACATGGAGAACTGTGATGACCAGGGTCATGTAACATTGTGATGACATGGTCATGGAACATTGTGATGACAAGATTTCTGGAGCATTGTGATGAAAGGGCATGGAGCATTGTGATTAAAGGTGACAAGGAACATTGTGATGATATGGGCAGAAAACTCTGTGAGACAGTGGTCATGGAGTATTGTGACAAAAAGTGTCATGGAACATTGTGCTGACAAGGGCCATGGAGCATTGTGATGACACGGTCATGGAACATTGTGATGACAAGAATTGTGGAGCATTATGAAGACAAGGGCCATGGAGCATTGTGATGACAGAGAAATGGAACATTGTGATGACAAGAATTCGGGAGCATTGTGATGACAATGGCCATGGAGCATTGTGATGACATGGTCATGGATCATTGTGATGAGAAGAATTCTGGAGCATTGTCATGACAAGGGCCATGGAGCATTGTGATGACACGGTCATGGAACATTGCGATGAAAAATATTTCTGGAGCATTGTGATGAAAAGGCATGGAGCATTGTGATTAAAGGTGGCAAGGAACATTGTGATGATATGGGCAGAGAACTCTGTGATGAGACAGGACATGGAGTATTGTGAGGAAAACTGTCATGGAATATTGTTCTGACAGGGATCATGGAGCTCTTTGGTAAGAGAGGCCTTGGAGATTTGTGATGGCAGGGATTATGCAGCATTGTGTTGACAAGGGTATGGACTATTGTGATGACAATGGTCATGGAGCAATGTGATGAAAGTATTCATGGAACATCGTGATGAAAAGTGCATGGGAGCATTGTGACGATAAAGGCCATGGAGTATTGTGATGACTAGTGTCATGGAGCATTTTAATGAAAGGTTTCATTGTGCACCATGATGACAAAGGGGATGGAGAATTGTGATGAAACTGGTCCTGGAGCATTGTGATAACAAAAGCCATGGAGCATTGTGATGACAGGCATCATGGAGCATTGTGAAGAAAGGGGCCATGGGGTATTGTAATGACACTAGAGAAATATGATGAAAATGGTCAGCGAGCATAGTGATTAAAGTGGTCATTGAGAATTGTGATGAAAAGCGACATAGAGCATTGTGATGACAAAGGTCATGGAGAACTGTGATGACCAGGGTCATGTAGCATTGTGATGACACGGTCATGGAACATTGTGATGACAAGAATTCTGGAGCATTGTGCTGAAAAAGGCCATGGACCATTGTGATGACATGGTCATGGAACATTGTGATGAGAAGAATTCTGGAGCATTGTGATGACAAGGGTCATGTAGCATTGTGATGACACGGTCATGGAACATTGTGATGACAAGAATTCTGCAGCATTGCGATGACAAGAGCCATGGAACATTGTGATGACACGGTCATGGAACATTGTCATGAGAAGAATTCTGGAACATTGTGCTGACAAGGGCCATGGAGCATTGTGATGATACGGTCATGGAACATTGTGATGGCAAGAATTCTGGAGCATTATGATGACAAGGTCCATGGAGCAGTGTGATGACTAGAATTCTGGAGCATTGTGATGACAATGGCCATGGAGCATTGTGATGACACGGTCATGGAACATTGTGATGACAAGAATACTGGAGCATTGTTATGACAAGGGCCATGGAGCATTGTGATGACACGGTCATGGAATATTGTGATGACAAGAATTCTGGAGCATTATGATGACAAAGGCCTTGGAGCATTGTGATGACACGACCATGGAACATTGTGATGACAAGAATTCTGGAGCATTGTGATGACAATGGCCATGGAGCATTGTGATGACACAGTCATGGAACATTGTGATGAGAAGAATTCTGGAGCATTGTCATGACAAGGGCCATGGAGCATTGTGATGTCACGGTCATGGAACATTGTGATGACAAGAATTCTGGAGCATTGTGATGACAAGGGCCAAGGAGCATTGTGATGACACGGTCATGGAATATTGTGATGACAAGAATTCTGGAGCATTGTGCTGACAAGGGCCATGGAGCATTGTGATGATACGGTCATGGAACATTGTGATGACAATGGCCATGGAGCATTGTGATGACACGGTCATGGAACTTTGTGATGAGAAGAATTCTGGAGCATTGTCATGACAAGGGCCATGGAGCATTTTGATGACACGGCCATGGAATATTGTGATGACAAGAATTCTGGAGCATTGTGCTGATGACGGCCATGGAGCATTGTGATGACGCAGTCAAGGAACATTGCGATGAAAAAGATTTCTGGAGCATTGTGATGAAAGGGCATGGAGCATTGTGATTAAAGGTGACAAGGAAAATTGTGATGATATGGGCAGAGAACTCTGTGATGACAGTGGTCATGCAGTATTGTGACGAAAAGTGTCATGGAACATTCTGCTGACAGCGATCATGGAGCTTTTTGGTAAGAGAGGCTATGGAGATTTGTGATGTCAGCCGTCATGGGGCATTGTGTTGAGAGTGGTCTTGGAGCATTGTGATGAAAAGGGTCATGGAGCACTGTGATTACAGGGGCCATGGAGCATTGTGAATACAAAGGCTATGGAGCATTGAGATGACAGGGTTCATGGACCACTGTGATGAATGTGATCTTGGATCATTGTGATGACAAGTGTCCTGGAACCTTGTGATGACACGGTTCATGGAGCATTGTGATGACAAGGACCATGGCGAATTGTGATGACATCTGTCATGGGGCATTGTGATGACAGTGGTCATCTAGATTTGCGATGAAATGTATCATGGAGCACTGTGATGACAGGGGCCATGGATCAATGTGATGACAAAGGCCATGGAGCATTGTGATGACAAGTGTCATGGGGCATTTTGATGACATTGGCATGGAGCATTATGATGACATGAATTCTGGAGCATTTTGATGACAAGGGCATGGAGCATTGTGATGACAGGGCCCACGGAGCTTTGTGATGAAAAGGGCAGGGTACATTGTGATGACAGGGTTCATGGAGCATTGTGATGAAAGGGGCCATGGAGCATTGAGATGAGAGCCGTTATGAGGCATGGTGATGACAGTGGTCATGGAGCATTGTGATGAAAGAGATCATGGAGCAATATGATAACAGGGGCCATGGAGCATTGTGATGACAGGGGTATTGCAGCATTGTGATGGAAGTAGACATGGATCATTGTGATGACATGTGTCCTGGAACACTGTGATGACACGGTTCATCGAGTATTGTGATGACAAGGGTTATAGTGAATTGTGATGACAAGTGTCATGGGGCATTGTGTGACATTGATCATCTACGAATTGTGATGAAAGGTATCATGGAGCACTGTGATGAAAATTGTCCTGGATTATTGTGATGACAGCAGTCATGGAGAATTGTGATGACAGGGATTATGCAGCATTGTGTTGACAAGGGTATGGACTATTGTGATGACAATGGTCATGGAGCAATGTGATGAAAGTATTCATGGAACATCGTGATGAAAAGTGCCTGGGAGGGCTTCCCTGGTGGCGCAGTGGTTGTGAGTCTGCCTGCTGATGCAGGGGACACGGGTTCGAGCCCTGGCCTTGGAGGATCCCACATGCCGCAGAGCGGCTGGGCTCGTGAGCCACAACTGCTGAGCCTGCGCGTCTGGAGCCTGTGCTCCGCAACGAGAGAGGCCCGCGCATCGCGATGAAGAGTGGCCCCTGCTTGCCACAACTGGAGAAAGCCCTCGCACAGAAACGAAGACCCAACACAGCCAAAATCAATCAATCAATCAATCAATCAAACATACGCATCTGATTCAAGATCCTCATTAAAAAAAAAAAAAAAAAAGGGCATGGGAGCATTGTGACGATAAAGGCCATGGAGTATTGTGATGACTAGTGTCATGGAGCATTTTAATGAAAGGTTTCATTGTGCACCATGATGACAAAGGGGATGGAGAATTGTGATGAAACTGGTCCTGGAGCATTGTGATAACAAAAGCCATGGAGCATTGTGATGACAGGCATCATGGAGCATTGTGAAGAAAGGGGCCATGGGGTATTGTAATGACACTAGAGAAATATGATGAAAATGGTCAGCGAGCATAGTGATTAAAGTGGTCATTGAGAATTGTGATGAAAAGCGACATAGAGCATTGTGATGACAAAGGTCATGGAGAACTGTGATGACCAGGGTCATGTAACATTGTGATGACACTGTCATGGAACATTGTGATGACAGGAATTCTCGAGCAATGTGCTGACAAGGGCCATGGACTATTGTGATGACATGGTCATGGAACATTGCGATGACAAGATTTCTGGAGCATTGTGATGAAAGGGCATGGAGCATTGTGATTAAAGTTGACAAGGAACATTGTGATGATATGGGCAGAAAACTCTGTGAGACAGTGGTCATGGAGTATTGTGACAAAAAGTGTCATGGAACATTGTGCTGACAATGGCCATGGAGCATTGTGATGACACGGTCATGGAACATTGTGATGACAAGAATTGTGGGCATTATGATGACAAGGGCCATGGAGCATTGTGATGACAGAGAAATGGAACATTGTGATGACAAGAATTCGGGAGCATTGTGATGACAATGGCCATGGAGCATTGTGATGACATGGTCATCGATCATTGTGATGAGAAGAATTCTGGAGCATTGTCATGACAAGGGCCATGGAGCATTGTGATGACACGGTCATGGAACATTGCGATGAAAAAGATTTCTGGAGCATTGTGATGAAAGGGCATGGAGCATTGTGATTAAAGGTGACAAGGAACATTGTGATGATAATGGCAGAGAAATCTGTGATGAGACAGGACATGGAATATTGTGACGAAAACTGTCATGGAACATTGTGCTGACAGGGATCATGGAGCTCTTTGGTAAGAGAGGCCATGGAGATTTGTGATGGCAGGGATTATGCAGCATTGTGTTGACAAGGGTATGGACTATTGTGATGACAATGGTCATGGAGCAATGTGATGAAAGTATTCATGGAACATCGTGATGAAAAGTGCATGGGAGCATTGTGACGATAAAGGCCATGGAGTATTGTGATGACTAGTGTCATGGAGCATTTTAATGAAAGGTTTCATTGTGCACCATGATGACAAAGGGGATGGAGAATTGTGATGAAACTGGTCCTGGAGCAATGTGATAACAAAAGCCATGGAGCATTGTGATCACAGGCATCATGGAGCATTGTGAAGAAAGGGGCCATGGGGTATTGTAATGACACTAGAGAAATATGATGAAAATGGTCAGCGAGCATAGTGATTAAAGTGGTCATTGAGAATTGTGATGAAAAGCGACATAGAGCATTGTGATGACAAAGGTCATGGAGAACTGTGATGACCAGGGTCATGTAGCATTGTGATGACACAGTCATGGAACATTGTGATGACAAGAATTCTGGAGCATTGTGCTGACAAGGGCCATGGAGCATTGTGATGACACGGTCATGGAACATTGTGATGACAAGAATTCTGGAGCATTCTGATGACAAAGGCGATGGAGCATTGTGATGACACGGTCATGGAACATTGTGATGAGAAGAATTCTGGAGCATTGTCATGACAAGGGCCATGGAGCATTGTGATGACACGGCCATGGAACATTGTGATGACAAGAATTCTGGAGCATTGTGATGACAATGGCCATGGAGCATTGTGATGACACGGTCATGGAACATTGTGATGAGAAGAATTCTGGAGCAATTTGATGACCAGGGCCATGGGGCATTGTGATGACACGGCCATGGAACATTGTGATGACAAGAATTCTGGAGCATTGTGCTGATGACGGCCATGGAGCATTGTGATGACGCAGTCAAGGAACATTGCGATGAAAAAGATTTCTGGAGCATTGTGATGAAAGGGCATGGAGCATTGTGATTAAAGGTGACAAGGAAAATTGTGATGATATGGGCAGAGAACTCTGTGATGACAGTGGTCATGCAGTATTGTGACGAAAAGTGTCATGGAACATTCTGCTGACAGCGATCATGGAGCTTTTTGGTAAGAGAGGCTATGGAGATTTGTGATGTCAGGCGTCATGGGGCATTGTGTTGAGAGTGGTCTTGGAGCATTGTGATGAAAAGGGTCATGGAGCACTGTGATTACAGGGGCCATGGAGCATTGTGAATACAAAGGCTATGGAGCATTGAGATGACAGGGTTCATGGACCACTGTGATGAATGTGATCTTGGATCATTGTGATGACAAGTGTCCTGGAACCTTGTGATGACACGGTTCATGGAGCATTGTGATGACAAGGACCATGGCGAATTGTGATGACATCTGTCATGGGGCATTGTGATGACAGTGGTCATCTAGATTTGCGATGAAATGTATCATGGAGCACTGTGATGACAGGGGCCATGGATCAATGTGATGACAAAGGCCATGGAGCATTGTGATGACAAGTGTCATGGGGCATTTTGATGACATTGGCATGGAGCATTATGATGACATGAATTCTGGAGCATTTTGATGACAAGGGCATGGAGCATTGTGATGACAGGGCCCACGGAGCTTTGTGATGAAAAGGGCAGGGTACATTGTGATGACAGGGTTCATGGAGCATTGTGATGAAAGGGGCCATGGAGCATTGAGATGAGAGCCGTTATGAGGCATGGTGATGACAGTGGTCATGGAGCATTGTGATGAAAGAGATCATGGAGCAATATGATAACAGGGGCCATGGAGCATTGTGATGACAGGGGTATTGGAGCATTGTGATGGAAGTAGACATGGATCATTGTGATGACATGTGTCCTGGAACACTGTGATGACACGGTTCATCGAGTATTGTGATGACAAGGGTCATAGCGAATTGTGATGACAAGTGTCATGGGGCATTGTGTGACATTGATCATCTAGGAATTGTGATGAAAGGTATCATGGAGCACTGTGATGAAAATTGTCCTGGATTATTGTGATGACAGCAGTCATGGAGAATTGTGATGACAGGGATTATGCAGCATTGTGTTGACAAGGGTATGGACTATTGTGATGACAATGGTCATGGAGCAATGTGATGAAAGTATTCATGGAACATCGTGATGAAAAGTGCCTGGGAGGGCTTCCCTGGTGGCGCAGTGGTTGAGAGTCTGCCTGCTGATGCAGGGGACACGGGTTCGAGCCCTGGCCTTGGAGGATCCCACATGCCGCAGAGCTGCTGGGCTCGTGAGCCACAACTGCTGAGCCTGCGCGTCTGGAGCCTGTGCTCCGCAACGAGAGAGGCCCGCGCATCGCGATGAAGAGTGGCCCCTGCTTGCCACAACTGGAGAAAGCCCTCGCACAGAAACGAAGACCCAACACAGCCAAAATCAATCAATTAATCAATCAATCAAATATACGCATCTGATTCAAGATCCTCATTAAAAAAAAAAAAAAAAAAAGGGCATGGGAGCATTGTGACGATAAAGGCCATGGAGTATTGTGATGACTAGTGTCATGGAGCATTTTAATGAAAGGTTTCATTGTGCACCATGATGACAAAGGGGATGGAGAATTGTGATGAAACTGGTCCTGGAGCATTGTGATAACAAAAGCCATGGAGCATTGTGATGACAGGCATCATGGAGCATTGTGAAGAAAGGGGCCATGGGGTATTGTAATGACACTAGAGAAATATGATGAAAATGGTCAGCGAGCATAGTGATTAAAGTGGTCATTGAGAATTGTGATGAAAAGCGACATAGAGCATTGTGATGACAAAGGTCATGGAGAACTGTGATGACCAGGGTCATGTAACATTGTGATGACACTGTCATGGAACATTGTGATGACAGGAATTCTCGAGCAATGTGCTGACAAGGGCCATGGACCATTGTGATGACATGGTCATGGAACATTGCGATGACAAGATTTCTGGAGCATTGTGATGAAAGGGCATGGAGCATTGTGATTAAAGTTGACAAGGAACATTGTGATGATATGGGCAGAAAACTCTGTGAGACAGTGGTCATGGAGTATTGTGACAAAAAGTGTCATGGAACATTGTGCTGACAATGGCCATGGAGCATTGTGATGACACGGTCATGGAACATTGTGATGACAAGAATTGTGGGCATTATGATGACAAGGGCATTGGAGCATTGTGATGACAGAGAAATGGAACATTGTGATGACAAGAATTCGGGAGCATTGTGATGACAATGGCCATGGAGCATTGTGATGACATGGTCATCGATCATTGTGATGAGAAGAATTCTGGAGCATTGTCATGACAAGGGCCATGGAGCATTGTGATGACACGGTCATGGAACATTGCGATGAAAAAGATTTCTGGAGCATTGTGATGAAAGGGCATGGAGCATTGTGATTAAAGGTGACAAGGAACATTGTGATGATAATGGCAGAGAAATCTGTGATGAGACAGGACATGGAATATTGTGACGAAAACTGTCATGGAACATTGTGCTGACAGGGATCATGGAGCTCTTTGGTAAGAGAGGCCATGGAGATTTGTGATGGCAGGGATTATGCAGCATTGTGTTGACAAGGGTATGGACTATTGTGATGACAATGGTCATGGAGCAATGTGATGAATGTATTCATGGAACATCGTGATAAAAAGTGCATGGGAGCATTGTGACGATAAAGGCCATGGAGTATTGTGATGACTAGTGTCATGGAGCATTTTAATGAAAGGTTTCATTGTGCACCATGATGACAAAGGGGATGGAGAATTGTGATGAAACTGGTCCTGGAGCATTGTGATAACAAAAGCCATGGAGCATTGTGATGACAGGCATCATGGAGCATTGTGAAGAAAGGGGCCATGGGGTATTGTAATGACACTAGAGAAATATGATGAAAATGGTCAGCGAGCATAGTGATTAAAGTGGTCATTGAGAATTGTGATGAAAAGCGACATAGAGCATTGTGATGACAAAGGTCATGGAGAACTGTGATGACCAGGGTCATGTAGCATTGTGATGACACGGTCATGGAACATTGTGATGACAAGAATTCTGGAGCATTGTGATGACAAGGGTCATGGAGCATTGTGATGACACGGTCATGGAACATTGTGATGACAAGAATTCTGCAGCATTGCGATGACAAGGGCCATGGAGCATTGTGATGACACGGTCATGGAACAACATGATGAGAAGAAATCCGGAGCATTGTGATGACAAGGGCCATGGAGCATTGTGATGACATGGTCATGGAACATTGTGATGACAAGAATTCTGGAGCATTCTGATGACAAAGGCGATGGAGCATTGTGATGACACGGTCATGGAACATTGTGATGACAAGAATTCTGGAGCATTGTGATGACAGTGGCCATGGCGCATTGTGATGACATGGTCATGGAACATTGTGATGACAAGAATTCTGGAGCATTGTGCTGACAAGGGCCATGGAGCATTGTGATGATACGGTCATGGAACATTGTGATGAGAAGAATTCTGGAGCATTGTCATGAAAAGGGCCATGGAGCATTGTGATGACACGGTCATGGAACATTGTGATGACAGGAATTCTGGAGCATTATGATGACAAGGGCCTTGGAGCATTGTGATGACACGGCCATGGAACATGGTGATGACAAGAATTCTGGACCATTGTGATGAAAATGGCCATGGAGCATTGTGATGACACGGTCATGGAACATTGTGATGAGAAGAATTCTGGAGCATTTTGATGACAAGGGCCATGGAGCATTGTGATGACACGGCCATGGAACATTGTGATGACAAGAATTCTGGAGCATTCTGATGACAAGCGCCATAGAGCATTGTGATGGCACGTTCATGGAATATGGTAATGACAAGAATTCTGGAGCATTATGATGACAAGGGCCATGGAGCATTGTGATGACACGGTATGGAACATTGTGATGACAAGAATTCTGGAGCATTGTGATTACAAGGGCCATGGAGCATTGTGATGACACGTTTATAGAACATTGTGATGACAGGTATTCTGGAGCATTGTGCTGGAAAGGGCCATGGAGCATTGTGATGACACGGTCATGGAGCAATGTGATGAGAAGAATTCCGGAGCATTGTGATGACAAGGGCCATGGAGCATTGTGATGACAAGAATTCTGGAGCATTGTGCTGATGACGGCCATGGAGCATTGTGATGACGCAGTCAAGGAACATTGCGATGAAAAAGATTTCTGGAGCATTGTGATGAAAGGGCATGGAGCATTGTGATTAAAGGTGACAAGGAAAATTGTGATGATATGGGCAGAGAACTCTGTGATGACAGTGGTCATGCAGTATTGTGACGAAAAGTGTCATGGAACATTCTGCTGACAGCGATCATGGAGCTTTTTGGTAAGAGAGGCTATGGAGACTTGTGATGTCAGGCGTCATGGGGCATTGTGTTGAGAGTGGTCTTGGAGCATTGTGATGAAAAGGGTCATGGAGCACTGTGATTACAGGGGCCATGGAGCATTGTGAATACAAAGGCTATGGAGCATTGAGATGACAGGTTTCATGGAGCACTGTGATGAATGTGATCTTGGATCATTGTGATGACAAGTGTCCTGGAACCTTGTGATGACACGGTTCATGGAGCATTGTGATGACAAGGACCATGGCGAATTGTGATGACATCTGTCATGGGGCATTGTGATGACAGTGGTCATCTAGATTTGCGATGAAATGTATCATGGAGCACTGTGATGACAGGGGCCATGGAACAATGTGATGACAAAGGCCATGGAGCATTGTGATGACAAGTGTCATGGGGCATTTTGATGACATTGGCATGGAGCATTATGATGACATGAGTTCTGGAGCATTTTGATGACAAGGGTATGGAGCATTGTGATGACAGGGCCCACGGAGCTTTGT
This sequence comes from Balaenoptera acutorostrata, assembly GCF_949987535.1. Classification (NCBI taxonomy): domain Eukaryota; kingdom Metazoa; phylum Chordata; class Mammalia; order Artiodactyla; family Balaenopteridae; genus Balaenoptera; species Balaenoptera acutorostrata. Next base: position 666,286 of record NW_026646025.1, on the reverse strand, counting down.
GATGAAAAGGGCAGGGTACATTGTGATGACAGGGTTCATGGAGCATTGTGATGAAAGGGGCCATGGAGCATTGAGATGAGAGCCGTTATGAGGCATGGTGATGACAGTGGTCATGGAGCATTGTGATGAAAGAGATCATGGAGCAATATGATAACAGGGGCCATGGAGCATTGTGATGACAGGGGTATTGGAGCATTGTGATGGAAGTAGACATGGATCATTGTGATGACATGTGTCCTGGAACACTGTGATGACACGGTTCATCGAGTATTGTGATGACAAGGGTCATAGCGAATTGTGATGACAAGTGTCATGGGGCATTGTGTGACATTGATCATCTAGGAATTGTGATGAAAGGTATCATGGAGCACTGTGATGAAAATTGTCCTGGATTATTGTGATGACAGCAGTCATGGAGAATTGTGATGACAGGGATTATGCAGCATTGTGTTGACAAGGGTATGGACTATTGTGATGACAATGGTCATGGAGCAATGTGATGAAAGTATTCATGGAACATCGTGATGAAAAGTGCCTGGGAGGGCTTCCCTGGTGGCGCAGTGGTTGAGAGTCTGCCTGCTGATGCAGGGGACACGGGTTCGAGCCCTGGCCTTGGAGGATCCCACATGCCGCAGAGCGGCTGGGCTCGTGAGCCACAACTGCTGAGCCTGCGCGTCTGGAGCCTGTGCTCCGCAACGAGAGAGGCCCGCGCATCGCGATGAAGAGTGGCCCCTGCTTGCCACAACTGGAGAAAGCCCTCGCACAGAAACGAAGACCCAACACAGCCAAAATCAATCAATCAATCAATCAATCAAACATACGCATCTGATTCAAGATCCTCATTAAAAAAAAAAAAAAAAAGGGCATGGGAGCATTGTGACGATAAAGGCCATGGAGTATTGTGATGACTAGTGTCAAGGAGCATTTTAATGAAAGGTTTCATTGTGCACCATGATGACAAAGGGGATGGAGAATTGTGATGAAACTGGTCCTGGATCATTGTGATAACAAAAGCCATGGAGCATTGTGATGACAGGCATCATGGAGCATTGTGAAGAAAGGGGCCATGGGGTATTGTAATGACACTAGAGAAATATGATGAAAATGGTCAGCGAGCATAGTGATTAAAGTGGTCATTGAGAATTGTGATGAAAAGCGACATAGAGCATTGTGATGACAAAGGTCATGGAGAACTGTGATGACCAGGGTCATGTAACATTGTGATGACACTGTCATGGAACATTGTGATGACAGGAATTCTCGAGCAATGTGCTGACAAGGGCCATGGACCATTGTGATGACATGGTCATGGAACATTGCGATGACAAGATTTCTGGAGCATTGTGATGAAAGGGCATGGAGCATTGTGATTAAAGTTGACAAGGAACATTGTGATGATATGGGCAGAAAACTCTGTGAGACAGTGGTCATGGAGTATTGTGACAAAAAGTGTCGTGGAACATTGTGCTGACAATGGCCATGGAGCATTGTGATGACACGGTCATGGAACATTGTGATGACAAGAATTGTGGGCATTATGATGACAAGGGCCATGGAGCATTGTGATGACAGAGAAATGGAACATTGTGATGACAAGAATTCGGGAGCATTGTGATGACAATGGCCATGGAGCATTGTGATGACATGGTCATCGATCATTGTGATGAGAAGAATTCTGGAGCATTGTCATGACAAGGGCCATGGAGCATTGTGATGACACGATCATGGAACATTGCGATGAAAAAGATTTCTGGAGCATTGTGATGAAAGGGCATGGAGCATTGTGATTAAAGGTGACAAGGAACATTGTGATGATAATGGCAGAGAAATCTGTGATGAGACAGGACATGGAATATTGTGACGAAAACTGTCATGGAACATTGTGCTGACAGGGATCATGGAGCTCTTTGGTAAGAGAGGCCATGGAGATTTGTGATGGCAGGGATTATGCAGCATTGTGTTGACAAGGGTATGGACTATTGTGATGACAATGGTCATGGAGCAATGTGATGAATGTATTCATGGAACATCGTGATAAAAAGTGCATGGGAGCATTGTGACGATAAAGGCCATGGAGTATTGTGATGACTAGTGTCATGGAGCATTTTAATGAAAGGTTTCATTGTGCACCATGATGACAAAGGGGATGGAGAATTGTGATGAAACTGGTCCTGGAGCATTGTGATAACAAAAGCCATGGAGCATTGTGATGACAGGCATCATGGAGCATTGTGAAGAAAGGGGCCATGTGGTATTGTAATGACACTAGAGAAATATGATGAAAATGGTCAGCGAGCATAGTGATTAAAGTGGTCATTGAGAATTGTGATGAAAAGCGACATAGAGCATTGTGATGACAAAGGTCATGGAAAACTGTGATGACCAGGGTCATGTAGCATTGTGATGACACGGTCATGGAACATTGTGATGACAAGAATTCTGCAGCATTGCGATGACAAGGGCCATGGAGCATTGTGATGACACGGTCATGGAACAACATGATGAGAAGAAATCCGGAGCATTGTGATGACAAGGGCCATGGAGCATTGTGATGACATGGTCATGGAACATTGTGATGACAAGAATTCTGGAGCATTCTGATGACAAAGGCGATTGAGCATTGTGATGACACGGTCATGGAACATTGTGATGACAAGAATTCTGGAGCATTGTGATGACAGTGGCCATGGCGCATTGTGATGACATGGTCATGGAACATTGTGATGACAAGAATTCTGGAGCATTGTGCTGACAAGGGCCATGGAGCATTGTGATGATACGGTCATGGAACATTGTGATGAGAAGAATTCTGGAGCATTGTCATGACAAGGGCCATGGAGCATTGTGATGACACGGTCATGGAACATTGTGATGACAGGAATTCTGGAGCATTATGATGACAAGTGCCTTGGAGCATTGTGATGACACGGCCATGGAACATGGTGATGACAAGAATTCTGGACCTTTGTGATGAAAATGGCCATGGAGCATTGTGATGACACGGTCATGGAACATTGTGATGAGAAGAATTCTGGAGCATTATGATGACAAGGGCCATGGAGCATTGTGATGACACGGCCATGGAACATTGTGATGACAAGAATTCTGGAGCATTCTTATGACAAGCGCCATAGAGCATTGTGATGACACGTTCATGGAATATAGTAATGACAAGAATTCTGGAGCATTATGATGACAAGGGCCATGGAGCATTGTGATGACACGGTATGGAACATTGTGATGACAAGAATTCTGGAGCATTGTGATGACAAGGGCCATGGAGCATTGTGATGACACGTTTATAGAACATTGTGATGACAGGAATTCTGGAGCATTGTGCTGGAAAGGGCCATGGAGCATTGTGATGACACGGTCATGGAGCAATGTGATGAGAAGAATTCCGGAGCATTGTGATGACAAGGGCCATGGAGCATTGTGATGACAAGAATTCTGGAGCATTGTGCTGATGACGGCCATGGAGCATTGTGATGACGCAGTCAAGGAACATTGCGATGAAAAAGATTTCTGGAGCATTGTGATGAAAGGGCATGGAGCATTGTGATTAAAGGTGACAAGGAAATTTGTGATGATATGGGCAGAGAACTCTGTGATGACAGTGGTCATGCAGTATTGTGACGAAAAGTGTCATGGAACATTCTGCTGACAGCGATCATGGAGCTTTTTGGTAAGAGAGGCTATGGAGACTTGTGATGTCAGGCGTCATGGGGCATTGTGTTGAGAGTGGTCTTGGAGCATTGTGATGAAAAGGGTCATGGAGCACTGTGATTACAGGGGCCATGGAGCATTGTGAATACAAAGGCTATGGAGCATTGAGATGACAGGTTTCATGGAGCACTGTGATGAATGTGATCTTGGATCATTGTGATGACAAGTGTCCTGGAACCTTGTGATGACACTGTTCATGGAGCATTGTGATGACAAGGACCATGGCGAATTGTGATGACATCTGTCATGGGGCATTGTGATGACAGTGGTCATCTAGATTTGCGATGAAATGTATCATGGAGCACTGTGATGACAGGGGCCATGGAACAATGTGATGACAAAGGCCATGGAGCATTGTGATGACAAGTGTCATGGGGCATTTTGATGACATTGGCATGGAGCATTATGATGACATGAGTTCTGGAGCATTTTGATGACAAGGGCATGGAGCATTGTGATGACAGGGCCCACGGAGCTTTGTGATGAAAAGGGCAGGGTACATTGTGATGACAGGGTTCATGGAGCATTGTGATGAAAGGGGCCATGGAGCATTGAGATGAGAGCCGTTATGAGGCATGGTGATGACAGTGGTCATGGAACATTGTGATGAAAGAGATCATGGAGCAATATGATAACAGGGGCCATGGAGCATTGTGATGACAGGGGTATTGGAGCATTGTGATGGAAGTAGACATGGATCATTGTGATGACATGTGTCCTGGAACACTGTGATGACACGGTTCATCGAGTATTGTGATGACAAGGGTTATAGCGAATTGTGATGTCAAGTGTCATGGGGCATTGTGTGACATTGATCATCTACGAATTGTGATGAAAGGTATCATGGAGCACTGTGATGAAAATTGTCCTGGATTATTGTGATGACAGCAGTCATGGAGAATTGTGATGACAGGGATTATGCAGCATTGTGTTGACAAGGGTATGGACTATTGTGATGACAATGGTCATGGAGCAATGTGATGAAAGTATTCATGGAACATCGTGATGAAAAGTGCATGGGAGCATTGTGACGATAAAGGCCATGGAGTGTTGTGATGACTAGTGTCATGGAGCATTTTAATGAAAGGTTTCATTGTGCACCATGATGACAAAGGGGATGGAGAATTGTGATGAAACTGGTCCTGGAGCATTGTGATAACAAAAGCCATGGAGCATTGTGATGACAGGCATCATGGAGCATTGTGAAGAAAGGGGCCATGGGGTATTGTAATGACACTAGAGAAATATGATGAAAATGGTCAGCGAGCATAGTGATTAAAGTGGTCATTGAGAATTGTGATGAAAAGCGACATAGAGCATTGTGATGACAAAGGTCATGGAGAACTGTGATGACCAGGGTCATGTAACATTGTGATGACACTGTCATGGAACATTGTGATGACAGGAATTCTCGAGCAATGTGCTGACAAGGGCCATGGACCATTGTGATGACATGGTCATGGAACTTTGCGATGACAAGATTTCTGGAGCATTGTGATGAAAGGGCATGGAGCATTGTGATTAAAGTTGACAAGGAACATTGTGATCATATGGGCAGAAAACTCTGTGAGACAGTGGTCATGGAGTATTGTGACAAAAAGTGTCATGGAACATTGTGCTGACAATGGCCATGGAGCATTGTGATGACACGGTCATGGAACATTGTGATGACAAGAATTGTGGGCATTATGATGACAAGGGCCATGGAGCATTGTGATGACAGAGAAATGGAACATTGTGATGACAAGAATTCGGGAGCATTGTGATGACAATGGCCATGGAGCATTGTGATGACATGGTCATCGATCATTGTGATGAGAAGAATTCTGGAGCATTGTCATGACAAGGGCCATGGAGCACTGTGATGACACGGTCATGGAACATTGCGATGAAAAAGATTTCTGGAGCATTGTGATGAAAGGGCATGGAGCATTGTGATTAAAGGTGACAAGGAACATTGTGATGATAATGGCAGAGAAATCTGTGATGAGACAGGACATGGAATATTGTGACGAAAACTGTCATGGAACATTGTGCTGACAGGGATCATGGAGCTCTTTGGTAAGAGAGGCCATGGAGATTTGTGATGGCAGGGATTATGCAGCATTGTGTTGACAAGGGTATGGACTATTGTGATGACAATGGTCATGGAGCAATGTGATGAAAGTATTCATGGAACATCGTGATGAAAAGTGCATGGGAGCATTGTGACGATAAAGGCCATGGAGTATTGTGATGACTAGTGTCATGGAGCATTTTAATGAAAGGTTTCATTGTGCACCATGATGACAAAGGGGATGGAGAATTGTGATGAAACTGGTCCTGGAGCATTGTGATAACAAAAGCCATGGAGCATTGTGATGACAGGCATCATGGAGCATTGTGAAGAAAGGGGCCATGGGGTATTGTAATGACACTAGAGAAATATGATGAAAATGGTCAGCGAGCATAGTGATTAAAGTGGTCATTGAGAATTGTGATGAAAAGCGACATAGAGCATTGTGATGACAAAGGTCATGGAGAACTGTGATGACCAGGGTCATGTAGCATTGTGATGACACGGTCATGGAACATTGTGATGACAAGAATTCTGGAGCATTGTGATGACAAGGGTCATGGAGCATTGTGATGACACGGTCATGGAACATTGTGATGACAAGAATTCTGCAGCATTGCGATGACAAGGGCCATGGAGCATTGTGATGACACGGTCATGGAACAACATGATGAGAAGAAATCCGGAGCATTGTGATGACAAGGGCCATGGAGCATTGTGATGACATGGTCATGGAACATTGTGATGACAAGAATTCTGGAGCATTCTGATGACAAAGGCGATGGAGCATTGTGATGACACGGTCATGGAACATTGTGATGACAAGAATTCTGGAGCATTGTGATGACAGTGGCCATGGCGCATTGTGATGACATGGTCATGGAACATTGTGATGACAAGAATTCTGGAGCATTGTGCTGACAAGGGCCATGGAGCATTGTGATGATACGGTCATGGAACATTGTGATGAGAAGAATTCTGGAGCATTGTCATGACAAGGGCCATGGAGCATTGTGATGACACGGTCATGGAACATTGTGATGACAGGAATTCTGGAGCATTATGATGACAAGGGCCTTGGAGCATTGTGATGACATGGCCATGGAACATGGTGATGACAAGAATTCTGGACCATTGTGATGAAAATGGCCATGGAGCATTGTGATGACACGGTCATGGAACATTGTGATGAGAAGAATTCTGGAGCATTATGATGACAAGGGCCATGGAGCATTGTGATAACACGTTCATGGAATATAGTAATGACAAGAATTCTGGAGCATTATGATGACAAGGGCCATGGAGCATTGTGATGACACGGTATGGAACATTGTGATGACAAGAATTCTGGAGCATTGTGATGACAAGGGCCATGGAGCATTGTGATGACACGTTTATAGAACATTGTGATGACAGGAATTCTGGAGCATTGTGCTGGAAAGGGCCATGGAGCATTGTGATGACACGGTCATGGAACAATGTGATGAGAAGAATTCCGGAGCATTGTGATGACAAGGGCCATGGAGCATTGTGATGACACGGTAATGGAACATTGTGATGACAAGAATTCTGGAGCATTGTGCTGATGACGGCCATGGAGCATTGTGATGACGCAGTCAAGGAACATTGCGATGAAAAAGATTTCTGGAGCATTGTGATGAAAGGGCATGGAGCATTGTGATTAAAGGTGACAAGGAAAATTGTGATGATATGGGCAGAGAACTCTGTGATGACAGTGGTCATGCAGTATTGTGACGAAAAGTGTCATGGAACATTCTGCTGACAGCGATCATGGAGCTTTTTGGTAAGAGAGGCTATGGAGACTTGTGATGTCAGGCGTCATGGGGCATTGTGTTGAGAGTGGTCTTGGAGCATTGTGATGAAAAGGGTCATGGAGCACTGTGATTACAGGGGCCATGGAGCATTGTGAATACAAAGGCTATGGAGCATTGAGATGACAGGGTTCATGGACCACTGTGATGAATGTGATCTTGGATCATTGTGATGACAAGTGTCCTGGAACCTTGTGATGACACGGTTCATGGAGCATTGTGATGACAAGGACCATGGCGAATTGTGATGACATCTGTCATGGGGCATTGTGATGACAGTGGTCATCTAGATTTGCGATGAAATGTATCATGGAGCACTGTGATGACAGGGGCCATGGAACAATGTGATGACAAAGGCCATGGAGCATTGCGATGACAAGTGTCATGGGGCATTTTGATGACATTGGCATGGAGCATTATGATGACATGAGTTCTGGAGCATTTTGATGACAAGGGCATGGAGCATTGTGATGACAGGGCCCACGGAGCTTTGTGATGAAAAGGGCAGGGTACATTGTGATGACAGGGTTCATGGAGCATTGTGATGAAAGGGGCCATGGAGCATTGAGATGAGAGCCGTTATGAGGCATGGTGATGACAGTGGTCATGGAACATTGTGATGAAAGAGATCATGGAGCAATATGATAATAGGGGCCATGGAGCATTGTGATGACAGGGGTATTGGAGCATTGTGATGGAAGTAGACATGGATCATTGTGATGACATGTGTCCTGGAACACTGTGATGACACGGTTCATCGAGTATTGTGATGACAAGGGTTATAGCGAATTGTGATGACAAGTGTCATGGGGCATTGTGTGACATTGATCATCTACGAATTGTGATGAAAGGTATCATGGAGCACTGTGATGAAAATTGTCCTGGATTATTGTGATGAGAGCAGTCATGGAGAATTGTGATGACAGGGATTATGCAGCATTGTGTTTACAAGGTTATGGACTATTGTGATGACAATGGTCATGGAGCAATGTGATGAAAGTATTCATGGAACATCGTGATGAAAAGTGCCTTGGAGCATTGTGACGATAAAGGCCATGGAGTATTGTGATGACTAGTGTCATGGAGCATTTTAATGAAAGGTTTCATTGTGCACCATGATGACAAAGGGGATGGAGAATTGTGATGAAACTGGTCCTGGAGCATTGTGATAACAAAAGCCGTGGAGCATTGTGATGACAGGCATCATGGAGCATTGTGAAGAAAGGGGCCATGGGGTATTGTAATGACACTAGAGAAATATGATGAAAATGGTCAGCGAGTATAGTGATTAAAGTGGTCATTGAGAATTGTGATGAAAAGCGACATAGAGCATTGTGATGACAAAGGTCATGGAGAACTGTGATGACCAGGGTCATGTAACATTGTGATGACATGGTCATGGAACATTGTGATGACAAGATTTCTGGAGCATTGTGATGAAAGGGCATGGAGCATTGTGATTAAAGGTGACAAGGAACATTGTGATGATATGGGCAGAAAACTCTGTGAGACAGTGGTCATGGAGTATTGTGACAAAAAGTGTCATGGAACATTGTGCTGACAAGGGCCATGGAACATTGTGATGACACGGTCATGGAACATTGTGATGACAAGAATTGTGGAGCATTATGATGACAAGGGCCATGGAGCATTGTGATGACAGAGAAATGGAACATTGTGATGACAAGAATTCGGGAGCATTGTGATGACATGGTCATGGATCATTGTGATGAGAAGAATTCTGGAGCATTGTCATGACAAGGGCCATGGAGCATTGTGATGACACGGTCATGGAACATTGCGATGAAAAAGATTTCTGGAGCATTGTGATGAAAGGGCATGGAGCATTGTGATTAAAGGTGACAAGGAACATTGTGATGATATGGGCAGAGAACTCTGTGATGAGACAGGACATGGAGTATTGTGACGAAAACTGTCATGGAACATTGTGCTGACACGAATCATGGAGCTCTTTGGTAAGAGAGGCCATGGAGATTTGTGATGGCAGGGATTATGCAGCATTGTGTTGACAAGGGTATGGACTATTGTGATGACAATGGTCATGGAGCAATGTGATGAAAGTATTCATGGAACATCGTGATGAAAAGTGCATGGGAGCATTGTGACGATAAAGGCCATGGAGTATTGTGATGACAAGTGTCATGGAGCATTTTAATGAAAGGTTTCATTGTGCACAATGATGACAAAGGGGATGGAGAATTGTGATGAAACTGGTCCTGGAGCATTGTGATAACAAAAGCCATGGAGCATTGTGATGACAGGCAAAATGGAGCATTGTGAAGAAAGGGGCCATGGGGTATTGTAATGACACTAGAGAAATATGATGAAAATGGTCAGCGACCATAGTGATTAAAGTGGTCATTGAGAATTGTGATGAAAAGCGACATAGAGCATTGTGATGACAAAGGTCATGGAGAACTGTGATGACCAGGGTCATGTAGCATTGTGATGACACGTTCATGGAACATTGTGATGACAAGAATTCTGGAGGATTGTGCTGACAAGGGCCATGGACCATTGTGATGACATGGTCATGGAACATTGTGATGACAAGAATTCTGGAGCATTGTGATGACAAGGGTCATGGAGCATTGTGATGACACGGTCATGGAACATTGTGATGACAAGAATTCTGCAGCATTGCGATGACAAGGGCCATGGAGCATTGTGATGACACGGCCATGGAACATTGTGATGACAAGAATTCTGGAGCATTCTGATGACAAAGGCGATGGAGCATTGTGATGACACGGTCATGGAACATTGTGATGACAAGAATTCTGGAGCATTGTCATGACAAGGGCCATGGAGCATTGTGATGACACGGTCATGGAACATTGTGATGACAAGAATTCTGGACCATTGTGATGAAAATGGCCATGGAGCATTGTGATGATACGGTCATGGAACATTGTGATGAGAAGAATTCTGGAGCATTGTCATTACAAGGGCCATGGAACATTGTGATGACACCGTCATGGAACATTGTGATGACAAGAATTCTGGAGCATTCTGATGACAAAGGCGATGGAGCATTGTGATGACACGGTCATGGAACTTTGTGATGAAAAGAATTCTGGAGCATTCTGATGACAAGCGCCATAGAGCATTGTGATGACACGTTCATGGAATATAGTAATGACAAGAATTCTGGAGCATTATGATGACAAGGGCCATGGAGCATTGTGATGACACGGTATGGAACATTGTGATGAGAAGAATTCTGGAGCATTGTGATGACAAGGGCCATGGAGCATTGTGATGACACGTTTATAGAACATTGTGATGACAGGAATTCTGGAGCATTGTGCTGGAAAGGGCCATGGGGGATTGTAATGACACGGTCATGGAACAATGTGATGAGAAGAATTCCGGAGCATTGTGATGACAAGGGACATGGAGCATTGTGATGACACGGTCATGGAACATTGTGATGACAAGAATTCTGGACCATTGTGCTAATGACGGCCATGGAGCATTGTGATGACACAGTCAAGGAACATTGCGATGAAAAGGATTTCTGGAGCATTGTGATGAAAGGGCATGGAGCATTGTGATTAAAGGTGACAAGGAATATTGTGATGATATGGGCAGAAAACTCTGTGAGACAGTGTTCATGGAGTATTGTGACAAAAAGTGTCATGGAACATTGTGCTGACAAGGGCCATGGAGCATTGTGATGACACGGTCATGGAACATTGTGATGACAAGAATTCTGGAGCATTATGATGACAAGGGCCATGGAGCATTGTGATGACAGAGAAATGGAACATTGTGATGACAAGAATTCGGGAGCATTGTGATGACAATGGCCATGGAGCATTGTGATGACATGGTCATGGATCATTGTGATGAGAAGAATTTTGGAGCATTGTCATGACAAGGGCCATGGAGCATTGTGATGACACGGTCATGGAACATTGCGATGAAAAAGATTTCTGGAGCATTGTGATGAAAGGGCATGGAGCATTGTGATTAAAGGTGACAAGGAACATTGTGATGATAATGGCAGAGAAATCTGTGATGAGACAGGACATGGAGTATTGTGACGAAAACTGTCATGGAACATTGTGCTGACAGGGATCATGGAGCTCTTTGGTAAGAGAGGCCATGGAGATTTGTGATGGCAGGGATTATGCAGCATTGTGTTGACAAGGGTATGGACTATTGTGATGACAATGGTCATGGAGCAATGTGATGAATGTATTCATGGAACATCGTGATAAAAAGTGCATGGGAGCATTGTGACGATAAAGGCCATGGAGTATTGTGATGACTAGTGTCATGGAGCATTTTAATGAAAGGTTTCATTGTGCACCATGATGACAAAGGGGATGGAGAATTGTGATGAAACTGGTCCTGGAGCATTGTGATAACAAAAGCCATGGAGCATTGTGATGACAGGCATCATGGAGCATTGTGAAGAAAGGGGCCATGTGGTATTTTAATGACACTAGAGAAATATGATGAAAATGGTCAGCGAGCATAGTGATTAAAGTGGTCATTGAGAATTGTGATGAAAAGCGACATAGAGCATTGTGATGACAAAGGTCATGGAGAACTGTGATGACCAGGGTCATGTAGCATTGTGATGACACGGTCATGGAACATTGTGATGACAAGAATTCTGGAGCATTGTGATGACAAGGGTCATGGAGCATTGTGATGACACGGTCATGGAACATTGTGATGACAAGAATTCTGCAGCATTGCGATGACAAGGGCCATGGAGCATTGTGATGACACGGTCATGGAACAACATGATGAGAAGAAATCCGGAGCATTGTGATGACAAGGGCCATGGAGCATTGTGATGACATGGTCATGGAACATTGTGATGACAAGAATTCTGGAGCATTCTGATGACAAAGGCGATGGAGCATTGTGATGACACGGTCATGGAACATTGTGATGACAAGAATTCTGGAGCATTGTGATGACAGTGGCCATGGCGCATTGTGATGACATGGTCATGGAACATTGTGATGACAAGAATTCTGGAGCATTGTGCTGACAAGGGCCATGGAGCATTGTGATGATACGGTCATGGAACATTGTGATGAGAAGAATTCTGGAGCATTGTCATGACAAGGGCCATGGAGCATTGTGATGACACGGTCATGGAACATTGTGATGACAGGAATTCTGGAGCATTATGATGACAAGGGCCTTGGAGCATTGTGATGACACGGCCATGGAACATGGTGATGACAAGAATTCTGGACCATTGTGATGAAAATGGCCATGGAGCATTGTGATGACACGGTCATGGAACATTGTGATGAGAAGAATTCTGGAGCATTATGATGACAAGGGCCATGGAGCATTGTGATGACACGGCCATGTAACATTGTGATGACAAGAATTCTGGAGCATTGTGATAACAATGGCCATGGAGCATTGTGATGACACGGTCAAGGAACATTGTGATGACAAGAATTCTGCAGCATTGCGATGACAAGGTCCATGGAGCTTTGTGATGACACGGTCATGGAACATTGTGATGACAAGAATTCTGGAGCATTCTGATGACAAAGGCGATAGAGCATTGTGATGACACGGTCATGGAACATTGTGATGAGAAGAATTCTGGAGCATTGTCATGACAAGGGCCATGGAGCATTGTGATGACACGGTCATGGAACATTGTGATGACAAGAATTCTGGAGCATTGTGATGACAAGGGCAATGGAGCATTGTGATGACACAGTCATGGATCATTGTGATAAGAAGAATTCTGGAGCATTGTGCTGACAAGCGCCATGGAGCATTGTGATGATACGATCATGGAACATTTTGATGACAAGAATTCTGGAGAATTGTGATGACAAGGTTCATGGAGAATTGTGATGACACGGCCATGGAACATTGTGATGACAAGAATTCTGGAGCATTGTGCTGACAAGGGCCATGGAGCATTGTGATGACACGGTCATGGAATATAGTAATGACAAGAATTCTGGAGCATTATGATGACAAGGGCCATGGAGCATTGTGATGACACGGCCATGGAACATTGTGATGACACGGTCATGGAACATTGTGATGACAAGTATTGTGGAGCATTGTGCTGACAAGGGCCATGGAGCATTGTGATGATACGGTCATGGAACATTGTGATGACAAGAATTCTGGAGCATTCTGATGACAAGGGCCATGGAGCATTGTGATGACACGGCCATGGAACATTGTGATGACACGGTCATGGAACATTGTGATGACAAGAATTCTGGAGCATTGTGATGACAATGGCCATGGAGCATTGTGATGACACGGTCATGGAACATTGTGATGAGAAGAATTCTGGAGCATTGTCATGACAAGGGCCATGGAGCATTGTGATGACACGGCCATGGAACATTGTGATGACAAGAATTCTGGAGCATTATGATGACAAGGGCCTTGGAGCATTGTGATGACACGGCCATGGAACATTGTGATGACAAGAATTCTGTAGCATTGTGATGACAATGGCCATGGAGCATTGTGATGACACGGTCATGGAACATTGTGATGAGAAGAATTCTGGAGCATTGTCATGACAAGGGCCATGGAGAATTGTGATGACACGGTCAAGCAACATTGTGATGACAAGATTTCTGGAGCATTGTGGTGAAAGGGTATGGAGCATTGTGATTAAAGGTGACAAGGAACATTGTGATGATATGGGCAGAGAACTCTGTGATGAGACAGGACATGGAGTATTGTGACGAAAACTGTCATGAAACATTGTGCTGACAGGGATCATGGAGCTCTTTGGTAAGAGAGGCCATGGAGATTTGTGATGGCAGGCATCATGGGACATTGTGTTGACAGCGGTCTTGGAGCATTGTGATGAAAGGCGTCATGGAGCATTGTGATTACGGGGGCCATGGAGCATTGTGAATTCAAAGGCTATGGAGCATTGAGATGAGAGGTTTCATGGAGCACTGTGATGAATGTGATCTTGGATCATTGTGATGACAAGTGTCCTGGAACCTTGTGATGACACGGTTCATGGAGCATTGTGATGACAAGGACCATGGCAAATTGTGATGACATCTGTCATGGGGCATTGTGATGACAGTGGTCATCTAGATTTGCGATGAAAGGTATCATGGAGCACTGTGATGACAGGGGCCATGGAACATTGTGATGACAAAGGCCATGGAGCATTGTGATGACAAGTGTCATGGGGCATTTTGATGACATTGGCATGCAGCATTATGATGACAAGAGTTCTGGAGCATTTTGATGACAAGGGCATGGAGCATTGTGATGACAGGGCCCACGGAGCTTTGTGATGAAAAGGGCAGGGTACATTGTGATGACAGGGTTCATGGAGCATTGTGATGAAAGGGGCCATGGAGCATTGAGATGAGAGCCGTTATGAGGCATGGTGATGACAGTGGTCATGGAGCATTGTGATGAAACAGATCATGGAGCAATATGATAACAGGGGCCATGGAGCATTGTGATGACAGGGGTATTGGAGCATTGTGATGGAAGTAGACATGGATCATTGTGATGATATGTGTCCTGGAACACTGTGATGACACGGTTCATCGAGTATAGTGATGACAAGGGTCATAGCAAATTGTGATGACAAGTGTCATGGGGCATTGTGATGACATTGATCATCTAGGAATTGTGATGAAAGGTATCATGGAGCACTGTGATGACTGGGGGCAAGAAGCACTGTGATGAAAATTGTCCTGGATTATTGTGATGACAGCAGACATGGAGAATTGTGATGACAGGGATTATGCAGCATTGTGTTCACAAGGGTATGGACTATTGTGATGACAATGGTCATGGAGCAATGTGATGAAAGTATTCATGGAACATCGTGATGAAAAGTGCATGGGAGCATTGTGACGATAAAGGCCATGGAGTATTGTGATGACAAGTGTCATGGAGCATTTTAATGAAAGGTTTCATTGTGCACCATGATGACAAAGGGGATGGAGAATTGTGATGAAACTGGTCCTGGAGCATTGTGATAACAAAAGCCATGGAGCATTGTGATGACAGGCATCATGGAGCATTGTGAAGAAAGGGGCCATGGGGTATTGTAATGACACTAGAGAAATATGATGAAAATGGTCAGCGAGCATAGTGATTAAAGTGGTCATTGAGAATTGTGATGAAAAGCGACATAGAGCATTGTGATGACAAAGGTCATGGAGAACTGTGATGACCAGGGTCATGTAACCTTGTGATGACAGGGTCATGGAACATTGTGATGACAGGAATTCTCGAGCATTGTGCTGACAAGGGCCATGGACAATTGTGATGACATGGTCATGGAACATTGCGATGACAAGATTTCTGGAGCATTGTGATGAAAGGGCATGGAGCATTGTGATTAAAGTTGACAAGGAACATTGTGATGATATGGGCAGAAAACTCTGTGATGACAGTGGTCATGGAGTATTGTGACAAAAAGTGTCATGGAACATTGTGCTGACAAGGGCGATGGAGCATTGTAATGACACGGTCATGGAACATTGTGATGACAAGAATTCTGGAGCATTATGATGACAAGGGCCATGGAGCATTGTGATGACAGGGCCATGGAACATTGTGATGACAAGAATTCGGGAGCATTGTGATGACAATGGCCATGGAGCATTGTGATGACACGGTCATGGAACATTGTGATGAGAAGAATTCTGGAGCATTGTCATGACAAGGGCCATGGAGCATTGTGATGACACGGTCATGGAACATTGTGATGACAAGAATTCTGGAGCATTCTGATGACAAAGGCGATGGAGCATTGTGATGACACGGTCATGAAACATTGTGATGACAAGAATTCTGGAGCATTGTGCTGACAATGGCCATGGAGCATTGTGATGACACGTTCATGGAACATTTTGATGACTGGAATTCTGGAGCATTGTGATGAAAAGGGCCATGGAGCATTGTGATGACACGGTCATGGAACATTGTGATGACAGGAATTCTGGAGCATTGTGCTGAAAAGGGCCATGGAGCATTGTGATGACACGGTCATGGAACAAAGTGATGAGAAGAATTCCGGAGCATTGTGATGACAATGGCCATGGAGCATTGTGATGACACGGTCATGAAACATTGTGATGACAAGAATTCTGGAGCATTGTGCTGATGACGGCCATGGAGCATTGTGATGACACTGTCAAGGAACATTGCGATTAAAAAGATTTCAGGAGCATTGTGATGAAAGGGCATGGAGCATTGTGATTAAATGTGACAAGGAACATTGTGATGATATGGGCAGGGAACTCTGTGACGACAGTGGTCTTGCAGTATTGTGACGAAAAGTGTCATGGAACATTCTGCTGACAGCGATCATGGAGCTTTTTGGTAAGAGAGGCTATGGAGATTTGTGATGTCAGGCGTCATGTGGCATTGTGTTGAGAGCGGTCTTGGAGCATTGTGATGAAAAGGGTCATGGAGCACTATGATTACAGGGGCCATGGAGCATTGTGAATACAAAGGCTATGGAGCATTGAGATGACAGGTTTCATGGAGCACTGTGATGAATGTGATCTTGGATCATTGTGATGACTAGTGTCCTGGAATCTTGTGATGACACGGTTCATGGAGCATTGTGATGACAAGGACCATGGCGAATTGTGATGACATCTGTCATGGGGCATTGTGATGACAGTGGTCATCTAGATTTGCGATGAAATGTATCATGGAGCACTGTGATGACAGGGGCCATGGAACATTGTGATGACAAAGGCCATGGAGCATTGTGATGACAAGTGTCATGGGGCATTTTGATGACATTGGCATGGAGCATTATGATGACAGGGCCCACGGAGCTTTGTGATGAAAAGGGCAGGGTACATTGTGATGACAGGGTTCATGGAGCATTGTGATGAAGGGGCCATGGAGCATTGAGATGAGAGCCGTTATGAGGCATGGTGATGACAGTGGTCATGGAGCATTGTGATGAAAGAGATCATGGAGCAATATGATAACAGGGGCCATGGAGCATTGTGATGACAGTGGTATTGGAGCATTGTGATGGAAGTAGACATGGATCATTGTGATGACATGTGTCCTGGAACACTGTGATGACACGGTTCATCGAGTATTGTGATGACAAGGGTCATAGCGAATTGTGATGACAAGTGTCATGGGGCATTGTGATGACATTGATCATCTAGGAATTGTGATGAAAGGTATCATGGAGCACTGTGATGACTGGGGGCATGAAGCACTGTGATGAAAATTGTCCTGGATTATTGTGATGACAGCAGTCATGGAGAATTGTTATGACAGGGATTATGCAGCATTGTGTTGACAAGGGTATGGACTATTGTGATGACAATGGTCATGGAGCAATGTGATGAAAGTATTCATGGAACATCGTTATGAAAAGTGCATGGGAGCATTGTGACGATAAAGGCCATGGAGTATTGTGATGACTAGTGTCATGGAGCATTTTAATGAAAGGTTTCATTGTGCACCATGATGACAAAGGGGATGGAGAATTGTGATGAAACTGGTCCTGGAGCATTGTGATAACAAAAGCCATGGAGCATTGTGATGACAGGCATCATGGAGCATTGTGAAGAAAGGGGCCATGGGGTATTGTAATGACACTAGAGAAATATGATGAAAATGGTCAGCGAGCATAGTGATTAAAGTGGTCATTGAGAATTGTGATGAAAAGCGACATAGAGCATTGTGATGAAAAAGGTCATGGAGAACTGTGATGACCAGGGTCATGTAACATTGTGATGACACTGTCATGGAACATTGTGATGACAGGAATTCTCGAGCAATGTGCTGACAAGGGCCATGGACCATTGTGATGACATGGTCATGGAACATTGCGATGACAAGATTTCTGGAGCATTGTGATGAAAGGGCATGGAGCATTGTGATTAAAGTTGACAAGGAACATTGTGATGATATGGGCAGAAATCTCTGTTAGACAGTGGTCATGGAGTATTGTGACAAAAAGTGTCATGGAACATTGTGCTGACAAGGGCCATGGAGCATTGTGATGACACGGTCATGGAACATTGTGATGACAAGAATTGTGGAGCATTATGATGACAAGGGCCATGGAGCATTGTGATGACAGAGAAATGGAACATTTTGATGACAAGAATTCGGGAGCATTGTGATGACAATGGCCATGGAGCATTGTGATGACATGGTCATCGATCATTGTGATGAGAAGAATTCTGGAGCATTGTCATGACAAGGGCCATGGAGCATTGTGATGACACGGTCATGGAACATTGCGATGAAAAAGATTTCTGGAGCATTGTGATGAAAGGGCATGGAGCATTGTGATTAAAGGTGACAAGGAACATTGTGATGATAATGGCAGAGAAATCTGTGATGAGACCGGACATGGAGTATTGTGACGAAAACTGTCATGGAACATTGTGCTGACAGGGATCATGGAGCTCTTTGGTAAGAGAGGCCATGGAGATTTGTGATGGCAGGGATTATGCAGCATTGTGTTGACAAGGGTATGGACTATTGTGATGACAATGGTCATGGAGCAATGTGATGAATGTATTCATGGAACATCGTGATAAAAAGTGCATGGGAGCATTGTGACGATAAAGGCCATGGAGTATTGTGATGACTAGTGTCATGGAGCATTTTAATGAAAGGTTTCATTGTGCACCATGATGACAAAGGGGATGGAGAATTGTGATGAAACTGGTCCTGGAGCATTGTGATAACAAAAGCCATGGAGCATTGTGATCACAGGCATCATGGAGCATTGTGAAGAAAGGGGCCATGGGGTATTGTAATGACACTAGAGAAATATGATGAAAATGATCAGCGAGCATAGTGATTAAAGTGGTCATTGAGAATTGTGATGAAAAGCGACATAGAGCATTTTGATGACAAAGGTCATGGAGAACTGTGATGACCAGGGTCATGTAGCATTGTGATGACACGTTCATGGAACATTGTGATGACAAGAATTCTGGAGCATTGTGCTGACAAGGGCCATGGAGCATTGTGATGACACGGTCATGGAACATTGTGATGACAAGAATTCTGGAGCATTCTGATGACAAAGGCGATGGAGCATTGTGATGACACGGTCATGGAACATTGTGATGAGAAGAATTCTGGAGCATTGTCATGACAAGGGCCATGGAGCATTGTGATGACACGGCCATGGAACATTGTGATGACAAGAATTCTGGAGCATTGTGATGACAATGGCCATGGAGCATTGTGATGACACGGTCATGGAACATTGTGATGAGAAGAATTCTGGAGCAATTTGATGACCAGGGCCATGGGGCATTGTGATGACACGGCCATGGAACATTGTGATGACAAGAATTCTGGAGCATTGTGATGACAATGGTCATGGAGCCTTGTGATGACACGGTCATGGAACATTGTGATGAGAAGAATTCTGGAGCATTGTCATGACAAGGGCCATGGAGCATTGTGATGACACGGCCATGGAACATTGTGATGACAAGAATTCTGGAGCATTGTGCTGATGACGGCCATGGAGCATTGTGATGACGCAGTCAAGGAACATTGCGATGAAAAAGATTTCTGGAGCATTGTGATGAAAGGGCATGGAGCATTGTGATTAAAGGTGACAAGGAAAATTGTGATGATATGGGCAGAGAACTCTGTGATGACAGTGGTCATGCAGTATTGTGACGAAAAGTGTCATGGAACATTCTGCTGACAGCGATCATGGAGCTTTTTGGTAAGAGAGGCTATGGAGATTTGTGATGTCAGCCGTCATGGGGCATTGTGTTGAGAGTGGTCTTGGAGCATTGTGATGAAAAGGGTCATGGAGCACTGTGATTACAGGGGCCATGGAGCATTGTGAATACAAAGGCTATGGAGCATTGAGACGACAGGGTTCATGGACCACTGTGATGAATGTGATCTTGGATCATTGTGATGACAAGTGTCCTGGAACCTTGTGATGACACGGTTCATGGAGCATTGTGATGACAAGGACCATGGCGAATTGTGATGACATCTGTCATGGGGCATTGTGATGACAGTGGTCATCTAGATTTGCGATGAAATGTATCATGGAGCACTGTGATGACAGGGGCCATGGATCAATGTGATGACAAAGGCCATGGAGCATTGTGATGACAAGTGTCATGGGGCATTTTGATGACATTGGCATGGAGCATTATGATGACATGAGTTCTGGAGCATTTTGATGACAAGGGCATGGAGCATTGTGATGACAGGGCCCACGGAGCTTTGTGATGAAAAGGGCAGGGTACATTGTGATGACAGGGTTCATGGAGCATTGTGATGAAAGGGGCCATGGAGCATTGAGATGAGAGCCGTTATGAGGCATGGTGATGACAGTGGTCATGGAGCATTGTGATGAAAGAGATCATGGAGCAATATGATAACAGGGGCCATGGAGCATTGTGATGACAGGGGTATTGGAGCATTGTGATGGAAGTAGACATGGATCATTGTGATGACATGTGTCCTGGAACACTGTGATGACACGGTTCATCGAGTATTGTGATGACAAGGGTCATAGCGAATTGTGATGACAAGTGTCATGGGGCATTGTGTGACATTGATCATCTAGGAATTGTGATGAAAGGTATCATGGAGCACTGTGATGAAAATTGTCCTGGATTATTGTGATGACAGCAGTCATGGAGAATTGTGATGACAGGGATTATGCAGCATTGTGTTGACAAGGGTATGGACTATTGTGATGACAATGGTCATGGAGCAATGTGATGAAAGTATTCATGGAACATCGTGATGAAAAGTGCCTGGGAGGGCTTCCCTGGTGGCGCAGTGGTTGAGAGTCTGCCTGCTGATGCAGGGGACACGGGTTCGAGCCCTGGCCTTGGAGGATCCCACATGCCGCAGAGCGGCTGGGCTCGTGAGCCACAACTGCTGAGCCTGCGCGTCTGGAGCCTGTGCTCCGCAACGAGAGAGGCCCGCGCATCGCGATGAAGAGTGGCCCCCGCTTGCCACAACTGGAGAAAGCCCTCGCACAGAAACGAAGACCCAACACAGCCAAAATCAATCAATCAATCAATCAATCAAACATACGCATCTGATTCAAGATCCTCATTAAAAAAAAAAAAAAAAAAAAAGGGCATGGGAGCATTGTGACGATAAAGGCCATGGAGTATTGTGATGACTAGTGTCATGGAGCATTTTAATGAAAGGTTTCATTGTGCACCATGATGACAAAGGGGATGGAGAATTGTGATGAAACTGGTCCTGGAGCATTGTGATAACAAAAGCCATGGAGCATTGTGATGACAGGCATCATGCAGCATTGTGAAGAAAGGGGCCATGGGGTATTGTAATGACACTAGAGAAATATGATGAAAATGGTCAGCGAGCATAGTGATTAAAGTGGTCATTGAGAATTGTGATGAAAAGCGACATAGAGCATTGTGATGACAAAGGTCATGGAGAACTGTGATGACCAGGGTCATGTAACATTGTGATGACACGGTCATGGAACATTGTGATGACAGGAATTCTCGAGCAATGTGCTGACAAGGGCCATGGACCATTGTGATGACATGGTCATGGAACATTGCGATGACAAGATTTCTGGAGCATTGTGATGAAAGGGCATGGAGCATTGTGATTAAAGTTGACAAGGAACATTGTGATGATATGGGCAGAAAACTCTGTGAGACAGTGGTCATGGAGTATTGTAACAAAAAGTGTCATGGAACATTGTGCTGACAATGGCCATGGAGCATTGTGATGACACGGTCATGGAACATTGTGATGACAAGAATTGTGGGCATTATGATGACAAGGGCCATGGAGCATTGTGATGACAGAGAAATGGAACATTGTGATGACAAGAATTCGGGAGCATTGCGATGACAAGGGCCATGGAGCATTGTGATGACACGGTCATGGAACATTGTCATGAGAAGAATTCTGGAGCATTATGATGACATGGGCCATGGAGCATTGTGATGACACGTTCATGGAATATAGTAATGACAAGAATTCTGGATCATTATGATGGCAAGGGCCATGGAGCATTGTGATGACACGGCCATGGAACATTGTGATGACAAGAATTCTGGAGCATTGTGATGACAAGGGCCATGGAGCATTGTGATGACACGGTCATGGAAAATTGTGATGAGAAGAATTCTGGAGCATTGTGCTGACAAGGGCCATGGAGCATTGTGATGATACTGTCATGGAACATTGTGATGACAATATTTCTGGAGCATTATGATGACAAAGGCCATGGAGCATTGTGATGACACGGCCATGGAACATTGTGATGACAAGAATTCTGGCGCATTGTGCTGACAAGGGCCATGGAGCATTGTGATGACACGGTCATGGAACATTGTCATGAGAAGAATTCTGGAGCATTATGATGACATGGGCCATGGAGCATTGTGATGACACGTTCATGGAATATAGTAATGACAAGAATTCTGGATCATTATGATGGCAAGGGCCATGGAGCATTGTGATGACACGGCCATGGAACATTGTGATGACAAGAATTCTGGAGCATTGTGATGACAAGGGCCATGGAGCATTGTGATGACACGGTCATGGAAAATTGTGATGAGAAGAATTCTGGAGCATTGTGCTGACAAGGGCCATGGAGCATTGTGATGATACTGTCATGGAACATTGTGATGACAATATTTCTGGAGCATTATGATGACAAAGGCCATGGAGCATTGTGATGACACGGCCATGGAACATTGTGATGACAAGAATTCTGGAGCATTGTGATGAGAGTGGCCATGGAGCATTCTGTTGACTCGGTCATGGAACATTGTGATGACAAGTATTCTGGAGCATTGTGATGACAATGGCCATGGAGCATTGTGATGACACGGTCATGGAACATTGTGATGAGAAGAATTCTGGAGCATTGTCATGACAATGGCCATGGAGTATTGTGATGACACGGCCATGGAACTTTGTGATGACAAGAATTCTGGAGCATTGTGATGAAAATGGCCATGGAGCATTGTGATGACACGGTATGGAACATTGTGATGACAAGAATTCTGGAGCATTGTGATGACAAGGGCCTTGGAGCATTGTGATGACACGGTCATGGAACATTGTGATGACAGGAATTCTGGAGCATTGTGCTGAAAAGGGCCATGGAGCATTGTGATGACACGGTCAAGGAACAATGTGATGAGAAGAATTCCGGAGCATTGTGATGACAAGGGCCATGGAGCATTGTGATGACATGGTCATGGAACATTGTGATGACAAGTATTCTGGAGCATTGTGCTGATGACGGCCATGGAGCATTGTGATGACACAGTCAAGGAACATTGCGATGAAAAAGATTTCTGGAGCATTGTGATGAAAGGGCATGGAGCATTGTGATTAAAGGTGACAAGGAACATTGTGATGATATGGGCAGAGAAATCTGTGATGACAGTGGTCATGCAGTATTGTGACGAAAAGTGTCATGGAACATTCTGCTGACAGCGATCATGGAGCTTTTTGGTAAGAGAGGCTATGGAGATTTGTGATGTCAGGCGTCATGGGGCATTGTGTTGAGAGCGGTCTGGGAGCATTGTGATGAAAAGGTTCATGGAGCACTGTGATTACAGGGGCCATGGAGCATTGTGAATACAAAGGCTATGGAGCATTGAGATGACAGGGTTCATGGAGCACTATGATGAATGTGATCTTGGATCATTGTGATGACAAGTGTCCTGGAACCTTGTGATGACACGGTTCATGGAGCATTGTGATGACAAGTACCATGGCGAATTGTGATGACAGCTGTCATGGGGCATTGTGATGACAGTGGTCATCTAGATTTGCGATGAAAGGTATCATGGAGCACTGTGATGACAGGGGCCATGGAACATTGTGATGACAAAGGCCATGGAGCATTGTGATGACAAGTGTCATGGGGCATTTTGATGACATTGGCATGGAGCATTATGATGACAAGGGTTCTGGAGCATTTTGATGACAAGGGCATGGAGCATTGTGATGACAGGGCCCACGGAGCTTTGTGATGAAAAGGGCAGGGTACATTGTGATGACAGGGTTCATGGAGCATTGTGATGAAAGGGGCCATGGAGCATTGAGATGAGAGCCGTTATGAGGCATGGTGATGACAGTGGTCATGGAGCATTGTGATGAAAGAGATCATGGAGCAATATGATAACAGGGGCCATGGAGCATTGTGATGACAGGGGTATTGGAGCATTGTGATGGAAGTAGACATGGATCATTGTGATGACATGTGTCCTGGAACACTGTGATGACACGGTTCATCGAGTATTGTGATGACAAGGGTCATAGCGAATTGTGATGACAAGTGTCATGGGGCATTGTGTGACATTGATCATCTAGGAATTGTGATGAAAGGTATCATGGAGCACTGTGATGAAAATTGTCCTGGATTATTGTGATGACAGCAGTCATGGAGAATTGTGATGACAGGGATTATGCAGCATTGTGTTGACAAGGGTATGGACTATTGTGATGACAATGGTCATGGAGCAATGTGATGAAAGGATTCATGGAACATCGTGATGAAAAGTGCCTGGGAGCATTGTGACGATAAAGGCCATGGAGTATTTTGATGACTAGTGTCATAGAGCATTTTAATGAAAGGTTTCATTGTGCACCATGATGACAAAGGGGATGGAGAATTGTGATGAAACTGGTCCTGGAGCATTGTGATAACAAAAGCCATGGAGCATTGTGATGACAGGCATCATGGAGCATTGTGAAGAAAGGGGCCATGGGGTATTGTAATGACACTAGAGAAATATGATGAAAATGGTCAGTGAGCATAGTGATTAAAGTGGTCATTGAGAATTGTGATGAAAAGCGACATAGAGCATTGTGATGACAAAGGTCATGGAGAACTGTGATGACCAGGGTCATGTAGCATTGTGATGACCCGGTCATGGAACATTGTGATGACAAGATTTCTGGAGCATTGTGCTGACAAGGGCCATAGACCATTGTGATGACATGGTCATGGAACATTGTGATGACAAGAATTCTGGAGCATTGTGATGACAATGGTCATGTAGCATTGTGATGACACGGTCATGAAACATTGTGATGACAAGAAATCTGCAGCATTGCGATGACAAGGGCCATGGAGCATTGTGATGACACGGTCATGGAACATTGTCATGAGAAGAATTCTGGAGCATTGTGCTGACAAGGGCCATGGAGCATTGTGATGATACGGTCATGGAACATTGTGATGACAAGAATTCTGGAGCATTATGATGACAAGGGCCATGGAGCATTGTGATGACTCGGCCATGGAACATTGTGATGACAAGAATTCTGGAGCATTGTGATGACAATGGCCATGGAGCATTGTGATGACACGGTCATGGAACATTGTGATGAGAAGAATTCTGGAGCATTGTGATGAAAAGTGCCATGGAGCATTGTGATGACACGGCCATGGAACATTGTGATGACAAGAATTCTGGAGCATTGTGATGACAATGGCCATGGAGAATTGTGATGACACGGTCATGGAACATTGTGATGAGAAGAATTCTGGAGAATTGTCATGACAAGGGCCATGGAGCATTGTGATGACACGGTCATGTAACATTCTGATGACAAGAATTCTGGAGCATTATGATGACAAGGGCCATGGAACATTGTGATGACAAGAATTCTGGAGCATAGTGATGACAATGGCCATGGAGCATTGTGATGACACGGTCATGGAACATTGTGATGAGAAGAATTCTGGAGCATTGTCATGACAATGGCAATGGAGCATTGGGATGACACGGTCATGGAACATTGTGATGACAAGAATTCTGGAGCATTGTGATGAAAAGGGCCATGGAGCATTGTGATGAAACGGTCATGGAATATTGTGATGAGAAGAATTCTGGAGCATTGTGCTGACAAGGGCCATGGAGCATTGTGATGATACGGTCATGGAACATTGTGATGACAATAATTCTGGAGCATTATGATGACAAGGGCCATGGAGCATTGTGATGACATGGCTATGGAACATTGTGATGACAAGAATTCTGGAGCATTGTGATGACAATGGCCATGGAGCATTGTGATGACACCGCCATGGAACATTGTGATGACAGGAATTCTGGAGAATTGTGATGACAATGTTAATGGAGAATTGTGATGACACGGTCAAGGAACATTGCGATGACAAGATTTCTGGAGCATTGTGGTGAAAGGGTATGGAGCATTGTGATTAAAGGTGACAAGGAACATTGTGCTGATATGGGCAGAGAACTCTGTGATGAGACAGGACATGGAGTATTGTGACGAAAACTGTCATGGAACATTGTGCTGACAGGGATCATGGAGCTCTTTGGTAAGAGAGGCCATGGAGATTTGAGATGGCAGGCATCATGGGGCATTGTGTTGACAGCGGTCTTGGAGCATTGTGATGAAAGGCGTCATGGAGCATTGTGATTACAGGGTCCATGGAGCTTTGTGAATTCAAAGGCTATGGAGCATTGAGATGACAGGTTTTATGGAGCACTGTGATGAATGTGATCTTGGATCATTGTGATGACAAGTGTCCTGGAACCTTGTGATGACACGGTTCATTGAGCATTGTGATGACAAGGACCATGGCAAATTGTGATGGCATCTGTCATGGGGCATTGTGATGACAGTGGTCATCTAGATTTGCGATGAAAGGTATCATGGAGCACTGTGATAACAGGGGCCATGGAACATTGTGATGACAAAGGCCATGGAGCATTGTGATGACAAGTGTCATGGGGCATTTTGATGACATTGGCATGGAGCATTATGATGACAAGAGTTCTGGAGCATTTTGATGACAAGGGCATGGAGCATTGTGATGACAGGGCCCACGGAGCTTTGTGATGAAAAGGGCAGGGTACATTGTGATGACAGGGTTCATGGAGCATTGTGATGAAAGGGGCCATGGAGCATTGAGATGAGAGCCGTTATGAGGCATGGTGATGACAGTGGTCATGGAGCATTGTGATGAAAGAGATCATGGAGCAATATGATAACAGGGGCCATGGAGCATTGTAATGACAGGGTTATTGTAGCATTGTGATGGAAGTAAACATGGATTATTGTGATGACATGGGTCCTGGAAAACTGTGATGACACGGATCATCGAGTATTGTGATGACAAGGGTCATAGCGAATTGTGATGACAAGTGTCATGGGGCATTGTGTGACATTGATCATCTAGGAATTGTGATGAAAGGTATCATGGAGCACTGTGATGACTGGGGGCATGAAGCACTGTGATGAAAATTGTCCTGGATTATTGTGATGACAGCAGTCATTGAGAATTGTGATGACAGGGATTATGCAGCATTGTGTTGACAAGGGTATGAACTATTGTGATGACAATGGTCATGGAGCAATGTGATGACAGTATTCATGGAACATCGTGATGAAAAGTGCATGGGAGCATTGTGACGATAAAGGCCATGGAGTATTGTGATGACTAGTGTCATGGAGCATTTTAATGAAAGGTTTCATTGTGCACCATGATGACAAAGGGGATGGAGAATTGTGATGAAACTGGTCCTGGAGCATTGTGATAACAAAAGCCATGGAGCATTGTGATGACAGGCATCATGCAGCATTGTGAAGAAAGGGGCCATGGGGTATTGTAATGACACTAGAGAAATATGATGAAAATGGTCAGCGAGCATAGTGATTAAAGTGGTCATTGAGAATTGTGATGAAAAGCGACATAGAGCATTGTGATGACAAAGGTCATGGAGAACTGTGATGACCAGGGTCATGTAACATTGTGATGACACGGTCATGGAACATTGTGATGACAGGAATTCTCGAGCAATGTGCTGACAAGGGCCATGGACCATTGTGATGACATGGTCATGGAACATTGCGATGACAAGATTTCTGGAGCATTGTGATGAAAGGGCATGGAGCATTGTGATTAAAGTTGACAAGGAACATTGTGATGATATGGGCAGAAAACTCTGTGAGACAGTGGTCATGGAGTATTGTAACAAAAAGTGTCATGGAACATTGTGCTGACAATGGCCATGGAGCATTGTGATGACACGGTCATGGAACATTGTGATGACAAGAATTGTGGGCATTATGATGACAAGGGCCATGGAGCATTGTGATGACAGAGAAATGGAACATTGTGATGACAAGAATTCGGGAGCATTGCGATGACAAGGGCCATGGAGCATTGTGATGACACGGTCATGGAACATTGTCATGAGAAGAATTCTGGAGCATTATGATGACATGGGCCATGGAGCATTGTGATGACACGTTCATGGAATATAGTAATGACAAGAATTCTGGATCATTATGATGGCAAGGGCCATGGAGCATTGTGATGACACGGCCATGGAACATTGTGATGACAAGAATTCTGGAGCATTGTGATGACAAGGGCCATGGAGCATTGTGATGACACGGTCATGGAAAATTGTGATGAGAAGAATTCTGGAGCATTGTGCTGACAAGGGCCATGGAGCATTGTGATGATACTGTCATGGAACATTGTGATGACAATATTTCTGGAGCATTATGATGACAAAGGCCATGGAGCATTGTGATGACACGGCCATGGAACATTGTGATGACAAGAATTCTGGCGCATTGTGCTGACAAGGGCCATGGAGCATTGTGATGACACGGTCATGGAACATTGTCATGAGAAGAATTCTGGAGCATTATGATGACATGGGCCATGGAGCATTGTGATGACACGTTCATGGAATATAGTAATGACAAGAATTCTGGATCATTATGATGGCAAGGGCCATGGAGCATTGTGATGACACGGCCATGGAACATTGTGATGACAAGAATTCTGGAGCATTGTGATGACAAGGGCCATGGAGCATTGTGATGACACGGTCATGGAAAATTGTGATGAGAAGAATTCTGGAGCATTGTGCTGACAAGGGCCATGGAGCATTGTGATGATACTGTCATGGAACATTGTGATGACAATATTTCTGGAGCATTATGATGACAAAGGCCATGGAGCATTGTGATGACACGGCCATGGAACATTGTGATGACAAGAATTCTGGAGCATTGTGATGAGAGTGGCCATGGAGCATTCTGTTGACTCGGTCATGGAACATTGTGATGACAAGTATTCTGGAGCATTGTGATGACAATGGCCATGGAGCATTGTGATGACACGGTCATGGAACATTGTGATGAGAAGAATTCTGGAGCATTGTCATGACAATGGCCATGGAGTATTGTGATGACACGGCCATGGAACTTTGTGATGACAAGAATTCTGGAGCATTGTGATGAAAATGGCCATGGAGCATTGTGATGACACGGTATGGAACATTGTGATGACAAGAATTCTGGAGCATTGTGATGACAAGGGCCTTGGAGCATTGTGATGACACGGTCATGGAACATTGTGATGACAGGAATTCTGGAGCATTGTGCTGAAAAGGGCCATGGAGCATTGTGATGACACGGTCAAGGAACAATGTGATGAGAAGAATTCCGGAGCATTGTGATGACAAGGGCCATGGAGCATTGTGATGACATGGTCATGGAACATTGTGATGACAAGTATTCTGGAGCATTGTGCTGATGACGGCCATGGAGCATTGTGATGACACAGTCAAGGAACATTGCGATGAAAAAGATTTCTGGAGCATTGTGATGAAAGGGCATGGAGCATTGTGATTAAAGGTGACAAGGAACATTGTGATGATATGGGCAGAGAAATCTGTGATGACAGTGGTCATGCAGTATTGTGACGAAAAGTGTCATGGAACATTCTGCTGACAGCGATCATGGAGCTTTTTGGTAAGAGAGGCTATGGAGATTTGTGATGTCAGGCGTCATGGGGCATTGTGTTGAGAGCGGTCTGGGAGCATTGTGATGAAAAGGTTCATGGAGCACTGTGATTACAGGGGCCATGGAGCATTGTGAATACAAAGGCTATGGAGCATTGAGATGACAGGGTTCATGGAGCACTATGATGAATGTGATCTTGGATCATTGTGATGACAAGTGTCCTGGAACCTTGTGATGACACGGTTCATGGAGCATTGTGATGACAAGTACCATGGCGAATTGTGATGACAGCTGTCATGGGGCATTGTGATGACAGTGGTCATCTAGATTTGCGATGAAAGGTATCATGGAGCACTGTGATGACAGGGGCCATGGAACATTGTGATGACAAAGGCCATGGAGCATTGTGATGACAAGTGTCATGGGGCATTTTGATGACATTGGCATGGAGCATTATGATGACAAGGGTTCTGGAGCATTTTGATGACAAGGGCATGGAGCATTGTGATGACAGGGCCCACGGAGCTTTGTGATGAAAAGGGCAGGGTACATTGTGATGACAGGGTTCATGGAGCATTGTGATGAAAGGGGCCATGGAGCATTGAGATGAGAGCCGTTATGAGGCATGGTGATGACAGTGGTCATGGAGCATTGTGATGAAAGAGATCATGGAGCAATATGATAACAGGGGCCATGGAGCATTGTGATGACAGGGGTATTGGAGCATTGTGATGGAAGTAGACATGGATCATTGTGATGACATGTGTCCTGGAACACTGTGATGACACGGTTCATCGAGTATTGTGATGACAAGGGTCATAGCGAATTGTGATGACAAGTGTCATGGGGCATTGTGTGACATTGATCATCTAGGAATTGTGATGAAAGGTATCATGGAGCACTGTGATGAAAATTGTCCTGGATTATTGTGATGACAGCAGTCATGGAGAATTGTGATGACAGGGATTATGCAGCATTGTGTTGACAAGGGTATGGACTATTGTGATGACAATGGTCATGGAGCAATGTGATGAAAGGATTCATGGAACATCGTGATGAAAAGTGCCTGGGAGCATTGTGACGATAAAGGCCATGGAGTATTTTGATGACTAGTGTCATAGAGCATTTTAATGAAAGGTTTCATTGTGCACCATGATGACAAAGGGGATGGAGAATTGTGATGAAACTGGTCCTGGAGCATTGTGATAACAAAAGCCATGGAGCATTGTGATGACAGGCATCATGGAGCATTGTGAAGAAAGGGGCCATGGGGTATTGTAATGACACTAGAGAAATATGATGAAAATGGTCA
This sequence comes from Balaenoptera acutorostrata, assembly GCF_949987535.1. Lineage (NCBI taxonomy): Eukaryota > Metazoa > Chordata > Mammalia > Artiodactyla > Balaenopteridae > Balaenoptera > Balaenoptera acutorostrata. The sequence goes on along the minus strand of NW_026646025.1, from coordinate 634,584 downwards.
GTGAGCATAGTGATTAAAGTGGTCATTGAGAATTGTGATGAAAAGCGACATAGAGCATTGTGATGACAAAGGTCATGGAGAACTGTGATGACCAGGGTCATGTAGCATTGTGATGACCCGGTCATGGAACATTGTGATGACAAGATTTCTGGAGCATTGTGCTGACAAGGGCCATAGACCATTGTGATGACATGGTCATGGAACATTGTGATGACAAGAATTCTGGAGCATTGTGATGACAATGGTCATGTAGCATTGTGATGACACGGTCATGAAACATTGTGATGACAAGAAATCTGCAGCATTGCGATGACAAGGGCCATGGAGCATTGTGATGACACGGTCATGGAACATTGTCATGAGAAGAATTCTGGAGCATTGTGCTGACAAGGGCCATGGAGCATTGTGATGATACGGTCATGGAACATTGTGATGACAAGAATTCTGGAGCATTATGATGACAAGGGCCATGGAGCATTGTGATGACTCGGCCATGGAACATTGTGATGACAAGAATTCTGGAGCATTGTGATGACAATGGCCATGGAGCATTGTGATGACACGGTCATGGAACATTGTGATGAGAAGAATTCTGGAGCATTGTGATGAAAAGTGCCATGGAGCATTGTGATGACACGGCCATGGAACATTGTGATGACAAGAATTCTGGAGCATTGTGATGACAATGGCCATGGAGAATTGTGATGACACGGTCATGGAACATTGTGATGAGAAGAATTCTGGAGAATTGTCATGACAAGGGCCATGGAGCATTGTGATGACACGGTCATGTAACATTCTGATGACAAGAATTCTGGAGCATTATGATGACAAGGGCCATGGAACATTGTGATGACAAGAATTCTGGAGCATAGTGATGACAATGGCCATGGAGCATTGTGATGACACGGTCATGGAACATTGTGATGAGAAGAATTCTGGAGCATTGTCATGACAATGGCAATGGAGCATTGGGATGACACGGTCATGGAACATTGTGATGACAAGAATTCTGGAGCATTGTGATGAAAAGGGCCATGGAGCATTGTGATGAAACGGTCATGGAATATTGTGATGAGAAGAATTCTGGAGCATTGTGCTGACAAGGGCCATGGAGCATTGTGATGATACGGTCATGGAACATTGTGATGACAATAATTCTGGAGCATTATGATGACAAGGGCCATGGAGCATTGTGATGACATGGCTATGGAACATTGTGATGACAAGAATTCTGGAGCATTGTGATGACAATGGCCATGGAGCATTGTGATGACACCGCCATGGAACATTGTGATGACAGGAATTCTGGAGAATTGTGATGACAATGTTAATGGAGAATTGTGATGACACGGTCAAGGAACATTGCGATGACAAGATTTCTGGAGCATTGTGGTGAAAGGGTATGGAGCATTGTGATTAAAGGTGACAAGGAACATTGTGCTGATATGGGCAGAGAACTCTGTGATGAGACAGGACATGGAGTATTGTGACGAAAACTGTCATGGAACATTGTGCTGACAGGGATCATGGAGCTCTTTGGTAAGAGAGGCCATGGAGATTTGAGATGGCAGGCATCATGGGGCATTGTGTTGACAGCGGTCTTGGAGCATTGTGATGAAAGGCGTCATGGAGCATTGTGATTACAGGGTCCATGGAGCTTTGTGAATTCAAAGGCTATGGAGCATTGAGATGACAGGTTTTATGGAGCACTGTGATGAATGTGATCTTGGATCATTGTGATGACAAGTGTCCTGGAACCTTGTGATGACACGGTTCATTGAGCATTGTGATGACAAGGACCATGGCAAATTGTGATGGCATCTGTCATGGGGCATTGTGATGACAGTGGTCATCTAGATTTGCGATGAAAGGTATCATGGAGCACTGTGATAACAGGGGCCATGGAACATTGTGATGACAAAGGCCATGGAGCATTGTGATGACAAGTGTCATGGGGCATTTTGATGACATTGGCATGGAGCATTATGATGACAAGAGTTCTGGAGCATTTTGATGACAAGGGCATGGAGCATTGTGATGACAGGGCCCACGGAGCTTTGTGATGAAAAGGGCAGGGTACATTGTGATGACAGGGTTCATGGAGCATTGTGATGAAAGGGGCCATGGAGCATTGAGATGAGAGCCGTTATGAGGCATGGTGATGACAGTGGTCATGGAGCATTGTGATGAAAGAGATCATGGAGCAATATGATAACAGGGGCCATGGAGCATTGTAATGACAGGGTTATTGTAGCATTGTGATGGAAGTAAACATGGATTATTGTGATGACATGGGTCCTGGAAAACTGTGATGACACGGATCATCGAGTATTGTGATGACAAGGGTCATAGCGAATTGTGATGACAAGTGTCATGGGGCATTGTGTGACATTGATCATCTAGGAATTGTGATGAAAGGTATCATGGAGCACTGTGATGACTGGGGGCATGAAGCACTGTGATGAAAATTGTCCTGGATTATTGTGATGACAGCAGTCATTGAGAATTGTGATGACAGGGATTATGCAGCATTGTGTTGACAAGGGTATGAACTATTGTGATGACAATGGTCATGGAGCAATGTGATGACAGTATTCATGGAACATCGTGATGAAAAGTGCATGGGAGCATTGTGACGATAAAGGCCATGGAGTATTGTGATGACTAGTGTCATGGAGCATTTTAATGAAAGGTTTCATTGTGCACCATGATGACAAAGGGGATGGAGAATTGTGATGAAACTGGTCCTGGAGCATTGTGATAACAAAAGCCATGGAGCATTGTGATGACAGGCATCATGGAGCATTGTGAAGAAAGGGGCCATGGGGTATTGTAATGACACTAGAGAAATATGATGAAAATGGTCAGCGAGCATAGTGATTAAAGTGGTCATTGAGAATTGTGATGAAAAGCGACATAGAGCATTGTGATGACAAAGGTCATGGAGAACTGTGATGACCAGGGTCATGTAGCATTGTGATGACACGGTCATGGAACATTGTGATGACAGGAATTCTCGAGCATTGTGCTGACAAGGGCCATGGACGATTGTGATGACATGGTCATGGAACATTGCGATGACAAGATTTCTGGAGCATTGTGATGAAAGGGCATGGAGCATTGTGATTAAAGGTGACAAGGAACATTGTGATGATATGGGCAGAAAACTCTGTGATGACAGTGGTCATGGAGTATTGTGACAAAAAGTGTCATGGAACATTGTGCTGACAAGGGCCATGGAGCATTGTGATGACACGGTCATGGAACATTGTGATGACAAGAATTAGGGAGCATTGTGATGACAATGGCCATGGAGCATTGTGATGACACGGTCATGGAACATTGTGATGAGAAGAATTCTGGAGCATTGTCATGACAAGGGCCATGGAGCATTGTGATGACACGATCATGGATCATTGTGATGACAAGAATTCTGGAGAATTGTGATGACAAGGGCCATGGAGCATTGTGATGACACGGTCATGGAACATTGTGATGACAAGAATTCTGGAGCATTGTGCTGACAAGGGCCATGGAGCATTGTGATGACACGGTCATGGAACATTGTGATGACAAGGGTCATAGCGAATTGTGATGACAAGTGTCATGGGGCATTGTGTGACATTGATCATCTAGGAATTGTGATGAAAGGTATCATGGAGCACTGTGATGAAAATTGTCCTGGATTATTGTGATGACAGCAGTCATGGAGAATTGTGATGACAGGGATTATGCAGCATTGTGTTGACAAGGGTATGGACTATTGTGATGACAATGGTCATGGAGCAATCTGATGAAAGTATTCATGGAACATCGTGATGAAAAGTGCATGGGAGCATTGTGACGATAAAGGCCATGGAGTATTGTGATGACTAGTGTCATGGAGCACTTTAATGAAAGGTTTCATTGTGCACCATGATGACAAAGGGGATGGAGAATTGTGATGAAACTGGTCCTGGAGCATTGTGATAACAAAAGCCATGGAGCATTGTGATGACAGGCATCATGGAGCATTGTGAAGAAAGGGGCCATGGGGTATGGTAATGACACTAGAGAAATATGATGAAAATGGTCAGCGAGCATAGTAATTAAAGTGGTCATTGAGAATTGTGATGAAAAGCGACATAGAGCATTGTGATGACAAAGGTCATGGAGAACTGTGATGACCAGGGTCATGTAGCATTGTGATGACACGGTCATGGAACATTGTGATGACAGGAATTCTCGAGCATTGTGCTGACAAGGGCCATGGACCATTGTGATGACATGGTCATGGAACATTGCAATGACAAGATTTCTGGAGCATTGTGATGAAAGGGCTTGGAGCATTGTGATTAAAGGTGACAAGGAACATTGTGATGATATGGGCAGAAAACTCTGTGATGACAGTGGTCATGGAGTATTGTGACAAAAAGTGTCATGGAACATTGTGCTGACAAGGGCCATGGAGCATGTGATGACACGGTCATGGAACATTGAGATGACAAGAATTCTGGAGCATTATGATGACAAGGGCCATGGAGCATTGTGATGAAATGGCCATGGAACATTGTGATGACAAGAATTCGGGAGCGTTGTGATGACAATGGCCATGGAGCATTGTGATGACACAGTCATGGAATATTGTGATAAGAAGAATTCTGGAGCATTATCATGACAAGGGCCATGGAGCATTGTGATGACACGGTCATGGAACATTGTGATGACAAGAATTCTGGAGCATTGTGATGACAAGGGCCATGGAGCTTTGTGATGACATGGTCATGGAACATTGTGATGACAAGAATTCTGGAGCATTATGCTGACAAGGGCCATGGAGCATTGTGATGACACGGTCATGGAACATTGTGATGACAAGAATTCTGGAGCATTCTGATGACAAAGGCGATGGAGCATTGTGATGACACGGTCATGGAACATTGTGATGACAAGAATTCTGGAGCATTCTGATGACAAGCGCCATAGAGCATTGTGATGACACGTTCATGGAATATAGTAATGACAAGAATTCTGGAGCATTATGATGATGAGGGCCATGGAGCATTGTGATGACACGGCCATGGAACATTGTGATGACAAGAATTCTGGAGCATTGTGATGACAAGGGCCATGGAGCATTGTGATGACACGGTCATGGAACAATGTGATGAGAAGAATTCCGGAGGATTGTGATGACAAGGGCCATGGAGCATTGTGATGACACGGTCATGGAACATTGTGATGACAAGAATTCTGGAGCATTGTGCTGATGACGGCCATGGAGCATTGTGATGACACAGTCAAGGAACATTGCGATGAAAAAGATTTCTGGAGCATTGTGATGAAAGGGCATGGAGCATTGTGATTAAAGTTGACAAGGAACATTGTGATGATATGGGCTTAGAACTCTGTGATGACAGTGGTCATGCAGTATTGTGACGAAAAGTGTCATGGAACATTCTGCTGACAGCGATCATGGAGCTTTTTGGTAAGAGAGGCTATGGAGATTTGTGATGTCAGGCGTCATGGGGCATTGTGTTGAGATCGGTCTTGGAGCATTGTGATGAAAAGGGTCATGGAGCACTGTGATTACAGGGGCCATGGAGCATTGTGAATACAAAGGGTATGGAACATTGAGATGACAGGTTTCATGGAGCACTGTGATGAATGTGATCTTGGATCATTGTGATGACAAGTGTCCTGGAACCTTGCGGTGACACGGTTCATGGAGCATTGTGATGACAAGGACCATGGCGAATTGTGATGACATCTGTCATGGGGCATTGTGATGACAGTGGTCATCTAGATATGCGAGGAAAGGTATCATGGAGCACTGTGATGACAGGGGCCATGGAACATTGTGATAACAAAGGCCATGGAGCATTGTGATGACAAGTGTCATGGGGCATTTTGATGACATTGGCATGGAGCATTATGATGACAAGAGTTCTGGAGCATTTTGATGACAAGGGCATGGAGCATTGTGATGACAGGGCCCACGGAGCTTTGTGATGAAAAGGGCAGGGTACATTGTGATGACAGGGTTCATGGAGCATTGTGATGAAAGGGGCCATGGAGCATTGAGATGAGAGCCGTTATGAGGCATGGTGATGACAGTGGTCATGGAGCATTGTGATGAAAGAGATCATGGAGCAATATGATAACAGGGGCCATGGAGCATTGTGATGACAGGGGTATTGGAGCATTGTGATGGAAGTAGACATGGATCATTGTGATGACATGTGTCCTGGAACACTGTGATGACACGGTTCATCGAGTATTGTGATGACAAGGGTCATAGCGAATTGTGATGACAAGTGTCATGGGGCATTGTGTGACATTGATCATCTAGGAATTGTGATGAAAGGTATCATGGAGCACTGTGATGAAAATTGTCCTGGATTATTGTGATGAGAGCAGTCATGGAGAATTGTGATGACAGGGATTATGCAGCATTGTGTTGACAAGGGTATGGACTATTGTGATGACAATGGTCATGGAGCAATGTGATGAAAGTATTCATGGAACATCGTGATGAAAAGTGCATGGGAGCATTGTGACGATAAAGGCCATGGAGTTTTGTGATGACTAGTGTCATGGAGCATTTTAATGAAAGGTTTCATTGTGCACCATGATGACAAAGGGGATGGAGAATTGTGATGAAACTGGTCCTGGAGCATTGTGATAACAAAAGCCATGGAGCATTGTGATGACAGGCATCATGGAGCATTGTGAAGAAAGGGGCCATGGGGTATTGTAATGACACAAGAGAAATATGATGAAAATGGTCAGCGAGCATAGTGATTAAAGTGGTCATTGAGAATTGTGATGAAAAGCGACATAGAGCATTGTGATGACAAAGGTCATGGAGAACTGTGATGACCAGAGTCATGTATCATTGTGATGACACGGTCATGGAACATTGTGATGACAAGAATTCTGCAGCATTGCGATGACAAGGGCCATGGAGCATTGTGATGACACGGTCATGGAACATTGTCATGAGAAGAATTCTGGAGCATTATGATGACATGGGCCATGGAGCATTGTGATGACACGTTCATGGAATATAGTAATGACAAGAATTCTGGATCATTATGATGGCAAGGGCCATGGAGCATTGTGATGACACGGCCATGGAACATTGTGATGACAAGAATTCTGGAGCATTGTGATGAGAGTGGCCATGGAGCATTGTGTTGACACGGTCATGGAACATTGTGATGACAAGAATTCTGGAGCATTGTGATGACAAGGGCCATGGAGCATTGTGATGACACGGTCATGGAAAATTGTGATGAGAAGAATTCTGGAGCATTGTGCTGACAAGGGCCATGGAGCATTGTGATGATACTGTCATGGAACATTGTGATGACAATATTTCTGGAGCATTATGATGACAAGGGCCATGGAGCATTGTGATGACACGGCCATGGAACATTGTGATGACAAGAATTCTGGAGCATTGTGATGAGAGTGGCCATGGAGCATTGTGTTGACTCGGTCATGGAACATTGTGATGACAAGTATTCTGGAGCATTGTGATGACAATGGCCATGGAGCATTGTGATGACACGGTCATGGAACATTGTGATGAGAAGAATTCTGGAGCATTGTCATGACAATGGCCATGGAGTATCGTGATGACACGGCCATGGAACATTGTGATGACAAGAATTCTGGAGCATTGTGATGACAAGGGCCTTGGAGCATTGTGATGACACGGTCATGGAACATTGTGATGACAGGATTTCTGGAGCATTGTGCTGAAAAGGGCCATGGAGCATTGTGATGACACGGTCAAGGAACAATGTGATGAGAAGAATTCCGGAGCATTGTGATGACAAGGGCCATGGAGCATTGTGATGACATGGTCATGGAACATTGTGATGACAAGTATTCTGGAGCATTGTGCTGATGACGGCCATGGAGCATTGTGATGACACAGTCAAGGAACATTGCGATGAAAAAGATTTCTGGAGCATTGTGATGAAAGGGCATGGAGCATTGTGATTAAAGGTGACAAGGAACATTGTGATGATATGGGCAGAGAAATCTGTGATGACAGTGGTCATGCAGTATTGTGACGAAAAGTGTCATGGAACATTCTGCTGACAGCCATCATGGAGCTTTTTGGTAAGAGAGGCTATGGAGATTTGTGATGTCAGGCGTCATGGGGCATTGTGTTGAGAGCGGTCTGGGAGCATTGTGATGAATAGGTTCATGGAGCACTGTGATTACAGGGGCCATGGAGCATTGTGAATACAAAGGCTATGGAGCATTGAGATGACAGGGTTCATGGAGCACTATGATGAATGTGATCTTGGATCATTGTGATGACAAGTGTCCTGGAACCTTGTGATGACACGGTTCATGGAGCATTGTGATGACAAGTACCATGGCGAATTGTGATGACAGCTGTCATGGGGCATTGTGATGACAGTGGTCATCTAGATTTGCGATGAAAGGTATCATGGAGCACTGTGATGACAGGGGCCATGGAACATTGTGATGACAAAGGCCATGGAGCATTGTGATGACAAGTGTCATGGGGCATTTTGATGACATTGGCATGGAGCATTATGATGACAAGAGTTCTGGAGCATTTTGATGACAAGGGCATGGAGCATTGTGATGACAGGGCCCACGGAGCTTTGTGATGAAAAGGGCAGGGTACATTGTGATGACAGGGTTCATGGAGCATTGTGATGAAAGGGGCCATGGAGCATTGAGATGAGAGCCGTTATGAGGCATGGTGATGACAGTGGTCATGGAGCATTGTGATGAAAGAGATCATGGAGCAATATGATAACAGGGGCCATGGAGCATTGTGATGACAGGGGTATTGGAGCATTGTGATGGAAGTAGACATGGATCATTGTGATGACATGTGTCCTGGAACACTGTGATGACACGGTTCATCGAGTATTGTGATGACAAGGGTCATAGCGAATTCTGATGACAAGTGTCATGGGGCATTGTGTGACATTGATCATCTAGGAATTGTGATGAAAGGTATCATGGAGCACTGTGATGAAAATTGTCCTGGATTATTGTGATGACAGCAGTCATGGAGAATTTTGATGACAGGGATTATGCAGCATTGTGTTGACAAGGGTATGGACTATTGTGATGACAATGGTCATGGAGCAATATGATGAAAGTATTCATGGAACATCGTGATGAAAAGTGCATGGGAGCATTGTGACGATAAAGGCCATGGAGTATTGTGATGACTAGTGTCATGGAGCATTTTAATGAAAGGTTTCATTGTGCACCATGATGACAAAGGGGATGGAGAATTGTGATGAAACTGGTCCTGGAGCATTGTGATAACAAAAGCCATGGAGCATTGTGATGACAGGCATCATGGAGCATTGTGAAGAAAGGGGCCATGGGGTATTGTAATGACACTAGAGAAATATGATGAAAATGGTCAGCGAGCATAGTGATTAAAGTGGTCATTGAGAATTGTGATGAAAAGCGACATAGAGCATTGTGATGACAAAGGTCATGGAGAACTGTGATGACCAAGGTCATGGAGCATTGTGATGACACGGTCATGGAACATTGTGATGACAGGAATTTTCGAGCATTGTGCTGACAAGGGCCATGGACCATTGTGATGACATGGTCATGGAACATTGCGATGACAAGATTTCTGGAGCATTTTGATGAAGGGGCATGGAGCATTTTGATTAAAGGTGACAAGGAACATTGTGATGATATGGGCAGAAAACTCTGTGATGACAGTGGTCATGGAGTATTGTGACAAAAAGTGTCATGGAACATTGTGATGACAAGAATTCTGGAGCATTATGATGACAAGGGCCATGGAGTATTGTGATGACACGGCCATGGAACATTGTGATGACAAGAATTCTGGAGCATTGTGATGACAAGGGCCATGGCGCATTGTGATGACATGGTCATGGAACATTGTGATGACAAGAATTCTGGAGCATTGTGCTGACAAGGGCCATTCAGCATTGTGATGATACGGTCATGGAACATTGTGATGACAAGAATTCTGGAGCATTATGCTGACAAGGGCCATGGAGCATTGTGATGACACGGCCATGGAACATTGTGATGACACGGTCATGGAACATTGTGATGACAAGTATTCTGGAGCATTGTGCTGACAAGGGCCATGGAGCATTGTGATGATACGGTCATGGAACATTGTGATGACAAGAATTCTGGAGCATTATGATGAAAAGGGCCATGGAGCATTGTGATGACACGGCCATGGAATATTGTGATGACAAGAATTCTGGAGCATTGTGATGAAAATGTCCATGGAGCATTGTGAAGACACGGTATGGAACATTGTGATGACAGGAATTCTGGAGCATTGTGCTGAAAAGGGCCATGGAGCATTGTGATGACACGGTCATGGAACAATGTGATGAGAAGAATTCCGGAGCATTGTGATGACAAGGGCCATGGAGCATTGTGATGACACGGTCATGGAACATTGTGATGACAAGAATTCTGGAGCATTGTGCTGATGACGGCCATGGAGCATTGTGATGATGCATTCAAGGAACATTGCAATGAAAAAGATTTCTGGAGCATTGTGATGAAAGGGCATGGAGCATTGTGATTAAAGGTGACAAGGAACATTGTGATGATATGGGCAGAGAACTCTGTGATGACAGTGGTCTTGCAGTATTGTGACGAAAAGTGTCATGGAACATTCTGCTGACAGCGATCATGGAGCATTTTGGTAAGAGAGGCTATGGAGATTAGTGATGTCAGGCGTCATGGGGCATTGTGTTGAGAGCGGTCTTGAAGCATTGTGATGAAAAGGGTCATGGAGCACTGTGATGACAGGGGCCATGGAGCATTGTGAATACAAAGGGTATGGAGCATTGAGATGATAGGGTTCATGGAGCACTGTGATGAATGTGATCTTGGATCATTGTGATGACAAGTGTCCTGGAACCTTGTGATGACACGGTTCATGGAGCATTGTGATGACAAGGACCATGGCGAATTGTGATGACATCTGTCATAGGGCATTGTGATGACAGTGGTCATCTAGATTTGCGATGAAAGGTATCATGGAGCACTGTGATGACAGGGGCCATGGAACATTGTGATGACAAAGGCCATGGAGCATTGTGATGACAAGTGTCATGGGGCATTTTGATGACATTGGCATGGAGCATTATGATGACAAGAGTTCTGGAGCATTTTGATGACAAGGGCATGGAGCATTGTGATGACAGGGCCCACGGAGCTTTGTGATGAAAAGGGCAGGGTACATTGTGATGACAGGGTTCATGGAGCATTGTGATGAAAGGGGCCATGGAGCATTGAGATGAGAGCCGTTATGAGGCATGGTGATGACAGTGGTCATGGAGCATTGTGATGAAAGAGATCATGGAGCAATATGATAACAGGGGCCATGGAGCATTGTGATGACAGGGGTATTGGAGCATTGTGATGGAAGTAGACATGGATCATTGTGATGACATGTGTCCTGGAACACTGTGATGACACGGTTCATCGAGTACCTTGATGACAAGGGTCAGAGCGAATTGTGATGACAAGTGTCATGGGGCATGGTGATGACATTGATCATCTAGGAATTGTGATGAAAGGTATCGTGGAGCACTGTGATGACTGGGGGCATGAAGCACTGTGATGAAAATTGTCCTGGATTATTGTGATGACAGCAGTGATGGAGAATTGTGATGACAGGGATTATGCAGCATTGTGTTGACAAGGGTATGGACTATTGTGATGACAATGGTCATGGAGCAATGTGATGAAAGTATTCATGGAACATCGTGATGAAAAGTGCATGGGAGCATTGTGACGATAAAGGCCATGGAGTATTGTGATGACTAGTGTCATGGAGCATTTTAATGAAAGGTTTCATTGTGCACCATGATGACAAAGGGGATGGAGAATTGTGATGAAACTGGTCCTGGAGCATTGTGATAACAACAGCCATGGAGCATTGTGATGACAGGCATCATGGAGCATTGTGAAGAAAGGGGCCATGGGGTATTGTAATGACACTAGAGAAATATGATGAAAATGGTCAGCGAGTATAGTGATTAAAGTGGTCATTGAGAATTGTGATGAAAAGCGACATAGAGCATTGTGATGACAAAGGTCATGGAGAACTGTGATGACCAGGGTCATGTAACATTGTGATGACATGGTCATGGAACATTGTGATGACAAGATTTCTGGAGCATTGTGATGAAAGGGCATGGAGCATTGTGATTAAAGGTGACAAGGAACATTGTGATGATATGGGCAGAAAACTCTGTGAGACAGTGGTCATGGAGTATTGTGACAAAAAGTGTCATGGAACATTGTGCTGACAAGGGCCATGGAACATTGTGATGACACGGTCATGGAACATTGTGATGACAAGAATTGTGGAGCATTATGATGACAAGGGCCATGGAGCATTGTGATGACAGAGAAATGGAACATTGTGATGACAAGAATTCGGGAGCATTGTGATGACATGGTCATGGATCATTGTGATGAGAAGAATTCTGGAGCATTGTCATGACAAGGGCCATGGAGCATTGTGATGACACGGTCATGGAACATTGCGATGAAAAAGATTTCTGGAGCATTGTGATGAAAGAGCATGGAGCATTGTGATTAAAGGTGACAAGGAACATTGTGATGATATGGGCACAGAACTCTGTGATGAGACAGGACATGGAGTATTGTGACGAAAACTGTCATGGAACATTGGGCTGACACGAATCATGGAGCTCTTTGGTAAGAGAGGCCATGGAGATTTGTGATGGCAGGGATTATGCAGCATTGTGTTGACAAGGGTATGGACTATTGTGATGACAATGGTCATGGAGCAATGTGATGAAAGTATTCATGGAACATCGTGATGAAAAGTGCATGGGAGCATTGTGACGATAAAGGCCATGGAGTATTGTGATGACAAGTGTCATGGAGCATTTTAATGAAAGGTTTCATTGTGCACCATGATGACAAAGGGGATGGAGAATTGTGATGAAACTGGTCCTGGAGCATTGTGATAACAAAAGCCATGGAGCATTGTGATGACAGGCATCATGGAGCATTGTGAAGAAAGGGGCCATGGGGTATTGTAATGACACTAGAGAAATATGATGAAAATGGTCAGCGACCATAGTGATTAAAGTGGTCATTGAGAATTGTGATGAAAAGCGACATAGAGCATTGTGATGACAAAGGTCATGGAGAACTGTGATGACCAGGGTCATGTAGCATTGTGATGACACGGTCATGGAACATTGTGAGGACAAGAATTCTGGAGGATTGTGCTGACAAGGGCCATGGACCATTGTGATGACATGGTCATGGAACATTGTGATGACAAGAATTCTGGAGCATTGTGATGACAAGGGTCATGGAGCATTGTGATGACACGGTCATGGAACATTGTGATGACAAGAATTCTGCAGCATTGCGATGACAAGGGCCATGGAGCATTGTGATGACACGGCCATGGAACATTGTGATGACAAGAATTCTGGAGCATTCTGATGACAAAGGCGATGGAGCATTGTGATGACACGGTCATGGAACATTGTGATGACAAGAATTCTGGAGCATTGTCATGACAAGGGCCATGGAGCATTGTGATGACACGGTCATGGAACATTGTGATGACAAGAATTCTGGAGCATTATGATGACAAGGGCCTTGGAGCATTGTGATGACACGGTCATGGAACATTGTGATGACAAGAATTCTGGACCATTGTGATGAAAATGGCCATGGAGCATTGTGATGACACGGTCATGGAACATTGTGATGAGAAGAATTCTGGAGCATTGTCATTACATGGGCCATGGAACATTGTGATGACACGGTCATGGAACATTGTGATGACAAGAATTCTGGAGCATTGTGATAACAAGGGCCATGGAGCATTGTGATGACACAGCCATGGAACATTGTGATGACAAGAATTCTGGAGCATTCTGATGACAAAGGCGATGGAGCATTGTGATGACACGGTCATGGAACATTGTGATGACAAGAATTCTGGAGCATTCTGATGACAAGCGCCATAGAGCATTGTGATGACACGTTCATGGAATATAGTAATGACAAGAATTCTGGAGCATTATGATGACAAGGGCCATGGAGCATTGTGATGACACGGTATGGAACATTGTGATGAGAAGAATTCTGGAGCATTGTGATGACAAGGGCCATGGAGCATTGTGATGACACGTTTATAGAACATTGTGATGACAGGAATTCTGGAGCATAGTGCTGGAAAGGGCCATGGAGGATTGTGATGACACGGTCATGGAACAATGTGAAGAGAAGAATTCTGGAGCATTGTGATGACAAGGGTCTTGGAGCATTGTGATGACACGGTCATGGAACTTTGTGATGACAAGAATTCTGGACCATTGTGCTGATGACGGCCATGGAGCATTGTGATGACACAGTCAAGGAACATTGCGATGAAAAGGATTTCTGGAGCATTGTGATGAAAGGGCATGGAGCATTGTGATTAAAGGTGACAAGGAAAATTGTGATGATATGGGCAGAAAACTCTGTGAGACAGTGGTCATGGAGTATTGTGACAAAAAGTGTCATGGAACATTGTGCTGACAAGGGCCATGGAGCATTGTGATGACACGGTCATGGAATATTGTGATGACCAGAATTCTGGAGCATTATGATGACAAGGGCCATGGAGCATTGTGATGACAGAGAAATGGAATATTGTGATGACAAGAATTCGGGAGCATTGTGATGACAATGGCCATGGAGCATTGTGATGACATGGTCATGGATCATTGTGATGAGAAGAATTCTGGAGCATTGTCATGACAAGGGCCATGGAGCATTGTGATGACACGGTCATGGAACATTGCAATGAAAAAGATTTCTGGAGCATTGTAATGAAAGGGCATGGAGCATTGTGATTAAAGGTGACAAGGAACATTGTGATGATAATGGCAGAGAAATCTGTGATGAGACAGGACATGGAGTATTGTGACGAAAACTGTCATGGAACATTGTGCTGACAGGGATGATGGAGCTCTTTGGTAAGAGAGGCCATGGAGATTTGTGATGGCAGGGATTATGCAGCATTGTGTTGAAAAGGGTATGGACTATTGTGATGACAATGGTCATGGAGCAATGTGATGAATGTATTCATGGAACATCGTGATAAGAAGTGCATGGGAGCATTGTGACGATAAAGGCCATGGAGTATTGTGATGACTAGTGTCATGGAGCATTTTAATGAAAGGTTTCATTGTGCACCATGATGACAAAGGGGATGGAGAATTGTGATGAAACTGGTCCTGGAGCATTGTGATAACAAAAGCCATGGAGCATTGTGATGACAGGCATCATGGAGCATTGTGAAGAAAGGGGCCATGTGGTATTGTAATGACACTAGAGAAATATGATGAAAATGGTCAGCGAGCATAGTGATTAAAGTGGTCATTGATAATTGTGATGAAAAGCGACATAGAGCATTGTGATGACAAAGGTCATGGAGAACTGTGATGACCAGGGTCATGTAGCATTGTGATGACACGGTCATGGAACATTGTGATGACAAGAATTCTGGAGGATTGTGCTGACAAGGGCCATGGACCATTGTGATGACATGGTCATGGAACATTGTGATGACAAGAATTCTGGAGCATTGTGATGACAAGGGTCATGGAGCATTGTGATGACACGGTCATGGAACATTGTGATGACAAGAATTCTGCAGCATTGCGATGACAAGGGCCATGGAGCATTGTGCTGACACGGTCATGGAACAATGTGATGAGAAGAATTCCAGAGCATTGTGATGACAAGGGCCATGGAGCATTGTGATGACACGGTCATGGAACATTGTGATGACAAGAATTCTGGAGCATTCTGATGACAAAGGCGATGGAGCATTGTGATGACACGGTCATGGAACATTGTGATGAGAAGAATTCTGGAGCATTATGATGACAAGGGCCATGGAGCATTGTGATGACACGGCCATGGAACATTGTGATGACAAGAATTCTGGAGCATTCTGATGACAAGCGCCATAGAGCATTGTGATGACACGTTCATGGAATATAGTAATGACAAGAATTCTGGAGCATTATGATGACAAGGGCCATGGAACATTGTGATGACACGGTAAGGAACATTGTGATGACAAGAATTCTGGAGCATTGTGATGACAAGGGCCATGGAGCATTGTAATGACACGTTTATAGAACATTGTGATGACAGGAATTCTGGAGCATTGTGCTGGAAAGGGCCATGGAGCATTGTGATGACACGGTCATGGAACAATGTGATGAGAAGAATTCCGGAGCATTGTGATGACAAGGGCCATGGAGCATTGTGATGACACGGTAATGGAACATTGTGATGACAAGAATTCTTGAGCATTGTGCTGATGACGGCCATGGAGCATTGTGATGACGCAGTCAAGGAACATTGCGATGAAAAAGATTTCTGGAGCATTGTGATGAAAGAGGCATGGAGCATTGTGATTAAAGGTGACAAGGAAAATTGTGATGATATGGGCAGAGAACTCTGTGATGACAGTGGTCATGCAGTATTGTGACGAAAAGTGTCATGGAACATTCTGCTGACAGCGATCATGGAGCTTTTTGGTAAGAGAGGCTATGGAGACTTGTGATGTCAGGCGTCATGGGGCATTGTGTTGAGAGTGGTCTTGGAGCATTGTGATGAAAAGGGTCATGGAGCACTGTGATTACAGGGGCCATGGAGCATTGTGAATACAAAGGCTATGGAGCATTGAGATGACAGGGTTCATGGACCACTGTGATGAATGTGATCTTGGATCATTGTGATGACAAGTGTCCTGGAACCTTGTGATGACACGGTTCATGGAGCATTGTGATGACAAGGACCATGGCGAATTGTGATGACATCTGTCATGGGGCATTGTGATGACAGTGGTCATCTAGATTTGCGATGAAATGTATCATGGAGCACTGTGATGACAGGGGCCATGGAACAATGTGATGACAAAGGCCATGGAGCATTGTGATGACAAGTGTCATGGGGCATTTTGATGACATTGGCATGGAGCATTATGATGACATGAGTTCTGGAGCATTTTGATGACAAGGGCATGGAGCATTGTGATGACAGGGCCCACGGAGCTTTGTGATGAAAAGGGCAGGGTACATTGTGATGACAGGGTTCATGGAGCATTGTGATGAAAGGGGCCATGGAGCATTGAGATGAGAGCCGTTATGAGGCATGGTGATGACAGTGGTCATGGAACATTGTGATGAAAGAGATCATGGAGCAATATGATAACAGGGGCCAAGGAGCATTGTGATGACAGGGGTATTGGAGCATTGTGATGGAAGTAGACATGGATCATTGTGATGACATGTGTCCTGGAACACTGTGATGACACGGTTCATCGAGTATTGTGATGACAAGGGTTATAGCGAATTGTGATGACAAGTGTCATGGGGCATTGTGTGACATTGATCATCTAGGAATTGTGATGAAAGGTATCATGGAGCACTGTGATGAAAATTGTCCTGGATTATTGTGATGAGAGCAGTCATGGAGAATTGTGATGACAGGGATTATGCAGCATTGTGTTGACAAGGGTATGGACTATTGTGATGACAATGGTCATGGAGCAATGTGATGAAAGTATTCATGGAACATCGTGATGAAAAGTGCATGGGAGCATTGTGACGATAAAGGCCATGGAGTATTGTGATGACTAGTGTCATGGAGCATTTTAATGAAAGGTTTCATTGTGCACCATGTTGACAAAGGGGATGGAGAATTGTGATGAAACTGGTCCTGGAGCATTGTGATAACAAAAGCCATGGAGCATTGTGATGACAGGCATCATGGATCATTGTGAAGAAAGGGGCCATGGGGTATTGTAATGACACTAGAGAAATATGATGAAAATGGTCAGCGAGAATAGTGATTAAAGTGGTCATTGAGAATTGTGATGAAAAGCGACATAGAGCATTGTGATGAAAAAGGTCATTGAGAACTGTGATGACCAGGGTCATGTAACATTGTGATGACATGGTCATGGGACATTGTGATGACAAGATTTCTGGAGCATTGTGATGAAAGGGCATGGAGCATTGTGATTAAAGGTGACAAGGAACATTGTGATGATATGGGCAGAAAAATCTGTGAGACAGTGGTCATGGAGTATTGTGACAAAAAGTGTCATGGAACATTGTGCTAACAAGGGCCATGGAGCATTGTGATGACACGGTCATGGAACATTGTGATGACAAGAATTGTGGAGCATTATGATGACAAGGGCCATGGAGCATTGTGATGACACAGAAATGGAACATTGTGATGACAAGAATTCGGGAGCATTGTGATGACATGGTCATGGATCATTGTGATGAGAAGAATTCTGGAGCATTGTCATGACAAGGGCCATGGAGCATTGTGATGACACGGTCATGGAACATTGCAATGAAAAAGATTTCTGGAGCATTGTGATGAAATCGCATGGAGCATTGTGATTAAAGGTGACAAGGAACATTGTGATGATATGGGCAGAGAACTCTGTGATGAGACAGGACATGGAGTATTGTGACGAAAACTGTCATGGAACATTGTGCTGACACGGATCATGGAGCTCTTTGGTAAGAGAGGCCATGGAGATTTGTGATGGCAGGGATTATGCAGCATTGTTTTGACAAGGGTATGGACTATTGTGATGACAATGGTCATGGAGCAATGTGATGAAAGTATTCATGGAACATCGTGATAAAAAGTGCATGGGAGCATTGTGACGATAAAGGCCATGGAGTATTGTGATGACTAGTGTCATGGAGCATTTTAATGAAAGGTTTCATTGTGCACCATGATGACAAAGGGGATGGAGAATTGTGATGAAACTGGTCCTGGAGCATTGTGATAACAAAAGCCATGGAGCATTGTGATGACAGGCATCATGGAGCATTGTGAAGAAAGGGGCCATGGGGTATTGTAATGACACTAGAGAAATATGATGAAAATGGTCAGCGAGCATAGTGATTAAAGTGGTCATTGAGAATTGTGATGAAAAGCGACATAGAGCATTGTGATGACAAAGGTCATGGAGAACTGTGATGACCAGGGTCATGTAGCATTGTGATGACACGGTCATGGAACATTGTGATGACAAGAATTCTGGAGGATTGTGCTGACAAGGGCCATGGAGCATTGTGATGACACGGTCATGGAACATTGTGATGACAAGAATTCTGGAGCATTGTGATGACAGTGGCCATGGAGCATTGTGATGACATGGTCATGGAACATTGTGATGACAAGAATTCTGGAGCATTGTGCTGACAAGGGCCATGGAGCATTGTGATGATACGGTCATGGAACATTGTGATGAGAAGAATTCTGGAGCATTGTCATGACAAGGGCCATGGAGCATTGTGATGACACGGTCATGGAACATTGTGATGACAAGAATTCTGGAGCATTATGATGACAAGGGCCTTGGAGCATTGTGATGACACGGTCATGGAACATTGTGATGACAAAAATTCTGGACCATTGTGATGAAAATGGCCATGGAGCATTGTGATGACACGGTCATGGAACATTGTGATGAGAAGAATTCTGGAGCATTGTCATTACAAGGGCCATGGAACATTGTGATGACACGGTCATGGAACATTGTGATGACAAAATTCTGGAGCATTGTGATGACAAGGGCCATGGAGCATTGTGATGACACGGCAATGCAACATTGTGATGACAATAATTCTGGAGCATTCTGATGACAAAGGCGATGGAGCATTGTGATGACACGGTCATGGAACATTGTGATGACAAGAATTCTGGAGCATTCTGATGACAAGCGCCATAGAGCATTGTGATGACACGTTCATGGAATATAGTAATGACAAGAATTCTGGAGCATTATGATGACAAGGGCCATGGAGCATTGTGATGACATGGTATGGAACATTGTGATGACAAGAATTCTGGAGCATTGTGATGACAAGGGCCATGGAGCATTGTGATGACACGTTTATAGAACATTGTGATGACAGGAATTCTGGAGCATTGTGCTGGAAAGGGCCATGGAGGATTGTGATGACACGGTCATGGAACATTGTGATGACAAGAGTTCTGGAGCATTGTGATGACAGTGGCCATGGAGCATTGTGATGACATGGTCATGGAACATTGTGATGACAAGAATTCTGGAGCATTGTGCTGACAAGGGCCATGGAGCATTGTGATGATACGGTCATGGAACATTGTGATGAGAAGAATTCTGGAGCATTGTCATGACAAGGGCCATGGAGCATTGTGATGACACGGTCATGGAACATTGTGATGACAAGAATTCTGGAGCATTATGATGACAAGGGCCTTGGAGCATTGTGATGACACGGTCATGGAACATTGTGATGACAAAAATTCTGGACCATTGTGATGAAAATGGCCATGGAGCATTGTGATGACACGGTCATGGAACATTGTGATGAGAAGAATTCTGGAGCATTGTCATTACAAGGGCCATGGAACATTGTGATGACACGGTCATGGAACATTGTGATGACAAAATTCTGGAGCATTGTGATGACAAGGGCCATGGAGCATTGTGATGACACGGCAATGCAACATTGTGATGACAATAATTCTGGAGCATTCTGATGACAAAGGCGATGGAGCATTGTGATGACACGGTCATGGAACATTGTGATGACAAGAATTCTGGAGCATTCTGATGACAAGCGCCATAGAGCATTGTGATGACACGTTCATGGAATATAGTAATGACAAGAATTCGGGAGCATTATGATGACAAGGGCCATGGAGCATTGTGATGACATGGTATGGAACATTGTGATGACAAGAATTCTGGAGCATTGTGATGACAAGGGCCATGGAGCATTGTGATGACACGTTTATAGAACATTGTGATGACAGGAATTCTGGAGCATTGTGCTGGAAAGGGCCATGGAGGATTGTGATGACACGGTCATGGAACAATGTGATGAGAAGAATTCCGGAGCATTGTGATGACAAGGGCCATGGAGCATTGTGATGACACGGTCATGGAACATTGTGATGACAAGAATTCTGGACCATTGTGCTGATGACGGCCATGGAGCATTGTGATGACACAGTCAAGGAACATTGCGATGAAAAGGATTTCTGGAGCATTGTGATGAAAGGGCATGGAGCATTGTGATTAAAGGTGACAAGGAAAATTGTGATGATATGTGCAGAGAACTCTGTGATGACAGTGGTCATGCATTATTGTGATGAAAAGTGTCATGGAACATTCTGCTGACAGCGATCATGGAGCTTTTTGGTAAGAGAGGCTATGGAGATTTGTGATGTCAGGCGTCATGGGGCATTGTGTTGAGAGCGGTCTTGGAGCATTGTGATGAAAAGGGTCATGGAGCACTGTGATTACAGGGGCCATGGAGCATTGTGAATACAAAGGCCATGGAGCATTGTGATAACAAGTGTCATGGGGCATTTTGATGACATTGGCATGGAGCATTTTGATGACAAGAGTTCTGGAGCATCTTGATGACAAGGGCATGGAGCATTGTGATGACAGGGCCCACGGAGCTTTGTGATGAAAAGGGCAGGGTACATTGTGATGACAGGGTTCATGGAGCATTGTGATGAAAGGGGCCATGGAGCATTGAGATGAGAGCCGTTATGAGGCATGGTGATGACAGTGGTCATGGAGCATTGTGATGAAAGAGATCATGGAGCAATATGATAACAGGGGCCATGGAACATTGTGATGACAGGGGTATTGGAGCATTGTGATGGAAGTAGACATGGATCATTGTGATGACATGTGTCCTGGAACACTGTGATGACACGGTTCATCGAGTATTGTGATGAAAAGGGTCATAGCGAATTGTGATGACAAGTGTCATGGGGCATTGTGTGACATTGATCATCTAGGAATTGTGATGAAAGGTATCATGGAGCACTGTGATGAAAATTGTCCTGGATTATTGTGATGACAGCAGTCATGGAGAATTGTGATGACAGGGATTATGCAGCATTGTGTTGACAAGTGTATGGACTATTGTGATGACAATGGTCATGGAGCAATGTGACGAAAGTATTCATGGAACATCGTGATGAAAAGTGCATGGGAGCATTGTGACGATAAAGGCCATGGAGTATTGTGATGACTAGTGTCATGGAGCATTTTAATGAAAGGTTTCATTGTGCACCATGATGACAAAGGGGATGGAGAATTGTGATGAAACTGGTCCTGGAGCATTGTGATAACAAAAGCCATGGAGCATTGTGATGAAAGGCATAATGGAGCATTGTGAAGAAAGGGGCCATGGGGTATTGTAATGACACTAGATAAATATGATGAAAATGGTCAGCGAGCATAGTGATTAAAGTGGTCATTGAGAATTGTGATGAAAAGCGACATAGAGCATTGTGATGACAAAGGACATGGAGAACTGTGATGACCAGGGTCATGTAACATTGTGATGACATGGTCATGGAACATTGTGATGACAAGATTTCTGGAGCATTGTGATGAAAGGGCATGGAGCATTGTGATTAAAGGTGACAAGGAAAATTGTGATGATATGGGCAGAAAACTCTGTGAGACAGTGGTCATGGAGTATTGTGAAAAAAAGTGTCATGGAACATTGTGCTGACAAGGGCCATGGAGCATTGTGATGACACGGTCATGGAACATTGTGATGACAAGAATTGTGGAGCATTATGATGACAAGGGCCATGGAGCATTGTGATGACAGAGAAATGGAACATTGTGATGACAAGAATTCGGGAGCATTGTGATGACAATGGCCATGGAGCATTGTGATGACATGGTCATGGATCATTGTGATGAGAAGAATTCTGGAGCATTGTCATGACAAGGGCCATGGAGCATTGTGATGACACGGTCATGGAACATTGCGATGAAAAATATTTCTGGAGCATTGTGATGAAAGGGCATGGAGCATTGTGATTAAATGTGGCAAGGAACATTGTGATGATATGGGCAGAGAACTCTGTGATGAGACAGGACATGGAGTATTGTGACGAAAACTGTCATGGAATATTGTTCTGACAGGGATCATGGAGCTCTTTGGTAAGAGAGGCCTTGGAGATTTGTGATGGCAGGGATTATGCAGCATTGTGTTGACAAGGGTATGGACTATTGTGATGACAATGGTCATGGAGCAATGTGATGAAAGTATTCATGGAACATCGTGATGAAAAGTGCATGGGAGCATTGTGACGATAAAGGCCATGGAGTATTGTGATGACTAGTGTCATGGAGCATTTTAATGAAAGGTTTCATTGTGCACCATGATGACAAAGGGGATGGAGAATTGTGATGAAACTGGTCCTGGAGCATTGTGATAACAAAAGCCATGGAGCATTGTGATGACAGGCATCATGGAGCATTGTGAAGAAAGGGGCCATGGGGTATTGTAATGACACTAGAGAAATATGATGAAAATGGTCAGCGAGCATAGTGATTAAAGTGGTCATTGAGAATTGTGATGAAAAGCGACATAGAGCATTGTGATGACAAAGGTCATGCAGAACTGTGATGACCAGGGTCATGTAGCAATGTGATGACACGGTCATGGAACATTGTGATGACAAGAATTCTGGAGCATTGTGCTGAAAAAGGCCATGGACCATTGTGATGACATGGTCATGGAACATTGTGATGACAAGAATTCTGGAGCATTGTGATGACAAGGGTCATGTAGCATTGTGATGACACGGTCATGGAACATTGTGATGACAAGAATTCTGCAGCATTGCGATGACAAGGGCCATGGAACATTGTGATGACACGGTCATGGAACATTGTCATGAGAAGAATTCTGGAACATTGTGCTGACAAGGGCCATGGAGCATTGTGATGATACGGTCATGGAACATTGTGATGGCAAGAATTCTGGAGCATTATGATGACAAGGTCCATGGAGCACTGTGATGACAAGAATTCTGGAGCATTGTGATGACAATGGCCATGGAGCATTGTGATGACACGGTCATGGAACATTGTGATGACAAGAATACTGGAGCATTGTTATGACAAGGGCCATGGAGCATTGTGATGACACGGTCATGGAATATTGTGATGACAAGAATTCTGGAGCATTATGATGACAAAGGCCTTGGAGCATTGTGATGACACGACCATGGAACATTGTGATGACAAGAATTCTGGAGCATTGTGATGACAATGGCCATGGAGCATTGTGATGACACAGTCATGGAACATTGTGATGAGAAGAATTCTGGAGCATTGTCATGACAAGGGCCATGGAGCATTGTGATGTCACAGTCATGGAACATTGTGATGACAAGAATTCTGGAGCATTGTGATGACAAGGGCCAAGGAGCATTGTGATGACACGGTCATGGAATATTGTGATGACAAGAATTCTGGAGCATTGTGCTGACAAGGGCCATGGAGCATTGTGATGATACGGTCATGGAACATTGTGATGACAAGGGCCATGGAGCATTGTGATGAAACGGCCATGGAACATTGTGATGACAAGAATTCTGGAGCATTGTGATGACAATGGCCATGGAGCATTGTGATGACACGGTCATGGAACTTTGTGATGAGAAGAATTCTGGAGCATTGTCATGACAAGGGCCATGGAGCATTTTGATGACACGGCCATGGAATATTGTGATGACAAGATTTCTGGAGAATTGTGATGACAAAGTTCATGGAGAATTATGATGACACGGTCAAGGAACTTTGCGATGACAAGATTTCTGTAGCATTGTGGAGAAAGGGTATGGAGCATTGTGATTAAAGGTGACAAGGAACATTGTGATGATATGGGCAGAGAATTCTGTGATGTGACAGGACATGGAATATTGTGACGAAAAGTGTCATGGAACATTGTGCTGACAGGGTTCATGGAGCTCTTTGGTAAGAGAGGCCATCGAGATTTGTGATGGCAGGCATC
The DNA here is from genome assembly GCF_949987535.1 of Balaenoptera acutorostrata. Taxonomy (NCBI): domain Eukaryota; kingdom Metazoa; phylum Chordata; class Mammalia; order Artiodactyla; family Balaenopteridae; genus Balaenoptera; species Balaenoptera acutorostrata. Next base: position 609,643 of record NW_026646025.1, on the reverse strand, counting down.
ATGGGGCTTTGTGTTGACAGCGGTCTTGGAGCATTGTGATGAAATGCGTCATGGAGCATTGTGATTACAGGGGCCATGGAGCATTGTGAATTCAAAGGCTATGGAGCATTTATATCACAGGTTTCATGGAGCACTGTGATGAATGTGATCTTGGATCATTGTGATGACAAGTGTCCTGGAACCTTGTGATGACACGGTTCATGGAGCACTGTGATAACAGGGGCCATGGAACATTGTGATGACAAAGGCCATGGAGCATTGTGATGACAAGTGTCATGGGGCATTTTGATGACATTGGCATGGAGCATTATGATGACAAGAGTTCTGGAGCATTTTGATGACAAGGGCATGGAGCATTGTGATGACAGGGCCCACGGAGCTTTGTGATGAAAAGGGCAGGGTACATTGTGATGACAGGGTTCATGGAGCATTGTGATGAAAGGGGCCATGGAGCATTGAGATGAGAGCCGTTATGAGGCATGGTGATGACAGTGGTCATGGAGCATTGTGATGAAAGAGATCATGGAGCAATATGATAACAGGGGCCATGGAGCATTGTGATGACAGGGGTATTGGAGCATTGTGATGGAAGTAGACATGGATCATTGTGATGACATGTGTCCTGGAACACTGTGATGACACGGTTCATCGAGTATTGTGATGACAAGGGTCATAGCGAATTGTGATGACAAGTGTCATGGGGCATTGTGATGACATTGATCATCTAGGAATTGTGATGAAAGGTATCGTGGAGCACTGTGATGACTGGGGGCATGAAGCACTGTGATGAAAATTGTCCTGGATTATTGTGATGACAGCAGTCATGGAGAATTGTGATGACAGGGATTATGCAGCATTGTGTTGACAAGGGTATGGACTATTGTGATGACAATGGTCATGGAGCAATGTGATGAAAGTATTCATGGAACATCGTGATGAAAAGTGCATGGGAGCATTGTGACGATAAAGGCCATGGAGTATTGTGATGACTAGTGTCATGGAGCATTTTAATGAAAGGTTTCATTGTGCACCATGATGACAAAGGGGATGGAGAATTGTGATGAAACTGGTCCTGGAGCATTGTGATAACAAAAGCCATGGAGCATTGTGATCACAGGCATCATGGAGCATTGTGAAGAAAGGGGCCATGGGGTATTGTAATGACACTAGAGAAATATGATGAAAATGGTCAGCGAGCATAGTGATTAAAGTGGTCATTGAGAATTGTGATGAAAAGCGACATAGAGCATTGTGATGACAAAGGTCATGGAGAACTGTGATGACCAGGGTCATGTAGCATTGTGATGACCCGGTCATGGAACATTGTGATGACAAGATTTCTGGAGCATTGTGCTGACAAGGGCCATAGACCATTGTGATGACATGGTCATGGAACATTGTGATGACAAGAATTCTGGAGCATTGTGATGACAATGGTCATGTAGCATTGTGATGACACGGTCATGAAACATTGTGATGACAAGAAATCTGCAGCATTGCGATGACAAGGGCCATGGAGCATTGTGATGACACGGTCATGGAACATTGTCATGAGAAGAATTCTGGAGCATTGTGCTGACAAGGGCCATGGAGCATTGTGATGATACGGTCATGGAACATTGTGATGACAAGAATTCTGGAGCATTATGATGACAAGGGCCATGGAGCATTGTGATGACTCGGCCATGGAACATTGTGATGACAAGAATTCTGGAGCATTGTGATGACAATGGCCATGGAGCATTGTGATGACACGGTCATGGAACATTGTGATGAGAAGAATTCTGGAGCATTGTGATGAAAAGTGCCATGGAGCATTGTGATGACACGGCCATGGAACATTGTGATGACAAGAATTCTGGAGCATTATGATGACAAGGGCCATGGAACATTGTGATGACAAGAATTCTGGAGCATAGTGATGACAATGGCCATGGAGCATTGTGATGACACGGTCATGGAACATTGTGATGAGAAGAATTCTGGAGCATTGTCATGACAATGGCAATGGAGCATTGGGATGACACGGTCATGGAACATTGTGATGACAAGAATTCTGGAGCATTGTGATGAAAAGGGCCATGGAGCATTGTGATGAAACGGTCATGGAATATTGTGATGAGAAGAATTCTGGAGCATTGTGCTGACAAGGGCCATGGAGCATTGTGATGATACGGTCATGGAACATTGTGATGACAATAATTCTGGAGCATTATGATGACAAGGGCCATGGAGCATTGTGATGACATGGCTATGGAACATTGTGATGACAAGAATTCTGGAGCATTGTGATGACAATGGCCATGGAGCATTGTGATGACACCGCCATGGAACATTGTGATGACAGGAATTCTGGAGAATTGTGATGACAATGTTAATGGAGAATTGTGATGACACGGTCAAGGAACATTGCGATGACAAGATTTCTGGAGCATTGTGGTGAAAGGGTATGGAGCATTGTGATTAAAGGTGACAAGGAACATTGTGCTGATATGGGCAGAGAACTCTGTGATGAGACAGGACATGGAGTATTGTGACGAAAACTGTCATGGAACATTGTGCTGACAGGGATCATGGAGCTCTTTGGTAAGAGAGGCCATGGAGATTTGAGATGGCAGGCATCATGGGGCATTGTGTTGACAGCGGTCTTGGAGCATTGTGATGAAAGGCGTCATGGAGCATTGTGATTACAGGGTCCATGGAGCTTTGTGAATTCAAAGGCTATGGAGCATTGAGATGACAGGTTTTATGGAGCACTGTGATGAATGTGATCTTGGATCATTGTGATGACAAGTGTCCTGGAACCTTGTGATGACACGGTTCATTGAGCATTGTGATGACAAGGACCATGGCAAATTGTGATGGCATCTGTCATGGGGCATTGTGATGACAGTGGTCATCTAGATTTGCGATGAAAGGTATCATGGAGCACTGTGATAACAGGGGCCATGGAACATTGTGATGACAAAGGCCATGGAGCATTGTGATGACAAGTGTCATGGGGCATTTTGATGACATTGGCATGGAGCATTATGATGACAAGAGTTCTGGAGCATTTTGATGACAAGGGCATGGAGCATTGTGATGACAGGGCCCACGGAGCTTTGTGATGAAAAGGGCAGGGTACATTGTGATGACAGGGTTCATGGAGCATTGTGATGAAAGGGGCCATGGAGCATTGAGATGAGAGCCGTTATGAGGCATGGTGATGACAGTGGTCATGGAGCATTGTGATGAAAGAGATCATGGAGCAATATGATAACAGGGGCCATGGAGCATTGTAATGACAGGGTTATTGTAGCATTGTGATGGAAGTAAACATGGATTATTGTGATGACATGGGTCCTGGAAAACTGTGATGACACGGATCATCGAGTATTGTGATGACAAGGGTCATAGCGAATTGTGATGACAAGTGTCATGGGGCATTGTGTGACATTGATCATCTAGGAATTGTGATGAAAGGTATCATGGAGCACTGTGATGACTGGGGGCATGAAGCACTGTGATGAAAATTGTCCTGGATTATTGTGATGACAGCAGTCATTGAGAATTGTGATGACAGGGATTATGCAGCATTGTGTTGACAAGGGTATGAACTATTGTGATGACAATGGTCATGGAGCAATGTGATGACAGTATTCATGGAACATCGTGATGAAAAGTGCATGGGAGCATTGTGACGATAAAGGCCATGGAGTATTGTGATGACTAGTGTCATGGAGCATTTTAATGAAAGGTTTCATTGTGCACCATGATGACAAAGGGGATGGAGAATTGTGATGAAACTGGTCCTGGAGCATTGTGATAACAAAAGCCATGGAGCATTGTGATGACAGGCATCATGGAGCATTGTGAAGAAAGGGGCCATGGGGTATTGTAATGACACTAGAGAAATATGATGAAAATGGTCAGCGAGCATAGTGATTAAAGTGGTCATTGAGAATTGTGATGAAAAGCGACATAGAGCATTGTGATGACAAAGGTCATGGAGAACTGTGATGACCAGGGTCATGTAGCATTGTGATGACACGGTCATGGAACATTGTGATGACAGGAATTCTCGAGCATTGTGCTGACAAGGGCCATGGACGATTGTGATGACATGGTCATGGAACATTGCGATGACAAGATTTCTGGAGCATTGTGATGAAAGGGCATGGAGCATTGTGATTAAAGGTGACAAGGAACATTGTGATGATATGGGCAGAAAACTCTGTGATGACAGTGGTCATGGAGTATTGTGACAAAAAGTGTCATGGAACATTGTGCTGACAAGGGCCATGGAGCATTGTGATGACACGGTCATGGAACATTGTGATGACAAGAATTAGGGAGCATTGTGATGACAATGGCCATGGAGCATTGTGATGACACGGTCATGGAACATTGTGATGAGAAGAATTCTGGAGCATTGTCATGACAAGGGCCATGGAGCATTGTGATGACACGATCATGGATCATTGTGATGACAAGAATTCTGGAGAATTGTGATGACAAGGGCCATGGAGCATTGTGATGACACGGTCATGGAACATTGTGATGACAAGAATTCTGGAGCATTGTGCTGACAAGGGCCATGGAGCATTGTGATGACACGGTCATGGAACATTGTGATGACAAGGGTCATAGCGAATTGTGATGACAAGTGTCATGGGGCATTGTGTGACATTGATCATCTAGGAATTGTGATGAAAGGTATCATGGAGCACTGTGATGAAAATTGTCCTGGATTATTGTGATGACAGCAGTCATGGAGAATTGTGATGACAGGGATTATGCAGCATTGTGTTGACAAGGGTATGGACTATTGTGATGACAATGGTCATGGAGCAATCTGATGAAAGTATTCATGGAACATCGTGATGAAAAGTGCCTGGGAGCATTGTGACGATAAAGGCCATGGAGTATTGTGATGACTAGTGTCATGGAGCACTTTAATGAAAGGTTTCATTGTGCACCATGATGACAAAGGGGATGGAGAATTGTGATGAAACTGGTCCTGGAGCATTGTGATAACAAAAGCCATGGAGCATTGTGATGACAGGCATCATGGAGCATTGTGAAGAAAGGGGCCATGGGGTATGGTAATGACACTAGAGAAATATGATGAAAATGGTCAGCGAGCATAGTAATTAAAGTGGTCATTGAGAATTGTGATGAAAAGCGACATAGAGCATTGTGATGACAAAGGTCATGGAGAACTGTGATGACCAGGGTCATGTAGCATTGTGATGACACGGTCATGGAACATTGTGATGACAGGAATTCTCGAGCATTGTGCTGACAAGGGCCATGGACCATTGTGATGACATGGTCATGGAACATTGCAATGACAAGATTTCTGGAGCATTGTGATGAAAGGGCTTGGAGCATTGTGATTAAAGGTGACAAGGAACATTGTGATGATATGGGCAGAAAACTCTGTGATGACAGTGGTCATGGAGTATTGTGACAAAAAGTGTCATGGAACATTGTGCTGACAAGGGCCATGGAGCATGTGATGACACGGTCATGGAACATTGAGATGACAAGAATTCTGGAGCATTATGATGACAAGGGCCATGGAGCATTGTGATGAAATGGCCATGGAACATTGTGATGACAAGAATTCGGGAGCGTTGTGATGACAATGGCCATGGAGCATTGTGATGACACAGTCATGGAATATTGTGATAAGAAGAATTCTGGAGCATTATCATGACAAGGGCCATGGAGCATTGTGATGACACGGTCATGGAACATTGTGATGACAAGAATTCTGGAGCATTGTGATGACAAGGGCCATGGAGCTTTGTGATGACATGGTCATGGAACATTGTGATGACAAGAATTCTGGAGCATTATGCTGACAAGGGCCATGGAGCATTGTGATGACACGGTCATGGAACATTGTGATGACAAGAATTCTGGAGCATTCTGATGACAAAGGCGATGGAGCATTGTGATGACACGGTCATGGAACATTGTGATGACAAGAATTCTGGAGCATTCTGATGACAAGCGCCATAGAGCATTGTGATGACACGTTCATGGAATATAGTAATGACAAGAATTCTGGAGCATTATGATGATGAGGGCCATGGAGCATTGTGATGACACGGCCATGGAACATTGTGATGACAAGAATTCTGGAGCATTGTGATGACAAGGGCCATGGAGCATTGTGATGACACGGTCATGGAACAATGTGATGAGAAGAATTCCGGAGGATTGTGATGACAAGGGCCATGGAGCATTGTGATGACACGGTCATGGAACATTGTGATGACAAGAATTCTGGAGCATTGTGCTGATGACGGCCATGGAGCATTGTGATGACACAGTCAAGGAACATTGCGATGAAAAAGATTTCTGGAGCATTGTGATGAAAGGGCATGGAGCATTGTGATTAAAGTTGACAAGGAACATTGTGATGATATGGGCTTAGAACTCTGTGATGACAGTGGTCATGCAGTATTGTGACGAAAAGTGTCATGGAACATTCTGCTGACAGCGATCATGGAGCTTTTTGGTAAGAGAGGCTATGGAGATTTGTGATGTCAGGCGTCATGGGGCATTGTGTTGAGATCGGTCTTGGAGCATTGTGATGAAAAGGGTCATGGAGCACTGTGATTACAGGGGCCATGGAGCATTGTGAATACAAAGGGTATGGAACATTGAGATGACAGGTTTCATGGAGCACTGTGATGAATGTGATCTTGGATCATTGTGATGACAAGTGTCCTGGAACCTTGCGATGACACGGTTCATGGAGCATTGTGATGACAAGGACCATGGCGAATTGTGATGACATCTGTCATGGGGCATTGTGATGACAGTGGTCATCTAGATATGCGAGGAAAGGTATCATGGAGCACTGTGATGACAGGGGCCATGGAACATTGTGATAACAAAGGCCATGGAGCATTGTGATGACAAGTGTCATGGGGCATTTTGATGACATTGGCATGGAGCATTATGATGACAAGAGTTCTGGAGCATTTTGATGACAAGGGCATGGAGCATTGTGATGACAGGGCCCACGGAGCTTTGTGATGAAAAGGGCAGGGTACATTGTGATGACAGGGTTCATGGAGCATTGTGATGAAAGGGGCCATGGAGCATTGAGATGAGAGCCGTTATGAGGCATGGTGATGACAGTGGTCATGGAGCATTGTGATGAAAGAGATCATGGAGCAATATGATAACAGGGGCCATGGAGCATTGTGATGACAGGGGTATTGGAGCATTGTGATGGAAGTAGACATGGATCATTGTGATGACATGTGTCCTGGAACACTGTGATGACACGGTTCATCGAGTATTGTGATGACAAGGGTCATAGCGAATTGTGATGACAAGTGTCATGGGGCATTGTGTGACATTGATCATCTAGGAATTGTGATGAAAGGTATCATGGAGCACTGTGATGAAAATTGTCCTGGATTATTGTGATGACAGCAGTCATGGAGAATTGTGATGACAGGGATTATGCAGCATTCTGTTGACAAGGGTATGGACTACTGTGATGACAATTGTCATGGAGCAATGTGATGAAAGTATTCATGGAACATCGTGATGAAAAGTGCATGGGAGCATTGTGACGATAAAGGCCATGGAGTTTTGTGATGACTAGTGTCATGGAGCATTTTAATGAAAGGTTTCATTGTGCACCATGATGACAAAGGGGATGGAGAATTGTGATGAAACTGGTCCTGGAGCATTGTGATAACAAAAGCCATGGAGCATTGTGATGACAGGCATCATGGAGCATTGTGAAGAAAGGGGCCATGGGGTATTGTAATGACAGAAGAGAAATATGATGAAAATGGTCAGCGAGCATAGTGATTAAAGTGGTCATTGAGAATTGTGATGAAAAGCGACATAGAGCATTGTGATGACAAAGGTCATGGAGAACTGTGATGACCAGAGTCATGTATCATTGTGATGACACGGTCATGGAACATTGTGATGACAAGAATTCTGCAGCATTGCGATGACAAGGGCCATGGAGCATTGTGATGACACGGTCATGGAACATTGTCATGAGAAGAATTCTGGAGCATTATGATGACATGGGCCATGGAGCATTGTGATGACACGTTCATGGAATATAGTAATGACAAGAATTCTGGATCATTATGATGGCAAGGGCCATGGAGCATTGTGATGACACGGCCATGGAACATTGTGATGACAAGAATTCTGGAGCATTGTGATGAGAGTGGCCATGGAGCATTGTGTTGACACGGTCATGGAACATTGTGATGACAAGAATTCTGGAGCATTGTGATGACAAGGGCCATGGAGCATTGTGATGACACGGTCATGGAAAATTGTGATGAGAAGAATTCTGGAGCATTGTGCTGACAAGGGCCATGGAGCATTGTGATGATACTGTCATGGAACATTGTGATGACAATATTTCTGGAGCATTATGATGACAAGGGCCATGGAGCATTGTGATGACACGGCCATGGAACATTGTGATGACAAGAATTCTGGAGCATTGTGATGAGAGTGGCCATGGAGCATTGTGTTGACTCGGTCATGGAACATTGTGATGACAAGTATTCTGGAGCATTGTGATGACAATGGCCATGGAGCATTGTGATGACACGGTCATGGAACATTGTGATGAGAAGAATTCTGGAGCATTGTCATGACAATGGCCATGGAGTATCGTGATGACACGGCCATGGAACATTGTGATGACAAGAATTCTGGAGCATTGTGATGACAAGGGCCTTGGAGCATTGTGATGACACGGTCATGGAACATTGTGATGACAGGATTTCTGGAGCATTGTGCTGAAAAGGGCCATGGAGCATTGTGATGACACGGTCAAGGAACAATGTGATGAGAAGAATTCCGGAGCATTGTGATGACAAGGGCCATGGAGCATTGTGATGACATGGTCATGGAACATTGTGATGACAAGTATTCTGGAGCATTGTGCTGATGACGGCCATGGAGCATTGTGATGACACAGTCAAGGAACATTGCGATGAAAAAGATTTCTGGAGCATTGTGATGAAAGGGCATGGAGCATTGTGATTAAAGGTGACAAGGAACATTGTGATGATATGGGCAGAGAAATCTGTGATGACAGTGGTCATGCAGTATTGTGACGAAAAGTGTCATGGAACATTCTGCTGACAGCCATCATGGAGCTTTTTGGTAAGAGAGGCTATGGAGATTTGTGATGTCAGGCGTCATGGGGCATTGTGTTGAGAGCGGTCTGGGAGCATTGTGATGAATAGGTTCATGGAGCACTGTGATTACAGGGGCCATGGAGCATTGTGAATACAAAGGCTATGGAGCATTGAGATGACAGGGTTCATGGAGCACTATGATGAATGTGATCTTGGATCATTGTGATGACAAGTGTCCTGGAACCTTGTGATGACACGGTTCATGGAGCATTGTGATGACAAGTACCATGGCGAATTGTGATGACAGCTGTCATGGGGCATTGTGATGACAGTGGTCATCTAGATTTGCGATGAAAGGTATCATGGAGCACTGTGATGACAGGGGCCATGGAACATTGTGATGACAAAGGCCATGGAGCATTGTGATGACAAGTGTCATGGGGCATTTTGATGACATTGGCATGGAGCATTATGATGACAAGAGTTCTGGAGCATTTTGATGACAAGGGCATGGAGCATTGTGATGACAGGGCCCACGGAGCTTTGTGATGAAAAGGGCAGGGTACATTGTGATGACAGGGTTCATGGAGCATTGTGATGAAAGGGGCCATGGAGCATTGAGATGAGAGCCGTTATGAGGCATGGTGATGACAGTGGTCATGGAGCATTGTGATGAAAGAGATCATGGAGCAATATGATAACAGGGGCCATGGAGCATTGTGATGACAGGGGTATTGGAGCATTGTGATGGAAGTAGACATGGATCATTGTGATGACATGTGTCCTGGAACACTGTGATGACACGGTTCATCGAGTATTGTGATGACAAGGGTCATAGCGAATTCTGATGACAAGTGTCATGGGGCATTGTGTGACATTGATCATCTAGGAATTGTGATGAAAGGTATCATGGAGCACTGTGATGAAAATTGTCCTGGATTATTGTGATGACAGCAGTCATGGAGAATTTTGATGACAGGGATTATGCAGCATTGTGTTGACAAGGGTATGGACTATTGTGATGACAATGGTCATGGAGCAATATGATGAAAGTATTCATGGAACATCGTGATGAAAAGTGCATGGGAGCATTGTGACGATAAAGGCCATGGAGTATTGTGATGACTAGTGTCATGGAGCATTTTAATGAAAGGTTTCATTGTGCACCATGATGACAAAGGGGATGGAGAATTGTGATGAAACTGGTCCTGGAGCATTGTGATAACAAAAGCCATGGAGCATTGTGATGACAGGCATCATGGAGCATTGTGAAGAAAGGGGCCATGGGGTATTGTAATGACACTAGAGAAATATGATGAAAATGGTCAGCGAGCATAGTGATTAAAGTGGTCATTGAGAATTGTGATGAAAAGCGACATAGAGCATTGTGATGACAAAGGTCATGGAGAACTGTGATGACCAAGGTCATGGAGCATTGTGATGACACGGTCATGGAACATTGTGATGACAGGAATTTTCGAGCATTGTGCTGACAAGGGCCATGGACCATTGTGATGACATGGTCATGGAACATTGCGATGACAAGATTTCTGGAGCATTTTGATGAAGGGGCATGGAGCATTTTGATTAAAGGTGACAAGGGACATTGTGATGATATGGGCAGAAAACTCTGTGATGACAGTGGTCATGGAGTATTGTGACAAAAAGTGTCATGGAACATTGTGATGACAAGAATTCTGGAGCATTATGATGACAAGGGCCATGGAGTATTGTGATGACACGGCCATGGAACATTGTGATGACAAGAATTCTGGAGAATTGTGATGACAAGGGCCATGGCGCATTGTGATGACATGGTCATGGAACATTGTGATGACAAGAATTCTGGAGCATTGTGCTGACAAGGGCCATTCAGCATTGTGATGATACGGTCATGGAACATTGTGATGACAAGAATTCTGGAGCATTATGCTGACAAGGGCCATGGAGCATTGTGATGACACGGCCATGGAACATTTTGATGACACGGTCATGGAACATTGTGATGACAAGTATTCTGGAGCATTGTGCTGACAAGGGCCATGGAGCATTGTGATGATACGGTCATGGAACATTGTGATGACAAGAATTCTGGAGCATTATGATGAAAAGGGCCATGGAGCATTGTGATGACACGGCCATGGAACATTGTGATGACAAGAATTCTGGAGCATTGTGATGAAAATGTCCATGGAGCATTGTGAAGACACGGTATGGAACATTGTGATGACAGGAATTCTGGAGCATTGTGCTGAAAAGGGCCATGGAGCATTGTGATGACACGGTCATGGAACAATGTGATGAGAAGAATTCCGGAGCATTGTGATGACAAGGGCCATGGAGCATTGTGATGACACGGTCATGGAACATTGTGATGACAAGAATTCTGGAGCATTGTGCTGATGACGGCCATGGAGCATTGTGATGACGCAGTTAAGGAACATTGCAATGAAAAAGATTTCTGGAGCATTGTGATGAAAGGGCATGGAGCATTGTGATTAAAGGTGACAAGGAACATTGTGATGATATGGGCAGAGAACTCTGTGATGACAGTGGTCTTGCAGTATTGTGACGAAAAGTGTCATGGAACATTCTGCTGACAGCGATCATGGAGCATTTTGGTAAGAGAGGCTATGGAGATTAGTGATGTCAGGCGTCATGGGGCATTGTGTTGAGAGCGGTCTTGAAGCATTGTGATGAAAAGGGTCATGGAGCACTGTGATGACAGGGGCCATGGAGCATTGTGAATACAAAGGGTATGGAGCATTGAGATGATAGGGTTCATGGAGCACTGTGATGAATGTGATCTTGGATCATTGTGATGACAAGTGTCCTGGAACCTTGTGATGACACGGTTCATGGAGCATTGTGATGACAAGGACCATGGCGAATTGTGATGACATCTGTCATAGGGCATTGTGATGACAGTGGTCATCTAGATTTGCGATGAAAGGTATCATGGAGCACTGTGATGACAGGGGCCATGGAACATTGTGATGACAAAGGCCATGGAGCATTGTGATGACAAGTGTCATGGGGCATTTTGATGACATTGGCATGGAGCATTATGATGACAAGAGTTCTGGAGCATTTTGATGACAAGGGCATGGAGCATTGTGATGACAGGGCCCACGGAGCTTTGTGATGAAAAGGGCAGGGTACATTGTGATGACAGGGTTCATGGAGCATTGTGATGAAAGGGGCCATGGAGCATTGAGATGAGAGCCGTTATGAGGCATGGTGATGACAGTGGTCATGGAGCATTGTGATGAAAGAGATCATGGAGCAATATGATAACAGGGGCCATGGAGCATTGTGATGACAGGGGTATTGGAGCATTGTGATGGAAGTAGACATGGATCATTGTGATGACATGTGTCCTGGAACACTGTGATGACACGGTTCATCGAGTACCTTGATGACAAGGGTCAGAGCGAATTGTGATGACAAGTGTCATGGGGCATGGTGATGACATTGATCATCTAGGAATTGTGATGAAAGGTATCGTGGAGCACTGTGATGACTGGGGGCATGAAGCACTGTGATGAAAATTGTCCTGGATTATTGTGATGACAGCAGTGATGGAGAATTGTGATGACAGGGATTATGCAGCATTGTGTTGACAAGGGTATGGACTATTGTGATGACAATGGTCATGGAGCAATGTGATGAAAGTATTCATGGAACATCGTGATGAAAAGTGCATGGGAGCATTGTGACGATAAAGGCCATGGAGTATTGTGATGACTAGTGTCATGGAGCATTTTAATGAAAGGTTTCATTGTGCACCATGATGACAAAGGGGATGGAGAATTGTGATGAAACTGGTCCTGGAGCATTGTGATAACAACAGCCATGGAGCATTGTGATGACAGGCATCATGGAGCATTGTGAAGAAAGGGGCCATGGGGTATTGTAATGACACTAGAGAAATATGATGAAAATGGTCAGCGAGTATAGTGATTAAAGTGGTCATTGAGAATTGTGATGAAAAGCGACATAGAGCATTGTGATGACAAAGGTCATGGAGAACTGTGATGACCAGGGTCATGTAACATTGTGATGACATGGTCATGGAACATTGTGATGACAAGATTTCTGGAGCATTGTGATGAAAGGGCATGGAGCATTGTGATTAAAGGTGACAAGGAACATTGTGATGATATGGGCAGAAAACTCTGTGAGACAGTGGTCATGGAGTATTGTGACAAAAAGTGTCATGGAACATTGTGCTGACAAGGGCCATGGAACATTGTGATGACACGGTCATGGAACATTGTGATGACAAGAATTGTGGAGCATTATGATGACAAGGGCCATGGAGCATTGTGATGACAGAGAAATGGAACATTGTGATGACAAGAATTCGGGAGCATTGTGATGACATGGTCATGGATCATTGTGATGAGAAGAATTCTGGAGCATTGTCATGACAAGGGCCATGGAGCATTGTGATGACACGGTCATGGAACATTGCGATGAAAAAGATTTCTGGAGCATTGTGATGAAAGAGCATGGAGCATTGTGATTAAAGGTGACAAGGAACATTGTGATGATATGGGCACAGAACTCTGTGATGAGACAGGACATGGAGTATTGTGACGAAAACTGTCATGGAACATTGGGCTGACACGAATCATGGAGCTCTTTGGTAAGAGAGGCCATGGAGATTTGTGATGGCAGGGATTATGCAGCATTTTGTTGACAAGGGTATGGACTATTGTGATGACAATGGTCATGGAGCAATGTGATAAAAGTATTCATGGAACATCGTGATGAAAAGTGCATGGGAGCATTGTGACGATAAAGGCCATGGAGTATTGTGATGACAAGTGTCATGGAGCATTTTAATGAAAGGTTTCATTGTGCACCATGATGACAAAGGGGATGGAGAATTGTGATGAAACTGGTCCTGGAGCATTGTGATAACAAAAGCCATGGAGCATTGTGATGACAGGCATCATGGAGCATTGTGAAGAAAGGGGCCATGGGGTATTGTAATGACACTAGAGAAATATGATGAAAATGGTCAGCGACCATAGTGATTAAAGTGGTCATTGAGAATTGTGATGAAAAGCGACATAGAGCATTGTGATGACAAAGGTCATGGAGAACTGTGATGACCAGGGTCATGTAGCATTGTGATGACACGGTCATGGAACATTGTGAGGACAAGAATTCTGGAGGATTGTGCTGACAAGGGCCATGGACCATTGTGATGACATGGTCATGGAACATTGTGATGACAAGAATTCTGGAGCATTGTGATGACAAGGGTCATGGAGCATTGTGATGACACGGTCATGGAACATTGTGATGACAAGAATTCTGCAGCATTGCGATGACAAGGGCCATGGAGCATTGTGATGACACGGCCATGGAACATTGTGATGACAAGAATTCTGGAGCATTCTGATGACAAAGGCGATGGAGCATTGTGATGACACGGTCATGGAACATTGTGATGACAAGAATTCTGGAGCATTGTCATGACAAGGGCCATGGAGCATTGTGATGACACGGTCATGGAACATTGTGATGACAAGAATTCTGGAGCATTATGATGACAAGGGCCTTGGAGCATTGTGATGACACGGTCATGGAACATTGTGATGACAAGAATTCTGGACCATTGTGATGAAAATGGCCATGGAGCATTGTGATGACACGGTCATGGAACATTGTGATGAGAAGAATTCTGGAGCATTGTCATTACAAGGGCCATGGAACATTGTGATGACACGGTCATGGAACATTGTGATGACAAGAATTCTGGAGCATTGTGATAACAAGGGCCATGGAGCATTGTGATGACACAGCCATGGAACATTGTGATGACAAGAATTCTGGAGCATTCTGATGACAAAGGCGATGGAGCATTGTGATGACACGGTCATGGAACATTGTGATGACAAGAATTCTGGAGCATTCTGATGACAAGCGCCATAGAGCATTGTGATGACACGTTCATGGAATATAGTAATGACAAGAATTCTGGAGCATTATGATGACAAGGGCCATGGAGCATTGTGATGACACGGTATGGAACATTGTGATGAGAAGAATTCTGGAGCATTGTGATGACAAGGGCCATGGAGCATTGTGATGACACGTTTATAGAACATTGTGATGACAGGAATTCTGGAGCATAGTGCTGGAAAGGGCCATGGAGGATTGTGATGACACGGTCATGGAACAATGTGAAGAGAAGAATTCTGGAGCATTGTGATGACAAGGGTCTTGGAGCATTGTGATGACACGGTCATGGAACTTTGTGATGACAAGAATTCTGGACCATTGTGCTGATGACGGCCATGGAGCATTGTGATGACACAGTCAAGGAACATTGCGATGAAAAGGATTTCTGGAGCATTGTGATGAAAGGGCATGGAGCATTGTGATTAAAGGTGACAAGGAAAATTGTGATGATATGGGCAGAAAACTCTGTGAGACAGTGGTCATGGAGTATTGTGACAAAAAGTGTCATGGAACATTGTGCTGACAAGGGCCATGGAGCATTGTGATGACACGGTCATGGAATATTGTGATGACCAGAATTCTGGAGCATTATGATGACAAGGGCCATGGAGCATTGTGATGACAGAGAAATGGAATATTGTGATGACAAGAATTCGGGAGCATTGTGATGACAATGGCCATGGAGCATTGTGATGACATGTTCATGGATCATTGTGATGAGAAGAATTCTGGAGCATTGTCATGACAAGGGCCATGGAGCATTGTGATGACACGGTCATGGAACATTGCAATGAAAAAGATTTCTGGAGCATTGTAATGAAAGGGCATGGAGCATTGTGATTAAAGGTGACAAGGAACATTGTGATGATAATGGCAGAGAAATCTGTGATGAGACAGGACATGGAGTATTGTGACGAAAACTGTCATGGAACATTGTGCTGACAGGGATGATGGAGCTCTTTGGTAAGAGAGGCCATGGAGATTTGTGATGGCAGGGATTATGCAGCATTGTGTTGAAAAGTGTATGGACTATTGTGATGACAATGGTCATGGAGCAATGTGATGAATGTATTCATGGAACATCGTGATAAGAAGTGCATGGGAGCATTGTGACGATAAAGGCCATGGAGTATTGTGATGACTAGTGTCATGGAGCATTTTAATGAAAGGTTTCATTGTGCACCATGATGACAAAGGGGATGGAGAATTGTGATGAAACTGGTCCTGGAGCATTGTGATAACAAAAGCCATGGAGCATTGTGATGACAGGCATCATGGAGCATTGTGAAGAAAGGGGCCATGTGGTATTGTAATGACACTAGAGAAATATGATGAAAATGGTCAGCGAGCATAGTGATTAAAGTGGTCATTGATAATTGTGATGAAAAGCGACATAGAGCATTGTGATGACAAAGGTCATGGAGAACTGTGATGACCAGGGTCATGTAGCATTGTGATGACACGGTCATGGAACATTGTGATGACAAGAATTCTGGAGGATTGTGCTGACAAGGGCCATGGACCATTGTGATGACATGGTCATGGAACATTGTGATGACAAGAATTCTGGAGCATTGTGATGACAAGGGTCATGGAGCATTGTGATGACACGGTCATGGAACATTGTGATGACAAGAATTCTGCAGCATTGCGATGACAAGGGCCATGGAGCATTGTGCTGACACGGTCATGGAACAATGTGATGAGAAGAATTCCAGAGCATTGTGATGACAAGGGCCATGGAGCATTGTGATGACACGGTCATGGAACATTGTGATGACAAGAATTCTGGAGCATTCTGATGACAAAGGCGATGGAGCATTGTGATGACACGGTCATGGAACATTGTGATGAGAAGAATTCTGGAGCATTATGATGACAAGGGCCATGGAGCATTGTGATGACACGGCCATGGAACATTGTGATGACAAGAATTCTGGAGCATTCTGATGACAAGCGCCATAGAGCATTGTGATGACACGTTCATGGAATATAGTAATGACAAGAATTCTGGAGCATTATGATGACAAGGGCCATGGAACATTGTGATGACACGGTAAGGAACATTGTGATGACAAGAATTCTGGAGCATTGTGATGACAAGGGCCATGGAGCATTGTAATGACACGTTTATAGAACATTGTGATGACAGGAATTCTGGAGCATTGTGCTGGAAAGGGCCATGGAGCATTGTGATGACACGGTCATGGAACAATGTGATGAGAAGAATTCCGGAGCATTGTGATGACAAGGGCCATGGAGCATTGTGATGACACGGTAATGGAACATTGTGATGACAAGAATTCTTGAGCATTGTGCTGATGACGGCCATGGAGCATTGTGATGACGCAGTCAAGGAACATTGCGATGAAAAAGATTTCTGGAGCATTGTGATGAAAGGGCATGGAGCATTGTGATTAAAGGTGACAAGGAAAATTGTGATGATATGGGCAGAGAACTCTGTGATGACAGTGGTCATGCAGTATTGTGACGAAAAGTGTCATGGAACATTCTGCTGACAGCGATCATGGAGCTTTTTGGTAAGAGAGGCTATGGAGACTTGTGATGTCAGGCGTCATGGGGCATTGTGTTGAGAGTGGTCTTGGAGCATTGTGATGAAAAGGGTCATGGAGCACTGTGATTACAGGGGCCATGGAGCATTGTGAATACAAAGGCTATGGAGCATTGAGATGACAGGGTTCATGGAGCACTGTGATGAATGTGATCTTGGATCATTGTGATGACAAGTGTCCTGGAACCTTGTGATGACACGGTTCATGGAGCATTGTGATGACAAGGACCATGGCGAATTGTGATGACATCTGTCATGGGGCATTGTGATGACAGTGGTCATCTAGATTTGCGATGAAATGTATCATGGAGCACTGTGATGACAGGGGCCATGGAACAATGTGATGACAAAGGCCATGGAGCATTGTGATGACAAGTGTCATGGGGCATTTTGATGATATTGGCATGGAGCATTATGATGACATGAGTTCTGGAGCATTTTGATGACAAGGGCATGGAGCATTGTGATGACAGGGCCCACGGAGCTTTGTGATGAAAAGGGCAGGGTACATTGTGATGACAGGGTTCATGGAGCATTGTGATGAAAGGGGCCATGGAGCATTGAGATGAGAGCCGTTATGAGGCATGGTGATGACAGTGGTCATGGAACATTGTGATGAAAGAGATCATGGAGCAATATGATAACAGGGGCCAAGGAGCATTGTGATGACAGGGGTATTGGAGCATTGTGATGGAAGTAGACATGGATCATTGTGATGACATGTGTCCTGGAACACTGTGATGACACGGTTCATCGAGTATTGTGATGACAAGGGTTATAGCGAATTGTGATGACAAGTGTCATGGGGCATTGTGTGACATTGATCATCTAGGAATTGTGATGAAAGGTATCATGGAGCACTGTGATGAAAATTGTCCTGGATTATTGTGATGAGAGCAGTCATGGAGAATTGTGATGACAGGGATTATGCAGCATTGTGTTGACAAGGGTATGGACTATTGTGATGACAATGGTCATGGAGCAATGTGATGAAAGTATTCATGGAACATCGTGATGAAAAGTGCATGGGAGCATTGTGACGATAAAGGCCATGGAGTATTGTGATGACTAGTGTCATGGAGCATTTTAATGAAAGGTTTCATTGTGCACCATGTTGACAAAGGGGATGGAGAATTGTGATGAAACTGGTCCTGGAGCATTGTGATAACAAAAGCCATGGAGCATTGTGATGACAGGCATCATGGATCATTGTGAAGAAAGGGGCCATGGGGTATTGTAATGACACTAGAGAAATATGATGAAAATGGTCAGCGAGAATAGTGATTAAAGTGGTCATTGAGAATTGTGATGAAAAGCGACATAGAGCATTGTGATGAAAAAGGTCATTGAGAACTGTGATGACCAGGGTCATGTAACATTGTGATGACATGGTCATGGGACATTGTGATGACAAGATTTCTGGAGCATTGTGATGAAAGGGCATGGAGCATTGTGATTAAAGGTGACAAGGAACATTGTGATGATATGGGCAGAAAAATCTGTGAGACAGTGGACATGGAGTATTGTGACAAAAAGTGTCATGGAACATTGTGCTAACAAGGGCCATGGAGCATTGTGATGACACGGTCATGGAACATTGTGATGACAAGAATTGTGGAGCATTATGATGACAAGGGCCATGGAGCATTGTGATGACACAGAAATGGAACATTGTGATGACAAGAATTCGGGAGCATTGTGATGACATGGTCATGGATCATTGTGATGAGAAGAATTCTGGAGCATTGTCATGACAAGGGCCATGGAGCATTGTGATGACACGGTCATGGAACATTGCGATGAAAAAGATTTCTGGAGCATTGTGATGAAATCGCATGGAGCATTGTGATTAAAGGTGACAAGGAACATTGTGATGATATGGGCAGAGAACTCTGTGATGAGACAGGACATGGAGTATTGTGACGAAAACTGTCATGGAACATTGTGCTGACACGGATCATGGAGCTCTTTGGTAAGAGAGGCCATGGAGATTTGTGATGGCAGGGATTATGCAGCATTGTTTTGACAAGGGTATGGACTATTGTGATGACAATGGTCATGGAGCAATGTGATGAAAGTATTCATGGAACATCGTGATAAAAAGTGCATGGGAGCATTGTGACGATAAAGGCCATGGAGTATTGTGATGACTAGTGTCATGGAGCATTTTAATGAAAGGTTTCATTGTGCACCATGATGACAAAGGGGATGGAGAATTGTGATGAAACTGGTCCTGGAGCATTGTGATAACAAAAGCCATGGAGCATTGTGATGACAGGCATCATGGAGCATTGTGAAGAAAGGGGCCATGGGGTATTGTAATGACACTAGAGAAATATGATGAAAATGGTCAGCGAGCATAGTGATTAAAGTGGTCATTGAGAATTGTGATGAAAAGCGACATAGAGCATTGTGATGACAAAGGTCATGGAGAACTGTGATGACCAGGGTCATGTAGCATTGTGATGACACGGTCATGGAACATTGTGATGACAAGAATTCTGGAGGATTGTGCTGACAAGGGCCATGGAGCATTGTGATGACACGGTCATGGAACATTGTGATGACAAGAATTCTGGAGCATTGTGATGACAGTGGCCATGGAGCATTGTGATGACATGGTCATGGAACATTGTGATGACAAGAATTCTGGAGCATTGTGCTGACAAGGGCCATGGAGCATTGTGATGATACGGTCATGGAACATTGTGATGAGAAGAATTCTGGAGCATTGTCATGACAAGGGCCATGGAGCATTGTGATGACACGGTCATGGAACATTGTGATGACAAGAATTCTGGAGCATTATGATGACAAGGGCCTTGGAGCATTGTGATGACACGGTCATGGAACATTGTGATGACAAAAATTCTGGACCATTGTGATGAAAATGGCCATGGAGCATTGTGATGACACGGTCATGGAACATTGTGATGAGAAGAATTCTGGAGCATTGTCATTACAAGAGCCATGGAACATTGTGATGACACGGTCATGGAACATTGTGATGACAAAATTCTGGAGCATTGTGATGACAAGGGCCATGGAGCATTGTGATGACACGGCAATGCAACATTGTGATGACAATAATTCTGGAGCATTCTGATGACAAAGGCGATGGAGCATTGTGATGACACGGTCATGGAACATTGTGATGACAAGAATTCTGGAGCATTCTGATGACAAGCGCCATAGAGCATTGTGATGACACGTTCATGGAATATAGTAATGACAAGAATTCTGGAGCATTATGATGACAAGGGCCATGGAGCATTGTGATGACATGGTATGGAACATTGTGATGACAAGAATTCTGGAGCATTGTGATGACAAGGGCCATGGAGCATTGTGATGACACGTTTATAGAACATTGTGATGACAGGAATTCTGGAGCATTGTGCTGGAAAGGGCCATGGAGGATTGTGATGACACGGTCATGGAACATTGTGATGACAAGAATTCTGGAGCATTGTGATGACAGTGGCCATGGAGCATTGTGATGACATGGTCATGGAACATTGTGATGACAAGAATTCTGGAGCATTGTGCTGACAAGGGCCATGGAGCATTGTGATGATACGGTCATGGAACATTGTGATGAGAAGAATTCTGGAGCATTGTCATGACAAGGGCCATGGAGCATTGTGATGACACGGTCATGGAACATTGTGATGACAAGAATTCTGGAGCATTATGATGACAAGGGCCTTGGAGCATTGTGATGACACGGTCATGGAACATTGTGATGACAAAAATTCTGGACCATTGTGATGAAAATGGCCATGGAGCATTGTGATGACACGGTCATGGAACATTGTGATGAGAAGAATTCTGGAGCATTGTCATTAAAAGGGCCATGGAACATTGTGATGACACGGTCATGGAACATTGTGATGACAAAATTCTGGAGCATTGTGATGACAAGGGCCATGGAGCATTGTGATGACACGGCAATGCAACATTGTGATGACAATAATTCTGGAGCATTCTGATGACAAAGGCGATGGAGCATTGTGATGACACGGTCATGGAACATTGTGATGACAAGAATTCTGGAGCATTCTGATGACAAGCGCCATAGAGCATTGTGATGACACGTTCATGGAATATAGTAATGACAAGAATTCGGGAGCATTATGATGACAAGGGCCATGGAGCATTGTGATGACATGGTATGGAACATTGTGATGACAAGAATTCTGGAGCATTGTGATGACAAGGGCCATGGAGCATTGTGATGACACGTTTATAGAACATTGTGATGACAGGAATTCTGGAGCATTGTGCTGGAAAGGGCCATGGAGGATTGTGATGACACGGTCATGGAACAATGTGATGAGAAGAATTCCGGAGCATTGTGATGACAAGGGCCATGGAGCATTGTGATGACACGGTCATGGAACATTGTGATGACAAGAATTCTGGACCATTGTGCTGATGACGGCCATGGAGCATTGTGATGACACAGTCAAGGAACATTGCGATGAAAAGGATTTCTGGAGCATTGTGATGAAAGGGCATGGAGCATTGTGATTAAAGGTGACAAGGAAAATTGTGATGATATGTGCAGAGAACTCTGTGATGACAGTGGTCATGCATTATTGTGACGAAAACTGTCATGGAACATTCTGCTGACAGCGATCATGGAGCTTTTTGGTAAGAGAGGCTATGGAGATTTGTGATGTCAGGCGTCATGGGGCATTGTGTTGAGAGCGGTCTTGGAGCATTGTGATGAAAAGGGTCATGGAGCACTGTGATTACAGGGGCCATGGAGCATTGTGAATACAAAGGCCATGGAGCATTGTGATAACAAGTGTCATGGGGCATTTTGATGACATTGGCATGGAGCATTTTGATGACAAGAGTTCTGGAGCATCTTGATGACAAGGGCATGGAGCATTGTGATGACAGGGCCCACGGAGCTTTGTGATGAAAAGGGCAGGGTACATTGTGATGACAGGGTTCATGGAGCATTGTGATGAAAGGGGCCATGGAGCATTGAGATGAGAGCCGTTATGAGGCATGGTGATGACAGTGGTCATGGAGCATTGTGATGAAAGAGATCATGGAGCAATATGATAACAGGGGCCATGGAACATTGTGATGACAGGGGTATTGGAGCATTGTGATGGAAGTAGACATGGATCATTGTGATGACATGTGTCCTGGAACACTGTGATGACACGGTTCATCGAGTATTG
This sequence comes from Balaenoptera acutorostrata, assembly GCF_949987535.1. Taxonomy (NCBI): domain Eukaryota; kingdom Metazoa; phylum Chordata; class Mammalia; order Artiodactyla; family Balaenopteridae; genus Balaenoptera; species Balaenoptera acutorostrata. Next base: position 586,754 of record NW_026646025.1, on the reverse strand, counting down.
TGATGAAAAGGGTCATAGCGAATTGTGATGACAAGTGTCATGGGGCATTGTGTGACATTGATCATCTAGGAATTGTGATGAAAGGTATCATGGAGCACTGTGATGAAAATTGTCCTGGATTATTGTGATGACAGCAGTCATGGAGAATTGTGATGACAGGGATTATGCAGCATTGTGTTGACAAGGGTATGGACTATTGTGATGACAATGGTCATGGAGCAATGTGACGAAAGTATTCATGGAACATCGTGATGAAAAGTGCATGGGAGCATTGTGACGATAAAGGCCATGGAGTATTGTGATGACTAGTGTCATGGAGCATTTTAATGAAAGGTTTCATTGTGCACCATGATGACAAAGGGGATGGAGAATTGTGATGAAACTGGTCCTGGAGCATTGTGATAACAAAAGCCATGGAGCATTGTGATGAAAGGCATAATGGAGCATTGTGAAGAAAGGGGCCATGGGGTATTGTAATGACACTAGATAAATATGATGAAAATGGTCAGCGAGCATAGTGATTAAAGTGGTCATTGAGAATTGTGATGAAAAGCGACATAGAGCATTGTGATGACAAAGGACATGGAGAACTGTGATGACCAGGGTCATGTAACATTGTGATGACATGGTCATGGAACATTGTGATGACAAGATTTCTGGAGCATTGTGATGAAAGGGCATGGAGCATTGTGATTAAAGGTGACAAGGAAAATTGTGATGATATGGGCAGAAAACTCTGTGAGACAGTGGTCATGGAGTATTGTGAAAAAAAGTGTCATGGAACATTGTGCTGACAAGGGCCATGGAGCATTGTGATGACACGGTCATGGAACATTGTGATGACAAGAATTGTGGAGCATTATGATGACAAGGGCCATGGAGCATTGTGATGACAGAGAAATGGAACATTGTGATGACAAGAATTCGGGAGCATTGTGATGACAATGGCCATGGAGCATTGTGATGACATGGTCATGGATCATTGTGATGAGAAGAATTCTGGAGCATTGTCATGACAAGGGCCATGGAGCATTGTGATGACACGGTCATGGAACATTGCGATGAAAAATATTTCTGGAGCATTGTGATGAAAGGGCATGGAGCATTGTGATTAAAGGTGGCAAGGAACATTGTGATGATATGGGCAGAGAACTCTGTGATGAGACAGGACATGGAGTATTGTGACGAAAACTGTCATGGAATATTGTTCTGACAGGGATCATGGAGCTCTTTGGTAAGAGAGGCCTTGGAGATTTGTGATGGCAGGGATTATGCAGCATTGTGTTGACAAGGGTATGGACTATTGTGATGACAATGGTCATGGAGCAATGTGATGAAAGTATTCATGGAACATCGTGATGAAAAGTGCATGGGAGCATTGTGACGATAAAGGCCATGGAGTATTGTGATGACTAGTGTCATGGAGCATTTTAATGAAAGGTTTCATTGTGCACCATGATGACAAAGGGGATGGAGAATTGTGATGAAACTGGTCCTGGAGCATTGTGATAACAAAAGCCATGGAGCATTGTGATGACAGGCATCATGGAGCATTGTGAAGAAAGGGGCCATGGGGTATTGTAATGACACTAGAGAAATATGATGAAAATGGTCAGCGAGCATAGTGATTAAAGTGGTCATTGAGAATTGTGATGAAAAGCGACATAGAGCATTGTGATGACAAAGGTCATGCAGAACTGTGATGACCAGGGTCATGTAGCAATGTGATGACACGGTCATGGAACATTGTGATGACAAGAATTCTGGAGCATTGTGCTGAAAAAGGCCATGGACCATTGTGATGACATGGTCATGGAACATTGTGATGACAAGAATTCTGGAGCATTGTGATGACAAGGGTCATGTAGCATTGTGATGACACGGTCATGGAACATTGTGATGACAAGAATTCTGCAGCATTGCGATGACAAGGGCCATGGAACATTGTGATGACACGGTCATGGAACATTGTCATGAGAAGAATTCTGGAACATTGTGCTGACAAGGGCCATGGAGCATTGTGATGATACGGTCATGGAACATTGTGATGGCAAGAATTCTGGAGCATTATGATGACAAGGTCCATGGAGCACTGTGATGACAAGAATTCTGGAGCATTGTGATGACAATGGCCATGGAGCATTGTGATGACACGGTCATGGAACATTGTGATGACAAGAATACTGGAGCATTGTTATGACAAGGGCCATGGAGCATTGTGATGACACGGTCATGGAATATTGTGATGACAAGAATTCTGGAGCATTATGATGACAAAGGCCTTGGAGCATTGTGATGACACGACCATGGAACATTGTGATGACAAGAATTCTGGAGCATTGTGATGACAATGGCCATGGAGCATTGTGATGACACAGTCATGGAACATTGTGATGAGAAGAATTCTGGAGCATTGTCATGACAAGGGCCATGGAGCATTGTGATGTCACAGTCATGGAACATTGTGATGACAAGAATTCTGGAGCATTGTGATGACAAGGGCCAAGGAGCATTGTGATGACACGGTCATGGAATATTGTGATGACAAGAATTCTGGAGCATTGTGCTGACAAGGGCCATGGAGCATTGTGATGATACGGTCATGGAACATTGTGATGACAAGGGCCATGGAGCATTGTGATGACACGGCCATGGAACATTGTGATGACAAGAATTCTGGAGCATTGTGATGACAATGGCCATGGAGCATTGTGATGACACGGTCATGGAACTTTGTGATGAGAAGAATTCTGGAGCATTGTCATGACAAGGGCCATGGAGCATTTTGATGACACGGCCATGGAATATTGTGATGACAAGATTTCTGGAGAATTGTGATGACAAAGTTCATGGAGAATTATGATGACACGGTCAAGGAACTTTGCGATGACAAGATTTCTGTAGCATTGTGGAGAAAGGGTATGGAGCATTGTGATTAAAGGTGACAAGGAACATTGTGATGATATGGGCAGAGAATTCTGTGATGTGACAGGACATGGAATATTGTGACGAAAAGTGTCATGGAACATTGTGCTGACAGGGTTCATGGAGCTCTTTGGTAAGAGAGGCCATCGAGATTTGTGATGGCAGGCATCATGGGGCTTTGTGTTGACAGCGGTCTTGGAGCATTGTGATGAAATGCGTCATGGAGCATTGTGATTACAGGGGCCATGGAGCATTGTGAATTCAAAGGCTATGGAGCATTTATATCACAGGTTTCATGGAGCACTGTGATGAATGTGATCTTGGATCATTGTGATGACAAGTGTCCTGGAACCTTGTGATGACACGGTTCATGGAGCACTGTGATAACAGGGGCCATGGAACATTGTGATGACAAAGGCCATGGAGCATTGTGATGACAAGTGTCATGGGGCATTTTGATGACATTGGCATGGAGCATTATGATGACAAGAGTTCTGGAGCATTTTGATGACAAGGGCATGGAGCATTGTGATGACAGGGCCCACGGAGCTTTGTGATGAAAAGGGCAGGGTACATTGTGATGACAGGGTTCATGGAGCATTGTGATGAAAGGGGCCATGGAGCATTGAGATGAGAGCCGTTATGAGGCATGGTGATGACAGTGGTCATGGAGCATTGTGATGAAAGAGATCATGGAGCAATATGATAACAGGGGCCATGGAGCATTGTGATGACAGGGGTATTGGAGCATTGTGATGGAAGTAGACATGGATCATTGTGATGACATGTGTCCTGGAACACTGTGATGACACGGTTCATCGAGTATTGTGATGACAAGGGTCATAGCGAATTGTGATGACAAGTGTCATGGGGCATTGTGATGACATTGATCATCTAGGAATTGTGATGAAAGGTATCGTGGAGCACTGTGATGACTGGGGGCATGAAGCACTGTGATGAAAATTGTCCTGGATTATTGTGATGACAGCAGTCATGGAGAATTGTGATGACAGGGATTATGCAGCATTGTGTTGACAAGGGTATGAACTATTGTGATGACAATGGTCATGGAGCAATGTGATGAAAGTATTCATGGAACATCGTGATGAAAAGTGCATGGGAGCATTGTGACGATAAAGGCCATGGAGTATTGTGATGACTAGTGTCATGGAGCATTTTAATGAAAGGTTTCATTGTGCACCATGATGACAAAGGGGATGGAGAATTGTGATGAAACTGGTCCTGGAGCATTGTGATAACAAAAGCCATGGAGCATTGTGATCACAGGCATCATGGAGCATTGTGAAGAAAGGGGCCATGGGGTATTGTAATGACACTAGAGAAATATGATGAAAATGGTCAGCGAGCATAGTGATTAAAGTGGTCATTGAGAATTGTGATGAAAAGCGACATAGAGCATTGTGATGACAAAGGTCATGGAGAACTGTGATGACCAGGGTCATGTAGCATTGTGATGACACAGTCATGGAACATTGTGATGACAAGAATTCTGTAGCATTGTGCTGACAAGGGCCATGGAGCATTGTGATGACACGGTCATGGAACATTGTGATGACAAGAATTCTGGAGCATTCTGATGACAAAGGCGATGGAGCATTGTGATGACACGGTCATGGAACATTGTGATGAGAAGAATTCTGGAGCATTGTCATGACAAGGGCCATGGAGCATTGTGATGACACGGCCATGGAACATTGTGATGACAAGAATTCTGGAGCATTGTGATGACAATGGCCATGGAGCATTGTGATGACACGGTCATGGAACATTGTGATGAGAAGAATTCTGGAGCAATTTGATGACCAGGGCCATGGGGCATTGTGATGACACGGCCATGGAACATTGTGATGACAAGAATTCTGGAGCATTGTGCTGATGACGGCCATGGAGCATTGTGATGACGCAGTCAAGGAACATTGCGATGAAAAAGATTTCTGGAGCATTGTGATGAAAGGGCATGGAGCATTGTGATTAAAGGTGACAAGGAAAATTGTGATGATATGGGCAGAGAACTCTGTGATGACAGTGGTCATGCAGTATTGTGACGAAAAGTGTCATGGAACATTCTGCTGACAGCGATCATGGAGCTTTTTGGTAAGAGAGGCTATGGAGATTTGTGATGTCAGGCGTCATGGGGCATTGTGTTGAGAGTGGTCTTGGAGCATTGTGATGAAAAGGGTCATGGAGCACTGTGATTACAGGGGCCATGGAGCATTGTGAAAACAAAGGCTATGGAGCATTGAGATGACAGGGTTCATGGAGCACTGTGATGAATGTGATCTTGGATCATTGTGATGACAAGTGTCCTGGAACCTTGTGATGACACGGTTCATGGAGCATTGTGATGACAAGGACCATGGCGAATTGTGATGACATCTGTCATGGGGCATTGTGATGACAGTGGTCATCTAGATTTGCAATGAAATGTATCATGGAGCACTGTGATGACAGGGGCCATGGATCAATGTGATGACAAAGGCCATGGAGCATTGTGATGACAAGTGTCATGGGGCATTTTGATGACATTGGCATGGAGCATTATGATGACATGAGTTCTGGAGCATTTTGATGACAAGGGCATGGAGCATTGTGATGACAGGGCCCACGGAACTTTGTGATGAAAAGGGCAGGGTACATTGTGATGACAGGGTTCATGGAGCATTGTGATGAAAGGGGCCATGGAGCATTGAGATGAGAGCCGTTATGAGGCATGGTGATGACAGTGGTCATGGAGCATTGTGATGAAAGAGATCATGGAGCAATATGATAACAGGGGCCATGGAGCATTGTGATGACAGGGGTATTGGAGCATTGTGATGGAAGTAGACATGGATCATTGTGATGACATGTGTCCTGGAACACTGTGATGACACGGTTCATCGAGTATTGTGATGACAAGGGTCATAGCGAATTGTGATGACAAGTGTCATGGGGCATTGTGTGACATTGATCATCTAGGAATTGTGATGAAAGGTATCATGGAGCACTGTGATGAAAATTGTCCTGGATTATTGTGATGACAGCAGTCATGGAGAATTGTGATGACAGGGATTATGCAGCATTGTGTTGACAAGGGTATGGACTATTGTGATGACAATGGTCATGGAGCAATGTGATGAAAGTATTCATGGAACATCGTGATGAAAAGTGCCTGGGAGGGCTTCCCTGGTGGCGCAGTGGTTGAGAGTCTGCCTGCTGATGCAGGGGACACGGGTTCGAGCCCTGGCCTTGGAGGATCCCACATGCCGCAGAGCGGCTGGGCTCGTGAGCCACAACTGCTGAGCCTGCGCGTCTGGAGCCTGTGCTCCGCAACGAGAGAGGCCCGCGCATCGCGATGAAGAGTGGCCACCGCTTGCCACAACTGGAGAAAGCCCTCGCACAGAAACGAAGACCCAACACAGCCAAAATCAATCAATCAATCAATCAATCAAACATACGCATCTGATTCAAGATCCTCATTAAAAAAAAAAAAAAAAAAAAAGGGCATGGGAGCATTGTGACGATAAAGGCCATGGAGTACTGTGATGACTAGTGTCATGGAGCATTTTAATGAAAGGTTTCATTGTGCACCATGATGACAAAGGGGATGGAGAATTGTGATGAAACTGGTCCTGGAGCATTGTGATAACAAAAGCCATGGAGCATTGTGATGACAGGCATCATGGAGCATTGTGAAGAAAGGGGCCATGGGGTATTGTAATGACACTAGAGAAATATGATGAAAATGGTCAGCGAGCATAGTGATTAAAGTGGTCATTGAGAATTGTGATGAAAAGCGACATAGAGCATTGTGATGACAAAGGTCATGGAGAACTGTGATGACCAGGGTCATGTAACATTGTGATGACACTGTCATGGAACATTGTGATGACAGGAATTCTCGAGCAATGTGCTGACAAGGGCCATGGACCATTGTGATGACATGGTCATGGAACATTGCGATGACAAGATTTCTGGAGCATTGTGATGAAAGGGCATGGAGCATTGTGATTAAAGTTGACAAGGAACATTGTGATGATATGGGCAGAAAACTCTGTGAGACAGTGGTCATGGAGTATTGTGACAAAAAGTGTCATGGAACATTGTGCTGACAATGGCCATGGAGCATTGTGATGACACGGTCATGGAACATTGTGATGACAAGAATTGTGGGCATTATGATGACAAGGGCCATGGAGCATTGTGATGACAGAGAAATGGAACATTGTGATGACAAGAATTCGGGAGCATTGTGATGACAATGGCCATGGAGCATTGTGATGACATGGTCATCGATCATTGTGATGAGAAGAATTCTGGAGCATTGTCATGACAAGGGCCATGGAGCATTGTGATGACACGGTCATGGAACATTGCGATGAAAAAGATTTCTGGAGCATTGTGATGAAAGGGCATGGAGCATTGTGATTAAAGGTGACAAGGAACATTGTGATGATAATGGCAGAGAAATCTGTGATGAGACAGGACATGGAATATTGTGACGAAAACTGTCATGGAACATTGTGCTGACAGGGATCATGGAGCTCTTTGGTAAGAGAGGCCATGGAGATTTGTGATGGCAGGGATTATGCAGCATTGTGTTGACAAGGGTATGGATTATTGTGATGACAATGGTCATGGAGCAATGTGATGAATGTATTCATGGAACATCGTGATAAAAAGTGCAGGGGAGCATTGTGACGATAAAGGCCATGGAGTATTGTGATGACTAGTGTCATGGAGCATTTTAATGAAAGGTTTCATTGTGCACCATGATGACAAAGGGGATGGAGAATTGTGATGAAACTGGTCCTGGAGCATTGTGATAACAAAAGCCATGGAGCATTGTGATGACAGGCATCATGGAGCATTGTGAAGAAAGGGGCCATGGGGTATTGTAATGACACTAGAGAAATATGATGAAAATGGTCAGCGAGCATAGTGATTAAAGTGGTCATTGAGAATTGTGATGAAAAGCGACATAGAGCATTGTGATGACAAAGGTCATGGAGAACTGTGATGACCAGGGTCATGTAGCATTGTGATGACACGGTCATGGAACATTGTGATGACAAGAATTCTGGACCATTGTGATGACAAGGGTCATGGAGCATTGTGATGACACGGTCATGGAACATTGTGATGACAAGAATTCTGCAGCATTGCGATGACAAGGGCCATGGAGCATTGTGATGACACGGTCATGGAACAACATGATGAGAAGAATTCCGGAGCATTGTGATGACAAGGGCCATGGAGCATTGTGATGACATGGTCATGGAACATTGTGATGACAAGAATTCTGGAGCATTCTGATGACAAAGGCGATGGAGCATTGTGATGACACGGTCATGGAACATTGTGATGACAAGAATTCTGGAGCATTGTGATGACAGTGGCCATGGCGCATTGTGATGACATGGTCATGGAACATTGTGATGACAAGAATTCTGGAGCATTGTGCTGACAAGGGCCATGGAGCATTGTGATGATACGGTCATGGAACATTGTGATGACAGGAATTCTGGAGCATTATGATGACAAGGGCCTTGGAGCATTGTGATGACACGGCCATGGAACATGGTGATGACAAGAATTCTGGACCATTGTGATGAAAATGGCCATGGAGCATTGTGATGACACGGTCATGGAACATTGTGATGAGAAGAATTCTGGAGCATTATGATGACAAGGGCCATGGAGCATTGTGATGACACGGCCATGGAACATTGTGATGACAAGAATTCTGGAGCATTCTGATGACAAGCGCCATAGAGCATTGTGATGACACGTTCATGGAATATTGTAATGACAAGAATTCTGGAGCATTATGATGACAAGGGCCATGGAGCATTGTGATGACACGGTATGGAACATTGTGATGACAAGAATTCTGGAGCATTGTGATGACAAGGGCCATGGAGCATTGTGATGACACGTTTATAGAACATTGTGATGACAGGAATTCTGGAGCATTGTGCTGGAAAGGGCCATGGAGCATTGTGATGACACGGTCATGGAACAATGTGATGAGAAGAATTCCGGAGCATTGTGATGACAAGGGCCATGGAGCATTGTGATGACAAGAATTCTGGAGCATTGTGCTGATGACGGCCATGGAGCATTGTGATGACACAGTCAAGGAACATTGCGATGAAAAAGATTTCTGGAGCATTGTGATGAAAGGGCATGGAGCATTGTGATTTAAGGTGACAAGGAAAATTGTGATGATATGGGCAGAGAACTCTGTGATGACAGTGGTCATGCAGTATTGTGACGAAAAGTGTCATGGAACATTCTGCTGACAGCGATCATGGAGCTTTTTGGTAAGAGAGGCTATGGAGACTTGTGATGTCAGGCGTCATGGGGCATTGTGTTGAGAGTGGTCTTGGAGCATTGTGATGAAAAGGGTCATGGAGCACTGTGATTACAGGGGCCATGGAGCATTGTGAATACAAAGGCTATGGAGCATTGAGATGACAGGGTTCATGGACCACTGTGATGAATGTGATCTTGGATCATTGTGATGACAAGTGTCCTGGAACCTTGTGATGACACGGTTCATGGAGCATTGTGATGACAAGGACCATGGCGAATTGTGATGACATCTGTCATGGGGCATTGTGATGACAGTGGTCATCTAGATTTGCGATGAAATGTATCATGGAGCACTGTGATGACAGGGGCCATGGAACAATGTGATGACAAAGGCCATGGAGCATTGTGATGACAAGTGTCATGGGGCATTTTGATGACATTGGCATGGAGCATTATGATGACATGAGTTCTGGAGCATTTTGATGACAAGGGCATGGAGCATTGTGATGACAGGGCCCACGGAGCTTTGTGGTGAAAAGGGCAGGGTACATTGTGATGACAGGGTTCATGGAGCATTGTGATGAAAGGGGCCATGGAGCATTGAGATGAGAGCCGTTATGAGGCATGGTGATGACAGTGGTCATGGAACATTGTGATGAAAGAGATCATGGAGCAATATGATAACAGGGGCCATGGAGCATTGTGATGACAGGGGTATTGGAGCATTGTGATGGAAGTAGACATGGATCATTGTGATGACATGGGTCCTGGAACACTGTGATGACACGGTTCATCGAGTATTGTGATGACAAGGGTTATAGCGAATTGTGATGACAAGTGTCATGGGGCATTGTGTGACATTGATCATCTAGGAATTGTGATGAAAGGTATCATGGAGCACTGTGATGAAAATTGTCCTGGATTATTGTGATGACAGCAGTCATGGAGAATTGTGATGACAGGGATTATGCAGCATTGTGTTGACAAGGGTATGGACTATTGTGATGACAATGGTCATGGAGCAATGTGATGAAAGTATTCATGGAACATCGTGATGAAAAGTGCATGGGAGCATTGTGACGATAAAGGCCATGGAGTATTGTGATGACTAGTGTCATGGAGCATTTTAATGAAAGGTTTCATTGTGCACCATGATGACAAAGGGGATGGAGAATTGTGATGAAACTGGTCCTGGAGCATTGTGATAACAAAAGCCATGGAGCATTGTGATGACAGGCATCATGGAGCATTGTGAAGAAAGGGGCCATGGGGTATGGTAATGACACTAGAGAAATATGATGAAAATGGTCAGCGAGTATAGTGATTAAAGTGGTCATTGAGAATTGTGATGAAAAGCGACATAGAGCATTGTGATGACAAAGGTCATGGAGAACTGTGATGACCAGGGTCATGTAACATTGTGATGACATGGTCATGGAACATTGTGATGACAAGATTTCTGGAGCATTGTGATGAAAGGGCATGGAGCATTGTGATTAAAGGTGACAAGGAATATTGTGATGATATGGGCAGAAAACTCTGTGAGACAGTGGTCATGGAGTATTGTGACAAAAAGTGTCATGGAACATTGTGCTGACAAGGGCCATGGAACATTGTGATGACACGGTCATGGAACATTGTGATGACAAGAATTGTGGAGCATTATGATGACAAGGGCCATGGAGCATTGTGATGACAGAGAAATGGAACATTGTGATGACAAGAATTCGGGAGCATTGTGATGACATGGTCATGGATCATTGTGATGAGAAGAATTCTGGAGCATTGTCATGACAAGGGCCATGGAGCATTGTGATGACACGGTCATGGAACATTGCGATGAAAAAGATTTCTGGAGCATTGTGATGAAAGGGCATGGAGCATTGTGATTAAAGATGACAAGGAACATTGTGATGATATGGGCAGAGAACTCTGTGATGAGACAGGACATGGAGTATTGTGACGAAAACTGTCATGGAACATTGTGCTGACACGAATCATGGAGCTCTTTGGTAAGAGAGGCCATGGAGATTTGTGATGGCAGGGATTATGCAGCATTGTGTTGACAAGGGTATGGACTATTGTGATGACAATGGTCATGGAGCAATGTGATGAAAGTATTCATGGAACATCGTGATGAAAAGTGCATGGGAGCATTGTGACGATAAAGGCCATGGAGTATTGTGATGACAAGTGTCATGGAGCATTTTAATGAAAGGTTTCATTGTGCACCATGATGACAAAGGGGATGGAGAATTGTGATGAAACTGGTCCTGGAGCATTGTGATAACAAAAGCCATGGAGCATTGTGATGACAGGCATCATGGAGCATTGTGAAGAAAGGGGCCATGGGGTATTGTAATGACACTAGAGAAATATGATGAAAATGGTCAGCGACCATAGTGATCAAAGTGGTCATTGAGAATTGTGATGAAAAGCGACATAGAGCATTGTGATGACAAAGGTCATGGAGAACTGGGATGACCAGGGTCATGTAGCATTGTGATGACACGGTCATGGAACATTGTGATGACAAGAATTCTGGAGGATTGTGCTGACAAGGGCCATGGACCATTGTGATGACATGGTCATGGAACATTGTGATGACAAGAATTCTGGAGCATTGTGATGACAAGGGTCATGGAGCATTGTGATGACACGGTCATGGAACATTGTGATGACAAGAATTCTGCAGCATTGCGATGACAAGGGCCATGGAGCATTGTGATGACACGGCCATGGAACATTGTGATGACAAGAATTCTGGAGCATTCTGATGACAAAGGCGATGGAGCATTGTGATGACACGGTCATGGAACATTGTGATGACAAGAATTCTGGAGCATTGTCATGACAAGGGCCATGGAGCATTGTGATGACACGGTCATGGAACATTGTGATGACAAGAATTCTGGAGCATTATGATGACAAGGGCCTTGGAGCATTGTGATGACACGGTCATGGAACATTGTGATGACAAGAATTCTGGACCATTGTGATGAAAATGGCCATGGAGCATTGTGATGACACGGTCATGGAACATTGTGATGAGAAGAATTCTGGAGCATTGTCATTACAAGGGCCATGGAACATTGTGATGACACGGTCATGGAACATTGTGATGACAAGAATTCTGGAGCATTGTGATGACAAGGGCCATGGAGCATTGTGATGACACGGCCATGGAACATTGTGATGACAAGAATTCTGGAGCATTCTGATGACAAAGGCGATGGAGCATTGTGATGACACGGTCATGGAACATTGTGATGACAAGAATTCTGGAGCATTCTGATGAAAAGCGCCATAGAGCATTGTGATGACACGTTCATGGAATATAGTAATGACAAGAATTCTGGAGCATTATGATGACAAGGGCCATGGAGCATTGTGATGACACGGTATGGAACATTGTGATGAGAAGAATTCTGGAGCATTGTGATGACAAGGGCCATGGAGCATTGTGATGACACGTTTATAGAACATTGTGATGACAAGAATTCTGGACCATTGTGCTGATGACGGCCATGGAGCATTGTGATGACACAGTCAAGGAACATTGCGATGAAAAGGATTTCTGGAGCATTGTGATGAAAGGGCATGGAGCATTGTGATTAAAGGTGACAAGGAAAATTGTGATGATATGGGCAGAAAACTCTGTGAGACAGTGGTCATGGAGTATTGTGACAAAAAGTGTCATGGAACATTGTGCTGACAAGGGCCATGGAGCATTGTGATGACACGGTCATGGAACATTGTGATGACAAGAATTCTGGAGCATTATGATGACAAGGGCCATGGAGCATTGTGATGACAGAGAAATGGAACATTGTGATGACAAGAATTCGGGAGCATTGTGATGACAATGGCCATGGAGCATTGTGATGACATGGTCATGGATCATTGTGATGAGAAGAATTTTGGAGCATTGTCATGACAAGGGCCATGGAGCATTGTGATGACACGGTCATGGAACATTGCGATGAAAAAGATTTCTGGAGCATTGTGATGAAAGGGCATGGAGCATTGTGATTAAAGGTGACAAGGAACATTGTGATGATAATGGCAGAGAAATCTGTGATGAGACAGGACATGGAGTATTGTGACGAAAACTGTCATGGAACATTGTGCTGACAGGGATCATGGAGCTCTTTGGTAAGAGAGGCCATGGAGATTTGTGATGGCAGGGATTATGCAGCATTGTGTTGACAAGGGTATGGACTATTGTGATGACAATGGTCATGGAGCAATGTGATGAATGTATTCATGGAACATCGTGATAAAAAGTGCATGGGAGCATTGTGACGATAAAGGCCATGGAGTATTGTGATGACTAGTGTCATGGAGCATTTTAATGAAAGGTTTCATTGTGCACCATGATGACAAAGGGGATGGAGAATTGTGATGAAACTGGTCCTGGAGCATTGTGATAACAAAAGCCATGGAGCATTGTGATGACAGGCATCATGGAGCATTGTGAAGAAAGGGGCCATGTGGTATTTTAATGACACTAGAGAAATATGATGAAAATGGTCAGCGAGCATAGTGATTAAAGTGGTCATTGAGAATTGTGAAGAAAAGCGACATAGAGCATTGTGATGACAAAGGTCATGGAGAACTGTGATGACCAGGGTCATGTAGCATTGTGATGACACGGTCATGGAACATTGTGATGACAAGAATTCTGGAGGATTGTGCTGACAAGGGCCATGGACCATTGTGATGACATGGTCATGGAACATTGTGATGACAAGAATTCTGCAGCATTGCGATGACAAGGGCCATGGAGCATTGTGCTGACACGGTCATGGAACAATGTGATGAGAAGAATTCCAGAGCATTGTGATGACAAGGGCCATGGAGCATTGTGATGACACGGTCATGGAACATTGTGATGACAAGAATTCTGGAGCATTCTGATGACAAAGGCGATGGAGCATTGTGATGACACGGTCATGGAACATTGTGATGACAAGAATTCTGGAGGATTGTGCTGACTAGGGCCATGGACCATTGTGATGACATGGTCATGGAACATTGTGATGACAAGAATTCTGGAGCATTGTGATGACAAGGGTCATGGAGCATTGTGATGACACGGTCATGGAACATTGTGATGACAAGAATTCTGCAGCATTGCGATGACAAGGGCCATGGAGCATTGTGCTGACACGGTCATGGAACAATGTGATGAGAAGAATTCCAGAGCATTGTGATGACAAGGGCCATGGAGCATTGTGATGAAACGGTCATGGAACATTGTGATGACAAGAATTCTGGAGCATTCTGATGACAAAGGCGATGGAGCATTGTGATGACATGGTCATGGAACATTGTGATGACAAGAATTCTGGACCATTGTGATGAAAATGGCCATGGAGCATTGTGATGACACGGTCATGGAACATTGTGATGAGAAGAATTCTGGAGCATTATGATGACAAGGGCCATGGAGCATTGTGATGACACGGCCATGGAACATTGTGATGACAAGAATTCTGGAGCATTCTGATGACAAGCGCCATAGAGCATTGTGATGACACGTTCATGGAATATAGTAATGACAAGAATTCTGGAGCATTATGATGACAAGGGCCATGGAACATTGTGATGACACGGTATGGAACATTGTGATGACAAGAATTCTGGAGCATTGTGATGACAAGGGCCATGGAGCATTGTGATGATACGTTTATAGAACATTGTGATGACAGGAATTCTGGAGCATTGTGCTGGAAAGGGCCATGGAGCATTGTGATGACACGGTCATGGAACAATGTGATGAGAAGAATTCCGGAGCATTGTGATGACAAGGGCCATGGAGCATTGTGATGACACGGTCATGGAACAATGTGATGAGAAGAATTCCGGAGCATTGTGATGACAAAGGCCATGGAGCATTGTGATGACAAGTGTTATGGGGCATTTTGATGACATTGGCATGGAGCATTATGATGACAAGAGTTCTGGAGCATTTTGATGACAAAGGCATGGAGCATTGTGATGACAGGGCCCACGGAGCTTTGTGATGAAAAGGGCAGGGTACATTGTGATGACAGGGTTCATGGAGCATTGTGATGAAAGGGGCCATGGAGCATTGAGATGAGAGCCGTTATGAGGCATGGTGATGACAGTGGTCATGGAGCATTGTGATGAAAGAGATCATGGAGCAATATGATAACAGGGGCCATGGAGCATTGTGATGACAGGGGTATTGGAGCATTGTGATGGAAGTAGACATGGATCATTGTGATGACATGTGTCCTGGAACACTGTGATGACACGGTTCATCGAGTATTGTGATGACAAGGGTCATAGCGAATTGTGATGACAAGTGTCATGGGGCATTGTGTGACATTGATCATCTAGGAATTGTGATGAAATGTATCATGGAGCACTGTGATGAAAATTGTCCTGGATTATTGTGATGACAGCAGTCATGGAGAATTGCGATGACAGGGATTATGCAGCATTGAGTTGACAAGGGTATGGACTATTGTGATGACAATGGTCATGGAGCAATGTGATGAAAGTATTCATGGAACATCGTGATGAAAAGTGCATGGGAGCATTGTGACGATAAAGGCCATGGAGTATTGTGATGACTAGTGTCATGGAGCATTTTAATGAAAGGTTTCATTGTGCACCATGATGACAAAGGGGATGGAGAATTGTGATGAAACTGGTCCTGGAGCATTGTGATAACAAAAGCCATGGAGCATTGTGATGACAGGCATCATGGAGCATTGTGAAGAAAGGGGCCATGGGGTATTGTAATGACACTAGAGAAATATGATGAAAATGGTCAGCGAGCATAGTGATTAAAGTGGTCATTGAGAATTGTGATGAAAAGCGACATAGAGCATTGTGATGACAAAGGTCATGGAGAACTGTGATGACCAAGGTCATGGAGCATTGTGATGACACGGTCATGGAACATTGTGATGACAGGAATTTTCGAGCATTGTGCTGACAAGGGCCATGGACCATTGTGATGACATGGTCATGGAACATTGCAATGACAAGATTTCTGGAGCATTGTGATGAAAAGGCATGGAGCTTTGTGATTAAAGGTGACAAGGAAAATTGTGATGATATGGGCAGAAAACTCTGTGATGACAGTGGTCATGGAGTATTGTGACAAAAAGTGTCATGGAACATTGTGCTGAAAAGGGCCATGGAGCATTGTGATGACACGGTCATGGAACATTGTGATGACAAGAATTGTGGAGCATTATGATGACAAGGGCCATGGAGCATTGTGATTACAGAGCCATGGAACATTGTGATGACAAGAATTCGGGAGCATTGTGATGACAATGGCCATGGAGCATTGTGAAGACATGGTCATGGAACACTGTGATGAGAAGAATTCTGGAGCATTGTCATGACAAGGGCCAAGGAGCATTGTGATGACACGGTCATGGAACATTGTGATGACAGGAATTCTGGAGCATTGTGCTGAAAAGGGCCATGGAGCATTGTGATGACACGGTCATGGAACAATGTGATGAGAAGAATTCCGGAGCATTGTGATGACAAGGGCCATGGAGCATTGTGATGACACGGTCATGGAACATTGTGATGACAAGAATTCTGGAGCATTCTGATGACAAAGGCGATGGAGCATTGTGATGACACGGTCATGGAACATTGTGATGACAAGAATTCTGGACCATTGTGATGAAAATGGCCATGGAGCATTGTGATGACACGGTCATGGAACATTGTGATGAGAAGAATTCTGGAGCATTTTGATGACAAGGGCCATGGAGCATTGTGATGACACGGCCATGGAACATTGTGATGACAAGAATTCTGGAGCATTCTGATGACAAGCGCCATAGAGCATTGTGATGACACGTTCATGGAATATAGTAATGACAAGAATTCTGGAGCATTATGATGACAAGGGCCATGGAACATTGTGATGACACGGTATGGAACATAGTGATGACAAGAATTCTGGAGCATTGTGATGACAAGTGCCATGGAGCATTGTGATGACACGTTTATAGAACATTGTGATGACAGGAATTCTGGAGCATTGTGCTGGAAAGGGCCATGGAGCATTGTGATGACACGGTCATGGAACAATGTGATGAGAAGAATTCCGGAGAATTGTGATGACAAGGGCCATGGAGCATTGTGATGACAGGGCCCACGGAGCTTTGTGATGAAAAGTGCAGGGTACATTGTGATGACAGGGTTCATGGAGCATTGTGATGAAAGGGGCCATGGAGCATTGAGATGAGAGCCGTTATGAGGCATGGTGATGACAGTGGTCATGGAGCATTGTGATGAAAGAGATCATGGAGCAATATGATAACAGGGGCCATGGAGCATTGTGATGACAGGGGTATTGGAGCATTGTAATGGAAGTAGACATGGATCATTGTGATGACATGTGTCCTGGAACACTGTGATGACACGGTTCATCGAGTATTGTGATGACAAGGGTCATAGCGAATTGTGATGACAAGTGTCATGGGGCATTGTGATGACATTGATCATCTAGGAATTGTGATGAAAGGTATCATGGAGCACTGTGATGACTGGGGGCAAGAAGCATTGTGATGAAAATTTTCCTGGATTATTGTGATGACAGCAGTCATGGAGAATTGTGATGACAGGGATTATGCAGCATTGTGTTGAAAAGTGTATGGACTATTGTGATGACAATGGTCATGGAGCAATGTGATGAAAGTATTCATGGAACATCGTGATGAAAAGTGCATGGGAGCATTGTGACGATAAAGGCCATGGAGTATTGTGATGACTAGTGTCATGGAGCATTTTAATGAAATGTTTCATTGTGCACCATGATGACAAAGGGGATGGAGAATTGTGATGAAACTGGTCCTGGAGCATTGTGATAACAAAAGCCATGGAGCATTGTGATGACAGGCATCATGGAGCATTGTGAGAAAGGGGCCATGGGGTATTGTAATGACACTAGAGAAATATGATGAAAATGATCAGCGAGTATAGTGATTAAAGTGGTCATTGAGAATTGTGATGAAAAGCGACATAGAGCATTGTGATGAAAAAGGTCATGGAGCACTGTGATGACCAGGGTCATGTAGCATTGTGATGACACGGTCATGGAACATTGTGATGACAAGAATTCTGGAGCATTGTGCTGACAAGGGCCATGGAGCATTGTGATGACACGGCCATGGAACATTGTGATGACAAGAATTCTGGAGCATTGTGCTGACAAGGGCCATGGAGCATTGTGATGACACGGTCATGGAACATTGTGATGACAAGAATTCTGGAGCATTCTGATGACAAAGGCGATGGAGCATTGTGATGACACGGTCATGGAACTTTGTGATGACAAGAATTCTGGAGCATTGTGATGACAAGCGCCATAGAGCATTGTGATGACACGTTCATGGAATATAGTAATGAGAAGAATTCTGGAGCATTGTGCTGACAAGGGCCATGGAGCATTGTGATGATACGGTCATGGAACATTGTGATGACAAGAAATCTGGAGCCTTATGATGACAAGGGCCATGGAGCATTGTGATGACACGGCCACGGAACATTGTGATGACAAGAATTCTGGAGCATTGTGATGACAATGGCCATGGAGCTTTGTGATGACACGGTCATGGAACATTGTGATGAGAAGAATTCCGGAGAATTGTGATGACAAGGGC
Organism: Balaenoptera acutorostrata; assembly: GCF_949987535.1. Taxonomy (NCBI): domain Eukaryota; kingdom Metazoa; phylum Chordata; class Mammalia; order Artiodactyla; family Balaenopteridae; genus Balaenoptera; species Balaenoptera acutorostrata. The sequence continues at coordinate 567,840 of NW_026646025.1, read as the reverse complement.
CATGGAGCATTGTGATGACACAGTCATGGAACATTGTGATGACAAGAATTCTGGAGCATTGTGCTGATGACGGCCATGGAGCATTGTGATGACACAGTCAAGGAACATTGCGATGAAAATGATTTCTGGAGCATTGTGATGAAAGGGCATGGAGCATTGTGATTAAAGGTGACAAGGAAGATTGTGATGATATGGGCAGAGAACTCTGTGATGACAGTGGTCTTGCAGTATTGTGACGAAAAGTGTCATGGAACATTCTGCTGACAGCGATCATGGAGCTTTTTGGTAAGAGAGGCTATGGATATTTGTGATGTCAGGCGTCATGGGGCATTGTGTTGAGAGCGGTTTTGGAGCATTGTGATGAAAAGGGTCATGGAGCACTGTGATTACAGGGGCCATGGAGCATTGTGAATACAAAGGCTATGGAGCATTGAGATGACAGGGTTCATGGAGCACTGTGATGAATGTGATCTTGGATCATTGTGATGACAAGTGTCCTGGAACCTTGTGATGACACGGTTCATGGAGCATTGTGATGACAAGGACCATGGCAAGTTGTGATGACATCTGTCATGGGGCATTGTGATGACAGTGGTCATCTAGATTTGCGATGAAAGGGATCATGGAGCACTGTGATGACAGGGGCCATGGAACATTGTAATGACAAAGGCCATGGAGCATTGTGATGACAAGTTTCATGGGGCATTTTGATGACATTGGCATGGAGCATTATGATGACAAGAGTTCTGGAGCATTTTGATGACAAGGGCATGGAGCATTGTGATGACAGGGCCCACGGAGCTTTGTGATGAAAAGGGCAGGGTACATTGTGATGAGAGGGTTCATGGAGCATTGGGATGAAAGGGGCCATGGAGCATTGAGATGAGAGCCGTTATGAGGCATGGTGATGACAGTGGTCATGGAGCATTGTGATGAAAGAGATCATGGAGCAATATGATAACAGGGGCCATGGAGCATTGTGATGACAGTGGTATTGGAGCATGGTGATGGAAGTAGACATGAATCATTGTGATGACATGTGTCCTGGAACACTGTGATGACACGGTTCATCGAGTATTGTGATGACAAGGGTCATAGCGAATTGTGATGACATGGTCATGGAACATTGTGATGACAGGAATTCTGGAGCATTGTGCTGAAAAGGGCCATGGAGCATTTTGATGACACGGTCATGGAACAATGTGATGAGAAGAATTCCGGAGCATTGTGATGACAAGGGCCATGGAGCATTGTGATGTCACGGTCAAGGAACATTGCGATGAAGAAGAATTCTGGAGCATTGTGATGAAAGGGCATGGAGTATTGTGATTAAAGGTGACAAGGAACATTGTGACGATATGGGCAGAGAACTCTGTGATGAGAGTGGTCTTGCAGTATTGTGACGAAAAGTGTCATGGAACATTCTGCTGACAGCGATCATGGAGCTTTTTGGTAAGAGAGGCTATGGAGATTTGTGATGTCAGGCGTCATGGGGCATTGTGTTGAGAGCGGTCTTGGAGCTTTGTGATGAAAAGGGTCATGGAGCACTGTGATTACAGGGGCCATGGAGCATTGTGAATACAAAGGCTATGGAGCATTGAGATGACAGGGTTCATGGAGCACTGTGATGAATGTGATCTAGGATCATTGTGATGACAAGTGTCCTGGAACCTTGTGATGACACGGTTCATGGAGCATTGTGATGACAAGGACCATGGCGAATTGTGATGACATCTGTCATGGGGCATTGTGATGACAGTGGTCATCTAGATTTGCGATGAAAGGTATCATGGAGCACTGTGATGACAGGGGCCATGGAACATTGTGATGACAAAGGCCATGGAGCATTGTGATGACAAGTGTCATGGGGCATTTTGATGACATTGGCATGGAGCATTATGATGACAAGAGTTCTGGAGCATTTTGATGACAAGGGCATGGAGCATTGTGATGACAGGGCCCACGGAGCTTTGTGATGAAAAGGGCAGGGTACATTGTGATGACAGGGTTCATGGAGCATTGTGATGAAAGGGGCCATGGAGCATTGAGATGAGAGCCGTTATGAGGCATGGTGATGACAGTGGTCATGGAGCATTGTGATGAAAGAGATCATGGAGCAATATGATAACAGGGGCCATGGAGCATTGTGATGACAGGGGTATTGGAGCATTGTGATGGAAGTAGACATGGATCATTGTGATGACATGTGTCCTGGAACACTGTGATGACACGGTTCATCGAGTATTGTGATGACAAGGGTCATAGCGAATTGTGATGACAAGTGTCATGGGGCATTGTGTGACATTGATCATCTAGGAATTGTGATGAAAGGTATCATGGAGCACTGTGATGAAAATTGTCCTGGATTATTGTGATGACAGCAGTCATGGAGAATTGTGATGACAGGGATTATGCAGCATTGAGTTGACAAGGGTATGTACTATTGTGATGACAATGGTCATGGAGCAATGTGATGAAAGTATTCATGGAACATCGTGATGAAAAGTGCATGGGAGCATTGTGACGATAAAGGCCATGGAGTATTGTGATGACTAGTGTCATGGAGCATTTTAATGAAAGGTTTCATTGTGCACCATGATGACAAAGGGGATGGAGAATTGTGATGAAACTGGTCCTGGAGCATTGTGATAACAAAAGCCATGGAGCATTGTGATGACAGGCATCATGGAGCATTGTGAAGAAAGGGGCCATGGGGTATTGTAATGACACTAGAGAAATATGATGAAAATGGTCAGCGAGCATAGTGATTAAAGTGGTCATTGAGAATTGTGATGAAAAGCGACATAGAGCATTGTGATGACAAAGGTCATGGAGAACTGTGATGACCAAGGTCATGGAGCATTGTGATGACACGGTCATGGAACATTGTGATGACAGGAATTTTCGAGCATTGTGCTGACAAGGGCCATGGACCATTGTGATGACATGGTCATGGAACATTGCAATGACAAGATTTCTGGAGCATTGTGATGAAAAGGCATGGAGCATTGTGATTAAAGGTGACAAGGAAAATTGTGATGATATGGGCAGAAAACTCTGTGATGACAGTGGTCATGGAGTATTGTGACAAAAAGTGTCATGGAACATTGTGCTGAAAAGGGCCATGGAGCATTGTGATGACACGGTCATGGAACATTGTGATGACAAGAATTGTGGAGCATTATGATGACAAGGGCCATGGAGCATTGTGATTACAGAGCCATGGAACATTGTGATGACAAGAATTCGGGAGCATTGTGATGACAATGGCCATGGAGCATTGTGATGACATGGTCATGGAACACTGTGATGAGAAGAATTCTGGAGCATTGTCATGACCAGGGCCATGGAGCATTGTGATGACACGGTCATGGAACATTGTGATGACAAGAATTCTGGAGCATTATGATGACAAGGGCCATGGAGCATTGTGATGACAGGGCCATGGAACATTGTGATGACAAGAATTCGGGAGCATTGTGATGACAATGGCCATGGAGCATTGTGATGACACGGTCATGGAACATTGTGATGAGAAGAATTCTGGAGCATTGTCATGACAAGGGCCATGGAGCATTGAGATGACACGGTCATGGAACATTGTGATGACAAGAATTCTGGAGCATTATGATGACAAGGGCCATTGAGCATTGTGATGACAGGGCCATGGAACATTGTGATGACAAGAATTCTGGAGCATTGTGCTGACAAGGGCCATGGAGCATTGTGATGACACAGTCATGGAACATTGTGATGACAAGAATTCTGGAGCATTCTGATGACAAAGGCGATGGGGCATTGTGATGACATGGTCATGGAACATTGTGATGAGAAGAATTCTGGAGCATTCTGATGACAAGCGCCATAGAGCGTTGTGATGACACGTTCATGGAATATAGTAATGACAAGAATTCTGGAGCATTATGATGACAAGGGCCATGGAGCATTGTGATGACACGGCCATGGAACATTGTGATGACAAGAATTCTGGAGCATTGTGATGACAATGGCCATGGAGCATTGTGATGACACGGTATGGAACATTGTGATGACAAGAATTCTGGAGCATTGTGATGACAAGGGCCAAGGAGCATTGTGATGACACGGTCATGGAACAATGTGATTAGAAGAATTCCGGAGCATTGTAATGACAAGGGCTATGGAGCATTGTGATGACACGGTCATGGAACATTGTAATGACAAGAATTTTGGAGCATTGTGCTGATGACGGCCATGGAGCATTGTGATGACACAGTCAAGGAACATTGCGATGAAAAAGATTTCTGGAGCATTGTGATGAAAGGGCATGGAGCATTGTGATTAAAGGTGACAAGGAACATTGTGATGATATGGGCAGAGAACTCTGTGATGACAGTGGTCATGCAATATTGTGACGAAAAGTGTCATGGAACATTCTGCTGACAGCGATCATGGAGCTTTTTCGTAAGAGAGGCTATGGAGATTTGTGATGTCAGGCGTCATGGGGCATTGTGTTGAGAGCGTTCTTGGAGCATGGTGATGAAAAGGGTCATGGAGCACTGTGATTACAGGGGCCATGGAGCATTGTGAATACAAAGGGTATGGAGCATTGAGATGACAGGTTTCATGGAGCACTGTGATGAATGTGATCTTGGATCATTGTGATGACAAGTGTCCTGGAACCTTGTGATGACACAGTTCATGGAGCATTGTGATGACAAGGATCATGGCGAATTGTGATGACATCTGTCATGGGGCATTGTGATGACAAGTGTCATGGGGCATTTTGATGATATTGGCATGGAGCATTATGATGACAAGAGTTCTGGAGCATTTTGATGACAAGGGCATGGAGCATTGTGATGACAGGGCCCACGGAGCTTTGTGATGAAAAGGGCAGGGTACATTGTGATGACAGTGTTCATGGAGCATTGTGATGAAAGGGGCCATGGAGCATTGAGATGAGAGCCGTTATGAGGCATGGTGATGACAGTGGTCATGGAGCATTGTGATGAAAGAGATCATGGAGCAATATGATAACAGGGGCCATGGAGCATTGTAATAACAGGTGTATTAGAGCATTGTGATGGAAGTAGACATGGATCATTGTGATGACATGGGTCCTGGAACACTGTGATGACACGGTTCATCGAGTATTGTGATGACAAGGGTCATAGCGAATTGTGATGACAAGTGTCATGGGGCATTGTGTGACATTGTTAATCTAGGAATTGTGATGAAAGGTATCATGGAGCACTGTGATGAAAATTGTCCTGGATTATTGTGATGACAGCAGTCATGGAGAATTGTGATGACAGGGATTATGCAGCATTGAGTTGACAAGGGTATGGACTATTGTGATGACAATGGTCATGGAGCAATGTGATGAAAGTATTCATGGAACATCGTGATGAAAAGTGCATGGGAGCATTGTGACGATAAAGGCCATGGAGTATTGTGATGACTAGTGTCATGGAGCATTTTAATGAAAGGTTTCATTGTGCACCATGATGACAAAGGGGATGGAGAATTGTGATGAAACTGGTCCTGGAGCATTGTGATAACAAAAGCCATGGAGCATTGTGATGACAGGCATCATGGAGCATTGTGAAGAAAGGGGCCATGGGGTATTGTAATGACACTAGAGAAATATGATGAAAATGGTCAGCGAGCATAGTGATTAAAGTGGTCATTGAGAATTGTGATGAAAAGCGACATAGAGCATTGTGATGACAAAGGTCATGGAGAACTGTGATGACCAAGGTCATGGAGCATTGTGATGACACGGTCATGGAACATTGTGATGACAGGAATTTTCGAGCATTGTGCTGACAAGGGCCATGGACCATTGTGATGACATGGTCATGGAACATTGCAATGACAAGATTTCTGGAGCATTGTGATGAAAAGGCATGGAGCATTGTGATTAAAGGTGACAAGGAAAATTGTGATGATATGGGCAGAAAACTCTGTGATGACAGTGGTCATGGAGTATTGTGACAAAAAGTGTCATGGAACATTGTGCTGAAAAGGGCCATGGAGCATTGTGATGACACGGTCATGGAACATTGTGATGACAAGAATTGTGGAGCATTATGATGACAAGGGCCATGGAGCATTGTGATTACAGAGCCATGGAACATTGTGATGACAAGAATTCGGGAGCATTGTGATGACAATGGCCATGGAGCATTGTGATGACATGGTCATGGAACACTGTGATGAGAAGAATTCTGGAGCATTGTCATGACCAGGGCCATGGAGCATTGTGATGACACGGTCATGGAACATTGTGATGACAAGAATTCTGGAGCATTATGATGACAAGGGCCATGGAGCATTGTGATGACAGGGCCATGGAACATTGTGATGACAAGAATTCGGGAGCATTGTGATGACAATGGCCATGGAGCATTGTGATGACACGGTCATGGAACATTGTGATGAGAAGAATTCTGGAGCATTGTCATGACAAGGGCCATGGAGCATTGAGATGACACGGTCATGGAACATTGTGATGACAAGAATTCTGGAGCATTATGATGACAAGGGCCATTGAGTATTGTGATGACAGGGCCATGGAACATTGTGATGACAAGAATTCTGGAGCATTGTGCTGACAAGGGCCATGGAGCATTGTGATGACACAGTCATGGAACATTGTGATGACAAGAATTCTGGAGCATTCTGATGACAAAGGCGATGGGGCATTGTGATGACATGGTCATGGAACATTGTGATGAGAAGAATTCTGGAGCATTCTGATGACAAGCGCCATAGAGCGTTGTGATGACACGTTCATGGAATATAGTAATGACAAGAATTCTGGAGCATTATGATGACAAGGGCCATGGAGCATTGTGATGACACGGCCATGGAACATTGTGATGACAAGAATTCTGGAGCATTGTGATGACAATGGCCATGGAGCATTGTGATGACACGGTATGGAACATTGTGATGACAAGAATTCTGGAGCATTGTGATGACAAGGGCCAAGGAGCATTGTGATGACACGGTCATGGAACAATGTGATTAGAAGAATTCCGGAGCATTGTAATGACAAGGGCTATGGAGCATTGTGATGACACGGTCATGGAACATTGTAATGACAAGAATTCTGGAGCATTGTGCTGATGACGGCCATGGAGCATTGTGATGACACAGTCAAGGAACATTGCGATGAAAAAGATTTCTGGAGCATTGTGATGAAAGGGCATGGAGCATTGTGATTAAAGGTGACAAGGAACATTGTGATGATATGGGCAGAGAACTCTGTGATGACAGTGGTCATGCAATATTGTGACGAAAAGTGTCATGGAACATTCTGCTGACAGCGATCATGGAGCTTTTTCGTAAGAGAGGCTATGGAGATTTGTGATGTCAGGCGTCATGGGGCATTGTGTTGAGAGCGGTCTTGGAGCATTGTGATGAAAAGGGTCATGGAGCACTGTGATTACAGGGGCCATGGAGCATTGTGAATACAAAGGGTATGGAGCATTGAGATGACAGGTTTCATGGAGCACTGTGATGAATGTGATCTTGGATCATTGTGATGACAAGTGTCCTGGAACCTTGTGATGACACAGTTCATGGAGCATTGTGATGACAAGGATCATGGCGAATTGTGATGACATCTGTCATGGGGCATTGTGATGACAAGTGTCATGGGGCATTTTGATGATATTGGCATGGAGCATTATGATGACAAGAGTTCTGGAGCATTTTGATGACAAGGGCATGGAGCATTGTGATGACAGGGCCCACGGAGCTTTGTGATGAAAAGGGCAGGGTACATTGTGATGACAGGGTTCATGGAGCATTGTGATGAAAGGGGCCATGGAGCATTGAGATGAGAGCCGTTATGAGGCATGGTGATGACAGTGGTCATGGAGCATTGTGATGAAAGAGATCATGGAGCAATATGATAACAGGGGCCATGGAGCATTGTAATAACAGGTGTATTAGAGCATTGTGATGGAAGTAGACATGGATCATTGTGATGACATGGGTCCTGGAACACTGTGATGACACGGTTCATCGAGTATTGTGATGACAAGGGTCATAGCGAATTGTGATGACAAGTGTCATGGGGCATTGTGTGACATTGTTAATCTAGGAATTGTGATGAAAGGTATCATGGAGCACTGTGATGAAAATTGTCCTGGATTTTTGTGATGACAGGGATTATGCAGCATTGTGTTGACAAGGGTATGGACTATTGTGATGACAATGGTCATGGAGCAATGTGATGAAAGTATTCATGGAACATCGTGATGAAAAGTGCATGGGAGCATTGTGACGATAAAGGCCATGGAGTATTGTGATGACTAGTGTCATGGAGCATTTTAATGAAAGGTTTCATTGTGCACCATGATGACAAAGGGAATGGAGAATTGTGATGAAACTGGTCCTGGAGCATTGTGATAACAAAAGCCATGGAGCATTGTGATGACAGGCATCATGGAGCATTGTGAAGAAAGGGGCCATGGGGTATTGTAATGACACTAGAGAAATATGATGAAAATGGTCAGCGAGCATAGTGATTAAAGTGGTCATTGAGAATTGTGATGAAAAGCGACATAGAGCATTGTGATGACAAAGGTCATGGAGAACTGTGATGACCAGGGTCATGTAGCATTGTGATGACACGGTCATGGAACATTGTGATGACAAGAATTCTGGAGCATTGTGCTGACAACGGCCATGGACCATTGTGATGACATGGTCATGGAACATTGTGATGAGAAGAATTCTGGAGCATTGTGATGACAAGGGTCATGTAGCATTGTGATGACACGGTCATGGAACATTTTGATGACAAGAATTCTGGAGAATTGTGATGACAATGGCCATGGAGCATTGTGATGACACGGTCATGGAACATTGTGATGAGAAGAATTCTGGAGCATTGTCATGACAAGGGCCATGGAGCATTGTGATGACACGGTCATGGAATATTGTGATGAGAAGAATTCTGGAGCATTGTGCTGACAAGGGCCATGGAGCATTGTGATGATACGGTCATGGAACATTGTGATGAAAAGGACCATGGCAAATTGTGATGACATCTGTCATGGGGCATTGTGATGACAGTGGTCATCTAGATTTGCGATGAAAGGTATCATGGAGCACTGTGATGACAGGGGCCATGGAACATTGTGATGACAAAGGCCATGGAGCATTGTGATGACAAGTGTCATGGGGCATTTTGATGACATTGGCATGGAGCATTATGATGACAAGAGTTCTGGAGCATTTTGATGACAAGGGCATGGAGCATTGTGATGACAGGGCCCACGGAGCTTTGTGATGAAAAGGGCAGGGTACATTGTGATGAGAGGGTTCATGGAGCATTGGGATGAAAGGGGCCATGGAGCATTGAGATGAGAGCCGTTATGAGGCATGGTGATGACAGTGGTCATGGAGCATTGTGATGAAAGAGATCATGGAGCAATATGATAACAGGGGCCATGGAGCATTGTGATGACAGGGGTATTGGAGCATGGTGATGGAAGTAGACATGAATCATTGTGATGACATGTGTCCTGGAACACTGTGATGACACGGTTCATCGAGTATTGTGATGACAAGGGTCATAGCGAATTGTGATGACATGGTCATGGAACATTGTGATGACAGGAATTCTGGAGCATTGTGCTGAAAAGGGCCATGGAGCATTTTGATGACACGGTCATGGAACAATGTGATGAGAAGAATTCCGGAGCATTGTGATGACAAGGGCCATGGAGCATTGTGATGACACGGTCAAGGAACATTGCGATGAAGAAGAATTCTGGAGCATTGTGGTGAAAGGGTATGGAGCATTGTGATTAAAGGTGACAAGGAACATTGTGATGATATGGGCAGCGAACTCTGTGATGAGACAGGACATGGAGTATTGTGACGAAAAATGTCATGGAACATTGTGCTGACAGGGATCATGGAGCTCTTTGGTAAGAGAGGCCATGGAGATTTGTGATGGCAGGCGTCATGGGTCATTGTGTTGACAGCGGTCTTGGAGCATTGTGATGAATGGCGTCATGGAGCATTGTGATTACAGGGGCCATGGAGCATTATGAATTCAAAGGCTATGGAGCATTGAGATGACAGGTTTCATGGAGCACTGTGATGAATGTGATCTTGGATCATTGTGATGACAAGTGTCCTGGAACCTTGTGATGACACGGTTCATGGAGCATTGTGATGAAAAGGACCATGGCAAATTGTGATGACATCTGTCATGGGGCATTGTGATGACTGTGGTCATCTAGATTTGCGATGAAATGTATCATGGAGCACTGTGATAACAGGGGCCATGGAACATTGTGATGACAAAGGCCATGGAGCATTGTGATGACAAATGTCATGGGGCATTTTGATGACATTGGCATGGAGCATTATGATGACAAGAGTTCTGGAGCATTTTGATGACAAGGGCATGGAGCATTGTGATGACACGGCCCACGGAGCTTTGTGATGAAAAGGGCAGGGTACATTGTGATGACAGGGTTCATGGAGCATTGTGATGAAAGGGGCCATGGAGCATTGAGTTGAGAGCCGTTATGAGGCATGGTGATGACAGTGGTCATGGAGCATTGTGATGAAAGAGATCATGGAGCAATATGATAACAGGGGCCATTGAGCATTGTAATGACAGGGGTATTGGAGCATTGTAATGGAAGTAGACATGGATCATTGTGATGACATGGGTCCTGGAACACTGTGATGACACGGTTCATCGAGTATTGTGATGACAAGGGTCATAGCGAATTGTGATGACAAGTGTCATGGGGCATTGTGTGACATTGATCATCTAGGAATTGTGATGAAAGGTATCATGGAGCACTGTGATGAAAATTGTCCTGGATTATTGTGATGACAGCAGTCATTGAGAATTGTGATGACAGTGATTATGCAGCATTGTGTTGACAAGGGTATGGATTATTGTGATGACAATGGTCATGGAGCAATGTGATGACAGTATTCATGGAACATCGTGATGAAATGTGCCTGGGAGCAATGTGACGATAAAGGCCATGGAGTATTGTGATGAGTAGTGTCATGGAGCATTTTAATGAAAGGTTTCATTGTGCACCATGATGACAAAGGGGATGGAGAATTGTGATGAAACTGGTCCTGGAGCATTGTGATAACAAAAGCCATGGAGCATTGTGATGACAGGCATCATGGAGAATTGTGAAGAAAGGGGCCAAGGAGTATTGTAATGACACTAGAGAAATATGATGAAAATGGTCAGCGAGCATAGTGATTAAAGTGGTCATTGAGAATTGTGATGAAAAGCGACATAGAGCATTGTGATGACAAAGGTCATGGAGAACTGTGATGACCAGGGTCATGTAACATTGTGTTGACACGGTCATGGAACATTGTGATGACAGGAATTCTCGAGCATTGTGCTGACAAGGGCCATGGACCATTGTGATGATATGGTCATGGAACATTGCGATGACAAGATTTCTTAAGCATTGTGATGAAAGGGCATGGAGCATTGTGAATAAAGGTGACAAGGAACATTGTGATGATATGGGCAGAAAACTCTGTGATGACAGTGGTCATGGAGTATTGTGACAAAAAGTGTCATGGAACATTGTGCTGACAAGGGCCATGGAGCATTGTGATGACACGGTCATGGAACATTGTGATGACAAGAATTCGGGAGCATTGTGATGACAATGGCCATGGAGAATTGTGATGACACGGTCATGGAACTTTTTGATGAGAAGAATTCTGGAGCATTGTAATGACAAGGGCCATGGAGCATTGTGATGACACGGTCATGGATCATTGTGATGACAAGAATTCTGGAGCATTGTGATGACAAGGGCCATGGAGCATTGTGATGACACAGTCATGGAACATTGTGATGAGAAGAATTCTGGAGCATTGTCATGACAAGGGCCATGGAGCATTGTGATGACACGGTCATGGATAATTGTGATGACAAGGGTCATAGCGAATTGTGATGACAAGTGTCATGGGGCATTGTGTGACACTAATCATCTAGGAATTGTGATGAAAGGTATCATGGAGCACTGTGATGAAAATTGTCCTGGATTATTGTGATGACAGCAGTCATGGAGAATTGTGATGACAGGGATTATGCAGCATTGTGTTGAAAAGGGTATGGACTATTGTGATGACAATGGTCATGGAGCAATGTGATAAAGTATTCATGGAACATCGTGATGAAAAGTGCATGGGAGCATTGTGACGATAAAGGCCATGGAGTATTGTGATGACTAGTGTCATGGAGCATTTTAATGAAAGGTTTCATTGTGCACCATGATGACAAAGGGGATGGAGAATTGTGATGAAACTGGTCCTGGAGCATTGTGATAACAAAAGCCATGGAGCATTGTGATGACAGGCATCATGGAGCATTGTGATGACAGGCATCATGGAGCATTGTGAAGAAAGGGGCCATGGGGTATTGTAATGACACTAGAGAAATATGATGAAAATGGTCAGCGAGCATAGTGAGTAAAGTGGTCATTGAGAATTGTGATGAAAAGCGACATAGACCATTGTGATGACAAAGGTCATGGAGAACTGTGATGACCAGGGACATGTAACATTGTGATGACACGGTCATGGAACATTGTGATGACAAGAATTCTGGAGCATTGTGCTGACAAGGGCCATGGACCATTGTGATGACATGGTCATGGAACATTGTGATGACAAGAATTCTGGAGCATTGTGATGACAAGGGTCATGTAGCATTGTGATGACACGGTCATGGAACATTGTGATGACAAGAATTCTGCAGCATTGCGATGACAAGGGCCATGGAGCATTGTGATGACACGGTCATGGAACATTGTCATGAGAAGAATTCTGGAGCATTGTGCTGACAAGGGCCAGGGAGCATTGTGATGATACGGTCATGGAACATTGTGATGACAAGAATTCTGGAGCATTATGATGACAAGGGCCATGGAGCATTGTGATGACTCGGCCATGGAACATTGTGATGACAAGAATTCTGGAGCATTGTGATGACAATGGCCATGGAGCATTGTGATGACACGGTCATGGAACATTGTGGTGACAGGAATTCTGGAGAATTGTGATGACAATGTTAATGGAGAATTGTGATGACACGGTCAAGGAACATTGCGATGACAAGATTTCTGGAGCATTGTGGTGAAAGTGTATGGAGCATTGTGATGAAAGGGGCCATGGAGCATTGAGTTGAGAGCCGTTATGAGGCATGGTGATGACAGTGGTCATGGAGCATTGTGATGAAAGAGATCATGGAGCAATATGATAACAGGGGCCATGGAGCATTGTAATGACAGGGGTATTGGAGCATTGTGATGGAAGTAGACATGGATCATTGTGATGACATGGGTCCTGGAACACTGTGATGACACGGTTCATCGAGTATTGTGATGACAAGGGTCATAGCGAATTGTGATGACAAGTGTCATGGGGCATTGTGTGACATTGATCATCTAGGAATTGTGATGAAAGGTATCATGGAGCACTGTGATGAGTGGGGGCATGAAGCACTGTGATGAAAATTGTCCTGGATTATTGTGATGACAGCAGTCATGGAGAATTGTGATGACAGGGATTATGCAGCATTGTGTTGACAAGGGTATGGACTATTGTGATGACAATGGTCATGGAGCAATGTGATGACAGTATTCATGGAACATCGTGATGAAAAGTGCCTGGGAGAATTGTGACAATAAAGGCCATGGAGTATTGTGATGACTAGTGTCATGGAGCATTTTAATGAAAGGTTTCATTGTGCACCATGATGACAAAGGGGATGGAGAATTGTGATGAAACTGGTCCTGGAGCATTTTGATAACAAAAGCCATGGAGCATTGTGATGACAGGCATCATGGAGCATTGTGAAGAAAGGGGCCATGGGGTATTGTAATGACACTAGAGAAATATGATGAAAATGGTCAGCGAGCATAGTGATTAAAGTGGTCATTGAGAATTGTGATGAAAAGCGACATAGAGCATTGTGATGACAAAGGTCATGGAGAACTGTGATGACCAGGGTCATGTAACATTGTGATGACACGGTCATGGAACATTGTGATGACAGGAATTCTCGAGCATTGTGCTGACAAGGGCCATGGACCATTGTGATGACATGGTCATGGAACATTGCGATGACAAGATTTCTGGAGCATTGTGATGAAAGGGCATGGAGCATTGTGATTAAAGGTGACAAGGAACATTGTGATGATATGGGCAGAAAACTCTGTGATGACAGTGGTCATGGAGTATTGTGACAAAAAGTGTCATGGAACATTGTGCTGACAAGGGCCATGGAGCATTGTGATGACACGGTCATGGAACATTGTGATGACAAGAATTCGGGAGCATTATGATGACAAGGGCCTTGGAGCATTGTGATGACACGACCATGGAACATTGTGATGACAAGAATTCAGGAGGATTGTGATGACAATGGCCATGGAGCATTGTGATGACACGGTCATGGAACATTGTGATGAGAAGAATTCTGGAGAATTGTCATGACAAGGGCCATGGAGCATTGTGATGACACGGTCATGTAACATTCTGATGACAAGAATTCTGGAGCATTATGATGACAAGGGCCATGGAACATTGTGATGACAAGAATTCTGGAGCATAGTGATGACAAGGGCCATGGAGCATTGTGATGACACGGTCATGGACCATTGTGATGAGAAGAAATCAGGAGCATTGTCATGACAAAGGCAATGGAGCATTGAGATGACACGGTCATGGAACATTGTGATGACAAGAATTCTGGAGCATTGTGATGACAAGGGCCATGGAGCATTGTGATGACACGGTCATGGAATATTGTGATGAGAAGAATTCTGGAGCATTGTGCTGACAAGGGCCATGGAGCATTGTGATGATACGGTCATGGAACATTTTGATGACAGGAATTCTGGAGAATTGTGATGACAATGTTAATGGAGAATTGTGATGACACGGTCAAGGAACATTGCGATGACAAGATTTCTGGAGCATTGTGGTGAAAGGGTATGGAGCATTGTGATTAAAGGTGACAAGGAACATTGTGATGATATGGGCAGAGAACTCTGTGATGAGACAGGACATGGAGTATTGTGACGAAAACTGTCATGGAACATTGTGCTGACAGGGATCATGGAGCTCTTTGGTAAGAGAGGCCATGGAGATTTGTGATGGCCGGCATCATGGGGCATTGTGTTGACAGCGGTCTTGGAGCATTGTGATGAAAGGCGTCAAGGAGCATTGTGATTACAGGGGCCATGGAGCATTGTGAATTCAAAGGCTATGGAGCATTGAGATGACAGGTTTCATGGAGCACTGTGATGAATGTGATCTTGGATCATTGTGATGACAAGTGTCCTGGAACCTTGTGATGACACGGTTCATGGAGCATTGTGATGACAAGGACCATGGCAAATTGTGATGACATCTGTCATGGGGCATTGTGATGAAGGTGGTCATCTAGATTTGCGATGAAAGGTATCATGGAGCACTGTGATAACAGGGGCCATGGAACATTGTGATGACAAAGGCCATGGACCATTGTGATGACAAGTGTCATGGGGCATTTTGATGACATTGGCATGGAGCATTATGATGACAAGAGTTCTGGAGCATTTTGATGACAAGGGCATGGAGCATTGTGATGACAGGGCCCAAGGAGCTTTGTGATGAAAAGGGCAGGGTACATTGTGATGACAGGGTTCATGGCGCATTGTGATGAAAGGGGCCATGAAGCATTGAGATGAGAGCCGTTATGAGGCATGGTGATGACAGTGGTCATGGAGCATTGTGATGAAAGAGATCATGGAGCAATATGATAACAGGGGCCATGGAGCATTGTAATGACAGGGGTATTGGAGCATTGTGATGGAAGTAGACATGGATCATTGGGATGACATGGGTCCTGGAACACTGTGATGACAAGGTTCATCGAGTATTGTGATGACAATTGTCATAGCGAATTGTGATGACAAGTGTCATGGGGCATTGTGTGACATTGATCATCTAGGAATTGTGATGAAAGGTATCATGGAGCACTGTGATGACTGGGGGCATGAAGCACTGTGATGAAAATTGTCCTGGATTATTGTGATGACAGCAGTCATTGAGAATTGTGATGACAGGGATTATGCAGCATTGTGTTGACAAGGGTATGGATTATTGTGATGACAATGGTCATGGAGCAATGTGATGACAGTATTCATGGAACATCGTGATGAAAAGTGCCTGGGAGCATTGTGACGATAAAGGCCATGGAGTATTGTGATGACTAGTGTCATGGAGCATTTTAATGAAAGGTTTCATTGTGCACCATGATGACAAAGGGGATGGAGAATTGTGATGAAACTGGTCCTGGAGCATTGTGATAACAAAAGCCATGGAGCATTGTGATGACAGGCATCATGGAGCATTGTGAAGAAAGGGGCCAAGGAGTATTGTAATGACACTAGAGAAATATGATGAAAATGGTCAGCGAGCATAGTGATTAAAGTGGTCATTGAGAATTGTGATGAAAAGCGACATAGAGCATTGTGATGACAAAGGTCATGGAGAACTGTGATGACCAGGGTCATGTAACATTGTGTTGACACGGTCATGGAACATTGTGATGAGAAGAATTCTGGAGAATTGTCATGACAAGGGCCATGGAGCATTGTGATGACACGGTCATGTAACATTCTGATGACAAGAATTCTGGAGCATTATGATGACAAGGGCCATGGAACATTGTGATGACAAGAATTCTGGAGCATAGTGATGACAATGGCCATGGAGCATTGTGATGACACGGTCATGGACCATTGTGATGAGAAGAAATCAGGAGCATTGTCATGACAAAGGCAATGGAGCATTGGGATGACACGGTCATGGAACATTGTGATGACAAGAATTCTGGAGCATTGTGATGACAAGGGCCATGGAGCATTGTGATGACACGGTCATGGAATATTGTGATGAGAAGAATTCTGGAGCATTGTGCTGACAAGGGCCATGGAGCATTGTGATGATACGGTCATGGAACATTTTGATGACAGGAATTCTGGAGAATTGTGATGACAATGTTAATGGAGAATTGTGATGACACGGTCAAGGAACATTGCGATGACAAGATTTCTGGAGCATTGTGGTGAAAGGGTATGGAGCATTGTGATTAAAGGTGACAAGGAACATTGTGATGATATGGGCAGAGAACTCTGTGATGAGACAGGACATGGAGTATTGTGACGAAAACTGTCATGGAACATTGTGCTGACAGGGATCATGGAGCTCTTTGGTAAGAGAGGCCATGGAGATTTGTGATGGCCGGCATCATGGGGCATTGTGTTGACAGCGGTCTTGGAGCATTGTGATGAAAGGCGTCAAGGAGCATTGTGATTACAGGGGCCATGGAGCATTGTGAATTCAAAGGCTATGGAGCATTGAGATGACAGGTTTCATGGAGCACTGTGATGAATGTGATCTTGGATCATTGTGATGACAAGTGTCCTGGAACCTTGTGATGACACGGTTCATGGAGCATTGTGATGACAAGGACCATGGCAAATTGTGATGACATCTGTCATGGGGCATTGTGATGAAGGTGGTCATCTAGATTTGCGATGAAAGGTATCATGGAGCACTGTGATAACAGGGGCCATGGAACATTGTGATGACAAAGGCCATGGACCATTGTGATGACAAGTGTCATGGGGCATTTTGATGACATTGGCATGGAGCATTATGATGACAAGAGTTCTGGAGCATTTTGATGACAAGGGCATGGAGCATTGTGATGACAGGGCCCAAGGAGCTTTGTGATGAAAAGGGCAGGGTACATTGTGATGACAGGGTTCATGGCGCATTGTGATGAAAGGGGCCATGAAGCATTGAGATGAGAGCCGTTATGAGGCATGGTGATGACAGTGGTCATGGAGCATTGTGATGAAAGAGATCATGGAGCAATATGATAACAGGGGCCATGGAGCATTGTAATGACAGGGGTATTGGAGCATTGTGATGGAAGTAGACATGGATCATTGGGATGACATGGGTCCTGGAACACTGTGATGACAAGGTTCATCGAGTATTGTGATGACAATTGTCATAGCGAATTGTGATGACAAGTGTCATGGGGCATTGTGTGACATTGATCATCTAGGAATTGTGATGAAAGGTATCATGGAGCACTGTGATGACTGGGGGCATGAAGCACTGTGATGAAAATTGTCCTGGATTATTGTGATGACAGCAGTCATTGAGAATTGTGATGACAGGGATTATGCAGCATTGTGTTGACAAGGGTATGGATTATTGTGATGACAATGGTCATGGAGCAATGTGATGACAGTATTCATGGAACATCGTGATGAAAAGTGCCTGGGAGCATTGTGACGATAAAGGCCATGGAGTATTGTGATGACTAGTGTCATGGAGCATGTTAATGAAAGGTTTCATTGTGCACCATGATGACAAAGGGGATGGAGAATTGTGATGAAACTGGTCCTGGAGCATTGTGATAACAAAAGCCATGGAGCATTGTGATGACAGGCATCATGGAGCATTGTGAAGAAAGGGGCCAAGGAGTATTGTAATGACACTAGAGAAATATGATGAAAATGGTCAGCGAGCATAGTGATTAAAGTGGTCATTGAGAATTGTGATGAAAAGCGACATAGAGCATTGTGATGACAAAGGTCATGGAGAACTGTGATGACCAGGGTCATGTAACATTGTGTTGACACGGTCATGGAACATTGTGATGAGAAGAATTCTGGAGAATTGTCATGACAAGGGCCATGGAGCATTGTGATGACACGGTCATGTAACATTCTGATGACAAGAATTCTGGAGCATTATGATGACAAGGGCCATGGAACATTGTGATGACAAGAATTCTGGAGCATAGTGATGACAATGGCCATGGAGCATTGTGATGACACGGTCATGGACCATTGTGATGAGAAGAAATCAGGAGCATTGTCATGACAAAGGCAATGGAGCATTGGGATGACACGGTCATGGAACATTGTGATGACAAGAATTCTGGAGCATTGTGATGACAAGGGCCATGGAGCATTGTGATGACACGGTCATGGAATATTGTGATGAGAAGAATTCTGGAGCATTGTGCTGACAAGGGCCATGGAGCATTGTGATGATACGGTCATGGAACATTTTGATGACAGGAATTCTGGAGAATTGTGATGACAATGTTAATGGAGAATTGTGATGACACGGTCAAGGAACATTGCGATGACAAGATTTCTGGAGCATTGTGGTGAAAGGGTATGGAGCATTGTGATTAAAGGTGACAAGGAACATTGTGATGATATGGGCAGAGAACTCTGTGATGAGACAGGACATGGAGTATTGTGACGAAAACTGTCATGGAACATTGTGCTGACAGGGATCATGGAGCTCTTTGGTAAGAGAGGCCATGGAGATTTGTGATGGCCGGCATCATGGGGCATTGTGTTGACAGCGGTCTTGGAGCATTGTGATGAAAGGCGTCAAGGAGCATTGTGATTACAGGGGCCATGGAGCATTGTGAATTCAAAGGCTATGGAGCATTGAGATGACAGGTTTCATGGAGCACTGTGATGAATGTGATCTTGGATCATTGTGATGACAAGTGTCCTGGAACCTTGTGATGACACGGTTCATGGAGCATTGTGATGACAAGGACCATGGCAAATTGTGATGACATCTGTCATGGGGCATTGTGATGAAGGTGGTCATCTAGATTTGCGATGAAAGGTATCATGGAGCACTGTGATAACAGGGGCCATGGAACATTGTGATGACAAAGGCCATGGACCATTGTGATGACAAGTGTCATGGGGCATTTTGATGACATTGGCATGGAGCATTATGATGACAAGAGTTCTGGAGCATTTTGATGACAAGGGCATGGAGCATTGTGATGACAGGGCCCAAGGAGCTTTGTGATGAAAAGGGCAGGGTACATTGTGATGACAGGGTTCATGGCGCATTGTGATGAAAGGGGCCATGAAGCATTGAGATGAGAGCCGTTATGAGGCATGGTGATGACAGTGGTCATGGAGCATTGTGATGAAAGAGATCATGGAGCAATATGATAACAGGGGCCATGGAGCATTGTAATGACAGGGGTATTGGAGCATTGTGATGGAAGTAGACATGGATCATTGGGATGACATGGGTCCTGGAACACTGTGATGACAAGGTTCATCGAGTATTGTGATGACAATTGTCATAGCGAATTGTGATGACAAGTGTCATGGGGCATTGTGTGACATTGATCATCTAGGAATTGTGATGAAAGGTATCATGGAGCACTGTGATGACTGGGGGCATGAAGCACTGTGATGAAAATTGTCCTGGATTATTGTGATGACAGCAGTCATTGAGAATTGTGATGACAGGGATTATGCAGCATTGTGTTGACAAGGGTATGGATTATTGTGATGACAATGGTCATGGAGCAATGTGATGACAGTATTCATGGAACATCGTGATGAAAAGTGCCTGGGAGCATTGTGACGATAAAGGCCATGGAGTATTGTGATGACTAGTGTCATGGAGCATTTTAATGAAAGGTTTCATTGTGCACCATGATGACAAAGGGGATGGAGAATTGTGATGAAACTGGTCCTGGAGCATTGTGATAACAAAAGCCATGGAGCATTGTGATGACAGGCATCATGGAGCATTGTGAAGAAAGGGGCCAAGGAGTATTGTAATGACACTAGAGAAATATGATGAAAATGGTCAGCGAGCATAGTGATTAAAGTGGTCATTGAGAATTGTGATGAAAAGCGACATAGAGCATTGTGATGACAAAGGTCATGGAGAACTGTGATGACCAGGGTCATGTAACATTGTGTTGACACGGTCATGGAACATTGTGATGACAGGAATTCTCGAGCATTGTGCTGACAAGGGCCATGGACCATTGTGATGATATGGTCATGGAACATTGCGATGACAAGATTTCTGAAGCATTGTGATGAAAGGGCATGGAGCATTGTGAATAAAGGTGACAAGGAACATTGTGATGATATGGGCAGAAAACTCTGTGATGACAGTGGTCATGGAGTATTGTGACAAAAAGTGTCATGGAACATTGTGCTGACAAGGGCCATGGAGCATTGTGATGACACGGTCATGGAACATTGTGATGACAAGAATTCGGGAGCATTGTGATGACAATGGCCATGGAGAATTGTGATGACACGGTCATGGAACTTTTTGATGAGAAGAATTCTGGAGCATTGTAATGACAAGGGCCATGGAGCATTGTGATGACACGGTCATGGATCATTGTGATGACAAGAATTCTGGAGCATTGTGATGACAAGGGCCATGGAGCATTGTGATGACACAGTCATGGAACATTGTGATGAGAAGAATTCTGGAGCATTGTCATGACAAGGGCCATGGAGCATTGTGATGACACGGTCATGGATAATTGTGATGACAAGGGTCATAGCGAATTGTGATGACAAGTGTCATGGGGCATTGTGTGACACTGATCATCTAGGAATTGTGATGAAAGGTATCATGGAGCACTGTGATGAAAATTGTCCTGGATTATTGTGATGACAGCAGTCATGGAGAATTGTGATGACAGGGATTATGCAGCATTGTGTTGACAAGGGTATGGACTATTGTGATGACAATGGTCATGGAGCAATGTGATAAAGTATTCATGGAACATCGTGATGAAAAGTGCATGGGAGCATTGTGACGATAAAGGCCATGGAGTATTGTGATGACTAGTGTCATGGAGCATTTTAATGAAAGGTTTCATTGTGCACCATGATGACAAAGGGGATGGAGAATTGTGATGAAACTGGTCCTGGAGCATTGTGATAACAAAGCCATGGAACATTGTGATGACAGGCATCATGGAGCATTGTGATGACAGGCATCATGGAGCATTGTGAAGAAAGGGGCCATGGGGTATTGTAATGACACTAGAGAAATATGATGAAAATGGTCAGCGAGCATAGTGAGTAAAGTGGTCATTGAGAATTGTGATGAAAAGCGACATAGACCATTGTGATGACAAAGGTCATGGAGAACTGTGATGACCAGGGACATGTAACATTGTGATGACACGGTCATGGAACATTGTGATGACAAGAATTCTGGAGCATTGTGCTGACAAGGGCCATGGACCATTGTGATGACATGGTCATGGAACATTGTGATGACAAGAATTCTGGAGCATTGTGATGACAAGGGTCATGTAGCATTGTGATGACACGGTCATGGAACATTGTGATGACAAGAATTCTGCAGCATTGCGATGACAAGGGCCATGGAGCATTGTGATGACACGGTCATGGAACATTGTCATGAGAAGAATTCTGGAGCATTGTGCTGACAAGGGCCAGGGAGCATTGTGATGATACGGTCATGGAATATTGTGATGACAAGAATTCTGGAGCATTATGATGACAAGGGCCATGATGCATTGTGATGACTCGGCCATGGAACATTGTGATGACAAGAATTCTGGAGCATTGTGATGACAATGGCCATGGAGCATTGTGATGACACGGTCATGGAACATTGTGATGAGAAGAATTCTGGAGCATTGTCATGACAAGGGCCATGGAGCATTGTGATGACATGGTCATGGAACATTGTGATGACAAGAATTCTGGAGCATTATGATGACAAGGGCCTTGGAGCATTGTGATGACACGACCATGGAACATTGTGATGACAAGAATTCTGGAGGATTGTGAGAACAATGGCCATGGAGCATTGTGATGACACGATCATGGAACATTATGATGAGAAGAATTCTGGAGCATTGTCATGACAAGGGCCATGGAGCATTGTGATGACACGGTCATGTAACATTCTGATGACAAGAATTCTGGAGCATTGTGATGACAAGGGCCATGGAGCATTGTGATGACACGATCATGGAATATTGTGATGAGAAGAATTCTGGAGCATTGTGCTGACAAGGGCCATGGAGCATTGTGATGATACGGTCATGGAACATTGTGATGACAATAATTCTGGAGCATTATGATGACAAGGGCCATGGAGCATTGTGATGACAAGGCCATGGAACATTGTGATGACAAGAATTCTGGAGCATTGTGATGACAATGGCCATGGAGCATTGTGATGACACGGTCATGGAACATTGTGGTGACAGGAATTCTGGAGAATTGTGATGACAATGTTAATGGAGAATTGTGATGACACGGTCAAGGAACATTGCGATGACAAGATTTCTGGAGCATTGTGGTGAAAGTGTATGGAGCATTGTGATGAAAGGGGCCATGGAGCATTGAGTTGAGAGCCGTTATGAGGCATGGTGATGACAGTGGTCATGGAGCATTGTGATGAAAGAGATCATGGAGCAATATGATAACAGGGGCCATGGAGCATTGTAATGACAGGGGTATTGGAGCATTGTGATGGAAGTAGACATGGATCATTGTGATGACATGGGTCCTGGAACACTGTGATGACACGGTTCATCGAGTATTGTGATGACAAGGGTCATAGCGAATTGTGATGACAAGTGTCATGGGGCATTGTGTGACATTGATCATCTAGGAATTGTGATGAAAGGTATCATGGAGCACTGTGATGAGTGGGGGCATGAAGCACTGTGATGAAAATTGTCCTGGATTATTGTGATGACAGCAGTCATGGAGAATTGTGATGACAGGGATTATGCAGCATTGTGTTGACAAGGGTATGGACTATTGTGATGACAATGGTCATGGAGCAATGTGATGACAGTATTCATGGAACATCGTGATGAAAAGTGCCTGGGAGCATTGTGACAATAAAGGCCATGGAGTATTGTGATGACTAGTGTCATGGAGCATTTTAATGAAAGGTTTCATTGTGCACCATGATGACAAAGGGGATGGAGAATTGTGATGAAACTGGTCCTGGAGCATTTTGATAACAAAAGCCATGGAGCATTGTGATGACAGGCATCATGGAGCATTGTGAAGAAAGGGGCCATGGGGTATTGTAATGATACTAGAGAAATATGATGAAAATGGTCAGCGAGCATAGTGATTAAAGTGGTCATTGAGAATTGTGATGAAAAGCGACATAGAGCATTGTGATGACAAAGGTCATGGAGAACTGTGATGACCAGGGTCATGTAACATTGTGATGACGCGGTCATGGAACATTGTGATGACAGGAATTCTCGAGCATTGTGCTGACAAGGGCCATGGACCATTGTGATGACATGGTCATGGAACATTGCGATGACAAGATTTCTGGAGCATTGTGATGAAAGGGCATGGAGCATTGTGATTAAAGGTGACAAGGAACATTGTGATGATATGGGCAGAAAACTCTGTGATGACAGTGGTCATGGAGTATTGTGACAAAAAGTGTCATGGAACATTGTGCTGACAAGGGCCATGGAGCATTGTGATGACACGGTCATGGAACATTGTGATGACAAGAATTCGGGAGCATTATGATGACAAGGGCCTTGGAGCATTGTGATGACACGACCATGGAACATTGTGATGACAAGAATTCTGGAGGATTGTGATGACAATGGCCATGGAGCATTGTGATGACACGGTCATGGAACATTGTGATGAGAAGAATTCTGGAGAATTGTCATGACAAGGGCCATGGAGCATTGTGATGACACGGTCATGTAACATTCTGATGACAAGAATTCTGGAGCATTATGATGACAAGGGCCATGGAACATTGTGATGACAAGAATTCTGGAGCATAGTGATGACAATGGCCATGGAGCATTGTGATGACACGGTCATGGACCATTGTGATGAGAAGAAATCAGGAGCATTGTCATGACAAAGGCAATGGAGCATTGGGATGACACGGTCATGGAACATTGTGATGACAAGAATTCTGGAGCATTGTGATGACAAGGGCCATGGAGCATTGTGATGACACGGTCATGGAATATTTTGATGAGAAGAATTCTGGAGCATTGTGCTGACAAGGGCCATGGAGCATTGTGATGATACGGTCATGGAACATTGTGATGACAGGAATTCTGGAGAATTGTGATGACAATGTTAATGGAGAATTGTGATGACACGGTCAAGGAACATTGCGATGACAAGATTTCTGGAGCATTGTGGTGAAAGGGTATGGAGCATTGTGATTAAAGGTGACAAGGAACATTGTGATGATATGGGCAGAGAACTCTGTGATGAGACAGGACATGGAGTATTGTGACGAAAACTGTCATGGAACATTGTGCTGACAGGGATCATGGAGCTCTTTGGTAAGAGAGGCCATGGAGATTTGTGATGGCCGGCATCATGGGGCATTGTGTTGACAGCGGTCTTGGAGCATTGTGATGAAAGGCGTCAAGGAGCATTGTGATTACAGGGGCCATGGAGCATTGTGAATTCAAAGGCTATGGAGCATTGAGATGACAGGTTTCATGGAGCACTGTGATGAATGTGATCTTGGATCATTGTGATGACAAGTGTCCTGGAACCTTGTGATGACACGGTTCATGGACCATTGTGATGACAAGGACCATGGCAAATTGTGATGACATCTGTCATGGGGCATTGTGATGAAGGTGGTCATCTAGATTTGCGATGAAAGGTATCATGGAGCACTGTGATAACAGGGGCCATGGAACATTGTGATGACAAAGGCCATGGACCATTGTGATGACAAGTGTCATGGGGCATTTTGATGACATTGGCATGGAGCATTATGATGACAAGAGTTCTGGAGCATTTTGATGACAAGGGCATGGAGCATTGTGATGACAGGGCCCAAGGAGCTTTGTGATGAAAAGGGCAGGGTACATTGTGATGACAGGGTTCATGGCGCATTGTGATGAAAGGGGCCATGAAGCATTGAGATGAGAGCCGTTATGAGGCATGGTGATGACAGTGGTCATGGAGCATTGTGATGAAAGAGATCATGGA
Source organism: Balaenoptera acutorostrata (assembly GCF_949987535.1). Classification (NCBI taxonomy): domain Eukaryota; kingdom Metazoa; phylum Chordata; class Mammalia; order Artiodactyla; family Balaenopteridae; genus Balaenoptera; species Balaenoptera acutorostrata. The sequence continues at coordinate 541,939 of NW_026646025.1, read as the reverse complement.
GCAATATGATAACAGGGGCCATGGAGCATTGTAATGACTGGGGTATTGGAGCATTGTGATGGAAGTAGACATGGATCATTGGGATGACATGGGTCCTGGAACACTGTGATGACAAGGTTCATCGAGTATTGTGATGACAATTGTCATAGCGAATTGTGATGACAAGTGTCATGGGGCATTGTGTGACATTGATCATCTAGGAATTGTGATGAAAGGTATCATGGAGCACTGTGATGACTGGGGGCATGAAGCACTGTGATGAAAATTGTCCTGGATTATTGTGATGACAGCAGTCATTGAGAATTGTGATGACAGGGATTATGCAGCATTGTGTTGACAAGGGTATGGATTATTGTGATGACAATGGTCATGGAGCAATGTGATGACAGTATTCATGGAACATCGTGATGAAAAGTGCCTGGGAGCATTGTGACGATAAAGGCCATGGAGTATTGTGATGACTAGTGTCATGGAGCATTTTAATGAAAGGTTTCATTGTGCACCATGATGACAAAGGGGATGGAGAATTGTGATGAAACTGGTCCTGGAGCATTGTGATAACAAAAGCCATGGAGCATTGTGATGACAGGCATCATGGAGCATTGTGAAGAAAGGGGCCATGGGGTATTGTAATGACACTAGAGAAATATGATGAAAATGGTCAGCGAGCATAGTGATTAAAGTGGTCATTGAGAATTGTGATGAAAAGCGACATAGAGCAATGTGATGACAAAGGTCATGGAGAACTGTGATGACCACGGTTATGTAACATTGGGAAGACACGGTCATGGCACATTGTGATGACAGGAATTCTCGAGCATTGTGCTGACAAGGGCCATGGACCATTGTGATGACATGGTCATGGAACATTGCGATGACAAGATTTCTGGAGCATTGTGATGAAAGGGCATGGAGCATTGTGATTAAAGGTGACAAGGAACATTGTGATGATATGGGCAGAAAACTCTGTGATGACAGTGGTCATGGAGTATTGTGACAAAAAGTGTCATGGAACATTGTGCTGACAAGGGCCATGGAGCATTGTGATGACACGGTCATGGAACATTGTGATGACAAGAATTCGGGAGCATTATGATGACAAGGGCCTTGGAGCATTGTGATGACACGACCATGGAACATTGTGATGACAAGAATTCTGGAGGATTGTGATGACAATGGCCATGGAGCATTGTGATGACACGGTCATGGAACATTGTGATGAGAAGAATTCTGGAGCATTGTCATGACAAGGGCCATGGAGCATTGTGATGACACGGTCATGGAACATTGTGATGACAAGAATTCTGGAGCATTGTGATGAAAAGGGCCATCGAGCATTGTGATGACACGGCCATGGAACATTGTGATGACAAGAATTCTGGAGCATTGTGATGACAATGGCCATGGAGAATTGTGATGACACGGTCATGGAACATTGTGATGAGAAGAATTCTGGAGAATTGTCATGACAAGGGCCATGGAGCATTGTGATGACACGGTCATGTAACATTCTGATGACAAGAATTCTGGAGCATTATGATGACAAGGGCCATGGAACATTGTGATGACAAGAATTCTGGAGCATAGTGATGACAATGGCCATGGAGCATTGTGATGACACGGTCATGGAACATTGTGATGAGAAGAATTCTGGAGAATTGTCATGACAAGGGCCATGGAGCATTGTGATGACACGGTCATGTAACATTCTGATGACAAGAATTCTGGAGCATTGTGATGACTCGGCCATGGAACATTGTGATGACAAGAATTCTGGAGCATTGTGATGACAATGGCCATGGAGCATTGTGATGACACGGTCATGGACCATTGTGATGAGAAGAAATCAGGAGCATTGTCATGACAAAGGCAATGGAGCATTGGGATGACACGGTCATGGAACATTGTGATGACAAGAATTCTGGAGCATTGTGATGACAAGGGCCATGGAGCATTGTGATGACACGGTCATGGAACATTGTGATGAGAAGAATTCTGGAGAATTGTCATGACAAGGGCCATGGAGCATTGTGATGACACGGTCATGTAACATTCTGATGACAAGAATTCTGGAGCATTGTGATGACTCGGCCATGGAACATTGTGATGACAAGAATTCTGGAGCATTGTGATGACAATGGCCATGGAGCATTGTGATGACACGGTCATGGACCATTGTGATGAGAAGAAATCAGGAGCATTGTCATGACAAAGGCAATGGAGCATTGGGATGACACGGTCATGGAACATTGTGATGACAAGAATTCTGGAGCATTGTGATGACAAGGGCCATGGAGCATTGTGATGACACGGTCATGGAATATTGTGATGAGAAGAATTCTGGAGCATTGTGCTGACAAGGGCCATGGAGCATTGTGATGATACGGTCATGGAACATTGTGATGACAGGAATTCTGGAGAATTGTGATGACAATGTTAATGGAGAATTGTGATGACACGGTCAAGGAACATTGCGATGACAAGATTTCTGGAGCATTGTGGTGAAAGGGTATGGAGCATTGTGATTAAAGGTGACAAGGAACATTGTGATGATATGGGCAGAGAACTCTGTGATGAGACAGGACATGGAGTATTGTGACGAAAACTGTCATGGAACATTGTGCTGACAGGGATCATGGAGCTCTTTGGTAAGAGACGCCATGGAGATTTGTGATGGCAGGCATCATGGGGCATTGTGTTGACAGCGGTCTTGGAGCATTGTGATGAAAGGCGTCATGGAGCATTGTGATTACAGGGGCCATTCAGCATTGTGAATTCAAAGGCTATGGAGCATTGAGATGACAGGTTTCATGGAACACTGTGATGAATGTGAGCTTGGATCATTGTGATGACAAGTGTCCTGGAACCTTGTGATGACACGGTTCATGGAGCATTGTGATGACAAGGACCAGGGCAAATTGTGATGACATCTGTCATGGGGCATTGTGATGACAGTGGTCATCTAGATTTGTGATGAAAGGTATCATGGAGCACTGTGATAACAGGGGCCATGGAACATTGTGATGACAAAGGCCATGGAGCATTGTGATGACAAGTGTCATGGGGCATTTTGATGACATTGGCATGGAGCATTATGATGACAAGAGTTCTGGAGCATTTTGATGACAAGGGCATGGAGCATTGTGATGACAGGGCCCACGGAGCTTTGTGATGAAAAGGGCAGGGTACATTGTGATGACAGGGTTCATGGAGCATTGTGATGAAAGGGGCCATGGAGCATTGAGATGAGAGCCGTTATGAGGCATGGTGATGACAGTGGTCATGGAGCATTGTGATGAAAGAGATCATGGAGCATTATGATAACAGGGGCCATGGAGCATTGTGATGACAGGGGTATTGGAGCATTGTGATGGAAGTAGACATGGATCATTGTGATGATATGTGTCCTGGAACACTGTGATGACACGGTTCATCGAGTATTGTGATGAAAAGGGTCATAGCGAATTGTGATGACAAGTGTCATGGGGTATTGTGATGACATTGATCATCTAGGAATTGTGATGAAAGGTATCATGGAGCACTGTGATGACTGGGGGCATGAAGCACTGTGATGAAAATTGTCCTGGATTATTGTGATGACAGCAGTCATGGAGAATTGTGATGACAGGGATTATGCAGCATTGTGTTGACAAGGGTATGGACTATTGTGATGACAATGGTCATGGAGCAATGTGATGAAAGTATTCATGGAACATCGTGATGAAAAGTGCATGGGAGCATTGTGACGATAAAGGCCATGGAGTATTGTGATGACTAGTGTCATGGAGCATTTTAATGAAAGGTTTCATTGTGCACCATGATGACAAAGGGGATGGAGAATTGTGATGAAACTGGTCCTGGAGCATTGTGATAACAAAAGCCATGGAGCATTGTGATGACAGGCATCATGGAGCATTGTGAAGAAAGGGGCCATGGGGTATTGTAATGACACTAGAGAAATATGATGAAAATGGTCAGCGAGCATAGTGATTAAAGTGGTCATTGAGAATTGTGATGAAAAGCGACATAGAGCATTGTGATGACAAAGGTCATGGAGAACTGTGATGACCAGGGTCATGTAGCATTGTGATGACACGGTCATGGAACATTGTGATGACAGGAATTCTCGAGCATTGTGCTGACAAGGGCCATGGACCATTGTGATGACATGGTCATGGAACATTGCGATGACAAGATTTCTGGAGCATTGTGATGAAAGGGCATGGAGCATTGTGATGAAAGGTGACAAGGAACATTGTGATGATATGGACAGAAAACTCTGTGATGACAGTGGTCTTGGAGTATTGTGACAAAAAGTGTCATGGAACATTGTGCTGACAAGGGCCATGGAGCATTGTGATGACACGTTCATGGAACATTGTGATGACAAGAATTCTGGAGCATTGTGATGACAATGGCCATGGAGCATTGTGATGACACGGTCATGGAACATTGTGATGAGAAGAATTCTGGAGCATTGTCATGACAAGGGCCATGGAGCATTGTGATGACACGGTCATGGAACATTGTGATGACAAGAATTCTGGAGCATTATGATGACAAGGGCCATGGAGCATTGTGATGACACGGCCATGGAACATTGTGATGACAAGAATTCTGGAGCATTGTGATGACAATGGCCATGGAACATTGTGATGACCCGGTCATGGAACATTGTGATGAGAAGAATTCTGGAGCATTGTCATGACAAGGGCCATGGAGCATTGTGATGACACGGTCATGGAACATTGTGATGACAAGAATTCTGGAGCATTATGATGACAAGGGCCATGGAGCATTGTGATGACACGGCCATGGAAAATTGTGATGACAAGAATTCTGGAGCATTGTGATGACAAGGGCCATGGAGCATTGTGATGACACCGTCATGGAACATTGTGATGAAAAGAATTCTGGAGCATTGTGATGACAAGGGCCATGGAGCATTGTGATGACATGGTCATGGAACATTGTGATGAGAAGAATTCTGGAGAATTGTGCTGACAAGAGCCATGGAGCATTGTGATGATACGGTCATGGAACATTGTGATGACAAGAATTCTGGAGCATTATGATGACAAGGGCCATGGAGCATTGTGATGACACGGCCATGGAACATTATGATGCCAAGATTTCTGGAGCATTGTGCTGACAAGGGCCATGGAGCATTGTGATGACACGGTCATGGAACATTGTGATGAGAAGAATTCTGGAGCATTTTCATGACAAGGGCCATGGAGCATTGTGATGACACGGCCATGGAACATTTTGATGACAAGAATTCTGGAGGATTGTGATGACAAGATTCATGGAGAATTGTGATGACATGGTCAAGGAACATTGCGATGACAAGATTTCTGGAGCATTGTGGTGAAAGGGTATGGAGCATTGTGATTAAAGGTGACAAGGAACATTGTGATGATATGGGCAGAGAACTCTGTGATGAGACAGGACATGGAGTATTGTGACGAAAACTGTCATGGAACATTGTGCTGACAGGGATCATGGAGCTCTTTGGTAAGAGAGGCCATGGAGATTTTTGATGGCAGGCATCATGGGGCATTGTGTTGATAGCGGTCTTGGAGCATTGTGATGAAATGCGTCATGGAGCATTGTGATTACAGGGGCCATGGAGCATTGTGAATTCAAAGGCTATGGAGCATTGAGATGACAGGTTTCATGGAGCACTGTGATGAATGTGATCTTGGATCATTGTGATGACAAGTGTCCTGGAACCTTGTGATGACACGGTTCATGGAGCATTGTGATGACAAGGACCATGGCAAATTGTGATGACATCTGTCATGGGGCATTGTGATGACAGTTGTCATCTAGATTTGCGATGAAAGGTATCATGGAGCACTGTGATGACAGGGGCCATGGAACATTGTGATGACAAAGGCCATGGAGCATTGTGATGACAAGTGTCATGGGACATTTTGATGACATTGGCATGGAACATTATGAGGACAAGTGTTCTGGAGCATTTTGATGACAAGGGCATGGAGCATTGTGATGACAGGGCCCACGGAGCTTTGTGATGAAAAGGGCAGGGTACATTGTGATGACAGGGTTCATGGAGCATTGTGAAGAAAGGGGTGATGGAGCATTGAGATGAGAGCCGTTATGAGGCATGGTGATGACAGTGGTCATGGAGCATTGTGATGAAAGAGATCATGGAGCAATATGATAACAGGGGCCATGGAGCATTGTGATGGAAGTAGACATGGATCATTGTGATGACATGTGTCCTGGAACACTGTGATGACACGGTTCATCGAGTATTGTGATGACAAGGGTCATAGCGAATTGTGATGACAAGTGTCATGGGGCATTGTGTGACATTGATCATCTAGGAATTGTGATGAAAGGTATCATGGAGCACTGTGATGAAAATTGTCCTGGATTATTGTGATGACAGCAGTCATGGAGAATTGTGATGACAGGGATGATGCAGCATTGTGTTGACAAGAGTATGGACTATTGTGATGACAATGGTCATGGAGGAATGTGATGAAAGTATTCATGGAACCTCGTGATGAAAAGTGCATGGGAGCATTGTGACGATAAAGGCCATGGAGTATTGTGATGACTAGTGTCATGGAGCATTTTAATGAAAGGTTTCATTGTGCACCATGATGACAAAGGGGATGGAGAATTGTGATGAAACTGGTCCTGGAGCATTGTGATAACAAAAGCCATGGAGCATTGTGATGACAGGCATCATGGAGCATTGTGAAGAAAGGGGCCATGGGGTATTGTAATGACACTAGAGAAATATGATGAAAATTATCAGCGAACATAGTGATTAAAGTGGTCATTGAGAATTGTGATGAAAAGCGACATAGAGCATTGTGATGACAAAGGTCATGGAGAACTGTGATGACCAGGGTCATGTAGCATTGTGATGACACGGTCATGGAACATTGTGATGACAAGAATTCTGGAGTATTGTGCTGACAAGGGCCATGGACCATTGTGATGACATGGTCATGGAACATTGTGATGACAAGAATTCTGGAGCATTGTGATGAAAAGGGTCATGGAGCATTGTGATGACACGGTCATGGAACATTGTGATGACAAGAATTCTGCAGCATTGCGATGACAAGGGCCATGGAGCATTGTGATGACACGGTTATGGAACATTGTCATGAGAAGAATTCTGGAGCATTGTGCTGACAAGGGCCAGGGAGCATTGTGATGATACGGTCATGGAACATTGTGATGACAAGAATTCTGGAGCATTATGATGACAAGGGCCATGGAGCATTGTGATGACAAGAATTCTGGAGCATTGTGATGACAATGGCCATGGAGCATTGTGATGACACGGTCATGGAACATTGTGATGAGAAGAATTCTGGAGCATTGTCATGACAAGGGCCATGGAGCATTGTGATGACATGGTCATGGAACATTGTGATGACAAGAATTCTGGAGCATTATGATGACAAGGGCCTTGGAGCATTGTGATGACACGACCATGGAACATTGTGATGACAAGAATTCTGGAGGATTGTGAGAACAATGGCCATGGAGCATTGTGATGACACGGTCATGGAACATTATGATGAGAAGAATTCCGGAGCATTGTCATGACAAGGGCCATGGAGCATTGTGATGACACGATCATGGAACATTGTGATGACAAGAATTCTGGAGAATTGTGATGAAAAGGGCCATGGAGCATTGTGATGACACGGCCATGGAACATTGTGATGACAAGAATTCTAGAGCATTGTGATGACAATGGCCATGGAGAATTGTGATGACACGGTCATGGAACATTGTGATGAGAAGAATTCTGGAGAATTGTCATGACAAGGGCCATGGAGCATTGTGATGACACGGTCATGTAACATTCTGATGACAAGAATTCTGGAGCATTGTGATGACAAGGGCCATGGAGCATTGTGATGACACGATCATGGAATATTGTGATGAGAAGAATTCTGGAGCATTGTGCTGACAAGGGCCATGGAGCATTGTGATGATACGGTCATGGAACATTGTGATGACAATAATTCTGGAGCATTATGATGACAAGGGCCATGGAGCATTGTGATGACAAGGCCATGGAACATTGTGATGACAAGAATTCTGGAGCATTGTGATGACAATGGCCATGGAGCATTGTGATGACACGGTCATGGAACATTGTGGTGACAGGAATTCTGGAGAATTGTGATGACAATGTTAATGGAGAATTGTGATGACACGGTCAAGGAACATTGCGATGACAAGATTTCTGGAGCATTGTGGTGAAAGTTTATGGAGCATTGTGATGAAAGGTGCCATGGAGCATTGAGTTGAGAGCCGTTATGAGGCATGGTGATGACAGTGGTCATGGAGCATTGTGATGAAAGAGATCATGGAGCAATATGATAACAGGGGCCATGGAGCATTGTAATGACAGGGGTATTGGAGCATTGTGATGGAAGTAGACATGGATCATTGTGATGACATGGGTCCTGGAACACTGTGATGACATGGTTCATCGAGTATTGTGATGACAAGGGTCATAGCGAATTGTGATGACAAGTGTCATGGGGCATTGTGTGACATTGATCATCTAGGAATTGTGATGAAAGGTATCATGGAGCACTGTGATGAGTGGGGGCATGAAGCACTGTGATGAAAATTGTCCTGGATTATTGTGATGACAGCAGTCATGGAGAATTGTGATGACAGGGATTATGCAGCATTGTGTTGACAAGGGTATGGACTATTGTGATGACAATGGTCATGGAGCAATGTGATGACAGTATTCATGGAACATCGTGATGAAAAGTGCCTGGGAGCATTGTGACGATAAAGGCCATGGAGTATTGTGATGACTAGTGTCATGGAGCATTTTAATGAAAGGTTTCATTGTGCACCATGATGACAAAGGGGATGGAGAATTGTGATGAAACTGGTCCTGGAGCATTGTGATAACAAAAGCCATGGAGCATTGTGATGACAGGCATCATGGAGCATTGTGAAGAAAGGGGCCATGGGGTATTGTAATGACACTAGAGAAATATGATGAAAATGGTCAGCGAGCATAGTGATTAAAGTGGTCATTGAGAATTGTGATGAAAAGCGACATAGAGCATTGTGATGACAAAGGTCATGGAGAACTGTGATGACCAGGGTCATGTAACATTGTGATGACACGGTCATGGAACATTGTGATGACAGGAATTCTCGAGCATTGTGCTGACAAGGGCCATGGACCATTGTGATGACATGGTCATGGAACATTGCGATGACAAGATTTCTGGAGCATTTTGATGAAAGGGCATGGAGCATTGTGATTAAAGGTGACAAGGAACATTGTGATGATATGGGCAGAAAACACTGTGATGACAGTGGTCATGGAGTATTGTGACAAAAAGTGTCATGGAACATTGTGCTGACAAGGGCCATGGAGCATTGTGATGACACGGTCATGTAACATTCTGATGACAAGAATTCTGGAGCATTATGATGACAAGGGCCATGGACCATTGTGATGAGAAGAAATCAGGAGCATTTTCATGACAAAGGCAATGGAGCATTGGGATGACACGGTCATGGAACATTGTGATGACAAGAATTCTGGAGCATTGTGATGACAAGGGCCATGGAGCATTGTGATGACACGGTCATGGAATATTGTGATGAGAAGAATTCTGGAGCATTGTGCTGACAAGGGCCATGGAGCATTGTGATGATACGGTCATGGAACATTGTGATGACAGGAATTCTGGAGAATTGTGATGACAATGTTAATGGAGAATTGTGATGACACGGTCAAGGAACATTGCGATGACAAGATTTCTGGAGCATTGTGGTGAAAGGGTATGGAGCATTGTGATTAAAGGTGACAAGGAACATTGTGATGATATGGGCAGAGAACTCTGTGATGAGACAGGACATGGAGTATTGTGACGAAAACTGTCATGGAACATTGTGCTGACAGGGATCATGGAGCTCTTTGGTAAGAGAGGCCATGGAGATTTGTGATGGCCGGCATCATGGGGCATTGTGTTGACAGCGGTCTTGGAGCATTGTGATGAAAGGCGTCAAGGAGCATTGTGATTACAGGGGCCATGGAGCATTGTGAATTCAAAGGCTATGGAGCATTGAGATGACAGGTTTCATGGAGCACTGTGATGAATGTGATCTTGGATCATTGTGATGACAAGTGTCCTGGAACCTTGTGATGACACGGTTCATGGAGCATTGTGATGACAAGGACCATGGCAAATTGTGATGACATCTGTCATGGGGCATTGTGATGAAGGTGGTCATCTAGATTTGCGATGAAAGGTATCATGGAGCACTGTGATAACAGGGGCCATGGAACATTGTGATGACAAAGGCCATGGACCATTGTGATGACAAGTGTCATGGGGCATTTTGATGACATTGGCATGGAGCATTATGATGACAAGAGTTCTGGAGCATTTTGATGACAAGGGCATGGAGCATTGTGATGACAGGGCCCAAGGAGCTTTGTGATGAAAAGGGCAGGGTACATTGTGATGACAGGGTTCATGGCGCATTGTGATGAAAGGGGCCATGAAGCATTGAGATGAGAGCCGTTATGAGGCATGGTGATGACAGTGGTCATGGAGCATTGTGATGAAAGAGATCATGGAGCAATATGATAACAGGGGCCATGGAGCATTGTAATGACAGGGGTATTGGAGCATTGTGATGGAAGTAGACATGGATCATTGGGATGACATGGGTCCTGGAACACTGTGATGACAAGGTTCATCGAGTATTGTGATGACAATTGTCATAGCGAATTGTGATGACAAGTGTCATGGGGCATTGTGTGACATTGATCATCTAGGAATTGTGATGAAAGGTATCATGGAGCACTGTGATGACTGGGGGCATGAAGCACTGTGATGAAAATTGTCCTGGATTATTGTGATGACAGCAGTCATTGAGAATTGTGATGACAGGGATTATGCAGCATTGTGTTGACAAGGGTATGGATTATTGTGATGACAATGGTCATGGAGCAATGTGATGACAGTATTCATGGAACATCGTGATGAAAAGTGCCTGGGAGCATTGTGACGATAAAGGCCATGGAGTATTGTGATGACTAGTGTCATGGAGCATTTTAATGAAAGGTTTCATTGTGCACCATGATGACAAAGGGGATGGAGAATTGTGATGAAACTGGTCCTGGAGCATTGTGATAACAAAAGCCATGGAGCATTGTGATGACAGGCATCATGGAGCATTGTGAAGAAAGGGGCCAAGGAGTATTGTAATGACACTAGAGAAATATGATGAAAATGGTCAGCGAGCATAGTGATTAAAGTGGTCATTGAGAATTGTGATGAAAAGCGACATAGAGCATTGTGATGACAAAGGTCATGGAGAACTGTGATGACCAGGGTCATGTAACATTGTGTTGACACGGTCATGGAACATTGTGATGACAGGAATTCTCGAGCATTGTGCTGACAAGGGCCATGGACCATTGTGATGATATGGTCATGGAACATTGCGATGACAAGATTTCTGAAGCATTGTGATGAAAGGGCATGGAGCATTGTGAATAAAGGTGACAAGGAACATTGTGATGATATGGGCAGAAAACTCTGTGATGACAGTGGTCATGGAGTATTGTGACAAAAAGTGTCATGGAACATTGTGCTGACAAGGGCCATGGAGCATTGTGATGACACGGTCATGGAACATTGTGATGACAAGAATTCGGGAGCATTGTGATGACAATGGCCATGGAGAATTGTGATGACACGGTCATGGAACTTTTTGATGAGAAGAATTCTGGAGCATTGTAATGACAAGGGCCATGGAGCATTGTGATGACACGGTCATGGATCATTGTGATGACAAGAATTCTGGAGCATTGTGCTGACAAGGGCCATGGAGCATTGTGATGATACGGACATGGAACATTGTGATGACAAGAATTCTGGAGCATTATGATGACAAGGGCCATGGAGCATTGTGATGACACGGCCATGGAACATTATGATGCCAAGATTTCTGGAGCATTGTGCTGACAAGGGCCATGGAGCATTGTGATGACACGGTCATGGAACATTGTGATGAGAAGAATTCTGGAGCATTTTCATGACAAGGGCCATGGAGCATTGTGATGACACGGCCATGGAACATTTTGATGACAAGAATTCTGGAGGATTGTGATGACAAGATTCATGGAGAATTGTGATGACATGGTCAAGGAACATTGCGATGACAAGATTTCTGGAGCATTGTGGTGAAAGGGTATGGAGCATTGTGATTAAAGGTGACAAGGAACATTGTGATGATATGGGCAGAGAACTCTGTGATGAGACAGGACATGGAGTATTGTGACGAAAACTGTCATGGAACATTGTGCTGACAGGGATCATGGAGCTCTTTGGTAAGAGAGGCCATGGAGATTTTTGATGGCAGGCATCATGGGGCATTGTGTTGATAGCGGTCTTGGAGCATTGTGATGAAATGCGTCATGGAGCATTGTGATTACAGGGGCCATGGAGCATTGTGAATTCAAAGGCTATGGAGCATTGAGATGACAGGTTTCATGGAGCACTGTGATGAATGTGATCTTGGATCATTGTGATGACAAGTGTCCTGGAACCTTGTGATGACACGGTTCATGGAGCATTGTGATGACAAGGACCATGGCAAATTGTGATGACATCTGTCATGGGGCATTGTGATGACAGTTGTCATCTAGATTTGCGATGAAAGGTATCATGGAGCACTGTGATGACAGGGGCCATGGAACATTGTGATGACAAAGGCCATGGAGCATTGTGATGACAAGTGTCATGGGACATTTTGATGACATTGGCATGGAACATTATGAGGACAAGTGTTCTGGAGCATTTTGATGACAAGGGCATGGAGCATTGTGATGACAGGGCCCACGGAGCTTTGTGATGAAAAGGGCAGGGTACATTGTGATGACAGGGTTCATGGAGCATTGTGAAGAAAGGGGTGATGGAGCATTGAGATGAGAGCCGTTATGAGGCATGGTGATGACAGTGGTCATGGAGCATTGTGATGAAAGAGATCATGGAGCAATATGATAACAGGGGCCATGGAGCATTGTGATGGAAGTAGACATGGATCATTGTGATGACATGTGTCCTGGAACACTGTGATGACACGGTTCATCGAGTATTGTGATGACAAGGGTCATAGCGAATTGTGATGACAAGTGTCATGGGGCATTGTGTGACATTGATCATCTAGGAATTGTGATGAAAGGTATCATGGAGCACTGTGATGAAAATTGTCCTGGATTATTGTGATGACAGCAGTCATGGAGAATTGTGATGACAGGGATGATGCAGCATTGTGTTGACAAGAGTATGGACTATTGTGATGACAATGGTCATGGAGGAATGTGATGAAAGTATTCATGGAACCTCGTGATGAAAAGTGCATGGGAGCATTGTGACGATAAAGGCCATGGAGTATTGTGATGACTAGTGTCATGGAGCATTTTAATGAAAGGTTTCATTGTGCACCATGATGACAAAGGGGATGGAGAATTGTGATGAAACTGGTCCTGGAGCATTGTGATAACAAAAGCCATGGAGCATTGTGATGACAGGCATCATGGAGCATTGTGAAGAAAGGGGCCATGGGGTATTGTAATGACACTAGAGAAATATGATGAAAATTATCAGCGAACATAGTGATTAAAGTGGTCATTGAGAATTGTGATGAAAAGCGACATAGAGCATTGTGATGACAAAGGTCATGGAGAACTGTGATGACCAGGGTCATGTAGCATTGTGATGACACGGTCATGGAACATTGTGATGACAAGAATTCTGGAGTATTGTGCTGACAAGGGCCATGGACCATTGTGATGACATGGTCATGGAACATTGTGATGACAAGAATTCTGGAGCATTGTGATGAAAAGGGTCATGGAGCATTGTGATGACACGGTCATGGAACATTGTGATGACAAGAATTCTGCAGCATTGCGATGACAAGGGCCATGGAGCATTGTGATGACACGGTTATGGAACATTGTCATGAGAAGAATTCTGGAGCATTGTGCTGACAAGGGCCAGGGAGCATTGTGATGATACGGTCATGGAACATTGTGATGACAAGAATTCTGGAGCATTATGATGACAAGGGCCATGGAGCATTGTGATGACAAGAATTCTGGAGCATTGTGATGACAATGGCCATGGAGCATTGTGATGACACGGTCATGGAACATTGTGATGAGAAGAATTCTGGAGCATTGTCATGACAAGGGCCATGGAGCATTGTGATGACATGGTCATGGAACATTGTGATGACAAGAATTCTGGAGCATTATGATGACAAGGGCCTTGGAGCATTGTGATGACACGACCATGGAACATTGTGATGACAAGAATTCTGGAGGATTGTGAGAACAATGGCCATGGAGCATTGTGATGACACGGTCATGGAACATTATGATGAGAAGAATTCCGGAGCATTGTCATGACAAGGGCCATGGAGCATTGTGATGACACGATCATGGAACATTGTGATGACAAGAATTCTGGAGAATTGTGATGAAAAGGGCCATGGAGCATTGTGATGACACGGCCATGGAACATTGTGATGACAAGAATTCTAGAGCATTGTGATGACAATGGCCATGGAGAATTGTGATGACACGGTCATGGAACATTGTGATGAGAAGAATTCTGGAGAATTGTCATGACAAGGGCCATGGAGCATTGTGATGACACGGTCATGTAACATTCTGATGACAAGAATTCTGGAGCATTGTGATGACAAGGGCCATGGAGCATTGTGATGACACGATCATGGAATATTGTGATGAGAAGAATTCTGGAGCATTGTGCTGACAAGGGCCATGGAGCATTGTGATGATACGGTCATGGAACATTGTGATGACAATAATTCTGGAGCATTATGATGACAAGGGCCATGGAGCATTGTGATGACAAGGCCATGGAACATTGTGATGACAAGAATTCTGGAGCATTGTGATGACAATGGCCATGGAGCATTGTGATGACACGGTCATGGAACATTGTGGTGACAGGAATTCTGGAGAATTGTGATGACAATGTTAATGGAGAATTGTGATGACACGGTCAAGGAACATTGCGATGACAAGATTTCTGGAGCATTGTGGTGAAAGTTTATGGAGCATTGTGATGAAAGGTGCCATGGAGCATTGAGTTGAGAGCCGTTATGAGGCATGGTGATGACAGTGGTCATGGAGCATTGTGATGAAAGAGATCATGGAGCAATATGATAACAGGGGCCATGGAGCATTGTAATGACAGGGGTATTGGAGCATTGTGATGGAAGTAGACATGGATCATTGTGATGACATGGGTCCTGGAACACTGTGATGACATGGTTCATCGAGTATTGTGATGACAAGGGTCATAGCGAATTGTGATGACAAGTGTCATGGGGCATTGTGTGACATTGATCATCTAGGAATTGTGATGAAAGGTATCATGGAGCACTGTGATGAGTGGGGGCATGAAGCACTGTGATGAAAATTGTCCTGGATTATTGTGATGACAGCAGTCATGGAGAATTGTGATGACAGGGATTATGCAGCATTGTGTTGACAAGGGTATGGACTATTGTGATGACAATGGTCATGGAGCAATGTGATGACAGTATTCATGGAACATCGTGATGAAAAGTGCCTGGGAGCATTGTGACGATAAAGGCCATGGAGTATTGTGATGACTAGTGTCATGGAGCATTTTAATGAAAGGTTTCATTGTGCACCATGATGACAAAGGGGATGGAGAATTGTGATGAAACTGGTCCTGGAGCATTGTGATAACAAAAGCCATGGAGCATTGTGATGACAGGCATCATGGAGCATTGTGAAGAAAGGGGCCATGGGGTATTGTAATGACACTAGAGAAATATGATGAAAATGGTCAGCGAGCATAGTGATTAAAGTGGTCATTGAGAATTGTGATGAAAAGCGACATAGAGCATTGTGATGACAAAGGTCATGGAGAACTGTGATGACCAGGGTCATGTAACATTGTGATGACACGGTCATGGAACATTGTGATGACAGGAATTCTCGAGCATTGTGCTGACAAGGGCCATGGACCATTGTGATGACATGGTCATGGAACATTGCGATGACAAGATTTCTGGAGCATTTTGATGAAAGGGCATGGAGCATTGTGATTAAAGGTGACAAGGAACATTGTGATGATATGGGCAGAAAACACTGTGATGACAGTGGTCATGGAGTATTGTGACAAAAAGTGTCATGGAACATTGTGCTGACAAGGGCCATGGAGCATTGTGATGACACGGTCATGTAACATTCTGATGACAAGAATTCTGGAGCATTATGATGACAAGGGCCATGGACCATTGTGATGAGAAGAAATCAGGAGCATTTTCATGACAAAGGCAATGGAGCATTGGGATGACACGGTCATGGAACATTGTGATGACAAGAATTCTGGAGCATTGTGATGACAAGGGCCATGGAGCATTGTGATGACACGGTCATGGAATATTGTGATGAGAAGAATTCTGGAGCATTGTGCTGACAAGGGCCATGGAGCATTGTGATGATACGGTCATGGAACATTGTGATGACAGGAATTCTGGAGAATTGTGATGACAATGTTAATGGAGAATTGTGATGACACGGTCAAGGAACATTGCGATGACAAGATTTCTGGAGCATTGTGGTGAAAGGGTATGGAGCATTGTGATTAAAGGTGACAAGGAACATTGTGATGATATGGGCAGAGAACTCTGTGATGAGACAGGACATGGAGTATTGTGACGAAAACTGTCATGGAACATTGTGCTGACAGGGATCATGGAGCTCTTTGGTAAGAGAGGCCATGGAGATTTGTGATGGCCGGCATCATGGGGCATTGTGTTGACAGCGGTCTTGGAGCATTGTGATGAAAGGCGTCAAGGAGCATTGTGATTACAGGGGCCATGGAGCATTGTGAATTCAAAGGCTATGGAGCATTGAGATGACAGGTTTCATGGAGCACTGTGATGAATGTGATCTTGGATCATTGTGATGACAAGTGTCCTGGAACCTTGTGATGACACGGTTCATGGAGCATTGTGATGACAAGGACCATGGCAAATTGTGATGACATCTGTCATGGGGCATTGTGATGAAGGTGGTCATCTAGATTTGCGATGAAAGGTATCATGGAGCACTGTGATAACAGGGGCCATGGAACATTGTGATGACAAAGGCCATGGACCATTGTGATGACAAGTGTCATGGGGCATTTTGATGACATTGGCATGGAGCATTATGATGACAAGAGTTCTGGAGCATTTTGATGACAAGGGCATGGAGCATTGTGATGACAGGGCCCAAGGAGCTTTGTGATGAAAAGGGCAGGGTACATTGTGATGACAGGGTTCATGGCGCATTGTGATGAAAGGGGCCATGAAGCATTGAGATGAGAGCCGTTATGAGGCATGGTGATGACAGTGGTCATGGAGCATTGTGATGAAAGAGATCATGGAGCAATATGATAACAGGGGCCATGGAGCATTGTAATGACAGGGGTATTGGAGCATTGTGATGGAAGTAGACATGGATCATTGGGATGACATGGGTCCTGGAACACTGTGATGACAAGGTTCATCGAGTATTGTGATGACAATTGTCATAGCGAATTGTGATGACAAGTGTCATGGGGCATTGTGTGACATTGATCATCTAGGAATTGTGATGAAAGGTATCATGGAGCACTGTGATGACTGGGGGCATGAAGCACTGTGATGAAAATTGTCCTGGATTATTGTGATGACAGCAGTCATTGAGAATTGTGATGACAGGGATTATGCAGCATTGTGTTGACAAGGGTATGGATTATTGTGATGACAATGGTCATGGAGCAATGTGATGACAGTATTCATGGAACATCGTGATGAAAAGTGCCTGGGAGCATTGTGACGATAAAGGCCATGGAGTATTGTGATGACTAGTGTCATGGAGCATTTTAATGAAAGGTTTCATTGTGCACCATGATGACAAAGGGGATGGAGAATTGTGATGAAACTGGTCCTGGAGCATTGTGATAACAAAAGCCATGGAGCATTGTGATGACAGGCATCATGGAGCATTGTGAAGAAAGGGGCCAAGGAGTATTGTAATGACACTAGAGAAATATGATGAAAATGGTCAGCGAGCATAGTGATTAAAGTGGTCATTGAGAATTGTGATGAAAAGCGACATAGAGCATTGTGATGACAAAGGTCATGGAGAACTGTGATGACCAGGGTCATGTAACATTGTGTTGACACGGTCATGGAACATTGTGATGACAGGAATTCTCGAGCATTGTGCTGACAAGGGCCATGGACCATTGTGATGATATGGTCATGGAACATTGCGATGACAAGATTTCTGAAGCATTGTGATGAAAGGGCATGGAGCATTGTGAATAAAGGTGACAAGGAACATTGTGATGATATGGGCAGAAAACTCTGTGATGACAGTGGTCATGGAGTATTGTGACAAAAAGTGTCATGGAACATTGTGCTGACAAGGGCCATGGAGCATTGTGATGACACGGTCATGGAACATTGTGATGACAAGAATTCGGGAGCATTGTGATGACAATGGCCATGGAGAATTGTGATGACACGGTCATGGAACTTTTTGATGAGAAGAATTCTGGAGCATTGTAATGACAAGGGCCATGGAGCATTGTGATGACACGGTCATGGATCATTGTGATGACAAGAATTCTGGAGCATTGTGATGACAAGGGCCATGGAGCATTGTGATGACACAGTCATGGAACATTGTGATGAGAAGAATTCTGGAGCATTGTCATGACAAGGGCCATGGAGCATTGTGATGACACGGTCATGGATAATTGTGATGACAAGGGTCATAGCGAATTGTGATGACAAGTGTCATGGGGCATTGTGTGACACTGATCATCTAGGAATTGTGATGAAAGGTATCATGGAGCACTGTGATGAAAATTGTCCTGGATTATTGTGATGACAGCAGTCATGGAGAATTGTGATGACAGGGATTATGCAGCATTGTGTTGACAAGGGTATGGACTATTGTGATGACAATGGTCATGGAGCAATGTGATAAAGTATTCATGGAACATCGTGATGAAAAGTGCATGGGAGCATTGTGACGATAAAGGCCATGGAGTATTGTGATGACTAGTGTCATGGAGCATTTTAATGAAAGGTTTCATTGTGCACCATGATGACAAAGGGGATGGAGAATTGTGATGAAACTGGTCCTGGAGCATTGTGATAACAAAGCCATGGAACATTGTGATGACAGGCATCATGGAGCATTGTGATGACAGGCATCATGGAGCATTGTGAAGAAAGGGGCCATGGGGTATTGTAATGACACTAGAGAAATATGATGAAAATGGTCAGCGAGCATAGTGAGTAAAGTGGTCATTGAGAATTGTGATGAAAAGCGACATAGAGCATTGTGATGACAAAGGTCATGGAGAACTGTGATGACCAGGGTCATGTAACATTGTGATGACGCGGTCATGGAACATTGTGATGACAGGAATTCTCGAGCATTGTGCTGACAAGGGCCATGGACCATTGTGATGACATGGTCATGGAACATTGCGATGACAAGATTTCTGGAGCATTGTGATGAAAGGGCATGGAGCATTGTGATTAAAGGTGACAAGGAACATTGTGATGATATGGGCAGAAAACTCTGTGATGACAGTGGTCATGGAGTATTGTGACAAAAAGTGTCATGGAACATTGTGCTGACAAGGGCCATGGAGCATTGTGATGACACGGTCATGGAACATTGTGATGACAAGAATTCGGGAGCATTATGATGACAAGGGCCTTGGAGCATTGTGATGACACGACCATGGAACATTGTGATGACAAGAATTCTGGAGGATTGTGATGACAATGGCCATGGAGCATTGTGATGACACGGTCATGGAACATTGTGATGAGAAGAATTCTGGAGAATTGTCATGACAAGGGCCATGGAGCATTGTGATGACACGGTCATGTAACATTCTGATGACAAGAATTCTGGAGCATTATGATGACAAGGGCCATGGAACATTGTGATGACAAGAATTCTGGAGCATAGTGATGACAATGGCCATGGAGCATTGTGATGACACGGTCATGGACCATTGTGATGAGAAGAAATCAGGAGCATTGTCATGACAAAGGCAATGGAGCATTGGGATGACACGGTCATGGAACATTGTGATGACAAGAATTCTGGAGCATTGTGATGACAAGGGCCATGGAGCATTGTGATGACACGGTCATGGAATATTTTGATGAGAAGAATTCTGGAGCATTGTGCTGACAAGGGCCATGGAGCATTGTGATGATACGGTCATGGAACATTGTGATGACAGGAATTCTGGAGAATTGTGATGACAATGTTAATGGAGAATTGTGATGACACGGTCAAGGAACATTGCGATGACAAGATTTCTGGAGCATTGTGGTGAAAGGGTATGGAGCATTGTGATTAAAGGTGACAAGGAACATTGTGATGATATGGGCAGAGAACTCTGTGATGAGACAGGACATGGAGTATTGTGACGAAAACTGTCATGGAACATTGTGCTGACAGGGATCATGGAGCTCTTTGGTAAGAGAGGCCATGGAGATTTGTGATGGCCGGCATCATGGGGCATTGTGTTGACAGCGGTCTTGGAGCATTGTGATGAAAGGCGTCAAGGAGCATTGTGATTACAGGGGCCATGGAGCATTGTGAATTCAAAGGCTATGGAGCATTGAGATGACAGGTTTCACGGAGCACTGTGATGAATGTGATCTTGGATCATTGTGATGACAAGTGTCCTGGAACCTTGTGATGACACGGTTCATGGACCATTGTGATGACAAGGACCATGGCAAATTGTGATGACATCTGTCATGGGGCATTGTGATGAAGGTGGTCATCTAGATTTGCGATGAAAGGTATCATGGAGCACTGTGATAACAGGGGCCATGGAACATTGTGATGACAAAGGCCATGGACCATTGTGATGACAAGTGTCATGGGGCATTTTGATGACATTGGCATGGAGCATTATGATGACAAGAGTTCTGGAGCATTTTGATGACAAGGGCATGGAGCATTGTGATGACAGGGCCCAAGGAGCTTTGTGATGAAAAGGGCAGGGTACATTGTGATGACAGGGTTCATGGCGCATTGTGATGAAAGGGGCCATGAAGCATTGAGATGAGAGCCGTTATGAGGCATGGTGATGACAGTGGTCATGGAGCATTGTGATGAAAGAGATCATGGAGCAATATGATAACAGGGGCCATGGAGCATTGTAATGACAGGGGTATTGGAGCATTGTGATGGAAGTAGACATGGATCATTGGGATGACATGGGTCCTGGAACACTGTGATGACAAGGTTCATCGAGTATTGTGATGACAATTGTCATAGCGAATTGTGATGACAAGTGTCATGGGGCATTGTGTGACATTGATCATCTAGGAATTGTGATGAAAGGTATCATGGAGCACTGTGATGACTGGGGGCATGAAGCACTGTGATGAAAATTGTCCTGGATTATTGTGATGACAGCAGTCATTGAGAATTGTGATGACAGGGATTATGCAGCATTGTGTTGACAAGGGTATGGATTATTGTGATGACAATGGTCATGGAGCAATGTGATGACAGTATTCATGGAACATCGTGATGAAAAGTGCCTGGGAGCATTGTGACGATAAAGGCCATGGAGTATTGTGATGACTAGTGTCATGGAGCATTTTAATGAAAGGTTTCATTGTGCACCATGATGACAAAGGGGATGGAGAATTGTGATGAAACTGGTCCTGGAGCATTGTGATAACAAAAGCCATGGAGCATTGTGATGACAGGCATCATGGAGCATTGTGAAGAAAGGGGCCATGGGGTATTGTAATGACACTAGAGAAATATGATGAAAATGGTCAGCGAGCATAGTGATTAAAGTGGTCATTGAGAATTGTGATGAAAAGCGACATAGAGCAATGTGATGACAAAGGTCATGGAGAACTGTGATGACCACGGTTATGTAACATTGGGAAGACACGGTCATGGCACATTGTGATGACAGGAATTCTCGAGCATTGTGCTGACAAGGGCCATGGACCATTGTGATGACATGGTCATGGAACATTGCGATGACAAGATTTCTGGAGCATTGTGATGAAAGGGCATGGAGCATTGTGATTAAAGGTGACAAGGAACATTGTGATGATATGGGCAGAAAACTCTGTGATGACAGTGGTCATGGAGTATTGTGACAAAAAGTGTCATGGAACATTGTGCTGACAAGGGCCATGGAGCATTGTGATGACACGGTCATGGAACATTGTGATGACAAGAATTCGGGAGCATTATGATGACAAGGGCCTTGGAGCATTGTGATGACACGACCATGGAACATTGTGATGACAAGAATTCTGGAGGATTGTGATGACAATGGCCATGGAGCATTGTGATGACACGGTCATGGAACATTGTGATGAGAAGAATTCTGGAGCATTGTCATGACAAGGGCCATGGAGCATTGTGATGACACGGTCATGGAACATTGTGATGACAAGAATTCTGGAGCATTGTGATGAAAAGGGCCATCGAGCATTGTGATGACACGGCCATGGAACATTGTGATGACAAGAATTCTGGAGCATTGTGATGACAATGGCCATGGAGAATTGTGATGACACGGTCATGGAACATTGTGATGAGAAGAATTCTGGAGAATTGTCATGACAAGGGCCATGGAGCATTGTGATGACACGGTCATGTAACATTCTGATGACAAGAATTCTGGAGCATTATGATGACAAGGGCCATGGAACATTGTGATGACAAGAATTCTGGAGCATAGTGATGACAATGGCCATGGAGCATTGTGATGACACGGTCATGGAACATTGTGATGAGAAGAATTCTGGAGAATTGTCATGACAAGGGCCATGGAGCATTGTGATGACACGGTCATGTAACATTCTGATGACAAGAATTCTGGAGCATTGTGATGACTCGGCCATGGAACATTGTGATGACAAGAATTCTGGAGCATTGTGATGACAATGGCCATGGAGCATTGTGATGACACGGTCATGGACCATTGTGATGAGAAGAAATCAGGAGCATTGTCATGACAAAGGCAATGGAGCATTGGGATGACACGGTCATGGAACATTGTGATGACAAGAATTCTGGAGCATTGTGATGACAAGGGCCATGGAGCATTGTGATGACACGGTCATGGAACATTGTGATGAGAAGAATTCTGGAGAATTGTCATGACAAGGGCCATGGAGCATTGTGATGACACGGTCATGTAACATTCTGATGACAAGAATTCTGGAGCATTGTGATGACTCGGCCATGGAACATTGTGATGACAAGAATTCTGGAGCATTGTGATGACAATGGCCATGGAGCATTGTGATGACACGGTCATGGACCATTGTGATGAGAAGAAATCAGGAGCATTGTCATGACAAAGGCAATGGAGCATTGGGATGACACGGTCATGGAACATTGTGATGACAAGAATTCTGGAGCATTGTGATGACAAGGGCCATGGAGCATTGTGATGACACGGTCATGGAATATTGTGATGAGAAGAATTCTGGAGCATTGTGCTGACAAGGGCCATGGAGCATTGTGATGATACGGTCATGGAACATTGTGATGACAGGAATTCTGGAGAATTGTGATGACAATGTTAATGGAGAATTGTGATGACACGGTCAAGGAACATTGCGATGACAAGATTTCTGGAGCATTGTGGTGAAAGGGTATGGAGCATTGTGATTAAAGGTGACAAGGAACATTGTGATGATATGGGCAGAGAACTCTGTGATGAGACAGGACATGGAGTATTGTGACGAAAACTGTCATGGAACATTGTGCTGACAGGGATCATGGAGCTCTTTGGTAAGAGACGCCATGGAGATTTGTGATGGCAGGCATCATGGGGCATTGTGTTGACAGCGGTCTTGGAGCATTGTGATGAAAGGCGTCATGGAGCATTGTGATTACAGGGGCCATTCAGCATTGTGAATTCAAAGGCTATGGAGCATTGAGATGACAGGTTTCATGGAACACTGTGATGAATGTGAGCTTGGATCATTGTGATGACAAGTGTCCTGGAACCTTGTGATGACACGGTTCATGGAGCATTGTGATGACAAGGACCAGGGCAAATTGTGATGACATCTGTCATGGGGCATTGTGATGACAGTGGTCATCTAGATTTGTGATGAAAGGTATCATGGAGCACTGTGATAACAGGGGCCATGGAACATTGTGATGACAAAGGCCATGGAGCATTGTGATGACAAGTGTCATGGGGCATTTTGATGACATTGGCATGGAGCATTATGATGACAAGAGTTCTGGAGCATTTTGATGACAAGGGCATGGAGCATTGTGATGACAGGGCCCACGGAGCTTTGTGATGAAAAGGGCAGGGTACATTGTGATGACAGGGTTCATGGAGCATTGTGATGAAAGGGGCCATGGAGCATTGAGATGAGAGCCGTTATGAGGCATGGTGATGACAGTGGTCATGGAGCATTGTGATGAAAGAGATCATGGAGCAATATGATAACAGGGGCCATGGAGCATTGTGATGACAGGGGTATTGGAGCATTGTGATGGAAGTAGACATGGATCATTGTGATGATATGTGTCCTGGAACACTGTGATGACACGGTTCATCGAGTATTGTGATGAAAAGGGTCATAGCGAATTGTGATGACAAGTGTCATGGGGTATTGTGATGACATTGATCATCTAGGAATTGTGATGAAAGGTATCATGGAGCACTGTGATGACTGGGGGCATGAAGCACTGTGATGAAAATTGTCCTGGATTATTGTGATGACAGCAGTCATGGAGAATTGTGATGACAGGGATTATGCAGCATTGTGTTGACAAGGGTATGGACTATTGTGATGACAATGGTCATGGAGCAATGTGATGAAAGTATTCATGGAACATCGTGATGAAAAGTGCATGGGAGCATTGTGACGATAAAGGCCATGGAGTATTGTGATGACTAGTGTCATGGAGCATTTTAATGAAAGGTTTCATTGTGCACCATGATGACAAAGGGGATGGAGAATTGTGATGAAACTGGTCCTGGAGCATTGTGATAACAAAAGCCATGGAGCATTGTGATGACAGGCATCATGGAGCATTGTGAAGAAAGGGGCCATGGGGTATTGTAATGACACTAGAGAAATATGATGAAAATGGTCAGCGAGCATAGTGATTAAAGTGGTCATTGAGAATTGTGATGAAAAGCGACATAGAGCATTGTGATGACAAAGGTCATGGAGAACTGTGATGACCAGGGTCATGTAGCATTGTGATGACACGGTCATGGAACATTGTGATGACAGGAATTCTCGAGCATTGTGCTGACAAGGGCCATGGACCATTGTGATGACATGGTCATGGAACATTGCGATGACAAGATTTCTGGAGCATTGTGATGAAAGGGCATGGAGCATTGTGATGAAAGGTGACAAGGAACATTGTGATGATATGGACAGAAAACTCTGTGATGACAGTGGTCTTGGAGTATTGTGACAAAAAGTGTCATGGAACATTGTGCTGACAAGGGCCATGGAGCATTGTGATGACACGTTCATGGAACATTGTGATGACAAGAATTCTGGAGCATTGTGATGACAATGGCCATGGAGCATTGTGATGACACGGTCATGGAACATTGTGATGAGAAGAATTCTGGAGCATTGTCATGACAAGGGCCATGGAGCATTGTGATGACACGGTCATGGAACATTGTGATGACAAGAATTCTGGAGCATTATGATGACAAGGGCCATGGAGCATTGTGATGACACGGCCATGGAACATTGTGATGACAAGAATTCTGGAGCATTGTGATGACAATGGCCATGGAACATTGTGATGACCCGGTCATGGAACATTGTGATGAGAAGAATTCTGGAGCATTGTCATGACAAGGGCCATGGAGCATTGTGATGACACGGTCATGGAACATTGTGATGACAAGAATTCTGGAGCATTATGATGACAAGGGCCATGGAGCATTGTGATGACACGGCCATGGAAAATTGTGATGACAAGAATTCTGGAGCATTGTGATGACAAGGGCCATGGAGCATTGTGATGACACCGTCATGGAACATTGTGATGAAAAGAATTCTGGAGCATTGTGATGACAAGGGCCATGGAGCATTGTGATGACATGGTCATGGAACATTGTGATGAGAAGAATTCTGGAGAATTGTGCTGACAAGAGCCATGGAGCATTGTGATGATACGGTCATGGAACATTGTGATGACAAGAATTCTGGAGCATTATGATGACAAGGGCCATGGAGCATTGTGATGACACGGCCATGGAACATTATGATGCCAAGATTTCTGGAGCATTGTGCTGACAAGGGCCATGGAGCATTGTGATGACACGGTCATGGAACATTGTGATGAGAAGAATTCTGGAGCATTTTCATGACAAGGGCCATGGAGCATTGTGATGACACGGCCATGGAACATTTTGATGACAAGAATTCTGGAGGATTGTGATGACAAGATTCATGGAGAATTGTGATGACATGGTCAAGGAACATTGCGATGACAAGATTTCTGGAGCATTGTGGTGAAAGGGTATGGAGCATTGTGATTAAAGGTGACAAGGAACATTGTGATGATATGGGCAGAGAACTCTGTGATGAGACAGGACATGGAGTATTGTGACGAAAACTGTCATGGAACATTGTGCTGACAGGGATCATGGAGCTCTTTGGTAAGAGAGGCCATGGAGATTTTTGATGGCAGGCATCATGGGGCATTGTGTTGATAGCGGTCTTGGAGCATTGTGATGAAATGCGTCATGGAGCATTGTGATTACAGGGGCCATGGAGCATTGTGAATTCAAAGGCTATGGAGCATTGAGATGACAGGTTTCATGGAGCACTGTGATGAATGTGATCTTGGATCATTGTGATGACAAGTGTCCTGGAACCTTGTGATGACACGGTTCATGGAGCATTGTGATGACAAGGACCATGGCAAATTGTGATGACATCTGTCATGGGGCATTGTGATGACAGTTGTCATCTAGATTTGCGATGAAAGGTATCATGGAGCACTGTGATGACAGGGGCCATGGAACATTGTGATGACAAAGGCCATGGAGCATTGTGATGACAAGTGTCATGGGACATTTTGATGACATTGGCATGGAACATTATGAGGACAAGTGTTCTGGAGCATTTTGATGACAAGGGCATGGAGCATTGTGATGACAGGGCCCACGGAGCTTTGTGATGAAAAGGGCAGGGTACATTGTGATGACAGGGTTCATGGAGCATTGTGAAGAAAGGGGTGATGGAGCATTGAGATGAGAGCCGTTATGAAGCATGGTGATGACAGTGGTCATGGAGCATTGTGATGAAAGAGATCATGGAGCAATATGATAACAGGGGCCATGGAGCATTGTGATGGAAGTAGACATGGATCATTGTGATGACATGTGTCCTGGAACACTGTGATGACACGGTTCATCGAGTATTGTGATGACAAGGGTCATAGCGAATTGTGATGACAAGTGTCATGGGGCATTGTGTGACATTGATCATCTAGGAATTGTGATGAAAGGTATCATGGAGCACTGTGATGAAAATTGTCCTGGATTATTGTGATGACAGCAGTCATGGAGAATTGTGATGACAGGGATGATGCAGCATTGTGTTGACAAGAGTATGGACTATTGTGATGACAATGGTCATGGAGGAATGTGATGAAAGTATTCATGGAACCTCGTGATGAAAAGTGCATGGGAGCATTGTGACGATAAAGGCCATGGAGTATTGTGATGACTAGTGTCATGGAGCATTTTAATGAAAGGTTTCATTGTGCACCATGATGACAAAGGGGATGGAGAATTGTGATGAAACTGGTCCTGGAGCATTGTGATAACAAAAGCCATGGAGCATTGTGATGACAGGCATCATGGAGCATTGTGAAGAAAGGGGCCA
The DNA here is from genome assembly GCF_949987535.1 of Balaenoptera acutorostrata. Taxonomy (NCBI): domain Eukaryota; kingdom Metazoa; phylum Chordata; class Mammalia; order Artiodactyla; family Balaenopteridae; genus Balaenoptera; species Balaenoptera acutorostrata. Next base: position 513,904 of record NW_026646025.1, on the reverse strand, counting down.
TGGGGTATTGTAATGACACTAGAGAAATATGATGAAAATTATCAGCGAACATAGTGATTAAAGTGGTCATTGAGAATTGTGATGAAAAGCGACATAGAGCATTGTGATGACAAAGGTCATGGAGAACTGTGATGACCAGGGTCATGTAGCATTGTGATGACACGGTCATGGAACATTGTGATGACAAGAATTCTGGAGTATTGTGCTGACAAGGGCCATGGACCATTGTGATGACATGGTCATGGAACATTGTGATGACAAGAATTCTGGAGCATTGTGATGAAAAGGGTCATGGAGCATTGTGATGACACGGTCATGGAACATTGTGATGAGAAGAATTCTGGAGCATTGTCATGACAAGGGCCATGGAGCATTGTGATGATACGGTCATGGAACATTGTGATGACAAGAATTCTGGAGCATTATGATGACAAGGGCCATGGAGCATTGTGATGACAAGAATTCTGGAGCATTGTGATGACAATGGCCATGGAGCATTGTGATGACACGGTCATGGAACATTGTGATGAGAAGAATTCTGGAGCATTGTCATGACAAGGGCCATGGAGCATTGTGATGACATGGTCATGGAACATTGTGATGACAAGAATTCTGGAGCATTATGATGACAAGGGCCTTGGAGCATTGTGATGACACGACCATGGAACATTGTGATGACAAGAATTCTGGAGGATTGTGAGAACAATGGCCATGGAGCATTGTGATGACACGGTCATGGAACATTATGATGAGAAGAATTCCGGAGCATTGTCATGACAAGGGCCATGGAGCATTGTGATGACACGATCATGGAACATTGTGATGACAAGAATTCTGGAGAATTGTGATGAAAAGGGCCATGGAGCATTGTGATGACACGGCCATGGAACATTGTGATGACAAGAATTCTAGAGCATTGTGATGACAATGGCCATGGAGAATTGTGATGACACGGTCATGGAACATTGTGATGAGAAGAATTCTGGAGAATTGTCATGACAAGGGCCATGGAGCATTGTGATGACACGGTCATGTAACATTCTGATGACAAGAATTCTGGAGCATTGTGATGACAAGGGCCATGGAGCATTGTGATGACACGATCATGGAATATTGTGATGAGAAGAATTCTGGAGCATTGTGCTGACAAGGGCCATGGAGCATTGTGATGATACGGTCATGGAACATTGTGATGACAATAATTCTGGAGCATTATGATGACAAGGGCCATGGAGCATTGTGATGACAAGGCCATGGAACATTGTGATGACAAGAATTCTGGAGCATTGTGATGACAATGGCCATGGAGCATTGTGATGACACGGTCATGGAACATTGTGGTGACAGGAATTCTGGAGAATTGTGATGACAATGTTAATGGAGAATTGTGATGACACGGTCAAGGAACATTGCGATGACAAGATTTCTGGAGCATTGTGGTGAAAGTTTATGGAGCATTGTGATGAAAGGTGCCATGGAGCATTGAGTTGAGAGCCGTTATGAGGCATGGTGATGACAGTGGTCATGGAGCATTGTGATGAAAGAGATCATGGAGCAATATGATAACAGGGGCCATGGAGCATTGTAATGACAGGGGTATTGGAGCATTGTGATGGAAGTAGACATGGATCATTGTGATGACATGGGTCCTGGAACACTGTGATGACACGGTTCATCGAGTATTGTGATGACAAGGGTCATAGCGAATTGTGATGACAAGTGTCATGGGGCATTGTGTGACATTGATCATCTAGGAATTGTGATGAAAGGTATCATGGAGCACTGTGATGAGTGGGGGCATGAAGCACTGTGATGAAAATTGTCCTGGATTATTGTGATGACAGCAGTCATGGAGAATTGTGATGACAGGGATTATGCAGCATTGTGTTGACAAGGGTATGGACTATTGTGATGACAATGGTCATGGAGCAATGTGATGACAGTATTCATGGAACATCGTGATGAAAAGTGCCTGGGAGCATTGTGACGATAAAGGCCATGGAGTATTGTGATGACTAGTGTCATGGAGCATTTTAATGAAAGGTTTCATTGTGCACCATGATGACAAAGGGGATGGAGAATTGTGATGAAACTGGTCCTGGAGCATTGTGATAACAAAAGCCATGGAGCATTGTGATGACAGGCATCATGGAGCATTGTGAAGAAAGGGGCCATGGGGTATTGTAATGACACTAGAGAAATATGATGAAAATGGTCAGCGAGCATAGTGATTAAAGTGGTCATTGAGAATTGTGATGAAAAGCGACATAGAGCATTGTGATGACAAAGGTCATGGAGAACTGTGATGACCAGGGTCATGTAACATTGTGATGACACGGTCATGGAACATTGTGATGACAGGAATTCTCGAGCATTGTGCTGACAAGGGCCATGGACCATTGTGATGACATGGTCATGGAACATTGCGATGACAAGATTTCTGGAGCATTTTGATGAAAGGGCATGGAGCATTGTGATTAAAGGTGACAAGGAACATTGTGATGATATGGGCAGAAAACACTGTGATGACAGTGGTCATGGAGTATTGTGACAAAAAGTGTCATGGAACATTGTGCTGACAAGGGCCATGGAGCATTGTGATGACACGGTCATGTAACATTCTGATGACAAGAATTCTGGAGCATTATGATGACAAGGGCCATGGACCATTGTGATGAGAAGAAATCAGGAGCATTTTCATGACAAAGGCAATGGAGCATTGGGATGACACGGTCATGGAACATTGTGATGACAAGAATTCTGGAGCATTGTGATGACAAGGGCCATGGAGCATTGTGATGACACGGTCATGGAATATTGTGATGAGAAGAATTCTGGAGCATTGTGCTGACAAGGGCCATGGAGCATTGTGATGATACGGTCATGGAACATTGTGATGACAGGAATTCTGGAGAATTGTGATGACAATGTTAATGGAGAATTGTGATGACACGGTCAAGGAACATTGCGATGACAAGATTTCTGGAGCATTGTGGTGAAAGGGTATGGAGCATTGTGATTAAAGGTGACAAGGAACATTGTGATGATATGGGCAGAGAACTCTGTGATGAGACAGGACATGGAGTATTGTGACGAAAACTGTCATGGAACATTGTGCTGACAGGGATCATGGAGCTCTTTGGTAAGAGAGGCCATGGAGATTTGTGATGGCCGGCATCATGGGGCATTGTGTTGACAGCGGTCTTGGAGCATTGTGATGAAAGGCGTCAAGGAGCATTGTGATTACAGGGGCCATGGAGCATTGTGAATTCAAAGGCTATGGAGCATTGAGATGACAGGTTTCATGGAGCACTGTGATGAATGTGATCTTGGATCATTGTGATGACAAGTGTCCTGGAACCTTGTGATGACACGGTTCATGGAGCATTGTGATGACAAGGACCATGGCAAATTGTGATGACATCTGTCATGGGGCATTGTGATGAAGGTGGTCATCTAGATTTGCGATGAAAGGTATCATGGAGCACTGTGATAACAGGGGCCATGGAACATTGTGATGACAAAGGCCATGGACCATTGTGATGACAAGTGTCATGGGGCATTTTGATGACATTGGCATGGAGCATTATGATGACAAGAGTTCTGGAGCATTTTGATGACAAGGGCATGGAGCATTGTGATGACAGGGCCCAAGGAGCTTTGTGATGAAAAGGGCAGGGTACATTGTGATGACAGGGTTCATGGCGCATTGTGATGAAAGGGGCCATGAAGCATTGAGATGAGAGCCGTTATGAGGCATGGTGATGACAGTGGTCATGGAGCATTGTGATGAAAGAGATCATGGAGCAATATGATAACAGGGGCCATGGAGCATTGTAATGACAGGGGATTTGGAGCATTGTGATGGAAGTAGACATGGATCATTGTTATGACATGGGTCCTGGAACACTGTGATGACAAGGTTCATCGAGTATTGTGATGACAAGGGTCATAGCGAATTGTTATGACAAGTGTCATGGGGCATTGTGTGACATTGATCATCTAGGAATTGTGATGAAAGGTATCATGGAGCACTGTGATGACTGGGGGCATGAAGCACTGTGATGAAAATTGTCCTGGATTATTGTGATGACAGCAGTCATGGAGAATTGTGATGACAGGGATTATGCAGCATTGTGTTGACAAGGGTATGGATTATTGTGATGACAATGGTCATGGAGCAATGTGATGACAGTATTCATGGAACATCGTGATGAAAAGTGCATGGGAGCATTGTGACGATAAAGGCTATGGAGTATTGTGATGACTAGTGTCATGGAGCATTTTAATGAAAGGTTTCATTGTGCACCATGATGACAAAGGGGATGGAGAATTGTGATGAAACTGGTCCTGGAGCATTGTGATAACAAAAGCCATGGAGCATTGTGATGACAGGCATCATGGAGCATTGTGAAGAAAGGGGCCATGGGGTATTGTAATGACACTAGAGAAATATGATGAAAATGGTCAACGAGCATAGTGATTAAAGTGGTCATTGAGAATTGTGATGAAAAGCGACATAGAGCATTGTGATGACAAAGGTCATGGAGAACTGTGATGACCACGGTTATGTAACATTGTGAAGACACGGTCATGGCACATTGTGATGACAGGAATTCTCGAGCATTGTGCTGACAAGGGCCATGGACCATTGTGATGACATGGTCATGGAACATTGCGATGACAAGATTTCTGGAGCATTGTGATGAAAGGGCATGGAGCATTGTGATTAAAGGTGACAAGGAACATTGTGATGATATGGGCAGAAAACTCTGTGATGACAGTGGTCATGGAGTATTGTGACAAAAAGTGTCATGGAACATTGTGCTGACAAGGGCCATGGAGCATTGTGATGACACGGTCATGGAACATTGTGATGACAAGAATTCGGGAGCATTATGATGACAAGGGCCTTGGAGCATTGTGATGACACGACCATGGAACATTGTGATGACAAGAATTCTGGAGGATTGTGATGACAATGGCCATGGAGCATTGTGATGACACGGTCATGGAACATTGTGATGACAAGAATTCTGGAGCATTGTGATGGAAAGGGCCATCGAGCATTGTGATGACACGGCCATGGAACATTGTGATGAGAAGAATTCTGGAGAATTGTCATGACAAGGGCCATGGAGCATTGTGATGACACGGTCATGTAACATTCTGATGACAAGAATTCTGGAGCATTATGATGACAAGGGCCATGGAACATTGTGATGACAAGAATTCTGGAGCATAGTGATGACAATGGCCATGGAGCATTGTGATGACACGGTCATGGAACATTGTGATGACAATAATTCTGGAGCATTATAATGACAATGGCCATGGAGCATTGTGATGACACGGCCATGGAACATTGTGATGACAAGAATTCTGGAGAATTGTGATGAGAAGGTTCATGGAGAATTGTGATGACACGGTCAAGGAACATTGCGATGACAAGATTTCTGGAGCATTGTGGTGAAAGGGTATGGAGCATTGTGATTAAAGGTGACAAGGAACATTGTGACGATATGGGCAGAGAACTCTGTGATGACAGTCGTCATGCAGTATTGTGACGAAAAGTGTCATGGAACATTCTGCTGACAGCGATCATGGAGCTTTTTGGTAAGAGAGGCTATGGAGATTTGTGATGTCAGGCATCATGGGGCATTGTGTTGAGAGCGGTCTTGGAGCATTGTGATGAAAAGGGTCATGGAGCACTGTGATTACAGGGGCCATGGAGCATTGTGAATACAAAGGCTATGGAGCATTGAGATGAGAGGTTTCATGGAGCACTGTGATGAATGTGATCTTGGATCATTGTGATGACAAAGGCCATGGAGCATTGTGATGAAAAGTGTCATGGGGCATTTTGATGACATTGGCATGGAGCATTATGATGACATGAGTTCTGGAGCATTTTGATGACAAGGGCATGGAGCATTGTGATGACAGGGCCCACGGAGCTTTGTGATGAAAAAGGCAGGGTACATTGTGATGACAGGGTTCATGGAGCATTGTGATGAAAGGGGCCATGGAGCATTGAGATGAGAGCCGTTATGAGGCATGGTGATGACAGTGGTCATGGAGCATTGTGATGAAAGAGATCATGGAGCAATATGGTAACAGGGGCCATGGAGCATTGTGATGACAGGGTTATTGGAGCATTGTGATGGAAGTAGACATGGATCATTGTGATGATATGTGTCCTGGAACACTGTGATGACAAGGTTCATCGAGTATTGTGATGAAAAGGGTCATAGCGAATTGTGATGACAAGTGTCATGGGGCATTGTGTGACACTGATCATCTAGGAATTGTGATGAAAGGTATCATGGAGCACTGTGATGAAAATTGTCCTGGATTATTGTGATGACAGCAGTCATGGAGAATTGTGATGACAGGGATTATGCAGCATTGTGTTGACAAGGGTATGGACTATTGTGATGACAATGGTCATGGAGCAATGTGATGAAAGTATTCATGGAACATCGTGATGAAAAGTGCCTGGGAGGGCTTCCCTGGTGGCGCAGTGGTTGAGAGTCTTCCTGCTGATGCAGGGGACACGGGTTCGAGCCCTGGCCTGGGAGGATACCACATGCCGCAGAGCGGCTGGGCTCGTGAGCCACAACTGCTGAGCCTGCGCGTCTGGAACCTGTGCTCCGCAACGAGAGAGGCCCGCGCATCGCGATGAAGAGTGGCCCCCGCTTGCCACAACTGGAGAAAGCCCTCGCACAGAAACGAAGACCCAACACAGCCAAAATCAATCAATCAATCAATCAATCAAACATACGCATATGATTCAAGATCCTCATTAAAAAAAAAAAAAGTGCATGGGAGCATTGTGACGATAAAGGCCATGGAGTATTGTGATGACTAGTGTCATGGAGCATTTTAATGAAAGGTTTCATTGTGCACCATGATGACAAAGGGGATGGAGAATTGTGATGAAACTGGTCCTGGAGCATTGTGATAACAAAAGCCACAGAGCATTGTGATGACAGGCATCATGGAGCATTGTGAAGAAAGGGGCCATGGGGTATTGTAATGACACTAGAGAAATATGATGAAAATGGTCAGCGAGCATAGTGATTAAAGTGGTCATTGAGAATTGTGATGAAAAGCGACATAGAGCATTGTGATGACAAAGGTCATGGAGAACTGTGATGACCAGGGTCATGTAACATTGTGATGACACTGTCATGGAACATTGTGATGACAGGAATTCTCGAGCAATATGCTGACAAGGGCCATGGACCATTGTGATGACATGGTCATGGAACATTGCGATGACAAGATTTCTGGAGCATTGTGATGAAAGGGCATGGAGCATTGTGATTAAAGTTGACAAGGAACATTGTGATGATATGGGCAGAAAACTCTGTGAGACAGTGGTCATGGAGTATTGTGACAAAAAGTGTCATGGAACATTGTGCTGACAAGGGCCATGGAGCATTGTGATGACACGGTCATGGAACATTGTGATGACAAGAATTGTGGAGCATTATGATGACAAGGGCCATGGAGCATTGTGATGACAGAGAAATGGAACATTGTGATGACAAGAATTCGGGAGCATTGTGATGACAATGGCCATGGAGCATTGTGATGACATGGTCATCGATCATTGTGATGAGAAGAATTCTGGAGCATTGTCATGACAAGGGCCATGGAGCATTGTGATGACACGGTCATGGAACATTGCGATGAAAAAGATTTCTGGAGCATTGTGATGAAAGGGCATGGAGCATTGTGATTAAAGGTGACAAGGAACATTGTGATGATAATGGCAGAGAAATCTGTGATGAGACAGGACATGGAGTATTGTGACGAAAACTGTCATGGAACATTGTGCTGACAGGGATCATGGAGCTCTTTGGTAAGAGAGGCCATGGAGATTTGTGATGGCAGGGATTATGCAGCATTGTGTTGACAAGGGTATGGACTATTGTGATGACAATGGTCATGGAGCAATGTGATGAATGTATTCATGGAACATCGTGATAAAAAGTGCATGGGAGCATTGTGACGATAAAGGCCATGGAGTATTGTGATGACTAGTGTCATGGAGCATTTTAATGAAAGGTTTCATTGTGCACCATGATGACAAAGGGGATGGAGAATTGTGATGTAACTGGTCCTGGAGCATTGTGATAACAAAAGCCATGGAGCATTGTGATGACAGGCATCATGGAGCATTGTGAAGAAAGGGGCCATGGGGTATTGTAATGACACTAGAGAAATATCATGAAAATGGTCAGCGAGCATAGTGATTAAAGTGGTCATTGAGAATTGTGATGAAAAGCGACATAGAGCATTGTGATGACAAAGGTCATGGAGAACTGTGATGACCAGGGTCATGTAGCATTGTGATGACACAGTCATGGAACATTGTGATGACAAGAATTCTGGAGCATTGTGCTGACAAGGGCCATGGAGCATTGTGATGACACGGTCACGGAACATTGTGATGACAAGAATTCTGGAGCATTCTGATGACAAAGGCGATGGAGCATTGTGATGACACGGTCATGGAACATTGTGATGAGAAGAATTCTGGAGCATTGTCATGACAAGGGCCATGGAGCATTGTGATGACACGGCCATGGAACATTGTGATGACAAGAATTCTGGAGCATTGTGATGACAATGGCCATGGAGCATTGTGATGACACGGTCATGGAACATTGTGATGAGAAGAATTCTGGAGCAATTTGATGACCAGGGCCATGGGGCATTGTGATGACACGGCCATGGAACATTGTGATGACAAGAATTCTGGAGCATTGTGCTGATGACGGCCATGGAGCATTGTGATGATGCAGTCAAGGAACATTGCGATGATAAAGATTTCTGGAGCATTGTGATGAAAGGGCATGGAGCATTGTGATTAAAGGTGACAAGGAAAATTGTGATGATATGGGCAGAGAACTCTGTGATGACAGTGGTCATGCAGTATTGTGACGAAAAGTGTCATGGAACATTCTGCTGACAGCGATCATGGAGCTTTTTGGTAAGAGAGGCTATGGAGATTTGTGATGTCAGGCGTCATGGGGCATTGTGTTGAGAGTGGTCTTGGAGCATTGTGATGAAAAGGGTCATGGAGCACTGTGATTACAGGGGCCATGGAGCATTGTGAATACAAAGGCTATGGAGCATTGAGACGACAGGGTTCATGGACCACTGTGATGAATGTGATCTTGGATCATTGTGATGACAAGTGTCCTGGAACCTTGTGATGACACGGTTCATGGAGCATTGTGATGACAAGGACCATGGCGAATTGTGATGACATCTGTCATGGGGCATTGTGATGACAGTGGTCATCTAGATTTGCGATGAAATGTATCATGGAGCACTGTGATGACAGGGGCCATGGATCAATGTGATGACAAAGGCCATGGAGCATTGTGATGACAAGTGTCATGGGGCATTTTGATGACATTGGCATGGAGCATTATGATGACATGAGTTCTGGAGCATTTTGATGACAAGGGCATGGAGCATTGTGATGACAGGGCCCACGGAGCTTTGTGATGAAAAGGGCAGGGTACATTGTGATGACAGGGTTCATGGAGCATTGTGATGAAAGGGGCCATGGAGCATTGAGATGAGAGCCGTTATGAGGCATGGTGATGACAGTGGTCATGGAGCATTGTGATGAAAGAGATCATGGAGCAATATGATAACAGGGGCCATGGAGCATTGTGATGACAGGGGTATTGGAGCATTGTGATGGAAGTAGACATGGATCATTGTGATGACATGTGTCCTGGAACACTGTGATGACACGGTTCATCGAGTATTGTGATGACAAGGGTCATAGCGAATTGTGATGACAAGTGTCATGGGGCATTGTGTGACATTGATCATCTAGGAATTGTGATGAAAGGTATCATGGAGCACTGTGATGAAAATTGTCCTGGATTATTGTGATGACAGCAGTCATGGAGAATTGTGATGACAGGGATTATGCAGCATTGTGTTGACAAGGGTATGGACTATTGTGATGACAATGGTCATGGAGCAATGTGATGAAAGTATTCATGGAACATCGTGATGAAAAGTGCCTGGGAGGGCTTCCCTGGTGGCGCAGTGGTTGAGAGTCTGCCTGTTGATGCAGGGGACACGGGTTCGAGCCCTGGCCTTGGAGGATCCCACATGCCGCAGAGCGGCTGGGCTCGTGAGCCACAACTGCTGAGCCTGCGCGTCTGGAGCCTGTGCTCCGCAACGAGAGAGGCCCGCGCATCGCGATGAAGAGTGGCCCCCGCTTGCCACAACTGGAGAAAGCCCTCGCACAGAAACGAAGACCCAACACAGCCAAAATCAATCAATCAATCAATCAATCAAACATACGCATCTGATTCAAGATCCTCATTAAAAAAAAAAAAAAAAAAAAAGGGCATGGGAGCATTGTGACGATAAAGGCCATGGAGTATTGTGATGACTAGTGTCATGGAGCATTTTAATGAAAGGTTTCATTGTGCACCATGATGACAAAGGGGATGGAGAATTGTGATGAAACTGGTCCTGGAGCATTGTGATAACAAAAGCCATGGAGCATTGTGATGACAGGCATCATGGAGCATTGTGAAGAAAGGGGCCATGGGGTATTGTAATGACACTAGAGAAATATGATGAAAATGGTCAACGAGCATAGTGATTAAAGTGGTCATTGAGAATTGTGATGAAAAGCGACATAGAGCATTGTGATGACAAAGGTCATGGAGAACTGTGATGACCACGGTTATGTAACATTGTGAAGACACGGTCATGGCACATTGTGATGACAGGAATTCTCGAGCATTGTGCTGACAAGGGCCATGGACCATTGTGATGACATGGTCATGGAACATTGCGATGACAAGATTTCTGGAGCATTGTGATGAAAGGGCATGGAGCCTTGTGATTAAAGGTGACAAGGAACATTGTGATGATATGGGCAGAAAACTCTGTGATGACAGTGGTCATGGAGTATTGTGACAAAAAGTGTCATGGAACATTGTGCTGACAAGGGCCATGGAGCATTGTGATGACACGGTCATGGAACATTGTGATGACAAGAATTCGGGAGCATTATGATGACAAGGGCCTTGGAGCATTGTGATGACACAACCATGGAACATTGTGATGACAAGAATTCTGGAGGATTGTGATGACAATGGCCATGGAGCATTGTGATGACACGGTCATGGAACATTGTGATGACAAGAATTCTGGAGCATTGTGATGGAAAGGGCCATCGAGCATTGTGATGACACGGCCATGGAACATTGTGATGAGAAGAATTCTGGAGAATTGTCATGACAAGGGCCATGGAGCATTGTGATGACACGGTCATGTAACATTCTGATGACAAGAATTCTGGAGCATTATGATGACAAGGGCCATGGAACATTGTGATGACAAGAATTCTGGAGCATAGTGATGACAATGGCCATGGAGCATTGTGATGACACGGTCATGGAACATTGTGATGACAATAATTCTGGAGCATTATAATGACAATGGCCATGGAGCATTGTGATGACACGGCCATGGAACATTGTGATGACAAGAATTCTGGAGAATTGTGATGAGCAGGTTCATGGAGAATTGTGATGACACGGTCAAGGAACATTGCGATGACAAGATTTCTGGAGCATTGTGGTGAAAGGGTATGGAGCATTGTGATTAAAGGTGACAAGGAACATTGTGACGATATGGGCAGAGAACTCTGTGATGACAGTCGTCATGCAGTATTGTGACGAAAAGTGTCATGGAACATTCTGCTGACAGCGATCATGGAGCTTTTTGGTAAGAGAGGCTATGGAGATTTGTGATGTCAGGCATCATGGGGCATTGTGTTGAGAGCGGTCTTGGAGCATTGTGATGAAAAGGGTCATGGAGCACTGTGATTACAGGGGCCATGGAGCATTGTGAATACAAAGGCTATGGAGCATTGAGATGAGAGGTTTCATGGAGCACTGTGATGAATGTGATCTTGGATCATTGTGATGACAAAGGCCATGGAGCATTGTAATGAAAAGTGTCATGGGGCATTTTGATGACATTGGCATGGAGCATTATGATGACATGAGTTCTGGAGCATTTTGATGACAAGGGCATGGAGCATTGTGATGACAGGGCCCACGGAGCTTTGTGATGAAAAAGGCAGGGTACATTGTGATGACAGGGTTCATGGAGCATTGTGATGAAAGGGGCCATGGAGCATTGAGATGAGAGCCGTTATGAGGCATGGTGATGACAGTGGTCATGGAGCATTGTGATGAAAGAGATCATGGAGCAATATGGTAACAGGGGCCATGGAGCATTGTGATGACAGGGTTATTGGAGCATTGTGATGGAAGTAGACATGGATCATTGTGATGATATGTGTCCTGGAACACTGTGATGACAAGGTTCATCGAGTATTGTGATGAAAAGGGTCATAGCGAATTGTGATGACAAGTGTCATGGGGCATTGTGTGACATTGATCATCTAGGAATTGTGATGAAAGGTATCATGGAGCACTGTGATGAAAATTGTCCTGGATTATTGTGATGACAGCAGTCATGGAGAATTGTGATGACAGGGATTATGCAGCATTGTGTTGACAAGGGTATGGACTATTGTGATGACAATGGTCATGGAGCAATGTGATGAAAGTATTCATGGAACATCGTGATGAAAAGTGCCTGGGAGGGCTTCCCTGGTGGCGCAGTGGTTGAGAGTCTTCCTGCTGATGCAGGGGACACGGGTTCGAGCCCTGGCCTGGGAGGATACCACATGCCGCAGAGCGGCTGGGCTCGTGAGCCACAACTGCTGAGCCTGCGCGTCTGGAACCTGTGCTCCGCAACGAGAGAGGCCCGCGCATCGCGATGAAGAGTGGCCCCGCTTGCCACAACTGGAGAAAGCCCTCGCACAGAAACGAAGACCCAACACAGCCAAAATCAATCAATCAATCAATCAATCAAACATACGCATATGATTCAAGATCCTCATTAAAAAAAAAAAAAGTGCATGGGAGCATTGTGACGATAAAGGCCATGGAGTATTGTGATGACTAGTGTCATGGAGCATTTTAATGAAAGGTTTCATTGTGCACCATGATGACAAAGGGGATGGAGAATTGTGATGAAACTGGTCCTGGAGCATTGTGATAACAAAAGCCATGGAACATTGTGATGACAGGCATCATGGAGCATTGTGATGACAGGCATCATGGAGCATTGTGAAGAAATGGGCCATGGGGTATTGTAATGACACTAGAGAAATATGATGAAAATGGTCAGCGAGCATAGTGAGTAAAGTGGTCATTGAGAATTGTGATGAAAAGCGACATAGACCATTGTGATGACAAAGGTCATGGAGAACTGTGAGGACCAGGGACATGTAACATTGTGATGACACGGTCATGGAACATTGTGATGACAAGAATTCTGGAGCATTGTGCTGACAAGGGCCATGGACCATGGTGATGACATGGTCATGGAACATTGTGATGACAAGAATTCTGGAGCATTGTGATGACAAGGGTCATGTAGCATTGTGATGACACGGTCATGGAACATTGTGATGACAAGAATTCTGCAGCATTGCGATGACAAGGGCCATGGAGCATTGTGATGACACGGTCATGGAACATTGTCATGAGAAGAATTCTGGAGCATTGTGCTGACAAGGGCCAGGGAGCATTGTGATGATACGGTCATGGAACATTGTGATGACAAGAATTCTGGAGCATTATGATGACAAGGGCCATGGAGCATTGTGATGACTCGGCCATGGAACATTGTGATGACAAGAATTCTGGAGCATTGTGATGACAATGGCCATGGAGCATTGTGATGACACGGTCATGGAACATTGTGATGAGAAGAATTCTGGAGCATTGTCATGACAAGGGCCATGGAGCATTGTGATAACAAAAGCCATAGAGCATTGTGATGACAGGCATCATGGAGCATTGTGAAGAAAGGGGCCATGGGGTATTGTAATGACACTAGAGAAATATGATGAAAATGGTCAGCGAGCATAGTGATTAAAGTGGTCATTGAGAATTGTGATGAAAAGCGACATAGAGCATTGTGATGACAAAGGTCATGGAGAACTGTGATGACCAGGGTCATGTAACATTGTGATGACACTGTCATGGAACATTGTGATGACAGGAATTCTCGAGCAATATGCTGACAAGGGCCATGGACCATTGTGATGACATGGTCATGGAACATTGCGATGACAAGATTTCTGGAGCATTGTGATGAAAGGGCATGGAGCATTGTGATTAAAGTTGACAAGGAACATTGTGATGATATGGGCAGAAAACTCTGTGAGACAGTGGTCATGGAGTATTGTGACAAAAAGTGTCATGGAACATTGTGCTGACAAGGGCCATGGAGCATTGTGATGACACGGTCATGGAACATTGTGATGACAAGAATTGTGGAGCATTATGATGACAAGGGCCATGGAGCATTGTGATGACAGAGAAATGGAACATTGTGATGACAAGAATTCGGGAGCATTGTGATGACAATGGCCATGGAGCATTGTGATGACATGGTCATCGATCATTGTGATGAGAAGAATTCTGGAGCATTGTCATGACAAGGGCCATGGAGCATTGTGATGACACGGTCATGGAACATTGCGATGAAAAAGATTTCTGGAGCATTGTGATGAAAGGGCATGGAGCATTGTGATTAAAGGTGACAAGGAACATTGTGATGATAATGGCAGAGAAATCTGTGATGAGACAGGACATGGAGTATTGTGACGAAAACTGTCATGGAACATTGTGCTGACAGGGATCATGGAGCTCTTTGGTAAGAGAGGCCATGGAGATTTGTGATGGCAGGGATTATGCAGCATTGTGTTGACAAGGGTATGGACTATTGTGATGACAATGGTCATGGAGCAATGTGATGAATGTATTCATGGAACATCGTGATAAAAAGTGCATGGGAGCATTGTGACGATAAAGGCCATGGAGTATTGTGATGACTAGTGTCATGGAGCATTTTAATGAAAGGTTTCATTGTGCACCATGATGACAAAGGGGATGGAGAATTGTGATGTAACTGGTCCTGGAGCATTGTGATAACAAAAGCCATGGAGCATTGTGATGACAGGCATCATGGAGCATTGTGAAGAAAGGGGCCATGGGGTATTGTAATGACACTAGAGAAATATCATGAAAATGGTCAGCGAGCATAGTGATTAAAGTGCTCATTGAGAATTGTGATGAAAAGCGACATAGAGCATTGTGATGACAAAGGTCATGGAGAACTGTGATGACCAGGGTCATGTAGCATTGTGATGACACAGTCATGGAACATTGTGATGACAAGAATTCTGGAGCATTGTGCTGACAAGGGCCATGGAGCATTGTGATGACACGGTCATGGAACATTGTGATGACAAGAATTCTGGAGCATTCTGATGACAAAGGCGATGGAGCATTGTGATGACACGGTCATGGAACATTGTGATGAGAAGAATTCTGGAGCATTGTCATGACAAGGGCCATGGAGCATTGTGATGACACGGCCATGGAACATTGTGATGACAAGAATTCTGGAGCATTGTGATGACAATGGCCATGGAGCATTGTGATGACACGGTCATGGAACATTGTGATGAGAAGAATTCTGGAGCAATTTGATGACCAGGGCCATGGGGCATTGTGATGACACGGCCATGGAACATTGTGATGACAAGAATTCTGGAGCATTGTGCTGATGACGGCCATGGAGCATTGTGATGATGCAGTCAAGGAACATTGCGATGAAAAAGATTTCTGGAGCATTGTGATGAAAGGGCATGGAGCATTGTGATTAAAGGTGACAAGGAAAATTGTGATGATATGGGCAGAGAACTCTGTGATGACAGTGGTCATGCAGTATTGTGACGAAAAGTGTCATGGAACATTCTGCTGACAGCGATCATGGAGCTTTTTGGTAAGAGAGGCTATGGAGATTTGTGATGTCAGGCGTCATGGGGCATTGTGTTGAGAGTGGTCTTGGAGCATTGTGATGAAAAGGGTCATGGAGCACTGTGATTACAGGGGCCATGGAGCATTGTGAATACAAAGGCTATGGAGCATTGAGACGACAGGTTTCATGGACCACTGTGATGAATGTGATCTTGGATCATTGTGATGACAAGTGTCCTGGAACCTTGTGATGACACGGTTCATGGAGCATTGTGATGACAAGGACCATGGCGAATTGTGATGACATCTGTCATGGGGCATTGTGATGACAGTGGTCATCTAGATTTGCGATGAAATGTATCATGGAGCACTGTGATGACAGGGGCCATGGATCAATGTGATGACAAAGGCCATGGAGCATTGTGATGACAAGTGTCATGGGGCATTTTGATGACATTGGCATGGAGCATTATGATGACATGAGTTCTGGAGCATTTTGATGACAAGGGCATGGAGCATTGTGATGACAGGGCCCACGGAGCTTTGTGATGAAAAGGGCAGGGTACATTGTGATGACAGGGTTCATGGAGCATTGTGATGAAAGGGGCCATGGAGCATTGAGATGAGAGCCGTTATGAGGCATGGTGATGACAGTGGTCATGGAGCATTGTGATGAAAGAGATCATGGAGCAATATGATAACAGGGGCCATGGAGCATTGTGATGACAGGGGTATTGGAGCATTGTGATGGAAGTAGACATGGATCATTGTGATGACATGTGTCCTGGAACACTGTGATGACACGGTTCATCGAGTATTGTGATGACAAGGGTCATAGCGAATTGTGATGACAAGTGTCATGGGGCATTGTGTGACATTGATCATCTAGGAATTGTGATGAAAGGTATCATGGAGCACTGTGATGAAAATTGTCCTGGATTATTGTGATGACAGCAGTCATGGAGAATTGTGATGACAGGGATTATGCAGCATTGTGTTGACAAGGGTATGGACTATTGTGATGACAATGGTCATGGAGCAATGTGATGAAAGTATTCATGGAACATCGTGATGAAAAGTGCCTGGGAGGGCTTCCCTGGTGGCGCAGTGGTTGAGAGTCTGCCTGTTGATGCAGGGGACACGGGTTCGAGCCCTGGCCTTGGAGGATCCCACATGCCGCAGAGCGGCTGGGCTCGTGAGCCACAACTGCTGAGCCTGCGCGTCTGGAGGCTGTGCTCCGCAACGAGAGAGGCCCGCGCATCGCGATGAAGAGTGGCCCCCGCTTGCCACAACTGGAGAAAGCCCTCGCACAGAAACGAAGACCCAACACAGCCAAAATCAATCAATCAATCAATCAATCAAACATACGCATCTGATTCAAGATCCTCATTAAAAAAAAAAAAAAAAAAAAAAGGGCATGGGAGCATTGTGACGATAAAGGCCATGGAGTATTGTGATGACTAGTGTCATGGAGCATTTTAATGAAAGGTTTCATTGTGCACCATGATGACAAAGGGGATGGAGAATTGTGATGAAACTGGTCCTGGAGCATTGTGATAACAAAAGCCATGGAGCATTGTGATGACAGGCATCATGGAGCATTGTGAAGAAAGGGGCCATGGGGTATTGTAATGACACTAGAGAAATATGATGAAAATGGTCAACGAGCATAGTGATTAAAGTGGTCATTGAGAATTGTGATGAAAAGCGACATAGAGCATTGTGATGACAAAGGTCATGGAGAACTGTGATGACCACGGTTATGTAACATTGTGAAGACACGGTCATGGCACATTGTGATGACAGGAATTCTCGAGCATTGTGCTGACAAGGGCCATGGACCATTGTGATGACATGGTCATGGAACATTGCGATGACAAGATTTCTGGAGCATTGTGATGAAAGGGCATGGAGCATTGTGATAAAAGGTGACAAGGAACATTGTGATGATATGGGCAGAAAACTCTGTGATGACAGTGGTCATGGAGTATTGTGACAAAAAGTGTCATGGAACATTGTGCTGACAAGGGCCATGGAGCATTGTGATGACACGTTCATGGAACATTGTGATGACAAGAATTCGGGAGCATTATGATGACAAGGGCCTTGGAGCATTGTGATGACACGACCATGGAACATTGTGATGACAAGAATTCTGGAGGATTGTGATGACAATGGCCATGGAGCATTGTGATGACACGGTCATGGAACATTGTGATGACAAGAATTCTGGAGCATTGTGATGGAAAGGGCCATCGAGCATTGTGATGACACGGCCATGGAACATTGTGATGAGAAGAATTCTGGAGAATTGTCATGACAAGGGCCATGGAGCATTGTGATGACACGGTCATGTAACATTCTGATGACAAGAATTCTGGAGCATTATGATGACAAGGGCCATGGAACATTGTGATGACAAGAATTCTGGAGCATAGTGATGACAATGGCCATGGAGCATTGTGATGACACGGTCATGGAACATTGTGATGACAATAATTCTGGAGCATTATAATGACAATGGCCATGGAGCATTGTGATGACACGGCCATGGAACATTGTGATGACAAGAATTCTGGAGAATTGTGATGAGAAGGTTCATGGAGAATTGTGATGACACGGTCAAGGAACATTGCGATGACAAGATTTCTGGAGCATTGTGGTGAAAGGGTATGGAGCATTGTGATTAAAGGTGACAAGGAACATTGTGACGATATGGGCAGAGAACTCTGTGATGACAGTCGTCATGCAGTATTGTGACGAAAAGTGTCATGGAACATTCTGCTGACAGCGATCATGGAGCTTTTTGGTAAGAGAGGCTATGGAGATTTGTGATGTCAGGCATCATGGGGCATTGTGTTGAGAGCGGTCTTGGAGCATTGTGATGAAAAGGGTCATGGAGCACTGTGATTACAGGGGCCATGGAGCATTGTGAATACAAAGGCTATGGAGCATTGAGATGAGAGGTTTCATGGAGCACTGTGATGAATGTGATCTTGGATCATTGTGATGACAAAGGCCATGGAGCATTGTAATGAAAAGTGTCATGGGGCATTTTGATGACATTGGCATGGAGCATTATGATGACATGAGTTCTGGAGCATTTTGATGACAAGGGCATGGAGCATTGTGATGACAGGGCCCACGGAGCTTTGTGATGAAAAAGGCAGGGTACATTGTGATGACAGGGTTCATGGAGCATTGTGATGAAAGGGGCCATGGAGCATTGAGATGAGAGCCGTTATGAGGCATGGTGATGACAGTGGTCATGGAGCATTGTGATGAAAGAGATCATGGAGCAATATGGTAACAGGGGCCATGGAGCATTGTGATGACAGGGTTATTGGAGCATTGTGATGGAAGTAGACATGGATCATTGTGATGATATGTGTCCTGGAACACTGTGATGACAAGGTTCATCGAGTATTGTGATGAAAAGGGTCATAGCGAATTGTGATGACAAGTGTCATGGGGCATTGTGTGACATTGATCATCTAGGAATTGTGATGAAAGGTATCATGGAGCACTGTGATGAAAATTGTCCTGGATTATTGTGATGACAGCAGTCATGGAGAATTGTGATGACAGGGATTATGCAGCATTGTGTTGACAAGGGTATGGACTATTGTGATGACAATGGTCATGGAGCAATGTGATGAAAGTATTCATGGAACATCGTGATGAAAAGTGCCTGGGAGGGCTTCCCTGGTGGCGCAGTGGTTGAGAGTCTTCCTGCTGATGCAGGGGACACGGGTTCGAGCCCTGGCCTGGGAGGATACCACATGCCGCAGAGCGGCTGGGCTCGTGAGCCACAACTGCTGAGCCTGCGCGTCTGGAGCCTGTGCTCCGCAACGAGAGAGGCCCGCGCATCGCGATGAAGAGTGGCCCCCGCTTGCCACAACTGGAGAAAGCCCTCGCACAGAAACGAAGACCCAACACAGCCAAAATCAATCAATCAATCAATCAATCAAACATACGCATATGATTCAAGATCCTCATTAAAAAAAAAAAAAGTGCATGGGAGCATTGTGACGATAAAGGCCATGGAGTATTGTGATGACTAGTGTCATGGAGCATTTTAATGAAAGGTTTCATTGTGCACCATGATGACAAAGGGGATGGAGAATTGTGATGAAACTGGTCCTGGAGCATTGTGATAACAAAAGCCATGGAACATTGTGATGACAGGCATCATGGAGCATTGTGATGACAGGCATCATGGAGCATTGTGAAGAAAGGGGCCATGGGGTATTGTAATGACACTAGAGAAATATGATGAAAATGGTCAGCGAGCATAGTGAGTAAAGTGGTCATTGAGAATTGTGATGAAAAGCGACATAGACCATTGTGATGACAAAGGTCATGGAGAACTGTGATGACCAGGGACATGTAACATTGTGATGACACGGTCATGGAACATTGTGATGACAAGAATTCTGGAGCATTGTGCTGACAAGGGCCATGGACCATTGTGATGACATGGTCATGGAACATTGTGATGACAAGAATTCTGGAGCATTGTGATGACAAGGGTCATGTAGCATTGTGATGACACGGTCATGGAACATTGTGATGACAAGAATTCTGCAGCATTGCGATGACAAGGGCCATGGAGCATTGTGATGACACGGTCATGGAACATTGTCATGAGAAGAATTCTGGAGCATTGTGCTGACAAGGGCCAGGGAGCATTGTGATGATACGGTCATGGAACATTGTGATGACAAGAATTCTGGAGCATTATGATGACAAGGGCCATGGAGCATTGTGATGACTCGGCCATGGAACATTGTGATGACAAGAATTCTGGAGCATTGTGATGACAATGGCCATGGAGCATTGTGATGACACGGTCATGGAACATTGTGATGAGAAGAATTCTGGAGCATTGTCATGACAAGGGCCATGGAGCATTGTGATAACAAAAGCCATAGAGCATTGTGATGACAGGCATCATGGAGCATTGTGAAGAAAGGGGCCATGGGGTATTGTAATGACACTAGAGAAATATGATGAAAATGGTCAGCGAGCATAGTGATTAAAGTGGTCATTGAGAATTGTGATGAAAAGCGACATAGAGCATTGTGATGACAAAGGTCATGGAGAACTGTGATGACCAGGGTCATGTAACATTGTGATGACACTGTCATGGAACATTGTGATGACAGGAATTCTCGAGCAATATGCTGAAAAGGGCCATGGACCATTGTGATGACATGGTCATGGAACATTGCGATGACAAGATTTCTGGAGCATTGTGATGAAAGGGCATGGAGCATTGTGATTAAAGTTGACAAGGAACATTGTGATGATATGGGCAGAAAACTCTGTGAGACAGTGGTCATGGAGTATTGTGACAAAAAGTGTCATGGAACATTGTGCTGACAAGGGCCATGGAGCATTGTGATGACACGGTCATGGAACATTGTGATGACAAGAATTGTGGAGCATTATGATGACAAGGGCCATGGAGCATTGTGATGACAGAGAAATGGAACATTGTGATGACAAGAATTCGGGAGCATTGTGATGACAATGGCCATGGAGCATTGTGATGACATGGTCATCGATCATTGTGATGAGAAGAATTCTGGAGCATTGTCATGACAAGGGCCATGGAGCATTGTGATGACACGGTCATGGAACATTGCGATGAAAAAGATTTCTGGAGCATTGTGATGAAAGGGCATGGAGCATTGTGATTAAAGGTGACAAGGAACATTGTGATGATAATGGCAGAGAAACTGTGATGAGACAGGACATGGAGTATTGTGACGAAAACTGTCATGTAACATTGTGCTGACAGGGATCATGGAGCTCTTTGGTAAGAGAGGCCATGGAGATTTGTGATGGCAGGGATTATGCAGCATTGTGTTGACAAGGGTATGGACTATTGTGATGACAATGGTCATGGAGCAATGTGATGAATGTATTCATGGAACATCGTGATAAAAAGTGCATGGGAGCATTGTGACGATAAAGGCCATGGAGTATTGTGATGACTAGTGTCATGGAGCATTTTAATGAAAGGTTTCATTGTGCACCATGATGACAAAGGGGATGGAGAATTGTGATGTAACTGGTCCTGGAGCATTGTGATAACAAAAGCCATGGAGCATTGTGATGACAGGCATCATGGAGCATTGTGAAGAAAGGGGCCATGGGGTATTGTAATGACACTAGAGAAATATCATGAAAATGGTCAGCGAGCATAGTGATTAAAGTGGTCATTGAGAATTGTGATGAAAAGCGACATAGAGCATTGTGATGACAAAGGTCATGGAGAACTGTGATGACCAGGGTCATGTAGCATTGTGATGACACAGTCATGGAACATTGTGATGACAAGAATTCTGGAGCATTGTGCTGACAAGGGCCATGGAGCATTGTGATGACACGGTCATGGAACATTGTGATGACAAGAATTCTGGAGCATTCTGATGACAAAGGCGATGGAGCATTGTGATGACACGGTCATGGAACATTGTGATGAGAAGAATTCTGGAGCATTGTCATGACAAGGGCCATGGAGCATTGTGATGACACGGCCATGGAACATTGTGATGACAAGAATTCTGGAGCATTGTGATGACAATGGCCATGGAGCATTGTGATGACACGGTCATGGAACATTGTGATGAGAAGAATTCTGGAGCAATTTGATGACCAGGGCCATGGGGCATTGTGATGACACGGCCATGGAACATTGTGATGACAAGAATTCTGGAGCATTGTGCTGATGACGGCCATGGAGCATTGTGATGACGCAGTCAAGGTACATTGCGATGAAAAAGATTTCTGGAGCATTTTGATGAAAGGGCATGGAGCATTGTGATTAAAGGTGACAAGGAAAATTGTGATGATATGGGCAGAGAACTCTGTGATGACAGTGGTCATGCAGTATTGTGACGAAAAGTGTCATGGAACATTCTGCTGACAGCGATCATGGAGCTTTTTGGTAAGAGAGGCTATGGAGATTTGTGATGTCAGGCGTCATGGGGCATTGTGTTGAGAGTGGTCTTGGAGCATTGTGATGAAAAGGGTCATGGAGCACTGTGATTACAGGGGCCATGGAGCATTGTGAATACAAAGGCCATGGAGCATTGAGACGACAGGGTTCATGGACCACTGTGATGAATGTGATCTTGGATCATTGTGATGACAAGTGTCCTGGAACCTTGTGATGACACGGTTCATGGAGCATTGTGATGACAAGGACCATGGCGAATTGTGATGACATCTGTCATGGGGCATTGTGATGACAGTGGTCATCTAGATTTGCGATGAAATGTATCATGGAGCACTGTGATGACAGGGGCCATGGATCAATGTGATGACAAAGGCCATGGAGCATTGTGATGACAAGTGTCATGGGGCATTTTGATGACATTGGCATGGAGCATTATGATGACATGAGTTCTGGAGCATTTTGATGACAAGGGCATGGAGCATTGTGATGACAGGGCCCACGGAGCTTTGTGATGAAAAGGGCAGGGTACATTGTGATGACAGGGTTCATGGAGCATTGTGATGAAAGGGGCCATGGAGCATTGAGATGAGAGCCGTTATGAGGCATGGTGATGACAGTGGTCATGGAGCATTGTGATGAAAGAGATCATGGAGCAATATGATAACAGGGGCCATGGAGCATTGTGATGACAGGGGTATTGGAGCATTGTGATGGAAGTAGACATGGATCATTGTGATGACATGTGTCCTGGAACACTGTGATGACACGGTTCATCGAGTATTGTGATGACAAGGGTCATAGCGAATTGTGATGACAAGTGTCATGGGGCATTGTGTGACATTGATCATCTAGGAATTGTGATGAAAGGTATCATGGAGCACTGTGATGAAAATTGTCCTGGATTATTGTGATGACAGCAGTCATGGAGAATTGTGATGACAGGGATTATGCAGCATTGTGTTGACAAGGGTATGGACTATTGTGATGACAATGGTCATGGAGCAATGTGATGAAAGTATTCATGGAACATCGTGATGAAAAGTGCCTGGGAGGGCTTCCCTGGTGGCGCAGTGGTTGAGAGTCTGCCTGCTGATGCAGGGGACACGGGTTCGAGCCCTGGCCTTGGAGGATCCCACATGCCGCAGAGCGGCTGGGCTCGTGAGCCACAACTGCTGAGCCTGCGCGTCTGGAGCCTGTGCTCCGCAACGAGAGAGGCCCACGCATCGCGATGAAGAGTGGCCCCCGCTTGCCACAACTGGAGAAAGCCCTCGCACAGAAACGAAGACCCAACACAGCCAAAATCAATCAATCAATCAATCAATCAAACATACGCATCTGATTCAAGATCCTCATTAAAAAAAAAAAAAAAAAAAAAGGGCATGGGAGCATTGTGACGATAAAGGCCATGGAGTATTGTGATGACTAGTGTCATGGAGCATTTTAATGAAAGGTTTCATTGTGCACCATGATGACAAAGGGGATGGAGAATTGTGATGAAACTGGTCCTGGAGCATTGTGATAACAAAAGCCATGGAGCATTGTGATGACAGGCATCATGGAGCATTGTGAAGAAAGGGGCCATGGGGTATTGTAATGACACTAGAGAAATATGATGAAAATGGTCAGCGAGCATAGTGATTAAAGTGGTCATTGAGAATTGTGATGAAAAGCGACATAGAGCATTGTGATGACAAAGGTCATGGAGAATTGTGATGACCAGGGTCATGTAACATTGTGATGACACTGTCATGGAACATTGTGATGACAGGAATTCTCGAGCAATGTGCTGACAAGGGCCATGGACCATTGTGATGACATGGTCATGGAACATTGTGATGACAAGATTTCTGGAGCATTGTGATGAAAGGGCATGAAGCATTGTGATTAAAGTTGACAAGGAACATTGTGATGATATGGGCAGAAAACTCTGTGAGACAGTGGTCATGGAGTATTGTGACAAAAAGTGTCATGGAACATTGTGCTGACAATGGCCATGGAGCATTGTGATGACACGGTCATGGAACATTGTGATGACAAGAATTGTGGGCATTATGATGACAAGGGCCATGGAGCATTGTGATGACAGAGAAATGGAACATTGTGATGACAAGAATTCGGGAGCATTGTGATGAAAATGGCCATGGAGCATTGTGATGACATGGTCATCGATCATTGTGATGAGAAGAATTCTGGAGCATTGTCATGACAAGGGCCATGGAGCATTGTGATGACACGGTCATGGAACATTGCGATGAAAAAGATTTCTGGAGCATTGTGATGAAAGGGCATGGAGCATTGTGATTAAAGGTGACAAGGAACATTGTGATGATAATGGCAGAGAAATCTGTGATGAGACAGGACATGGAATATTGTGACGAAAACTGTCATGGAACATTGTGCTGACAGGGATCATGGAGCTCTTTGGTAAGAGAGGCCATGGAGATTTGTGATGGCAGGGATTATGCAGCATTGTGTTGACAAGGGTATGGACTATTGTGATGACAATGGTCATGGAGCAATGTGATGAATGTATTCATGGAACATCGTGACAAAAAGTGCATGGGAGCATTGTGACGATAAAGGCCATGGAGTATTGTGATGACTAGTGTCATGGAGCATTTTAATGAAAGGTTCCATTGTGCACCATGATGACAAAGGGGATGGAGAATTGTGATGAAACTGGTCCTGGAGCATTGTGATAACAAAAGCCATGTAGCATTGTGATCACAGGCATCATGGAGCATTGTGAAGAAAGGGGCCATGGGGTATTGTAATGACACTAGAGAAATATGATGAAAATGGTCAGCGAGCATAGTGATTAAAGTGGTCATTGAGAATTGTGATGAAAAGCGACATAGAGCATTGTGATGACAAAGGTCATGGAGAACTGTGATGACCAGGGTCATGTAGCATTGTGATGACACGGGCATGGAACATTGTGAGGACAAGAATTCTGGAGCATTGTGATGACAAGGGTCATGGAGCATTGTGATGACACGGTCATGGAACATTGTGATGACAAGAACTCTGCAGCATTGCGATGACAAGGGCCATGGAGCATTGTGATGACACGGTCATGGAACAACATGATGAGAAGAAATCCGGAGCATTGTGATGACAAGGGCCATGGAGCATTGTGATGACATGGTCATGGAACATTGTGATGACAAGAATTCTGGAGCATTCTGATGACAAAGGCGATGGAGCATTGTGATGACACGGTCATGGAACATTGTGATGACAAGAATTCTGGAGCATTGTGATGACAGTGGCCATGGCGCATTGTGATGACATGGTCATGGAACATTGTGATGACAAGAATTCTGGAGCATTGTGCTGACAAGGGCCATGGAGCATTGTGATGATATGGTCATGGAACATTGTGATGAGAAGAATTCTGGAGCATTGTCATGACAAGGGCCATGGAGCATTGTGATGACACGGTCATGGAACATTGTGATGACAGGAATTCTGGAGCATTATGATGACAAGGGCCTTGGAGCATTGTGATGACACGGCCATGGAACATGGTGATGACAAGAATTCTGGACCATTGTGATGAAAATGGCCATGGAGCATTGTGATGACACGGTCATGGAACATTGTGATGAGAAGAATTCTGGAGCATTATGATGACAAGGGCCATGGAGCATTGTGATGACACGGCCATGGAACATTGTGATGACAAGAATTCTGGAGCATTCTGATGACAAGCGCCATAGAGCATTGTGATGACACGTTCATGGAATATAATAATGACAAGAATTCTGGAGCATTATGATGACAAGGGCCATGGAGCATTGTGATGACACGGTATGGAACATTGTGATGACAGGAATTCGGGAGCGTTGTGCTGGAAAGGGCCATGGAGCATTGTGATGACACGGTCATGGAGCAATGTGATGAGAAGAATTCCGGAGCATTGTGATGACAAGGGCCATGGAGCATTGTGATGACAAGAATTCTGGAGCATTGTGCTGATGACGGCCATGGAGCATTGTGATGACGCAGTCAAGGAACATTGCGATGAAAAAGATTTCTGGAGCATTGTGATGAAAGGGCATGGAGCATTGTGATTAAAGGTGACAAGGAAAATTGTGATGATATGGGCAGAGAACTCTGTGATGACAGTGGTCATGCAGTATTGTGACGAAAAGTGTCATGGAACATTCTGCTGACAGCGATCATGGAGCTTTTTGGTAAGAGAGGCTATGGAGACTTGTGATGTCAGGCGTCATGGGGCATTGTGTTGAGAGTGGTCTTGGAGCATTGTGATGAAAAGGGTCATGGAGCACTGTGATTACAGGGGCCATGGAGCATTGTGAATACAAAGGCTATGGAGCATTGAGATGACAGGGTTCATGGACCACTGTGATGAATGTGATCTTGGATCATTGTGATGACAAGTGTCCTGGAACCTTGTGATGACACGGTTCATGGAGCATTGTGATGACAAGGACCATGGCGAATTGTGATGACATCTGTCATGGGGCATTGTGATGACAGTGGTCATCTAGATTTGCGATGAAATGTATCATGGAGCACTGTGATGACAGGGGCCATGGAACAATGTGATGACAAAGGCCATGGAGCATTGTGATGACAAGTGTCATGGGGCATTTTGATGACATTGGCATGGAGCATTATGATGACATGAGTTCTGGAGCATTTTGATGACAAGGGCATGGAGCATTGTGATGACAGGGCCCACGGAGCTTTGTGATGAAAAGGGCAGGGTACATTGTGATGACAGGGTTCATGGAGCATTGTGATGAAAGGGGCCATGGAGCATTGAGATGAGAGCCGTTATGAGGCATGGTGATGACAGTGGTCATGGAACATTGTGATGAAAGAGTTCATGGAGCAATATGATAACAGGGGCCATGGAGCATTGTGATGACAGGGGTATTGGAGCATTGTGATGGAAGTAGACATGGATCATTGTGATGACATGTGTCCTGGAACACTGTGATGACACGGTTCATCGAGTATTGTGATGACAAGGGTTATAGCGAATTGTGATGACAAGTGTCATGGGGCATTGTGTGACATTGATCATCTACGAATTGTGATGAAAGGTATCATGGAGCACTGTGATGAAAATTGTCCTGGATTATTGTGATGACAGCAGTCATGGAGAATTGTGATGACAGGGATTATGCAGCATTGTGTTGACAAGGGTATGGACTATTGTGATGACAATGGTCATGGAGCAATGTGATGAAAGTATTCATGGAACATCGTGATGAAAAGTGCATGGGAGCATTGTGACGATAAAGGCCATGGAGTATTGTGATGACTAGTGTCATGGAGCATTTTAATGAAAGGTTTCATTGTGCACCATGATGACAAAGGGGATGGAGAATTGTGATGAAACTGGTCCTGGAGCATTGTGATAACAAAAGCCATGGAGCATTGTGATGACAGGCATCATGGAGCATTGTGAAGAAAGGGGCCATGGGGTATTGTAATGACACTAGAGAAATATGATGAAAATGGTCAGCGAGTATAGTGATTAAAGTGGTCATTGAGAATTGTGATGAAAAGCGACATAGAGCATTGTGATGACAAAGGTCATGGAGAACTGTGATGACCAGGGTCATGTAACATTGTGATGACATGGTCATGGAACATTGTGATGACAAGATTTCTGGAGCATTGTGATGAAAGGGCATGGAGCATTGTGATTAAAGGTGACAAGGAACATTGTGATGATATGGGCAGAAAACTCTGTGAGACAGTGGTCATGGAGTATTGTGACAAAAAGTGTCATGGAACATTGTGCTGACAAGGGCCATGGAACATTGTGATGACACGGTCATGGAACATTGTGATGACAAGAATTCTGGAGCATTCTGATGACAAAGGCGATGGAGCATTGTGATGACACGGTCATGGAACATTGTGATGACAAGAATTCTGGAGCATTCTGATGACAAGCGCCATAGAGCATTGTGATGACACGTTCATGGAATATAGTAATGACAAGAATTCTGGAGCATTATGATGACAAGGGCCATGGAGCATTGTGATGACACGGTATGGAACATTGTGATGAGAAGAATTCTGGAGCATTGTGATGACAAGGGCCATGGAGCATTGTGATGACACGTTTATAGAACATTGTGATGACAGGAATTCTGGAGCATAGTGCTGGAAAGGGCCATGGAGGATTGTGATGACACGGTCATGGAACAATGTGAAGAGAAGAATTCCGGAGCATTGTGATGACAAGGGCCATGGAGCATTGTGATGACAGAGAAATGGAACATTGTGATGACAAGAATTCGGGAGCATTGTGATGACATGGTCATGGATCATTGTGATGAGAAGAATTCTGGAGCATTGTCATGACAAGGGCCATGGAGCATTGTGATGACACGGTCATGGAACATTGCGATGAAAAAGATTTCTGGAGGATTGTGATGAAAGAGCATGGAGCATTGTGATTAAAGGTGACAAGGCACATTGTGATGATATGGGCAGAGAACTCTGTGATGAGACAGGACATGGAGTATTGTGACGAAAACTGTCATGGAACATTGGGCTGACACGAATCATGGAGCTCTTTGGTAAGAGAGGCCATGGAGATTTGTGATGGCAGGGATTATGCAGCATTGTGTTGACAAGGGTATGGACTATTGTGATGACAATGGTCATGGAGCAATGTGATGAAAGTATTCATGGAACATCGTGATGAAAAGTGCATGGGAGCATTGTGACGATAAAGGCCATGGAGTATTGTGATGACAAGTGTCATGGAGCATTTTAATGAAAGGTTTCATTGTGCACCATGATGACAAAGGGGATGGAGAATTGTGATGAAACTGGTCCTGGAGCATTGTGAAAACAAAAGCCATGGAGCATTGTGATGACAGGCATCATGGAGCATTGTGAAGAAAGGGGCCATGGGGTATTGTAATGACACTAGAGAAATATGATGAAAATGGTCAGCGACCATAGTGATTAAAGTGGTCATTGAGAATTGTGATGAAAAGCGACATAGAGCATTGTGATGACAAAGGTCATGGAGAACTGTGATGACCAGGGTCATGTAGCATTGTGATGACACGGTCATGGAACATTGTGATGACAAGAATTCTGGAGGATTGTGCTGACAAGGGCCATGGACCTTTGTGATGACATGGTCATGGAACATTGTGATGACAAGAATTCTGGAGCATTGTGATGACAAGGGTCATGGAGCATTGTGATGACACGGTCATGGAACATTGTGATGACAAGAATTCTGCAGCATTGCGATGACAAGGGCCATGGAGCATTGTGATGACACGGCCATGGAACATTGTGATGACAAGAATTCTGGAGCATTCTGATGACAAAGGCGATGGAGCATTGTGATGACACGGTCATGGAACATTGTGATGACAAGAATTCTGGAGCATTGTCATGACAAGGGCCATGGAGCATTGTGATGACACGGTCATGGAACATTGTGATGACAAGAATTCTGGAGCATTATGATGACAAGTGCCTTGGAGCATTGTGATGACACGGTCATGGAACATTGTGATGACAAGAATTCTGGACCATTGTGATGAAAATGGCCATGGAGCATTGTGATGACACGGTCATGGAACATTGTGATGAGAAGAATTCTGGAGCATTGTCATTACAAGGGCCATGGAACATTGTGATGACACGGTCATGGAACATTGTGATGACGAGAATTCTGGAGCATTGTGATAACAAGGGCCATGGAGCATTGTGATGACACGGCCATGGAACATTGTGATGACAAGAATTCTGGAGCATTCTGATGACAAAGGCGATGGAGCATTGTGATGACACGGTCATGGAACATTGTGATGACAAGAATTCTGGAGCATTCTGATGACAAGCGCCATAGAGCATTGTGATGACACGTTCATGGAATATAGTAATGACAAGAATTCTGGAGCATTATGATGACAAGGGCCATGGAGCATTGTGATGACACGGTATGGAACATTGTGATGAGAAGAATTCTGGAGCATTGTGATGACAAGGGCCATGGAGCATTGTGATGACACGTTTATAGAACATTGTGATGACAGGAATTCTGGAGCATAGTGCTGGAAAGGGCCATGGAGGATTGTGATGACACGGTCATGGAACAATGTGAAGAGAAGAATTCCGGAGCATTGTGATGACAAGGGCCATGGAGCATTGTGATGACACGGTCATGGAACATTGTGATGACAAGAATTCTGTACCATTGTGCTGATGACGGCCATGGAGCATTGTGATGACACAGTCAAGGAACATTGCGATGAAAAGGATTTCTGGAGCATTGTGATGAAAGGGCATGGAGCATTGTGATTAAAGGTGACAAGGAAAATTGTGATGATATGGGCAGAAAACTCTGTGAGACAGTGGTCATGGAGTATTGTGACAAAAAGTGTCATGGAACATTGTGCTGACAAGGGCCATGGAGCATTGTGATGACACGGTCATGGAACATTGTGATGACCAGAATTCTGGAGCATTATGATGACAAGGGCCATGGAGCATTGTGATGACAGAGAAATGGAATATTGTGATGACAAGAATTCGGGAGCATTGTGATGACAATGGCCATGGAGCATTGTGATGACATGGTCATGGATCATTGTGATGAGAAGAATTCTGGAGCATTGTCATGACAAGGGCCATGGAGCATTGTGATGACACGGTCATGGAACATTGCGATGAAAAAGATTTCTGGAGCATTGTGATGAAAGGGCATGGAGCATTGTGATTAAAGGTGACAAGGAACATTGTGATGATAATGGCAGAGAAATCTGTGATGAGACAGGACATGGAGTATTGTGACGAAAACTGTCATGGAACATTGTGCTGACAGGGATCATGGAGCTCTTTGGTAAGAGAGGCCATGGAGATTTGTGATGGCAGGGATTATGCAGCATTGTGTTGAAAAGGGTATGGACTATTGTGATGACAATGGTCATGGAGCAATGTGATGAATGTATTCATGGAACATCGTGATAAAAAGTGCATGGGAGCATTGTGACGATAAAGGCCATGGAGTATTGTGATGACTAGTGTCATGGAGCATTTTAATGAAAGGTTTCATTGTGCACCATGATGACAAAGGGGATGGAGAATTGTGATGAAACTGGTCCTGGAGCATTGTGATAACAAAAGCCATGGAGCATTGTGATGACAGGCATCATGGAGCATTGTGAAGAAAGGGGCCATGTGGTATTGTAATGACACTAGAGAAATATGATGAAAATGGTCAGCGAGCATAGTGATTAAAGTGGTCATTGATAATTGTGATGAAAAGCGACATAGAGCATTGTGATGACAAAGGTCATGGAGAACTGTGATGACCAGGGTCATGTAGCATTGTGATGACACGGTCATGGAACATTGTGATGACAAGAATTCTGGAGGATTGTGCTGACAAGGGCCATGGACCATTGTGATGACATGGTCATGGAACATTGTGATGACAAGAATTCTGGAGCATTGTGATGACAAGGGTCATGGAGCATTGTGATGACACGGTCATGGAACATTGTGATGACAAGAATTCTGCAGCATTGCGATGACAAGGGCCATGGAGCATTGTGCTGACACGGTCATGGAACAATGTGATGAGAAGAATTCCAGAGCATTGTGATGAGAAGGGCCATGGAGCATTGTGATGACACGGTCATGGAACATTGTGATGACAAGAATTCTGGAGCATTCTGATGACAAAGGCGATGGAGCATTGTGATGACACGGTCATGGAACATTGTGATGAGAAGAATTCTGGAGCATTATGATGACAAGGGCCATGGAGCATTGTGATGACACGGCCATGGAACATTGTGATGACAAGAATTCTGGAGCATTCTGATGACAAGCGCCATAGAGCATTGTGATGACACGTTCATGGAATATAATAATGACAAGAATTCTGGAGCATTATGATGACAAGGGCCATGGAACATTGTGATGACACGTTTATAGAACATTGTGATGACAGGAATTCTGGAGCATTGTGCTGGAAAGGGCCATGGAGCATTGTGATGACACGGTCATGGAACAATGTGATGAGAAGAATTCCGGAGCATTGTGATGACAAGGGCCATGGAGCATTGTGATGACACGGTAATGGAACATTGTGATGACAAGAATTCTGGAGCATTGTGCTGATGACGGCCATGGAGCATTGTGATGACGCAGTCAAGGAACATTGCGATGAAAAAGATTTCTGGAGCATTGTGATGAAAGGGCATGGAGCATTGTGATTAAAGGTGACAAGGAAAATTGTGATGATATGGGCAGAGAACTCTGTGATGACAGTGGTCATGCAGTATTGTGACGAAAAGTGTCATGGAACATTCTGCTGACAGCGATCATGGAGCTTTTTGGTAAGAGAGGCTGTGGAGACTTGTGATGTCAGGCGTCATGGGGCATTGTGTTGAGAGTGGTCTTGGAGCATTGTGATGAAAAGGGTCATGGAGCACTGTGATTACAGGGGCCATGGAGCATTGTGAATACAAAGACTCTGGAGCATTGAGATGACAGGGTTCATGGACCACTGTGATGAATGTGATCTTGGATCATTGTGATGACAAGTGTCCTGGAACCTTGTGATGACACGGTTCATGGAGCATTGTGATGACAAGGACCATGGCGAATTGTGATGACATCTGTCATGGGGCATTGTGATGACAGTGGTCATCTAGATTTGCGATGAAATGTATCATGGAGCACTGTGATGACAGGGGCCATGGAACAATGTGATGACAAAGGCCATGGAGCATTGTGATGACAAGTGTCATGGGGCATTTTGATGACATTGGCATGGAGCATTATGATGACATGAGTTCTGGAGCATTTTGATGACAAGGGCATGGAGCATTGTGATGACAGGGCCCACGGAGCTTTGTGATGAAAAGGGCAGGGTACATTGTGATGACAGGGTTCATGGAGCATTGTGATGAAAGGGGCCATGGAGCATTGAGATGAGAGCCGTTATGAGGCATGGTGATGACAGTGGTCATGGAACATTGTGATGAAAGAGATCATGGAGCAATATGATAACAGGGGCCAAGGAGCATTGTGATGACAGGGGTATTGGAGCATTGTGATGGAAGTAGACATGGATCATTGTGATGACATGTGTCCTGGAACACTGTGATGACACGGTTCATCGAGTATTGTGATGACAAGGGTTATAGCGAATTGTGATGACAAGTGTCATGGGGCATTGTGTGACATTGATCATCTAGGAATTGTGATGAAAGGTATCATGGAGCACTGTGATGAAAATTGTCCTGGATTATTGTGATGACAGCAGTCATGGAGAATTGTGATGACAGGGATTATGCAGCATTGTGTTGACAAGGGTATGGACTATTGTGATGACAATGGTCATGGAGCAATGTGATGAAAGTATTCATGGAACATCGTGATGAAAAGTGCATGGGAGCATTGTGACGATAAAGGCCATGGAGTATTGTGATGACTAGTGTCATGGAGCATTTTAATGAAAGGTTTCATTGTGCACCATGTTGACAAAGGGGATGGAGAATTGTGATGAAACTGGTCCTGGAGCATTGTAATAACAAAAGCCATGGAGCATTGTGATGACAGGCATCATGGATCATTGTGAAGAAAGGGGCCATGGGGTATTGTAATGACACTAGAGAAATATGATGAAAATGGTCAGCGAGAATAGTGATTAAAGTGGTCATTGAGAATTGTGATGAAAAGCGACATAGAGCATTGTGATGAAAAAGGTCATTGAGAACTGTGATGACCAGGGTCATGTAACATTGTGATGACATGGTCATGGGACATTGTGATGACAAGATTTCTGGAGCATTGTGATGGAAGGGCATGGAGCATTGTGATTAAAGGTGACAAGGAACATTGTGATGATATGGGCAGAAAACTCTGTGAGACAGTGGTCATGGAGTATTGTGACAAAAAGTGTCATGGAACATTGTGCTAACAAGGGCCATGGAGCATTGTGATGACACGGTCATGGAACATTGTGATGACAAGAATTGTGGAGCATTATGATGACAAGGGCCATGGAGCATTGTGATGACACAGAAATGGAACATTGTGATGACAAGAATTCGGGAGCATTGTGATGACATGGTCATGGATCATTGTGATGAGAAGAATTCTGGAGCATTGTCATGACAAGGGCCATGGAGCATTGTGATGACACGGTCATGGAACATTGCGATGAAAAAGATTTCTGGAGCATTGTGATGAAATCGCATGGAGCATTGTGATTAAAGGTGACAAGGAACATTGTGATGATATGGGCAGAGAACTCTGTGATGAGACAGGACATGGAGTATTGTGACGAAAACTGTCATGGAACATTGTGCTGACACGGATCATGGAGCTCTTTGGTAAGAGAGGCCATGGAGATTTGTGATGGCAGGGATTATGCAGCATTGTTTTGACAAGGGTATGGACTATTGTGATGACAATGGTCATGGAGCAATGTGATGAAAGTATTCATGGAACATCGTGATAAAAAGTGCATGGGAGCATTGTGACGATAAAGGCCATGGAGTATTGTGATGACTAGTGTCATGGAGCATTTTAATGAAAGGTTTCATTGTGCACCATGATGACAAAGGGGATGGAGAATTGTGATGAAACTGGTCCTGGAGCATTGTGATAACAAAAGCCATGGAGCATTGTGATGACAGGCATCATGGAGCATTGTGAAGAAAGGGGCCATGGGGTATTGTAATGACACTAGAGAAATATGATGAAAATGATCAGCGAGTATAGTGATTAAAGTGGTCATTGAGAATTGTGATGAAAAGCGACATAGAGCATTGTGATGAAAAAGGTCATGGAGCACTGTGATGACCAGGGTCATGTAGCATTGTGATGACACGGTCATAGAACATTGTGATGACAAGAATTCTGGAGCATTGTGCTGACAAGGGCCATGGAGCATTGTGATGACACGGCCATGGAACATTGTGATGACAAGAATTCTGGAGCATTGTGCTGACAAGGGCCATGGAGCATTGTGATGACACGGTCATGGAACATTGTGATGACAAGAATTCTGGAGCATTGTGATGACAATGGCCATGGAGCATTGTGATGACACGGTCATGGAACATTGTGATGAGAAGAATTCTGGAGCAATTTGATGACCAGGGCCATGGGGCATTGTGATGACACGGCCATGGAACATTGTGATGACAAGAATTCTGGAGCATTGTGCTGATGACGGCCATGGAGCATTGTGATGACGCAGTCAAGGAACATTGCGATGAAAAAGATTTCTGGAGCATTGTGATGAAAGGGCATGGAGCATTGTGATTAAAGGTGACAAGGAAAATTGTGATGATATGGGCAGAGAACTCTGTGATGACAGTGGTCATGCAGTATTGTGACGAAAAGTGTCATGGAACATTCTGCTGACAGCGATCATGGAGCTTTTTGGTAAGAGAGGCTATGGAGATTTGTGATGTCAGGCGTCATGGGGCATTGTGTTGAGAGTGGTCTTGGAGCATTGTGATGAAAAGGGTCATGGAGCACTGTGATTACAGGGGCCATGGAGCATTGTGAATACAAAGGCTATGGAGCATTGAGATGACAGGGTTCATGGAGCACTGTGATGAATGTGATCTTGGATCATTGTGATGACAAGTGTCCTGGAACCTTGTGATGACACGGTTCATGGAGCATTGTGATGACAAGGACCATGGCGAATTGTGATGACATCTGTCATGGGGCATTGTGATGACAGTGGTCATCTAGATTTGCGATGAAATGTATCATGGAGCACTGTGATGACAGGGGCCATGGATCAATGTGATGACAAAGGCCATGGAGCATTGTGATGACAAGTGTCATGGGGCATTTTGATGACATTGGCATGGAGCATTATGATGACATGAGTTCTGGAGCATTTTGATGACAAGGGCATGGAGCATTGTGATGACAGGGCCCACGGAGCTTTGTGATGAAAAGGGCAGGGTACATTGTGATGACAGGGTTCATGGAGCATTGTGATGAAAGGGGCCATGGAGCATTGAGATGAGAGCCGTTATGAGGCATGGTGATGACAGTGGTCATGGAGCATTGTGATGAAAGAGATCATGGAGCAATATGATAACAGGGGCCATGGAGCATTGTGATGACAGGGGTATTGGAGCATTGTGATGGAAGTAGACATGGATCATTGTGATGACATGTGTCCTGGAACACTGTGATGACACGGTTCATCGAGTATTGTGATGACAAGGGTCATAGCGAATTGTGATGACAAGTGTCATGGGGTATTGTGTGACATTGATCATCTAGGAATTGTGATGAAAGGTATCATGGAGCACTGTGATGAAAATTGTCCTGGATTATTGTGATGACAGCAGTCATGGAGAATTGTGATGACAGGGATTATGCAGCATTGTGTTGACAAGGGTATGGACTATTGTGATGACAATGGTCATGGAGCAATGTGATGAAAGTATTCATGGAACATCGTGATGAAAAGTGCCTGGGAGGGCTTCCCTGGTGGCGCAGTGGTTGAGAGTCTGCCTGCTGATGCAGGGGACACGGGTTCGAGCCCTGGCCTTGGAGGATCCCACATGCCGCAGAGCGGCTGGGCTCGTGAGCCACAACTGCTGAGCCTGCGCGTCTGGAGCCTGTGCTCCGCAACGAGAGAGGCCCGCGCATCGCGATGAAGAGTGGCCCCCGCTTGCCACAACTGGAGAAAGCCCTCGCACAGAAACGAAGACCCAACACAGCCAAAATCAATCAATCAATCAATCAATCAAACATACGCATCTGATTCAAGATCCTCATTAAAAAAAAAAAAAAAAAAAAAGGGCATGGGAGCATTGTGACGATAAAGGCCATGGAGTATTGTGATGACTAGTGTCATGGAGCATTTTAATGAAAGGTTTCATTGTGCACCATGATGACAAAGGGGATGGAGAATTGTGATGAAACTGGTCCTGGAGCATTGTGATAACAAAAGCCATGGAGCATTGTGATGACAGGCATCATGGAGCATTGTGAAGAAAGGGGCCATGGGGTATTGTAATGACACTAGAGAAATATGATGAAAATGGTCAGCGAGCATAGTGATTAAAGTGGTCATTGAGAATTGTGATGAAAAGCGACATAGAGCATTGTGATGACAAAGGTCATGGAGAACTGTGATGACCAGGGTCATGTAACATTGTGATGACACTGTCATGGAACATTGTGATGACAGGAATTCTCGAGCAATGTGCTGACAAGGGCCATGGACCATTGTGATGACATGGTCATGGAACATTGCGATGACAAGATTTCTGGAGCATTGTGATGAAAGGGCATGGAGCATTGTGATTAAAGTTGACAAGGAACATTGTGATG
Source organism: Balaenoptera acutorostrata (assembly GCF_949987535.1). Classification (NCBI taxonomy): domain Eukaryota; kingdom Metazoa; phylum Chordata; class Mammalia; order Artiodactyla; family Balaenopteridae; genus Balaenoptera; species Balaenoptera acutorostrata. The sequence goes on along the minus strand of NW_026646025.1, from coordinate 475,669 downwards.
ATATGGGCAGAAAACTCTGTGAGACAGTGGTCATGGAGTATTGTGACAAAAAGTGTCATGGAACATTGTGCTGACAATGGCCATGGAGCATTGTGATGACACGGTCATGGAACATTGTGATGACAAGAATTGTGGGCATTATGATAACAAGGGCCATGGAGCATTGTGATGACAGAGAAATGGAACATTGTGATGACAAGAATTCGGGAGCATTGTGATGACAATGGCCATGGAGCATTGTGATGACATGGTCATCGATCATTGTGATGAGAAGAATTCTGGAGCATTGTCATGACAAGGGCCATGGAGCATTGTGATGACACGGTCATGGAACATTTCGATGAAAAAGATTTCTGGAGCATTGTGATGAAAGGGCATGGAGCATTGTGATTAAAGGTGACAAGGAACATTGTGATGATAATGGCAGAGAAATCTGTGATGAGACAGGACATGGAATATTGTGATGAAAACTGTCATGGAACATTGTGCTGACAGGGATCATGGAGCTCTTTGGTAAGAGAGGCCATGGAGATTTGTGATGGCAGGGATTATGCAGCATTGTGTTGACAAGGGTATGGACTATTGTGATGACAATGGTCATGGAGCAATGTGATGAATGTATTCATGGAACATCGTGATAAAAAGTGCATGGGAGCATTGTGACGATAAAGGCCATGGAGTATTGTGATGACTAGTGTCATGGAGCATTTTAATGAAAGGTTTCATTGTGCACCATGATGACAAAGGGGATGGAGAATTGTGATGAAACTGGTCCTGGAGCATTGTGATAACAAAAGCCATGGAGCATTGTGATGACAGGCATCATGGAGCATTGTGAAGAAAGGGGCCATGGGGTATTGTAATGACACTAGAGAAATATGATGAAAATGGTCAGCGAGCATAGTGATTAAAGTGGTCATTGAGAATTGTGATGAAAAGCGACATAGAGCATTGTGATGACAAAGGTCATGGAGAACTGTGATGACCAGGGTCATGTAGCATTGTGATGACACGGTCATGGAACATTGTGATGACAAGAATTCTGGAGCATTGTGATGACAAGGGTCATGGAGCATTGTGATGACACGGTCATGGAACATTGTGATGACAAGAATTCTGCAGCATTGCGATGACAAGGGCCATGGAGCATTGTGATGACACGGTCATGGAACATTGTGATGAGAAGAATTCTGGAGCATTATGATGACAAGGGCCATGGAGCATTGTGATGACACGGCCATGGAACATTGTGATGACAAGAATTCTGGAGCATTCTGATGACAAGCGCCATAGAGCATTGTGATGACACGTTCATGGAATATAGTAATGACAAGAATTCTGGAGCATTATGATGACAAGGGCCATGGAGCATTGTGATGACACGGTATGGAACATTGTGATGACAAGAATTCTGGAGCATTGTGATGACAAGGGCCATGGAGCATTGTGATGACACGTTTATAGAACATTGTGATGACAGGAATTCTGGAGCATTGTGCTGGAAAGGGCCATGGAGCATTGTGATGACACGGTCATGGAACAATGTGATGAGAAGAATTCCGGAGCATTGTGATGACAAGGGCCATGGAGCATTGTGATGACAAGAATTCTGGAGCATTGTGCTGATGACGGCCATGGAGCATTGTGATGACACAGTCAAGGAACATTGCGATGAAAAAGATTTCTGGAGCATTGTGATGAAAGGGCATGGAGCATTGTGATTAAAGGTGACAAGGAAAATTGTGATGATATGGGCAGAGAACTCTGTGATGACAGTGGTCATGCAGTATTGTGACGAAAAGTGTCATGGAACATTCTGCTGACAGCGATCATGGAGCTTTTTGGTAAGAGAGGCTATGGAGACTTGTGATGTCAGGCGTCATGGGGCATTGTGTTGAGAGTGGTCTTGGAGCATTGTGATGAAAAGGGTCATGGAGCACTGTGATTACAGGGGCCATGGAGCATTGTGAATACAAAGGCTATGGAGCATTGAGATGACAGGGTTCATGGAGCACTGTGATGAATGTGATCTTGGATCATTGTGATGACAAGTGTCCTGGAACCTTGTGATGACACGGTTCATGGAGCATTGTGATGACAAGGACCATGGCGAATTGTGATGACATCTGTCATGGGGCATTGTGATGACAGTGGTCATCTAGATTTGCGATGAAATGTATCATGGAGCACTGTGATGACAGGGGCCATGGAACAATGTGATGACAAAGGCCATGGAGCATTGTGATGACAAGTGTCATGGGGCATTTTGATGACATTGGCATGGAGCATTATGATGACATGAGTTCTGGAGCATTTTGATGACAAGGGCATGGAGCATTGTGATGACAGGGCCCACGGAGCTTTGTGGTGAAAAGGGCAGGGTACATTGTGATGACAGGGTTCATGGAGCATTGTGATGAAAGGGGCCATGGAGCATTGAGATGAGAGCCGTTATGAGGCATGGTGATGAGAGTGGTCATGGAACATTGTGATGAAAGAGATCATGGAGCAATATGATAACAGGGGCCATGGAGCATTGTGATGACAGGGGTATTGGAGCCTTGTGATGGAAGTAGACATGGATCATTGTGATGACATGTGTCCTGGAACACTGTGATGACACGGTTCATCGAGTATTGTGATGACAAGGGTTATAGCGAATTGTGATGACAAGTGTCATGGGGCATTGTGTGACATTGATCATCTAGGAATTGTGATGAAAGGTATCATGGAGCACTGTGATGAAAATTGTCCTGGATTATTGTGATGACAGCAGTCATGGAGAATTGTGATGACAGGGATTATGCAGCATTGTGTTGACAAGGGTATGGACTATTGTGATGACAATGGTCATGGAGCAATGTGATGAAAGTATTCATGGAACATCGTGATGAAAAGTGCATGGGAGCATTGTGACGATAAAGGCCATGGAGTATTGTGATGACTAGTGTCATGGAGCATTTTAATGAAAGGTTTCATTGTGCACCATGATGACAAAGGGGATGGAGAATTGTGATGAAACTGGTCCTGGAGCATTGTGATAACAAAAGCCATGGAGCATTGTGATGACAGGCATCATGGAGCATTGTGAAGAAAGGGGCCATGGGGTATTGTAATGACACTAGAGAAATATGATGAAAATGGTCAGCGAGTATAGTGATTAAAGTGGTCATTGAGAATTGTGATGAAAAGCGACATAGAGCATTGTGATGACAAAGGTCATGGAGAACTGTGATGACCAGGGTCATGTAACATTGTGATGACATGGTCATGGAACATTGTGATGACAAGATTTCTGGAGCATTGTGATGAAAGGGCATGGAGCATTGTGATTAAAGGTGACAAGGAACATTGTGATGATATGGGCAGAAAACTCTGTGAGACAGTGGTCATGGAGTATTGTGACAAAAAGTGTCATGGAACATTGTGCTGACAAGGGCCATGGAACATTGTGATGACACGGTCATGGAACATTGTGATGACAAGAAATGTGGAGCATTATGATGACAAGGGCCATGGAGCATTGTGATGACAGAGAAATGGAACATTGTGATGACAAGAATTCGGGAGCATTGTGATGACATGGTCATGGATCATTGTGATGAGAAGAATTCTGGAGCATTGTCATGACAAGGGCCATGGAGCATTGTGATGACACGGTCATGGAACATTGCGATGAAAAAGATTTCTGGAGCATTGTGATGAAAGGGCATGGAGCATTGTGATTAAAGGTGACAAGGAACATTGTGATGATATGGGCAGAGAACTCTGTGATGAGACAGGACATGGAGTATTGTGACGAAAACTGTCATGGAACATTGTGCTGACACGAATCATGGAGCTCTTTGGTAAGAGAGGCCATGGAGATTTGTGATGGCAGGGATTATGCAGCATTGTGTTGACAAGGGTATGGACTATTGTGATGACAATGGTCATGGAGCAATGTGATGAAAGTATTCATGGAACATCGTGATGAAAAGTGCATGGGAGCATTGTGACGATAAAGGCCATGGAGTATTGTGATGACAAGTGTCATGGAGCATTTTAATGAAAGGTTTCATTGTGCACCATGATGACAAAGGGGATGGAGAATTGTGATGAAACTGGTCCTGGAGCATTGTGATAACAAAAGCCATGGAGCATTGTGATGACAGGCATCATGGAGCATTGTGAAGAAAGGGGCCATGGGGTATTGTAATGACACTAGAGAAATATGATGAAAATGGTCAGCGACCATAGTGATCAAAGTGGTCATTGAGAATTGTGATGAAAAGCGACATAGAGCATTGTGATGACAAAGGTCATGGAGAACTGTGATGACCAGGGTCATGTAGCATTGTGATGACACGGTCATGGAACATTGTGATGACAAGAATTCTGGAGGATTGTGCTGACAAGGGCCATGGACCATTGTGATGACACGGTATGGAACATAGTGATGACAAGAATTCTGGAGCATTGTGATGACAAGTGCCATGGAGCATTGTGATGACACGTTTATAGAACATTGTGATGACAGGAATTCTGGAGCATTGTGCTGGAAAGGGCCATGGAGCATTTTGATGACACGGTCATGGAACAATGTGATGAGAAGAATTCCGGAGCATTGTGATGACAAGGGCCATGGAGCATTGTGATGTCACGGTCAAGGAACATTGCGATGAAGAAGAATTCTGGAGCATTGTGATGAAAGGGCATGGAGTATTGTGATTAAAGGTGACAAGGAACATTGTGACGATATGGGCAGAGAACTCTGTGATGAGAGTGGTCTTGCAGTATTGTGACGAAAAGTGTCATGGAACATTCTGCTGACAGCGAACATGGAGCTTTTTGGTAAGAGAGGCTATGGAGATTTGTGATGTCAGCCGTCATGGGGCATTGTGTTGAGAGCGGTCTTGGAGCTTTGTGATGAAAAGGGTCATGGAGCACTGTGATTACAGGGGCCATGGAGCATTGTGAATACAAAGGCTATGGAGCATTGAGATGACAGGGTTCATGGAGCACTGTGATGAATGTGATCTAGGATCATTGTGATGACAAGTGTCCTGGAACCTTGTGATGACACGGTTCATGGAGCATTGTGATGACAAGGACCATGGCGAATTGTGATGACATCTGTCATGGGGCATTGTGATGACAGTGGTCATCTAGATTTGCGATGAAAGGTATCATGGAGCACTGTGATGACAGGGGCCATGGAACATTGTGATGACAAAGGCCATGGAGCATTGTGATGACAAGTGTCATGGGGCATTTTGATGACATTGGCATGGAGCATTATGATGACAAGAGTTCTGGAGCATTTTGATGACAAGGGCATGGAGCATTGTGATGACAGGGCCCACGGAGCTTTGTGATGAAAAGGGCAGGGTACATTGTGATGACAGGGTTCATGGAGCATTGTGATGAAAGGGGCCATGGAGCATTGAGATGAGAGCCGTTATGAGGCATGGTGATGACAGTGGTCATGGAGCATTGTGATGAAAGAGATCATGGAGCAATATGATAACAGGGGCCATGGAGCATTGTGATGACAGGGGTATTGGAGCATTGTGATGGAAGTAGACATGGATCATTGTGATGACATGTGTCCTGGAACACTGTGATGACACGGTTCATCGAGTATTGTGATGACAAGGGTCATAGCGAATTCTGATGACAAGTGTCATGGGGCATTGTGTGACATTGATCATCTAGGAATTGTGATGAAAGGTATCATGGAGCACTGTGATGAAAATTGTCCTGGATTATTGTGATGACAGCAGTCATGGAGAATTGTGATGACAGGGATTATGCAGCATTGTGTTGACAAGGGTATGGACTATTGTGATGAAACTGGTCCTGGAGCATTGTGATAACAAAAGCCATGGAGCATTGTGATGACAGGCATCATGGAGCATTGTGAAGAAAGGGGCCATGGGGTATTGTAATGACACTAGAGAAATATGATGAAAATGGTCAGCGAGTATAGTGATTAAAGTGGTCATTGAGAATTGTGATGAAAAGCGACATAGAGCATTGTGATGACAAAGGTCATGGAGAACTGTGATGACCAGGGTCATGTAACATTGTGATGACATGGTCATGGAACATTGTGATGACAAGATTTCTGGAGCATTGTGATGAAAGGGCATGGAGCATTGTGATTAAAGGTGACAAGGAACATTGTGATGATATGGGCAGAAAACTCTGTGAGACAGTGGTCATGGAGTATTGTGACAAAAAGTGTCATGGAACATTGTGCTGACAAGGGCCATGGAATATTGTGATGACACGGTCATGGAACATTGTGATGACAAGAATTGTGGAGCATTATGATGACAAGGGCCATGGAGCATTGTGATGATAGAGAAATGGAACATTGTGATGACAAGAATTCGGGAGCATTGTGATGACATGGTCATGGATCATTGTGATGAGAAGAATTCTGGAGCATTGTCATGAAAAGGGCCATGGAGCATTGTGATGACACGGTCATGGAACATTGCGATGAAAAAGATTTCTGGAGCATTGTGATGAAAGGGCATGGAGCATTGTGATTAAAGGTGACAAGGAACATTGTGATGATATGGGCAGAGAACTCTGTGATGAGACAGGACATGGAGTATTGTGACGAAAACTGTCATGGAACATTGTGCTGACACGAATCATGGAGCTCTTTGGTAAGAGAGGCCATGGAGATTTGTGATGGCAGGGATTATGCAGCATTGTGTTGACAAGGGTATGGACTATTGTGATGACAATGGTCATGGAGCAATGTGATGAAAGTATTCATGGAACATCGTGATGAAAAGTGCATGGGAGCATTGTGACGATAAAGGCCATGGAGTATTGTGATGACAAGTGTCATGGAGCATTTTAATGAAAGGTTTCATTGTGCACCATGATGACAAAGGGGATGGAGAATTGTGATGAAACTGGTCCTGGAGCATTGTGATAACAAAAGCCATGGAGCATTGTGATGACAGGCATCATGGAGCATTGTGAAGAAAGGGGCCATGGGGTATTGTAATGACACTAGAGAAATATGATGAAAATGGTCAGCGACCATAGTGATCAAAGTGGTCATTGAGAATTGTGATGAAAAGCGACATAGAGCATTGTGATGACAAAGGTCATGGAGAACTGTGATGACCAGGGTCATGTAGCATTGTGATGACACGGTCATGGAACATTGTGATGACAAGAATTCTTGAGGATTGTGCTGACAAGGGCCATGGACCATTGTGATGACACGGTATGGAACATAGTGATGACAAGAATTCTGGAGCATTGTGATGACAAGTGCCATGGAGCATTGTGATGACACGTTTATAGAACATTGTGATGACAGGAATTCTGGAGCATTGTGCTGGAAAGGGCCATGGAGCATTGTGATGACACGGTCATGGAACAATGTGATGAGAAGAATTCCGGAGAATTGTGATGACAAGGGCCATGGAGCATTGTGATGACAGGGCCCACGGAGCTTTGTGATGAAAAGTGCAGGGTACATTGTGATGACAGGGTTCATGGAGCATTGTGATGAAAGGGGCCATGGAGCATTGAGATGAGAGCCGTTATGAGGCATGGTGATGACAGTGGTCATGGAGCATTGTGATGAAAGAGATCATGGAGCAATATGATAACAGGGGCCATGGAGCATTGTGATGACAGGGGTATTGGAGCATTGTAATGGAAGTAGACATGGATCATTGTGATGACATGTGTCCTGGAACACTGTGATGACACGGTTCATCGAGTATTGTGATGACAAGGGTCATAGCGAATTGTGATGACAAGTGTCATGGGGCATTGTGATGACATTGATCATCTAGGAATTGTGATGAAAGGTATCATGGAGCACTGTGATGACTTGGGGCATGAAGCACTGTGATGAAAATTGTCCTGGATTATTGTGATGACAGCAGTCATGGAGAATTGTGATGACAGGGATTATGCAGCATTGTGTTGACAAGGGTATGGACTATTGTGATGACAATGGTCATGGAGCACTGTGATGAAAGTATTCATGGAACATCGTGATGAAAAGTGCATGGGAGCATTGTGACGATAAAGGCCATGGAGTATTGTGATGACTAGTGTCATGGAGCATTTTAATGAAATGTTTCATTGTGCACCATGATGACAAAGGGGATGGAGAATTGTGATGAAACTGGTCCTGGAGCATTGTGATAACAAAAGCCATGGAGCATTGTGATGACAGGCATCATGGAGCATTGTGAAGAAAGGGGCCATGGGGTATTGTAATGACACTAGAGAAATATGATGAAAATGATCAGCGAGTATAGTGATTAAAGTGGTCATTGAGAATTGTGATGAAAAGCGACATAGAGCATTGTGATGAAAAAGGTCATGGAGCACTGTGATGACCAGGGTCATGTAGCATTGTGATGACACGGTCATAGAACATTGTGATGACAAGAATTCTGGAGCATTGTGCTGACAAGGGCCATGGAGCATTGTGATGACACGGCCATGGAACATTGTGATGACAAGAATTCTGGAGCATTGTGCTGACAAGGGCCATGGAGCATTGTGATGACACGGTCATGGAACATTGTGATGACAAGAATTCTGGAGCATTGTGATGACAATGGCCATGGAGCATTGTGATGACACGGTCATGGAACATTGTGATGAGAAGAATTCTGGAGCAATTTGATGACCAGGGCCATGGGGCATTGTGATGACACGGCCATGGAACATTGTGATGACAAGAATTCTGGAGCATTGTGCTGATGACGGCCATGGAGCATTGTGATGACGCAGTCAAGGAACATTGCGATGAAAAAGATTTCTGGAGCATTGTGATGAAAGGGCATGGAGCATTGTGATTAAAGGTGACAAGGAAAATTGTGATGATATGGGCAGAGAACTCTGTGATGACAGTGGTCATGCAGTATTGTGACGAAAAGTGTCATGGAACATTCTGCTGACAGCGATCATGGAGCTTTTTGGTAAGAGAGGCTATGGAGATTTGTGATGTCAGGCGTCATGGGGCATTGTGTTGAGAGTGGTCTTGGAGCATTGTGATGAAAAGGGTCATGGAGCACTGTGATTACAGGGGCCATGGAGCATTGTGAATACAAAGGCTATGGAGCATTGAGATGACAGGGTTCATGGAGCACTGTGATGAATGTGATCTTGGATCATTGTGATGACAAGTGTCCTGGAACCTTGTGATGACACGGTTCATGGAGCATTGTGATGACAAGGACCATGGCGAATTGTGATGACATCTGTCATGGGGCATTGTGATGACAGTGGTCATCTAGATTTGCGATGAAATGTATCATGGAGCACTGTGATGACAGGGGCCATGGATCAATGTGATGACAAAGGCCATGGAGCATTGTGATGACAAGTGTCATGGGGCATTTTGATGACATTGGCATGGAGCATTATGATGACATGAGTTCTGGAGCATTTTGATGACAAGGGCATGGAGCATTGTGATGACAGGGCCCACGGAGCTTTGTGATGAAAAGGGCAGGGTACATTGTGATGACAGGGTTCATGGAGCATTGTGATGAAAGGGGCCATGGAGCATTGAGATGAGAGCCGTTATGAGGCATGGTGATGACAGTGGTCATGGAGCATTGTGATGAAAGAGATCATGGAGCAATATGATAACAGGGGCCATGGAGCATTGTGATGACAGGGGTATTGGAGCATTGTGATGGAAGTAGACATGGATCATTGTGATGACATGTGTCCTGGAACACTGTGATGACACGGTTCATCGAGTATTGTGATGACAAGGGTCATAGCGAATTGTGATGACAAGTGTCATGGGGTATTGTGTGACATTGATCATCTAGGAATTGTGATGAAAGGTATCATGGAGCACTGTGATGAAAATTGTCCTGGATTATTGTGATGACAGCAGTCATGGAGAATTGTGATGACAGGGATTATGCAGCATTGTGTTGACAAGGGTATGGACTATTGTGATGACAATGGTCAAGGAGCAATGTGATGAAAGTATTCATGGAACATCGTGATGAAAAGTGCCTGGGAGGGCTTCCCTGGTGGCGCAGTGGTTGAGAGTCTGCCTGCTGATGCAGGGGACACGGGTTCGAGCCCTGGCCTTGGAGGATCCCACATGCCGCAGAGCGGCTGGGCTCGTGAGCCACAACTGCTGAGCCTGCGCGTCTGGAGCCTGTGCTCCGCAACGAGAGAGGCCCGCGCATCGCGATGAAGAGTGGCCCCCGCTTGCCACAACTGGAGAAAGCCCTCGCACAGAAACGAAGACCCAACACAGCCAAAATCAATCAATCAATCAATCAATCAAACATACGCATCTGATTCAAGATCCTCATTAAAAAAAAAAAAAAAAAAAAAAGGGCATGGGAGCATTGTGACGATAAAGGCCATGGAGTATTGTGATGACTAGTGTCATGGAGCATTTTAATGAAAGGTTTCATTGTGCACCATGATGACAAAGGGGATGGAGAATTGTGATGAAACTGGTCCTGGAGCATTGTGATAACAAAAGCCATGGAGCATTGTGATGACAGGCATCATGGAGCATTGTGAAGAAAGGGGCCATGGGGTATTGTAATGACACTAGAGAAATATGATGAAAATGGTCAGCGAGCATAGTGATTAAAGTGGTCATTGAGAATTGTGATGAAAAGCGACATAGAGCATTGTGATGACAAAGGTCATGGAGAACTGTGATGACCAGGGTCATGTAACATTGTGATGACACTGTCATGGAACATTGTGATGACAGGAATTCTCGAGCAATGTGCTGACAAGGGCCATGGACCATTGTGATGACATGGTCATGGAACATTGCGATGACAAGATTTCTGGAGCATTGTGATGAAAGGGCATGGAGCATTGTGATTAAAGTTGACAAGGAACATTGTGATGATATGGGCAGAAAACTCTGTGAGACAGTGGTCATGGAGTATTGTGACAAAAAGTGTCATGGAACATTGTGCTGACAATGGCCATGGAGCATTGTGATGACACGGTCATGGAACATTGTGATGACAAGAATTGTGGGCATTATGATGACAAGGGCCATGGAGCATTGTGATGACAGAGAAATGGAACATTGTGATGACAAGAATTCGGGAGCATTGTGATGACAATGGCCATGGAGCATTGTGATGACATGGTCATCGATCATTGTGATGAGAAGAATTCTGGAGCATTGTCATGACAAGGGCCATGGAGCATTGTGATGACACGGTCATGGAACATTTCGATGAAAAAGATTTCTGGAGCATTGTGATGAAAGGGCATGGAGCATTGTGATTAAAGGTGACAAGGAACATTGTGATGATAATGGCAGAGAAATCTGTGATGAGACAGGACATGGAATATTGTGACGAAAACTGTCATGGAACATTGTGCTGACAGGGATCATGGAGCTCTTTGGTAAGAGAGGCCATGGAGATTTGTGATGGCAGGGATTATGCAGCATTGTGTTGACAAGGGTATGGACTATTGTGATGACAATGGTCATGGAGCAATGTGATGAATGTATTCATGGAACATCGTGATAAAAAGTGCATGGGAGCATTGTGACGATAAAGGCCATGGAGTATTGTGATGACTAGTGTCATGGAGCATTTTAATGAAAGGTTTCATTGTGCACCATGATGACAAAGGGGATGGAGAATTGTGATGAAACTGGTCCTGGAGCATTGTGATAACAAAAGCCATGGAGCATTGTGATGACAGGCATCATGGAGCATTGTGAAGAAAGGGGCCATGGGGTATTGTAATGACACTAGAGAAATATGATGAAAATGGTCAGCGAGCATAGTGATTAAAGTGGTCATTGAGAATTGTGATGAAAAGCGACATAGAGCATTGTGATGACAAAGGTCATGGAGAACTGTGATGACCAGGGTCATGTAGCATTGTGATGACACGGTCATGGAACATTGTGATGACAAGAATTCTGGAGCATTGTGATGACAAGGGTCATGGAGCATTGTGATGACACGGTCATGGAACATTGTGATGACAAGAATTCTGCAGCATTGCGATGACAAGGGCCATGGAGCATTGTGATGACACGGTCATGGAACATTGTGATGAGAAGAATTCTGGAGCATTATGATGACAAGGGCCATGGAGCATTGTGATGACACGGCCATGGAACATTGTGATGACAAGAATTCTGGAGCATTCTGATGACAAGCGCCATAGAGCATTGTGATGACACGTTCATGGAATATAGTAATGACAAGAATTCTGGAGCATTATGATGACAAGGGCCATGGAGCATTGTGATGACACGGTATGGAACATTGTGATGACAAGAATTCTGGAGCATTGTGATGACAAGGGCCATGGAGCATTGTGATGACACGTTTATAGAACATTGTGATGACAGGAATTCTGGAGCATTGTGCTGGAAAGGGCCATGGAGCATTGTGATGACACGGTCATGGAACAATGTGATGAGAAGAATTCCGGAGCATTGTGATGACAAGGGCCATGGAGCATTGTGATGACAAGAATTCTGGAGCATTGTGCTGATGACGGCCATGGAGCATTGTGATGACACAGTCAAGGAACATTGCGATGAAAAAGATTTCTGGAGCATTGTGATGAAAGGGCATGGAGCATTGTGATTAAAGGTGACAAGGAAAATTGTGATGATATGGGCAGAGAACTCTGTGATGACAGTGGTCATGCAGTATTGTGACGAAAAGTGTCATGGAACATTCTGCTGACAGCGATCATGGAGCTTTTTGGTAAGAGAGGCTATGGAGACTTGTGATGTCAGGCGTCATGGGGCATTGTGTTGAGAGTGGTCTTGGAGCATTGTGATGAAAAGGGTCATGGAGCACTGTGATTACAGGGGCCATGGAGCATTGTGAATACAAAGGCTATGGAGCATTGAGATGACAGGGTTCATGGAGCACTGTGATGAATGTGATCTTGGATCATTGTGATGACAAGTGTCCTGGAACCTTGTGATGACACGGTTCATGGAGCATTGTGATGACAAGGACCATGGCGAATTGTGATGACATCTGTCATGGGGCATTGTGATGACAGTGGTCATCTAGATTTGCGATGAAATGTATCATGGAGCACTGTGATGACAGGGGCCATGGAACAATGTGATGACAAAGGCCATGGAGCATTGTGATGACAAGTGTCATGGGGCATTTTGATGACATTGGCATGGAGCATTATGATGACATGAGTTCTGGAGCATTTTGATGACAAGGGCATGGAGCATTGTGATGACAGGGCCCACGGAGCTTTGTGGTGAAAAGGGCAGGGTACATTGTGATGACAGGGTTCATGGAGCATTGTGATGAAAGGGGCCATGGAGCATTGAGATGAGAGCCGTTATGAGGCATGGTGATGAGAGTGGTCATGGAACATTGTGATGAAAGAGATCATGGAGCAATATGATAACAGGGGCCATGGAGCATTGTGATGACAGGGGTATTGGAGCCTTGTGATGGAAGTAGACATGGATCATTGTGATGACATGTGTCCTGGAACACTGTGATGACACGGTTCATCGAGTATTGTGATGACAAGGGTTATAGCGAATTGTGATGACAAGTGTCATGGGGCATTGTGTGACATTGATCATCTAGGAATTGTGATGAAAGGTATCATGGAGCACTGTGATGAAAATTGTCCTGGATTATTGTGATGACAGCAGTCATGGAGAATTGTGATGACAGGGATTATGCAGCATTGTGTTGACAAGGGTATGGACTATTGTGATGACAATGGTCATGGAGCAATGTGATGAAAGTATTCATGGAACATCGTGATGAAAAGTGCATGGGAGCATTGTGACGATAAAGGCCATGGAGTATTGTGATGACTAGTGTCATGGAGCATTTTAATGAAAGGTTTCATTGTGCACCATGATGAAAAAGGGGATGGAGAATTGTGATGAAACTGGTCCTGGAGCATTGTGATAACAAAAGCCATGGAGCATTGTGATGACAGGCATCATGGAGCATTGTGAAGAAAGGGGCCATGGGGTATTGTAATGACACTAGAGAAATATGATGAAAATGGTCAGCGAGTATAGTGATTAAAGTGGTCATTGAGAATTGTGATGAAAAGCGACATAGAGCATTGTGATGACAAAGGTCATGGAGAACTGTGATGACCAGGGTCATGTAACATTGTGATGACATGGTCATGGAACATTGTGATGACAAGATTTCTGGAGCATTGTGATGAAAGGGCATGGAGCATTGTGATTAAAGGTGACAAGGAACATTGTGATGATATGGGCAGAAAACTCTGTGAGACAGTGGTCATGGAGTATTGTGACAAAAAGTGTCATGGAACATTGTGCTGACAAGGGCCATGGAACATTGTGATGACACGGTCATGGAACATTGTGATGACAAGAAATGTGGAGCATTATGATGACAAGGGCCATGGAGCATTGTGATGACAGAGAAATGGAACATTGTGATGACAAGAATTCGGGAGCATTGTGATGACATGGTCATGGATCATTGTGATGAGAAGAATTCTGGAGCATTGTCATGACAAGGGCCATGGAGCATTGTGATGACACGGTCATGGAACATTGCGATGAAAAAGATTTCTGGAGCATTGTGATGAAAGGGCATGGAGCATTGTGATTAAAGGTGACAAGGAACATTGTGATGATATGGGCAGAGAACTCTGTGATGAGACAGGACATGGAGTATTGTGACGAAAACTGTCATGGAACATTGTGCTGACACGAATCATGGAGCTCTTTGGTAAGAGAGGCCATGGAGATTTGTGATGACAGGGATTATGCAGCATTGTGTTGACAAGGGTATGGACTATTGTGATGACAATGGTCATGGAGCAATGTGATGAAAGTATTCATGGAACATCGTGATGAAAAGTGCATGGGAGCATTGTGACGATAAAGGCCATGGAGTATTGTGATGACAAGTGTCATGGAGCATTTTAATGAAAGGTTTCATTGTGCACCATGATGACAAAGGGGATGGAGAATTGTGATGAAACTGGTCCTGGAGCATTGTGATAACAAAAGCCATGGAGCATTGTGATGACAGGCATCATGGAGCATTGTGAAGAAAGGGGCCATGGGGTATTGTAATGACACTAGAGAAATATGATGAAAATGGTCAGCGACCATAGTGATCAAAGTGGTCATTGAGAATTGTGATGAAAAGCGACATAGAGCATTGTGATGACAAAGGTCATGGAGAACTGTGATGACCAGGGTCATGTAGCATTGTGATGACACGGTCATGGAACATTGTGATGACAAGAATTCTGGAGGATTGTGCTGACAAGGGCCATGGACCATTGTGATGACACGGTATGGAACATAGTGATGACAAGAATTCTGGAGCATTGTGATGACAAGTGCCATGGAGCATTGTGATGACACGTTTATAGAACATTGTGATGACAGGAATTCTGGAGCATTGTGCTGGAAAGGGCCATGGAGCATTGTGATGACACGGTCATGGAACAATGTGATGAGAAGAATTCCGGAGAATTGTGATGACAAGGGCCATGGAGCATTGTGATGACTGGGCCCACGGAGCTTTGTGATGAAAAGTGCAGGGTACATTGTGATGACAGGGTTCATGGAGCATTGTGATGAAAGGGGCCATGGAGCATTGAGATGAGAGCCGTTATGAGGCATGGTGATGACAGTGGTCATGGAGCATTGTGATGAAAGAGATCATGGAGCAATATGATAACAGGGGCCATGGAGCATTGTGATGACAGGGGTATTGGAGCATTGTAATGGAAGTAGACATGGATCATTGTGATGACATGTGTCCTGGAACACTGTGATGACACGGTTCATCGAGTATTGTGATGACAAGGGTCATAGCGAATTGTGATGACAAGTGTCATGGGGCATTGTGATGACATTGATCATCTAGGAATTGTGATGAAAGGTATCATGGAGCACTGTGATGACTGGGGGCATGAAGCACTGTGATGAAAATTGTCCTGGATTATTGTGATGACAGCAGTCATGGAGAATTGTGATGACAGGGATTATGCAGCATTGTGTTGACAAGGGTATGGACTATTGTGATGACAATGGTCATGGAGCAATGTGATGAAAGTATTCATGGAACATCGTGATGAAAAGTGCCTTGGAGCATTGTGACGATAAAGGCCATGGAGTATTGTGATGACTAGTGTCATGGAGCATTTTAATGAAATGTTTCATTGTGCACCATTATGACAAAGGGGATGGAGAATTGTGATGAAACTGGTCCTGGAGCATTGTGATAACAAAAGCCATGGAGCATTGTGATGACAGGCATCATGGAGCATTGTGAAGAAAGGGGCCATGGGGTATTGTAATGACACTAGAGAAATATGATGAAAATGATCAGCGAGTATAGTGATTAAAGTGGTCATTGAGAATTGTGATGAAAAGCGACATAGAGCATTGTGATGAAAAAGGTCATGGAGCACTGTGATGACCAGGGTCATGTAGCATTGTGATGACACGGTCATGGAACATTGTGATGACAAGAATTCTGGAGCATTGTGCTGACAAGGGCCATGGAGCATTGTGATGACACGGCCATGGAACATTGTGATGACAAGAATTCTGGAGCATTGTGCTGACAAGGGCCATGGAGCATTGTGATGACACGGTCATGGAACATTGTGATGACAAGAATTCTGGAGCATTCTGATGACAAAGGCGATGGAGCATTGTGATGACACGGTCATGGAACATTGTGATGACAAGAATTCTGGAGCATTGTGATGACAAGCGCCATAGAGCATTGTGATGACACGTTCATGGAATATAGTAATGAGAAGAATTCTGGAGCATTGTGCTGACAAGGGCCATGGAGCATTGTGATGATACGGTCATGGAACATTGTGATGACAATAAATCTGGAGCCTTATGATGACAAGGGCCATGGAGCATTGTGATGACACGGCCACGGAACATTGTGATGACAAGAATTCTGGAGCATTGTGATGACAATGGCCATGGAGCTTTGTGATGACACGGTCATGGAACATTGTGATGAGAAGAATTCCGGAGCATTGTGATGACAAGGGCCATGGAGCATTGTGATGACACAGTCATGGAACATTGTGATGACAAGAATTCTGGAGCATTGTGCTGATGACGGCCATGGAGCATTGTGATGACACAGTCAAGGAACATTGCGATGAAAATGATTTCTGGAGCATTGTGATGAAAGGGCATGGAGCATTGTGATTAAAGGTGACAAGGAAGATTGTGATGATATGGGCAGAGAACTCTGTGATGACAGTGGTCTTGCAGTATTGTGACGAAAAGTGTCATGGAACATTCTGCTGACAGCGATCATGGAGCTTTTTGGTAAGAGAGGCTATGGAGATTTGTGATGTCAGGCGTCATGGGGCATTGTGTTGAGAGCGGTCTTGGAGCTTTGTGATGAAAAGGGTCATGGAGCACTGTGATTACAGGGGCCATGGAGCATTGTGAATACAAAGGCTATGGAGCATTGAGATGACAGGGTTCATGGAGCACTGTGATGAATGTGATCTTGGATCATTGTGATGACAAGTGTCCTGGAACCTTGTGATGACACGGTTCATGGAGCATTGTGATGACAAGGACCATGGCAAGTTGTGATGACATCTGTCATGGGGCATTGTGATGACAGTGGTCATCTAGATTTGCGATGAAAGGTATCATGGAGCACTGTGATGACAGGGGCCATGGAACATTGTGATGACAAAGGCCATGGAGCATTGTGATGTCAAGTGTCATGGGGCATTTTGATGACATTGTCATGGAGCATTATGATGACAAGAGTTCTGGAGCATTTTGATGACAAGGGCATGGAGCATTGTGATGACAGGGCCCACGGAGCTTTGTGATGAAAAGGGCAGGGTACATTGTGATGAGAGGGTTCATGGAGCATTGGGATGAAAGGGGCCATGGAGCATTGAGATGAGAGCCGTTATGAGGCATGGTGATGACAGTGGTCATGGAGCATTGTGATGAAAGAGATCATGGAGCAATATGATAACAGGGGCCATGGAGCATTGTGATGACAGGGGTATTGGAGCATGGTGATGGAAGTAGACATGAATCATTGTGATGACATGTGTCCTGGAACACTGTGATGACACGGTTCATCGAGTATTGTGATGACAAGGGTCATAGCGAATTGTGATGACATGGTCATGGAACATTGTGATGACAGGAATTCTGGAGCATTGTGCTGAAAAGGGCCATGGAGCATTTTGATGACACGGTCATGGAACAATGTGATGAGAAGAATTCCGGAGCATTGTGATGACAAGGGCCATGGAGCATTGTGATGTCACGGTCAAGGAACATTGCGATGAAGAAGAATTCTGGAGCATTGTGATGAAAGGGCATGGAGTATTGTGATTAAAGGTGACAAGGAACATTGTGACGATATGGGCAGAGAACTCTGTGATGAGAGTGGTCTTGCAGTATTGTGACGAAAAGTGTCATGGAACATTCTGCTGACAGCGATCATGGAGCTTTTTGGTAAGAGAGGCTATGGAGATTTGTGATGTCAGGCGTCATGGGGCATTGTGTTGAGAGCGGTCTTGGAGCTTTGTGATGAAAAGGGTCATGGAGCACTGTGATTACAGGGGCCATGGAGCATTGTGAATACAAAGGCTATGGAGCATTGAGATGACAGGGTTCATGGAGCACTGTGATGAATGTGATCTAGGATCATTGTGATGACAAGTGTCCTGGAACCTTGTGATGACACGGTTCATGGAGCATTGTGATGACAAGGACCATGGCGAATTGTGATGACATCTGTCATGGGGCATTGTGATGACAGTGGTCATCTAGATTTGCGATGAAAGGTA
The DNA here is from genome assembly GCF_949987535.1 of Balaenoptera acutorostrata. Lineage (NCBI taxonomy): Eukaryota > Metazoa > Chordata > Mammalia > Artiodactyla > Balaenopteridae > Balaenoptera > Balaenoptera acutorostrata. The sequence goes on along the minus strand of NW_026646025.1, from coordinate 456,841 downwards.
TCATGGAGCACTGTGATGACAGGGGCCATGGAACATTGTGATGACAAAGGCCATGGAGCATTGTGATGACAAGTGTCATGGGGCATTTTGATGACATTGGCATGGAGCATTATGATGACAAGAGTTCTGGAGCATTTTGATGACAAGGGCATGGAGCATTGTGATGACAGGGCCCACGGAGCTTTGTGATGAAAAGGGCAGGGTACATTGTGATGACAGGGTTCATGGAGCATTGTGATGAAAGGGGCCATGGAGCATTGAGATGAGAGCCGTTATGAGGCATGGTGATGACAGTGGTCATGGAGCATTGTGATGAAAGAGATCATGGAGCAATATGATAACAGGGGCCATGGAGCATTGTGATGACAGGGGTATTGGAGCATTGTGATGGAAGTAGACATGGATCATTGTGATGACATGTGTCCTGGAACACTGTGATGACACGGTTCATCGAGTATTGTGATGACAAGGGTCATAGCGAATTGTGATGACAAGTGTCATGGGGCATTGTGTGACATTGATCATCTAGGAATTGTGATGAAAGGTATCATGGAGCACTGTGATGAAAATTGTCCTGGATTATTGTGATGACAGCAGTCATGGAGAATTGTGATGACAGGGATTATGCAGCATTGTGTTGACAAGGGTATGGACTATTGTGATGACAATGGTCATGGAGCAATGTGATGAAAGTATTCATGGAACATCGTGATGAAAAGTGCCTGGGAGCATTGTGACGATAAAGGCCATGGAGTATTGTGATGACTAGTGTCATGGAGCATTTTAATGAAAGGTTTCATTGTGCTCCATGATGACAAAGGGGATGGAGAATTGTGATGAAACTGGTCCTGGAGCATTGTGATAACAAAAGCCATGGAGCATTGTGATGACAGGCATCATGGAGCATTGTGAAGAAAGGGGCCATGGGGTATTGTAATGACACTAGAGAAATATGATGAAAATGGTCAGCGAGCATAGTGATTAAAGTGGTCATTGAGAATTGTGATGAAAAGCGACATAGAGCATTGTGATGACAAAGGTCATGGAGAACTGTGATGACCAGGGTCATGTAACATTGTGATGACACGGTCATGGAACATTGTGATGACAGGAATTCTCGAGCATTGTGCTGACAAGGGCCAATGACCATTGTGATGACATGGTCATGGAACATTGCGATGACAAGATTTCTGGAGCATTGTGATGAAAGTGCTTGGAGCATTGTGATTAAAGGTGACAAGTAACATTGTGATGATATGGGCAGAAAACTCTGTGATGACAGTGGTCATGGAGTATTGTGACAAAAAGTGTCATGGAACATTGTGCTGACAAGGGCCATGGGGCATGTGATGACACGGTCATGGAACATTGAGATGACAAGAATTCTGGAGCATAAGGATGACAAGGGCCATGGAGCATTGTGATGAAATGGCCATGGAACATTGTGATGACAAGAATTCGGGAGCGTTGTGCTGACAATGGCCATGGAGCATTGTGATGACACAGTCATGGAATATTGTGATAAGAAGAATTCTGGAGCATTGTCATGACAAGGGCCATGGAGCATTGTGATGACACGGTCATGGAACATTGTGATGACAAGAATTCTGGAGCATTGTGATGACAAGGGCCATGGAGATTTGTGATGACACGGTCATGGAACATTGTGATGACAAGAATTCTGGAGCATTGTGCTAACAAGGGCCATGGAGCATTGTGATGACACGGTCATGGAACATTGTGATGACAAGAATTCTGGAGCATTCTGATGACAAAGGCGATGGAGCATTGTGATGACACGGTCACGGAACATTGTGATGACAAGAATTCTGGAGCATTCTGATGACAAGCGCCATAGAGCATTGTGATGACACGTTCATGGAATATACTAATGACAAGAATTCTGGAGCATTAATGATGACGAGGGCCATGGAGCATTGTGATGACACGGCCATGGAACATTATGATGACAAGAATTCTGGAGCATTGTGATGACAAGGGCCATGGAGCATTGTGATGACACGGTCATGGAACATTGTGATGACAAGAATTCTGGAGCATTGTGCTGATGACGGCCATGGAGCATTGTGATGACACAGTCAAGGAACATTGCGATGAAAAAGATTTCTGGAGCATTGTGATGAAAGGGCATGGAGCATTGTGATTAAAGTTGAAAAGGAACATTGTGATGATATGGGCAGAGAACTCTGTGATGACAGTGGTCATGCAGTATTGTGACGAAAAGTGTCATGGAACATTCTGCTGACAGCGATCATGGAGCTTTTTGGTAAGAGAGGCTATGGAGATTTGTGATGTCAGGCGTCATGGGGCATTGTGTTGAGAGCGATCTTGGAGCATTATGATGAAAAGGGTCATGGAGCACTGTGATTACAGGGGCCATGGAGCATTGTGAATACAAAGGGTATGGAGCATTGAGATGACAGGGTTCATGGAGCACTGTGATGAATGTGATCTTGGATCATTGTGATGACAAGTGTCCTGGAACCTTGTGATGACACGGTTCATGGAGCACTGTGATGACAAGGACCATGGCGAATTGTGATGACATCTGTCATGGGGCATGGTGATGACAGTGGTCATCTAGATTTGCGATCAAAGGTATCATGGAGCACTGTGATGACAGGGGCCATGGAACATTGTGATGACAAAGGCCATGGAGCATTGTGATGACAAGTGTCATGGGGCATTTTGATGACATTGGCATGGAGCATTATGATGACAAGAGTTCTGGAGCATTTTGATGACAAGGGCATGGAGCATTGTGATGACAGGGCCCACGGAGCTTTGTGATGAAAAGGGCAGGGTACATTGTGATGACAGGGTTCATGGAGCATTGTGATGAAAGGGGCCATGGAGCATTGAGATGAGAGCCGTTATGAGGCATGGTGATGACAGTGGTCATGGAGCATTGTGATGAAAGAGATCATGGAGCAATATGATAACAGGGGCCATGGAGCATTGTGATGACAGTGGTATTGGAGCATTGTGATGGAAGTAGACATGGATCATTGTGATGACATGTGTCCTGGAACACTGTGATGACACGGTTCATCGAGTATTGTGAAGACAAGGGTCATAGCGAATTGTGATGACAAGTGTCATGGGGCATTGTGTGACATTGATCATCTAGGAATTGTGATGAAAGGTATCATGGAGCACTGTGATGACTGGGGGCATGAAGCACTGTGATGAAAATTGTCCTGGATTATTGTGATGACAGCAGTCATTGAGAATTGTGATGACAGGGATTATGCAGCATTGTGTTGACAAGGGTATGGACTATTGTGATGACAATGGTCATGGAGCAATGTGATGACAGTATTCATGGAACATCGTGATGAAAAGTGCATGGGAGCATTGTGACGATAAAGGCCATGGAGTATTGTGATGACTAGTGTCATGGAGCATTTTAATGAAAGGTTTCATTGTGCACCATGATGACAAAGGGGATGGAGAATTGTGATGAAACTGGTCCTGGAGCATTGTGATAACAAAAGCCATGGAGCATTGTGATGACAGGCATCATGGAGCATTGTGAAGAAAGGGGCCATGGGGTATTGTAATGACACTAGAGAAATATGATGAAAATGGTCAGCGAGCATAGTGATTAAAGTGGTCATTGAGAATTGTGATGAAAAGCGACATAGAGCATTGTGATGACAAAGGTCATGGAGAACTGTGATGACCAGGGTCATGTAGCATTGTGATGACCCGGTCATGGAACATTGTGATGACAAGATTTCTGGAGCATTGTGCTGACAAGGGCCATAGACCATTGTGATGACATGGTCATGGAACATTGTGATGACAAGAATTCTGGAGCATTGTGATGACAATGGTCATGTAGCATTGTGATGACACGGTCATGAAACATTGTGATGACAAGAAATCTGCAGCATTGCGATGACAAGGGCCATGGAGCATTGTGATGACACGGTCATGGAACATTGTCATGAGAAGAATTCTGGAGCATTGTGCTGACAAGGGCCATGGAGCATTGTGATGATACGGTCATGGAACATTGTGATGACAAGAATTCTGGAGCATTATGATGACAAGGGCCATGGAGCATTGTGATGACTCGGCCATGGAACATTGTGATGACAAGAATTCTGGAGCATTGTGATGACAATGGCCATGGAGCATTGTGATGACACGGTCATGGAACATTGTGATGAGAAGAATTCTGGAGCATTGTGATGAAAAGTGCCATGGAGCATTGTGATGACACGGTCATGGAACATTGTGATGAGAAGAATTCTGGAGAATTGTCATGACAAGGGCCATGGAGCATTGTGATGACACGGTCATGTAACATTCTGATGACAAGAATTCTGGAGCATTATGATGACAAGGGCCATGGAACATTGTGATGACAAGAATTCTGGAGCATAGTGATGACAATGGCCATGGAGCATTGTGATGACACGGTCATGGAACATTGTGATGAGAAGAATTCTGGAGCATTGTCATGACAATGGCAATGGAGCATTGGGATGACACGGTCATGGAACATTGTGATGACAAGAATTCTGGAGCATTGTGATGAAAAGGGCCATGGAGCATTGTGATGAAACGGTCATGGAATATTGTGATGAGAAGAATTCTGGAGCATTGTGCTGACAAGGGCCATGGAGCATTGTGATGATACGGTCATGGAACATTGTGATGACAATAATTCTGGAGCATTATGATGACAAGGGCCATGGAGCATTGTGATGACATGGCTATGGAACATTGTGATGACAAGAATTCTGGAGCATTGTGATGACAATGGCCATGGAGCATTGTGATGACACCGCCATGGAACATTGTGATGACAGGAATTCTGGAGAATTGTGATGACAATGTTAATGGAGAATTGTGATGACACGGTCAAGGAACATTGCGATGACAAGATTTCTGGAGCATTGTGGTGAAAGGGTATGGAGCATTGTGATTAAAGGTGACAAGGAACATTGTGCTGATATGGGCAGAGAACTCTGTGATGAGACAGGACATGGAGTATTGTGACGAAAACTGTCATGGAACATTGTGCTGACAGGGATCATGGAGCTCTTTGGTAAGAGAGGCCATGGAGATTTGAGATGGCAGGCATCATGGGGCATTGTGTTGACAGCGGTCTTGGAGCATTGTGATGAAAGGCGTCATGGAGCATTGTGATTACAGGGTCCATGGAGCTTTGTGAATTCAAAGGCTATGGAGCATTGAGATGACAGGTTTTATGGAGCACTGTGATGAATGTGATCTTGGATCATTGTGATGACAAGTGTCCTGGAACCTTGTGATGACACGGTTCATTGAGCATTGTGATGACAAGGACCATGGCAAATTGTGATGGCATCTGTCATGGGGCATTGTGATGACAGTGGTCATCTAGATTTGCGATGAAAGGTATCATGGAGCACTGTGATAACAGGGGCCATGGAACATTGTGATGACAAAGGCCATGGAGCATTGTGATGACAAGTGTCATGGGGCATTTTGATGACATTGGCATGGAGCATTATGATGACAAGAGTTCTGGAGCATTTTGATGACAAGGGCATGGAGCATTGTGATGACAGGGCCCACGGAGCTTTGTGATGAAAAGGGCAGGGTACATTGTGATGACAGGGTTCATGGAGCATTGTGATGAAAGGGGCCATGGAGCATTGAGATGAGAGCCGTTATGAGGCATGGTGATGACAGTGGTCATGGAGCATTGTGATGAAAGAGATCATGGAGCAATATGATAACAGGGGCCATGGAGCATTGTAATGACAGGGTTATTGTAGCATTGTGATGGAAGTAAACATGGATTATTGTGATGACATGGGTCCTGGAAAACTGTGATGACACGGATCATCGAGTATTGTGATGACAAGGGTCATAGCGAATTGTGATGACAAGTGTCATGGGGCATTGTGTGACATTGATCATCTAGGAATTGTGATGAAAGGTATCATGGAGCACTGTGATGACTGGGGGCATGAAGCACTGTGATGAAAATTGTCCTGGATTATTGTGATGACAGCAGTCATTGAGAATTGTGATGACAGGGATTATGCAGCATTGTGTTGACAAGGGTATGAACTATTGTGATGACAATGGTCATGGAGCAATGTGATGACAGTATTCATGGAACATCGTGATGAAAAGTGCATGGGAGCATTGTGACGATAAAGGCCATGGAGTATTGTGATGACTAGTGTCATGGAGCATTTTAATGAAAGGTTTCATTGTGCACCATGATGACAAAGGGGATGGAGAATTGTGATGAAACTGGTCCTGGAGCATTGTGATAACAAAAGCCATGGAGCATTGTGATGACAGGCATCATGGAGCATTGTGAAGAAAGGGGCCATGGGGTATTGTAATGACACTAGAGAAATATGATGAAAATGGTCAGCGAGCATAGTGATTAAAGTGGTCATTGAGAATTGTGATGAAAAGCGACATAGAGCATTGTGATGACAAAGGTCATGGAGAACTGTGATGACCAGGGTCATGTAGCATTGTGATGACACGGTCATGGAACATTGTGATGACAGGAATTCTCGAGCATTGTGCTGACAAGGGCCATGGACGATTGTGATGACATGGTCATGGAACATTGCGATGACAAGATTTCTGGAGCATTGTGATGAAAGGGCATGGAGCATTGTGATTAAAGGTGACAAGGAACATTGTGATGATATGGGCAGAAAACTCTGTGATGACAGTGGTCATGGAGTATTGTGACAAAAAGTGTCATGGAACATTGTGCTGACAAGGGCCATGGAGCATTGTGATGACACGGTCATGGAACATTGTGATGACAAGAATTAGGGAGCATTGTGATGACAATGGCCATGGAGCATTGTGATGACACGGTCATGGAACATTGTGATGAGAAGAATTCTGGAGCATTGTCATGACAAGGGCCATGGAGCATTGTGATGACACGATCATGGATCATTGTGATGACAAGAATTCTGGAGAATTGTGATGACAAGGGCCATGGAGCATTGTGATGACACGGTCATGGAATATTGTGATGACAAGAATTCTGGAGCATTGTGATGAAAGGGCTTGGAGCATTGTGATTAAAGGTGACAAGGAACATTGTGATGATATGGGCAGAAAACTCTGTGATGACAGTGGTCATGGAGTATTGTGACAAAAATTGTCATGGAACATTGTGCTGACAAGGGCCATGGAGCATGTGATGACACGGTCATGGAACATTGAGATGACAAGAATTCTGGAGCATTATGATGACAAGGGCCATGGAGCATTGTGATGAAATGGCCATGGAACATTGTGATGACAAGAATTCGGGAGCGTTGTGATGACAATGGCCATGGAGCATTGTGATGACACAGTCATGGAATATTGTGATAAGAAGAATTCTGGAGCATTATCATGACAAGGGCCATGGAGCATTGTGATGACACGGTCATGGAACATTGTGATGACAAGAATTCTGGAGCATTGTGATGACAAGGGCCATGGAGCTTTGTGATGACATGGTCATGGAACATTGTGATGACAAGAATTCTGGAGCATTATGCTGACAAGGGCCATGGAGCATTGTGATGACACGGTCATGGAACATTGTGATGACAAGAATTCTGGAGCATTCTGATGACAAAGGCGATGGAGCATTGTGATGACACGGTCATGGAACATTGTGATGACAAGAATTCTGGAGCATTCTGATGACAAGCGCCATAGAGCATTGTGATGACACGTTCATGGAATATAGTAATGACAAGAATTCTGGAGCATTATGATGATGAGGGCCATGGAGCATTGTGATGACACGGCCATGGAACATTGTGATGACAAGAATTCTGGAGCATTGTGATGACAAGGGCCATGGAGCATTGTGATGACACGGTCATGGAACAATGTGATGAGAAGAATTCCGGAGGATTGTGATGACAAGGGCCATGGAGCATTGTGATGACACGGTCATGGAACATTGTGATGACAAGAATTCTGGAGCATTGTGCTGATGACGGCCATGGAGCATTGTGATGACACAGTCAAGGAACATTGCGATGAAAAAGATTTCTGGAGCATTGTGATGAAAGGGCATGGAGCATTGTGATTAAAGTTGACAAGGAACATTGTGATGATATGGGCTTAGAACTCTGTGATGACAGTGGTCATGCAGTATTGTGACGAAAAGTGTCATGGAACATTCTGCTGACAGCGATCATGGAGCTTTTTGGTAAGAGAGGCTATGGAGATTTGTGATGTCAGGCGTCATGGGGCATTGTGTTGAGATCGGTCTTGGAGCATTGTGATGAAAAGGGTCATGGAGCACTGTGATTACAGGGGCCATGGAGCATTGTGAATACAAAGGGTATGGAACATTGAGATGACAGGTTTCATGGAGCACTGTGATGAATGTGATCTTGGATCATTGTGATGACAAGTGTCCTGGAACCTTGCGATGACACGGTTCATGGAGCATTGTGATGACAAGGACCATGGCGAATTGTGATGACATCTGTCATGGGGCATTGTGATGACAGTGGTCATCTAGATATGCGAGGAAAGGTATCATGGAGCACTGTGATGACAGGGGCCATGGAACATTGTGATAACAAAGGCCATGGAGCATTGTGATGACAAGTGTCATGGGGCATTTTGATGACATTGGCATGGAGCATTATGATGACAAGGGTTCTGGAGCATTTTGATGACAAGGGCATGGAGCATTGTGATGACAGGGCCCACGGAGCTTTGTGATGAAAAGGGCAGGGTACATTGTGATGACAGGGTTCATGGAGCATTGTGATGAAAGGGGCCATGGAGCATTGAGATGAGAGCCGTTATGAGGCATGGTGATGACAGTGGTCATGGAGCATTGTGATGAAAGAGATCATGGAGCAATATGATAACAGGGGCCATGGAGCATTGTGATGACAGGGGTATTGGAGCATTGTGATGGAAGTAGACATGGATCATTGTGATGACATGTGTCCTGGAACACTGTGATGACACGGTTCATCGAGTATTGTGATGACAAGGGTCATAGCGAATTGTGATGACAAGTGTCATGGGGCATTGTGTGACATTGATCATCTAGGAATTGTGATGAAAGGTATCATGGAGCACTGTGATGAAAATTGTCCTGGATTATTGTGATGACAGCAGTCATGGAGAATTGTGATGACAGGGATTATGCAGCATTCTGTTGACAAGGGTATGGACTACTGTGATGACAATTGTCATGGAGCAATGTGATGAAAGTATTCATGGAACATCGTGATGAAAAGTGCATGGGAGCATTGTGACGATAAAGGCCATGGAGTTTTGTGATGACTAGTGTCATGGAGCATTTTAATGAAAGGTTTCATTGTGCACCATGATGACAAAGGGGATGGAGAATTGTGATGAAACTGGTCCTGGAGCATTGTGATAACAAAAGCCATGGAGCATTGTGATGACAGGCATCATGGAGCATTGTGAAGAAAGGGGCCATGGGGTATTGTAATGACACAAGAGAAATATGATGAAAATGGTCAGCGAGCATAGTGATTAAAGTGGTCATTGAGAATTGTGATGAAAAGCGACATAGAGCATTGTGATGACAAAGGTCATGGAGAACTGTGATGACCAGAGTCATGTATCATTGTGATGACACGGTCATGGAACATTGTGATGACAAGAATTCTGCAGCATTGCGATGACAAGGGCCATGGAGCATTGTGATGACACGGTCATGGAACATTGTCATGAGAAGAATTCTGGAGCATTATGATGACATGGGCCATGGAGCATTGTGATGACACGTTCATGGAATATAGTAATGACAAGAATTCTGGATCATTATGATGGCAAGGGCCATGGAGCATTGTGATGACACGGCCATGGAACATTGTGATGACAAGAATTCTGGAGCATTGTGATGAGAGTGGCCATGGAGCATTGTGTTGACACGGTCATGGAACATTGTGATGACAAGAATTCTGGAGCATTGTGATGACAAGGGCCATGGAGCATTGTGATGACACGGTCATGGAAAATTGTGATGAGAAGAATTCTGGAGCATTGTGCTGACAAGGGCCATGGAGCATTGTGATGATACTGTCATGGAACATTGTGATGACAATATTTCTGGAGCATTATGATGACAAGGGCCATGGAGCATTGTGATGACACGGCCATGGAACATTGTGATGACAAGAATTCTGGAGCATTGTGATGAGAGTGGCCATGGAGCATTGTGTTGACTCGGTCATGGAACATTGTGATGACAAGTATTCTGGAGCATTGTGATGACAATGGCCATGGAGCATTGTGATGACACGGTCATGGAACATTGTGATGAGAAGAATTCTGGAGCATTGTCATGACAATGGCCATGGAGTATCGTGATGACACGGCCATGGAACATTGTGATGACAAGAATTCTGGAGCATTGTGATGACAAGGGCCTTGGAGCATTGTGATGACACGGTCATGGAACATTGTGATGACAGGATTTCTGGAGCATTGTGCTGAAAAGGGCCATGGAGCATTGTGATGACACGGTCAAGGAACAATGTGATGAGAAGAATTCCGGAGCATTGTGATGACAAGGGCCATGGAGCATTGTGATGACATGGTCATGGAACATTGTGATGACAAGTATTCTGGAGCATTGTGCTGATGACGGCCATGGAGCATTGTGATGACACAGTCAAGGAACATTGCGATGAAAAAGATTTCTGGAGCATTGTGATGAAAGGGCATGGAGCATTGTGATTAAAGGTGACAAGGAACATTGTGATGATATGGGCAGAGAAATCTGTGATGACAGTGGTCATGCAGTATTGTGACGAAAAGTGTCATGGAACATTCTGCTGACAGCCATCATGGAGCTTTTTGGTAAGAGAGGCTATGGAGATTTGTGATGTCAGGCGTCATGGGGCATTGTGTTGAGAGCGGTCTGGGAGCATTGTGATGAATAGGTTCATGGAGCACTGTGATTACAGGGGCCATGGAGCATTGTGAATACAAAGGCTATGGAGCATTGAGATGACAGGGTTCATGGAGCACTATGATGAATGTGATCTTGGATCATTGTGATGACAAGTGTCCTGGAACCTTGTGATGACACGGTTCATGGAGCATTGTGATGACAAGTACCATGGCGAATTGTGATGACAGCTGTCATGGGGCATTGTGATGACAGTGGTCATCTAGATTTGCGATGAAAGGTATCATGGAGCACTGTGATGACAGGGGCCATGGAACATTGTGATGACAAAGGCCATGGAGCATTGTGATGACAAGTGTCATGGGGCATTTTGATGACATTGGCATGGAGCATTATGATGACAAGAGTTCTGGAGCATTTTGATGACAAGGGCATGGAGCATTGTGATGACAGGGCCCACGGAGCTTTGTGATGAAAAGGGCAGGGTACATTGTGATGACAGGGTTCATGGAGCATTGTGATGAAAGGGGCCATGGAGCATTGAGATGAGAGCCGTTATGAGGCATGGTGATGACAGTGGTCATGGAGCATTGTGATGAAAGAGATCATGGAGCAATATGATAACAGGGGCCATGGAGCATTGTGATGACAGGGGTATTGGAGCATTGTGATGGAAGTAGACATGGATCATTGTGATGACATGTGTCCTGGAACACTGTGATGACACGGTTCATCGAGTATTGTGATGACAAGGGTCATAGCGAATTCTGATGACAAGTGTCATGGGGCATTGTGTGACATTGATCATCTAGGAATTGTGATGAAAGGTATCATGGAGCACTGTGATGAAAATTGTCCTGGATTATTGTGATGACAGCAGTCATGGAGAATTTTGATGACAGGGATTATGCAGCATTGTGTTGACAAGGGTATGGACTATTGTGATGACAATGGTCATGGAGCAATATGATGAAAGTATTCATGGAACATCGTGATGAAAAGTGCATGGGAGCATTGTGACGATAAAGGCCATGGAGTATTGTGATGACTAGTGTCATGGAGCATTTTAATGAAAGGTTTCATTGTGCACCATGATGACAAAGGGGATGGAGAATTGTGATGAAACTGGTCCTGGAGCATTGTGATAACAAAAGCCATGGAGCATTGTGATGACAGGCATCATGGAGCATTGTGAAGAAAGGGGCCATGGGGTATTGTAATGACACTAGAGAAATATGATGAAAATGGTCAGCGAGCATAGTGATTAAAGTGGTCATTGAGAATTGTGATGAAAAGCGACATAGAGCATTGTGATGACAAAGGTCATGGAGAACTGTGATGACCAAGGTCATGGAGCATTGTGATGACACGGTCATGGAACATTGTGATGACAGGAATTTTCGAGCATTGTGCTGACAAGGGCCATGGACCATTGTGATGACATGGTCATGGAACATTGCGATGACAAGATTTCTGGAGCATTTTGATGAAGGGGCATGGAGCATTTTGATTAAAGGTGACAAGGAACATTGTGATGATATGGGCAGAAAACTCTGTGATGACAGTGGTCATGGAGTATTGTGACAAAAAGTGTCATGGAACATTGTGATGACAAGAATTCTGGAGCATTATGATGACAAGGGCCATGGAGTATTGTGATGACACGGCCATGGAACATTGTGATGACAAGAATTCTGGAGCATTGTGATGACAAGGGCCATGGCGCATTGTGATGACATGGTCATGGAACATTGTGATGACAAGAATTCTGGAGCATTGTGCTGACAAGGGCCATTCAGCATTGTGATGATACGGTCATGGAACATTGTGATGACAAGAATTCTGGAGCATTATGCTGACAAGGGCCATGGAGCATTGTGATGACACGGTCATAGAACATTGTGATGACAAGAATTCTGGAGCATTCTGATGACAAAGGCGATGGAGCTTTGTGATGACACGGTCATGGAACATTGTGATGACAAGTATTCTGGAGCATTCTGATGACAAGCGCCATAGAGCATTGTGATGACTCGTTCATGGAATATAGTAATGACAAGAATTCTGGAGCATTATGATGACAAGGGCCATGGAGCATTGTGATGACACATCCTTGGAACATTGTGATGACACGGTCATGGAACATTGTGATGACAAGAATTCTGGAGCAATGTGCTGACAAGGGCCATGGAGCATTGTGATGATACGGTCATGGAACATTGTGATGACAAGAATTCTGCAGCATTATGATGAAAAGGGCCATGGAGCATTGTGATGACACGGCCATGGAACATTGTGATGACAAGAATTCTGGAGCATTGTGATGAAAATGGCCATGGAGCATTGTGATGACACGGTATGGAACATTGTGATGACAGGAATTCTGGAGCATTGTGCTGAAAAGGGCCATGGAGCATTGTGATGACACGGTCATGGAACAATGTGATGAGAAGAATTCCGGAGCATTGTGATGACAAGGGCCATGGAGCATTGTGATGACACGGTCATGGAACATTGTGATGAAAGGGGCCATGGAGCATTGAGATGAGAGCCGTTATGAGGCATGGTGATGACAGTGGTCATGGAGCATTGTGATGAAAGAGATCATGGAGCAATATGATAACAGGGGCCATGGAGCACTGTGATGACAGGGGTATTGGAGCATTGTGATGGAAGTAGACATGGATCATTGTGATGACATGTGTCCTGGAACACTGTGATGACACGGTTTATCGAGTATTGTGATGACAAGGGTCATAGCGAATTCTGATGACAAGTGTCATGGGGCATTGTGTGACATTGATCATCTAGGAATTGTGATGAAAGGTATCATGGAGCACTGTGATGAAAATTGTCCTGGATTATTGTGATGACAGCATTCATGGAGAATTTTGATGACAGGGATTATGCAGCATTGTGTTGACAAGTGTATGGACTATTGTGATGACAATGGTCATGGAGCAATGTGATGAAAGTATTCATGGAACATCGTGATGAAAAGTGCATGGGAGCATTGTGACGATAAAGGCCATGGAGTATTGTGATGACTAGTGTCATGGAGCATTTTAATGAAAGGTTTCATTGTGCACCATGATGACAAAGGGGATGGAGAATTGTGATGAAACTGGTCCTGGAGCATTGTGATAACAAAAGCCATGGAGCATTGTGATGACAGGCATCATGGAGCATTGTGAAGAAAGGGGCCATGGGGTATTGTAATGACACTAGAGAAATATGATGAAAATGGTCAGCAAGCATAGTTATTAAAGTGGTCATTTAGAATTGTGGTGAAGAGCAACATAGAGCATTGTGATGACAAAAGTCATGGAGAATTGTGATGACCAGGGTCATGTAACATTGTGATGACACGGTCATGGAACATTGTGATGACAGGAATTCTCGAGCATTGTGCTGACAAGTGCCATGGAGCATTGTGATGACACGGTCATGGAACATTGTGATGATAAGAATTCTGGAGCATTCTGATGACAAAGGCGATGGAGACTTGTGATGACACGGTCATGGAACATTGTGATGAAAAGAATTCTGGAACATTCTGATGACAAGCGCCATACAGCATTGTGATGACACGTTCATGGAATATAGTAATGACAAGAATTCTGGAGCATTATGATGACAAGGGCCATGGAGCATTGTGATGACACGGCCATGGAACATTGTGATGACACGGTCATGGAACATTGTGATGACAAGTATTCTGGAGCATTGTGCTGACAAGGGCCATGGAGCATTGTGATGATACGGTCATGGAACATTGTGATGACAAGAATTCTGGAGCATTATGATGAAAAGGGCCATGGAGCATTGTGATGACACGGCCATGGAACATTGTGATGACAAGAATTCTGGAGCATTGTGATGAAAATGTCCATGGAGCATTGTGAAGACACGGTATGGAACATTGTGATGACAGGAATTCTGGAGCATTGTGCTGAAAAGGGCCATGGAGCATTGTGATGACACGGTCATGGAACAATGTGATGAGAAGAATTCCGGAGCATTGTGATGACAAGGGCCATGGAGCATTGTGATGACACGGTCATGGAACATTGTGATGACAAGAATTCTGGAGCATTGTGCTGATGACGGCCATGGAGCATTGTGATGACGCAGTCAAGGAACATTGCAATGAAAAAGATTTCTGGAGCATTGTGATGAAAGGGCATGGAGCATTGTGATTAAAGGTGACAAGGAACATTGTGATGATATGGGCAGAGAACTCTGTGATGACAGTGGTCTTGCAGTATTGTGACGAAAAGTGTCATGGAACATTCTGCTGACAGCGATCATGGAGCATTTTGGTAAGAGAGGCTATGGAGATTAGTGATGTCAGGCGTCATGGGGCATTGTGTTGAGAGCGGTCTTGAAGCATTGTGATGAAAAGGGTCATGGAGCACTGTGATGACAGGGGCCATGGAGCATTGTGAATACAAAGGGTATGGAGCATTGAGATGATAGGGTTCATGGAGCACTGTGATGAATGTGATCTTGGATCATTGTGATGACAAGTGTCCTGGAACCTTGTGATGACACGGTTCATGGAGCATTGTGATGACAAGGACCATGGCGAATTGTGATGACATCTGTCATAGGGCATTGTGATGACAGTGGTCATCTAGATTTGCGATGAAAGGTATCATGGAGCACTGTGATGACAGGGGCCATGGAACATTGTGATGACAAAGGCCATGGAGCATTGTGATGACAAGTGTCATGGGGCATTTTGATGACATTGGCATGGAGCATTATGATGACAAGAGTTCTGGAGCATTTTGATGACAAGGGCATGGAGCATTGTGATGACAGGGCCCACGGAGCTTTGTGATGAAAAGGGCAGGGTACATTGTGATGACAGGGTTCATGGAGCATTGTGATGAAAGGGGCCATGGAGCATTGAGATGAGAGCCGTTATGAGGCATGGTGATGACAGTGGTCATGGAGCATTGTGATGAAAGAGATCATGGAGAAATATGATAACAGGGGCCATGGAGCATTGTGATGACAGGGGTATTGGAGCATTGTGATGGAAGTAGACATGGATCATTGTGATGACATGTGTCCTGGAACACTGTGATGACACGGTTCATCGAGTATTGTGATGACAAGGGTCATAGCGAATTCTGATGACAAGTGTCATGGAGCATTGTGTGACATTGATCATCTAGGAATTGTGATGAAAGGTATCATGGAGCACTGTGATGAAAATTGTCCTGGATTATTGTGATGACAGCAGTCATGGAGAATTGTGATGACAGGGATTATGCAGCATTGTGTTGACAAGGGTATGGACTATTGTGATGACAATGGTCATGGAGCAATGTGATGAAAGTATTCATGGAACATCGTGATGAAAAGTGCCTGGGAGCATTGTGACGATAAAGGCCATGGAGTATTGTGATGACTAGTGTCATGGAGCATTTTAATGAAAGGTTTCATTGTACACCATGATGACAAAGGGGATGGAGAATTGTGAGGAAACTGGTCCTGGGGAATTGTGATAACAAAAGCCATGGAGCATTGTGATGACAGGCATCATGGAGCACTGTGAAGAAAGGGGCCATGGGGTATTGTAATGACACTAGAGAAATATGATGAAAATGGTCAGCGAGCATAGTGATTAAAGTGGTCATTGAGAATTGTGATGAAAAGCGACATAGAGCATTGTGATGAAAAAGTTCATGGAGAACTGTGATGACCAGGGTCATGTCACATTGTGATGACACGGTCATGGAATATTGTGATGACAGGAATTCTCGAGCATTGTGCTGACAAGTGCCATGGAGCATTGTGATGACACGGTCATGGAACATTGTGATGATAAGAATTCTGTGGCATTCTGATGACAAAGGCGATGGAGCCTTGTGATAACACGGTCATGGAACATTGTGATGAAAAGAATTCTGGAACATTCTGATGACAAGCGCCATACAGCATTGTGATGACACGTTCATGGAATATAGTAATGACAAGAATTCTGGAGCATTATGATGACAAGGGCCATGGAGCATTGTGATGACACGGCCATGGAACATTGTGATGACACGGTCATGGAACATTGTGATGACAAGAATTCTGGAGCATTATGATGACAAGGGCCATGGAGCATTGTGATGACACGGCCATGGAACATTGTGATGACAAGATTTCTGGAGCATTTGATGACAAGGGCCATGGAGCATTGTGATGACATGGTCATGGAACATTGTGATGAGAAGAATTCTGGAGCATTGTCATGACAAGGGCCATGGAGCATTGTGATGACACAGTCAAGGAGCATTGCGATGAAGAAGAATTCTGGAGCATTGTGATGAAAGGGCATGGAGCATTGTGATTAAAGTTGACAAGGAACATTGTGACGATATGTGCAGAGAACTCTGTGATGACAGTGGTCATGCAGTATTGTGACGAAAAATGTCATGGAACATTCTGCTGACAGCGATCATGGAGCTTTTTGGTAAGAGAGGCTATGGAGATTTGTGATGTCAGGCGTCATGGGGCATTGTGTTGAGAGCGGTCTTGGAGCATTGTGACGAAAAGGGTCATGGAGCACTGTGATTACAGGGGCCATGGAGCATTGTGAATACAAAGGCTATGGAGCATTGAGATGACAGGGTTCATGGAGCACTGTGATGAATGTGATCTTGGATCATTGTGATGACAAGTGTCCTGGAACCTTGTGATGACACGGTTCATGGAGCACTGTGATGACAAGGACCATGGCGAATTGTGATGACATCTGTCATGGGGCATTGTGATGACAGTGGTCATCTAGATTTGCGATGAAAAGTATCATGGAGCACTGTGATGACAGGGGCCATGGAACATTGTGATGACAAAGGCCATGGAGCATTGTGATGACACGGTCATGGAACATTGTGATGATAAGAATTCTGGAGCATTCTGATGACAAAGGCGATGGAGACTTGTGATGACACAGTCATGGAACATTGTGATGAAAAGAATTCTGGAACATTCTGATGACAAGCGCCATACAGCATTGTGATGACACGTTCATGGAATATAGTAATGACAAGAATTCTGGAGCATTATGATGACAAGGGCCATGGAGCATTGTGATGACACGGCCATGGAACATTGTGATGACACGGTCATGGAACATTGTGATGACAAGTATTCTGGAGCATTGTGCTGACAAGGGCCATGGAGCATTGTGATGATACGGTCATGGAACATTGTGATGACAAGAATTCTGGAGCATTATGATGAAAAGGGCCATGGAGCATTGTGATGACACGGCCATGGAACATTGTGATGACAAGAATTCTGGAGCATTGTGATGAAAATGGCCATGGAGCATTGTGATGACACGGTATGGAACATTGTGATGACAGGAATTCTGGAGCATTGTGCTGAAAAGGGCCATGGAGCATTGTGATGACACGGTCATGGAACAATGTGATGAGAAGAATTCCGGAGCATTGTGATGACAAGGGCCATGGAGCATTGTGATGACACGGTCATGGAACATTGTGATGACAAGAATTCTGGAGCATTGTGCTGATGACGGCCATGGAGCATTGTGATGACACAGTCAAGGAACATTGCAATGAAAAAGATTTCTGGAGCATTGTGATGAAAGGGCATGGAGCATTGTGATTAAAGGTGACAAGGAACATTGTGATGATATGGGCAGAGAACTCTGTGATGACAGTGGTCTTGCAGTATTGTGACGAAAAATGACATGGAACATTCTGCTGACAGCGATCATGGAGCATTTTGGTAAGAGAGGCTATGGAGATTAGTGATGTCAGGCGTCATGGGGCATTGTGTTGAGAGCGGTCTTGAAGCATTGTGATGAAAAGGGTCATGGAGCACTGTGATGACAGGGGCCATGGAGCATTGTGAATACAACGGGTATGGAGCATTGAGATGACAGGGTTCATGGAGCACTGTGATGAATGTGATCTTGGATCATTGTGATGACAAGTGTCCTGGAACCTTGTGATGACACGGTTCATGGAGCATTGTGATGAGAAGGACCATGGCGAATTGTGATGACATCTGTCATAGGGCATTGTGATGACAGTGGTCATCTAGATTTGCGATGAAAGGTATCATGGAGCACTGTGATGACAGGGGCCATGGAACATTGTGATGACAAAGGCCATGGAGCATTGTGATGACAAGTGTCATGGGGCATTTTGATGACATTGGCATGGAGCATTATGATGACAAGAGTTCTGGAGCATTTTGATGACAAGGGCATGGAGCATTGTGATGACAGGGCCCACGGAGCTTTGTGATGAAAAGGGCAGGGTACATTGTGATGACAGGGTTCATGGAGCATTGTGATGAAAGGGGCCATGGAGCATTGAGATGAGAGCCGTTATGAGGCATGGTGATGACAGTGGTCATGGAGCATTGTGATGAAAGAGATCATGGAGCAATATGATAACAGTGGCCATGGAGCATTGTGATGACAGGGGTATTGGAGCATTGTGATGGAAGTAGACATGGATCATTGTGATGACATGTGTCCTGGAACACTGTGATGACACGGTTCATCGAGTATTGTGATGACAAGGGTCATAGCGAATTCTGATGACAAGTGTCATGGGGCATTGTGATGACATTGAACATCTAGGAATTGTGATGAAAGGTATCATGGAGCACTGTGATGAAAATTGTCCTGGATTATTGTGATGACAGCAGTCATGGAGAATTGTGATGACAGGGATTATGCAGCATTGTGTTGACAAGGGTATGGACTACTGTGATGACAATGGTCATGGAGCAATGTGATGAAAGTATTCATGGAACATCGTGATGAAAAGTGCCTGGGAGCATTGTGACGATAAAGGCCATGGAGTATTGTGATGACTAGTGTCATGGAGCATTTTAATGAAAAGTTTCATTGTACACCATGATGACAAAGGGGATGGAGAATTGTGAGGAAACTGGTCCTGGAGAATTGTGATAACAAAAGCCATGGAGCATTGTGATGACAGGCATCATGGAGCAGTGTGAAGAAAGGGGCCATGGGGTATTGTAATGACACTAGAGAAATATGATGAAAATGGTCAGCGAGCATAGTGATTAAAGTGGTCATTGAGAATTGTGATGAAAAGCGACATAGAGCATTGTGATGACAAAGGTCATGGAGAACTGTGATGACCAGGGTCATGTCACATTGTGATGACACGGTCATGGAATATTGTGATGACAGGAATTCTCGAGCATTGTGCTGACAAGTGCCATGGAGCATTGTGATGATACGGTCATGGAACATTGTGATGATAAGAATTCTGGAGCATTCTGATGACAAAGGCGATGGAGCCTTGTGATAACACGGTCATGGAACATTGTGATGAAAAGAATTCTGGAACATTCTGATGACAAGCGCCATACAGCATTGTGATGACACGTTCATGGAATATAGTAATGACAAGAATTCTGGAGCATTATGATGACAAGGGCCATGGAGCATTGTGATGACATGGCCATGGAACATTGTGATGACAAGATTTCTGGAGCATTTGATGACAAGGGCCATGGAGCATTGTGATGACATGGTCATGGAACATTGTGATGAGAAGAATTCTGGAGCATTTGATGACAAGGGCCATGGAGCATTGTGATGACATGGTCATGGAACATTGTGATGAGAAGAATTCTGGAGCATTGTCATGACAAGGGCCATGGAGCATTGTGATGACACAGTCAAGGAGCATTGCGATGAAGAAGAATTCTGGAGCATTGTGATGAAAGGGCATGGAGCATTGTGATTAAAGTTGACAAGGAACATTGTGACGATATGTGCAGAGAACTCTGTGATGACAGTGGTCATGCAGTATTGTGACGAAAAGTGTCATGGAACATTCTGCTGACAGCGATCATGGAGCTTTTTGGTAAGAGAGGCTATGGAGATTTGTGATGTCAGGCGTCATGGGGCATTGTGTTGAGAGCGGTCTTGGAGCATTGTGACGAAAAGGGTCATGGAGCACTGTGATTACAGGGGCCATGGAGCATTGTGAATACAAAGGCTATGGAGCATTGAGATGACAGGGTTCATGGAGCACTGTGATGAATGTGATCTTGGATCATTGTGATGACAAGTGTCCTGGAACCTTGTGATGACACGGTTCATGGAGCACTGTGATGACAAGGACCATGGCGAATTGTGATGACATCTGTCATGGGGCATTGTGATGACAGTGGTCATCTAGATTTGCGATGAAAAGTATCATGGAGCACTGTGATGACAGGGGCCATGGAACATTGTGATGACAAAGGCCATGGAGCATTGTGATGACACGGTCATGGAACATTGTGATGATAAGAATTCTGGAGCATTCTGATGACAAAGGCGATGGAGACTTGTGATGACACGGTCATGGAACATTGTGATGAAAAGAATTCTGGAACATTCTGATGACAAGCGCCATACAGCATTGTGATGACACGTTCATGGAATATAGTAATGACAAGAATTCTGGAGCATTATGATGACAAGGGCCACGGAGCATTGTGATGACACGGCCATGGAACATTGTGATGACACGGTCATGGAATATTGTGATGACAAGTATTCTGGAGCATTGTGCTGACAAGGGCCATGGAGCATTGTGATGATACGGTCATGGAACATTGTGATGACAAGAATTCTGGAGCATTATGATGAAAAGGGCCATGGAGCATTGTGATGACACGGCCATGGAACATTGTGATGACAAGAATTCTGGAGCATTGTGATGAAAATGGCCATGGAGCATTGTGATGACACGGTATGGAACATTGTGATGACAGGAATTCTGGAGCATTGTGCTGAAAAGGGCCATGGAGCATTGTGATGACACGGTCATGGAACAATGTGATGAGAAGAATTCCGGAGCATTGTGATGACAAGGGCCATGGAGCATTGTGATGACACGGTCATGGAACATTGTGATGACAAGAATTCTGGAGCATTGTGCTGATGACGGCCATGGAGCATTGTGATGACGCAGTCAAGGAACATTGCAATGAAAAAGATTTCTGGAGCATTGTGATGAAAGGGCATGGAGCATTGTGATTAAAGGTGACAAGGAACATTGTGATGATATGGGCAGAGAACTCTGTGATGACAGTGGTCTTGCAGTATTGTGACGAAAAATGACATGGAACATTCTGCTGACAGCGATCATGGAGCATTTTGGTAAGAGAGGCTATGGAGATTAGTGATGTCAGGCGTCATGGGGCATTGTGTTGAGAGCGGTCTTGAAGTATTGTGATGAAAAGGGTCATGGAGCACTGTGATGACAGGGGCCATGGAGCATTGTGAATACAAAGGGTATGGAGCATTGAGATGACAGGGTTCATGGAGCACTGTGATGAATGTGATCTTGGATCATTGTGATGACAAGTGTCCTGGAACCTTGTGATGACACGGTTCATGGAGCATTGTGATGAGAAGGACCATGGCGAATTGTGATGACATCTGTCATAGGGCATTGTGATGACAGTGGTCATCTAGATTTGCGATGAAAGGTATCATGGAGCACTGTGATGACAGGGGCCATGGAACATTGTGATGACAAAGGCCATGGAGCATTGTGATGACAAGTGTCATGGGGCATTTTGATGACATTGGCATGGAGCATTATGATGACAAGAGTTCTGGAGCATTTTGATGACAAGGGCATGGAGCATTGTGATGACAGGGCCCACGGAGCTTTGTGATGAAAAGGGCAGGGTACATTGTGATGACAGGGTTCATGGAGCATTGTGATGAAAGGGGCCATGGAGCATTGAGATGAGAGCCGTTATGAGGCATGGTGATGACAGTGGTCATGGAGCATTGTGATGAAAGAGATCATGGAGCAATATGATAACAGGGGCCATGGAGCATTGTGATGACAGGGGTATTGGAGCATTGTGATGGAAGTAGACATGGATCATTGTGATGACATGTGTCCTGGAACACTATGATGACACGGTTCATCGAGTATTGTGATGACAAGGGTCA
This sequence comes from Balaenoptera acutorostrata, assembly GCF_949987535.1. Taxonomy (NCBI): domain Eukaryota; kingdom Metazoa; phylum Chordata; class Mammalia; order Artiodactyla; family Balaenopteridae; genus Balaenoptera; species Balaenoptera acutorostrata. Next base: position 433,934 of record NW_026646025.1, on the reverse strand, counting down.
TAGCGAATTCTGATGACAAGTGTCATGGGGCATTGTGATGACATTGAACATCTAGGAATTGTGATGAAAGGTATCATGGAGCACTGTGATGAAAATTGTCCTGGATTATTGTGATGACAGCAGTCATGGAGAATTGTGATGACAGGGATTATGCAGCATTGTGTTGACAAGGGTATGGACTATTGTGATGACAATGGTCATGGAGCAATGTGATGAAAGTATTCATGGAACATCGTGATGAAAAGTGCCTGGGAGCATTGTGACGATAAAGGCCATGGAGTATTGTGATGACTAGTGTCATGGAGCATTTTAATGAAAGGTTTCATTGTACACCATGATGACAAAGGGGATGGAGAATTGTGAGGAAACTGGTCCTGGAGAATTGTGATAACAAAAGCCATGGAGCATTGTGATGACAGGCATCATGGAGCACTGTGAAGAAAGGGGCCATGGGGTATTGTAATGACACTAGAGAAATATGATGAAAATGGTCAGCGAGCATAGTGATTAAAGTGGTCATTGAGAATTGTGATGAAAAGCGACATAGAGCATTGTGATGACAAAGGTCATGGAGAACTGTGATGACCAGGGTCATGTCACATTGTGATGACACGGTCATGGAATATTGTGATGACAGGAATTCTCGAGCATTGTGCTGACAAGTGCCATGGAGCATTGTGATGACACGGCCATGGAACATTGTGATGACACGGTCATGGAACATTGTGATGACAAGAATTCTGGAGCATTCTGATGACAAAGGCGATGGAGCCTTGTGATAACACGGTCATGGAACATTGTGATGAAAAGAATTCTGGAACATTCTGATGACAAGCGCCATACAGCATTGTGATGACACGTTCATGGAATATAGTAATGACAAGAATTCTGGAGCATTATGATGACAAGGGCCATGGAGCATTGTGATGACACGGCCATGGAACATTGTGATGACACGGTCATGGAACATTGTGATGACAAGAATTCTGGAGCATTATGATGACAAGGGCCATGGAGCATTGTGATGACACGGCCATGGAACATTGTGATGACAAGATTTCTGGAGCATTTGATGACAAGGGCCATGGAGCATTGTGATGACACGGTCATGGAACATTGTGATGACAAGAATTCAGGAGCATTGTGTTGATGACGGCCATGGAGCATTGTGATGACACAGTCAAGGAGCATTGCGATGAAGAAGAATTCTGGAGCATTGTGATGAAAGGGCATGGAGCATTGTGATTAAAGTTGACAAGGAACATTGTGACGATATGTGCAGAGAACTCTGTGATGACAGTGGTCATGCAGTATTGTGACGAAAAGTGTCATGGAACATTCTGCTGACAGCGATCATGGAGCTTTTTGGTAAGAGAGGCTATGGAGATTTGTGATGTCAGGCGTCATGGGGCATTGTGTTGAGAGCGGTCTTGGAGCATTGTGACGAAAAGGGTCATGGAGCACTGTGATTACAGGGGCCATGGAGCATTGTGAATACAAAGGGTATGGAGCATTGAGATGACAGGGTTCATGGAGCACTGTGATGAATGTGATCTTGGATCATTGTGATGACAAGTGTCCTGGAACCTTGTGATGACACGGTTCATGGAGCACTGTGATGACAAGGACCATGGCGAATTGTGATGACATCTGTCATGGGGCATTGTGATGACAGTGGTCATCTAGATTTGCGATGAAAAGTATCATGGAGCACTGTGATGACAGGGGCCATGGAACATTGTGATGACAAAGGCCATGGAGCATTGTGATGACACGGTCATGGAACATTGTGATGATAAGAATTCTGGAGCATTCTGATGACAAAGGCGATGGAGACTTGTGATGACACGGTCATGGAACATTGTGTTGAAAAGAATTCTGGAACATTCTGATGACAAGCGCCATACAGCATTGTGATGACACGTTCATGGAATATAGTAATGACAAGAATTCTGGAGCATTATGATGACAAGGGCCACGGAGCATTGTGATGACACGGCCATGGAACATTGTGATGACACGGTCATGGAACATTGTGATGACAAGTATTCTGGAGCATTGTGCTGACAAGGGCCATGGAGCATTGTGATGATACGGTCATGGAACATTGTGATGACAAGAATTCTGGAGCATTATGATGAAAAGGGCCATGGAGCATTGTGATGACACGGTATGGAACATTGTGATGACAGGAATTCTGGAGCATTGTGCTGAAAAGGGCCATGGAGCATTGTGATGACACGGTCATGGAACAATGTGATGAGAAGAATTCCGGAGCATTGTGATGACAAGGGCCATGGAGCATTGTGATGACACGGTCATGGAACATTGTGATGACAAGAATTCTGGAGCATTGTGCTGATGACGGCCATGGAGCATTGTGATGACACAGTCAAGGAACATTGCAATGAAAAAGATTTCTGGAGCATTGTGATGAAAGGGCATGGAGCATTGTGATTAAAGGTGACAAGGAACATTGTGATGATATGGGCAGAGAACTCTGTGATGACAGTGGTCTTGCAGTATTGTGACGAAAAATGACATGGAACATTCTGCTGACAGCGATCATGGAGCATTTTGGTAAGAGAGGCTATGGAGATTAGTGATGTCAGGCGTCATGGGGCATTGTGTTGAGAGCGGTCTTGAAGCATTGTGATGAAAAGGGTCATGGAGCACTGTGATAACAGGGGCCATGGAGCATTGTGAATACAACGGGTATGGAGCATTGAGATGACAGGGTTCATGGAGCACTGTGATGAATGTGATCTTGGATCATTGTGATGACAAGTGTCCTGGAACCTTGTGATGACACGGTTCATGGAGCATTGTGATGAGAAGGACCATGGCGAATTGTGATGACATCTGTCATAGGGCATTGTGATGACAGTGGTCATCTAGATTTGCGATGAAAGGTATCATGGAGCACTGTGATGACAGGGGCCATGGAACATTGTGATGACAAAGGCCATGGAGCATTGTGATGACAAGTGTCATGGGGCATTTTGATGACATTGGCATGGAGCATTATGATGACAAGAGTTCTGGAGCATTTTGATGACAAGGGCATGGAGCATTGTGATGACAGGGCCCACGGAGCTTTGTGATGAAAAGGGCAGGGTACATTGTGATGACAGGGTTCATGGAGCATTGTGATGAAAGGGGCCATGGAGCATTGAGATGAGAGCCGTTATGAGGCATGGTGATGACAGTGGTCATGGAGCATTGTGATGAAAGAGATCATGGAGCAATATGATAACAGTGGCCATGGAGCATTGTGATGACAGGGGTATTGGAGCATTGTGATGGAAGTAGACATGGATCATTGTGATGACATGTGTCCTGGAACACTGTGATGACACGGTTCATCGAGTATTGTGATGACAAGGGTCATAGCGAATTCTGATGACAAGTGTCATGGGGCATTGTGATGACATTGAACATCTAGGAATTGTGATGAAAGGTATCATGGAGCACTGTGATGAAAATTGTCCTGGATTATTGTGATGACAGCAGTCATGGAGAATTGTGATGACAGGGATTATGCAGCATTGTGTTGACAAGGGTATGGACTATTGTGATGACAATGGTCATGGAGCAATGTGATGAAAGTATTCATGGAACATCGTGATGAAAAGTGCCTGGGAGCATTGTGACGATAAAGGCCATGGAGTATTGTGATGACTAGTGTCATGGAGCATTTTAATGAAAGGTTTCATTGTACACCATGATGACAAAGGGGATGGAGAATTGTGAGGAAACTGGTCCTGGAGAATTGTGATAACAAAAGCCATGGAGCATTGTGATGACAGGCATCATGGAGCAGTGTGAAGAAAGGGGCCATGGGGTATTGTAATGACACTAGAGAAATATGATGAAAATGGTCAGCGAGCATAGTGATTAAAGTGGTCATTGAGAATTGTGATGAAAAGCGACATAGAGCATTGTGATGACAAAGGTCATGGAGAACTGTGATGACCAGGGTCATGTCACATTGTGATGACACGGTCATGGAATATTGTGATGACAGGAATTCTCGAGCATTGTGCTGACAAGTGCCATGGAGCATTGTGATGACACGGTCATGGAACATTGTGATGATAAGAATTCTGGAGCATTCTGATGACAAAGGCGATGGAGCCTTGTGATAACACGGTCATGGAACATTGTGATGAAAAGAATTCTGGAACATTCTGATGACAAGCGCCATACAGCATTGTGATGACACGTTCATGGAATATAGTAATGACAAGAATTCTGGAGCATTATGATGACAAGGGCCATGGAGCATTGTGATGACACGGCCATGGAACATTGTGATGACACGGTCATGGAACATTGTGATGACCAGAATTCTGGAGCATTATGATGACAAGGGCCATGGAGCATTGTGATGACATGGCCATGGAACATTGTGATGACAAGATTTCTGGAGCATTTGATGACAAGGGCCATGGAGCATTGTGATGACATGGTCATGGAACATTGTGATGAGAAGAATTCTGGAGCATTGTCATGACAAGGGCCATGGAGCATTGTGATGACACAGTCAAGGAGCATTGCGATGAAGAAGAATTCTGGAGCATTGTGATGAAAGGGCATGGAGCATTGTGATTAAAGTTGACAAGGAACATTGTGACGATATGTGCAGAGAACTCTGTGATGACAGTGGTCATGCAGTATTGTGACGAAAAGTGTCATGGAACATTCTGCTGACAGCGATCATGGAGCTTTTTGGTAAGAGAGGCTATGGAGATTTGTGATGTCAGGCGTCATGGGGCATTGTGTTGAGAGCGGTCTTGGAGCATTGTGACGAAAAGGGTCATGGAGCACTGTGATTACAGGGGCCATGGAGCATTGTGAATACAAAGGGTATGGAGCATTGAGATGACAGGGTTCATGGAGCACTGTGATGAATGTGATCTTGGATCATTGTGATGACAAGTGTCCTGGAACCTTGTGATGACACGGTTCATGGAGCACTGTGATGACAAGGACCATGGCGAATTGTGATGACATCTGTCATGGGGCATTGTGATGACAGTGGTCATCTAGATTTGCGATGAAAAGTATCATGGAGCACTGTGATGACAGGGGCCATGGAACATTGTGATGACAAAGGCCATGGAGCATTGTGATGACACGGTCATGGAACATTGTGATGATAAGAATTCTGGAGCATTCTGATGACAAAGGCGATGGAGACTTGTGATGACACGGTCATGGAACATTGTGATGAAAAGAATTCTGGAGCATTATGATGAAAAGGGCCATGGAGCATTGTGATGACACGGCCATGGAACATTGTGATGACAAGAATTCTGGAGCATTGTGATGAAAATGGCCATGGAGCATTGTGATGACGCAGTCAAGGAACATTGCAATGAAAAAGATTTCTGGAGCATTGTGATGAAAGGGCATGGAGCATTGTGATTAAAGGTGACAAGGAACATTGTGATGATATGGGCAGAGAACTCTGTGAAGACAGTGGTCTTGCAGTATTGTGACGAAAAATGACATGGAACATTCTGCTGACAGCGATCATGGAGCATTTTGGTAAGAGAGGCTATGGAGATTAGTGATGTCAGGCGTCATGGGGCATTGTGTTGAGAGCGGTCTTGAAGCATTGTGATGAAAAGGGTCATGGAGCACTGTGATGACAGGGGCCATGGAGCATTGTGAATACAAAGGGTATGGAGCATTGAGATGACAGGGTTCATGGAGCACTGTGATGAATGTGATCTTGGATCATTGTGATGACAAGTGTTCTGGAACCTTGTGATGACACGGTTCATGGAGCATTGTGATGACAAGGACCATGGCGAATTGTGATGACATCTGTCATAGGGCATTGTGATGACAGTGGTCATCTAGATTTGCGATGAAAGGTATCATGGAGCACTGTGATGACAGGGGCCATGGAACATTGTGATGACAAAGGCCATGGAGCATTGTGATGACAAGTGTCATGGGGCATTTTGATGACATTGGCATGGAGCATTATGATGACAAGAGTTCTGGAGCATTTTGATGACAAGGGCATGGAGCATTGTGATGACAGGGCCCACGGAGCTTTGTGATGAAAAGGGCAGGGTACATTGTGATGACAGGGTTCATGGAGCATTGTGATGAAAGGGGCCATGGAGCATTGAGATGAGAGCCGTTATGAGGCATGGTGATGACAGTGGTCATGGAGCATTGTGATGAAAGAGATCATGGAGCAATATGATAACAGGGGCCATGGAGCATTGTGATGACAGGGGTATTGGAGCATTGTGATGGAAGTAGACATGGATCATTGTGATGACATGTGTCCTGGAACACTATGATGACACGGTTCATCGAGTATTGTGATGACAAGGGTCAGAGCGAATTCTGATGACAAGTGTCATGGGGCATTGTGATGACATTGAACATCTAGGAATTGTGATGAAAGGTATCATGGAGCACTGTGATGAAAATTGTCCTGGATTATTGTGATGACAGCAGTCATGGAGAATTGTGATGACAGGGATTATGCAGCATTGTGTTGACAAGGGTATGGACTATTGTGATGACAATGGTCATGGAGCAATGTGATGAAAGTATTCATGGAACATCGTGATGAAAAGTGCCTGGGAGCATTGTGACGATAAAGGCCATGGAGTATTGTGATGACTAGTGTCATGGAGCATTTTAATGAAAGGTTTCATTGTACACCATGATGACAAAGGGGATGGAGAATTGTGAGGAAACTGGTCCTGGAGAATTGTGATAACAAAAGCCATGGAGCATTGTGATGACAGGCATCATGGAGCAGTGTGAAGAAAGGGGCCATGGGGTATTGTAATGACACTAGAGAAATATGATGAAAATGGTCAGCGAGCATAGTGATTAAAGTGGTCATTGAGAATTGTGATGAAAAGCGACATAGAGCATTGTGATGACAAAGGTCATGGAGAACTGTGATGACCAGGGTCATGTCACATTGTGATGACACGGTCATGGAATATTGTGATGACAGGAATTCTCGAGCATTGTGCTGACAAGTGCCATGGAGCATTGTGATGACACGGCCATGGAACATTGTGATGACACGGTCATGGAACATTGTGATGACAAGAATTCTGGAGCATTCTGATGACAAAGGCGATGGAGCCTTGTGATAACACGGTCATGGAACATTGTGATGAAAAGAATTCTGGAACATTCTGATGACAAGCGCCATACAGCATTGTGATGACACGTTCATGGAATATAGTAATGACAAGAATTCTGGAGCATTATGATGACAAGGGCCATGGAGCATTGTGATGACACGGCCATGGAACATTGTGATGACACGGTCATGGAACATTGTGATGACAAGAATTCTGGAGCATTATGATGACAAGGGCCATGGAGCATTGTGATGACACGGCCATGGAACATTGTGATGACAAGATTTCTGGAGCATTTGATGACAAGGGCCATGGAGCATTGTGATGACACGGTCATGGAACATTGTGATGACAAGAATTCAGGAGCATTGTGTTGATGACGGCCATGGAGCATTGTGATGACACAGTCAAGGAGCATTGCGATGAAGAAGAATTCTGGAGCATTGTGATGAAAGGGCATGGAGCATTGTGATTAAAGTTGACAAGGAACATTGTGACGATATGTGCAGAGAACTCTGTGATGACAGTGGTCATGCAGTATTGTGACGAAAAGTGTCATGGAACATTCTGCTGACAGCGATCATGGAGCTTTTTGGTAAGAGAGGCTATGGAGATTTGTGATGTCAGGCGTCATGGGGCATTGTGTTGAGAGCGGTCTTGGAGCATTGTGACGAAAAGGGTCATGGAGCACTGTGATTACAGGGGCCATGGAGCATTGTGAATACAAAGGGTATGGAGCATTGAGATGACAGGGTTCATGGAGCACTGTGATGAATGTGATCTTGGATCATTGTGATGACAAGTGTCCTGGAACCTTGTGATGACACGGTTCATGGAGCACTGTGATGACAAGGACCATGGCGAATTGTGATGACATCTGTCATGGGGCATTGTGATGACAGTGGTCATCTAGATTTGCGATGAAAAGTATCATGGAGCACTGTGATGACAGGGGCCATGGAACATTGTGATGACAAAGGCCATGGAGCATTGTGATGACACGGTCATGGAACATTGTGATGATAAGAATTCTGGAGCATTCTGATGACAAAGGCGATGGAGACTTGTGATGACACGGTCATGGAACATTGTGATGAAAAGAATTCTGGAACATTCTGATGACAAGCGCCATACAGCATTGTGATGACACGTTCATGGAATATAGTAATGACAAGAATTCTGGAGCATTATGATGACAAGGGCCACGGAGCATTGTGATGACACGGCCATGGAACATTGTGATGACACGGTCATGGAACATTGTGATGACAAGTATTCTGGAGCATTGTGCTGACAAGGGCCATGGAGCATTGTGATGATACGGTCATGGAACATTGTGATGACAAGAATTCTGGAGCATTATGATGAAAAGGGCCATGGAGCATTGTGATGACACGGCCATGGAACATTGTGATGACAAGAATTCTGGAGCATTGTGATGAAAATGGCCATGGAGCATTGTGATGACACGGTATGGAACATTGTGATGACAGGAATTCTGGAGCATTGTGCTGAAAAGGGCCATGGAGCATTGTGATGACACGGTCATGGAACAATGTGATGAGAAGAATTCCGGAGCATTGTGATGACAAGGGCCATGGAGCATTGTGATGACACGGTCATGGAACATTGTGATGACAAGAATTCTGGAGCATTGTGCTGATGACGGCCATGGAGCATTGTGATGACACAGTCAAGGAACATTGCAATGAAAAAGATTTCTGGAGCATTGTGATGAAAGGGCATGGAGCATTGTGATTAAAGGTGACAAGGAACATTGTGATGATATGGGCAGAGAACTCTGTGATGACAGTGGTCTTGCAGTATTGTGACGAAAAATGACATGGAACATTCTGCTGACAGCGATCATGGAGCATTTTGGTAAAAGAGGCTATGGAGATTAGTGATGTCAGGCGTCATGGGGCATTGTGTTGAGAGCGGTCTTGAAGCATTGTGATGAAAAGGGTCATGGAGCACTGTGATGACAGGGGCCATGGAGCATTGTGAATACAAAGGGTATGGAGCATTGAGATGACAGGGTTCATGGAGCACTGTGATGAATGTGATCTTGGATCATTGTGATGACAAGTGTCCTGGAACCTTGTGATGACACGGTTCATGGAGCATTGTGATGAGAAGGACCATGGCGAATTGTGATGACATCTGTCATAGGGCATTGTGATGACAGTGGTCATCTAGATTTGCGATGAAAGGTATCATGGAGCACTGTGATGACAGGGGCCATGGAACATTGTGATGACAAAGGCCATGGAGCATTGTGATGACAAGTGTCATGGGGCATTTTGATGACATTGGCATGGAGCATTATGATGACAAGAGTTCTGGAGCATTTTGATGACAAGGGCATGGAGCATTGTGATGACAGGGCCCACGGAGCTTTGTGATGAAAAGGGCAGGGTACATTGTGATGACAGGGTTCATGGAGCATTGTGATGAAAGGGGCCATGGAGCATTGAGATGAGAGCCGTTATGAGGCATGGTGATGACAGTGGTCATGGAGCATTGTGATGAAAGAGATCATGGAGCAATATGATAACAGTGGCCATGGAGCATTGTGATGACAGGGGTATTGGAGCATTGTGATGGAAGTAGACATGGATCATTGTGATGACATGTGTCCTGGAACACTGTGATGACACGGTTCATCGAGTATTGTGATGACAAGGGTCATAGCGAATTCTGATGACAAGTGTCATGGGGCATTGTGATGACATTGAACATCTAGGAATTGTGATGAAAGGTATCATGGAGCACTGTGATGAAAATTGTCCTGGATTATTGTGATGACAGCAGTCATGGAGAATTTTGATGACAGGGATTATGCAGCATTGTGTTGACAAGGGTATGGACTATTGTGATGACAATGGTCATGGAGCAATATGATGAAAGTATTCATGGAACATCGTGATGAAAAGTGCATGGGAGCATTGTGACGATAAAGGCCATGGAGTATTGTGATGACTAGTGTCATGGAGCATTTTAATGAAAGGTTTCATTGTGCACCATGATGACAAAGGGGATGGAGAATTGTGATGAAACTGGTCCTGGAGCATTGTGATAACAAAAGCCATGGAGCATTGTGATGACAGGCATCATGGAGCATTGTGAAGAAAGGGGCCATGGGGTATTGTAATGACACTAGAGAAATATGATGAAAATGGTCAGCGAGCATAGTGATTAAAGTGGTCATTGAGAATTGTGATGAAAAGCGACATAGAGCATTGTGATGACAAAGGTCATTGAGAACTGTGATGACCAAGGTCATGGAGCATTGTGATGACACGGTCATGGAACATTGTGATGACAGGAATTTTCGAGCATTGTGCTGACAAGGGCCATGGACCATTGTGATGACATGGTCATGGAACATTGCGATGACAAGATTTCTGGAGCATTTTGATGAAGGGGCATGGAGCATTTTGATTAAAGGTGACAAGGAACATTGTGATGATATGGGCAGAAAACTCTGAGATGACAGTGGTCATGGAGTATTGTGACAAAAAGTGTCATGGAACATTGTGATGACAAGAATTCTGGAGCATTATGATGACAAGGGCCATGGAGTATTGTGATGACACGGCCATGGAACATTGTGATGACAAGAATTCTGGAGCATTGTGATGACAAGGGCCATGGCGCATTGTGATGACATGGTCATGGAACATTGTGATGATAAGAATTCTGGAGCATTGTGCTGACAAGGGCCATTCAGCATTGTGATGATACGGTCATGGAACATTGTGATGACAAGAATTCTGGAGCATTATGCTGACAAGGGCCATGGAGCATTGTGATGACACGGTCATAGAACATTGTGATGACAAGAATTCTGGAGCATTCTGATGACAAAGGCGATGGAGCTTTGTGATGACACGGTCATGGAACATTGTGATGACAAGTATTCTGGAGCATTCTGATGACAAGCGCCATAGAGCATTGTGATGACTCGTTCATGGAATATAGTAATGACAAGAATTCTGGAGCATTATGATGACAAGGGCCATGGAGCATTGTGATGACACATCCTTGGAACATTGTGATGACACGGTCATGGAACATTGTGATGACAAGAATTCTGGAGCATTGTGCTGACAAGGGCCATGGAGCATTGTGATGATACGGTCATGGAACATTGTGATGACAAGAATTCTGCAGCATTATGATGAAAAGGGCCATGGAGCATTGTGATGACACGGCCATGGAACATTGTGATGACAAGAATTCTGGAGCATTGTGATGAAAATGGCCATGGAGCATTGTGATGACACGGTATGGAACATTGTGATGACAGGAATTCTGGAGCATTGTGCTGAAAAGGGCCATGGAGCATTGTGATGACACGGTCATGGAACAATGTGATGAGAAGAATTCCGGAGCATTGTGATGACAAGGGCCATGGAGCATTGTGATGACACGGTCATGGAACATTGTGATGAAAGGGGCCATGGAGCATTGAGATGAGAGCCGTTATGAGGCATGGTGATGACAGTGGTCATGGAGCATTGTGATGAAAGAGATCATGGAGCAATATGATAACAGGGGCCATGGAGCACTGTGATGACAGGGGTATTGGAGCATTGTGATGGAAGTAGACATGGATCATTGTGATGACATGTGTCCTGGAACACTGTGATGACACGGTTTATCGAGTATTGTGATGACAAGGGTCATAGCGAATTCTGATGACAAGTGTCATGGGGCATTGTGTGACATTGATCATCTAGGAATTGTGATGAAAGGTATCATGGAGCACTGTGATGAAAATTGTCCTGGATTATTGTGATGACAGCAGTCATGGAGAATTTTGATGACAGGGATTATGCAGCATTGTGTTGACAAGTGTATGGACTATTGTGATGACAATGGTCATGGAGCAATGTGATGAAAGTATTCATGGAACATCGTGATGAAAAGTGCATGGGAGCATTGTGACGATAAAGGCCATGGAGTATTGTGATGACTAGTGTCATGGAGCATTTTAATGAAAGGTTTCATTGTGCACCATGATGACAAAGGGGATGGAGAATTGTGATGAAACTGGTCCTGGAGCATTGTGATAACAAAAGCCATGGAGCATTGTGATGACAGGCATCATGGAGCATTGTGAAGAAAGGGGCCATGGGGTATTGTAATGACACTAGAGAAATATGATGAAAATGGTCAGCAAGCATAGTTATTAAAGTGGTCATTTAGAATTGTGGTGAAGAGCAACATAGAGCATTGTGATGACAAAGGTCATGGAGAACTGTGATGACCAGGGTCATGTAACATTGTGATGACACGGTCATGGAACATTGTGATGACAGGAATTCTCGAGCATTGTGCTGACAAGTGCCATGGAGCATTGTGATGACACGGTCATGGAACATTGTGATGATAAGAATTCTGGAGCATTCTGATGACAAAGGCGATGGAGACTTGTGATGACACGGTCATGGAACATTGTGATGAAAAGAATTCTGGAACATTCTGATGACAAGCGCCATACAGCATTGTGATGACACGTTCATGGAATATAGTAATGACAAGAATTCTGGAGCATTATGATGACAAGGGCCATGGAGCATTGTGATGACACGGCCATGGAACATTGTGATGACACGGTCATGGAACATTGTGATGACAAGTATTCTGGAGCATTGTGCTGACAAGGGCCATGGAGCATTGTGATGATACGGTCATGGAACATTGTGATGACAAGAATTCTGGAGCATTATGATGAAAAGGGCCATGGAGCATTGTGATGACACGGCCATGGAACATTGTGATGACAAGAATTCTGGAGCATTGTGATGAAAATGTCCATGGAGCATTGTGAAGACACGGTATGGAACATTGTGATGACAGGAATTCTGGAGCATTGTGCTGAAAAGGGCCATGGAGCATTGTGATGACACGGTCATGGAACAATGTGATGAGAAGAATTCCGGAGCATTGTGATGACAAGGGCCATGGAGCATTGTGATGACACGGTCATGGAACATTGTGATGACAAGAATTCTGGAGCATTGTGCTGATGACGGCCATGGAGCATTGTGATGACGCAGTCAAGGAACATTGCAATGAAAAAGATTTCTGGAGCATTGTGATGAAAGGGCATGGAGCATTGTGATTAAAGGTGACAAGGAACATTGTGATGATATGGGCAGAGAACTCTGTGATGACAGTGGTCTTGCAGTATTGTGACGAAAAGTGTCATGGAACATTCTGCTGACAGCGATCATGGAGCATTTTGGTAAGAGAGGCTATGGAGATTAGTGATGTCAGGCGTCATGGGGCATTGTGTTGAGAGCGGTCTTGAAGCATTGTGATGAAAAGGGTCATGGAGCACTGTGATGACAGGGGCCATGGAGCATTGTGAATACAAAGGGTATGGAGCATTGAGATGATAGGGTTCATGGAGCACTGTGATGAATGTGATCTTGGATCATTGTGATGACAAGTGTCCTGGAACCTTGTGATGACACGGTTCATGGAGCATTGTGATGACAAGGACCATGGCGAATTGTGATGACATCTGTCATAGGGCATTGTGATGACAGTGGTCATCTAGATTTGCGATGAAAGGTATCATGGAGCACTGTGATGACAGGGGCCATGGAACATTGTGATGACAAAGGCCATGGAGCATTGTGATGACAAGTGTCATGGGGCATTTTGATGACATTGGCATGGAGCATTATGATGACAAGAGTTCTGGAGCATTTTGATGACAAGGGCATGGAGCATTGTGATGACAGGGCCCACGGAGCTTTGTGATGAAAAGGGCAGGGTACATTGTGATGACAGGGTTCATGGAGCATTGTGATGAAAGGGGCCATGGAGCATTGAGATGAGAGCCGTTATGAGGCATGGTGATGACAGTGGTCATGGAGCATTGTGATGAAAGAGATCATGGAGCAATATGATAACAGGGGCCATGGAGCATTGTGATGACAGGGGTATTGGAGCATTGTGATGGAAGTAGACATGGATCATTGTGATGACATGTGTCCTGGAACACTGTGATGACACGGTTCATCGAGTATTGTGATGACAAGGGTCATAGCGAATTCTGATGACAAGTGTCATGGAGCATTGTGTGACATTGATCATCTAGGAATTGTGATGAAAGGTATCATGGAGCACTGTGATGAAAATTGTCCTGGATTATTGTGATGACAGCAGTCATGGAGAATTGTGATGACAGGGATTATGCAGCATTGTGTTGACAAGGGTATGGACTATTGTGATGACAATGGTCATGGAGCAATGTGATGAAAGTATTCATGGAACATCGTGATGAAAAGTGCCTGGGAGCATTGTGACGATAAAGGCCATGGAGTATTGTGATGACTAGTGTCATGGAGCATTTTAATGAAAGGTTTCATTGTACACCATGATGACAAAGGGGATGGAGAATTGTGAGGAAACTGGTCCTGGGGAATTTTGATAACAAAAGCCATGGAGCATTGTGATGACAGGCATCATGGAGCACTGTGAAGAAAGGGGCCATGGGGTATTGTAATGACACTAGAGAAATATGATGAAAATGGTCAGCGAGCATAGTGATTAAAGTGGTCATTGAGAATTGTGATGAAAAGCGACATAGAGCATTGTGATGAAAAAGGTCATGGAGAACTGTGATGACCAGGGTCATGTCACATTGTGATGACACGGTCATGGAATATTGTGATGACAGGAATTCTCGAGCATTGTGCTGACAAGTGCCATGGAGCATTGTGATGACACGGTCATGGAACATTGTGATGATAAGAATTCTGTGGCATTCTGATGACAAAGGCGATGGAGCCTTGTGATAACACGGTCATGGAACATTGTGATGAAAAGAATTCTGGAACATTCTGATGACAAGCGCCATACAGCATTGGAATGACACGTTCATGGAATATAGTAATGACAAGAATTCTGGAGCATTATGATGACAAGGGACATGGAGCATTGTGATGACACGGCCATGGAACATTGTGATGACACGGTCATGGAACATTGTGATGACAAGAATTCTGGAGCATTATGATGACAAGGGCCATGGAGCATTGTGATGACACGGCCATGGAACATTGTGATGACAAGATTTCTGGAGCATTTGATGACAAGGGCCATGGAGCATTGTGATGACATGGTCATGGAACATTGTGATGAGAAGAATTCTGGAGCATTGTCATGACAAGGGCCATGGAGCATTGTGATGACACAGTCAAGGAGCATTGCGATGAAGAAGAATTCTGGAGCATTGTGATGAAAGGGCATGGAGCATTGTGATTAAAGTTGACAAGGAACATTGTGACGATATGTGCAGAGAACTCTGTGATGACAGTGGTCATGCAGTATTGTGACGAAAAGTGTCATGGAACATTCTGCTGACAGCGATCATGGAGCTTTTTGGTAAGAGAGGCTATGGAGATTTGTGATGTCAGGCGTCATGGGGCATTGTGTTGAGAGCGGTCTTGGAGCATTGTGACGAAAAGGGTCATGGAGCACTGTGATTACAGGGGCCATGGAGCATTGTGAATACAAAGGCTATGGAGCATTGAGATGACAGGGTTCATGGAGCACTGTGATGAATGTGATCTTGGATCATTGTGATGACAAGTGTCCTGGAACCTTGTGATGACACGGTTCATGGAGCACTGTGATGACAAGGACCATGGCGAATTGTGATGACATCTGTCATGGGGCATTGTGATGACAGTGGTCATCTAGATTTGCGATGAAAAGTATCATGGAGCACTGTGATGACAGGGGCCATGGAACATTGTGATGACAAAGGCCATGGAGCATTGTGATGACACGGTCATGGAACATTGTGATGATAAGAATTCTGGAGCATTCTGATGACAAAGGCGATGGAGACTTGTGATGACACGGTCATGGAACATTGTGATGAAAAGAATTCTGGAACATTCTGATGACAAGCGCCATACAGCATTGTGATGACACGTTCATGGAATATAGTAATGACAAGAATTCTGGAGCATTATGATGACAAGGGCCATGGAGCATTGTGATGACACGGCCATGGAACATTGTGATGACACGGTCATGGAACATTGTGATGACAAGTATTCTGGAGCATTGTGCTGACAAGGGCCATGGAGCATTGTGATGATACGGTCATGGAACATTGTGATGACAAGAATTCTGGAGCATTATGATGAAAAGGGCCATGGAGCATTGTGATGACACGGCCATGGAACATTGTGATGACAAGAATTCTGGAGCATTGTGATGAAAATGGCCATGGAGCATTGTGATGACACGGTATGGAACATTGTGATGACAGGAATTCTGGAGCATTGTGCTGAAAAGGGCCATGGAGCATTGTGATGACACGGTCATGGAACAATGTGATGAGAAGAATTCCGGAGCATTGTGATGACAAGGGCCATGGAGCATTGTGATGACACGGTCATGGAACATTGTGATGACAAGAATTCTGGAGCATTGTGCTGATGACGGCCATGGAGCATTGTGATGACACAGTCAAGGAACATTGCAATGAAAAAGATTTCTGGAGCATTGTGATGAAAGGGCATGGAGCATTGTGATTAAAGGTGACAAGGAACATTGTGATGATATGGGCAGAGAACTCTGTGATGACAGTGGTCTTGCAGTATTGTGACGAAAAATGACATGGAACATTCTGCTGACAGCGATCATGGAGCATTTTGGTAAGAGAGGCTATGGAGATTAGTGATGTCAGGCGTCATGGGGCATTGTGTTGAGAGCGGTCTTGAAGCATTGTGATGAAAAGGGTCATGGAGCACTGTGATGACAGGGGCCATGGAGCATTGTGAATACAAAGGGTATGGAGCATTGAGATGACAGGGTTCATGGAGCACTGTGATGAATGTGATCTTGGATCATTGTGATGACAAGTGTCCTGGAACCTTGTGATGACACGGTTCATGGAGCATTGTGATGAGAAGGACCATGGCGAATTGTGATGACATCTGTCATAGGGCATTGTGATGACAGTGGTCATCTAGATTTGCGATGAAAGGTATCATGGAGCACTGTGATGACAGGGGCCATGGAACATTGTGATGACAAAGGCCATGGAGCATTGTGATGACAAGTGTCATGGGGCATTTTGATGACATTGGCATGGAGCATTATGATGACAAGAGTTCTGGAGCATTTTGATGACAAGGGCATGGAGCATTGTGATGACAGGGCCCACGGAGCTTTGTGATGAAAAGGGCAGGGTACATTGTGATGACAGGGTTCATGGAGCATTGTGATGAAAGGGGCCATGGAGCATTGAGATGAGAGCCGTTATGAGGCATGGTGATGACAGTGGTCATGGAGCATTGTGATGAAAGAGATCATGGAGCAATATGATAACAGTGGCCATGGAGCATTGTGATGACAGGGGTATTGGAGCATTGTGATGGAAGTAGACATGGATCATTGTGATGACATGTGTCCTGGAACACTGTGATGACACGGTTCATCGAGTATTGTGATGACAAGGGTCATAGCGAATTCTGATGACAAGTGTCATGGGGCATTGTGATGACATTGAACATCTAGGAATTGTGATGAAAGGTATCATGGAGCACTGTGATGAAAATTGTCCTGGATTATTGTGATGACAGCAGTCATGGAGAATTGTGATGACAGGGATTATGCAGCATTGTGTTGACAAGGGTATGGACTATTGTGATGACAATGGTCATGGAGCAATGTGATGAAAGTATTCATGGAACATCGTGATGAAAAGTGCCTGGGAGCATTGTGACGATAAAGGCCATGGAGTATTGTGATGACTAGTGTCATGGAGCATTTTAATGAAAGGTTTCATTGTACACCATGATGACAAAGGGGATGGAGAATTGTGAGGAAACTGGTCCTGGAGAATTGTGATAACAAAAGCCATGGAGCATTGTGATGACAGGCATCATGGAGCAGTGTGAAGAAAGGGGCCATGGGGTATTGTAATGACACTAGAGAAATATGATGAAAATGGTCAGCGAGCATAGTGATTAAAGTGGTCATTGAGAATTGTGATGAAAAGCGACATAGAGCATTGTGATGACAAAGGTCATGGAGAACTGTGATGACCAGGGTCATGTCACATTGTGATGACACGGTCATGGAATATTGTGATGACAGGAATTCTCGAGCATTGTGCTGACAAGTGCCATGGAGCATTGTGATGACACGGTCATGGAACATTGTGATGATAAGAATTCTGGAGCATTCTGATGACAAAGGCGATGGAGCCTTGTGATAACACGGTCATGGAACATTGTGATGAAAAGAATTCTGGAACATTCTGATGACAAGCGCCATACAGCATTGTGATGACACGTTCATGGAATATAGTAATGACAAGAATTCTGGAGCATTATGATGACAAGGGCCATGGAGCATTGTGATGACACGGCCATGGAACATTGTGATGACACGGTCATGGAACATTGTGATGACCAGAATTCTGGAGCATTATGATGACAAGGGCCATGGAGCATTGTGATGACATGGCCATGGAACATTGTGATGACAAGATTTCTGGAGCATTTGATGACAAGGGCCATGGAGCATTGTGATGACATGGTCATGGAACATTTTGATGAGAAGAATTCTGGAGCATTGTCATGACAAGGGCCATGGAGCATTGTGATGACACAGTCAAGGAGCATTGCGATGAAGAAGAATTCTGGAGCATTGTGATGAAAGGGCATGGAGCATTGTGATTAAAGTTGACAAGGAACATTGTGACGATATGTGCAGAGAACTCTGTGATGACAGTGGTCATGCAGTATTGTGACGAAAAGTGTCATGGAACATTCTGCTGACAGCGATCATGGAGCTTTTTGGTAAGAGAGGCTATGGAGATTTGTGATGTCAGGCGTCATGGGGCATTGTGTTGAGAGCGGTCTTGGAGCATTGTGACGAAAAGGGTCATGGAGCACTGTGATTACAGGGGCCATGGAGCATTGTGAATACAAAGGCTATGGAGCATTGAGATGACAGGGTTCATGGAGCACTGTGATGAATGTGATCTTGGATCATTGTGATGACAAGTGTCCTGGAACCTTGTGATGACACGGTTCATGGAGCACTGTGATGACAAGGACCATGGCGAATTGTGATGACATCTGTCATGGGGCATTGTGATGACAGTGGTCATCTAGATTTGCGATGAAAAGTATCATGGAGCACTGTGATGACAGGGGCCATGGAACATTGTGATGACAAAGGCCATGGAGCATTGTGATGACACGGTCATGGAACATTGTGATGATAAGAATTCTGGAGCATTCTGATGACAAAGGCGATGGAGACTTGTGATGACACGGTCATGGAACATTGTGATGAAAAGAATTCTGGAGCATTATGATGAAAAGGGCCATGGAGCATTGTGATGACACGGCCATGGAACATTGTGATGACAAGAATTCTGGAGCATTGTGATGAAAATGGCCATGGAGCATTGTGATGACACGGTATGGAACATTGTGATGACAGGAATTCTGGAGCATTGTGCTGAAAAGGGCCATGGAGCATTGTGATGACACGGTCATGGAACAATGTGATGAGAAGAATTCCGGAGCATTGTGATGACAAGGGCCATGGAGCATTGTGATGACACGGTCATGGAACATTGTGATGACAAGAATTCTGGAGCATTGTGCTGATGACGGCCATGGAGCATTGTGATGACGCAGTCAAGGAACATTGCAATGAAAAAGATTTCTGGAGCATTGTGATGAAAGGGCATGGAGCATTGTGATTAAAGGTGACAAGGAACATTGTGATGATATGGGCAGAGAACTCTGTGATGACAGTGGTCTTGCAGTATTGTGACGAAAAATGACATGGAACATTCTGCTGACAGCGATCATGGAGCATTTTGGTAAGAGAGGCTATGGAGATTAGTGATGTCAGGCGTCATGGGGCATTGTGTTGAGAGCGGTCTTGAAGCATTGTGATGAAAAGGGTCATGGAGCACTGTGATTACAGGGGCCATGGAGCATTGTGAATACAAAGGGTATGGAGCATTGAGATGACAGGGTTCATGGAGCACTGTGATGAATGTGATCTTGGATCATTGTGATGACAAGTGTCCTGGAACCTTGTGATGACACGGTTCATGGAGCATTGTGATGAGAAGGACCATGGCGAATTGTGATGACATCTGTCATAGGGCATTGTGATGACAGTGGTCATCTAGATTTGCGATGAAAGGTATCATGGAGCACTGTGATGACAGGGGCCATGGAACATTGTGATGACAAAGGCCATGGAGCATTGTGATGACAAGTGTCATGGGGCATTTTGATGACATTGGCATGGAGCATTATGATGACAAGAGTTCTGGAGCATTTTGATGACAAGGGCATGGAGCATTGTGATGACAGGGCCCACGGAGCTTTGTGATGAAAAGGGCAGGGTACATTGTGATGACAGGGTTCATGGAGCATTGTGATGAAAGGGGCCATGGAGCATTGAGATGAGAGCCGTTATGAGGCATGGTGATGACAGTGGTCATGGAGCATTGTGATGAAAGAGATCATGGAGCAATATGATAACAGGGGCCATGGAGCATTGTGATGACAGGGGTATTGGAGCATTGTGATGGAAGTAGACATGGATCATTGTGATGACATGTGTCCTGGAACACTATGATGACACGGTTCATCGAGTATTGTGATGACAAGGGTCATAGCGAATTCTGATGACAAGTGTCATGGGGCATTGTGATGACATTGAACATCTAGGAATTGTGATGAAAGGTATCATGGAGCACTGTGATGAAAATTGTCCTGGATTATTGTGATGACAGCAGTCATGGAGAATTGTGATGACAGGGATTATGCAGCATTGTGTTGACAAGGGTATGGACTATTGTGATGACAATGGTCATGGAGCAATGTGATGAAAGTATTCATGGAACATCGTGATGAAAAGTGCCTGGGAGCATTGTGACGATAAAGGCCATGGAGTATTGTGATGACTAGTGTCATGGAGCATTTTAATGAAAGGTTTCATTGTACACCATGATGACAAAGGGGATGGAGAATTGTGAGGAAACTGGTCCTGGAGAATTGTGATAACAAAAGCCATGGAGCATTGTGATGACAGGCATCATGGAGCACTGTGAAGAAAGGGGCCATGGGGTATTGTAATGACACTAGAGAAATATGATGAAAATGGTCAGCGAGCATAGTGATTAAAGTGGTCATTGAGAATTGTGATGAAAAGCGACATAGAGCATTGTGATGACAAAGGTCATGGAGAACTGTGATGACCAGGGTCATGTCACATTGTGATGACACGGTCATGGAATATTGTGATGACAGGAATTCTCGAGCATTGTGCTGACAAGTGCCATGGAGCATTGTGATGACACGGCCATGGAACATTGTGATGACACGGTCATGGAACATTGTGATGACAAGAATTCTGGAGCATTCTGATGACAAAGGCGATGGAGCCTTGTGATAACACGGTCATGGAACATTGTGATGAAAAGAATTCTGGAACATTCTGATGACAAGCGCCATACAGCATTGTGATGACACGTTCATGGAATATAGTAATGACAAGAATTCTGGAGCATTATGATGACAAGGGCCATGGAGCATTGTGATGACACGGCCATGGAACATTGTGATGACACGGTCATGGAACATTGTGATGACAAGAATTCTGGAGCATTATGATGACAAGGGCCATGGAGCATTGTGATGACACGGCCATGGAACATTGTGATGACAAGATTTCTGGAGCATTTGATGACAAGGGCCATGGAGCATTGTGATGACACGGTCATGGAACATTGTGATGACAAGAATTCAGGAGCATTGTGTTGATGACGGCCATGGAGCATTGTGATGACACAGTCAAGGAGCATTGCGATGAAGAAGAATTCTGGAGCATTGTGATGAAAGGGCATGGAGCATTGTGATTAAAGTTGACAAGGAACATTGTGACGATATGTGCAGAGAACTCTGTGATGACAGTGGTCATGCAGTATTGTGACGAAAAGTGTCATGGAACATTCTGCTGACAGCGATCATGGAGCTTTTTGGTAAGAGAGGCTATGGAGATTTGTGATGTCAGGCGTCATGGGGCATTGTGTTGAGAGCGGTCTTGGAGCATTGTGACGAAAAGGGTCATGGAGCACTGTGATTACAGGGGCCATGGAGCATTGTGAATACAAAGGGTATGGAGCATTGAGATGACAGGGTTCATGGAGCACTGTGATGAATGTGATCTTGGATCATTGTGATGACAAGTGTCCTGGAACCTTGTGATGACACGGTTCATGGAGCACTGTGATGACAAGGACCATGGCGAATTGTGATGACATCTGTCATGGGGCATTGTGATGACAGTGGTCATCTAGATTTGCGATGAAAAGTATCATGGAGCACTGTGATGACAGGGGCCATGGAACATTGTGATGACAAAGGCCATGGAGCATTGTGATGACACGGTCATGGAACATTGTGATGATAAGAATTCTGGAGCATTCTGATGACAAAGGCGATGGAGACTTGTGATGACACGGTCATGGAACATTGTGTTGAAAAGAATTCTGGAACATTCTGATGACAAGCGCCATACAGCATTGTGATGACACGTTCATGGAATATAGTAATGACAAGAATTCTGGAGCATTATGATGACAAGGGCCACGGAGCATTGTGATGACACGGCCATGGAACATTGTGATGACACGGTCATGGAACATTGTGATGACAAGTATTCTGGAGCATTGTGCTGACAAGGGCCATGGAGCATTGTGATGATACGGTCATGGAACATTGTGATGACAAGAATTCTGGAGCATTATGATGAAAAGGGCCATGGAGCATTGTGATGACACGGCCATGGAACATTGTGATGACAAGAATTCTGGAGCATTGTGATGAAAATGGCCATGGAGCATTGTGATGACACGGTATGGAACATTGTGATGACAGGAATTCTGGAGCATTGTGCTGAAAAGGGCCATGGAGCATTGTGATGACACGGTCATGGAACAATGTGATGAGAAGAATTCCGGGGCATTGTGATGACAAGGGCCATGGAGCATTGTGATGACACGGTCATGGAACATTGTGATGACAAGAATTCTGGAGCATTGTGCTGATGACGGCCATGGAGCATTGTGATGACACAGTCAAGGAACATTGCAATGAAAAAGATTTCTGGAGCATTGTGATGAAAGGGCATGGAGCATTGTGATTAAAGGTGACAAGGAACATTGTGATGATATGGGCAGAGAACTCTGTGATGACAGTGGTCTTGCAGTATTGTGACGAAAAATGACATGGAACATTCTGCTGACAGCGATCATGGAGCATTTTGGTAAGAGAGGCTATGGAGATTAGTGATGTCAGGCGTCATGGGGCATTGTGTTGAGAGCGGTCTTGAAGCATTGTGATGAAAAGGGTCATGGAGCACTGTGATTACAGGGGCCATGGAGCATTGTGAATACAAAGGGTATGGAGCATTGAGATGACAGGGTTCATGGAGCACTGTGATGAATGTGATCTTGGATCATTGTGATGACAAGTGTCCTGGAACCTTGTGATGACACGGTTCATGGAGCATTGTGATGAGAAGGACCATGGCGAATTGTGATGACATCTGTCATAGGGCATTGTGATGACAGTGGTCATCTAGATTTGCGATGAAAGGTATCATGGAGCACTGTGATGACAGGGGCCATGGAACATTGTGATGACAAAGGCCATGGAGCATTGTGATGACAAGTGTCATGGGGCATTTTGATGACATTGGCATGGAGCATTATGATGACAAGAGTTCTGGAGCATTTTGATGACAAGGGCATGGAGCATTGTG
This sequence comes from Balaenoptera acutorostrata, assembly GCF_949987535.1. Taxonomy (NCBI): domain Eukaryota; kingdom Metazoa; phylum Chordata; class Mammalia; order Artiodactyla; family Balaenopteridae; genus Balaenoptera; species Balaenoptera acutorostrata. The sequence continues at coordinate 409,947 of NW_026646025.1, read as the reverse complement.
ATGACAGGGCCCACGGAGCTTTGTGATGAAAAGGGCAGGGTACATTGTGATGACAGGGTTCATGGAGCATTGTGATGAAAGGGGCCATGGAGCATTGAGATGAGAGCCGTTATGAGGCATGGTGATGACAGTGGTCATGGAGCATTGTGATGAAAGAGATCATGGAGCAATATGATAACAGGGGCCATGGAGCATTGTGATGACAGGGGTATTGGAGCATTGTGATGGAAGTAGACATGGATCATTGTGATGACATGTGTCCTGGAACACTATGATGACACGGTTCATCGAGTATTGTGATGACAAGGGTCATAGCGAATTCTGATGACAAGTGTCATGGGGCATTGTGATGACATTGAACATCTAGGAATTGTGATGAAAGGTATCATGGAGCACTGTGATGAAAATTGTCCTGGATTATTGTGATGACAGCAGTCATGGAGAATTGTGATGACAGGGATTATGCAGCATTGTGTTGACAAGGGTATGGACTATTGTGATGACAATGGTCATGGAGCAATGTGATGAAAGTATTCATGGAACATCGTGATGAAAAGTGCCTGGGAGCATTGTGACGATAAAGGCCATGGAGTATTGTGATGACTAGTGTCATGGAGCATTTTAATGAAAGGTTTCATTGTACACCATGATGACAAAGGGGATGGAGAATTGTGAGGAAACTGGTCCTGGAGAATTGTGATAACAAAAGCCATGGAGCATTGTGATGACAGGCATCATGGAGCACTGTGAAGAAAGGGGCCATGGGGTATTGTAATGACACTAGAGAAATATGATGAAAATGGTCAGCGAGCATAGTGATTAAAGTGGTCATTGAGAATTGTGATGAAAAGCGACATAGAGCATTGTGATGACAAAGGTCATGGAGAACTGTGATGACCAGGGTCATGTCACATTGTGATGACACGGTCATGGAATATTGTGATGACAGGAATTCTCGAGCATTGTGCTGACAAGTGCCATGGAGCATTGTGATGACACGGCCATGGAACATTGTGATGACACGGTCATGGAACATTGTGATGACAAGAATTCTGGAGCATTCTGATGACAAAGGCGATGGAGCCTTGTGATAACACGGTCATGGAACATTGTGATGAAAAGAATTCTGGAACATTCTGATGACAAGCGCCATACAGCATTGTGATGACACGTTCATGGAATATAGTAATGACAAGAATTCTGGAGCATTATGATGACAAGGGCCATGGAGCATTGTGATGACACGGCCATGGAACATTGTGATGACACGGTCATGGAACATTGTGATGACAAGAATTCTGGAGCATTATGATGACAAGGGCCATGGAGCATTGTGATGACACGGCCATGGAACATTGTGATGACAAGATTTCTGGAGCATTTGATGACAAGGGCCATGGAGCATTGTGATGACACGGTCATGGAACATTGTGATGACAAGAATTCAGGAGCATTGTGTTGATGACGGCCATGGAGCATTGTGATGACACAGTCAAGGAGCATTGCGATGAAGAAGAATTCTGGAGCATTGTGATGAAAGGGCATGGAGCATTGTGATTAAAGTTGACAAGGAACATTGTGACGATATGTGCAGAGAACTCTGTGATGACAGTGGTCATGCAGTATTGTGACGAAAAGTGTCATGGAACATTCTGCTGACAGCGATCATGGAGCTTTTTGGTAAGAGAGGCTATGGAGATTTGTGATGTCAGGCGTCATGGGGCATTGTGTTGAGAGCGGTCTTGGAGCATTGTGACGAAAAGGGTCATGGAGCACTGTGATTACAGGGGCCATGGAGCATTGTGAATACAAAGGGTATGGAGCATTGAGATGACAGGGTTCATGGAGCACTGTGATGAATGTGATCTTGGATCATTGTGATGACAAGTGTCCTGGAACCTTGTGATGACACGGTTCATGGAGCACTGTGATGACAAGGACCATGGCGAATTGTGATGACATCTGTCATGGGGCATTGTGATGACAGTGGTCATCTAGATTTGCGATGAAAAGTATCATGGAGCACTGTGATGACAGGGGCCATGGAACATTGTGATGACAAAGGCCATGGAGCATTGTGATGACACGGTCATGGAACATTGTGATGATAAGAATTCTGGAGCATTCTGATGACAAAGGCGATGGAGACTTGTGATGACACGGTCATGGAACATTGTGTTGAAAAGAATTCTGGAACATTCTGATGACAAGCGCCATACAGCATTGTGATGACACGTTCATGGAATATAGTAATGACAAGAATTCTGGAGCATTATGATGACAAGGGCCACGGAGCATTGTGATGACACGGCCATGGAACATTGTGATGACACGGTCATGGAACATTGTGATGACAAGTATTCTGGAGCATTGTGCTGACAAGGGCCATGGAGCATTGTGATGATACGGTCATGGAACATTGTGATGACAAGAATTCTGGAGCATTATGATGAAAAGGGCCATGGAGCATTGTGATGACACGGCCATGGAACATTGTGATGACAAGAATTCTGGAGCATTGTGATGAAAATGGCCATGGAGCATTGTGATGACACGGTATGGAACATTGTGATGACAGGAATTCTGGAGCATTGTGCTGAAAAGGGCCATGGAGCATTGTGATGACACGGTCATGGAACAATGTGATGAGAAGAATTCCGGAGCATTGTGATGACAAGGGCCATGGAGCATTGTGATGACACGGTCATGGAACATTGTGATGACAAGAATTCTGGAGCATTGTGCTGATGACGGCCATGGAGCATTGTGATGACACAGTCAAGGAACATTGCAATGAAAAAGATTTCTGGAGCATTGTGATGAAAGGGCATGGAGCATTGTGATTAAAGGTGACAAGGAACATTGTGATGATATGGGCAGAGAACTCTGTGATGACAGTGGTCTTGCAGTATTGTGACGAAAAATGACATGGAACATTCTGCTGACAGCGATCATGGAGCATTTTGGTAAGAGAGGCTATGGAGATTAGTGATGTCAGGCGTCATGGGGCATTGTGTTGAGAGCGGTCTTGAAGCATTGTGATGAAAAGGGTCATGGAGCACTGTGATAACAGGGGCCATGGAGCATTGTGAATACAAAGGGTATGGAGCATTGAGATGACAGGGTTCATGGAGCACTGTGATGAATGTGATCTTGGATCATTGTGATGACAAGTGTCCTGGAACCTTGTGATGACACGGTTCATGGAGCATTGTGATGAGAAGGACCATGGCGAATTGTGATGACATCTGTCATAGGGCATTGTGATGACAGTGGTCATCTAGATTTGCGATGAAAGGTATCATGGAGCACTGTGATGACAGGGGCCATGGAACATTGTGATGACAAAGGCCATGGAGCATTGTGATGACAAGTGTCATGGGGCATTTTGATGACATTGGCATGGAGCATTATGATGACAAGAGTTCTGGAGCATTTTGATGACAAGGGCATGGAGCATTGTGATGACAGGGCCCACGGAGCTTTGTGATGAAAAGGGCAGGGTACATTGTGATGACAGGGTTCATGGAGCATTGTGATGAAAGGGGCCATGGAGCATTGAGATGAGAGCCGTTATGAGGCATGGTGATGACAGTGGTCATGGAGCATTGTGATGAAAGAGATCATGGAGCAATATGATAACAGTGGCCATGGAGCATTGTGATGACAGGGGTATTGGAGCATTGTGATGGAAGTAGACATGGATCATTGTGATGACATGTGTCCTGGAACACTGTGATGACACGGTTCATCGAGTATTGTGATGACAAGGGTCATAGCGAATTCTGATGACAAGTGTCATGGGGCATTGTGATGACATTGAACATCTAGGAATTGTGATGAAAGGTATCATGGAGCACTGTGATGAAAATTGTCCTGGATTATTGTGATGACAGCAGTCATGGAGAATTGTGATGACAGGGATTATGCAGCATTGTGTTGACAAGGGTATGGACTATTGTGATGACAATGGTCATGGAGCAATGTGATGAAAGTATTCATGGAACATCGTGATGAAAAGTGCCTGGGAGCATTGTGACGATAAAGGCCATGGAGTATTGTGATGACTAGTGTCATGGAGCATTTTAATGAAAGGTTTCATTGTACACCATGATGACAAAGGGGATGGAGAATTGTGAGGAAACTGGTCCTGGAGAATTGTGATAACAAAAGCCATGGAGCATTGTGATGACAGGCATCATGGAGCAGTGTGAAGAAAGGGGCCATGGGGTATTGTAATGACACTAGAGAAATATGATGAAAATGGTCAGTGAGCATAGTGATTAAAGTGGTCATTGAGAATTGTGATGAAAAGCGACATAGAGCATTGTGATGACAAAGGTCATGGAGAACTGTGATGACCAGGGTCATGTCACATTGTGATGACACGGTCATGGAATATTGTGATGACAGGAATTCTCGAGCATTGTGCTGACAAGTGCCATGGAGCATTGTGATGACACGGTCATGGAACATTGTGATGATAAGAATTCTGGAGCATTCTGATGACAAAGGCGATGGAGCCTTGTGATAACACGGTCATGGAACATTGTGATGAAAAGAATTCTGGAACATTCTGATGACAAGCGCCATACAGCATTGTGATGACACGTTCATGGAATATAGTAATGACAAGAATTCTGGAGCATTATGATGACAAGGGCCATGGAGCATTGTGATGACACGGCCATGGAACATTGTGATGACACGGTCATGGAACATTGTGATGACCAGAATTCTGGAGCATTATGATGACAAGGGCCATGGAGCATTGTGATGACATGGCCATGGAACATTGTGATGACAAGATTTCTGGAGCATTTGATGACAAGGGCCATGGAGCATTGTGATGACATGGTCATGGAACATTGTGATGAGAAGAATTCTGGAGCATTGTCATGACAAGGGCCATGGAGCATTGTGATGACACAGTCAAGGAGCATTGCGATGAAGAAGAATTCTGGAGCATTGTGATGAAAGGGCATGGAGCATTGTGATTAAAGTTGACAAGGAACATTGTGACGATATGTGCAGAGAACTCTGTGATGACAGTGGTCATGCAGTATTGTGACGAAAAGTGTCATGGAACATTCTGCTGACAGCGATCATGGAGCTTTTTGGTAAGAGAGGCTATGGAGATTTGTGATGTCAGGCGTCATGGGGCATTGTGTTGAGAGCGGTCTTGGAGCATTGTGACGAAAAGGGTCATGGAGCACTGTGATTACAGGGGCCATGGAGCATTGTGAATACAAAGGCTATGGAGCATTGAGATGACAGGGTTCATGGAGCACTGTGATGAATGTGATCTTGGATCATTGTGATGACAAGTGTCCTGGAACCTTGTGATGACACGGTTCATGGAGCACTGTGATGACAAGGACCATGGCGAATTGTGATGACATCTGTCATGGGGCATTGTGATGACAGTGGTCATCTAGATTTGCGATGAAAAGTATCATGGAGCACTGTGATGACAGGGGCCATGGAACATTGTGATGACAAAGGCCATGGAGCATTGTGATGACACGGTCATGGAACATTGTGATGATAAGAATTCTGGAGCATTCTGATGACAAAGGCGATGGAGACTTGTGATGACACGGTCATGGAACATTGTGATGAAAAGAATTCTGGAGCATTATGATGAAAAGGGCCATGGAGCATTGTGATGACACGGCCATGGAACATTGTGATGACAAGAATTCTGGAGCATTGTGATGAAAATGGCCATGGAGCATTGTGATGACGCAGTCAAGGAACATTGCAATGAAAAAGATTTCTGGAGCATTGTGATGAAAGGGCATGGAGCATTGTGATTAAAGGTGACAAGGAACATTGTGATGATATGGGCAGAGAACTCTGTGAAGACAGTGGTCTTGCAGTATTGTGACGAAAAATGACATGGAACATTCTGCTGACAGCGATCATGGAGCATTTTGGTAAGAGAGGCTATGGAGATTAGTGATGTCAGGCGTCATGGGGCATTGTGTTGAGAGCGGTCTTGAAGCATTGTGATGAAAAGGGTCATGGAGCACTGTGATGACAGGGGCCATGGAGCATTGTGAATACAAAGGGTATGGAGCATTGAGATGACAGGGTTCATGGAGCACTGTGATGAATGTGATCTTGGATCATTGTGATGACAAGTGTTCTGGAACCTTGTGATGACACGGTTCATGGAGCATTGTGATGACAAGGACCATGGCGAATTGTGATGACATCTGTCATAGGGCATTGTGATGACAGTGGTCATCTAGATTTGCGATGAAAGGTATCATGGAGCACTGTGATGACAGGGGCCATGGAACATTGTGATGACAAAGGCCATGGAGCATTGTGATGACAAGTGTCATGGGGCATTTTGATGACATTGGCATGGAGCATTATGATGACAAGAGTTCTGGAGCATTTTGATGACAAGGGCATGGAGCATTGTGATGACAGGGCCCACGGAGCTTTGTGATGAAAAGGGCAGGGTACATTGTGATGACAGGGTTCATGGAGCATTGTGATGAAAGGGGCCATGGAGCATTGAGATGAGAGCCGTTATGAGGCATGGTGATGACAGTGGTCATGGAGCATTGTGATGAAAGAGATCATGGAGCAATATGATAACAGGGGCCATGGAGCATTGTGATGACAGGGGTATTGGAGCATTGTGATGGAAGTAGACATGGATCATTGTGATGACATGTGTCCTGGAACACTATGATGACACGGTTCATCGAGTATTGTGATGACAAGGGTCATAGCGAATTCTGATGACAAGTGTCATGGGGCATTGTGATGACATTGAACATCTAGGAATTGTGATGAAAGGTATCATGGAGCACTGTGATGAAAATTGTCCTGGATTATTGTGATGACAGCAGTCATGGAGAATTGTGATGACAGGGATTATGCAGCATTGTGTTGACAAGGGTATGGACTATTGTGATGACAATGGTCATGGAGCAATGTGATGAAAGTATTCATGGAACATCGTGATGAAAAGTGCCTGGGAGCATTGTGACGATAAAGGCCATGGAGTATTGTGATGACTAGTGTCATGGAGCATTTTAATGAAAGGTTTCATTGTACACCATGATGACAAAGGGGATGGAGAATTGTGAGGAAACTGGTCCTGGAGCATTGTGATAACAAAAGCCATGGAGCATTGTGATGACAGGCATCATGGAGCACTGTGAAGAAAGGGGCCATGGGGTATTGTAATGACACTAGAGAAATATGATGAAAATGGTCAGCGAGCATAGTGATTAAAGTGGTCATTGAGAATTGTGATGAAAAGCGACATAGAGCATTGTGATGACAAAGGTCATGGAGAACTGTGATGACCAGGGTCATGTCACATTGTGATGACACGGTCATGGAATATTGTGATGACAGGAATTCTCGAGCATTGTGCTGACAAGTGCCATGGAGCATTGTGATGACACGGCCATGGAACATTGTGATGACACGGTCATGGAACATTGTGATGACAAGAATTCTGGAGCATTCTGATGACAAAGGCGATGGAGCCTTGTGATAACACGGTCATGGAACATTGTGATGAAAAGAATTCTGGAACATTCTGATGACAAGCGCCATACAGCATTGTGATGACACGTTCATGGAATATAGTAATGACAAGAATTCTGGAGCATTATGATGACAAGGGCCATGGAGCATTGTGATGACACGGCCATGGAACATTGTGATGACACGGTCATGGAACATTGTGATGACAAGAATTCTGGAGCATTATGATGACAAGGGCCATGGAGCATTGTGATGACACGGCCATGGAACATTGTGATGACAAGATTTCTGGAGCATTTGATGACAAGGGCCATGGAGCATTGTGATGACACGGTCATGGAACATTGTGATGACAAGAATTCAGGAGCATTGTGTTGATGACGGCCATGGAGCATTGTGATGACACAGTCAAGGAGCATTGCGATGAAGAAGAATTCTGGAGCATTGTGATGAAAGGGCATGGAGCATTGTGATTAAAGTTGACAAGGAACATTGTGACGATATGTGCAGAGAACTCTGTGATGACAGTGGTCATGCAGTATTGTGACGAAAAGTGTCATGGAACATTCTGCTGACAGCGATCATGGAGCTTTTTGGTAAGAGAGGCTATGGAGATTTGTGATGTCAGGCGTCATGGGGCATTGTGTTGAGAGCGGTCTTGGAGCATTGTGACGAAAAGGGTCATGGAGCACTGTGATTACAGGGGCCATGGAGCATTGTGAATACAAAGGCTATGGAGCATTGAGATGACAGGGTTCATGGAGCACTGTGATGAATGTGATCTTGGATCATTGTGATGACAAGTGTCCTGGAACCTTGTGATGACACGGTTCATGGAGCACTGTGATGACAAGGACCATGGCGAATTGTGATGACATCTGTCATGGGGCATTGTGATGACAGTGGTCATCTAGATTTGCGATGAAAAGTATCATGGAGCACTGTGATGACAGGGGCCATGGAACATTGTGATGACAAAGGCCATGGAGCATTGTGATGACACGGTCATGGAACATTGTGATGATAAGAATTCTGGAGCATTCTGATGACAAAGGCGATGGAGACTTGTGATGACACGGTCATGGAACATTGTGTTGAAAAGAATTCTGGAACATTCTGATGACAAGCGCCATACAGCATTGTGATGACACGTTCATGGAATATAGTAATGACAAGAATTCTGGAGCATTATGATGACAAGGGCCACGGAGCATTGTGATGACACGGCCATGGAACATTGTGATGACACGGTCATGGAACATTGTGATGACAAGTATTCTGGAGCATTGTGCTGACAAGGGCCATGGAGCATTGTGATGATACGGTCATGGAACATTGTGATGACAAGAATTCTGGAGCATTATGATGAAAAGGGCCATGGAGCATTGTGATGACACGGCCATGGAACATTGTGATGACAAGAATTCTGGAGCATTGTGATGAAAATGGCCATGGAGCATTGTGATGACACGGTATGGAACATTGTGATGACAGGAATTCTGGAGCATTGTGCTGAAAAGGGCCATGGAGCATTGTGATGACACGGTCATGGAACAATGTGATGAGAAGAATTCCGGAGCATTGTGATGACAAGGGCCATGGAGCATTGTGATGACACGGTCATGGAACATTGTGATGACAAGAATTCTGGAGCATTGTGCTGATGACGGCCATGGAGCATTGTGATGACACAGTCAAGGAACATTGCAATGAAAAAGATTTCTGGAGCATTGTGATGAAAGGGCATGGAGCATTGTGATTAAAGGTGACAAGGAACATTGTGATGATATGGGCAGAGAACTCTGTGATGACAGTGGTCTTGCAGTATTGTGACGAAAAATGACATGGAACATTCTGCTGACAGCGATCATGGAGCATTTTGGTAAGAGAGGCTATGGAGATTAGTGATGTCAGGCGTCATGGGGCATTGTGTTGAGAGCGGTCTTGAAGCATTGTGATGAAAAGGGTCATGGAGCACTGTGATGACAGGGGCCATGGAGCATTGTGAATACAAAGGGTATGGAGCATTGAGATGACAGGGTTCATGGAGCACTGTGATGAATGTGATCTTGGATCATTGTGATGACAAGTGTCCTGGAACCTTGTGATGACACGGTTCATGGAGCATTGTGATGAGAAGGACCATGGCGAATTGTGATGACATCTGTCATAGGGCATTGTGATGACAGTGGTCATCTAGATTTGCGATGAAAGGTATCATGGAGCACTGTGATGACAGGGGCCATGGAACATTGTGATGACAAAGGCCATGGAGCATTGTGATGACAAGTGTCATGGGGCATTTTGATGACATTGGCATGGAGCATTATGATGACAAGAGTTCTGGAGCATTTTGATGACAAGGGCATGGAGCATTGTGATGACAGGGCCCACGGAGCTTTGTGATGAAAAGGGCAGGGTACATTGTGATGACAGGGTTCATGGAGCATTGTGATGAAAGGGGCCATGGAGCATTGAGATGAGAGCCGTTATGAGGCATGGTGATGACAGTGGTCATGGAGCATTGTGATGAAAGAGATCATGGAGCAATATGATAACAGTGGCCATGGAGCATTGTGATGACAGGGGTATTGGAGCATTGTGATGGAAGTAGACATGGATCATTGTGATGACATGTGTCCTGGAACACTGTGATGACACGGTTCATCGAGTATTGTGATGACAAGGGTCATAGCGAATTCTGATGACAAGTGTCATGGGGCATTGTGATGACATTGAACATCTAGGAATTGTGATGAAAGGTATCATGGAGCACTGTGATGAAAATTGTCCTGGATTATTGTGATGACAGCAGTCATGGAGAATTGTGATGACAGGGATTATGCAGCATTGTGTTGACAAGGGTATGGACTATTGTGATGACAATGGTCATGGAGCAATGTGATGAAAGTATTCATGGAACATCGTGATGAAAAGTGCCTGGGAGCATTGTGACGATAAAGGCCATGGAGTATTGTGATGACTAGTGTCATGGAGCATTTTAATGAAAGGTTTCATTGTACACCATGATGACAAAGGGGATGGAGAATTGTGAGGAAACTGGTCCTGGAGAATTGTGATAACAAAAGCCATGGAGCATTGTGATGACAGGCATCATGGAGCAGTGTGAAGAAAGGGGCCATGGGGTATTGTAATGACACTAGAGAAATATGATGAAAATGGTCAGCGAGCATAGTGATTAAAGTGGTCATTGAGAATTGTGATGAAAAGCGACATAGAGCATTGTGATGACAAAGGTCATGGAGAACTGTGATGACCAGGGTCATGTCACATTGTGATGACACGGTCATGGAATATTGTGATGACAGGAATTCTCGAGCATTGTGCTGACAAGTGCCATGGAGCATTGTGATGACACGGTCATGGAACATTGTGATGATAAGAATTCTGGAGCATTCTGATGACAAAGGCGATGGAGCCTTGTGATAACACGGTCATGGAACATTGTGATGAAAAGAATTCTGGAACATTCTGATGACAAGCGCCATACAGCATTGTGATGACACGTTCATGGAATATAGTAATGACAAGAATTCTGGAGCATTATGATGACAAGGGCCATGGAGCATTGTGATGACACGGCCATGGAACATTGTGATGACACGGTCATGGAACATTGTGATGACCAGAATTCTGGAGCATTATGATGACAAGGGCCATGGAGCATTGTGATGACATGGCCATGGAACATTGTGATGACAAGATTTCTGGAGCATTTGATGACAAGGGCCATGGAGCATTGTGATGACATGGTCATGGAACATTGTGATGAGAAGAATTCTGGAGCATTGTCATGACAAGGGCCATGGAGCATTGTGATGACACAGTCAAGGAGCATTGCGATGAAGAAGAATTCTGGAGCATTGTGATGAAAGGGCATGGAGCATTGTGATTAAAGTTGACAAGGAACATTGTGACGATATGTGCAGAGAACTCTGTGATGACAGTGGTCATGCAGTATTGTGACGAAAAGTGTCATGGAACATTCTGCTGACAGCGATCATGGAGCTTTTTGGTAAGAGAGGCTATGGAGATTTGTGATGTCAGGCGTCATGGGGCATTGTGTTGAGAGCGGTCTTGGAGCATTGTGACGAAAAGGGTCATGGAGCACTGTGATTACAGGGGCCATGGAGCATTGTGAATACAAAGGCTATGGAGCATTGAGATGACAGGGTTCATGGAGCACTGTGATGAATGTGATCTTGGATCATTGTGATGACAAGTGTCCTGGAACCTTGTGATGACACGGTTCATGGAGCATTGTGATGACAAGGACCATGGCGAATTGTGATGACATCTGTCATGGGGCATTGTGATGACAGTGGTCATCTAGATTTGCGATGAAAAGTATCATGGAGCACTGTGATGACAGGGGCCATGGAACATTGTGATGACAAAGGCCATGGAGCATTGTGATGACACGGTCATGGAACATTGTGATGATAAGAATTCTGGAGCATTCTGATGACAAAGGCGATGGAGACTTGTGATGACACGGTCATGGAACATTGTGATGAAAAGAATTCTGGAACATTCTGATGACAAGCGCCATACAGCATTGTGATGACACGTTCATGGAATATAGTAATGACAAGAATTCTGGAGCATTATGATGACAAGGGCCACGGAGCATTGTGATGACACGGCCATGGAACATTGTGATGACACGGTCATGGAACATTGTGATGACAAGTATTCTGGAGCATTGTGCTGACAAGGGCCATGGAGCATTGTGATGATACGGTCATGGAACATTGTGATGACAAGAATTCTGGAGCATTATGATGAAAAGGGCCATGGAGCATTGTGATGACACGGCCATGGAACATTGTGATGACAAGAATTCTGGAGCATTGTGATGAAAATGGCCATGGAGCATTGTGATGACACGGTATGGAACATTGTGATGACAGGAATTCTGGAGCATTGTGCTGAAAAGGGCCATGGAGCATTGTGATGACACGGTCATGGAACAATGTGATGAGAAGAATTCCGGAGCATTGTGATGACAAGGGCCATGGAGCATTGTGATGACACGGTCATGGAACATTGTGATGACAAGAATTCTGGAGCATTGTGCTGATGACGGCCATGGAGCATTGTGATGACGCAGTCAAGGAACATTGCAATGAAAAAGATTTCTGGAGCATTGTGATGAAAGGGCATGGAGCATTGTGATTAAAGGTGACAAGGAACATTGTGATGATATGGGCAGAGAACTCTGTGATGACAGTGGTCTTGCAGTATTGTGACGAAAAATGACATGGAACATTCTGCTGACAGCGATCATGGAGCATTTTGGTAAGAGAGGCTATGGAGATTAGTGATGTCAGGCGTCATGGGGCATTGTGTTGAGAGCGGTCTTGAAGCATTGTGATGAAAAGGGTCATGGAGCACTGTGATGACAGGGGCCATGGAGCATTGTGAATACAACGGGTATGGAGCATTGAGATGACAGGGTTCATGGAGCACTGTGATGAATGTGATCTTGGATCATTGTGATGACAAGTGTTCTGGAACCTTGTGATGACACGGTTCATGGAGCATTGTGATGACAAGGACCATGGCGAATTGTGATGACATCTGTCATAGGGCATTGTGATGACAGTGGTCATCTAGATTTGCGATGAAAGGTATCATGGAGCACTGTGATGACAGGGGCCATGGAACATTGTGATGACAAAGGCCATGGAGCATTGTGATGACAAGTGTCATGGGGCATTTTGATGACATTGGCATGGAGCATTATGATGACAAGAGTTCTGGAGCATTTTGATGACAAGGGCATGGAGCATTGTGATGACAGGGCCCACGGAGCTTTGTGATGAAAAGGGCAGGGTACATTGTGATGACAGGGTTCATGGAGCATTGTGATGAAAGGGGCCATAGAGCATTGAGATGAGAGCCGTTATGAGGCATGGTGATGACAGTGGTCATGGAGCATTGTGATGAAAGAGATCATGGAGCAATATGATAACAGGGGCCATGGAGCATTGTGATGACAGGGGTATTGGAGCATTGTGATGGAAGTAGACATGGATCATTGTGATGACATGTGTCCTGGAACACTATGATGACACGGTTCATCGAGTATTGTGATGACAAGGGTCATAGCGAATTCTGATGACAAGTGTCATGGGGCATTGTGATGACATTGAACATCTAGGAATTGTGATGAAAGGTATCATGGAGCACTGTGATGAAAATTGTCCTGGATTATTGTGATGACAGCAGTCATGGAGAATTGTGATGACAGGGATTATGCAGCATTGTGTTGACAAGGGTATGGACTATTGTGATGACAATGGTCATGGAGCAATGTGATGAAAGTATTCATGGAACATCGTGATGAAAAGTGCCTGGGAGCATTGTGACGATAAAGGCCATGGAGTATTGTGATGACTAGTGTCATGGAGCATTTTAATGAAAGGTTTCATTGTACACCATGATGACAAAGGGGATGGAGAATTGTGAGGAAACTGGTCCTGGAGAATTGTGATAACAAAAGCCATGGAGCATTGTGATGACAGGCATCATGGAGCACTGTGAAGAAAGGGGCCATGGGGTATTGTAATGACACTAGAGAAATATGATGAAAATGGTCAGCGAGCATAGTGATTAAAGTGGTCATTGAGAATTGTGATGAAAAGCGACATAGAGCATTGTGATGACAAAGGTCATGGAGAACTGTGATGACCAGGGTCATGTCACATTGTGATGACACGGTCATGTAATATTGTGATGACAGGAATTCTCGAGCATTGTGCTGACAAGTGCCATGGAGCATTGTGATGACACGGCCATGGAACATTGTGATGACACGGTCATGGAACATTGTGATGACAAGAATTCTGGAGCATTCTGATGACAAAGGCGATGGAGCCTTGTGATAACACGGTCATGGAACATTGTGATGAAAAGAATTCTGGAACATTCTGATGACAAGCGCCATACAGCATTGTGATGACACGTTCATGGAATATAGTAATGACAAGAATTCTGGAGCATTATGATGACAAGGGCCATGGAGCATTGTGATGACACGGCCATGGAACATTGTGATGACACGGTCATGGAACATTGTGATGACAAGAATTCTGGAGCATTATGATGACAAGGGCCATGGAGCATTGTGATGACACGGCCATGGAACATTGTGATGACAAGATTTCTGGAGCATTTGATGACAAGGGCCATGGAGCATTGTGATGACACGGTCATGGAACATTGTGATGACAAGAATTCAGGAGCATTGTGTTGATGACGGCCATGGAGCATTGTGATGACACAGTCAAGGAGCATTGCGATGAAGAAGAATTCTGGAGCATTGTGATGAAAGGGCATGGAGCATTGTGATTAAAGTTGACAAGGAACATTGTGACGATATGTGCAGAGAACTCTGTGATGACAGTGGTCATGCAGTATTGTGACGAAAAGTGTCATGGAACATTCTGCTGACAGCGATCATGGAGCTTTTTGGTAAGAGAGGCTATGGAGATTTGTGATGTCAGGCGTCATGGGGCATTGTGTTGAGAGCGGTCTTGGAGCATTGTGACGAAAAGGGTCATGGAGCACTGTGATTACAGGGGCCATGGAGCATTGTGAATACAAAGGGTATGGAGCATTGAGATGACAGGGTTCATGGAGCACTGTGATGAATGTGATCTTGGATCATTGTGATGACAAGTGTCCTGGAACCTTGTGATGACACGGTTCATGGAGCACTGTGATGACAAGGACCATGGCGAATTGTGATGACATCTGTCATGGGGCATTGTGATGACAGTGGTCATCTAGATTTGCGATCAAAGGTATCATGGAGCACTGTGATGACAGGGGCCATGGAACATTGTGATGACAAAGGCCATGGAGCATTGTGATGACAAGTGTCATGGGGCATTTTGATGACATTGGCATGGAGCATTATGATGACAAGAGTTCTGGAGCATTTTGATGACAAGGGCATGGAGCATTGTGATGACAGGGCCCACCGAGCTTTGTGATGAAAAGGGCAGGGTACATTGTGATGACAGGGTTCATGGAGCATTGTGATGAAAGGGGCCATGGAGCATTGAGATGAGAGCCGTTATGAGGCATGGTGATGACAGTGGTCATGGAGCATTGTGATGAAAGAGATCATGGAGCAATATGATAACAAGGGCCATGGAGCATTGTGATGACAGGGGTATTGGAGCATTGTGATGGAAGTAGACATGGATCATTGTGATGACATGTGTCCTGGAACACTGTGATGACACGGTTCATCGAGTATTGTGATGAAAAGGGTCATAGCGAATTGTGATGACAAGTGTCATGGGGCATTGTGTGACATTGATCACCTAGGAATTGTGATGAAAGGTATCATGGAGCACTGTGATGAAAATTGTCCTGGATTATTGTGATGACAGCAGTCATGGAGAATTGTGATGACAGGGATTATGCAGCATTGTGTTGACAAGGGTATGGACTATTGTGATGAAAATGGTCATGGAGCAATGTGATGAAAGTATTCATGGAACATCGTGATGAAAAGTGCATGGGAACATTGTGACGATAAAGGCCATGGAGTATTGTGATGACTAGTGTCATGGATCATTTTAATGAAAGGTTTCATTGTGCACCATGATGACAAAGGGGATGGAGAATTGTGATGAAACTGGTCCTGGAGCATTGTGATAACAAAAGCCATGGAGCATTGTGATGACAGGCATCATGGAGCATTGTGAAGAAAGGGGCCATGGGGTATTGTAATGACACTAGAGAAATATGATGAAAATGGTCAGTGAGCATAGTGATTAAAGTGGTCATTGAGAATTGTGATGAAAAGCGATATAGAGCATTGTGATGACAAAGGTCATGGAGAACTGTGATGACCAGGGTCATGTAACATTGTGATGACATGGTCATGGACCATTGTGATGACAGGAATTCTCGAGCACTGTTCTGACTAGGGCCATGGACCATTGTGATGACATGGTCATGGAACATTGCGATGACAAGATTTCTCGAGCATTGTGATGAAAGGGCATGGAGCATTGTGATTAAAGGTGACAAGGAACATTGTGATGATATGGGCAGAAAATTCTGTGATGACAGTGGTCATGGAGTATTGTGACAAAAAGTATCATGGAACAATGTGCTGACAAGGGCCATGGAGCATTGTGATGACACGGTCATGGAACATTGTGATGACAAGAATTCTGGAGCATTGTGATGACAAGGGTCATGGAGCATTGTGATGACACAGTCATGGAACATTGTGATGACAAGAATTCTGCAGCATTGCGATGACAAGGGCCATGGAGCATTGTGATGACACGGTCATGGAACATTGTCATGAGAAGAATTCTGGAGCATTGTGCTGACAAGGGACATGGAGCATTGTGATGATACGGTCATGGAACATTGTGATGACAAGAATTCTGGAGCATTCTGATGACAAAGGCGATGGAGCATTGTGATGACACGGTCATGGAACATTGTGATGACAAGAATTCTGGAGCATTCTGATGACAAGCGCCATAGAGCATTGTGATGACACGTTCATGCAATATAGTAATGACAAGAATTGTGGAGCATTATGATGACAAGGGCCATGGAGCATTGTGAATACAAAGGCTATGGAGCATTGAGATGACAGGGTTCAGGGAGCACTGTGATGAATGTGATCTTGGATCATTGTGATGACAAGTGTCCTGGAACCTTGTGATGACACGGTTCATGGAGCATTGTGATGACAAGGACCATGGCGAATTGTGATGACATCTGTCATGGGGCATTGTGATAACAGTGGTCATCTAGATTTGCGATGAAAGGTATCATGGAGCACTGTGATGACAGGGGCCATGGAACATTGTGATGACAAAGGCCATGGAGCATTGTGATGACAAGTGTCATGGGGCATTTTGATGACATTGGCATGGAGCATTATGATGACAAGAGTTCTGGAGCATTTTGAAGACAAGGGCATGGAGCATTGTGATGACAGGGCCCACGGAGCTTTGTGATGAAAAGGGCAGGGTATATTGTGATGATAGGGTTCATGGAGCATTGTGATGAAAGGGGCCATGGAGCATTGAGATGAGAGCCGTTATGAGGCATGGTGGTGAAAGTGGTCATGGAGCATTGTGATGAAAGAGATCATGGAGCAATATGATAACAGGGGCCATGGAGCATTGTGATGACAGGGGTATTGGAGCATTGTGATGGAAGTAGACATGGATCATTGTGATGACATGTGTCCTGGAACACTGTGATGACACGGTTCATCGAGTATTGTGATGACAAGGGTCATAGCGAATTCTGATGACAAGTGTCATGGGGCATTGTGATGACATTGAACATCTAGGAATTGTGATGAAAGGTATCATGGAGCACTGTGATGAAAATTGTCCTGGATTATTGTGATGACAGCAGTCATGGAGAATTGTGATGACAGGGATTATGCAGCATTGTGTTGACAAGGGTATGGACTATTGTGATGACAATGGTCATGGAGCAATGTGATGAAAGTATTCATGGAACATCGTGATGAAAAGTGCCTGGGAGCATTGTGACGATAAAGGCCATGGAGTATTGTGATGACTAGTGTCATGGAGCATTTTAATGAAAGGTTTCATTGTACACCATGATGACAAAGGGGATGGAGAATTGTGAGGAAACTGGTCCTGGAGAATTGTGATAACAAAAGCCATGGAGCATTGTGATGACAGGCATCATGGAGCACTGTGAAGAAAGGGGCCATGGGGTATTGTAATGACACTAGAGAAATATGATGAAAATGGTCAGCGAGCATAGTGATTAAAGTGGTCATTGAGAATTGTGATGAAAAGCGACATAGAGCATTGTGATGACAAAGGTCATGGAGAACTGTGATGACCAGGGTCATGTCACATTGTGATGACACGGTCATGTAATATTGTGATGACAGGAATTCTCGAGCATTGTGCTGACAAGTGCCATGGAGCATTGTGATGACACGGCCATGGAACATTGTGATGACACGGTCATGGAACATTGTGATGACAAGAATTCTGGAGCATTCTGATGACAAAGGCGATGGAGCCTTGTGATAACACGGTCATGGAACATTGTGATGAAAAGAATTCTGGAACATTCTGATGACAAGCGCCATACAGCATTGTGATGACACGTTCATGGAATATAGTAATGACAAGAATTCTGGAGCATTATGATGACAAGGGCCATGGAGCATTGTGATGACACGGCCATGGAACATTGTGATGACACGGTCATGGAACATTGTGATGACAAGAATTCTGGAGCATTATGATGACAAGGGCCATGGAGCATTGTGATGACACGGCCATGGAACATTGTGATGACAAGATTTCTGGAGCATTTGATGACAAGGGCCATGGAGCATTGTGATGACACGGTCATGGAACATTGTGATGACAAGAATTCAGGAGCATTGTGTTGATGACGGCCATGGAGCATTGTGATGACACAGTCAAGGAGCATTGCGATGAAGAAGAATTCTGGAGCATTGTGATGAAAGGGCATGGAGCATTGTGATTAAAGTTGACAAGGAACATTGTGACGATATGTGCAGAGAACTCTGTGATGACAGTGGTCATGCAGTATTGTGACGAAAAGTGTCATGGAACATTCTGCTGACAGCGATCATGGAGCTTTTTGGTAAGAGAGGCTATGGAGATTTGTGATGTCAGGCGTCATGGGGCATTGTGTTGAGAGCGGTCTTGGAGCATTGTGACGAAAAGGGTCATGGAGCACTGTGATTACAGGGGCCATGGAGCATTGTGAATACAAAGGGTATGGAGCATTGAGATGACAGGGTTCATGGAGCACTGTGATGAATGTGATCTTGGATCATTGTGATGACAAGTGTCCTGGAACCTTGTGATGACACGGTTCATGGAGCACTGTGATGACAAGGACCATGGCGAATTGTGATGACATCTGTCATGGGGCATTGTGATGACAGTGGTCATCTAGATTTGCGATCAAAGGTATCATGGAGCACTGTGATGACAGGGGCCATGGAACATTGTGATGACAAAGGCCATGGAGCATTGTGATGACAAGTGTCATGGGGCATTTTGATGACATTGGCATGGAGCATTATGATGACAAGAGTTCTGGAGCATTTTGATGACAAGGGCATGGAGCATTGTGATGACAGGGCCCACCGAGCTTTGTGATGAAAAGGGCAGGGTACATTGTGATGACAGGGTTCATGGAGCATTGTGATGAAAGGGGCCATGGAGCATTGAGATGAGAGCCGTTATGAGGCATGGTGATGACAGTGGTCATGGAGCATTGTGATGAAAGAGATCATGGAGCAATATGATAACAAGGGCCATGGAGCATTGTGATGACAGGGGTATTGGAGCATTGTGATGGAAGTAGACATGGATCATTGTGATGACATGTGTCCTGGAACACTGTGATGACACGGTTCATCGAGTATTGTGATGAAAAGGGTCATAGCGAATTGTGATGACAAGTGTCATGGGGCATTGTGTGACATTGATCACCTAGGAATTGTGATGAAAGGTATCATGGAGCACTGTGATGAAAATTGTCCTGGATTATTGTGATGACAGCAGTCATGGAGAATTGTGATGACAGGGATTATGCAGCATTGTGTTGACAAGGGTATGGACTATTGTGATGAAAATGGTCATGGAGCAATGTGATGAAAGTATTCATGGAACATCGTGATGAAAAGTGCATGGGAACATTGTGACGATAAAGGCCATGGAGTATTGTGATGACTAGTGTCATGGATCATTTTAATGAAAGGTTTCATTGTGCACCATGATGACAAAGGGGATGGAGAATTGTGATGAAACTGGTCCTGGAGCATTGTGATAACAAAAGCCATGGAGCATTGTGATGACAGGCATCATGGAGCATTGTGAAGAAAGGGGCCATGGGGTATTGTAATGACACTAGAGAAATATGATGAAAATGGTCAGTGAGCATAGTGATTAAAGTGGTCATTGAGAATTGTGATGAAAAGCGATATAGAGCATTGTGATGACAAAGGTCATGGAGAACTGTGATGACCAGGGTCATGTAACATTGTGATGACATGGTCATGGACCATTGTGATGACAGGAATTCTCGAGCACTGTTCTGACTAGGGCCATGGACCATTGTGATGACATGGTCATGGAACATTGCGATGACAAGATTTCTCGAGCATTGTGATGAAAGGGCATGGAGCATTGTGATTAAAGGTGACAAGGAACATTGTGATGATATGGGCAGAAAATTCTGTGATGACAGTGGTCATGGAGTATTGTGACAAAAAGTATCATGGAACAATGTGCTGACAAGGGCCATGGAGCATTGTGATGACACGGTCATGGAACATTGTGATGACAAGAATTCTGGAGCATTGTGATGACAAGGGTCATGGAGCATTGTGATGACACAGTCATGGAACATTGTGATGACAAGAATTCTGCAGCATTGCGATGACAAGGGCCATGGAGCATTGTGATGACACGGTCATGGAACATTGTCATGAGAAGAATTCTGGAGCATTGTGCTGACAAGGGACATGGAGCATTGTGATGATACGGTCATGGAACATTGTGATGACAAGAATTCTGGAGCATTCTGATGACAAAGGCGATGGAGCATTGTGATGACACGGTCATGGAACATTGTGATGACAAGAATTCTGGAGCATTCTGATGACAAGCGCCATAGAGCATTGTGATGACACGTTCATGCAATATAGTAATGACAAGAATTGTGGAGCATTATGATGACAAGGGCCATGGAGCATTGTGAATACAAAGGCTATGGAGCATTGAGATGACAGGGTTCAGGGAGCACTGTGATGAATGTGATCTTGGATCATTGTGATGACAAGTGTCCTGGAACCTTGTGATGACACGGTTCATGGAGCATTGTGATGACAAGGACCATGGCGAATTGTGATGACATCTGTCATGGGGCATTGTGATAACAGTGGTCATCTAGATTTGCGATGAAAGGTATCATGGAGCACTGTGATGACAGGGGCCATGGAACATTGTGATGACAAAGGCCATGGAGCATTGTGATGACAAGTGTCATGGGGCATTTTGATGACATTGGCATGGAGCATTATGATGACAAGAGTTCTGGAGCATTTTGAAGACAAGGGCATGGAGCATTGTGATGACAGGGCCCACGGAGCTTTGTGATGAAAAGGGCAGGGTATATTGTGATGATAGGGTTCATGGAGCATTGTGATGAAAGGGGCCATGGAGCATTGAGATGAGAGCCGTTATGAGGCATGGTGGTGAAAGTGGTCATGGAGCATTGTGATGAAAGAGATCATGGAGCAATATGATAACAGGGGCCATGGAGCATTGTGATGACAGGGGTATTGGAGCATTGTGATGGAAGTAGACATGGATCATTGTGATGACATGTGTCCTGGAACACTGTGATGACACGGTTCATCGAGTATTGTGATGACAAGGTTCATAGCGAATTGTGATGACAAGTGTCATGGGGCATTGTGTGACATTGATCATCTAGGAATTGTGATGAAAGGTATCATGGAGCACTGTGATGAAAATTGTCCTGGATTATTGTGATGACAGCAGTCATGGAGAATTGTGATGACAGGGATTATGCAGCATTGTGTTGACAAGGGTATGGACTATTGTGATGACAATGGTCATGGAGCAATGTGATGAAAGTATTCATGGAACATCGTGATGAAAAGTGCATGGGAGCATTGTGACGATAAAGGCCATGGAGTATTGTGATGACTAGTGTCATGGAGCATTTTAATGAAAGGTTTCATTGTGCACCATGATGACAAAGGGGATGGAGAATTGTGATGAAACTGGTCCTGGAGCATAGTGATAACAAAAGCCATGGAGCATTGTGATGACAGGCATCATGGAGCATTGTGAAGAAAGGGGCCATGGGGTATTGTAATGACACTAGAGAAATATGATGAAAATGGTCAGCGAGCATAGTGATTAAAGTGGTCATTGAGAATTGTGATGAAAAGCGACATAGAGCATTGTGATGACAAAGGTCATGGAGAACTGTGATGACCATGGGTCATGTAGCATTGTGATGACACGATCATGGAACATTTTGATGACAAGAATTCTGGAGCATTGTGCTGAAAAGGGCCATGGACCATTGTGATGACATGGTCATGGAACATTGTGATGACAAGAATTCTGCAACATTGCGATGAAAAGGGCCATGGAGCATTGTGATGACACGGTCATCGAACATTGTCATGAGAAGAATTCTGGAGCATTGTGCTGACAAGGGCCATGGAGCATTGTGATGATACGGTCATGGAACATTGTGATGACAAGAATTCTGGAGCATTATGATGACAAGGGCCATGGAGCATTGTGATGACATGGCCATGGAACATTGTGATGACAAAAATTCTGGAGCATTGTGCTGACAAGGGCCATGGAGCATTGTGATGACACGGTCATGGAACATTGTGATGACAAGAATTCTGGAACATTCTGATGACAAGCGCCATAGAGCATTGTGATGTCACGTACATGGAATATAGTAATGACAAGAATTCTGGAGCATTATGATGACAAGTGCCATGGAGCATTGTGATGACACCGCCATGGAACATTGTGATGACACGGTCATGGAACATTGTGATGACAAGTATTCTGGAGCATTGTGCTGACACGGGCCATGGAGCATTGTGATGATATGCTCATGGAACATTGTGATGACAAGAATTCTGGAGCATTGTGATGACAATGGAAATGGAGCATTGTGATGACACGGTCATGGAACATTGTGATGAGAAGAATTCTGGAGCATCGTCATGACAAGGGCCATGGAGCATTGTGATGACACGGTCATGGAACATTGTGATGACAAGAATTCTGGAGCATTGTGATGACAATGGCCATGGAGCATTGTGATGACACGGTATGGAACATTGTGATGAGAAGAATTCTGGAGCATTGTGATGACAAGGGCCGTGAAACATTGTGATGACACGGTCATGAAACATTTTGATGACAGGAATTCTGGAGCATTGTGCTGAAAAGGGCCATGGAGCATTGTGATGACACGGTCATGGAACAATGTGATGAGAAGAATTCCGGAGCATTGTTATGACAAGGGCCATGGAGCATTGTGATGACACGGTCATGGAACATTGTGATGAGAAGATTTCTGGAGCATTATGATGACAAGGGCCATGGAGCATTGTGATGACACGGCCATGGAACATTGTTATGACAAGAATTCTGGAGCATTGTGATGACAATGGCCATGGAGTATTGTGATGACACGGTCATGGAACATTGTGATGAGAAGAATTCTGGAGCATTGTCATGACAAGGGCCATGGAGCATTGTGATGACACGGTCATGGATCATTGTGATGACAAGAATTCTGGAGCATTATGATGACAAGGGCCATGGAGCATTGTGATGACACGGCCATGGAACATTGTGATGACAAGAATTCTGGAGCATTGTGATGAGAATGGCCATGGAGCATTGTGATGACACGGTCATGGAACATTGTGATGAGAAGAATTCTGGAGCATTGTCATGACAAGGGCCATGGAGCATTGTGATGACACGGCCATGGAACATTTTGATGACAACAATTCTGGAGCATTGTGATGACAATGGAAATGGAGCATTGTGATGACACGGTCATGGAACATTGTGATGAGAAGAATTCTGGAGCATTGTCATGACAGGGCCATGGAGCTTTGTGATGACAAAGTCATGGAACATTGTGATGACAAGAATTCTGGAGCATTGTGATGACAATGGCCATGGAGCATTGTGATGACACGGTCATGAAACATTTTGATGACAGGAATTCTGGAGCATTGTGCTGAAAAGGGCCATGGAGCATTGTGATGACACGGTCATGGAACAATGTGATGAGAAGAATTCCGGAGCATTGTGATGACAAGGGCCGTGGAACATTGTGATGACACGGTTATGAAACATTTTGATGACAGGAATTCTGGAGCATTGTGCTGAAAAGGGCCATGGAGCATTGTGATGACACGGTCATGGAACAATGTGATGAGAAGAATTCCGGAGCATTGTTATGACAAGGGCCATGGAGCATTGTGATGACACGGTCATGGAACATTGTGATGACAAGAATTCTGGAGCATTGTGCTGATGACGGCCATGGAGCATTGTGATGACACAGTCAAGGAACATTGCGATGAAAATGATTTCTGGAGCATTGTGATGAAAGGGCATGGAGCATTGTGATGACAAGTGTCATGGGGCATTTTGATGACATTGGCATGGAGCATTATGATGACAAGAGTTCTGGAGCATTTTGATGACAAGGGCATGGAGCATTGTGATGACAGGGCCCACGGAGCTTTGTGATGAAAAGGGCAGGGTACATTGTGATGACAGGGTTCATGGAGCATTGTGATGAAAGGGGCCATGGAGCATTGAGATGAGAGCCGTTATGAGGCATGGTGATGACAGTGGTCATGGAGCATTGTGATGAAAGAGATCATGGAGCAATATGATAACAGGGGCCATGGAGCATTGTGATGACAGTGGTATTGGAGCATTGTGATGGAAGTAGACATGGATCATTGTGATGACATGTGTCCTGGAACACTGTGATGACAGGGTTCATCGAGTATTGTGATGACAAGGGTCATAGCGAATTGTGATGACAAGTATCATGGGGCATTGTGTGACATTGATCATCTAGGAATTGTGATGAAAGGTATCATGGAGCACTGTGATGAAAATTGTCCTGGATTATTGTGATGACAGCAGTCATGGAGAATTGTGATGACAGGGATTATGCAGCATTGTGTTGACAAGGGTATGGACTATTGTGATGACAATGGTCATGGAGCAATGTGATGAACGTATTCATGGAACATCGTGATGAAAAGTGCATGGGAGCATTGTGACGATAAAGGCCATGGAGTATTGTGATGACTAGTGTCATGGAGCATTTTAATGAAAGGTTTCATTGTGCACCATGATGACAAAGGGGATGGAGAATTGTGATGAAACTGGTCCTGGAGCATAGTGATAACAAAAGCCATGGAGCATTGTGATGACAGGCATCATGGAGAATTGTGAAGAAAGGGGCCATGGGGTATTGTAATGACACTAGAGAAATATGATGAAAATGGTCAGCGAGCATAGTGATTAAAGTGGTCATTGAGAATTGTGATGAAAAGCGACATAGAGCATTGTGATGACAAAGGTCATGGAGAACTGTGATGACCATGGGTCATGTAGCATTGTGATGACACGGTCATGGAACATTTTGATGACAAGAATTCTGGAGCATTGTGCTGAAAAGGGCCATGGACCATTGTGATGACATGGTCATGGAACATTGTGATGACAAGAATTCTGCAACATTGCGATGAAAAGGGCCATGGAGCATTGTGATGACACGGTCATCGAACATTGTCATGAGAAGAATTCTGGAGCATTGTGCTGACAAGGGCCATGGAGCATTGTGATGATACGGTCATGGAACATTGTGATGACAAAAATTCTGGAGCATTGTGCTGACAAGGGCCATGGAGCATTGTGATGACACGGTCATGGAACATTGTGATGAAAAGAATTCTGGAACATTCTGATGACAAGCGCCATAGAGCATTGTGATGTCACGTACATGGAATATAGTAATGACAAGAATTCTGGAGCATTATGATGACAAGGGCCATGGAGCATTGTGATGACACCGCCATGGAACATTGTGATGACACGGTCATGGAACATTGTGATGACAAGTATTCTGGAGCATTGTGCTGACACGGGCCATGGAGCATTGTGATGATATGCTCATGGAACATTGTGATGACAAGAATTCTGGAGCATTGTGATGACAATGGAAATGGAGCATTGTGATGACACGGTCATGGAACATTGTGATGAGAAGAATTCTGGAGCATCGTCATGACAAGGGCCATGGAGCATTGTGATGACACGGTCATGGAACATTGTGATGACAAGAATTCTGGAGCATTGTGATGACAATGGCCATGGAGCATTGTGATGACAAGGTATGGAACATTGTGATGAGAAGAATTCTGGAGCATTGTGATGACAAGGGCCGTGAAACATTGTGATGACACGGTCATGAAACATTTTGATGACAGGAATTCTGGAGCATTGTGCTGAAAAGGGCCATGGAGCATTGTGATGACACGGTCATGGAACAATGTGATGAGAAGAATTCCGGAGCATTGTTATGACAAGGGCCATGGAGCATTGTGATGACACGGTCATGGAACATTGTGATGAGAAGAATTCTGGAGCATTATGATGACAAGGGCCATGGAGCATTGTGATGACACGGCCATGGAACATTGTGATGACAAGAATTCTGGAGCATTGTGATGACAATGGCCATGGAGTATTGTGATGACACGGTCATGGAACATTGTGATGAGAAGAATTCTGGAGCATTGTCATGACAAGGGCCATGGAGCATTGTGATGACACGGTCATGGAACATTGTGATGAGAAGAATTCTGGAGCATTGTCATGACAAGGGCCATGGAGCATTGTGATGACACGGCCATGGAACATTTTGATGACAAGAATTCTGGAGCATTGTGATGACAATGGAAATGGAGCATTGTGATGACACGGTCATGGAACATTGTGATGAGAAGAATTCTGGAGCATTGTCATGACAGGGCCATGGAGCTTTGTGATGACACGGTCATGGAACATTGTGATGACAAGAATTCTGGAGCATTGTGATGACAATGGCCATGGAGCATTGTGATGACACGGTCATGAAACATTTTGATGACAGGAATTCTGGAGCATTGTGCTGAAAAGGGCCATGGAGCATTGTGATGACACGGTCATGGAACAATGTGATGAGAAGAATTCCGGAGCATTGTGATGACAAGGGCCGTGGAACATTGTGATGACACGGTCATGAAACATTTTGATGACAGGAATTCTGGAGCATTGTGCTGAAAATGGCCATGGAGCATTGTGATGACACGGTCATGGAACAATGTGATGAGAAGAATTCCGGAGCATTGTTATGACAAGGGCCATGGAGCATTGTGATGACACGGTCATGGAACATTGTGATGACAAGAATTCTGGAGCATTGTGCTGATGACGGCCATGGAGCATTGTGATGACACAGTCAAGGAACATTGCGATGAAAATGATTTCTGGAGCATTGTGATGAAAGGGCATGGAGCATTGTGATGACAAGTGTCATGGTGCATTTTGATGACATTGGCATGGAGCATTATGATGACAAGAGTTCTGGAGCATTTTGATGACAAGGGCATGGAGCATTGTGATGACAGGGCCCACGGAGCTTTGTGATGAAAAGGGCAGGGTACATTGTGATGACAGGGTTCATGGAGCATTGTGATGAAAGGGGCCATGGAGCATTGAGATGAGAGCCGTTATGAGGCATGGTGATGACAGTGGTCATGGAGCATTGTGATGAAAGAGATCATGGAGCAATATGATAACAGGGGCCATGGAGCATTGTGATGACAGTGGTATTGGAGCATTGTGATGGAAGTAGACATGGATCATTGTGATGACATGTGTCCTGGAACACTGTGATGACACGGTTCATCGAGTATTGTGATGACAAGGGTCATAGCGAATTGTGATGACAAGTATCATGGGGCATTGTGTGACATTGATCATCTAGGAATTGTGATGAAAGGTATCATGGAGCACTGTGATGAAAATTGTCCTGGATTATTGTGATGACAGCAGTCATGGAGAATTGTGATGACAGGGATTATGCAGCATTGTGTTGACAAGGGTATGGACTATTGTGATGACAATGGTCATGGAGCAATGTGATGAAAGTATTCATGGAACATCGTGATGAAAAGTGCATGGGAGCATTGTGACGATAAAGGCCATGGAGTATTGTGATGACTAGTGTCATGGAGCATTTTAATGAAAGGTTTCATTGTGCACCATGATGACAAAGGGGATGGAGAATTGTGATGAAACTGGTCCTGGAGCATAGTGATAACAAAAGCCATGGAGCATTGTGATGACAGGCATCATGGAGCATTGTGAAGAAAGGGGCCATGGGGTATTGTAATGACAATAGAGAAATATGATGAAAATGGTCAGCGAGCATAGTGGTTAAAGTGGTCATTGAGAATTGTGATGAAAAGCGACATAGAGCATTGTGATGACAAAGGTCATGGAGAACTGTGATGACCATGGGTCATGTAGCATTGTGATGACACGGTCATGGAACATTTTGATGACAAGAATTCTGGAGCATTGTGCTGAAAAGGGCCATGGACCATTGTGATGACATGGTCATGGAACATTGTGATGACAAGAATTCTGCAACATTGCGATGAAAAGTGCCATGGAGCATTGTGATGACACGGTCATCGAACATTGTCATGAGAAGAATTCTGGAGCATTGTGCTGACAAGGGCCATGGAGCATTGTGATGACACGGTCATGGAACATTGTGATGACAAGAATTCTGGAACATTCTGATGACAAGCGCCATAGAGCATTGTGATGTCACGTACATGGAATATAGTAATGACAAGAATTCTGGAGCATTATGATGACAAGGGCCATGGAGCATTGTGATGACACCGCCATGGAACATTGTGATGACACGGTCATGGAACATTGTTATGACAAGTATTCTGGAGCATTGTGCTGACAAGGGCCATGGAGCATTGTGATGATATGCTCATGGAACATTGTGATGACAAGAATTCTGGAGCATTGTGATGACAATGGAAATGGAGCATTGTGATGACACGGTCATGGAACATTGTGATGAGAAGAATTCTGGAGCATCGTCATGACAAGGGCCATGGAGCATTGTGATGACACGGTCATGGAACATTGTGATGACAAGAATTCTGGAGCATTGTGATGACAATGGCCATGGAGCATTGTGATGACACGGTATGGAACATTGTGATGACAAGAATTCTGGAGCATTGTGATGACAAGGGCCGTGAAACATTGTGATGACACGGTCATGAAACATTTTGATGACAGGAATTCTAGAGCATTGTGCTGAAAAGGGCCATGGAGCATTGTGATGACACGGTCATGGAACAATGTGATGAGAAGAATTCCAGAGCATTGTTATGACAAGGGCCATGGAGCATTGTGATGACACGGTCATGGAACATTGTGATGAGAAGAATTCTGGAGCATTATGATGACAAGGGCCATGGAGCATTGTGATGACACGGCCATGGAACATTGTGATGACAAGAATTCTGGAGCATTGTGATGACAATGGCCATGGAGCATTGTGATGACACGGTCATGGAACATTGTGATGAGAAGAATTCTGGAGCATTGTCATGACAAGGGCCATGGAGCACTGTGATGACACAGCCATGGAACATTTTGATGACAAGAATTCTGGAGCATTGTGATGACAATGGAAATGGAGCATTGTGATGACACGGTCATGGAACATTGTGATGAGAAGAATTCTGGAGCATTGTCATGACAGGGCCATGGAGCTTTGTGATGACACGGTCATGGAACATTGTGATGACAAGAATTCTGGAGCATTGTGATGACAATGGCCATGGAGCATTGTGATGACACGGTCATGAAACATTTTGATGACAGGAATTCTGGAGCATTGTGCTGAAAAGGGCCATGGAGCATTGTGATGACACGGTCATGGAACAATGTGATGAGAAGAATTCCGGAGCATTGTGATGACAAGGGCCGTGGAACATTGTGATGATACGGTCATGAAACATTTTGATGACAGGAATTCTGGAGCATTGTGCTGAAAAGGGCCATGGAGCATTGTGATGACACGGTCATGGAACAATGTGATGAGAAGAATTCCGGAGCATTGTGATGACAAGGGCCGTGGAACATTGTGATGACACGGTCATGAAACATTTTGATGACAGGAATTCTGGAGCATTGTGCTGAAAATGGCCATGGAGCATTGTGATGACACGGTCATGGAACAATGTGATGAGAAGAATTCCGGAGCATTGTTATGACAAGGGCCATGGAGCATTGTGATGACACGGTCATGGAACATTGTGATGACAAGAATTCTGGAGCATTGTGCTGATGACGGCCATGGAGCATTGTGATGACACAGTCAAGGAACATTGCGATGAAAATGATTTCTGGAGCATTGTGATGAAAGGGCATGGAGCATTGTGATGACAAGTGTCATGGTGCATTTTGATGACATTGGCATGGAGCATTATGATGACAAGAGTTCTGGAGCATTTTGATGACAAGGGCATGGAGCATTGTGATGACAGGGCCCACGGAGCTTTGTGATGAAAAGGGCAGGGTACATTGTGATGACAGGGTTCATGGAGCATTGTGATGAAAGGGGCCATGGAGCATTGAGATGAGAGCCGTTATGAGGCATGGTGATGACAGTGGTCATGGAGCATTGTGATGAAAGAGATCATGGAGCAATATGATAACAGGGGCCATGGAGCATTGTGATGACAGTGGTATTGGAGCATTGTGATG
This sequence comes from Balaenoptera acutorostrata, assembly GCF_949987535.1. Classification (NCBI taxonomy): domain Eukaryota; kingdom Metazoa; phylum Chordata; class Mammalia; order Artiodactyla; family Balaenopteridae; genus Balaenoptera; species Balaenoptera acutorostrata. Next base: position 378,910 of record NW_026646025.1, on the reverse strand, counting down.
GAAGTAGACATGGATCATTGTGATGACATGTGTCCTGGAACACTGTGATGACACGGTTCATCGAGTATTGTGATGACAAGGGTCATAGCGAATTGTGATGACAAGTATCATGGGGCATTGTGTGACATTGATCATCTAGGAATTGTGATGAAAGGTATCATGGAGCACTGTGATGAAAATTGTCCTGGATTATTGTGATGACAGCAGTCATGGAGAATTGTGATGACAGGGATTATGCAGCATTGTGTTGACAAGGGTATGGACTATTGTGATGACAATGGTCATGGAGCAATGTGATGAAAGTATTCATGGAACATCGTGATGAAAAGTGCATGGGAGCATTGTGACGATAAAGGCCATGGAGTATTGTGATGACTAGTGTCATGGAGCATTTTAATGAAAGGTTTCATTGTGCACCATGATGACAAAGGGGATGGAGAATTGTGATGAAACTGGTCCTGGAGCATAGTGATAACAAAAGCCATGGAGCATTGTGATGACAGGCATCATGGAGCATTGTGAAGAAAGGGGCCATGGGGTATTGTAATGACAATAGAGAAATATGATGAAAATGGTCAGCGAGCATAGTGGTTAAAGTGGTCATTGAGAATTGTGATGAAAAGCGACATAGAGCATTGTGATGACAAAGGTCATGGAGAACTGTGATGACCATGGGTCATGTAGCATTGTGATGACACGGTCATGGAACATTTTGATGACAAGAATTCTGGAGCATTGTGCTGAAAAGGGCCATGGACCATTGTGATGACATGGTCATGGAACATTGTGATGACAAGAATTCTGCAACATTGCGATGAAAAGGGCCATGGAGCATTGTGATGACACGGTCATGGAACATTGTGATGACAAGAATTCTGGAGCATTGTGATGACAATGGCCATGGAGTATTGTGATGACACGGTCATGGAACATTGTGATGAGAAGAATTCTGGATCATTGTCATGACAAGGGCCATGGAGCATTTTGATGACACGGTCATGGAACATTGTGATGACAAGAATTCTGGAGCATTATGATGAAAAGGGCCATGGAGCATTGTGATGACACGGCCATGGAACACTGTGATGACAAGAATTCTGGAGCATTGTGATGACAATGGCCATGGAGCATTGTGATGACACGGTCATGGAACATTGTGATGAGAAGAATTCTGGAGCATTGTCATGACAAGGGCTATGGAGCATTGTGATGACACGGCCATGGAACATTTTGATGACAAGAATTCTGGAGCATTGTGATGACAATGGAAATGGAGCATTGTGATGACACGGTCATGGAACATTGTGATGAGAAGAATTCTGGAGCATTGTCATGACAGGGCCATGGAGCTTTGTGATGACACGGTCATGGAACATTGTGATGACAAGAATTCTGGAGCATTGTGATGACAATGGCCATGGAGCATTGTGATGACACGGTCATGAAATATTTTGATGACAGGAATTCTGGAGCATTGTCATGACAGGGCCATGGAGCTTTGTGATGACACGGTCATGGAACATTGTGATGACAAGAATTCAGGAGCATTGTGCTGACTAGGGCCATGGACCATTGTGATGACATGGTCATGGAACATTTTGATGACAGGAATTCTGGAGCATTGTGCTGAAAAGGGCCATGGAGCATTGTGATGACACGGTCTTGGAACATTGTGATGACAAGAATTCTGGAGCATTGTGCTGATGACGGCCATGGAGCATTGTGATGACACAGTCAAGGAACATTGCGATGAAAATGATTTCTGGAGCATTGTGATGAAAGGGCATGGAGCATTGTGATGACAAGTGTCATGGGGCATTTTGATGACATTGGCATGGAGCATTATTATGACAAGAGTTCTGGAGCATTTTGATGACAAGGGCATGGAGCATTGTGATGACAGAGCCCACGGAGCTTTGTGATGAAAAGGGCAGGGTACATTGTGATGACAGGGTTCATGGAGCATTGTGATGAAAGGGGCCATGGAGCATTGAGATGAGAGCCGTTATGAGGCATGGTGATGACAGTGGTCATGGAGCATTGTGATGAAAGAGATCATGGAGCAATATGATAACAGGGGCCATGGAGCATTGTGATGACACGGTCATGGAACATTGTGATGACAAGAATTCTGGAGCATTGTGATGACAAGGGCCATGGAGCATTGTGATGACACGGTCATGGAACATTGTGATGACAAGAATTCTGGAGCATTGTGCTGACAAGGGCCATTGAGCATTGTGATGACACGGTCATGGAACATTGTGATGACAAGAATTCTGGAGCATTCTGATGACAAAGGCGATGGAGCATTGTGATGAAACTGGTCCTGGAGCATTGTGATAACAAAAGCCATGGAGCATTGTGATGACAGGCATCATGGAGCATTGTGAAGAAAGGGGCCATGGGGTATTGTAATGACACTAGAGAAATATGATGAAAATGGTCAGCGAGCATAGTGGTTAAAGTGGTCATTGAGAATTGTGATGAAAAGCGACATAGAGCATTGTGATGACAAAGGTCATGGAGAACTGTGATGACCAGGGTCATGTAACATTGTGATGACACGGTCATGGAACATTGTGATGACAAGAATTCTGGAGCATTGTGCTGACAAGGGCCATGGAGCATTGTGATGACATGGTCATGGAACATTGTGATGACAAGAATTCTGGAGCATTCTGATGACAAAGGCGACGGAGCATTGTGATGACACGGTCATGGAACATTGTGATGACAAGAATTCTGGAGCATTGTGCTGACAAGGGCCATAGAGCATTGTGATGAAACGTTCATGGAACATTGTGATGACAAGAATTCTGGAGCATTGCGATGACTAGGGCCATGGAGCATTGTGATGATACGTTCATGGAACATTGTGATGAGAAGAATTCTGGAGCATTATGATGACAAGGGCCATGGAGCATTGTGATGACACGGCCATGGAACATTGTGATGACAAGAATTCTGGAGCATTGTGATGACAATGGCCATGGAGTATTGTGATGACACGGTCATGGAACATTGTGATGAGAACTATTCTGGAGCATTGTCATGACAAGGGCCATGGAGCATTGTGATGACACGGTCATGGAACATTGTGATGACAAGAATTCTGGAGCATTATGATGACAAGGGCCATGGAGCATTGTGATGACACGGCCATGGAACATTGTGATGACAAGAATTCTGGAGCATTGTGATGACAATGGCCATGGAGCATTGTGATGACACGGTCATGGAACATTGTGATGAGAAGAATTGTGGAGCATTGTCATGACAAGGGCCATGGAGCATTGTGATGACACGGCCATGGAACATTTTGATGACAAGAATTCTGGAGCATTGTGATGACAATGGAAATGGAGCATTGTGATGACACGGTCATGGAACATTGTGATGAGAAGAATTCTGGAGCATTGTCATGACAAGGGCCATGGAGCTTTGTGATGACACGGTCATGGAACATTGTGATGACAAGAATTCTGGAGCATTGCGATGACAATGGCCATGGAGCATTGTGATGACACGGTATGGAACATTGTGATGACAAGAATTCTGGAGCATTGTGATGACAAGGGCCGTGGAACATTGTGATGACACGGTCATGAAACATTTTGATTCCAGGAATTCTGGAGCATTGTGCTGAAAAGGGCCATGGACATTGTGATGACACGGTCATGGAACAATGTGATGAGAAGAATTCCGGAGCATTGTTATGACAAGGGCCATGGAGCATTGTGATGACACGGTCATGGAACATTGTGATGACAAGAATTCTGGAGCATTGTGCTGTTGACGGCCATGGAGCATTGTGATGACACAGTCAAGGAACATTGCGATGAAAATGATTTCTGGAGCATTGTGATGAAAGGGCATGGAGCATTGTGATGACAAGTGTCATGGGGCATTTTGATGACATTGGCATGGAGCATTATGATGACAAGAGTTCTGGAGCATTTTGATGACAAGGGCATGGAGCATTGTGATGACAGGGCCCACGGAGCTTTGTGATGAAAAGGGCAGGGTACATTGTGATGACAGGGTTCATGGAGCATTGTGATGAAAGGGGCCATGGAGCATTGAGATGAGAGCCGTTATGAGGCATGGTGATGACAGTGGTCATGGAGCATTGTGATGAAAGAGATCATGGAGCAATATGATAACAGGGGCCATGGAGCATTGTGATGACAGGGGTATTGGAGCATTGTGATGGAAGTAGACATGGATCATTGTGATGACATGTGTCCTGGAACACTATGATGACACGGTTCATCGAGTATTGTGATGACAAGGGTCATAGCGAATTCTGATGACAAGTGTCATGGGGCATTGTGATGACATTGAACATCTAGGAATTGTGATGAAAGGTATCATGGAGCACTGTGATGAAAATTGTCCTGGATTATTGTGATGACAGCAGTCATGGAGAATTGTGATGACAGGGATTATGCAGCATTGTGTTGACAAGGGTATGGACTATTGTGATGACAATGGTCATGGAGCAATGTGATGAAAGTATTCATGGAACATCGTGATGAAAAGTGCCTGGGAGCATTGTGACGATAAAGGCCATGGAGTATTGTGATGACTAGTGTCATGGAGCATTTTAATGAAAGGTTTCATTGTACACCATGATGACAAAGGGGATGGAGAATTGTGAGGAAACTGGTCCTGGAGAATTGTGATAACAAAAGCCATGGAGCATTGTGATGACAGGCATCATGGAGCACTGTGAAGAAAGGGGCCATGGGGTATTGTAATGACACTAGAGAAATATGATGAAAATGGTCAGCGAGCATAGTGATTAAAGTGGTCATTGAGAATTGTGATGAAAAGCGACATAGAGCATTGTGATGACAAAGGTCATGGAGAACTGTGATGACCAGGGTCATGTCACATTGTGATGACACGGTCATGGAATATTGTGATGACAGGAATTCTCGAGCATTGTGCTGACAAGTGCCATGGAGCATTGTGATGACACGGCCATGGAACATTGTGATGACACGGTCATGGAACATTGTGATGACAAGAATTCTGGAGCATTCTGATGACAAAGGCGATGGAGCCTTGTGATAACACGGTCATGGAACATTGTGATGACAAGAATTCTGGAGCATTATGATGACAAGGGCCATGGAGCATTGTGATGACATGGCCATGGAACATTGTGATGACAAAAATTCTGGAGCATTGTGCTGACAAGGGCCATGGAGCATTGTGATGACACGGTCATGGAACATTGTGATGACAAGAATTCTGGAACATTCTGATGACAAGCGCCATAGAGCATTGTGATGTCACGTACATGGAATATAGTAATGACAAGAATTCTGGAGCATTATGATGACAAGTGCCATGGAGCATTGTGATGACACCGCCATGGAACATTGTGATGACACGGTCATGGAACATTGTGATGACAAGTATTCTGGAGCATTGTGCTGACACGGGCCATGGAGCATTGTGATGATATGCTCATGGAACATTGTGATGACAAGAATTCTGGAGCATTGTGATGACAATGGAAATGGAGCATTGTGATGACACGGTCATGGAACATTGTGATGAGAAGAATTCTGGAGCATCGTCATGACAAGGGCCATGGAGCATTGTGATGACACGGTCATGGAACATTGTGATGACAAGAATTCTGGAGCATTGTGATGACAATGGCCATGGAGCATTGTGATGACACGGTATGGAACATTGTGATGAGAAGAATTCTGGAGCATTGTGATGACAAGGGCCGTGAAACATTGTGATGACACGGTCATGAAACATTTTGATGACAGGAATTCTGGAGCATTGTGCTGAAAAGGGCCATGGAGCATTGTGATGACACGGTCATGGAACAATGTGATGAGAAGAATTCCGGAGCATTGTTATGACAAGGGCCATGGAGCATTGTGATGACACGGTCATGGAACATTGTGATGAGAAGAATTCTGGAGCATTATGATGACAAGGGCCATGGAGCATTGTGATGACACGGCCATGGAACATTGTTATGACAAGAATTCTGGAGCATTGTGATGACAATGGCCATGGAGTATTGTGATGACACGGTCATGGAACATTGTGATGAGAAGAATTCTGGAGCATTGTCATGACAAGGGCCATGGAGCATTGTGATGACACGGTCATGGATCATTGTGATGACAAGAATTCTGGAGCATTATGATGACAAGGGCCATGGAGCATTGTGATGACACGGCCATGGAACATTGTGATGACAAGAATTCTGGAGCATTGTGATGAGAATGGCCATGGAGCATTGTGATGACACGGTCATGGAACATTGTGATGAGAAGAATTCTGGAGCATTGTCATGACAAGGGCCATGGAGCATTGTGATGACACGGCCATGGAACATTTTGATGACAACAATTCTGGAGCATTGTGATGACAATGGAAATGGAGCATTGTGATGACACGGTCATGGAACATTGTGATGAGAAGAATTCTGGAGCATTGTCATGACAGGGCCATGGAGCTTTGTGATGACAAAGTCATGGAACATTGTGATGACAAGAATTCTGGAGCATTGTGATGACAATGGCCATGGAGCATTGTGATGACACGGTCATGAAACATTTTGATGACAGGAATTCTGGAGCATTGTGCTGAAAAGGGCCATGGAGCATTGTGATGACACGGTCATGGAACAATGTGATGAGAAGAATTCCGGAGCATTGTGATGACAAGGGCCGTGGAACATTGTGATGACACGGTTATGAAACATTTTGATGACAGGAATTCTGGAGCATTGTGCTGAAAAGGGCCATGGAGCATTGTGATGACACGGTCATGGAACAATGTGATGAGAAGAATTCCGGAGCATTGTTATGACAAGGGCCATGGAGCATTGTGATGACACGGTCATGGAACATTGTGATGACAAGAATTCTGGAGCATTGTGCTGATGACGGCCATGGAGCATTGTGATGACACAGTCAAGGAACATTGCGATGAAAATGATTTCTGGAGCATTGTGATGAAAGGGCATGGAGCATTGTGATGACAAGTGTCATGGGGCATTTTGATGACATTGGCATGGAGCATTATGATGACAAGAGTTCTGGAGCATTTTGATGACAAGGGCATGGAGCATTGTGATGACAGGGCCCACGGAGCTTTGTGATGAAAAGGGCAGGGTACATTGTGATGACAGGGTTCATGGAGCATTGTGATGAAAGGGGCCATGGAGCATTGAGATGAGAGCCGTTATGAGGCATGGTGATGACAGTGGTCATGGAGCATTGTGATGAAAGAGATCATGGAGCAATATGATAACAGGGGCCATGGAGCATTGTGATGACAGTGGTATTGGAGCATTGTGATGGAAGTAGACATGGATCATTGTGATGACATGTGTCCTGGAACACTGTGATGACAGGGTTCATCGAGTATTGTGATGACAAGGGTCATAGCGAATTGTGATGACAAGTATCATGGGGCATTGTGTGACATTGATCATCTAGGAATTGTGATGAAAGGTATCATGGAGCACTGTGATGAAAATTGTCCTGGATTATTGTGATGACAGCAGTCATGGAGAATTGTGATGACAGGGATTATGCAGCATTGTGTTGACAAGGGTATGGACTATTGTGATGACAATGGTCATGGAGCAATGTGATGAACGTATTCATGGAACATCGTGATGAAAAGTGCATGGGAGCATTGTGACGATAAAGGCCATGGAGTATTGTGATGACTAGTGTCATGGAGCATTTTAATGAAAGGTTTCATTGTGCACCATGATGACAAAGGGGATGGAGAATTGTGATGAAACTGGTCCTGGAGCATAGTGATAACAAAAGCCATGGAGCATTGTGATGACAGGCATCATGGAGAATTGTGAAGAAAGGGGCCATGGGGTATTGTAATGACACTAGAGAAATATGATGAAAATGGTCAGCGAGCATAGTGATTAAAGTGGTCATTGAGAATTGTGATGAAAAGCGACATAGAGCATTGTGATGACAAAGGTCATGGAGAACTGTGATGACCATGGGTCATGTAGCATTGTGATGACACGGTCATGGAACATTTTGATGACAAGAATTCTGGAGCATTGTGCTGAAAAGGGCCATGGACCATTGTGATGACATGGTCATGGAACATTGTGATGACAAGAATTCTGCAACATTGCGATGAAAAGGGCCATGGAGCATTGTGATGACACGGTCATCGAACATTGTCATGAGAAGAATTCTGGAGCATTGTGCTGACAAGGGCCATGGAGCATTGTGATGATACGGTCATGGAACATTGTGATGACAAGAATTCTGGAGCATTATGATGACAAGGGCCATGGAGCATTGTGATGACATGGCCATGGAACATTGTGATGACAAAAATTCTGGAGCATTGTGCTGACAAGGGCCATGGAGCATTGTGATGACACGGTCATGGAACATTGTGATGAAAAGAATTCTGGAACATTCTGATGACAAGCGCCATAGAGCATTGTGATGTCACGTACATGGAATATAGTAATGACAAGAATTCTGGAGCATTATGATGACAAGGGCCATGGAGCATTGTGATGACACCGCCATGGAACATTGTGATGACACGGTCATGGAACATTGTGATGACAAGTATTCTGGAGCATTGTGCTGACACGGGCCATGGAGCATTGTGATGATATGCTCATGGAACATTGTGATGACAAGAATTCTGGAGCATTGTGATGACAATGGAAATGGAGCATTGTGATGACACGGTCATGGAACATTGTGATGAGAAGAATTCTGGAGCATCGTCATGACAAGGGCCATGGAGCATTGTGATGACACGGTCATGGAACATTGTGATGACAAGAATTCTGGAGCATTGTGATGACAATGGCCATGGAGCATTGTGATGACACGGTATGGAACATTGTGATGAGAAGAATTCTGGAGCATTGTGATGACAAGGGCCGTGAAACATTGTGATGACACGGTCATGAAACATTTTGATGACAGGAATTCTGGAGCATTGTGCTGAAAAGGGCCATGGAGCATTGTGATGACACGGTCATGGAACAATGTGATGAGAAGAATTCCGGAGCATTGTTATGACAAGGGCCATGGAGCATTGTGATGACACGGTCATGGAACATTGTGATGAGAAGAATTCTGGAGCATTATGATGACAAGGGCCATGGAGCATTGTGATGACACGGCCATGGAACATTGTGATGACAAGAATTCTGGAGCATTGTGATGACAATGGCCATGGAGTATTGTGATGACACGGTCATGGAACATTGTGATGAGAAGAATTCTGGAGCATTGTCATGACAAGGGCCATGGAGCATTGTGATGACACGGTCATGGAACATTGTGATGAGAAGAATTCTGGAGCATTGTCATGACAAGGGCCATGGAGCATTGTGATGACACGGCCATGGAACATTTTGATGACAAGAATTCTGGAGCATTGTGATGACAATGGAAATGGAGCATTGTGATGACACGGTCATGGAACATTGTGATGAGAAGAATTCTGGAGCATTGTCATGACAGGGCCATGGAGCTTTGTGATGACACGGTCATGGAACATTGTGATGACAAGAATTCTGGAGCATTGTGATGACAATGGCCATGGAGCATTGTGATGACACGGTCATGAAACATTTTGATGACAGGAATTCTGGAGCATTGTGCTGAAAAGGGCCATGGAGCATTGTGATGACACGGTCATGGAACAATGTGATGAGAAGAATTCCGGAGCATTGTGATGACAAGGGCCGTGGAACATTGTGATGAAACGGTCATGAAACATTTTGATGACAGGAATTCTGGAGCATTGTGCTGAAAATGGCCATGGAGCATTGTGATGACACGGTCATGGAACAATGTGATGAGAAGAATTCCGGAGCATTGTTATGACAAGGGCCATGGAGCATTGTGATGACACGGTCATGGAACATTGTGATGACAAGAATTCTGGAGCATTGTGCTGATGACGGCCATGGAGCATTGTGATGACACAGTCAAGGAACATTGCGATGAAAATGATTTCTGGAGCATTGTGATGAAAGGGCATGGAGCATTGTGATGACAAGTGTCATGGTGCATTTTGATGACATTGGCATGGAGCATTATGATGACAAGAGTTCTGGAGCATTTTGATGACAAGGGCATGGAGCATTGTGATGACAGGGCCCACGGAGCTTTGTGATGAAAAGGGCAGGGTACATTGTGATGACAGGGTTCATGGAGCATTGTGATGAAAGGGGCCATGGAGCATTGAGATGAGAGCCGTTATGAGGCATGGTGATGACAGTGGTCATGGAGCATTGTGATGAAAGAGATCATGGAGCAATATGATAACAGGGGCCATGGAGCATTGTGATGACAGTGGTATTGGAGCATTGTGATGGAAGTAGACATGGATCATTGTGATGACATGTGTCCTGGAACACTGTGATGACACGGTTCATCGAGTATTGTGATGACAAGGGTCATAGCGAATTGTGATGACAAGTATCATGGGGCATTGTGTGACATTGATCATCTAGGAATTGTGATGAAAGGTATCATGGAGCACTGTGATGAAAATTGTCCTGGATTATTGTGATGACAGCAGTCATGGAGAATTGTGATGACAGGGATTATGCAGCATTGTGTTGACAAGGGTATGGACTATTGTGATGACAATGGTCATGGAGCAATGTGATGAAAGTATTCATGGAACATCGTGATGAAAAGTGCATGGGAGCATTGTGACGATAAAGGCCATGGAGTATTGTGATGACTAGTGTCATGGAGCATTTTAATGAAAGGTTTCATTGTGCACCATGATGACAAAGGGGATGGAGAATTGTGATGAAACTGGTCCTGGAGCATAGTGATAACAAAAGCCATGGAGCATTGTGATGACAGGCATCATGGAGCATTGTGAAGAAAGGGGCCATGGGGTATTGTAATGACAATAGAGAAATATGATGAAAATGGTCAGCGAGCATAGTGGTTAAAGTGGTCATTGAGAATTGTGATGAAAAGCGACATAGAGCATTGTGATGACAAAGGTCATGGAGAACTGTGATGACCATGGGTCATGTAGCATTGTGATGACACGGTCATGGAACATTTTGATGACAAGAATTCTGGAGCATTGTGCTGAAAAGGGCCATGGACCATTGTGATGACATGGTCATGGAACATTGTGATGACAAGAATTCTGCAACATTGCGATGAAAAGTGCCATGGAGCATTGTGATGACACGGTCATCGAACATTGTCATGAGAAGAATTCTGGAGCATTGTGCTGACAAGGGCCATGGAGCATTGTGATGACACGGTCATGGAACATTGTGATGACAAGAATTCTGGAACATTCTGATGACAAGCGCCATAGAGCATTGTGATGTCACGTACATGGAATATAGTAATGACAAGAATTCTGGAGCATTATGATGACAAGGGCCATGGAGCATTGTGATGACACCGCCATGGAACATTGTGATGACACGGTCATGGAACATTGTTATGACAAGTATTCTGGAGCATTGTGCTGACAAGGGCCATGGAGCATTGTGATGATATGCTCATGGAACATTGTGATGACAAGAATTCTGGAGCATTGTGATGACAATGGAAATGGAGCATTGTGATGACACGGTCATGGAACATTGTGATGAGAAGAATTCTGGAGCATCGTCATGACAAGGGCCATGGAGCATTGTGATGACACGGTCATGGAACATTGTGATGACAAGAATTCTGGAGCATTGTGATGACAATGGCCATGGAGCATTGTGATGACACGGTATGGAACATTGTGATGACAAGAATTCTGGAGCATTGTGATGACAAGGGCCGTGAAACATTGTGATGACACGGTCATGAAACATTTTGATGACAGGAATTCTAGAGCATTGTGCTGAAAAGGGCCATGGAGCATTGTGATGACACGGTCATGGAACAATGTGATGAGAAGAATTCCAGAGCATTGTTATGACAAGGGCCATGGAGCATTGTGATGACACGGTCATGGAACATTGTGATGACAAGAATTCTGGAGCATTATGATGACAAGGGCCATGGAGCATTGTGATGACACGGCCATGGAACATTGTGATGACAAGAATTCTGGAGCATTGTGATGACAATGGCCATGGAGCATTGTGATGACACGGTCATGGAACATTGTGATGAGAAGAATTCTGGAGCATTGTCATGACAAGGGCCATGGAGCATTGTGATGACACGGCCATGGAACATTTTGATGACAAGAATTCTGGAGCATTGTGATGACAATGGAAATGGAGCATTGTGATGACACGGTCATGGAACATTGTGATGAGAAGAATTCTGGAGCATTGTCATGACAGGGCCATGGAGCTTTGTGATGACACGGTCATGGAACATTGTGATGACAAGAATTCTGGAGCATTGTGATGACAATGGCCATGGAGCATTGTGATGACACGGTCATGAAACATTTTGATGACAGGAATTCTGGAGCATTGTGCTGAAAAGGGCCATGGAGCATTGTGATGACACGGTCATGGAACAATGTGATGAGAAGAATTCCGGAGCATTGTGATGACAAGGGCCGTGGAACATTGTGATGATACGGTCATGAAACATTTTGATGACAGGAATTCTGGAGCATTGTGCTGAAAAGGGCCATGGAGCATTGTGATGACACGGTCATGGAACAATGTGATGAGAAGAATTCCGGAGCATTGTGATGACAAGGGCCGTGGAACATTGTGATGACACGGTCATGAAACATTTTGATGACAGGAATTCTGGAGCATTGTGCTGAAAATGGCCATGGAGCATTGTGATGACACGGTCATGGAACAATGTGATGAGAAGAATTCCGGAGCATTGTTATGACAAGGGCCATGGAGCATTGTGATGACACGGTCATGGAACATTGTGATGACAAGAATTCTGGAGCATTGTGCTGATGACGGCCATGGAGCATTGTGATGACACAGTCAAGGAACATTGCGATGAAAATGATTTCTGGAGCATTGTGATGAAAGGGCATGGAGCATTGTGATGACAAGTGTCATGGTGCATTTTGATGACATTGGCATGGAGCATTATGATGACAAGAGTTCTGGAGCATTTTGATGACAAGGGCATGGAGCATTGTGATGACAGGGCCCACGGAGCTTTGTGATGAAAAGGGCAGGGTACATTGTGATGACAGGGTTCATGGAGCATTGTGATGAAAGGGGCCATGGAGCATTGAGATGAGAGCCGTTATGAGGCATGGTGATGACAGTGGTCATGGAGCATTGTGATGAAAGAGGTCATGGAGCAATATGATAACAGGGGCCATGGAGCATTGTGATGACAGTGGTATTGGAGCATTGTGATGGAAGTAGACATGGATCATTGTGATGACATGTGTCCTGGAACACTGTGATGACACGGTTCATCGAGTATTGTGATGACAAGGGTCATAGCGAATTGTGATGACAAGTATCATGGGGCATTGTGTGACATTGATCATCTAGGAATTGTGATGAAAGGTATCATGGAGCACTGTGATGAAAATTGTCCTGGATTATTGTGATGACAGCAGTCATGGAGAATTGTGATGACAGGGATTATGCAGCATTGTGTTGACAAGGGTATGGACTATTGTGATGACAATGGTCATGGAGCAATGTGATGAAAGTATTCATGGAACATCGTGATGAAAAGTGCATGGGAGCATTGTGACGATAAAGGCCATGGAGTATTGTGATGACTAGTGTCATGGAGCATTTTAATGAAAGGTTTCATTGTGCACCATGATGACAAAGGGGATGGAGAATTGTGATGAAACTGGTCCTGGAGCATAGTGATAACAAAAGCCATGGAGCATTGTGATGACAGGCATCATGGAGCATTGTGAAGAAAGGGGCCATGGGGTATTGTAATGACAATAGAGAAATATGATGAAAATGGTCAGCGAGCATAGTGGTTAAAGTGGTCATTGAGAATTGTGATGAAAAGCGACATAGAGCATTGTGATGACAAAGGTCATGGAGAACTGTGATGACCATGGGTCATATAGCATTGTGATGACACGGTCATGGAACATTTTGATGACAAGAATTCTGGAGCATTGTGCTGAAAAGGGCCATGGACCATTGTGATGACATGGTCATGGAACATTGTGATGACAAGAATTCTGCAACATTGCGATGAAAAGGGCCATGGAGCATTGTGATGACACGGTCATGGAACATTGTGATGACAAGAATTCTGGAGCATTGTGATGACAATGGCCATGGAGTATTGTGATGACACGGTCATGGAACATTGTGATGAGAAGAATTCTGGATCATTGTCATGACAAGGGCCATGGAGCATTGTGATGACACGGTCATGGAACATTGTGATGACAAGAATTCTGGAGCATTATGATGAAAAGGGCCATGGAGCATTGTGCTGACACGGCCATGGAACACTGTGATGACAAGAATTCTGGAGCATTGTGATGACAATGGCCATGGAGCATTGTGATGACACGGTCATGGAACATTGTGATGAGAAGAATTCTGGAGCATTGTCATGACAAGGGCTATGGAGCATTGTGATGACACGGCCATGGAACATTTTGATGACAAGAATTCTGGAGCATTGTGATGACAATGGAAATGGAGCATTGTGATGACACGGTCATGGAACATTGTGATGAGAAGAATTCTGGAGCATTGTCATGACAGGGCCATGGAGCTTTGTGATGACACGGTCATGGAACATTGTGATGACAAGAATTCTGGAGCATTGTGATGACAATGGCCATGGAGCATTGTGATGACACGGTCATGAAATATTTTGATGACAGGAATTCTGGAGCATTGTCATGACAGGGCCATGGAGCTTTGTGATGACACGGTCATGGAACATTGTGATGACAAGAATTCAGGAGCATTGTGCTGACTAGGGCCATGGACCATTGTGATGACATGGTCATGGAACATTTTGATGACAGGAATTCTGGAGCATTGTGCTGAAAAGGGCCATGGAGCATTGTGATGACACGGTCTTGGAACATTGTGATGACAAGAATTCTGGAGCATTGTGCTGATGACGGCCATGGAGCATTGTGATGACACAGTCAAGGAACATTGCGATGAAAATGATTTCTGGAGCATTGTGATGAAAGGGCATGGAGCATTGTGATGACAAGTGTCATGGGGCATTTTGATGACATTGGCATGGAGCATTATTATGACAAGAGTTCTGGAGCATTTTGATGACAAGGGCATGGAGCATTGTGATGACAGAGCCCACGGAGCTTTGTGATGAAAAGGGCAGGGTACATTGTGATGACAGGGTTCATGGAGCATTGTGATGAAAGGGGCCATGGAGCATTGAGATGAGAGCCGTTATGAGGCATGGTGATGACAGTGGTCATGGAGCATTGTGATGAAATAGATCATGGAGCAATATGATAACAGGGGCCATGGAGCATTGTGATGACACGGTCATGGAACATTGTGATGACAAGAATTCTGGAGCATTGTGATGACAAGGGCCATGGAGCATTGTGATGACACGGTCATGGAACATTGTGATGACAAGAATTCTGGAGCATTGTGCTGACAAGGGCCATTGAGCATTGTGATGACACGGTCATGGAACATTGTGATGACAAGAATTCTGGAGCATTCTGATGACAAAGGCGATGGAGCATTGTGATGAAACTGGTCCTGGAGCATTGTGATAACAAAAGCCATGGAGCATTGTGATGACAGGCATCATGGAGCATTGTGAAGAAAGGGGCCATGGGGTATTGTAATGACACTAGAGAAATATGATGAAAATGGTCAGCGAGCATAGTGGTTAAAGTGGTCATTGAGAATTGTGATGAAAAGCGACATAGAGCATTGTGATGACAAAGGTCATGGAGAACTGTGATGACCAGGGTCATGTAACATTGTGATGACACGGTCATGGAACATTGTGATGACAAGAATTCTGGAGCATTGTGCTGACAAGGGCCATGGAGCATTGTGATGACATGGTCATGGAACATTGTGATGACAAGAATTCTGGAGCATTCTGATGACAAAGGCGACGGAGCATTGTGATGACACGGTCATGGAACATTGTGATGACAAGAATTCTGGAGCATTGTGCTGACAAGGGCCATAGAGCATTGTGATGAAACGTTCATGGAACATTGTGATGACAAGAATTCTGGAGCATTGCGATGACTAGGGCCATGGAGCATTGTGATGATACGTTCATGGAACATTGTGATGAGAAGAATTCTGGAGCATTATGATGACAAGGGCCATGGAGCATTGTGATGACACGGCCATGGAACATTGTGATGACAAGAATTCTGGAGCATTGTGATGACAATGGCCATGGAGTATTGTGATGACACGGTCATGGAACATTGTGATGAGAACTATTCTGGAGCATTGTCATGACAAGGGCCATGGAGCATTGTGATGACACGGTCATGGAACATTGTGATGACAAGAATTCTGGAGCATTATGATGACAAGGGCCATGGAGCATTGTGATGACACGGCCATGGAACATTGTGATGACAAGAATTCTGGAGCATTGTGATGACAATGGCCATGGAGCATTGTGATGACACGGTCATGGAACATTGTGATGAGAAGAATTGTGGAGCATTGTCATGACAAGGGCCATGGAGCATTGTGATGACACGGCCATGGAACATTTTGATGACAAGAATTCTGGAGCATTGTGATGACAATGGAAATGGAGCATTGTGATGACACGGTCATGGAACATTGTGATGAGAAGAATTCTGGAGCATTGTCATGACAAGGGCCATGGAGCTTTGTGATGACACGGTCATGGAACATTGTGATGACAAGAATTCTGGAGCATTGCGATGACAATGGCCATGGAGCATTGTGATGACACGGTATGGAACATTGTGATGACAAGAATTCTGGAGCATTGTGATGACAAGGGCCGTGGAACATTGTGATGACACGGTCATGAAACATTTTGATTCCAGGAATTCTGGAGCATTGTGCTGAAAAGGGCCATGGACATTGTGATGACACGGTCATGGAACAATGTGATGAGAAGAATTCCGGAGCATTGTTATGACAAGGGCCATGGAGCATTGTGATGACACGGTCATGGAACATTGTGATGACAAGAATTCTGGAGCATTGTGCTGTTGACGGCCATGGAGCATTGTGATGACACAGTCAAGGAACATTGCGATGAAAATGATTTCTGGAGCATTGTGATGAAAGGGCATGGAGCATTGTGATGACAAGTGTCATGGGGCATTTTGATGACATTGGCATGGAGCATTATGATGACAAGAGTTCTGGAGCATTTTGATGACAAGGGCATGGAGCATTGTGATGACAGGGCCCACGGAGCTTTGTGATGAAAAGGGCAGGGTACATTGTGATGACAGGGTTCATGGAGCATTGTGATGAAAGGGGCCATGGAGCATTGAGATGAGAGCCGTTATGGGGCATGGTGATGACAGTGGTCATGGAGCATTGTGATGAAAGAGATCATGGAGCAATATGATAACAGGGGCCATGGAGCATTGTGATGACAGGGGTATTGGAGCATTGTGATGGAAGTAGACATGGATCATTGTGATGACATGTGTCCTGGAACACTGTGATGACACGGTTCATCGAGTATTGTGATGACAAGGGTCATAGCGAATTGTGATGACAAGTGTCATGGGGCATTGTGATGACATTGATCATCTAGGAATTGTGATGAAAGGTATCGTGGAGCACTGTGATGACTGGGGGCATGAAGCACTGTGATGAAAATTGTCCTGGATTATTGTGATGACAGCAGTCATGGAGAATTGTGATGACAGGGATTATGCAGCATTGTGTTGACAAGGGTATGGACTATTGTGATGACAATGGTCATGGAGCAATGTGATGAAAGTATTCATGGAACATCGTGATGAAAAGTGCATGGGAGCATTGTGACGATAAAGGCCATGGAGTATTGTGATGACTAGTGTCATGGAGCATTTTAATGAAAGGTTTCATTGTGCACCATGATGACAAAGGGGATGGAGAATTGTGATGAAACTGGTCCTGGAGCATTGTGATAACAAAAGCCATGGAGCATTGTGATGACAGGCATCATGGAGCATTGTGAAGAAAGGGGCCATGGGGTATTGTAATGACACTAGAGAAATACGATGAAAATGGTCAGCGAGCATAGTGATTAAAGTGGTCATTGAGAATTGTGATGAAAAGCGACATAGAGCATTGTGATGACAAAGGTCATGGAGAACTGTGATGACCAGGGTCATGTAACATTGTGATGACACGGTCATGGAACATTGTGATGACAAGAATTCTGGAGCATTGTGCTGACAAGGGCCATGGAGCATTGTGATGACATGGTCATGGAACATTGTGATGACAAGAATTCTGGAGCATTCTGATGACAAAGGTGACGGAGCATTGTGATGACAAGAATTCTGGAGCATTGTGCTGATGACGGCCATGGAGCATTGTGATGACACAGTCAAGGAACATTGCGATGAAAATGATTTCTGGAGCATTGTGATGAAAGGGCATGGAGCATTGTGATGACAAGTGTCATGGGGCATTTTGATGACATTGGCATGGAGCATTTTGATGACAAGAGTTCTGGAGCATTTTGATGACAAGGGCATGGAGCATTTTGATGACAGGGCCCACGGAGCTTTGTGATGAAAAGGGCAGGGTACATTGTGATGAAAGGGTTCATGGAGCATTGTGATGAAAGGGGCCATGGAGCATTGAGATGAGAGCCGTTATGGGGCATGGTGATGACAGTGGTCATGGAGCATTGTGATGAAAGTGATCATGGAGCAATATGATAACAGTGGCCATGGAGCATTGTGATGACAGTGGTATTGGAGCATTGTGATGGAAGTAGACATGGATCATTGTGATGACATGTATCCTGGAACACTGTGATGACACGATTCATCGAGTATTGTGATGACAAGGGTCATAGCGAATTGTGATGACAAGTGTCATGGGGCATTGTGTGACATTGATCATCTAGGAATTGTGATGAAAGGTATCATGGAGCACTGTGATGAAAATTGTCCTGGATTATTGTGATGACAGCAGTCATGGAGAATTGTGATGACAGGGATTATGCAGCATTGTGTTGACAAGCGTATGGACTATTGTGATGACAATGGTCATGGAGCAATGTGATGAAAGTATTCATGGAACATCGTGATGAAAAGTGCATGGGAGCATTATGACGATGAAGGCCATGGAGTATTGTGATGACTAGTGTCATGGAGCATTTTAATGAAAGGTTTCATTGTGCACCATGATGACAAAGGGGATGGAGAATTGTGATGAAACTGGTCCTGGAGCTTTGTGATAAAAAAAGCCATGGAGCATTGTGATGACAGGCATCATGGAGCATTGTGAAGAAAGGGGCCATGGGGTATTGTAATGACACTAGAGAAATATGATGGAAATGGTCAGCGAGCATAGTGTTTAAAGTGGTCATTGAGAATTGTGATGAAAAGCGACATAGAGCATTGTGATGACAAAGGTCATGGAGAACTGTGATGACCAGGGTCATGTAGCATTGTGATGACACGGTCATGGAACATTGTGATGACAAGAATTCTGGAGCATTGTGCTGACAAGGGCCATAGAGCATTGTGATGAAACGTTCATGGAACATTGTGATGACAAGAATTCTGGAGCATTGCGATGACTAGGGCCATGGAGCATTGTGATGATACGTTCATGGAACATTGTGATGAGAAGAATTCTGGAGCATTATGATGACAAGGGCCATGGAGCATTGTGATGACACGGCCATGGAACATTGTGATGACAAGAATTCTGTAGCATTGTGATGACAATGGCCATGGAGTATTGTGATGACACGGTCATGGAACATTGTGATGAGAAGAATTCTGGAGCATTGTCATGACAAGGGCCATGGAGCATTGTGATGACACGGTCATGGAACATTGTGATGAGAAGAATTCTGGAGCATTGTGCTGATGACGGCCATGGAGCACTGTGATGACACAGTCAAGGAACATTGCGATGAAAAAGATTTCTGGAGCATTGTGATGAAAGGGCATGGAACATTGTGATTAAAGGTGACAAGGAACATTGTGATGATATGGGCAGAGAACTCTGTGATGACAGTGGTCTTGCAGTATTGTGACGAAAAGTGTCATGGAACATTCTGCTGACAGCGATAATGGAGCTTTTTGGTAAGAGAGGCTATGGAGATTTGTGATATCAGGCATCATGGGGCCTTGTGTTGAGAGCGGTCTTGGAGCATTGTGATGAAAAGGGTCATGGAGCACTGTGATTACAGGGGCCATGGAGCATTGTGAATACAAAGGCTATGGAGCATTGAGATGACAGGGTTCATGGAGCACTGTGATGAATGTGATCTTGGATCATTGTGATGACAAGTGTCCTGGAACCTTGTGATGACATGGTTCATGGAGCATTGTGATGACAAAGACCATGGCGAATTGTGATGACATCTGTCATGGTGCATTGTGATGACAGTGGTCATCTAGATTTGCGATGAAAGGTATCATGGAGCACTGTGATGACAGGGGCCATGGAACATTGTGATGACAAAGGCCATGGAGCATTGTGATGACAAGTGTCATGGGGCATTTTGATGACATTGGCATGGAGCATTATGATGACAAGAGTTCTGGAGCATTTTGATGACAAGGGCATGGAGCATTGTGATGACAGGGCCCACGGAGCTTTGTGATGAAAAGGGCAGGGTACATTGTGATGACAGGGTTCATGGAGCATTGTGATGAAAGGGGCCATGGAGCATTGAGATGAGAGCCGTTATGAGGCATGGTGATGACAGTGGTCATGGATCATTGTGATGAAAGATATCATGGAGCAATATGATAACAGGGGCCATGGAGCATTGTGATGACAGGGGTATTGGAGCATTGTGATGGAAGTAGACATGGATCATTGTGATGACATGTGTCCTGGAACACTGTGATGACACGGTTCATCGAGTATTGTGATGACAAGTGTCATAGCGAATTGTGATGACAAGTGTCATGGGACATTGTGATGACATTGATCATCTAGGAATTGTGATGAAAGGTATCATGGAGCACTGTGATGACTGGGGGCATGAAGCAATGTGATGAAAATTGTCCTGGATTATTGTGATGACAGCAGTCATGGAGAATTGTGATGACAGGGATTATGCAGCATTGTGTTGACAAGGGTATGGACTATTGTGATGACAATGGTCATGGAGCAATGTGATGAAAGTATTCATGGAACATCGTGATGAAAAGTGCATGGGAGCATTGTGACGACAAAGGCCATGGAGTATTGTGATGACTAGTGTCATGGAGCCTTTTAATGAAAGGTTTCATTGTGCACCATGATGACAAAGGGGATGGAGAACTGTGATGAAACTGGTCCTGGAGCATTGTGATAACAAAAGCCATGCAGCACTGTGATGACAGGCATCATGGAGCATTGTGAAAAAGGGGTCATGGGGTATTGTAATGACACTAGAGAAATATGATGAAAATGGTCAGCGAGCATAGTGATTAAAGTGGTCATTGCGATTTGTGATGAAAAGCGACATAGAGCATTGTGATGACAAAGGTCATGGAGAACTGTGATGATCAGGGTCATGTAACATTGTGATGACACGGTCAGGGAACATTGTGATGACAGGAGTTCTCGAGCATTGTGCTGACAAGGGCCATGGACCATTGTGATGACATGTTCATGGAACATTGCGATGACAAGATTTCTGGAGCATTGTGATGAAAGGGCATGGAGCATTGTGATTAAAGGTGACAAGGAACATTGTGATGATATGGGCAGAAAACTCTGTGATGACAGTGGTCATGGAGTATTGTGACAAAAAGTGTCATGGAACATTGTGCTGACAAGTGCCATGGAGCATTGTGATGACATGGTCATGGAACATTGTGATGACAAGAATTCTGGAGCATTATGATGACAAGGGCCATGGAGCATTGTGATGACAGGGCCCACGGAGCTTTGTGATGAAAAGGGCAGGGTACATTGTGATGACAGGGTTCATGGAGCATTGTGATGAAAGGGGCCGTGGAGCATTGAGATGAGAGCCGTTATGAGGCATGGTGATGACAGTGGTCATGGAGCATTGTGATGAAAGAGATCATGGAGCAATATGATAAAAGGGGCCATGGAGCATTGTGATGACAATGGTATTGGAGCATTGTGATGGAAGTAGACATGGATCATTGTGATGACATGTGTCCTAGAACACTGTGATGACACGGTTCATCGAGTATTGTGATGACAAAGGTCATAGCGAATTGTGATGACAAGTGTCATGGGGCATTGTGATGACATTGATCATCTAGGAATTGTGATGAAAGGTATCGTGGAGCACTGTGATGACTGGGGGCATGAAGCACTGCGATGAAAATTGTCCTGTATTATTGTGATGACAGCAGTCATGGAGAATTGTGATGACAGGGAATATGCAGCATTGTGTTGACAAGGGTATGGACTATTGTGATGACAATGGTCATGGAGCAATGTGATGAAAGTATTCATGGAACATCGTGATGAAAAGTGCATGGGAGCATTGTGACGATGAAGGCCATGGAGTATTGTGATGACTAGTGTCATGGAGCATTTTAATGAAAGGTTTCTTTGTGCACCATGATGACAAAGGGGATGGAGAATTGTGATGAAACTGGCCCTGGAGCATTGTGATAACAAAAGCCATGGAGCATTGTGATGACAGGCATCATGGAGCATTGTGAAGAAAGGAGCCATGGGGTATTGTAATGACACTAGAGAAATATGATGAAAATGGTCAGCGAGCATAGTGGTTAAAGTGGTCATTGAGAATTGTGATGAAAAGCGACATAGAGCATTGTGATGACAAAGGTCATGGAGAACTGTGATGACCAGGGTCATGTAGCATTGTGATGAAACGTTCATGGAACATTGTGATGACAAGAATTCTGGAGCATTGCGATGACTAGGGCCATGGAGCATTGTGATGACACGGTCATGGAACATTGTGATGAGAAGAATTCTGGAGCATTGTCATGACAAGGGCCATGGAGCATTGTGATGACACGGTCATGGCACATTGTGATGAGAAGAATTCTGAAGAATTATGATGACAAGGGCCATGGAGCATTGTGATGACATGGCCATGGAACATTGTGATGACAAGAATTCTGGAGCATTGTGATGACAATGGCCATGGAATATTGTGATGTCACGGTCATGGAACATTGTGATGAGAAGAATTCTGGAGCATTGTCATGACAAGGGCCATGGAGCATTGTGATGACACGGTCATGGAACATTGTGATGAGAAGAATTCTGGAGCATTGTCATGACAAGGGCCATGGAGCATTGTGATGACACGGCCATGGAACATTGTGATGACAAGAATTCTGGAGCATTGTGATGACAATGGAAATGGAGCATTGTGATGACACGGTCAAGGAACATTGTGATGAGAAGAATTCTGGAGCATTGTCATGACAAGGGCCATGGAGCATTGTGATGACACGGTCATGAAACATTTTGATGACAGGAATTCTGGAGCATTGTGCTGAAAAGGGCCATAGAGCATTGTGATAACACGGTCATGGAACAATGTGATGAGAAGAATTTCGGAGCATTGTTATGACAAGGGCCATGGAGCATTGTGATGACACGGTCATGGAACATTGTGATGACAAGAATTCTGGAGCATTGTGCTGATGACGGCCATGGAGCATTGTGATGACACAGTCAAGGAACATTGCGATGAAAATGATTTCTGGAGCATTTTGATGACA
This sequence comes from Balaenoptera acutorostrata, assembly GCF_949987535.1. NCBI lineage: Eukaryota > Metazoa > Chordata > Mammalia > Artiodactyla > Balaenopteridae > Balaenoptera > Balaenoptera acutorostrata. The sequence goes on along the minus strand of NW_026646025.1, from coordinate 355,111 downwards.
AGGGCATGGAGCATTGTGATGACAGGGCCCACGGAGCTTTGTGATGAAAAGGTCAGGGTACATTGTGATGACAGGTTTCATGGAGCATTGTGATGAAAGGGGCCATGGAGCATTGAGATGAGAGCCGTTATGGCGCATGGTGATGACAGTTGTCATGGAGCATTGTGATGAAAGAGATCATGGAGCAATATGATAACAGAGGCCATGGAGCATTGTGATGACAGGGGTATTGGAGCATTGTGATGGAAATAGACATGGATCATTGTGATGACATGTGTCCTGGAACACTGTGATGACACGGTTCATCGAGTATTGTGATGACAAAGGTCATAGCGAATTGTGATGACAAGTGTCATGGGGCATTGTGATGATATTGATCATCTAGGAATTGTGATGAAAGGTATCATGGAGCACTGTGATGACTGGGGGCATGAAGCACTGTGATGAAAATTGTCCTGTATTATTGTGATGACAGCAGTCATGGAGAATTGTGATGACAGGGAATATGCAGCATTGTGTTGACAAGGGTATGGACTATTGTGATGACAATGGTCATGGAGCAATGTGATGAAAGTATTCATGGAACATCGTGATGAAAAGTGCATGGGAGCATTGTGACGATGAAGGCCATGGAGTATTGTGATGACTAGTGTCATGGAGCATTTTAATGAAAGGTTTCTTTGTGCACCATGATGACAAAGGGGATGGAGAATTGTGATGAAACTGGCCCTGGAGCATTGTGATAACAAAAGCCATGGAGCATTGTGATGACAGGCATCATGGAGCATTGTGAAGAAAGGAGCCATGGGGTATTGTAATGACACTAGAGAAATATGATGAAAATGGTCAGCGAACATAGTGGTTAAAGTGGTCATTGAGAATTGTGATGAAAAGCGACATAGAGCATTGTGATGACAAAGGTCATGGAGAACTGTGATGACCAGGGTCATGTAGCATTGTGATGAAACGTTCATGGAACATTGTGATGACAAGAATTCTGGAGCATTGCGATGACTAGGGCCATGGAGCATTGTGATGACACGGTCATGGAACATTGTGATGAGAAGAATTCTGGAGCATTGTCATGACAAGGGCCATGGAGCATTGTGATGACACGGTCATGGCACATTGTGATGAGAAGAATTCTGAAGAATTATGATGACAAGGGCCATGGAGCATTGTGATGACACGGCCATGGAACATTGTGATGACAAGAATTCTGGAGCATTGTGATGACAATGGCCATGGAGTATTGTGATGACACGGTCATGGAACATTGTGATGAGAAGAATTCTGGAGCATTGTCATGACAAGGGCCATGGAGCATTGTGATGACACGGTCATGGAACATTGTGATGAGAAGAATTCTGGAGCATTGTGATGACAATGGCCATGAAACATTGTGATGACACGGTCATGAAACATTTTGATGACAGGAATTCTGGAGCATTGTGCTGAAAAGGGCCATAGAGCATTGTGATAACACGGTCATGGAACAATGTGATGAGAAGAATTTCGGAGCATTGTTATGACAAGGGCCATGGAGCATTGTGATGACACGGTCATGGAACATTGTGATGACAAGAATTCTGGAGCATTGTGCTGATGACGGCCATGGAGCATTGTGATGACACAGTCAAGGAACATTTCGATGAAAATGATTTCTGGAGCATTTTGATGACAAGGGCATGGAGCATTGTGATGACAGGGCCCACGGAGCTTTGTGATGAAAAGGTCAGGGTACATTGTGATGACAGGTTTCATGGAGCATTGTGATGAAAGGGGCCATGGAGCATTGAGATGAGAGCCGTTATGGCGCATGGTGATGACAGTTGTCATGGAGCATTGTGATGAAAGAGATCATGGAGCAATATGATAACAGAGGCCATGGAGCATTGTGATGACAGGGGTATTGGAGCATTGTGATGGAAGTAGACATGGATCATTGTGATGACATGTGTCCTGGAACACTGTGATGACACGGTTCATCGAGTATTGTGATGACAAGGGTCATAGCGAATTGTGATGACAAGTGTCATGGGGCATTGTGTGACATTGATCATCTAGGAATTGTGATGAAAGGTATCATGGAGCACTGTGATGAAAATTGTCCTGGATTATTGTGATGACAGCAGTCATGGAGAATTGTGATGACAGGGATTATGCAGCATTGTGTTGACAAGGGTATGGACTATTGTGATGACAATGGTCATGGAGCAATGTGATGAAAGTATTCATGGAACATCGTGATGAAAAGTGCATGGGAGCATTGTGACGATGAAGGCCATGGAGTATTGTGATGACTAGTGTCATGGAGCATTTTAATGAAAGGTTTCATTGTGCACCATGATGACAAAGGGGATGGAGAATTGTGATGAAACTGGTCCTGGAGCATTGTGATAACAAAAGCCATGGAGCATTGTGATGACAGGCATCATGGAGCATTGTGAAGAAAGGGGCCATGGGGTATTGTAATGACACTAGAGAAATATGATGAAAATGGTCAGCGAGCATAGTGATTAAAGTGGTCATTGAGAAATGTGAGGAAAAGCGACATAGAGCATTGTGATGACAAAGGTCATGGAGAACTGTGATGACCAGGGTCATGTAGCATTGTGATTATACGTTCATGGAACATTGTGATGACAAGAATTCTGGAGCATTGCGATGACTAGGGCCATGGAGCATTGTGATGACACGGTCATGGAACATTGTCATGAGAAGAATTCTGGAGCATTGTGCTGACAAGCGCCATGGAGCATTGTGATGATACGTTCATGGAATATTGTGATGAGAAGAATTCTGGAGCATTATGATGACAAGCGCCATGGAGCATTGTGATGACACGGCCATGGAACATTGTGATGACAAGAATTCTGGAGCATTGTGATGACAATGGCCATGGAGAATTGTGATGACACGGTCATGGAACATTGTGATGACAAGAATTCTGGAGCGTTGTGATGACACGGCCATGGAACATTGTGATGACAAGAATTCTGGAGCATTGTGATGACAATGGCCATGGAGCATTGTGATGACACGGTCATGGAACATTGTGATGAGAAGAATTCTGGAGCATTGTCATGACAAGGGCCATGGAGCATTGTGATGACACGGCCATGCAACATTGTGATGACAAGAATTCTGGAGCATTGTGATGACAGTGGCCATGGAGCATTGTGTTGACACGGTCATGGAACATTGTGATGAGAAGAATTCTGGAACATTGTCATGACCAGGGCCATGGAGCATTGTGATGACACGGTCTTGGAACATTGTGATGAGAAGAATTCTGGAGCATTGTCATGACAAGGGCCATGGAGCATTGTGATGACACGGCCATGGAACATTGTGATGACAAGAATTCTGGAGCATTGTGATGACAATGGCCATGGAGCATTGTGATGACACGGTCATGGAACATTGTGATGAGAAGAATTCTGGAGCATTGTCATGACAAGGGCCATGGAGCATTGTGATGACAGGGGTATTGGAGCATTGTGATGGAAGTAGACATGGATCATTGTGATGACATGTGTCCTGGAACACTGTGATGACACGGTTCATCGAGTATTGTGATGACAAGGGTCATAGCGAATTGTGATGACAAGTGTCATGGGGCATTGTGATGACATTGATCATCTAGGAATTGTGATGAAAGGTATCATGGAGCACTGTGATGCCTGGGGGCATGAAGCACTGTGATGAAAATTGTCCTGGATTATTGTGATGACAGCAGTCATGGAGAATTGTGATGACAGGGATTATGCAGCATTGTGTTGACAAGGGTATGGACTATTGTGATGACAATGGTCATGGAGCAATGTGATGAAAGTATTCATGGAACATCGTGAAGAAAAGTGCATGGGAGCACTGTGACGATGAAGGCCATGGAGTATTGTGATGACTAGTGTCATGGAGCATTTTAATGAAAGGTTTCATTGTGCACCATGATGACAAAGGGGATGGAGAATTGTGATGAAACTGGTCCTGGCGCATTGTGATAACAAAAGCCATGGAGCATTGTGATGACAGGCATCATGGAGCATTGTGAAGAAAGGGGCCATGGGGTATTGTAATGACACTAGAGAAATATGATAAAAATGGTCAGCGAGCATAGTGATTAAAGTGGTCATTAAGAAATGTGAGGAAAAGCGACATAGAGCATTGTGATGACAAAGGTCATGGAGAACTGTGATGACCAGGGTCATGTAGCATTGTGATGGTACGTTCATGGAACATTGTGATGACAAGAATTCTGGAGCATTGCGATGACTAGGGCGATGGAGCATTGTGATGACACGGTCATGGGACATTGTCATGAGAAGAATTCTGGAGCATTGTGCTGACAAGCGCCATGGAGCATTGTGATGATACGTTCATGGATTATTGTGATGAGAAGAATTCTGGAGCATTATGATGACAAGGGCCATGGAGCATTGTGATGACACGGCCATGGAACATTGTGATGACAAGAATTCTGGAGCATTGTGATGACAATGGCCATGGAGAATTGTGATGACACGGTCATGGAACATTGTGATGAGAAGAATTCCGTAGCATTGTCATGACAAGGGCCATGGAGCATTGTGATGACACGGTCATGGAACATTGTGATGACAAGAATTCTGGAGCATTATGATGACAAGGGCCATGGAGCATTGTGATGACACGGCCATGGAACATTGTGATGACAAGAATTCTGGAGCATTGTGATGACAATGGCCATGGAGCATTGTGATGACACGGTCATGGAACATTGTGATGACAATAATTCTGGAGAATTGTGATGACAAGGTTCATGGAGAATTGTGATGACACGGTCAAGGAATAATGCAATGACAAGATTTCTGGAGCATTGTGGTGAAAGGGTATGGAGCATTGTGATTAAAGGTGACAAGGAACATTGTGATGATATGGGCAGAGATCTCTGTGATGAGACAGGACATGGAGTATTGTGACGAAAACTGACATGGAACATTGTGCTGACAGGGATCATGGAGCTCTTTGGTAAGAGAGGCCATGGAGATTTGTGATGGCAGGCATCATGGGGCATTGTGATGACAGTGGTCATCTAGATTTGCGATGAAAGGTATCATGGAGCACTGTGATAACAGGGGCCATGGAACATTGTGATGACAAAGGCCATGGAGCATTGTGATGACAAGTGTCATGGGGCATTTTGATGACATTGGCATGGAGCATTATGATGACAAGGGCATGGAGCATTGTGATGACAGGGCCCACGGAGCTTTGTGATGAAAAGTGCAGGGTACATTGTGATGACAGGGTTCATGGAGCATTGTGATGAAAGGGGCCATGGAGCATTGAGATGAGAGCCGTTATGAGGCATGGTGATGACAGTGGTCATGGAGCATTGTGATGAAAGAGATCATGGAGCAATATGATAACAGGGGCCATGGAGCATTGTGATGACAGTGGTATTGGAGCATTGTGATGGAAGTAGACATGGATCATTGTGATGACATGTGTCCTGGAACACTGTGATGACACGGTTCATCGAGTATTGTGATGACAAGGGTCATAGCGAATTGTGATGACAAGTGTCATGGGGCATTGTGATGACATTGATCATCTAGGAATTGTGATGAAAGGTATCATGGAGCACTGTGATGACTGGGGGCATGAAGCACTGTAATGAAAATTGTCCTGGATTATTGTGATGACAGCAGTCATGGAGAATTGTGATGACAGGGATTATGCAGCATTGTGTTGACAAGGGTATGGACTATTGTGATGACTATGGTCATGGAGCAATGTGATGAAAGTATTCATGGAACATCGTGATGAAAAGTGCATGGGAGCATTGTGACGATAAAGGCCATGGAGTATTGTGATGACTAGTGTCATAGAGCATTTTAATGAAAGGTTTCATTGTGCACCATGATGACAAAGGGGATGGAGAATTGTGATGAAACTGGTCCTGGAGCATTGTGATAACAAAAGCCATGGAGCATTGTGATGACAGGCATCATGGAGCATTGTGAAGAAAGGGGCCATGGGGTATTGTAATGACACTAGAGAAATATGATGAAAATGGTCAGCGAGCATAGTGATTAAAGCGGTCATTGAGAATTGTGATGAAAAGCGACATAGAGCATTGTGATGACAAAGGTCATGGAGAACTGTGATGACCAGGGTCATGTAGCATTGTGATGACACGGTCATGGAACATTGTGATGACAAGAATTCTGGAGCATTGCGATGACTAGGGCCATGGAGCATTGTGATGACACGGTCATGGAACATTGTGATGAGAAGAATTCTGGAGCATTGTCATGACAAGGGCCATGGAGCATTGTGATGACACGGTCATGGCACATTGTGATGAGAAGAATTCTGAAGAATTATGATGACAAGGGCCATGGAGCATTGTGATGACACGGCCATGGAACATTGTGATGACAAGAATTCTGGAGCATTGTGATGACAATGGCCATGGAGTATTGTGATGACACGGTCATGGAACATTGTGATGAGAAGAATTCTGGAGCATTGTCATGACAAGGGCCATGGAGCATTGTGATGACACGGTCATGGAACATTGTGATGAGAAGAATTCTGGAGCATTGTGATGACAATGGCCATGAAACATTGTGATGACACGGTCATGAAACATTTTGATGACAGGAATTCTGGAGCATTGTGCTGAAAAGGGCCATAGAGCATTGTGATAACACGGTCATGGAACAATGTGATGAGAAGAATTTCGGAGCATTGTTATGACAAGGGCCATGGAGCATTGTGATGACACGGTCATGGAACATTGTGATGACAAGAATTCTGGAGCATTGTGCTGATGACGGCCATGGAGCATTGTGATGACACAGTCAAGGAACATTGCGATGAAAATGATTTCTGGAGCATTTTGATGACAAGGGCATGGAGCATTGTGATGACAGGGCCCACGGAGCTTTGTGATGAAAAGGTCAGGGTACATTGTGATGACAGGTTTCATGGAGCATTGTGATGAAAGGGGCCATGGAGCATTGAGATGAGAGCCGTTATGGCGCATGGTGATGACAGTTGTCATGGAGCATTGTGATGAAAGAGATCATGGAGCAATATGATAACAGAGGCCATGGAGCATTGTGATGACAGGGGTATTGGAGCATTGTGATGGAAGTAGACATGGATCATTGTGATGACATGTGTCCTGGAACACTGTGATGACACGGTTCATCGAGTATTGTGATGACAAGGGTCATAGCGAATTGTGATGACAAGTGTCATGGGGCATTGTGTGACATTGATCATCTAGGAATTGTGATGAAAGGTATCATGGAGCACTGTGATGAAAATTGTCCTGGATTATTTTGATGACAGCAGTCATGGAGAATTGTGATGACAGGGATTATGCAGCATTGTGTTGACAAGGGTATGGACTATTGTGATGACAATGGTCATGGAGCAATGTGATGAAAGTATTCATGGAACATCGTGATGAAAAGTGCATGGGAGCATTGTGACGATGAAGGCCATGGAGTATTGTGATGACTAGTGTCATGGAGCATTTTAATGAAAGGTTTCATTGTGCACCATGATGACAAAGGGGATGGAGAATTGTGATGAAACTGGTCCTGGAGCATTGTGATAACAAAAGCCATGGAGCATTGTGATGACAGGCATCATGGAGCATTGTGAAGACAGGGGCCATGGGGTATTGTAATGACACTAGAGAAATATGATGAAAATGGTCAGCGAGCATAGTGATTAAAGTGGTCATTGAGAAATGTGAGGAAAAGCGACATAGAGCATTGTGATGACAAAGGTCATGGAGAACTGTGATGACCAGGGTCATGTAGCATTGTGATTATACGTTCATGGAACATTGTGATGACAAGAATTCTGGAGCATTGCGATGACTAGGGCCATGGAGCATTGTGATGACACGGTCATGGAACATTGTCATGAGAAGAATTCTGGAGCATTGTGCTGACAAGCGCCATGGAGCATTGTGATGATACGTTCATGGAATATTGTGATGAGAAGAATTCTGGAGCATTATGATGACAAGCGCCATGGAGCATTGTGATGACACGGCCATGGAACATTGTGATGACAAGAATTCTGGAGCATTGTGATGACAATGGCCATGGAGAATTGTGATGACACGGTCATGGAACATTGTGATGACAAGAATTCTGGAGCATTGTGATGACACGGCCATGGAACATTGTGATGACAAGAATTCTGGAGCATTGTGATGACAATGGCCATGGAGCATTGTGATGACACGGTCATGGAACATTGTGATGAGAAGAATTCTGGAGCATTGTCATGACAAGGGCCATGGAGCATTGTGATGACACGGCCATGCAACATTGTGATGACAAGAATTCTGGAGCATTGTGATGACAGTGGCCATGGAGCATTGTGTTGACACGGTCATGGAACATTGTGATGAGAAGAATTCTGGAACATTGTCATGACCAGGGCCATGGAGCATTGTGATGACACGGTCTTGGAACATTGTGATGAGAAGAATTCTGGAGCATTGTCATGACAAGGGCCATGGAGCATTGTGATGACACGGCCATGGAACATTGTGATGACAAGAATTCTGGAGCATTGTGATGACAATGGCCATGGAGCATTGTGATGACACGGTCATGGAACATTGTGATGAGAAGAATTCTGGAGCATTGTCATGACAAGGGCCATGGAGCATTGTGATGACAGGGGTATTGGAGCATTGTGATGGAAGTAGACATGGATCATTGTGATGACATGTGTCCTGGAACACTGTGATGACACGGTTCATCGAGTATTGTGATGACAAGGGTCATAGCGAATTGTGATGACAAGTGTCATGGGGCATTGTGATGACATTGATCATCTAGGAATTGTGATGAAAGGTATCATGGAGCACTGTGATGCCTGGGGGCATGAAGCACTGTGATGAAAATTGTCCTGGATTATTGTGATGACAGCAGTCATGGAGAATTGTGATGACAGGGATTATGCAGCATTGTGTTGACAAGGGTATGGACTATTGTGATGACAATGGTCATGGAGCAATGTGATGAAAGTATTCATGGAACATCGTGAAGAAAAGTGCATGGGAGCACTGTGACGATGAAGGCCATGGAGTATTGTGATGACTAGTGTCATGGAGCATTTTAATGAAAGGTTTCATTGTGCACCATGATGACAAAGGGGATGGAGAATTGTGATGAAACTGGTCCTGGCGCATTGTGATAACAAAAGCCATGGAGCATTGTGATGACAGGCATCATGGAGCATTGTGAAGAAAGGGGCCATGGGGTATTGTAATGACACTAGAGAAATATGATAAAAATGGTCAGCGAGCATAGTGATTAAAGTGGTCATTAAGAAATGTGAGGAAAAGCGACATAGAGCATTGTGATGACAAAGGTCATGGAGAACTGTGATGACCAGGGTCATGTAGCATTGTGATGGTACGTTCATGGAACATTGTGATGACAAGAATTCTGGAGCATTGCGATGACTAGGGCGATGGAGCATTGTGATGACACGGTCATGGGACATTGTCATGAGAAGAATTCTGGAGCATTGTGCTGACAAGCGCCATGGAGCATTGTGATGATACGTTCATGGATTATTGTGATGAGAAGAATTCTGGAGCATTATGATGACAAGGGCCATGGAGCATTGTGATGACACGGCCATGGAACATTGTGATGACAAGAATTCTGGAGCATTGTGATGACAATGGCCATGGAGAATTGTGATGACACGGTCATGGAACATTGTGATGAGAAGAATTCCGTAACATTGTCATGACAAGGGCCATGGAGCATTGTGATGACACGGTCATGGAACATTGTGATGACAAGAATTCTGGAGCATTATGATGACAAGGGCCATGGAGCATTGTGATGACACGGCCATGGAACATTGTGATGACAAGAATTCTGGAGCATTGTGATGACAATGGCCATGGAGCATTGTGATGACACGGTCATGGAACATTGTGATGACAATAATTCTGGAGAATTGTGATGACAAGGTTCATGGAGAATTGTGATGACACGGTCAAGGAATAATGCAATGACAAGATTTCTGGAGCATTGTGGTGAAAGGGTATGGAGCATTGTGATTAAAGGTGACAAGGAACATTGTGATGATATGGGCAGAGATCTCTGTGATGAGACAGGACATGGAGTATTGTGACGAAAACTGACATGGAACATTGTGCTGACAGGGATCATGGAGCTCTTTGGTAAGAGAGGCCATGGAGATTTGTGATGGCAGGCATCATGGGGCATTGTGATGACAGTGGTCATCTAGATTTGCGATGAAAGGTATCATGGAGCACTGTGATAACAGGGGCCATGGAACATTGTGATGACAAAGGCCATGGAGCATTGTGATGACAAGTGTCATGGGGCATTTTGATGACATTGGCATGGAGCATTATGATGACAAGGGCATGGAGCATTGTGATGACAGGGCCCACGGAGCTTTGTGATGAAAAGTGCAGGGTACATTGTGATGACAGGGTTCATGGAGCATTGTGATGAAAGGGGCCATGGAGCATTGAGATGAGAGCCGTTATGAGGCATGGTGATGACAGTGGTCATGGAGCATTGTGATGAAAGAGATCATGGAGCAATATGATAACAGGGGCCATGGAGCATTGTGATGACAGTGGTATTGGAGCATTGTGATGGAAGTAGACATGGATCATTGTGATGACATGCGTCCTGGAACACTGTGATGACACGGTTCATCGAGTATTGTGATGACAAGGGTCATAGCGAATTGTGATGACAAGTGTCATGGGGCATTGTGATGACATTGATCATCTAGGAATTGTGATGAAAGGTATCATGGAGCACTGTGATGACTGGGGGCATGAAGCACTGTAATGAAAATTGTCCTGGATTATTGTGATGACAGCAGTCATGGAGAATTGTGATGACAGGGATTATGCAGCATTGTGTTGACAAGGGTATGGACTATTGTGATGACTATGGTCATGGAGCAATGTGATGAAAGTATTCATGGAACATCGTGATGAAAAGTGCATGGGAGCATTGTGACGATAAAGGCCATGGAGTATTGTGATGACTAGTGTCATAGAGCATTTTAATGAAAGGTTTCATTGTGCACCATGATGACAAAGGGGATGGAGAATTGTGATGAAACTGGTCCTGGAGCATTGTGATAACAAAAGCCATGGAGCATTGTGATGACAGGCATCATGGAGCATTGTGAAGAAAGGGGCCATGGGGTATTGTAATGACACTAGAGAAATATGATGAAAATGGTCAGCGAGCATAGTGATTAAAGCGGTCATTGAGAATTGTGATGAAAAGCGACATAGAGCATTGTGATGACAAAGGTCATGGAGAACTGTGATGACCAGGGTCATGTAGCATTGTGATGACACGGTCATGGAACATTGTGATGACAAGAATTCTGGAGCATTGTGCTGACTAGGGCCATGGACCATTGTGATGACATGGTCATGGAACATTGTGATGACAAGAAATCTGGAGCATTCTGATGACAAAGGCGATGGAGCATTGTGATGACACGGTCATGGAACATTGTGATGACAAGAATTCTGGAGCATTGTGCTGATGACGGCCATGGAGCATTGTGATGACACAGTCAAGGAACATTGCGATGAAACAGATTTCTGGAGCATTGTGATGAAAGGGCATGGAGCATTGTGAATAAAGGTGACAAGGAACATTGTGATCATATGGGCAGAGAACTCATTGATGACAGTGGTCTTGCAGTATTGTGACGAAAAGTGTCATGGAACATTCTGCTGACAGCGATCATGGAGCATTTTGGTAAGAGAGGCTATGGAGATTTGTGATGTCAGGCGTCATGGGGCATTGTGTTGAGAGCGGTCTTGGAGCATTGTGATGAAAAGGGTAATGGAGCACTGTGATTACAGGGGCCATGGAGCATTGTAATGAAAGGTTTCATTGTGCACCGTGATGACATGTGGGATGGAGTATTGTGAAGAAACTTGTCCTGGAGCATTCTGATAACAAAAGCCATGGAGCATTGTGATGACAGGCATGATGGAGCATAGTAAAGAAAGGGGCCATGGGGAATTGTAATGACAATAGAGATATGTGATGAAAATGGTCAGCGAGAATAATGATTAAAGTGGTCATTGAAAATTGTGATGAAAAGCGACATAGAACATTGTATTGATAAAGGTCATGGAGAACTGTGATGACCAGGGTCATGTAGCATTTTGATGACACGGTCACGGAACTTTGTGATGAAAAGAATTCTGGAGCATTGTGATGAAAAGAGCCATGGAACATTGTGATGACACGGTCATGGAACATTGTGATGACAAGAATTCTGGAGCATTGTGATGACAAGGGCCATGGAGAATTGTGATGCCATGGTCATGGAATATTGTGATGACAAGAATTCTGGAGCATTGTGATGACAAGTGTCATGGAGCATTGTAATGAAAGGTTTCATTGTGCACCGTGATGACAAGGGGGATGGAGTATTGTGATGAATCTGGTCCTGGAGCATTGTGATAACAAAAGCCATGGAGCATTGTGATGACAGGCATCATGGAGCATTGTGAAGAAAGGGGCCATGGGGAATTGTAATGACAATAGAGAAATGTGATGAAAATGGTCAGCGAGAATAGTGATTAAAGTGGTCATTTAGAATTGTGTTGAAAAGCGATGTAGAGCATTGTGATGACAAACGTCATGGAGAACTAAGATGACCAGGGTCATGGAGCATTGTGATGACACGGTCATGGAACATTGTGATTACAAGAATTATTGAGCATTGTGATGACACGGTCATGGAACATTGTGATTGCAAGAATTCTGGAGCATTGTGATGACAAGGGCCATGGAGAATTGTAATGAAAGGTTTCATTGTGCACTCTGGTGACAAGGGGGATCGAGTATTGTGATGAAACTGGTCCTGGAGCATTGTGATAATAAAAGCCATGGAGCATTGTGATGACAGGCATAATGGAGCATTGGGAAGAAGGGGCCATGTGGAATTGTAATGACAATAGACAAAGGTGATGAAAATTGTCAGCGAGCATAGTGATTAAAGTGGTCATTGAGAATTGTGATAACATCGTCATGGAACATTGGGATGACAAGAATTCTTGAGCATTGTGATGACAAGGGCCCTGGAGCACTGTGATGACACAGTCATGGAACATTGTGATGACAAGAATTCTGGAGCATTGTGATGACAAGGGCCATGGAGCTTTGTGATGACACGGTCATGGAACATTGTGATGACAAGAAATCTGGAGCATTGTGATGACACGGTCATGGAACATTGTGATGACAAGAAATCTTGAGCATTGTGATGACAAAGGCCATGGAGCATTGTGATGACAAGAATTCTGGAGCATTGTGATGACAATGGCCATGGAGAATTCTGATGACATGGTCATGGTACATTGTGATGACAAGAATTCTGGACCATTGTGATGAAAAGTGTCATGGAGCATTGTAATGAAAGGTTTCATTGTGCACCGTGATGACATGTGGGATGGAGTATTGTGATGAAACTGGTCCTGGAGCATTTTGATAACAAAAGCCATGGAGCATTGTGATGACAGGCATCATGGAGCATTGTAAAGAAAGGGGCAATGGGGAATTGTAATGACAATAGAGAAATGTGAGAAAAATGGTCAGCGAGCATAGTGATTAAAGTTGTCTTTGAGAATTGTGATGAAAAGCGACATAGAGCTTTGTGATGACACGGGCCATGGACAATTGTGATGACATGGTCATGGAACATTGTGATGACAAGAATTCTGGAGCACTGTGTTGACAAGGGCCATGGAGCATTGTGATGACAAGGGTCATGGAGCACTGTAATGAAAGGTTTCATTGTGCACCGTGATGACATGTGGGTTGGAGTATTGTGATGAAACTGGTCCTGGAGCATTCTGATAACAAAAGCCATGGAGCATTGTGATGACAGGCATCATGGAGCATTGTAAAGAAAGGGGCAATGGAGAATTTTAATGACAATAGAGAAATGTGAGGAAAATGGTCAGCGAGCATAGTGATTAAAGTGGTCTTTTAGAATTGTGATGAAAAGCGACATAGAGCATTGTGATGACAAAGGTCATGGAGAACTGTAATAATCAGTGTCATGTAGCATTGTGATGACACGGTCATGGAACGTTGTGATGACAAGAATTCTGGAGCATTGTGATGACACGGGCCATGGAGAATTGTGATAACATGGTCATGGAACATTGTGATGAAAAGAATTCCGGAGCATTGTTATGACAAGGGCCATGGAGCATTGTGATGACACGGTCATGGAACATTGTGATGACAAGTATTCTGGAGCATTGTGATGACAAGGGCCATGGAGAATTGTAATGAAAGGTTTCATTGTGCACTGTGGTGACAAGGGGGATCGAGTATTGTGATGAAACTGGTCCTGGAGCATTGTGATAATAAAAGCCATGGAGCATTGTGATGACAGGCTTCATGGAGCATTGGGAAGAAAGGGGCCATGTGGAATTGTAATGACAATAGACAAAGGTGATGAAAATTGTCAGCGAGCATAGTGATTAAAGTGGTCATTGAGAATTGTGATAACATCGTCATGGAACATTGGGATGACAAGAATTCTTGAGCATTGAGATGACAAGGGCCCTGGAGCATTGTGATGACACAGTCATGGAACATTGTGATGACAAGAATTCTGGAGAATTGTGATGACAAGGGCCATGGAGCTTTGTGATGACACGGTCATGGAACATTGTGATGACAAGAAATCTGGAGCATTGTGATGACACGGTCATGGAACATTGTGATGACAAGAAATCTGGAGCATTGTGATGACAATGGCCATGGAGCATTGTGATGACAAGAATTCTGGAGCATTGTGATGACAATGGCCATGGAGAATTCTGATGACATGGTCATGGTACATTGTGATGACAAGAATTCTGGACCATTGTGATGAAAAGTGTCATGGAGCATTGTAATGAAAGGTTTCATTGTGCACCGTGATGACATGTGGGATGGAGTATTGTGATGAAACTGGTCCTGGAGCATTTTGATAACAAAAGCCATGGAGCATTGTGATGACAGGCATCATGGAGCATTGTAAAGAAAGGGGCAATGGGGAATTGTAATGACAATAGAGAAATGTGAGAAAAATGGTCAGCGAGCATAGTGATTAAAGTTGTCTTTGAGAAATGTGATGAAAAGCGACATAGAGCATTGTGATGACAAAGGTCATGGAGAACTGTGATAATCAGGCTCATGTAGCATTGTGATGACACGGTCATGGAACGTTGTGATGACAAGATTTCTGGAGCATTGTGATGATACGGGCAATGGAGAATTGTGATGACATGGTCATGGACCATTGTGATGACAAGAATTCTGGAGCATTGTGATGACAAGGGCCATGGAGCATTGTGATGACAAGTGTCATGGAGCATTGTAATGAAAGATTTCATTGTGCAAGGTGATGACATAGGGGATGGAGTATTGTGATGAAACTGGTCCTAGAGCATTGTGATAACAAAGCCATGGAGCATTGTGATGACAGGCATCATGGAGCATTCTGAAGAAAGGGGCCATGGGGAATTGTAATGACAATAGATAAATGTGATGAAAATGGTCAGCGAGCATAATGATTAAAGTGGTCATTGAAAATTGTGATGAAAAGCGACAAAAAACATTGTATTGATAAAGGTCATGGAGAACTGTGATGACAAGGGTCATGTAGCATTTTGATGACACGGTCACGGAACTTTGTGATGAAAAGAATTCTGGAGCATTGTGATGAAAAGGGCCATGGAACATTGTGATGACACGGTCATGGAACATTTTGATGACAAGAAATCTGGAGCATTGTGATGACAAGGGCCATAGAGCATTGTGATGACACGGTCATGGAACATTGTGATGACAAGAATTCTGGAGCATTGTGATGACAAGGGCCATGGAGAATTGTGATGCCATGGCCATGGAACATTGTGATGACAAGAATTCTGGAGCATTGTGATGACAAGTGTCATGGAGCATTGTAATGAAAGGTTTCATTGTGCACCGTGATGACAAGGGGGATGGAGTATTGTGATGAATCTGGTCCTGGAGCATTGTGATAACGAAAGCCATGGAGCATTGTGATGACAGGCATCATGGAGCATTGTGAAGAAAGGGGCCATGGGGAATTGTAATGACAATAGAGAAATGTGATGAAAATGGTCAGTGAGCATAGTGATTAAAGTGGTCATTTAGAATTGTGTTGAAAAGCGATATAGAGCATTGTGATGACAAACGTCATGGAGAACTATGATGACCAGGGTCATGGAGCATTGTGATGACACGGTCATGGAACATTGTGATAACATGGTCATGGAACATTGTGATGAAAAGAATTCCGGAGCATTGTTATGACAAGGGCCATGGAGCATTGTGATGACACGGTCATGGAACATTGTGATGACAAGTATTCTGGAGCATTGTGATGACAAGGGCCATGGAGAATTGTAATGAAAGGTTTCATTGTGCACTGTGGTGACAAGGGGGATCGAGTATTGTGATGAAACTGGTCCTGGAGCATTGTGATAATAAAAGCCATGGAGCATTGTGATGACAGGCTTCATGGAGCATTGGGAAGAAAGGGGCCATGTGGAATTGTAATGACAATAGACAAAGGTGATGAAAATTGTCAGCGAGCATAGTGATTAAAGTGGTCATTGAGAATTGTGATAACATCGTCATGGAACATTGGGATGACAAGAATTCTTGAGCATTGAGATGACAAGGGCCCTGGAGCATTGTGATGACACAGTCATGGAACATTGTGATGACAAGAATTCTGGAGAATTGTGATGACAAGGGCCATGGAGCTTTGTGATGACACGGTCATGGAACATTGTGATGACAAGAAATCTGGAGCATTGTGATGACACGGTCATGGAACATTGTGATGACAAGAAATCTGGAGCATTGTGATGACAATGGCCATGGAGCATTGTGATGACAAGAATTCTGGAGCATTGTGATGACAATGGCCATGGAGAATTCTGATGACATGGTCATGGTACATTGTGATGACAAGAATTCTGGACCATTGTGATGAAAAGTGTCATGGAGCATTGTAATGAAAGGTTTCATTGTGCACCGTGATGACATGTGGGATGGAGTATTGTGATGAAACTGGTCCTGGAGCATTTTGATAACAAAAGCCATGGAGCATTGTGATGACAGGCATCATGGAGCATTGTAAAGAAAGGGGCAATGGGGAATTGTAATGACAATAGAGAAATGTGAGAAAAATGGTCAGCGAGCATAGTGATTAAAGTTGTCTTTGAGAAATGTGATGAAAAGCGACATAGAGCATTGTGATGACAAAGGTCATGGAGAACTGTGATAATCAGGCTCATGTAGCATTGTGATGACACGGTCATGGAACGTTGTGATGACAAGATTTCTGGAGCATTGTGATGATACGGGCAATGGAGAATTGTGATGACATGGTCATGGACCATTGTGATGACAAGAATTCTGGAGCATTGTGATGACAAGGGCCATGGAGCATTGTGATGACAAGTGTCATGGAGCATTGTAATGAAAGATTTCATTGTGCAAGGTGATGACATAGGGGATGGAGTATTGTGATGAAACTGGTCCTAGAGCATTGTGATAACAAAGCCATGGAGCATTGTGATGACAGGCATCATGGAGCATTCTGAAGAAAGGGGCCATGGGGAATTGTAATGACAATAGATAAATGTGATGAAAATGGTCAGCGAGCATAATGATTAAAGTGGTCATTGAAAATTGTGATGAAAAGCGACAAAAAACATTGTATTGATAAAGGTCATGGAGAACTGTGATGACAAGGGTCATGTAGCATTTTGATGACACGGTCACGGAACTTTGTGATGAAAAGAATTCTGGAGCATTGTGATGAAAAGGGCCATGGAACATTGTGATGACACGGTCATGGAACATTTTGATGACAAGAAATCTGGAGCATTGCGATGACAAGGGCCATAGAGCATTGTGATGACACGGTCATGGAACATTGTGATGACAAGAATTCTGGAGCATTGTGATGACAAGGGCCATGGAGAATTGTGATGCCATGGCCATGGAACATTGTGATGACAAGAATTCTGGAGCATTGTGATGACAAGTGTCATGGAGCATTGTAATGAAAGGTTTCATTGTGCACCGTGATGACAAGGGGGATGGAGTATTGTGATGAATCTGGTCCTGGAGCATTGTGATAACGAAAGCCATGGAGCATTGTGATGACAGGCATCATGGAGCATTGTGAAGAAAGGGGCCATGGGGAATTGTAATGACAATAGAGAAATGTGATGAAAATGGTCAGTGAGCATAGTGATTAAAGTGGTCATTTAGAATTGTGTTGAAAAGCGATATAGAGCATTGTGATGACAAACGTCATGGAGAACTATGATGACCAGTGTCATGGAGCATTGTGATGACACGGTCATGGAACATTGTGATTACAAGAATTATTGAGCATTGTGATGACACGGTCATGGAACATTGTGATTGCAAGAATTCTGGAGCATTGTGATGACAGGGGCCATGGAGAATTGTAATGAAAGGTTTCATTGTGCACTGTGGTGACAAGGGGGATCGAGTATTGTGATGAAACTGGTCCGGGAGCATTGTGATAATAAAAGCCATGGAGCATTGTCATGACAGGCATCATGGAGCATTGGGAAGAAAGGGGCCATGTGGAATTGTAATGACAATAGAGAAAGGTGATGAAAATTGTCAGCGAGCATAGTGATTAAAGTGGTCATTGAGAATTGTGATAACATCGTCATGGAACATTGGGATGACAAGAATTCTTGAGCATTGTGATGACAAGGGCCCTGGAGCATTGTGATGACACAGTCATGGAACATTGTGATGACAAGAATTCTGGAGCATTGTGATGACAAGGGCCATGGAGCTTTGTGATGACACGGTCGTGGAACATTGTGATGACAAGAAATCTGGAGCATTGTGATGACACGGTCATGGAACATTGTGATGACAAGAATTCTGGAGCATTGTCATGACAAGGGCCATGGAGAATTGTGATGCCATGGTCATGGAACATTGTGATGACAAGAATTCTGGAGCATTGTGATGACAAGTGTCATGGAGCATTGTAATGAAAGGTTTCATTGTGCACCGTGATGACAAGGGGGATGGAGTATTGTGATGAATCTGGTCCTGGAGCATTGTGATAACAAAAGCCATGGAGCATTGTGATGACAGGCATCATGGAGCATTGTGAAGAAAGGGGCCATGGGGAATTGTAATGACAATAGAGAAATGTGATGAAAATGGTCAGCGAGCATAGTGATTAAAGTGGTCATTAAAATTGTGTTGAAAAGCGATGTAGAGCATTGTGATGACAAACGTCATGGAGAACTATGATGACCAGGGTCATGGAGCATTGTGATGACACGGTCATGGAACATTCTGATTACAAGAATTATTGAGCATTGTGATGACACGGTCATGGAACATTGTGATTGCAAGAATTCTGGAGCATTGTGATGACAAGGGCCATGGAGAATTGTAATGAAAGGTTTCATTGTGCACTCTGGTGACAAGGGGGATCGAGTATTGTGATGAAACTGGTCCTGGAGCATTGTGATAATAAAAGCCATGGAGCATTGTGATGACAGGCATCATGGAGCATTGGGAAGAAGGGGCCATGTGGAATTGTAATGACAATAGACAAAGGTGATGAAAATTGTCAGCGAGCATAGTGATTAAAGTGGTCATTGAGAATTGTGATAACATCGTCATGGAACATTGGGATGACAAGAATTCTTGAGCATTGTGATGACAAGGGCCCTGGAGCACTGTGATGACACAGTCATGGAACATTGTGATGACAAGAATTCTGGAGCATTGTGATGACAAGGGCCATGGAGCTTTGTGATGACACGGTCATGGAACATTGTGATGACAAGAAATCTGGAGCATTGTGATGACACGGTCATGGAACATTGTGATGACAAGAAATCTTGAGCATTGTGATGACAAAGGCCATGGAGCATTGTGATGACAAGAATTCTGGAGCATTGTGATGACAATGGCCATGGAGAATTCTGATGACATGGTCATGGTACATTGTGATGACAAGAATTCTGGACCATTGTGATGAAAAGTGTCATGGAGCATTGTAATGAAAGGTTTCATTGTGCACCGTGATGACATGTGGGATGGAGTATTGTGATGAAACTGGTCCTGGAGCATTTTGATAACAAAAGCCATGGAGCATTGTGATGACAGGCATCATGGAGCATTGTAAAGAAAGGGGCAATGGGGAATTGTAATGACAATAGAGAAATGTGAGAAAAATGGTCAGCGAGCATAGTGATTAAAGTTGTCTTTGAGAATTGTGATGAAAAGCGACATAGAGCTTTGTGATGACACGGGCCATGGAGAATTGTGATGACATGGTCATGGAACATTGTGATGACAAGAATTCTGGAGCACTGTGTTGACAAGGGCCATGGAGCATTGTGATGACAAGGGTCATGGAGCACTGTAATGAAAGGTTTCATTGTGCACCGTGATGACATGTGGGTTGGAGTATTGTGATGAAACTGGTCCTGGAGCATTCTGATAACAAAAGCCATGGAGCATTGTGATGACAGGCATCATGGAGCATTGTAAAGAAAGGGGCAATGGAGAATTTTAATGACAATAGAGAAATGTGAGGAAAATGGTCAGCGAGCATAGTGATTAAAGTGGTCTTTTAGAATTGTGATGAAAAGCGACATAGAGCATTGTGATGACAAAGGTCATGGAGAACTGTAATAATCAGTGTCATGTAGCATTGTGATGACACGGTCATGGAACGTTGTGATGACAAGAATTCTGGAGCATTGTGATGACACGGGCCATGGAGAATTGTGATAACATGGTCATGGAACATTGTGATGAAAAGAATTCCGGAGCATTGTTATGACAAGGGCCATGGAGCATTGTGATGACACGGTCATGGAACATTGTGATGACAAGTATTCTGGAGCATTGTGATGACAAGGGCCATGGAGAATTGTAATGAAAGGTTTCATTGTGCACTGTGGTGACAAGGGGGATCGAGTATTGTGATGAAACTGGTCCTGGAGCATTGTGATAATAAAAGCCATGGAGCATTGTGATGACAGGCTTCATGGAGCATTGGGAAGAAAGGGGCCATGTGGAATTGTAATGACAATAGACAAAGGTGATGAAAATTGTCAGCGAGCATAGTGATTAAAGTGGTCATTGAGAATTGTGATAACATCGTCATGGAACATTGGGATGACAAGAATTCTTGAGCATTGAGATGACAAGGGCCCTGGAGCATTGTGATGACACAGTCATGGAACATTGTGATGACAAGAATTCTGGAGAATTGTGATGACAAGGGCCATGGAGCTTTGTGATGACACGGTCATGGAACATTGTGATGACAAGAAATCTGGAGCATTGTGATGACACGGTCATGGAACATTGTGATGACAAGAAATCTGGAGCATTGTGATGACAATGGCCATGGAGCATTGTGATGACAAGAATTCTGGAGCATTGTGATGACAATGGCCATGGAGAATTCTGATGACATGGTCATGGTACATTGTGATGACAAGAATTCTGGACCATTGTGATGAAAAGTGTCATGGAGCATTGTAATGAAAGGTTTCATTGTGCACCGTGATGACATGTGGGATGGAGTATTGTGATGAAACTGGTCCTGGAGCATTTTGATAACAAAAGCCATGGAGCATTGTGATGACAGGCATCATGGAGCATTGTAAAGAAAGGGGCAATGGGGAATTGTAATGACAATAGAGAAATGTGAGAAAAATGGTCAGCGAGCATAGTGATTAAAGTTGTCTTTGAGAAATGTGATGAAAAGCGACATAGAGCATTGTGATGACAAAGGTCATGGAGAACTGTGATAATCAGGCTCATGTAGCATTGTGATGACACGGTCATGGAACGTTGTGATGACAAGATTTCTGGAGCATTGTGATGATACGGGCAATGGAGAATTGTGATGACATGGTCATGGACCATTGTGATGACAAGAATTCTGGAGCATTGTGATGACAAGGGCCATGGAGCATTGTGATGACAAGTGTCATGGAGCATTGTAATGAAAGATTTCATTGTGCAAGGTGATGACATAGGGGATGGAGTATTGTGATGAAACTGGTCCTAGAGCATTGTGATAACAAAGCCATGGAGCATTGTGATGACAGGCATCATGGAGCATTCTGAAGAAAGGGGCCATGGGGAATTGTAATGACAATAGATAAATGTGATGAAAATGGTCAGCGAGCATAATGATTAAAGTGGTCATTGAAAATTGTGATGAAAAGCGACAAAAAACATTGTATTGATAAAGGTCATGGAGAACTGTGATGACAAGGGTCATGTAGCATTTTGATGACACGGTCACGGAACTTTGTGATGAAAAGAATTCTGGAGCATTGTGATGAAAAGGGCCATGGAACATTGTGATGACACGGTCATGGAACATTTTGATGACAAGAAATCTGGAGCATTGTGATGACAAGGGCCATAGAGCATTGTGATGACACGGTCATGGAACATTGTGATGACAAGAATTCTGGAGCATTGTGATGACAAGGGCCATGGAGAATTGTGATGCCATGGCCATGGAACATTGTGATGACAAGAATTCTGGAGCATTGTGATGACAAGTGTCATGGAGCATTGTAATGAAAGGTTTCATTGTGCACCGTGATGACAAGGGGGATGGAGTATTGTGATGAATCTGGTCCTGGAGCATTGTGATAACGAAAGCCATGGAGCATTGTGATGACAGGCATCATGGAGCATTGTGAAGAAAGGGGCCATGGGGAATTGTAATGACAATAGAGAAATGTGATGAAAATGGTCAGTGAGCATAGTGATTAAAGTGGTCATTTAGAATTGTGTTGAAAAGCGATATAGAGCATTGTGATGACAAACGTCATGGAGAACTATGATGACCAGGGTCATGGAGCATTGTGATGACACGGTCATGGAACATTGTGATTACAAGAATTATTGAGCATTGTGATGACACGGTCATGGAACATTGTGATTGCAAGAATTCTGGAGCATTGTGATGACAGGGGCCATGGAGAATTGTAATGAAAGGTTTCATTGTGCACTGTGGTGACAAGGGGGATCGAGTATTGTGATGAAACTGGTCCGGGAGCATTGTGATAATAAAAGCCATGGAGCATTGTCATGACAGGCATCATGGAGCATTGGGAAGAAAGGGGCCATGTGGAATTGTAATGACAATAGAGAAAGGTGATGAAAATTGTCAGCGAGCATAGTGATTAAAGTGGTCATTGAGAATTGTGATAACATCGTCATGGAACATTGGGATGACAATAATTCTTGAGCATTGTGATGACAACGGCCCTGGAGCATTGTGATGACACAGTCATGGAACATTGTGATGACAAGAATTCTGGAGCATTGTGATGACAAGGGCCATGGAGCTTTGTGATGACACGGTCGTGGAACATTGTGATGACAAGAAATCTGGAGCATTGTGATGACACGGTCATGGAACATTGTGATGACAAGAATTCTGGAGCATTGTCATGACAAGGGCCATGGAGAATTGTGATGCCATGGTCATGGAACATTGTGATGACAAGAATTCTGGAGCATTGTGATGACAAGTGTCATGGAGCATTGTAATGAAAGGTTTCATTGTGCACCGTGATGACAAGGGGGATGGAGTATTGTGATGAATCTGGTCCTGGAGCATTGTGATAACAAAAGCCATGGAGCATTGTGATGACAGGCATCATGGAGCATTGTGAAGAAAGGGGCCATGGGGAATTGTAATGACAATAGAGAAATGTGATGAAAATGGTCAGCGAGCATAGTGATTAAAGTGGTCATTTAGAATTGTGTTGAAAAGCGATGTAGAGCATTGTGATGACAAACGTCATGGAGAACTATGATGACCAGGGTCATGGAGCATTGTGATGACACGGTCATGGAACATTGTGATTACAAGAATTATTGAGCATTGTGATGACACGGTCATGGAACATTGTGATTGCAAGAATTCTGGAGCATTGTGATGACAAGGGCCATGGAGAATTGTAATGAAAGGTTTCATTGTGCACTCTGGTGACAAGGGGGATCGAGTATTGTGATGAAACTGGTCCTGGAGCATTGTGATAATAAAAGCCATGGAGCATTGTGATGACAGGCATCATGGAGCATTGGGAAGAAGGGGCCATGTGGAATTGTAATGACAATAGACAAAGGTGATGAAAATTGTCAGCGAGCATAGTGATTAAAGTGGTCATTGAGAATTGTGATAACATCGTCATGGAACATTAGGATGACAAGAATTCTTGAGCATTGTGATGACAAGGGCCCTGGAGCACTGTGATGACACAGTCATGGAACATTGTGATGACAAGAATTCTGGAGCATTGTGATGACAAGGGCCATGGAGCTTTGTGATGACACGGTCATGGAACATTGTGATGACAAGAAATCTGGAGCATTGTGATGACACGGTCATGGAACATTGTGATGACAAGAAATCTTGAGCATTGTGATGACAAAGGCCATGGAGCATTGTGATGACAAGAATTCTGGAGCATTGTGATGACAATGGCCATGGAGAATTCTGATGACATGGTCATGGTACATTGTGATGACAAGAATTCTGGACCATTGTGATGAAAAGTGTCATGGAGCATTGTAATGAAAGGTTTCATTGTGCACCGTGATGACATGTGGGATGGAGTATTGTGATGAAACTGGTCCTGGAGCATTTTGATAACAAAAGCCATGGAGCATTGTGACGACAGGCATCATGGAACATTGTAAAGAAAGGGGCAATGGGGAATTGTAATGACAATAGAGAAATGTGAGAAAAATGGTCAGCGAGCATAGTGATTAAAGTTGTCTTTGAGAATTGTGATGAAAAGCGACATAGAGCTTTGTGATGACACGGGCCATGGAGAATTGTGATGACATGGTCATGGAACATTGTGATGACAAGAATTCTAGAGCACTGTGTTGACAAGGGCCATGGAGCATTGTGATGACAAGGGTCATGGAGCATTGTAATGAAAGGTTTCATTGTGCACCGTGATGACATGTGGGTTGGAGTATTGTGATGAAACTGGTCCTGGAGCATTCTGATAACAAAAGCCATGGAGCATTGTGATGACAGGCATCATGGAGCATTGTAAAGAAAGGGGCAATGGAGAATTTTAATGACAATAGAGAAATGTGAGGAAAATGGTCAGCGAGCATAGTGATTAAAGTGGTCTTTTAGAATTGTGATGAAAAGCGACATAGAGCATTGTGATGACAAAGGTCATGGAGAACTGTAATAATCAGTGTCATGTAGCATTGTGATGACACGGTCATGGAACGTTGTGATGACAAGAATTCTGGAGCATTGTGATGACACGGGCCATGGAGAATTGTGATGACATGGTCATGGAACATTGTGATGAAAAGAATTCCGGAGCATTGTTATGACAAGGGCCATGGAGCATTGTGATGACAAGTGTCATGGAGCATTGTAATGAAAGATTTCATTGTGCAAGGTGATGACATAGGGGATGGAGTATTGTGATGAAACTGGTCCTGGAGCATGCTGATAACAAAAGCCATGGAGCATTGTGATGACAGGCATCATGGAGCATTATGAAGAAAGGGGAATTGGGAATTGTAATGACAATAGAGAAATGTGATGAAAATGGTCATCGAGTATAATGATTAAAGTGGTCATTTAGAATTGTGATGAAAAGCGACATAGAGCATTGTGATGAAAAAGGTCATGGAGAACTATGATGACCAGGGTCATGTAGCATTGTGATGACACGGTCATGGAACATTGTGATTACAAGAATTATTGAGCATTGTGATGACACGGTCATGGAACATTGTGATTGCAAGAATTCTGGAGCATTGTGATGACAAGGGCCATGGAGAATTGTAATGAAAGGTTTCATTGTGCACTGTGGTGACAAGGGGGATCGAGTATTGTGATGAAACTGGTCCTGGAGCATTGTGATAATAAAAGCCATGGAGCATTGTGATGACAGGCTTCATGGAGCATTGGGAAGAAAGGGGCCATGTGGAATTGTAATGACAATAGAGAAAGGTGATGAAAATTGTCAGCGAGCATAGTGATTAAAGTGGTCATTGAGAATTGTGATAACATCGTCATGGAACATTGGGATGACAAGAATTCTTGAGCATTGTGATGACAAGGGCCCTGTAGCATTGTGATGACACAGTCATTGAACATTGTGATGACAAGAATTCTGGAGCATTGTGATGACAAGGGCCATGGAGCTTTGTGATGACACGGTCATGGAACATTGTGATGACAAGAAATCTGGAGCATTGTGATGACACGGTCATGGAACATTGTGATGACAAGAAATCTGGAGCATTGTGATGACAATGGCCATGGAGCATTGTGATGACAAGAATTCTGGAGCATTGTGATGACAATGGCCATGGAGAATTCTGATGACATGGTCATGGTACATTGTGATGACAAGAATTCTGGACCATTGTGATGAAAAGTGTCATGGAGCATTGTAATGAAAGGTTTCATTGTGCACCGTGATGACATGTGGGATGGAGTATTGTGATGAAACTGGTCCTGGAGCATTTTGATAACAAAAGCCATGGAGCATTGTGATGACAGGCATCATGGAGCATTGTAAAGAAAGGGGCAATGGGGAATTGTAATGACAATAGAGAAATGTGAGAAAAATGGTCAGCGAGCATAGTGATTAAAGTTGTCTTTGAGAAATGTGATGAAAAGCGACATAGAGCATTGTGATGACAAAGGTCATGGAGAACTGTGATAATCAGGCTCATGTAGCATTGTGATGACACGGTCATGGAACGTTGTGATGACAAGATTTCTGGAGCATTGTGATGATACGGGCCATGGAGAATTGTGATGACATGGTCATGGACCATTGTGATGACAAGAATTCTGGAGCATTGTGATGACAAGGGCCATGGAGCATTGTGATGACAAGTGTCATGGAGCATTGTAATGAAAGATTTCATTGTGCAAGGTGATGACATAGGGGATGGAGTATTGTGATGAAACTGGTCCTAGAGCATTGTGATAACAAAGCCATGGAGCATTGTGATGACAGGCATCATGGAGCATTCTGAAGAAAGGGGCCATGGGGAATTGTAATGACAATAGATAAATGTGATGAAAATGGTCAGCGAGCATAATGATTAAAGTGGTCATTGAAAATTGTGATGAAAAGCGACATAGAACATTGTATTGATAAAGGTCATGGAGAACTGTGATGACCAGGGTCATGTAGCATTTTGATGACACGGTCACGGAACTTTGTGATGAAAAGAATTCTGGAGCATTGTGATGAAAAGGGCCATGGAACATTGTGATGACACGGTCATGGAACATTTTGATGACAAGAAATCTGGAGCATTGTGATGACAAGGGCCATAGAGCATTGTGATGACACGGTCATGGAACATTGTGATGACAAGAATTCTGGAGCATTGTGATGACAAGGGCCATGGAGAATTGTGATGCCATGGTCATGGAACATTGTGATGACAAGAATTCTGGAGCATTGTGATGACAAGTGTCATGGAGCATTGTAATGAAAGGTTTCATTGTGCACCGTGATGACAAGGGGGATGGAATATTGTGATGAATCTGGTCCTGGAGCATTGTGATAACGAAAGCCATGGAGCATTGTGATGACAGGCATCATGGAGCATTGTGAAGAAAGGGGCCATGGGGAATTGTAATGACAATAGAGAAATGTGATGAAAATGGTCAGTGAGCATAGTGATTAAAGTGGTCATTTAGAATTGTGTTGAAAAGCGATATAGAGCATTGTGATGACAAACGTCATGGAGAACTATGATGACCAGGGTCATGGAGCATTGTGATGACACGGTCATGGAACATTGTGATTACAAGAATTATTGAGCATTGTGATGACACGGTCATGGAACATTGTGATTGCAAGAATTCTGGAGCATTGTGATGACAGGGGCCATGGAGAATTGTAATGAAAGGTTTCATTGTGCACTGTGGTGACAAGGGGGATCGAGTATTGTGATGAAACTGGTCCGGGAGCATTGTGATAATAAAAGCCATGGAGCATTGTCATGACAGGCATCATGGAGCATTGGGAAGAAAGGGGCCATGTGGAATTGTAATGACAATAGAGAAAGGTGATGAAAATTGTCAGCGAGCATAGTGATTAAAGTGGTCATTGAGAATTGTGATAACATCGTCATGGAACATTGGGATGACAAGAATTCTTGAGCATTGTGATGACAAGGGCCCTGGAGCATTGTGATGACACAGTCATGGAACATTGTGATGACAAGAATTCTGGAGCATTGTGATGACAAGGGCCATGGAGTTTTGTGATGACACGGTCATGGAACATTGTGATGACAAGAAATCTCGAGCATTGTGATGACACGGTCATGGAACATTGTGATGACAAGAAATCTGGAGCATTGTGATGACAATGGCCATGGAGCATTGTGATGACAAGAATTCTGGAGCATTGTGATGACAATGGCCATGGAGAATTCTGATGACATGGTCATGGTACATTGTGATGACAAGAATTCTGGAGCATTGTGATGACAAGTGTCATGGACCATTGTGATGACAAGTGTCATGGAGCATTGTAATGAAAAGTTTCATTGTGCACCGTGATGACATGTGGGATGGAGTATTGTGATGAAACTGGTCCTGGAGCATTTTGATAACAAAAGCCATGGAGCATTGTGATGACAGGCATCATGGAGCATTGTAAAGAAAGGGGCAATGGGGAATTGTAATGACAGTAGAGAAATGTGAGAAAAATGGTCAGCGAGCATAGTGATTAAAGTTGTCTTTGAGAATTGTGATGAAAAGCGACATAGAGCTTTGTGATGACACGGGCCATGGAGATTTGTGATGACATGGTCATGGAACATTGTGATGACACGAATTCTGGAGCATTGTGATGACAAGTGTAATGGAGCATTGTAACGAGAGGTTTCATTGTGCACCGTGATGACAAGGGGGATGGAGTATTGTGATGAAACTGGTCCTGGAGCATTCTGATAACAAAAGCCATGGAGCATTGTGATGACAGGCATCATGGAGCATTGTAAAGAAAGGGGCAATGGGGAATTGTAATGACAATAGAGAAATGTGAGGAAAATGGTCAGTGAGCCTAGTGATTAAAGTGGTTTTTGAGAATTGTGATGAAAAGCGACATAGAGCATTGTGATGACAAAGGTCATGGAGAACTGTGATAATCAGGGTCATGTAGCATTGTGATGACACGGTCATGGAACGTTGTGATGACAAGATTTCTGGAGCATTGTGATGACACGGGCCATGGAGAATTGTGATGACATGGTCATGGAACATTGTGATGAAAAGAATTCTGGAGCATTGTTATGACAAGGGCCATGGAGCATTGTGATGACAAGTGTCATGGAGCATTGTAATGAAAGATTTCATTGTGCAAGGTGATGACATAAGGGATGGAGTATTGTGATGAAACTGGTCCTGGAGCATTCTGATAACAAAAGCCATGGAGCATTGTGATGACAGGCATCATGTAGCATTGTGAAGAAAGGGGCAATGGGGAATTGTAATGACAATAGAGAAATGTGATGACAATGGTCAGCGAGCATAGTGATTAAAGTGGTCTTTGAGAATTGTGATGAAAAGCGTCATAGAGCATTGTGATGACAAAAGTCATGGAGAACTGTGATGACCAGGGTCATGTAGCATTGTGATGACACTATCATGGAACATTGTGATGACAAGAATTCTGGAGCATTGTGATGACAAAGTCCATGGAGAGTTGTGATGACACGGTCATGGAACATTGTGATGAGAAGAATTCTAAAGCATTGTGATGACAAGGGCCATGGAGCATTGTGATGACACGGTCACGGAACATTGTGATGACAAGAATTCTGGAGCATTGTGATGACAAGGGCCATGGAGCATTGTGATAACACGGTCATGGAACATTGTGATGACAAGAAATCTGGAGCATTGTGATGACAAGAGCCATGGAGCATTGTGATAACAAAGCCATGGAGCATTGTGATGACAGGCATCATGGAGCATTCTGAAGAAAGGGGCCATGGGGAATTGTAATGACAATAGATAAATGTGATGAAAATGGTCAGCGAGCATAATGATTAAAGTGGTCATTGAAAATTGTGATGAAAAGCGACATAGAACATTGTATTGATAAAGGTCATGGAGAACTGTGATGACCAGGGTCATGTAGCATTTTGATGACACGGTCACGGAACTTTGTGATGAAAAGAATTCTGGAGCATTGTGATGAAAAGGGCCATGGAACATTGTGATGACACGGTCATGGAACATTTTGATGACAAGAAATCTGGAGCATTGTGATGACAAGGGCCATAGAGCATTGTGATGACACGGTCATGGAACATTGTGATGACAAGAATTCTGGAGCATTGTGATGACAAGGGCCATGGAGAATTGTGATGCCATGGTCATGGAACATTGTGATGACAAGAATTCTGGAGCATTGTGATGACAAGTGTCATGGAGCATTGTAATGAAAGGTTTCATTGTGCACCGTGATGACAAGGGGGATGGAGTATTGTGATGAATCTGGTCCTGGAGCATTGTGATAACGAAAGCCATGGAGCATTGTGATGACAGGCATCATGGAGCATTGTGAAGAAAGGGGCCATGGGGAATTGTAATGACAATAGAGAAATGTGATGAAAATGGTCAGTGAGCATAGTGATTAAAGTGGTCATTTAGAATTGTGTTGAAAAGCGATATAGAGCATTGTGATGACAAACGTCATGGAGAACTATGATGACCAGGGTCATGGAGCATTGTGATGACACGGTCATGGAACATTGTGATTACAAGAATTATTGAGCATTGTGATGACACGGTCATGGAACATTGTGATTGCAAGAATTCTGGAGCATTGTGATGACAGGGGCCATGGAGAATTGTAATGAAAGGTTTCATTGTGCACTGTGGTGACAAGGGGGATCGAGTATTGTGATGAAACTGGTCCGGGAGCATTGTGATAATAAAAGCCATGGAGCATTGTCATGACAGGCATCATGGAGCATTGGGAAGAAAGGGGCCATGTGGAATTGTAATGACAATAGAGAAAGGTGATGAAAATTGTCAGCGAGCATAGTGATTAAAGTGGTCATTGAGAATTGTGATAACATCGTCATGGAACATTGGGATGACAAGAATTCTTGAGCATTGTGATGACAAGGGCCCTGGAGCATTGTGATGACACAGTCATGGAACATTGTGATGACAAGAATTCTGGAGCATTGTGATAACAAGGGCCATGGAGTTTTGTGATGACACGGTCATGGAACATTGTGATGAAAAGAAATCTCGAGCATTGTGATGACACGGTCATGGAACATTGTGATGACAAGAAATCTGGAGCATTGTGATGACAATGGCCATGGAGCATTGTGATGACAAGAATTCTGGAGCATTGTGATGACAATGGCCATGGAGAATTCTGATGACATGGTCATGGTACATTGTGATGACAAGAATTCTGGAGCATTGTGATGACAAGTGTCATGGACCATTGTGATGACAAGTGTCATGGAGCATTGTAATGAAAAGTTTCATTGTGCACCGTGATGACATGTGGGATGGAGTATTGTGATGAAACTGGTCCTGGAGCATTTTGATAACAAAAGCCATGGAGCATTGTGATGACAGGCATCATGGAGCATTGTAAAGAAAGGGGCAATGGGGAATTGTAATGACAGTAGAGAAATGTGAGAAAAATGGTCAGCGAGCATAGTGATTAAAGTTGTCTTTGAGAATTGTGATGAAAAGCGACATAGAGCTTTGTGATGACACGGGCCATGGAGATTTGTGATGACATGGTCATGGAACATTGTGATGACACGAATTCTGGAGCATTGTGATGACAAGTGTAATGGAGCATTGTAACGAGAGGTTTCATTGTGCACCGTGATGACAAGGGGGATGGAGTATTGTGATGAAACTGGTCCTGGAGCATTCTGATAACAAAAGCCATGGAGCATTGTGATGACAGGCATCATGGAGCATTGTAAAGAAAGGGGCAATGGGGAATTGTAATGACAATAGAGAAATGTGAGGAAAATGGTCAGTGAGCCTAGTGATTAAAGTGGTTTTTGAGAATTGTGATGAAAAGCGACATAGAGCATTGTGATGACAAAGGTCATGGAGAACTGTGATAATCAGGGTCATGTAGCATTGTGATGACACGGTCATGGAACGTTGTGATGACAAGATTTCTGGAGCATTGTGATGACACGGGCCATGGAGAATTGTGATGACATGGTCATGGAACATTGTGATGAAAAGAATTCTGGAGCATTGTTATGACAAGGGCCATGGAGCATTGTGATGACAAGTGTCATGGAGCATTGTAATGAAAGATTTCATTGTGCAAGGTGATGACATAAGGGATGGAGTATTGTGATGAAACTGGTCCTGGAGCATTCTGATAACAAAAGCCATGGAGCATTGTGATGACAGGCATCATGTAGCATTGTGAAGAAAGGGGCAATGGGGAATTGTAATGACAATAGAGAAATGTGATGACAATGGTCAGCGAGCATAGTGATTAAAGTGGTCTTTGAGAATTGTGATGAAAAGCGTCATAGAGCATTGTGATGACAAAAGTCATGGAGAACTGTGATGACCAGGGTCATGTAGCATTGTGATGACACTATCATGGAACATTGTGATGACAAGAATTCTGGAGCATTGTGATGACAAAGTCCATGGAGAGTTGTGATGACACGGTCATGGAACATTGTGATGAGAAGAATTCTAAAGCATTGTGATGACAAGGGCCATGGAGCATTGTGATGACACGGTCACGGAACATTGTGATGACAAGAATTCTGGAGCATTGTGATGACAAGGGCCATGGAGCATTGTGATAACACGGTCATGGAACATTGTGATGACAAGAAATCTGGAGCATTGTGATGACAAGAGCCATGGAGCATTGTGATAACAAAGCCATGGAGCATTGTGATGACAGGCATCATGGAGCATTCTGAAGAAAGGGGCCATGGGGAATTGTAATGACAATAGATAAATGTGATGAAAATGGTCAGCGAGCATAATGATTAAAGTGGTCATTGAAAATTGTGATGAAAAGCGACATAGAACATTGTATTGATAAAGGTCATGGAGAACTGTGATGACCAGGGTCATGTAGCATTTTGGTGACACGGTCACGGAACTTTGTGATGAAAAGAATTCTGGAGCATTGTGATGAAAAGGGCCATGGAACATTGTGATGACACGGTCATGGAACATTTTGATGACAAGAAATCTGGAGCATTGTGATGACAAGGGCCATAGAGCATTGTGATGACACGGTCATGGAACATTGTGATGACAAGAATTCTGGAGCACTGTGATGACAAGGGCCATGGAGAATTGTGATGCCATGGTCATGGAACATTGTGATAACAAGAATTCTGGAGCATTGTGATGACAAGTGTCATGGAGCATTGTAATGAAAGGTTTCATTGTGCACCGTGATGACAAGGGGGATGGAGTATTGTGATGAATCTGGTCCTGGAGCATTGTGATAACGAAAGCCATGGAGCATTGTGATGACAGGCATCATGGAGCATTGTGAAGAAAGGGGCCATGGGGAATTGTAATGACAATAGAGAAATGTGATGAAAATGGTCAGCGAGCATAGTGATTAAAGTGGTCATTTAGAATTGTGTTGAAAAGCGATATAGAGCATTGTGATGACAAACGTCATGGAGAACTATGATGACCCGTGTCATGGAGCATTGTGATGACACGGTCATGGAACATTGTGATGACAAGAATTCTGGAGCAATGTGATGACAAGGGCCATGGAGAATTGTGATGACATGGTCATGGAACATTGTGATGACAAGAATTCTGGAGCATTGTGATGACAAGGGCCATGGAGCATTGTGATGACAAGTGTCATGGAGCATGGTACTGAGAGGTTTCATTGTGCACCGTGATGACAAGGGGGATGGAGTATTGTGATGAAACTGGTCCTGCAATATTGTGATTACAAAAGCCATGGAGCATTTTGATGACAGGCATCATGGAGCATTGTGAAGAAAGGGGAATTGGGAATTGTAATGACAATAGAGAAATGTGATGAAAATGGTCAGCGAGTATAATGATTAAAGTGGTCATTTAGAATTGTGATGAAAAGCGACATAGAGCATTGTGATGAAAAAGGTCATGGAGAACTATGATGACCAGGGTCATGTAGCAATGTGATGACACGGTCATGGAACATTGTGATGAGAAGAATTATGGAGCATTGTGATGACACGGTCATGGAACATTCTGATGACAAGAATTCTGGAGCATTGTGATGCCAATGCCATGGAGAATTGTGATGACATGGTCATGGAACATTGTGATGAAAAGAATTCTGGAACATTGTTATGACAAGGGCCATGGAACATTGTGATGACAAGTGTCATGGAGCATTGTAATGAAAGATTTCACTGTACAAGGTGATGACATAAGTGATGGAGTATTGTGATGAAACTGGTCCTGGAGCATTCTGATAACAAAAGCCATGGAGCATTGTGATGACAGGCATCATGTAGCATTGTGAAGAAAGGGGCAATGGGGAATTGTAATGACAATAGAGAAATGTGATGACAATGGTCAGCGAGCATAGTGATTAAAGTGGTCTTTGAGAATTGTGATGAAAAGCGTCATAGAGCATTGTGATGACAAAAGTCATGGAGAACTGTGATGACCAGGGTTATGTAGCATTGTGATGACACTATCATGGAACATTGTGATGACAAGAATTCTGGAGCATTGTGATGACAAAGTCCATGGAGACTTGTGATGACACGGTCATGGAACTTTGTGATGAGAAGAATTCTAAAGCATTGTGATGACAAAGGCCATGGAGCATTGTGATGACACGGTCACGGAACATTGTGATGACAAGAATTCTGGAGCATTGTGATGACAAGGGCCATGGAGCATTGTGATAACACGGTCATGGAACATTGTGATGACAAGAAATCTGGAGCATTGTGATGACAAGAGCCATGGAGCATTGTGATAACAAAGCCATGGAGCATTGTGATGACAGGCATCATGGAGCATTCTGAAGAAAGGGGCCATGGGGAATTGTAATGACAATAGATAAATGTGATGAAAATGGTCAGCGAGCATACTGATTAAAGTGGTCATTGAAAATTGTGATGAAAAGCGACATAGAACATTGTATTGATAAAGGTCATGGAGAACTGTGATGACCAGGGTCATGTAGCATTTTGGTGACACGGTCACGGAACTTTGTGATGAAAAGAATTCTGGAGCATTGTGATGAAAAGGGCCATGGAACATTGTGATGACACGGTCATGGAACATTTTGATGACAAGAAATCTGGAGCATTGTGATGACAAGGGCCATAGAGCATTGTGATGACACGGTCATGGAACATTGTGATGACAAGAATTCTGGAGCATTGTGATGACAAGGGCCATGGAGAATTGTGATGCCATGGTCATGGAACATTGTGATGACAAGAATTCTGGAGCATTGTCATGACAAGTGTCATGGAGCATTGTAATGAAAGGTTTCATTGTGCACCGTGATGACATGGGGGATGGAGTATTGTGATGAATCTGGTCCTGGAGCATTGTGATAACGAAAGCCATGGAGCATTGTGATGACAGGCATCATGGAGCATTGTGAAGAAAGGGGCCATGGGGAATTGTAATAACAATAGAGAAATGTGATGAAAATGGTCAGCGAGCATAGTGATTAAAGTGGTCATTTAGAATTGTGTTGAAAAGCGATATAGAGCATTGTGATGACAAACGTCATGGAGAACTATGATGACCAGGGTCATGGAGCATTGTGATGACACGGTCATGGAACATTGTGATTACAAGAATTATTGAGCATTGTGATGACACGGTCATGGAACATTGTGATTGCAAGAATTCTGGAGCATTGTGATGACAAGGGCCATGGAGAATTGTAATGAAAGGTTTCATTGTGCACTGTGGTGACAAGGGGGATCGAGTATTGGGATGAAACTGGTCCTGGAGCATTGTGATAATAAAAGCCATGGAGCATTGTCATGACAGGCATCATGGAGCATTGGGAAGAAAGGGGCCATGTGGAATTGTAATGACAATAGAGAAAGGTGATGAAAATTGTCAGCGAGCATAGTGATTAAAGTGGTCATTGAGAATTGTGATAACATCGTCATGGAACATTGGGATGACAAGAATTCTTGAGCATTGTGATGACAAGGGCCCTGGAGCATTGTGATGACACAGTCATGGAACACTGTGATGACAAGAATTCTGGAGCATTGTGATGACAAGGGCCATGGAGCTTTGTGATGACACGGTCATGGAACATTGTGATGACAAGAAATCTCGAGCATTGTGATGACACGGTCATGGAACATTGTGATGACAAGAAATCTGGAGCATTGTGATGACAATGGCCATGGAGCATTGTGATGACAAGAATTCTGGAGCATTGTGATGACAATGGCCATGGAGAATTCTGATGACATGGTCATGGTACATTGTGATGACAAGAATTCTGGAGCATTGTGATGACAAGTGTCATGGACCATTGTGATGACAAGTGTCATGGAGCATAGTAATGAAAAGTTTCATTGTGCACCGTGATGACATGTGGGATGGAGTATTGTGATGAAACTGGTCCTGGAGCATTTTGATAACAAAAGCCATGGAGCATTGTGATGACAGGCATCATGGAGCATTGTAAAGAAAGGGGCAATGGGGAATTGTAATGACAGTAGAGAAATGTGAGAAAAATGGTCAGCGAGCATAGTGATTAAAGTTGTCTTTGAGAATTGTGATGAAAAGCGACATAGAGCTTTGTGATGACACGGGCCATGGAGATTTGTGATGACATGGTCATGGAACATTGTGATGACACGAATTCTGGAGCATTGTGATGACAAGTGTCATGGAGCATTGTAACGAGAGGTTTCATTGTGCACCGTGATGACAAGGGGGATGGAGTATTGTGATGAAACTGGTCCTGGAGCATTCTGATAACAAAAGCCATGGAGCATTGTGATGACAGGCATCATGGAGCATTGTAAAGAAAGGGGCAATGGGGAATTGTAATGACAATAGAGAAATGTGAGGAAAATGGTCAGTGAGCCTAGTGATTAAAGTGGTTTTTGAGAATTGTGATGAAAAGCGACATAGAGCATTGTGATGACAAAGGTCATGGAGAACTGTGATAATCAGGGTCATGTAGCATTGTGATGTCACGGTCATGGAACGTTGTGATGACAAGATTTCTGGAGCATTGTGATGACACGGGCCATGGAGAATTGTGATGACATGGTCATGGAACATTGTGATGAAAAGAATTCTGGAGCATTGTTATGACAAGGGCCATGGAGCATTGTGATGACAAGTGTCATGGAGCATTGTAATGAAAGATTTCATTGTGCAAGGTGATGACATAAGGGATGGAGTATTGTGATGAAACTGGTCCTGGAGCATTCTGATAACAAAAGCCATGGAGCATTGTGATGACAGGCATCATGTAGCATTGTGAAGAAAGGGGCAATGGGGAATTGTAATGACAATAGAGAAATGTGATGACAATGGTCAGCGAGCATAGTGATTAAAGTGGTCTTTGAGAATTGTGATGAAAAGCGTCATAGAGCATTGTGATGACAAAAGTCATGGAGAACTGTGATGACCAGGGTCATGTAGCTTTGTGATGACACTATCATGGAACATTGTGATGACAAGAATTCTGGAGCATTGTGATGACAAAGTCCATGGAGACTTGTGATGACACGGTCATGGAACATTGTGATGAGAAGAATTCTAAAGCATTGTGATGACAAGGGCCATGGAGCATTGTGATGACACGGTCACGGAACATTGTGATGAAAAGAATTCTGGAGCATTGTGATGACAAGGGCCATGGAGCATTGTGATAACACGGTCATGGAACATTGTGATGACAAGAAATCTGGAGCATTGTGATGACAAGAGCCATGGAGCATTGTGATAACAAAGCCATGGAGCATTGTGATGACAGGCATCATGGAGCATTCTGAAGAAAGGGGCCATGGGGAATTGTAATGACAATAGATAAATGTGATCAAAATGGTCAGCGAGCATAATGATTAAAGTGGTCATTGAAAATTGTGATGAAAAGCGACATAGAACATTGTATTGATAAAGGTCATGGAGAACTGTGATGACCAGGGTCATGTAGCATTTTGGTGACACGGTCACGGAACTTTGTGATGAAAAGAATTCTGGAGCATTGTGATGAAAAGGGCCATGGAACATTGTGATGACACGGTCATGGAACATTTTGATGACAAGAAATCTGGAGCATTGAGATGACAAGGGCCATAGAGCATTGTGATGACACGGTCATGGAACATTGTGATGACAAGAATTCTGGAGCATTGTGATGACAAGGGCCATGGAGAATTGTGATGCCATGGTCATGGAACATTGTGATGACAAGAATTCTGGAGCATTGTGATGACAAGTGTCATGGAGCATTGTAATGAAAGGTTTCATTGTGCACCGTGATGACAAGGGGGATGGAGTTTGTGATGAATCTGGTCCTGGAGCATTGTGATAACGAAAGCCATGGAGCATTGTGATGACAGGCATCATGGAGCATTGTGAAGAAAGGGGCCATGGGGAATTGTAATGACAATAGAGAAATGTGATGAAAATGGTCAGCGAGCATAGTGATTAAAGTGGTCATTTAGAATTGTGTTAAAAAGCGATATAGAGCATTGTGATGACAAACGTCATGGAGAACTATGATGACCAGTGTCATGGAGCATTGTGATGACAAGGTCATGGAACATTGTGATGACAAGAATTCTGGAGCAATGTGATGACAAGGGCCATGGAGAATTGTGATGACATGGTCATGGAACATTGTGATGACAAGAATTCTGGAGCATTGTGATGACAAGGGCCAATGAGCATTGTGATGACAAGTGTCATGGAGCATGGTACTGAGAGGTTTCATTGTGCACCGTGATGACAAGGGGGATGGAGTATTGTGATGAAACTGGTCCTGGAACATTGTGATAACAAAAGCCATGGAGCATTGTGATGACAGGCATCATGTAGCATTGTGAAGAAAGGGGCAATGGGGAATTGTAATGACAATAGAGAAATGTGATGACAATGGTCAGCGAGCACAGTGATTAAAGTGGTCTTTGAGAATTGTGATTAAAAGCGTCATAGAGCATTGTGATGACAAAAGTCATGGAGAACTGTGATGACCAGGGTCATGTAGCATTGTGATGACACTCTCATGGAACATTGTGATGACAAGAATTCTGGAGCATTGTGATGACACAGTCCATGGAGACTTGTGATGACACGGTCATGGAACATTGTGATGAGAAGAATTCTAAAGCATTGTGATGACAAGGGCCATGGAGCATTGTGATGACACGGTCACGGAACATTGTGATGACAAGAATTCTGGAGCATTGTGATGACAAGGGCCATGGAGCATTGTGGTAACACGGTCATGGAACATTGTGATGACAAGAAATCTGGAGCATTGTGATGACAAGAGCCATGGAGCATTGTGATAACAAAGCCATGGAGCATTGTGATGACAGGCATCATGGAGCATTCTGAAGAAAGGGGCCATGGGGAATTGTAATGACAATAGATAAATGTGATCAAAATGGTCAGCGAGCATACTGATTAAAGTGGTCATTGAAAATTGTGATGAAAAGCGACATAGAACATTGTATTGATAAAGGTCATGGAGAACTGTGATGACCAGGGTCATGTAGCATTTTGGTGACACGGTCACGGAACTTTGTGATGAAAAGAATTCTGGAGCATTGTGATGAAAAGGGCCATGGAACATTGTGATGACACGGTCATGGAACATTTTGATGACAAGAAATCTGGAGCATTGTGATGACAAGGGCCATAGAGCATTGTGATGACACAGTCATGGAACATTGTGATGACAAGAATTCTGGAGCATTGTGATGACAAGGGCCATGGAGAATTGTGATGCCATGGTCATGGAACATTGTGATGACAAGAATTCTGGAGCATTGTGATGACAAGTGTCATGGAGCATTGTGATGACAAGTGTCATGGAGCATTGTAATGAAAGGTTTCATTGTGCACCGTGATGACAAGGGGGATGGAGTTTGTGATGAATCTGGTCCTGGAGCATTGTGATAACGAAAGCCATGGAGCATTGTGATGACAGGCATCATGGAGCATTGTGAAGAAAGGGGCCATGGGGAATTGTAATGACAATAGAGAAATGTGATGAAAATGGTCAGCGAGCATAGTGATTAAAGTGGTCATTTAGAATTGTGTTAAAAAGCGATATAGAGCATTGTGATGACAAACGTCATGGAGAACTATGATGACCAGTGTCATGGAGCATTGTGATGACAAGGTCATGGAACATTGTGATGACAAGAATTCTGGAGCAATGTGATGACAAGGGCCATGGAGAATTGTGATGACATGGTCATGGAACATTGTGATGACAAGAATTCTGGAGCATTGTGATGACAAGGGCCATGGAGCATTGTGATGACAAGTGTCATGGAGCATGGTACTGAGAGGTTTCATTGTGCACCGTGATGACAAGGGGGATGGAGTATTGTGATGAAACTGGTCCTGGAACATTGTGATAACAAAAGCCATGGAGCATTGTGATGACAGGCATCATGTAGCATTGTGAAGAAAGGGGCAATGGGGAATTGTAATGACAATAGAGAAATGTGATGACAATGGTCAGCGAGCATAGTGATTAAAGTGGTCTTTGAGAATTGTGATTAAAAGCGTCATAGAGCATTGTGATGACAAAAGTCATGGAGAACTGTGATGACCAGGGTCATGTAGCATTGTGATGACACTATCATGGAACATTGTGATGACAAGTATTCTGGAGCATTGTGATGACAAAGTCCATGGAGACTTGTGATGACACGGTCATGGAACATTGTGATGAGAAGAATTCTAAAGCATTGTGATGACAAGGGCCATGGAGCATTGTGATGACACGGTCACGGAACATTGTGATGACAAGAATTCTGGAGCATTGTGATGACAAGGGCCATGGAGCATTGTGGTAACATGGTCATGGAACATTGTGATGACAAGAAATCTGGAGCATTGTGATGACAAGAGCCATGGAGCATTGTGATAACAAAGCCATGGAGCATTGTGATGACAGGCATCATGGAGCATTCTGAAGAAAGGGGCCATGGGGAATTGTAATGACAATAGATAAATGTGATCAAAATGGTCAGCGAGCATACTGATTAAAGTGGTCATTGAAAATTGTGATGAAAAGCGACATAGAACATTGTATTGATAAAGGTCATGGAGAACTGTGATGACCAGGGTCATGTAGCATTTTGGTGACACGGTCACGGAACTTTGTGATGAAAAGAATTCTGGAGCATTGTGATGAAAAGGGCCATGGAACATTGTGATGACACGGTCATGGAACATTTTGATGACAAGAAATCTGGAGCATTGTGATGACAAGGGCCATAGAGCATTGTGATGACACAGTCATGGAACATTGTGATGACAAGAATTCTGGAGCATTGTGATGACAAGGGCCATGGAGAATTGTGATGCCATGGTCATGGAACATTGTGATGACAAGAATTCTGGAGCATTGTGATGACAAGTGTCATGGAGCATTGTAATGAAAGGTTTCATTGTGCACCGTGATGACAAGGGGGATGGAGTATTGTGATGAATCTGGTCCTGGAGCATTGTGATAACGAAAGCCATGGAGCATTGTGATGACAGGCATCATGGAGCATTGTGAAGAAAGGGGCCATGGGGAATTGTAATGACAATAGAGAAATGTGATGAAAATGGTCAGCAAGCATAGTGATTAAAGTGGTCATTTAGAATTGTGTTGAAAAGCGATATAGAGCATTGTGATGACAAACGTCATGGAGAACTATGATGACCAGGGTCATGGAGCATTGTGATGACACGGTCATGGAACATTGTGATTACAAGAATTATTGAGCATTGTGATGACACGGTCATGGAACATTGTGATTGCAAGAATTCTGGAGCATTGTGATGACAAGGGCCATGGAGAATTGTAATGAAAGGTTTCATTGTGCACTGTGGTGACAAGGGGGATCGTGTATTGGGATGAAACTGGTCCTGGAGCATTGTGATAACAAAAGCCATGGAGCATTGTCATGACAGGCATCATGGAGCATTGTGAAGAAAGGGGCCATGGGGAATTGTAATGACAATAGAGAAATGTGATGAAAATGGTCAGCGAGCATAGTGATTAAAGTGGTCATT
Organism: Balaenoptera acutorostrata; assembly: GCF_949987535.1. Lineage (NCBI taxonomy): Eukaryota > Metazoa > Chordata > Mammalia > Artiodactyla > Balaenopteridae > Balaenoptera > Balaenoptera acutorostrata. The sequence goes on along the minus strand of NW_026646025.1, from coordinate 312,652 downwards.
TAGAATTGTGTTAAAAAGCGATATAGAGCATTGTGATGACAAACGTCATGGAGAACTATGATGACCAGTGTCATGGAGCATTGTGATGACACGGTCATAGAACATTGTGATGACAAGAATTCTGGAGCAATGTGATGACAAGGGCCATGGAGAATTGTGATGACATGGTCATGGAACATTGTGATGACAAGAATTCTGGAGCATTGTGATGACAAGGGCCATGGAGCATTGTGATGACAAGTGTCATGGAGCATGGTACTGAGAGGTTTCATTGTGCACCGTGATGACAAGGGGGATGGAGTATTGTGATGAAACTGGTCCTGGAACATTGTGATAACAAAAGCCATGGAGCATTGTGATGACAGGCATCATGTAGCATTGTGAAGAAAGGGGCAATGGGGAATTGTAATGACAATAGAGAAATGTGATGACAATGGTCAGCGAGCATAGTGATTAAAGTGGTCTTTGAGAATTGTGATGAAAAGCGTCATAGAGCATTGTGATGACAAAAGTCATGGAGAACTGTGATGACCAGGGTCATGTAGCATTGTGATGACACTATCATGGAACATTGTGATGACAAGAATTCTGGAGCATTGTGATGACAAAGTCCATGGAGACTTGTGATGACACGGTCATGGAACATTGTGATGAGAAGAATTCTAAAGCATTGTGATGACAAGGGCCATGGAGCATTGTGATGACACGGTCACGGAACATTGTGATGACAAGAATTCGGGAGCATTGTGATGACAAGGGCCATGGAGCATTGTGATAACACGGTCATGGAACATTGTGATGACAAGAAATCTGGAGCATTGTGATGACAAGAGCCATGGAGCATTGTGATAACAAAGCCATGGAGCATTGTGATGACAGGCATCATGGAGCATTCTGAAGAAAGGGGCCATGGGGAATTGTAATGACAATAGATAAATGTGATGAAAATGGTCAGCGAGCATACTGATTAAAGTGGTCATTGAAAATTGTGATGAAAAGCGACATAGAACATTGTATTGATAAAGGTCATGGAGAACTGTGATGACCAGGGTCATGTAGCATTTTGGTGACACGGTCACGGAACTTTGTGATGAAAAGAATTCTGGAGCATTGTGATGAAAAGGGCCATGGAACATTGTGATGACACGGTCATGGAACATTTTGATGACAAGAAATCTGGAGCATGGTGATGACAAGGGCCATAGAGCATTGTGATGACACAGTCATGGAACATTGTGATGACAAGAATTCTGGAGCATTGTGATGACAAGGGCCATGGAGAATTGTGATGCCATGGTCATGGAACATTGTGATGACAAGAATTCTGGAGCATTGTGATGACAAGTGTCATGGAGCATTGTAATGAAAGGTTTCATTGTGCACCGTGATGACAAGGGGGATGGAGTATTGTGATGAATCTGGTCCTGGAGCATTGTGATAACGAAAGCCATGGAGCATTGTGATGACAGGCATCATGGAGCATTGTGAAGAAAGGGTCCATGGGGAATTGTAATGACAATAGAGAAATGTGATGAAAATGGTCAGCGAGCATAGTGATTAAAGTGGTCATTTAGAATTGTGTTGAAAAGCGATATAGAGCATTGTGATGACAAACGTCATGGAGAACTATGATGACCAGGGTCATGGAGCATTGTGATGACACGGTTATGGAACATTGTGATTACAAGAATTATTGAGCATTGTGATGACACGGTCATGGAACATTGTGATTGCAAGAATTCTGGAGCATTGTGATGACAAGGGCCATGGAGAATTGTAATGAAATGTTTCATTGTGCACTGTGGTGACAAGGGGGATCGAATATTGGGATGAAACTGGTCCTGGAGCATTGTGATAATAAAAGCCATGGAGCATTGTCATGACAGGCAACATGGAGCATTGGGAAGAAAGGGGCCATGTGGAATTGTAATGACAATAGAGAAAGGTGATGAAAATTGTCAGCGAGCATAGTGATTAAAGTGGTCATTTAGAATTGTGATAACATCGTCATGGAACATTGGGATGACAAGAATTCTTGAGCATTGTGATGACAAGGGCCCTGGAGCATTGTGATGACACAGTCATGGAACATTGTGATGACAAGAATTCTGGAGCATTGTGATGACAAGGGGCATGGAGAATTGTGATGACATGGTCATGGAACATTGTGATGACAAGAATTCTGGAGATTTGTGATGACAAGTGTCATGGAGCATTGTAATGAAAGGTTTCATTGTGCACCGTGATGACATGTGGGATGGAGTATTGTGATGAAACTTGTCCTGGAGCATTCTGATATCAAAAGCCATGGAGCATTGTGATGACAGGCATGATGGAGCATAGTAAAGAAAGGGGCCATGGGGAATTGTAATGACAATAGAGAAATGTGATGAAAATGGTCAACGAGCATAGTGATTAAAGTGGTCTTTGAGAATTGTGATGAAATGTGTCATAGAGCATTGTGATGGCAAAAGTCATGGAGAACTGTGATGACCAGGGTCACGTAGCATTGTGATGACACGGTTATGGAACATTGTGATGAGAAGAATTATGGAGCATTGTGATGACACGGACATGGAACATTGTGATGACAAGAATTCTGTCGCATTGTGATGACAAGTGCCATGGAGCATTGTGATGACAAGTGTCATGGAGCATTGTAATGAAAGATTTCATTGTGCACCGTGATGACATGTGGGATGGAGTATTGTGATGAAACTGGTTATGGAGCATTCTGATAACAAAAGCCATGGAGCATTGTGATGACAGGAATGATGGAGCATTGTAAAGAAAGGGGCAATGGGGAATTGTAATGACAATAGAGAAATGTGAATAAAATGGTCAGCGAGCTTAGTGATTAAAGTGGTCTTTGAGAATTGTGATGAAAAGCGACATAGAACATTGTGATGGCAAAGGTCATGGAGAAATGTGATGACCAGGATCATGTAGCATTGTGATGACATGGTCATGGAACATTGTGATGACAAGAATTCTGGAGCATTGTGATGACAAGGGCCATGGAGCATTGTGATGACAAGTGTCATGGAGCATGGTAATGAGAGGTTTCATTGTGCACCGTGATGACAAGGGGGATGGAGTATTGTGATGAAACTGGTCCTGGAAAATTGTGATAACAAAAGCCATGGAGCATTTTGATGACAGGCATCATGGAGCATTGTGAAGAAAGGGGAATTGGGAATTGTAATGACAATAGAGAAATGTGATGAAAATGGTCAGCGAGTATAATGATTAAAGTGGTCATTTAGAATTGTGATGAAAAGCGACATAGAGCATTGTGATGAAAAAGGTCATGGAGAAATATGATGACCAGGGTCATGTAGCAATGTGATGACACGGTCATGGAACATTGTGATGAGAAGAATTATGGAGCATTGTGATGACACGGTCATGGAACATTCTGATGACAAGAATTCTGGAGCATTGTGATGCCAATGCCATGGAGAATTGTGATGACATGGTCATGGAACATTGTGATGACAAGAATTCTGGAGCACTGTGTCGACAACGGCCTTGGAGCATTGTGATGACAAGTGTCATGGAGCATTGTAATGAAAGGTTTCATTGTGCACCGTGATGACATGTGGGATGGAGTATTGTGATGAAACTGGTCCTGGAGCATTCTGATAACAAAAGCCATGGAGCATTGTGATGACAGCCATCATGGAGCATTGTAAAGAATGGGGCAATGGGGAATTGTAAGGACAATAGAGAATTGTGAGGAAAATGGTCAGCGAGCCTAGTGATTAAAGTGGTTTTTGAGAATTGTGATGAAAAGCGACATAGAGCATTGTGATGACAAAGGTCATGGAGAACTGTGATAATCAGGGTCATGTAGCATTGTGATGACACGGTCATGGAACGTTTTGATGACAAGATTTCTGGAGCATTGTGATGACATGGGCCATGGAGAATTGTGATGACATGGTCATGGACCATTGTGATGAAATAATTCTGGAGCATTGTGATGACAAGGGCCATGGAGCATTGTGATGACAAGAATTCTGGAGCATAGTGATGACAATGGCCATGGAGCATTGTGATGACACGGTCATGGAACATTGTGATTGCAAGAATTCTGGAGCATTGTGATGATAAGGGCCATGGAGAATTGTAATGAAAGGTTTCATTGTGCACTGTGGTGACAAGGGGGATCGAGTATTGTGAAGAAACTGGTCCTGGAGCATTGTGATAATAAAAGCCATGGAGCATTGTCATGACAGGCATCATGGAGCATTGGGAAGAAAGGGGCCATGTGGAATTGTAATGACAATAGAGAAAGGTGATGAAAATTGTCAGCGAGCATAGTGATTAAAGTGGTCATTGAGAATTGTGATAACATCGTCATGGAACATTGGGATGACAAGAATTCTTGAGCATTGTGATGACAAGGGCCCTGGAGAATTGTGATGACACAGTCATGGAACATTGAGATGACAAGAATTCTGGAGCATTGTGATGACAAGGGCAATGGAGCTTTGTGATGACACGGTCATGGAACATTGTGATGACAAGAAATCTGGAGCATTGTGATGACACGGTCATGGAACATTGTGATGACAAGAAATCTGGAGCATTGTGATGACAATGGCCATGGAGCATTGTGATGACAAGAATTCTGGAGCATTGTGATGACAATGGCCATGGAGAATTCTGATGACATGGTCATGGTACATTGTGATGACAAGAATTCTGGAGCATTGTGATGACAAGTGTCATGGACCATTGTGATGACAAGTGTCATGGAGCATTGTAATGAAAACTTTCATTGTGCACCGTGATGACATGTGGGATGGAGTATTGTGATGAAACTGGTCCTGGAGCATTTTGATAACAAAAGCCATGGAGCATTGTGATGACAGGCATCATGGAGCATTGTAAAGAAAGGGGCAATGGGGAATTGTAATGACAGTAGAGAAATGTGAGAAAAATGGTCAGCGAGCATAGTGATTAAAGTTGTCTTTGAGAATTGTGATGAAAAGCGACATAGAGCTTTGTGATGACACGGGCCATGGAGAATTGTGATGACATGGTCATGGAACATTGTGATGACACGAATTCTGGAGCATTGTGATGACAAGTGTCATGGAGCATTGTAACGAGAGGTTTCATTGTGCACCGTGATGACAAGGGGGATGGAGTATTGTGATGAAACTGGCCCTGGAGCATTCTGATAACAAAAGCCATGGAGCATTTTGATGACAGGCATCATGGAGCATTGTAAAGAACGGGGTAATGGAGAATGGTAATGACAATAGAGAAATGTGAGGAAAATGGTCAGCGAGCCTAGTGATTAAAGTGGTTTTTGAGAATTGTGATGAAAAGCGACATAGAGCATTTTGATGACAAAGGTCATGGAGAACTGTGATAATCAGGGTCATGTAGCATTGTGATGACACGGTCATGGAACGTTGTGATGACAAGATTTCTGGAGCATTGTGATGACACGGGCCATGGAGAATTGTGATGACATGGTCATGGAACATTGTGATGAAAAGATTTCTGGAGCATTGTTATGACAAGGGCCATGGAGCATTGTGATGACAAGTGTCATGGAGCATTGTAATGAAAGATTTCATTGTGCAAGGTGATGACATAAGGGATGGAGTATTGTGATGAAACTGGTCCTGGAGCATTCTGATAACAAAAGCCATGGAGCATTGTGATGACAGGCATCATGTAGCATTGTGAAGAAAGGGGCAATGAGGAATTGTAATGACAATAGAGAAATGTGATGAAAATGGTCAGCGAGCATAGTGATTAAAGTGGTCTTTGAGAATTGTGATGAAATGCGTCATACAGCATTGTGATGACAAAAGTCATGGAGTACTGTGATGACCAGGGTCATGTAGCATTGTGATGACACTATCATGGAACATTGTGATGACAAGAATTCTGGAGCATTGTGATGACAAAGTCCATGGAGCATTGTGATGACACGGTTATGGAACATTGTGATGACAAGAATTCTGGAGCATTGTGATGACAAGGGCCATGGAGACTTGTGATGACACGGTCATGGAACATTGTGATGACAAGAATTCTAAAGCATTGTGATGACAAGAATTCTAAAGCATTGTGATGACAAGGGCCATGGAGCATTGTGATGACACGGTCACGGAACATTGTGATGACAAGAATTCTGGAGCATTGTGATGACAAGGGCCATGGAGCATTGTGATAACACGGTCATGGAACATTGTGATGACAAGAAATCTGGAGCATTGTGATGACAAGGGCCATGGAGCATTGTGATAACAAAGCCATGGAGCATTGTGATGACAGGCAATATGGAGCATTCTGAAAAAAGGGGCCATGGGGAATTGTAATGACAATAGATAAATATGATGAAAATGGTCAGCGAGAATACTGATTAAAGTGGTCATTGAAAATTGTGATGAAATGCGACATAGAACATTGTATTGATAAAGGTCATGGAGAACTGTTATGACTAGGGTCATGTAGCATTTTGATAACACGGTCACGGAACATTGTGATGAAAAGAATTCTGGAGCATTGTGATGAAAATGGCCATGGAACATTGTGATGACACGGTCATGGAACATTGTGATGACAAGAATTCTGGAGCATTGTGATGACAAGGGCCATGGAGCTTTGTGATGACACAGTCATGGAACATAGTGATGACAAGAAATCTGGAGCATTGTGATGACAATGGCCATGGAGAATTGTGATGACATGGTCATGGAACATTGTGATGACAAGAATTCTGGAGCATTGTGATGACAAGTGTCATGGAGCATTGTGATGACACAGTTATGGAACATTGTGATGACAAGAATTCTGGAGCATTGTGATGACAAGGGCCATGGAGAATTGTAATGAAAGGTTTCATTGTACACCGTGATGACATGTGGGATGGAGTATTGTGATGAAACTGGTCCTGGAGCATTCTGATAACAAAAGCCAAGGAACATGGTCATGACAGGCATGATGGAGCATTTTAAAAAAGGGGCAATGGGGAATTGTAATGACAATAGAGAAATGTGATGAAAATGGTCAGCAAGCATAGAGATTAAAGTGTTCTTTGAGAATTGTGATGAAAAGCGACATAGAGCATTGTGATGACAAATGTCATGGAGAACTGTGATGACCAGGGTCATTTAGCATTGTGATGACACGGTCATGGAACATTGTGATGACAAGAAATCTGGAGCATTGTGATGACAATGGCCATGGAGCATTGTGATGACAAGAATTCTGGAGCATTGTGATGACAATGGCCATGCAGAATTCTGATGACATGGTCATGGTACATTGTGATGACAAGAATTCTGGACCATTGTGATGAAAAGTGTGATGGAGCATTGTAATGAAAGGTTTCATTGTGCACCGTGATGACATGTGGTATGGAGTATTGTGATGAAACTGGTCCTGGAGCATTTTGATAACAAAAGCCATGGAGCATTGTGATGACAGGCATCATGGAGCATTGTAAAGAAAGGGGCAATGGGGAATTGTAATGACAATAGAGAAATGTGAGAAAAATGGTCAGCGAGCATAGTGATTAAAGTTGTCTTTGAGAATTGTGATGAAAAGCGACATAGAGCTTTGTGATGACACGGGCCATGGAGAATTGTGATGCCATGGTCATGGAACATTGTGATGACAAGAATTCTGGAGCATTGTGATGACAAGTGTCATGGAGCATTGTAACGAGAGGTTTCATTGTGCACCGTGATGACAAGGGGGATGGAGTATTGTGATGAACCTGGTCCTGGAACATTGTGATAACAAAAGCCATGGAGCATTGTGATGACAGGCATCATGGAGCATTGTGAAGAAAGGGGAATTGGGAATTGTAATGACAATAGAGAAATGTGATGAAAATGGTCAGCGAGTATAATGATTAAAGTGGTCATTTAGAATTGTGATGAAAAGCGACATAGAGCATTGTGATGAAAAAGGTCATGGAGAACTATGATGACCAGGGTCATGAAGCATTGTGATGACACGGTCATGGAACATTGTGAGGAGAAGAATTATGGAGCATTGTGATGACACGGTCATGGAACATTCTGATGACAAGAATTCTGGAGCATTGTGATGCCAATGCCATGGAGAATTGTGATGACATGGTCATGGAATATTGTGATGACAAGAATTCTGGAGCACTGTGTCGACAAGGGCCTTGGAGCATTGTGATGACAAGTGTCATGGAGCATTGTAATGAAAGGTTTCATTGTGCACCGTGATGACATGTGGGATGGAGTATTGTGATGAAACTGGTCCTGGAGCATTCTGATAACAAAAGCCATGGAGCATTGTGATGACAGGCATCATGGAGCATTGTAAAGAATGGGGCAATGGGGAATTGTAATGACAATAGAGAATTGTGAGGAAAATGGTCAGCGAGCCTAGTGATTAAAGTGGTCATTTAGAATTGTGATGAGAAGCGACATAGAGCATTGTGATGAAAAAGGTCATGGAGAACTATGATGACCAGGGTCATGTAGCATTGTGATGACACGGTCATGGAACATTGTGATGAGAAGAATTATGGAGCATTGTGATGACACGGTCATGGAACATTCTGATGACAAGAATTCTGGAGCATTGTGATGCCAATGCCATGGAGAATTGTGATGACATGGTCATGGAACATTGTGATGACAAGAATTCTGGAGCACTGTGTCGACAAGGGCCTTGGAGCATTGTGATGACAAGTGTCATGGAGCATTGTAATGAAAGGTTTCATTGTGCACCGTGATGACATGTGGGATGGAGTATTGTGATGAAACTGGTCCTGGAGCATTCTGATAACAAAAGCCATGGAGCATTGTGATGACAGGCATCATGGAGCATTGTAAAGAATGGGGCAATGGGGAATTGTAATGACAATAGAGAATTGTGAGGAAAATGGTCAGCGAGCCTAGTGATTAAAGTGGTTTTTGAGAATTGTGATGAAAAGCGACATAGAGCATTGTGATGACAAAGGTCATGGAGAACTGTGATAATCAGCGTCATGTAGCATTGTGATGACACGGTCATGGAACGTTGTGATGACAAGATTTCTGGAGCATTGTGATGACACGGGCCATGGAGAATTGTGATGACATGGTCATGGACCATTGTTATGACAAGAATTCTGGAGCATTGTGATGACAAGGGCCATGGAGCATTGTGATGACAAGTGTCATGGAGCATTGTAATGAAAGATTTCATTGTGCAAGGTGATGACATAGGGGATGGAATATTGTGATGAAACTGGTCCTAGAGCATTGTGATAACAAAGCCATGGAGCATTGTGATGACAGGCATCATGGAGCATTCTGAAGAAAGGGGCCATAGGGAATTGTAATAACAATAGATAAATGTGATGAAAATGGTCAGCGAGCATAATGATTAAAGTGGTCATTGAAAATTGTGATGAAAAGCGACATAGAACATTGTATTGATAAAGGTCATGGAGAACTGTGATGACCAGGGTCATGTAGCATTTTGATGACACGGTCACGGAACTTTGTGATGAAAAGAATTCTGGAGCATTGTGATGAAAAGGGCCATGGAACATTGTGATGACACGGTCATGGAACATTTTGATGACAAGAAATCTGGAGCATTGTGATGACAAGGGCCATAGAGCATTGTGATGACACGGTCATGGAATATTGTGATGACAAGAATTCTGGAGCATTGTGATGACAAGGGCCATGGAGAATTGTGATGCCATGGTCATGGAACATTGTGATGACAAGAATTCTGGAGCATTGTGATGACAAGTGTCATGGAGCATTGTAATGAAAGGTTTCATTGTGCACCGTGATGACAAGGGGGATGGAGTACTGTGATGAATCTGGTCCTGGAGCATTGTGATAACGAAAGCCATGGAGCATTGTGATGACAGGCATCATGGAGCATTGTGAAGAAAGGGGCCATGGGGAATTTTAATGAAAATAGAGAAATGTGATGAAAATGGTCAGCGAGCATTGTGATTAAAGTGGTCATTTAGAATTGTGTTGAAAAGCGATATAGAGCATTGTGATGACAAACGTCATGGAGAACTATGATGACCAGGGTCATGGAGCATTGTGATGACACGGTCATGGAACATTGTGATTACAAGAATTATTGAGCATTGTGATGACACGGTCATGGAACATTGTGATTGCAAGAATTCTGGAGCATTGTGATGACAAGGGCCATGGAGAATTGTAATGAAAGGTTTCATTGTGCACTGTGGTGACAAGGGGGATCGAGTATTGTGATGAAACTGGTCCTGGAGCATTGTGATAATAAAAGCCATGGAGCATTGTCATGACAGGCATCATGGAGCATTGGGAAGAAAGGGGCCATGTGGAATTGTAATGACAATAGAGAAAGGTGATGAAAATTGTCAGCGAGCATAGTGATTAAAGTGGTCATTGAGAATTGTGATAACATCGTCATGGAACATTGGGATGACAAGAATTCTTGAGCATTGTGATGACAAGAATTCTGGAGCATTGTGATGACAATGGCCATGGAGAATTCTGATGACATGGTCATGGTACATTTTGATGACAAGAATTCTGGAGCATTGTGATGACAAGTGTCATGGACCATTGTGATGACAAGTGTCATGGAGCATTGTAATGAAAGGTTTCATTGTGCACCGTGATGACAGGTGGGATGGAGTATTGTGATGAAACTGGTCCTGGAGCATTCTGATAACAAAAGCCATGGAGCATTGTGATGACAGGCATCATGGAGCATTGTAAAGAAAGGGGCAATGGGGAATTGTAATGACAATAGAGATATGTGAGTAAAATGGTCAGCGAGCATAGTGATTAAAGTTGTCTTTGAGAATTGTGATGAAAAGCGACATAGAGCTTTGTGATGACAAAGGTCATGGAGAACTGTGATAACCAGGGTCATGTGGCATTGTGATGACACGGTCATGGAACTTTATGATGACAAGAATTCTGGAGCATTGTGATGACACGGGCCATGGAGAATTGTGATGACATGGTCATGGAACATTGTGATGACAAGAATTCTGGAGCATTGTGATGACAATGGCCATGGAGCATTGTGATTACAGGCATCATGCAGCATTGTGAAGAAAGGGGCCATGGGGAATTGTAATGACAATAGAGAAATGTGATGAAAATGGTCAGCGAGCATAGTGATTAAAGTGGTCATTTAGAATTGTGATGAAAAGCGATATAGAGCATTGTGATGACAAACGTCATGGAGAACTGTGATGACCAGGGTCATGTAGCATTGTGATGGCAAGGTCATGGAACATTGTCATGACAAAAATTATGGAGCATTATGATGACACGGTCATGGCACATTGTGATGACAAGAATTCTGGAGCTTTGTGATGACAAGGGCCATGGAGCATTGTGATGACACGGTCATGGAACATTGTGATGACAAGAATTCTGGAGCATTGTGATGACAAGGGCCATGGAGAATTGTGATGCCATGGTCATGGAACATTGTGATGACAAGAATTCTGGAGCATTGTGATGACAAGTGTCATGGAGCATTGTAATGAAAGGTTTCATTGTGCACCGTGATGACAAGGGGGATGGAGTACTGTGATGAATCTGGTCCTGGAGCATTGTGATAACGAAAGCCATGGAGCATTGTGATGACAGGCATCATGGAGCATTGTGAAGAAAGGGGCCATGGGGAATTTTAATGAAAATAGAGAAATGTGATGAAAATGGTCAGCGAGCATTGTGATTAAAGTGGTCATTTAGAATTGTGTTGAAAAGCGATATAGAGCATTGTGATGACAAACGTCATGGAGAACTATGATGACCAGGGTCATGGAGCATTGTGATGACACGGTCATGGAACATTGTGATTACAAGAATTATTGAGCATTGTGATGACACGGTCATGGAACATTGTGATTGCAAGAATTCTGGAGCATTGTGATGACAAGGGCCATGGAGAATTGTAATGAAAGGTTTCATTGTGCACTGTGGTGACAAGGGGGATCGAGTATTGTGATGAAACTGGTCCTGGAGCATTGTGATAATAAAAGCCATGGAGCATTGTCATGACAGGCATCATGGAGCATTGGGAAGAAAGGGGCCATGTGGAATTGTAATGACAATAGAGAAAGGTGATGAAAATTGTCAGTGAGCATAGTGATTAAAGTGGTCATTGAGAATTGTGATAACATCGTCATGGAACATTGGGATGACAAGAATTCTTGAGCATTGTGATGACAAGAATTCTGGAGCATTGTGATGACAATGGCCATGGAGAATTCTGATGACATGGTCATGGTACATTTTGATGACAAGAATTCTGGAGCATTGTGATGACAAGTGTCATGGAGCATTGTAATGAAAGGTTTCATTGTGCACCGTGATGACAGGTGGGATGGAGTATTGTGATGAAACTGGTCCTGGAGCATTCTGATAACAAAAGCCATGGAGCATTGTGATGACAGGCATCATGGAGCATTGTAAAGAAAGGGGCAATGGGGAATTGTAATGACAATAGAGATATGTGAGTAAAATGGTCAGCGAGCATAGTGATTAAAGTTGTCTTTGAGAATTGTGATGAAAAGCGACATAGAGCTTTGTGATGACAAAGGTCATGGAGAACTGTGATAACCAGGGTCATGTGGCATTGTGATGACACGGTCATGGAACTTTATGATGACAAGAATTCTGGAGCATTGTGATGACACGGGCCATGGAGAATTGTGATGACATGGTCATGGAACATTGTGATGACAAGAATTCTGGAGCATTGTGATGACAATGGCCATGGAGCATTGTGATTACAGGCATCATGCAGCATTGTGAAGAAAGGGGCCATGGGGAATTGTAATGACAATAGAGAAATGTGATGAAAATGGTCAGCGAGCATAGTGATTAAAGTGGTCATTTAGAATTGTGATGAAAAGCGATATAGAGCATTGTGATGACAAACGTCATGGAGAACTGTGATGACCAGGGTCATGTAGCATTGTGATGGCAAGGACATGGAACATTGTCATGACAAAAATTATGGAGCATTATGATGACACGGTCATGGCACATTGTGATGACAAGAATTCTGGAGCTTTGTGATGACAAGGGCCATGGAGCATTGTGATGACACGGTCATGGAACATTGTGATGACAAGAATTCTGGAGCATTGTGATGACAAGGGCCATGGAGAATTGTGATGCCATGGTCATGGAACATTGTGATGACAAGAATTCTGGAGCATTGTGATGACAAGTGTCATGGAGCATTGTAATGAAAGGTTTCATTGTGCACCGTGATGACAAGGGGGATGGAGTATTGTGATGAATCTGGTCCTGGAGCATTGTGATAACGAAAGCCATGGAGCATTGTGATGACAGTCATCATGGAGCATTGTGAAGAAAGGGGCCATGTGGAATTGTAATGACAATAGAGAAAGGTGATGAAAATTGTCAGCGAGCATAGTGATTAAAGTGGTCATTGAGAATTGTGATAACATCGTCATGGAACATTGGGATGACAAGAATTCTGGAGCATTGTGATGACAAGAGCCATGTAGCATTGTGATGACACAGTCATGGAACATTGTGATGACAAGAATTCTGGAGCATTGTGATGACAAGGGCCATGGAGCTTTGTGATGACACGGTCATGGAACATTGTGATGACAAGAAATCTGGAGCATTGTGATGACACGGTCATGGAACATTGTGATGACAAGAAATTTGGAGCATTGTGATGACAATGGCCATGGAGCATTGTGATGAAAGAATTCTGGAGCATTGTGATGACACGGGCCATGGAGAATTGTGATGACATGGTCATAAAACATTGTGATGACAAGAATTCTGGAGCATTGTTATGACAAGGGCCATGGAGCATTGTGATGACACGTGTCATGGAACATTGTAATGAAAGATTTCATTGTGCAAGGTGATGACATAGGGGATGGAGTATTGTGATGAAACTGGTCCTAGAGCATTGTGATAACAAAGCCGTGGAGCATTGTGATGACAGGCATCATGGAGCATTCTGAAGAAAGGGGCCATGGGGAATTGTAATGACAATAGATAAATGTGATGAAAATGGTCAGCGAGCATAATGATTAAAGTGGTCATTGAAAATTGTGATGAAAAGCGACATAGAACATTGTATTGATAAAGGTCATGGAGAACTGTGATGACCAGGGTCATGTAGCATTTTGATGACACGGTCACGGAACTTTGTGATGAAAAGAATTCTGGAGCATTGTGATGAAAAGGGCCATGGAACATTGTGATGACACGGTCATGGAACATTTTGATGACAAGAAATCTGGAGCATTGTGATGACAAGGGCCATGGAGAATTGTGATGCCATGGTCATGGAACATTGTGATGACAAGAATTCTGGAGCATTGTGATGACAAGTGTCATGGAGCATTGTAATGAAAGGTTTCATTGTGCACCGTGATGACAAGGGGGATGGAGTACTGTGATGAATCTGGTCCTGGAGCATTGTGATAACGAAAGCCATGGAGCATTGTGATGACAGGCATCATGGAGCATTGTGAAGAAAGGGGCCATGGGGAATTTTAATGAAAATAGAGAAATGTGATGAAAATGGTCAGCGAGCATTGTGATTAAAGTGGTCATTTAGAATTGTGTTGAAAAGCGATATAGAGCATTGTGATGACAAACGTCATGGAGAACTATGATGACCAGGGTCATGGAGCATTGTGATGACACGGTCATGGAACATTGTGATTACAAGAATTATTGAGCATTGTGATGACACGGTCATGGAACATTGTGATTGCAAGAATTCTGGAGCATTGTGATGACAAGGGCCATGGAGAATTGTAATGAAAGGTTTCATTGTGCACTGTGGTGACAAGGGGGATCGAGTATTGGGATGAAACTGGTCCTGGAGCATTGTGATAATAAAAGCCATGGAGCATTGTCATGACAGGCATCATGGAGCATTGGGAAGAAAGGGGCCATGTGGAATTGTAATGACAATAGAGAAAGGTGATGAAAATTGTCAGCGAGCATAGTGATTAAAGTGGTCATTGAGAATTGTGATAACATCGTCATGGAACATTGGGATGACAAGAATTCTTGAGCATTGTGATGACAAGAATTCTGGAGCATTGTGATGACAATGGCCATGGAGAATTCTGATGACATGGTCATGGTACATTTTGATGACAAGAATTCTGGAGCATTGTGATGACAAGTGTCATGGAGCATTGTAACGAGAGGTTTCATTGTGCACCGTGATGACAAGGGGGATGGAGTATTGTGATGAACCTGGTCCTGGAACATTGTGATAACAAAAACCATGGAGCATTGTGATGACAGGCATCATGGAGCATTGTGAAGAAAGGGGAATTGGGAATTGTAATGACAATAGAGAAATGTGATGAAAATGGTCAGCGAGTATAATGATTAAAGTGGTCATTTAGAATTGTGATGAAAAGCGACATAGAGCATTGTGATGAAAAAGGTCATGGAGAACTATGATGACCAGGGTCATGTAGCATTGTGATGACACGGTCATGGAACATTGTGATGACAAGAATTATGGAGCATTGTGATGCCAATGCCATGGAGAATTGTGATGACATGGTCATGGAATATTGTGATGACAAGAATTCTGGAGCACTGTGTCGACAAGGGCCTTGGAGCATTGTGATGACAAGTGTCATGGAGCATTGTAATGAAAGGTTTCATTGTGCACCGTGATGACATGTGGGATGGAGTATTGTGATGAAACTGGTCCTGGAGCATTCTGATAACAAAAGCCATGGAGCATTGTGATGACAGGCATCATGGAGCATTGTAAAGAATGGGGCAATGGGGAATTGTAATGACAATAGAGAATTGTGAGGAAAATGGTCAGCGAGCCTAGTGATTAAAGTGGTCATTTAGAATTGTGATGAAAAGCGACATAGAGCATTGTGATGAAAAAGGTCATGGAGAACTATGATGACCAGGGTCATGTAGCATTGTGATGACACGGTCATGGAACATTGTGATGAGAAGAATTATGGAGCATTGTGATGACACGGTCATGGAACATTCTGATGACAAGAATTCTGGAGCATTGTGATGCCAATGCCATGGAGAATTGTGATGACATGGTCATGGAACATTGTGATGACAAGAATTCTGGAGCACTGTGTCGACAAGGGCCTTGGAGCATTGTGATGACAAGTGTCATGGAGCATTGTAATGAAAGGTTTCATTGTGCACCGTGATGACATGTGGGATGGAGTATTGTGATGAAACTGGTCCTGGAGCATTCTGATAACAAAAGCCATGGAGCATTGTGATGACAGGCATCATGGAGCATTGTAAAGAATGGGGCAATGGGGAATTGTAATGACAATAGAGAATTGTGAGGAAAATGGTCAGCGAGCCTAGTGATTAAAGTGGTTTTTGAGAATTGTGATGAAAAGCGACATAGAGCATTGTGATGACAAAGGTCATGGAGAACTGTGATAATCAGCGTCATGTAGCATTGTGATGACACGGTCATGGAACGTTGTGATGACAAGATTTCTGGAGCATTGTGATGACACGGGCCATGGAGAATTGTGATGACATGGTCATGGACCATTGTTATGACAAGAATTCTGGAGCATTGTGATGACAAGGGCCATGGAGCATTGTGATGACAAGTGTCATGGAGCATTGTAATGAAAGATTTCATTGTGCAAGGTGATGACATAGGGGATGGAATATTGTGATGAAACTGGTCCTAGAGCATTGTGATAACAAAGCCATGGAGCATTGTGATGACAGGCATCATGGAGCATTGTGAAGAAAGGGGAATGGGGAAATGTAATGACAATAGAGAAATGTGATGAAAATGGTCAGCGAGTATAATGATGAAAGTGGTCATTTAGAATTGTGATGAAAAGCGACATAGAGCATTGTGATGACAAAGGTCATGGAGAACTGTGATAACCAGGGTCATGTAGCATTGTGATGACACGGTCATGGAACATTTTGATGACAAGAATTCTGGAGCATTGTGATGACAAAGGCCATGGAGAATTGTGATGACACGGTCATGGAACATTGTGATGACAAGGGCCATGGAGCATTGTGATGACAAGTGTCATGGAGCATTGTAATGAAAGGTTTCATTGTGCACCGTGATGACATGTGGGATGGATTATTGTGATGAAACTGGTCCTCGAGCATTCTGATAACAAAAGCCATGGAGCATTGTGACGACAGGCATCATGGAGCATTGTGAAGAAAGGGGCAATGGGGAATTGTAATGACAATAGAGAAATGTGATGAAAATGGTCAGCGAGCATAGTGATTAAAGTGGTCTTTGAGAATTGTGATGAAAAGCGTCATAGAGCATTTTGATGACAAAGGTCATGGAGAACTGTGATGACCAGGGTCATGTAGCATTGTGATGAAACGGTCATAGAACATTGTGATGACAAGAATTCTGGAGCATTGTGATGACAAAGGCAATGGAGCAATATGATGACACGGTCATGGAACATTGTGATGAAAAGAAATCTGGAGCATTGTGATGACAAGGGCCATGCGGCATTGTGATGACACGATCATGGAACATTGTGATGACAAGAATTCTGGAGCATTGTGATGACAAGGGCCATGGAGCATTGTGATGACACGGTCATGGAACATTGTGATGACAAGAAATCTGGAGCATTGTGATGACAAAGGCCATGGAACATTGTGATGACACGGTCATGGAACATTGTGATGAGAAGAATTCTGGAGCATTGTGATGACAAGGGCCATGGAGCATTGTAACGAGAGGTTTCATTGTGCACCGTGATGACAAGTGGGATGGAGTATTGTGATGAAACTGGTGCTGGAGCATTGTGATAACAAAAGCCATGGAGCATTGTGATGACAGGCATCATGGAGCATTGTGAAGAAAGGGGAATGGGGAAACATAATGACAATAGAGAAATGTGATGAAAATGGTCAGCGAGTATAATGATTAAAGTGGTCATTTAGAATTGTGATGAAAAGCGACATAGAGCATTGTGATGACAAAGGTCATGGAGAACTGTGATGACCAGGGTTATGTAGCATTATGATGACACGGTCATGGAACATTGTGATGACAAGAATTCTGGAGCACTGTGTTGACAAGGGCCATGGAGCATTGTAATGACAAGTGTCATGGAACATTGTAATGAAAGGTTTCATTGTGCACCGTGATGACATGTGGGATGGAGTATTGTGATGAAACTGGTCCTGGAGCATTTTGATAACAAAAGCCATGGAGCATTGTGATGACAGGCATCATGGAGCATTGTAAAGAAAGGGGCAATGGGGAATTGTAATGACAATAGAGAAATGTGAGGAAAATGGTCAGTGAGCATAGTGATTAAAGTGGTCTTTTAGAATTGTGATGAAAAGCGACATAGAGCATTGTGATGACAAAGGTCATGGAGAACTGTGATAAACAGTGTAATGTAGCATTGTGATGACACGGTCATGGAACATTGTGATGACAAGAATTATTGAGCATTGTGATGACACGGTCATGGAACATTGTGATTGCGAGAATTCTGGAGCATTGTGATGACAAGGGCCATGGAGAATTGTGATGACATGGTCATGGAACATTGTGATGACAAGAATTCTGGAGCATTGTGATGACAAGGGCCATGGAGAATTGTAATGAAAGGTTTCATTGTGCACTGTGGTGACAAGGGAGATGGAGTATTTTGATGAAACTGGTCCTGGAGCATTGTGATAATAAAAGCCATGGAGCATTGTGATGAAAGGCATCATGGAGCTTTGTGAAGTAAGGGGCCATGTGGAATTGTAATGACAATAGAGAAAGGTGATGAAAATTGTCAGCGAGCATAGTGATTAAAGTGGTCATTGAGAACTGTGATAACATCGTCATGGAACATTGGGATGACAAGAATTCTTGAGCATTGTGATGACAACGGCCATGGAGCTTTGTGATGACACGGTCATGGAACATTGTGATGACAAGTTATCTAGAGCATTGTGATGACACGGTCATGGAACATTGTGATGACAAGAAATCTGGAGCATTGTGATGACAATGGCCATGGAGCATTGTGATGACAAGAATTCTGGAGCATTGTGATGACAATTGCCATGGAGAATTCTAATGACATGGTCATGGTACATTGTGATGACAAGAATTCTGGAGCATTGTGATGACAAGTGTCATGGAGCATTGTGATGACAAGTGTCATGGAGCATTGTAATGAAAGGTTTCATTGTGCGCCGTGATGACATGTGGGATGGATTATTGTGATGAAACTGGTCCTGGAGCATTTTGATAACAAAAGCCATGGAGCATTGTGATGACAGGCATCATGGAGCATTGTAAAGAAAGGGGCAATGGGGAATTGTAATGACAATAGAGAAATGAGAGGAAAATGGTCAGCGAGCATAGTGATTAAAGTTGTCTTTGAGAATTGTGATGAAAAGCGACATAGAGCTTTGTGATGACAAAGGTCATGGAGAACTGTGATAACCAGGGTCATGTAGCATTGTGATGACACGGTCATGGAACTTTGTGATGACAAGAATTCTGGAGCATTGTGATGACACGGGCCATGGAGAATTGTGATGACATGGTCATGGAACATTGTGATGACACGAATTCTGGAGCATTGTGATGACAAGTGTCATGTAGCATTGTAATGAAAGGTTTCATTGTGCACCGTGATGACATGTGGGATGGAGTATTGTGATGAAACTGGTCCTGGATCATTTTGATAACAAAAGCCATGGAGCATTGTGATGACAGGTATCATGGAGCATTGTAAAGAAAGGGGCAATGGGGAATTGTAATGACAATAGAGAAATGTGAGGAAAATGGTCAGCGAGCATAGTGATTAAAGTTGTCTTTGAGAATTGTGATGAAAAGCGACATAGAGCTTTGTGATGACAAAGGTCATGGAGAACTGTGATAACCAGGGTCATGTAGCATTGTGATGACACGGTCATGGAACTTTGTGATGACAAGAATTCTGGAGCATTGTGATGACACAGGCCATGGAGAATTGTGATGACATGGTCATGGAACATTGTGATGACAAGAATTCTGGAGCATTGTTATGACAAGGGCCATGGAGCATTGTGATGACAAGTGTCATGGAACATTGTAATGAAAGTTTTCATTGTGCAAGGTGATGACATAGGGGATGGAGTATTGTGATGAAACTGGTCCTGGAGCATTGTGATAACAAAAGCCATGGAGCATTGTGATGACAGGCATCATGGAGCATTGGGAAGAAAGGGGAATGGGGAAATGTAATGACAATAGAGAAATGTGATGAAAATGGTCAGCGAGCATAGTGATTAAAGTGGTCATTTAGAATTGTGATGAAATGCGATATACAGCATTGTGATGACAAACGTCATGGAGAACTGTGATGACCAGGGTCATGTAGCATTGTGATGACACGGTCACGGAACATTGTGATGACAAGAATTATGGAGCATTATGATGACACGGTCATGGAACATTGTGATGACAAGAATTTTGGAGCATTGTGATGAAAAGGGCCATGGAGAATTGTAATGAAAGGTTTCATTGTGCACTGTGGTGACAAGGGGGATGGAGTATTGTGATGAAACTGGTCCTGGAGCATTGTGATAACAAAAGCCATGGAGCATTGTCATGACAGGCATCATGGAGCATTCTGAAGAAAGGGGCCATGGGGAATTGTAATGACAATAGATAAATGTGATGAAAATGGTCAGCGAGCATACTGATTAAAGTGGTCATTGAAAATTGTGATGAAAAGCGACATAGAACATTGTATTGGTAAAGGTCATGGAGAACTGTGATGACCAGGGTCATGTAGCATTTTGATGACACGGTCACGGAACATTGTGATGAAAAGTATTCTGGAGCATTGTGATGAAAAGGGCCATGGAACATTGTGATGACACGGTCATGGAACATTTTGATTACAAGAAATCTGGAGCATTGTGATGACAAGGGCCATAGAGCATTGTGATGACACGGTCATGGAACATTATGATGACAAGAATTCTGGAGCATTGTGATGACAAGGGCCATGGAGAATTGTGATGCCATGGTCATGGAACATTGTGATGACAAGAATTCTGGAGCATTGTGATGACAAGTGTCATGGAGCATTGTAATGAAAGGTTTCATTGTGCACCGTGATGACAAGGGGGATGGAGTATTGTGATGAATCTGGTCCTGGAGCATTGTGATAACAAAAGCCATGGAGCATTCTGATGACACGCATCATGGAGCATTGTGAAGAAAGGGGCCATGTGGAATTGTAATGACAATAGAGAAAGGTGATGAAAATTGTCAGCGAGCATAGTGATTAAAGTGGTCATTGAGAATTGTGATAACATCGTCATGGAACATTGGGATGACAAGAATTCTGGAGCATTGTGATGACAAGGGCCATGGAGCTTTGTGATGACACGGTCATGGAACATTGTGATGACAAGAAATCTGGAGCATTGTGATGACACGGTCATGGAACATTGTGATGACAAGAAATCTGGAGCATTGTGATGACAATGGCCATGGAGCATTGTAATGACAAGAATTCTGGAGCATTGCGATGACAATGGCCATGGAGAATTGTGATGACATGCTCATGGAACGTGATGACAAGTATTCTGGAGCATTGTGATGACAAGTGTCATGTAGCATTGTAATGAAAGGTTTCATTGTGCACCGTGATGACATGTGGGATGGAGTATTGTGATGAAACTGGTCCTGGAGCATTTTGATAACAAAAGCCATGGAGCATTGTGATGACAGGCATCATGGAGCATTGTGAAGAAAGGGGCCATGGGGAATTGTAATGACAATAGAGAAATGTGATGAAAATGGCCAGCGAGCATAATGATTAAAGTGGTCATTGAGAATTGTAATGAAAAGTGACATAGAGCATTTTGATGACAAAAGCCATGGAGCATTGTGATGACAGGCATCAAGGAGCTTTGTGAAGAAAGGGGCCATGTGGAATTGTAATGACAATAGAGAAAGGTGATGAAAATTGTCAGCGAGCATAGTGATTAAAGTGGTCATTGAGAATTGTGATAACATCGTCATGGAACATTGGGATGACAAGAATTCTGGAGCATTGTGATGACAAGGGCCATGGAGCTTTGTGATGACACGGTCATGGAACATTGTGATGACAAGAAATCTGGAGCATTGTGATGACACGGTCATGGAACATTGTGATGACAAGAAATCTGGAGCATTGTGATGACAATGGCCATGGAGCATTGTAATGACAAGAATTCTGGAGCATTGCGATGACAATGGCCATGGAGAATTGTGATGACATGCTCATGGAACGTGATGACAAGTATTCTGGAGCATTGTGATGACAAGTGTCATGTAGCATTGTAATGAAAGGTTTCATTGTGCACCGTGATGACATGTGGGATGGAGTATTGTGATGAAACTGGTCCTGGAGCATTTTGATAACAAAAGCCATGGAGCATTGTGATGACAGGCATCATGGAGCATTGTAAAGAAAAGGGCAATGGGTAATTGTAATGACAATAGAGAAATGTGAGGAAAATGGTCAGCGAGCATAGTGATTAAAGTTGTCTTTGAGAATTGTGATGAAAAGCGACATAGAGCTTTGTGATGAGAAAGGTCATGGAGAACTGTGATAACCAGGGTCATGTAGCATTGTGATGACACGGTCATGGAACTTTGTGATGACAAGAATTCTGGAGCATTGTGATGACACGGGCCATGGAGAATTGTGATGACATGGTCATGGAACATTGTGATGACAAGAATTCTGGAGCATTGTTATGACAAGGGCCATGGAGCATTGTGATGACACGTGTCATGGAACATTGTAATGAAAGATTTCATTGTGCAAGGTGATGACATAGGGGATGGAGTATTGTGATGAAACTGGTCCTGGAGCATTGTGATAACAAAAGCCATGGAGCATTGTGATTAAAGGCATCATGGAGCATTGGGAAGAAAGGGGCCATGGGGAATTGTAATGACAATAGACAAATGTGATGACAATGGTCAGCGAGCATAGTGATTAAAGTGGTCATTGAGAATTGTGATAACATCGTCATGGAACACTGGGATGACAAGAATTCTGGAGCATTGTGATGACAAGGGCCATGGAGCATTGTGATGACACGGTCATGGAACATTGTGATGAGAAGAATTTGGAGCATTGTGATGACACGGTCATGGAACATTGTGATGACAAGAATTCTGGAGCATTGTGATGACAAGTGCCATGGAGAATTGTGATGACATCGTCATGGAACATTGTGATGACAAGAATTCTGGATCACTGTTTTGACAAGGGCCATGGAGCATTGTGATGACAAGTGTCATGGAGCATTGTAATGAGAGGTTTCATTGTGCACCGTGATGACAAGGGGGATGGAGTATTGTGATGAAACAGGTCCTCGAGCATTGTGATAACAAAAGCCATAGAGCACTGTGATGACAGGCATCCTGGAGCATTGTGAAGAAAGGGGTCATGGGGAATTTTAATAGCAATAGAGAAATGTGATGAAAATGGTCAGCGAGCATAGTGATTAAAGTGGTCATTGAGAATTGTGATGAAAAGCGGCATAGAGCATTGTGATGACAAAGGTCATGGAGAACTGTGATGACCAGGGTCATGTAGCATTGTGATGACACGGTCATGGAACATTTTGATGACAAGAATTCTGGAGCATTGTGATGACAAAGGCCATGGAGAATTGTGATGACACGGTCATGGAACATTGTGATGACAAGGGCCATGGAGCATTGTGATGACAAGTGTCATGGAGCATTTTAATGAAATGTTTCATTGTGCACCGTGATGAAATGTGGGATGGAGTATTGTGATGAAACTGGTCCTGGAGCATTCTGATAACAAAAGCCATGGAGCATTGTGACGACAGGCATCATGGAGCATTGTGAAGAAAGGGGCCATGGGGATTTGTAATGACAATAGAGAAATGTGATGAAAATGGTCAGCGAGCATAGTGATTAAAGTGGTCTTTGAGAATTGTGATGAAAAGCGTCATAGAGCATTGTGATGACAAAGGTCATGGAGAACTGTCAAGACCAGGGTCATGTAGCATTGTGATGACACGGTCATGGAACATTGTGATGACAAGAATTCTGGAGCATTGTGATGACAAAGGCCATGGAGCAATGTGATGACACGGTCATGGAACATTGTGATGAAAAGAAATCTGGAGCATTGTGATGACAAGGGCCATGCGGCATTGTGATGACACGATCATGGAACATTGTGATGACAAGAATTCTGGAGCATTGTGCTGACAAGGGCCATGGAGCATTGTGATGAAACGGTCATGGAACATTGTGATGACAAGGGCCATGGAGCATTGTGATGACAAGGGCCATGGAGCATTGTGATGACACGGTCATGGAACATTGTGATGACAAGAAATCTGGAGCATTGTGATGACAATGGCCATGGAACATTGTGATGACATGGTCATGGAACATTGTGATGACAAGAATTCTGGAGCATTGTGATGACAAGGGCCATGGAGAATTGTGATGACATGGTCATGGAACATTGTGATGAAAAGAATTCTGGAGCATTGTGATGACAAGGGCCATGGAGCATTGTGATGACAAGTGTCATGGAGCATTGTAACGAGAGGTTTCATTGTGCACAGTGATGACAAGGGGGATGGAGTATTGTGATGAAACTGGTGCTGGAGCATTGTGATAACAAAAGCCATGGAGCATTGTGATGACAGGCATCATGGAGCATTGTGAAGAAAGGGGAATGGGGAAATGTAATGACAATAGAGAAATGTGATGAAAATGGTCAGCGAGTATAATGATTAAAGTGGTCATTTAGAATTGTGATGAAAAGCGACATAGAGCATTGTGATGACAAAGGTCATGGAGAACTGTGATGACCAGGGTCATGTAGCATTGTGATGACACGGTCATGGAACATTGTGATGAGAAGAATTATGGAGCATTGTGATGACACGGTCATGGAACATTCTGATGACAAGAATTCTGGAGATTGTGATGCCAATGCCATGGAGAATTGTGATGACATGGTAATGGAAAATTGTGATGACAAGAATTCTGGAGCACTGTGTTGACAAGGGCCATGGAGCATTGTGATGACAAGTGTAATGGAGCATTGTAATGAAAGGTTTCATTGTGCACCGTGATGACATGTGGGATGGAGTATTGTGATGAAACTGGTCCTGGAGCATTCTGATAACAAAAGCCATGGAGCATTGTGATGACAGGCATAATGGGGCATTGTAAAGAAAGGGGCAATGGGGAATTGTAATGACAATAGAGAAATGTGAGGAAAATGGTCAGCGAGCATAGTGATTAAAGTGGTCTTTTAGAATTGTGATGAAAAGCGACATAGAGCATTGTGATGACAAAGGTCATGGAGAACTGTGATAAACAGTGTAATGTAGCATTGTGATGACACGGTCATGGAACATTGTGATGACAAGAATTATTGAGCATTGTGATGACACGGTCATGGAACATTGTGATTGCGAGAATTCTGGAGCATTGTGATGACAAGGGCCATGGAGAATTGTGATGACATGGTCATGGAACATTGTGATGACAAGAATTCTGGAGCATTGTGATGACAAGGGCCATGGAGAATTGTAATGAAAGGTTTCATTGTGCACTGTGGTGACAAGGGAGATGGAGTATTTTTATGAAACTGGTCCTAGAGCATTGTGATAATAAAAGCCATGGAGCATTGTGATGACAGGCATCATGGAGCTTTGTGAAGTAAGGGGCCATGTGGAATTGTAATGACAATAGAGAAAGGTGATGAAAATTGTCAGCGAGCATAGTGATTAAAGTGGTCATTGAGAACTGTGATAACATCGTCATGGAACATTGGGATGACAAGAATTCTTGAGCATTGTGATGACAACGGCCATGGAGCTTTGTGATGACACGGTCATGGAACATTGTGATGACAAGATATCTAGAGCATTGTGATGACACGGTCATGGAACATTGTGATGACAAGAAATCTGGAGCATTGTGATGACAATGGCCATGGAGCATTGTGATGACAAGAATTCTGAGGCATTGTGATGACATTTGCCATGGAGAATTCTGATTACATGGTCATGGTACATTGTGATGACAAGAATTCTGGAGCATTGTGATGACAAGTGTCATGGAGCATTGTGATGACAAGTGTCATGGAGCATTGTAATGAAAGGTTTCATTGTGCGCCGTGATGACATGTGGGATGGATTATTGTGATGAAACTGGTCCTGGAGCATTTTGATAACAAAAGCCATGGAGCATTGTGATGACAGGCATCATGGAGCATTGTAAAGAAAGGGGCAATGGGGAATTGTAATGACAATAGAGAAATGAGAGGAAAATGGTCAGCGAGCATAGTGATTAAAGTTGTCTTTGAGAATTGTGATGAAAAGCGACATAGAGCTTTGTGATGACAAAGGTCATGGAGAACTGTGATAACCAGGGTCATGTAGCATTGTGATGACACGGTCATGGAACTTTGTGATGACAAGAATTCTGGAGCATTGTGATGACACGGGCCATGGAGAATTGTGATGACATGGTCATGGAACATTGTGATGACACGAATTCTGGAGCATTGTGATGACAAGTGTCATGTAGCATTGTAATGAAAGGTTTCATTGTGCACCGTGATGACATGTGGGATGGAGTATTGTGATGAAACTGGTCCTGGATCATTTTGATAACAAAAGCCATGGAGCATTGTGATGACAGGTATCATGGAGCATTGTAAAGAAAGGGGCAATGGGGAATTGTAATGACAATAGAGAAATGTGAGGAAAATGGTCAGCGAGCATAGTGATTAAAGTTGTCTTTGAGAATTGTGATGAAAAGCGACATAGAGCTTTGTGATGACAAAGGTCATGGAGAACTGTGATAACCAGGGTCATGTAGCATTGTGATGACACGGTCATGGAACTTTGTGATGACAAGAATTCTGGAGCATTGTGATGACACGGGCCATGGAGAATTGTGATGACATGGTCATGGAACATTGTGATGACAAGAATTCTGGAGCATTGTTATGACAAGGGCCATGGAGCATTGTGATGACAAGTGTCATGGAACATTGTAATGAAAGTTTTCATTGTGCAAGGTGATGACATAGGGGATGGAGTATTGTGATGAAACTGGTCCTGGAGCATTGTGATAACAAAAGCCATGGAGCATTGTGATGACAGGCATCATGGAGCATTGGGAAGAAAGGGGAATGGGGAAATGTAATGACAATAGAGAAATGTGATGAAAATGGTCAGCGAGCATAGTGATTAAAGTGGTCATTTAGAATTGTGATGAAATGCGATATACAGCATTGTGATGACAAACGTCATGGAGAACTGTGATGACCAGGGTCATGTAGCATTGTGATGACACGGTCACGGAACATTGTGATGACAAGAATTATGGAGCATTATGATGACACGGTCATGGAACATTGTGATGACAAGAATTTTGGAGCATTGTGATGAAAAGGGCCATGGAGAATTGTAATGAAAGGTTTCATTGTGCACTGTGGTGACAAGGGGGATGGAGTATTGTGATGAAACTGGTCCTGGAGCATTGTGATAACAAAAGCCATGGAGCATTGTCATGACAGGCATCATGGAGCATTCTGAAGAAAGGGGCCATGGGGAATTGTAATGACAATAGATAAATGTGATGAAAATGGTCAGCGAGCATACTGATTAAAGTGGTCATTGAAAATTGTGATGAAAAGCGACATAGAACATTGTATTGGTAAAGGTCATGGAGAACTGTGATGACCAGGGTCATGTAGCATTTTGATGACACGGTCACGGAACATTGTGATGAAAAGTATTCTGGAGCATTGTGATGAAAAGGGCCATGGAACATTGTGATGACACGGTCATGGAACATTTTGATTACAAGAAATCTGGAGCATTGTGATGACAAGGGTCATGGAGCATTGTGATGACACGGTCATGGAACATTGTGATGAAAAGTATTCTGGAGCATTGTGATGAAAAGGGCCATGGAACATTGTGATGACACGGTCATGGAACATTTTGATGACAAGAATTCTGGAGCATTGTGATGACAAGGGCCATGGAGAATTGTGATGCCATGGTCATGGAACATTGTGATGACAAGAATTCTGGAGCATTGTGATGACAAGTGTCATGGAGCATTGTAATGAAAGGTTTCATTGTGCACCGTGATGACAAGGGGGATGGAGTATTGTGATGAAACTGGTCCTGGAGCATTGTGATAACAAAAGCCATGGAGCATTCTGATGACACGCATCATGGAGCATTGTGAAGAAAGGGGCCATGTGGAATTGTAATGACAATAGAGAAAGGTGATGAAAATTGTCAGCGAGCATAGTGATTAAAGTGGTCATTGAGAATTGTGATAACATCGTCATGGAACATTGGGATGACAAGAATTCTGGAGCATTGTGATGACAAGGGCCATGGAGCTTTGTGATGACACGGTCATGGAACATTGTGATGACAAGAAATCTGGAGCATTGTGATGACAATGGCCATGGACCATTGTAATGACAAGAATTCTGGAGCATTGCGATGACAATGGCCATGGAGAATTGTGATGACATGGTCATGGAACGTGATGACAAGTATTCTGGAGCATTGTGATGACAAGTGTCATGTAGCATTGTAATGAAAGGTTTCATTGTGCACCGTGATGACATGTGGGATGGAGTATTGTGATGAAACTGGTCCTGGAGCATTTTGATAACAAAAGCCATGGAGCATTGTGATGACAGGCATCATGGAGCATTGTAAAGAAAAAGGCAATGGGGAATTGTAATGACAATAGAGAAATGTGAGGAAAATGGTCAGCGAACATAGTGATTAAAGTTGTCTTTGAGAATTGTGATGAAAAGCGACATAGAGCTTTGTGATGAGAAAGGTCATGGAGAACTGTGATAACCAGGGTCATGTAGCATTGTGATGACACGGTCATGGAACTTTGTGATGACAAGAATTCTGGAGCATTGTGATGACACGGGCCATGGAGAATTGTGATGACATGGTCATGGAACATTGTGATGACAAGAATTCTGGAGCATTGTTATGACAAGGGCCATGGAGCATTGTGATGACA
Source organism: Balaenoptera acutorostrata (assembly GCF_949987535.1). Taxonomy (NCBI): domain Eukaryota; kingdom Metazoa; phylum Chordata; class Mammalia; order Artiodactyla; family Balaenopteridae; genus Balaenoptera; species Balaenoptera acutorostrata. Next base: position 283,543 of record NW_026646025.1, on the reverse strand, counting down.
CGTGTCATGGAACATTGTAATGAAAGATTTCATTGTGCAAGGTGATGACATAGGGGATGGAGAATTGTGATGAAACTGGTCCTGGAGCATTGTGATAACAAAAGCCATGGAGCATTGTGATTACAGGCATCATGGAGCATTGGGAAGAAAGGGGCCATGGGGAATTGTAATGACAATAGACAAATGTGATGACAATGGTCAGCGAGCATAGTGATTAAAGTGGTCATTGAGAATTGTGATAACATCGTCATGGAACACTGGGATGACAAGAATTCTGGAGCATTGTGATGACAAGGGCCATGGAGCATTGTGATGACAAGAATTCTGGAGCATTGTGATGACAAGTGACATGGAGAATTGTGATGACATCGTCATGGAACATTGTGATGACAAGAATTCTGGATCACTGTTTTGACAAGGGCCATGGAGCATTGTGATGACAAGTGTCATGGAGCATTGTAATGAGAGGTTTCATTGTGCACCGTGATGACAAGGGGGATGGAGTATTGTGATGAAACAGGTCCTCGAGCATTGTGATAACAAAAGCCATAGAGCACTGTGATGACAGGCATCCTGGAGCATTGTGAAGAAAGGGGTCATGGGGAATTTTAATAGCAATAGAGAAATGTGATGAAAATGGTCAGCGAGCATAGTGATTAAAGTGGTCATTGAGAATTGTGATGAAAAGCGGCATAGAGCATTGTGATGACAAAGGTCATGGAGAACTGTGATGACCAGGGTCATGTAGCATTGTGATGACACGGTCATGGAACATTTTGATGACAAGAATTCTGGAGCATTGTGATGACACGGTCATGGAACATTCTGATGACAAGAATTCTGGAGATTGTGATGCCAATGCCATGGAGAATTGTGATGACATGGTAATGGAAAATTGTGATGACAAGAATTCTGGAGCACTGTGTTGACAAGGGCCATGGAGCATTGTGATGACAAGTGTAATGGAGCATTGTAATGAAAGGTTTCATTGTGCACCGTGATGACATGTGGGATGGAGTATTGTGATGAAACTGGTCCTGGAGCATTCTGATAACAAAAGCCATGGAGCATTGTGATGACAGGCATAATGGGGCATTGTAAAGAAAGGGGCAATGGGGAATTGTAATGACAATAGAGAAATGTGAGGAAAATGGTCAGCGAGCATAGTGATTAAAGTGGTCTTTTAGAATTGTGATGAAAAGCGACATAGAGCATTGTGATGACAAAGGTCATGGAGAACTGTGATAAACAGTGTAATGTAGCATTGTGATGACACGGTCATGGAACATTGTGATGACAAGAATTATTGAGCATTGTGATGACACGGTCATGGAACATTGTGATTGCGAGAATTCTGGAGCATTGTGATGACAAGGGCCATGGAGAATTGTGATGACATGGTCATGGAACATTGTGATGACAAGAATTCTGGAGCATTGTGATGACAAGGGCCATGGAGAATTGTAATGAAAGGTTTCATTGTGCACTGTGGTGACAAGGGAGATGGAGTATTTTTATGAAACTGGTCCTAGAGCATTGTGATAATAAAAGCCATGGAGCATTGTGATGACAGGCATCATGGAGCTTTGTGAAGTAAGGGGCCATGTGGAATTGTAATGACAATAGAGAAAGGTGATGAAAATTGTCAGCGAGCATAGTGATTAAAGTGGTCATTGAGAACTGTGATAACATCGTCATGGAACATTGGGATGACAAGAATTCTTGAGCATTGTGATGACAACGGCCATGGAGCTTTGTGATGACACGGTCATGGAACATTGTGATGACAAGATATCTAGAGCATTGTGATGACACGGTCATGGAACATTGTGATGACAAGAAATCTGGAGCATTGTGATGACAATGGCCATGGAGCATTGTGATGACAAGAATTCTGAGGCATTGTGATGACATTTGCCATGGAGAATTCTGATTACATGGTCATGGTACATTGTGATGACAAGAATTCTGGAGCATTGTGATGACAAGTGTCATGGAGCATTGTGATGACAAGTGTCATGGAGCATTGTAATGAAAGGTTTCATTGTGCGCCGTGATGACATGTGGGATGGATTATTGTGATGAAACTGGTCCTGGAGCATTTTGATAACAAAAGCCATGGAGCATTGTGATGACAGGCATCATGGAGCATTGTAAAGAAAGGGGCAATGGGGAATTGTAATGACAATAGAGAAATGAGAGGAAAATGGTCAGCGAGCATAGTGATTAAAGTTGTCTTTGAGAATTGTGATGAAAAGCGACATAGAGCTTTGTGATGACAAAGGTCATGGAGAACTGTGATAACCAGGGTCATGTAGCATTGTGATGACACGGTCATGGAACTTTGTGATGACAAGAATTCTGGAGCATTGTGATGACACGGGCCATGGAGAATTGTGATGACATGGTCATGGAACATTGTGATGACACGAATTCTGGAGCATTGTGATGACAAGTGTCATGTAGCATTGTAATGAAAGGTTTCATTGTGCACCGTGATGACATGTGGGATGGAGTATTGTGATGAAACTGGTCCTGGATCATTTTGATAACAAAAGCCATGGAGCATTGTGATGACAGGTATCATGGAGCATTGTAAAGAAAGGGGCAATGGGGAATTGTAATGACAATAGAGAAATGTGAGGAAAATGGTCAGCGAGCATAGTGATTAAAGTTGTCTTTGAGAATTGTGATGAAAAGCGACATAGAGCTTTGTGATGACAAAGGTCATGGAGAACTGTGATAACCAGGGTCATGTAGCATTGTGATGACACGGTCATGGAACTTTGTGATGACAAGAATTCTGGAGCATTGTGATGACACGGGCCATGGAGAATTGTGATGACATGGTCATGGAACATTGTGATGACAAGAATTCTGGAGCATTGTTATGACAAGGGCCATGGAGCATTGTGATGACAAGTGTCATGGAACATTGTAATGAAAGTTTTCATTGTGCAAGGTGATGACATAGGGGATGGAGTATTGTGATGAAACTGGTCCTGGAGCATTGTGATAACAAAAGCCATGGAGCATTGTGATGACAGGCATCATGGAGCATTGGGAAGAAAGGGGAATGGGGAAATGTAATGACAATAGAGAAATGTGATGAAAATGGTCAGCGAGCATAGTGATTAAAGTGGTCATTTAGAATTGTGATGAAATGCGATATACAGCATTGTGATGACAAACGTCATGGAGAACTGTGATGACCAGGGTCATGTAGCATTGTGATGACACGGTCACGGAACATTGTGATGACAAGAATTATGGAGCATTATGATGACACGGTCATGGAACATTGTGATGACAAGAATTTTGGAGCATTGTGATGAAAAGGGCCATGGAGAATTGTAATGAAAGGTTTCATTGTGCACTGTGGTGACAAGGGGGATGGAGTATTGTGATGAAACTGGTCCTGGAGCATTGTGATAACAAAAGCCATGGAGCATTGTCATGACAGGCATCATGGAGCATTCTGAAGAAAGGGGCCATGGGGAATTGTAATGACAATAGATAAATGTGATGAAAATGGTCAGCGAGCATACTGATTAAAGTGGTCATTGAAAATTGTGATGAAAAGCGACATAGAACATTGTATTGGTAAAGGTCATGGAGAACTGTGATGACCAGGGTCATGTAGCATTTTGATGACACGGTCACGGAACATTGTGATGAAAAGTATTCTGGAGCATTGTGATGAAAAGGGCCATGGAACATTGTGATGACACGGTCATGGAACATTTTGATTACAAGAAATCTGGAGCATTGTGATGACAAGGGTCATGGAGCATTGTGATGACACGGTCATGGAACATTGTGATGAAAAGTATTCTGGAGCATTGTGATGAAAAGGGCCATGGAACATTGTGATGACACGGTCATGGAACATTTTGATGACAAGAATTCTGGAGCATTGTGATGACAAGGGCCATGGAGAATTGTGATGCCATGGTCATGGAACATTGTGATGACAAGAATTCTGGAGCATTGTGATGACAAGTGTCATGGAGCATTGTAATGAAAGGTTTCATTGTGCACCGTGATGACAAGGGGGATGGAGTATTGTGATGAAACTGGTCCTGGAGCATTGTGATAACAAAAGCCATGGAGCATTCTGATGACACGCATCATGGAGCATTGTGAAGAAAGGGGCCATGTGGAATTGTAATGACAATAGAGAAAGGTGATGAAAATTGTCAGCGAGCATAGTGATTAAAGTGGTCATTGAGAATTGTGATAACATCGTCATGGAACATTGGGATGACAAGAATTCTGGAGCATTGTGATGACAAGGGCCATGGAGCTTTGTGATGACACGGTCATGGAACATTGTGATGACAAGAAATCTGGAGCATTGTGATGACAATGGCCATGGACCATTGTAATGACAAGAATTCTGGAGCATTGCGATGACAATGGCCATGGAGAATTGTGATGACATGGTCATGGAACGTGATGACAAGTATTCTGGAGCATTGTGATGACAAGTGTCATGTAGCATTGTAATGAAAGGTTTCATTGTGCACCGTGATGACATGTGGGATGGAGTATTGTGATGAAACTGGTCCTGGAGCATTTTGATAACAAAAGCCATGGAGCATTGTGATGACAGGCATCATGGAGCATTGTAAAGAAAAAGGCAATGGGGAATTGTAATGACAATAGAGAAATGTGAGGAAAATGGTCAGCGAACATAGTGATTAAAGTTGTCTTTGAGAATTGTGATGAAAAGCGACATAGAGCTTTGTGATGAGAAAGGTCATGGAGAACTGTGATAACCAGGGTCATGTAGCATTGTGATGACACGGTCATGGAACTTTGTGATGACAAGAATTCTGGAGCATTGTGATGACACGGGCCATGGAGAATTGTGATGACATGGTCATGGAACATTGTGAAGACAAGAATTCTGGAGCATTGTTATGACAAGGGCCATGGAGCATTGTGATGACACGTGTCATGGAACATTGTAATGAAAGATTTCATTGTGCAAGGTGATGACATAGGGGATGGAGAATTGTGATGAAACTGGTCCTGGAGCATTGTGATAACAAAAGCCATGGAGCATTGTGATTACAGGCATCATGGAGCATTGGGAAGAAAGGGGCCATGGGGAATTGTAATGACAATAGACAAATGTGATGACAATGGTCAGCGAGCATAGTGATTAAAGTGGTCATTGAGAATTGTGATAACATCGTCATGGAACACTGGGATGACAAGAATTCTGGAGCATTGTGATGACAAGGGCCATGGAGCATTGTGATGACAAGAATTCTGGAGCATTGTGATGACAAGTGACATGGAGAATTGTGATGACATCGTCATGGAACATTGTGATGACAAGAATTCTGGATCACTGTTTTGACAAGGGCCATGGAGCATTGTGATGACAAGTGTCATGGAGCATTGTAATGAGAGGTTTCATTGTGCACCGTGATGACAAGGGGGATGGAGTATTGTGATGAAACAGGTCCTCGAGCATTGTGATAACAAAAGCCATAGAGCACTGTGATGACAGGCATCCTGGAGCATTGTGAAGAAAGGGGTCATGGGGAATTTTAATAGCAATAGAGAAATGTGATGAAAATGGTCAGCGAGCATAGTGATTAAAGTGGTCATTGAGAATTGTGATGAAAAGCGGCATAGAGCATTGTGATGACAAAGGTCATGGAGAACTGTGATGACCAGGGTCATGTAGCATTGTGATGACACGGTCATGGAACATTTTGATGACAAGAATTCTGGAGCATTGTGATGACAAAGGCCATGGAGAATTGTGATGACACGGTCATGGAACATTGTGATGACAAGGGCCATGGAGCATTGTGATGACAAGTGTCATGGAGCATTGTAATGAAATGTTTCATTGTGCACCGTGATGAAATGTGGGATGGAGTATTGTGATGAAACTGGTCCTGGAGCATTCTGATAACAAAAGCCATGGAGCATTGTGACGACAGGCATCATGGAGCATTGTGAAGAAAGGGGCCATGGGGATTTGTAATGACAATAGAGAAATGTGATGAAAATGGTCAGCGAGCATAGTGATTAAAGTGGTCTTTGAGAATTGTGATGAAAAGCGTCATAGAGCATTGTGATGACAAAGGTCATGGAGAACTGTCAAGACCAGGGTCATGTAGCATTGTGATGACACGGTCATGGAACATTGTGATGACAAGAATTCTGGAGCATTGTGATGACAAAGGCCATGGAGCAATGTGATGACACGGTCATGGAACATTGTGATGAAAAGAAATCTGGAGCATTGTGATGACAAGGGCCATGGAGCATTGTGATGAAACGGTCATGGAACATTGTGATGACAAGGGCCATGGAGCATTGTGATGACAAGGGCCATGGAGCATTGTGATGACACGGTCATGGAACATTGTGATGACAAGAAATCTGGAGCATTGTGATGACAATGGCCATGGAACATTGTGATGACATGGTCATGGAACATTGTGATGACAAGAATTCTGGAGCATTGTGATGTCAAGGGCCATGGAGAATTGTGATGACATGGTCATGGAACATTGTGATGAAAAGAATTCTGGAGCATTGTGATGACAAAGGCCATGGAGCAATGTGATGACACGGTCATGGAACATTGTGATGAAAAGAAATCTGGAGCATTGTGATGACAAGGGCCATGGAGCATTGTGATGAAACGGTCATGGAACATTGTGATGACAAGGGCCATGGAGCATTGTGATGACAAGGGCCATGGAGCATTGTGATGACACGGTCATGGAACATTGTGATGACAAGAAATCTGGAGCATTGTGATGACAATGGCCATGGAACATTGTGATGACATGGTCATGGAACATTGTGATGACAAGAATTCTGGAGCATTGTGATGTCAAGGGCCATGGAGCATTGTGATGACAAGTGTCATGGAGCATTGTAACGAGAGGTTTCATTGTGCACAGTGATGACAAGGGGGATGGAGTATTGTGATGAAACTGGTGCTGGAGCATTGTGATAACAAAAGCCATGGAGCATTGTGATGACAGGCATCATGGAGCATTGTGAAGAAAGGGGAATGGGGAAATGTAATGACAATAGAGAAATGTGATGAAAATGGTCAGCGAGTATAATGATTAAAGTGGTCATTTAGAATTGTGATGAAAAGCGACATAGAGCATTGTGATGACAAAGGTCATGGAGAACTGTGATGACCAGGGTCATGTAGCATTGTGATGACACGGTCATGGAACATTGTGATGAGAAGAATTATGGAGCATTGTGATGACACGGTCATGGAACATTCTGATGACAAGAATTCTGGAGATTGTGATGCCAATGCCATGGAGAATTGTGATGACATGGTAATGGAACATTGTGATGACAAGAATTCTGGAGCACTGTGTTGACAAGGGCCATGGAGCATTGTGATGACAAGTGTAATGGAGCATTGTAATGAAAGGTTTCATTGTGCACCGTGATGACATGTGGGATGGAGTATTGTGATGAAACTGGTCCTGGAGCATTCTGATAACAAAAGCCATGGAGCATTGTGATGACAGGCATAATGGGGCATTGTAAAGAAAGGGGCAATGGGGAATTGTAATGACAATAGAGAAATGTGAGGAAAATGGTCAGCGAGCATAGTGATTAAAGTGGTCTTTTAGAATTGTGATGAAAAGCGACATAGAGCATTGTGATGACAAAGGTCATGGAGAACTGTGATAAACAGTGTAATGTAGCATTGTGATGACACGGTCATGGAACATTGTGATGACAAGAATTATTGAGCATTGTGATGACACGGTCATGGAACATTGTGATTGCGAGAATTCTGGAGCATTGTGATGACAAGGGCCATGGAGAATTGTGATGACATGGTCATGGAACATTGTGATGACAAGAATTCTGGAGCATTGTGATGACAACGGCCATGGAGAATTGTAATGAAAGGTTTCATTGTGCACTGTGGTGACAAGGGAGATGGAGTATTTTGATGAAACTGGTCCTAGAGCATTGTGATAATAAAAGCCATGGAGCATTGTGATGACAGGCATCATGGAGCTTTGTGAAGTAAGGGGCCATGTGGAATTGTAATGACAATAGAGAAAGGTGATGAAAATTGTCAGCGAGCATAGTGATTAAAGTGGTCATTGAGAACTGTGATAACATCGTCATGGAACATTGGGATGACAAGAATTCTTGAGCATTGTGATGACAACGGCCATGGAGCTTTGTGATGACACGGTCATGGAACATTGTGATGACAAGATATCTAGAGCATTGTGATGACACGGTCATGGAACATTGTGATGACAAGAAATCTGGAGCATTGTGATGACAATGGCCATGGAGCATTGTGATGACAAGAATTCTGAGGCATTGTGATGACATTTGCCATGGAGAATTCTGATGACATGGTCATGGTACATTGTGATGACAAGAATTCTGGAGCATTGTGATGACAAGTGTCATGGAGCATTGTGATGACAAGTGTCATGGAGCATTGTAATGAAAGGTTTCATTGTGCACCGTGATGACATGTGGGATGGAGTATTGTGATGAAACTGGTCCTGGAGCATTTTGATAACAAAAGCCATGGAGCATTGTGATGACAGGCATCATGGAGCATTGTAAAGAAAGGGGCAATGGGGAATTGTAATGACAATAGAGAAATGAGAGGAAAATGGTCAGCGAGCATAGTGATTAAAGTTGTCTTTGAGAATTGTGATGAAAAGCGACATAGAGCTTTGTGATGACAAAGGTCATGGAGAACTGTGATAACCAGGGTCATGTAGCATTGTGATGACACGGTCATGGAACTTTGTGATGACAAGAATTCTGGAGCATTGTGATGACACGGGCCATGGAGAATTGTGATGACATGGTCATGGAACATTGTGATGACACGAATTCTGGAGCATTGTGATGACAAGTGTCATGTAGCATTGTAATGAAAGGTTTCATTGTGCACCGTGATGACATGTGGGATAGAGTATTGTGATGAAACTGGTCCTGGATCATTTTGATAACAAAAGCCATGGAGCATTGTGATGACAGGTATCATGGAGCATTGTAAAGAAAGGGGCAATGGGGAATTGTAATGACAATAGAGAAATGTGAGGAAAATGGTCAGCGAGCATAGTGATTAAAGTTGTCTTTGAGAATTGTGATGAAAAGCGACATAGAGCTTTGTGATGACAAAGGTCATGGAGAACTGTGATAACCAGGGTCATGTAGCATTGTGATGACACGGTCATGGAACTTTGTGATGACAAGAATTCTGGAGCATTGTGATGACACGGGCCATGGAGCATTGTGATGACATGGTCATGGAACATTGTGATGACAAGAATTCTGGAGCATTGTTATGACAAGGGCCATGGAGCATTGTGATGACAAGTGTCATGGAACATTGTAATGAAAGTTTTCATTGTGCAAGGTGATGACATAGGGGATGGAGTATTGTGATGAAACTGGTCCTGGAGCATTGTGATAACAAAAGCCATGGAGCATTGTGATTACAGGCATCATGGAGCATTGTGAAGAAAGGGGCCATGGGGAATTGTAATGACAATAGAGAAATGTGATGAAAATGGTCAGCGAGCATAGTGATTAAAGTGGTCATTTAGAATTGTGATGAAATGCGATATACAGCATTGTGATGACAAACGTCATGGAGAACTGTGATGACCAGGGTCATGTAGCATTGTGATGACACGGTCATGGAACATTGTGATGACAAGAATTATGGAGCATTATGATGACACGGTCATGGAACATTGTGATGACAAGAATTCTGGAGCATTGTGATGAAAAGGGCCATGGAGAATTGTAATGAAAGGTTTCATTGTGCACTGTGGTGACAAGGGGGATGGAGTATTGTGATGAAACTGGTCCTGGAGCATTGTGATAACAAAAGCCATGGAGCATTGTGATGACAGGCATCATGGAGCATTCTGAAGAAAGGGGCCATGGGGAATTGTAATGACAATAGATAAATGTGATGAAAATGGTCAGCGAGCATACTGATTAAAGTGGTCATTGAAAATTGTGATGAAAAGCGACATAGAACATTGTATTGATAAAGGTCATGGAGAACTGTGATGACCAGGGTCATGTAGCATTTTGATGACACGGTCACGGAACATTGTGATGAAAAGTATTCTGGAGCATTGTGATGAAAAGGGCCATGGAACATTGTGATGACACGGTCATGGAACATTTTGATTACAAGAAATCTGGAGCATTGTGATGACAAGGGCCATAGAGCATTGTGATGACACGGTCATGGAACATTATGATGACAAGAATTCTGGAGCATTGTGATGACAAGGGCCATGGAGAATTGTGATGCCATGCTCATGGAACATTGTGATGACAAGAATTCTGGAGCATTGTGATGACAAGTGTCATGGAGCATTGTAATGAAAGGTTTCATTGTGCACCGTGAAAACAAGGGGGATGGAGTATTGTGATGAATCTGGTCCTGGAGCATTGTGATAACAAAAGCCATGGAGCATTCTGATGAGAGGCATCATGGAGCATTGTGAAGAAAGGGGCCATGTGGAATTGTAATGACAATAGAGAAAGGTGATGAAAATGGTCAGCGAGTATAATGATTAAAGTGGTCATTTAGAATTGTGATGAAAAGCGACATAGAGCATTGTGATGAAAAAGGTCATGGAGAACTATGATGACCAGGGTCATGTAGCAATGTGATGACACGGTCATGGAACATTGTGATGAGAAGAATTATGGAGCATTGTGATGACACGGTCATGGAACATTCTGATGACAAGAATTCTGGAGCATTGTGATGCCAATGCCATGGAGAATTGTGATGACATGGTCATGGAACATTGTGATGACAAGTATTCTGGAGCACTGTGTCGACAACGGCCTTGGAGCATTGTGATGACAAGTGTCATGGAGCATTGTAATGAAAGGTTTCATTGTGCACCGTGATGACATGTGGCATGGAGTATTGTGATGAAACTGGTCCTGGAGCATTCTGATAACAAAAGCCATGGAGCATTGTGATGACAGGCATCATGGAGCATTGTAAAGAATGGGGCAATGGGGAATTGTAAGGACAATAGAGAATTGTGAGGAAAATGGTCAGCGAGCCTAGTGATTAAAGTGGTTTTTGAGAATTGTGATGAAAAGCGACATAGAGCATTGTGATGACAAAGGTCATGGAGAACTGTGATAATCAGGGTCATGTAGCATTGTGATGACACGGTCATGGAACGTTTTGATGACAAGATTTCTGGAGCATTGTGATGACATGGGCCATGGAGAATTGTGATGACATGGTCATGGACCATTGTGATGAAAAGAATTCTGGAGCATTGTGATGACAAGGGCCATGGAGCATTGTGATGACAAGTGTCATGGAGCATTGTAATGAAAGATTTCATCGTGCAAGGTGATGACATATGGGATGGAGTATTGTGATGAAACTGGTCCTAGAGCATTGTGATAACAAAGCCATGGAGCATTGTGATGACAGGCATCATGGAGCATTCTGAAGAAAGGGGCCATGGGGAATTGTAATGACAATAGATAAATGTGATGAAAATGGTCAGCGAGCATAATGATTAAAGTGGTCATTGAAAATTGTGATGAAAAGCGACATAGAACATTGTATTGATAAAGGTCATGGAGAACTGTGATGACCAGGGTCATGTAGCATTTTGGTGACACGGTCACGGAACTTTGTGATGAAAAGAATTCTGGAGCATTGTGATGAAAAGGGCCATGGAACATTGTGATGACACGGTCATGGAACATTTTGATGACAAGAAATCTGGAGCATTGTGATGACAAGGGCCATAGAGCATTGTGATGACACGGTCATGGAACATTGCGATGACAAGAATTCTGGAGCATTGTGATGACAAGGGCCATGGAGAATTGTGATGCCATGGTCATGGAACATTGTGATGACAAGAATTCTGGAGCATTGTGATGACAAGTGTCATGGAGCATTGTAATGAAAGGTTTCATTGTGCACCGTGATGACAAGGGGGATGGAGTATTGTGATGAATCTGGTCCTGGAGCATTGTGATAACGAAAGCCATGGAGCATTGTGATGACAGGCATCATGGAGCATTGTGAAGAAAGGGGCCATGGGGAATTGTAATGACAATAGAGAAATGTGATGAAAATGATCAGCGAGCATAGTGATTAAAGTGGTCATTTAGAATTGTGTTGAAAAGCGATATAGAGCATTGTGATGACAAACGTCATGGAGAACTATGATGACCAGGGTCATGGAGCATTGTGATGACACGGTCATGGAACATTGTGATTACAAGAATTATTGAGCATTGTGATGACACGGTCATGGAACATTGTGATTGCAAGAATTCTGGAGCATTGTGATGATAAGGGCCATGGAGAATTGTAATGAAAGGTTTCATTGTGCACTGTGGTGACAAGGGGGATCGAGTATTGTGATGAAACTGGTCCTGGAGCATTGTGATAATAAAAGCCATGGAGCATTGTCATGACAGGCATCATGGAGCATTGGGAAGAAAGGGGCCATGTGGAATTGTAATGACAATAGAGAAAGGTGATGAAAATTGTCAGCGAGCATAGTGATTAAAGTGGTCATTGAGAATTGTGATAACATCGTCATGGAACATTGGGATGACAAGAATTCTGGAGCATTGTGATGACAAGGGCCATGGAGCTTTGTGATGACACGGTCATGGAACATTGTGATGACAAGAAATCTGGAGCATTGTGATGACACGGTCATGGAACATTGTGATGACAAGAAATCTGGAGCATTGTGATGACAATGGCCATGGAGCATTGTAATGACAAGAATTCTGGAGCATTGCGATGACAATGGCCATGGAGAATTGTGATGACATGGTCATGGAACGTGATGACAAGTATTCTGGAGCATTGTGATGACAAGTGTCATGTACCATTGTAATGAAAGGTTTCATTGTGCACCGTGATGACAAGGGGGATGGAGTATTGTGATGAAACTGGTCCTGGAGCATTTTGATAACAAAAGCCATGGAGCATTGTGATGACAGGCATCATGGAGCATTGTAAAGAAAAAGGCAATGGGGAATTGTAATGACAATAGAGAAATGTGAGGAAAATGGTCAGCGAACATAGTGATTAAAGTTGTCTTTGAGAATTGTGATGAAAAGCGACATAGAGCTTTGTGATGAGAAAGGTCATGGAGAACTGTGATAACCAGGGTCATGTAGCATTGTGATGACACGGTCATGGAACTTTGTGATGACAAGAATTCTGGAGCATTGTGATGACACGGGCCATGGAGAATTGTGATGACATGGTCATGGAACATTGTGATGACAAGAATTCTGGAGCATTGTTATGACAAGGGCCATGGAGCATTGTGATGACACGTGTCATGGAACATTGTAATGAAAGATTTCATTGTGCAAGGTGATGACATAGGAGATGGAGTATTGTGATGAAACTGGTCCTGGAGCATTGTGATAACAAAAGCCATGGAGCATTGTGATTACAGGCATCATGGAGCATTGGGAAGAAAGGGGCCATGGGGAATTGTAATGACAATAGACAAATGTGATGACAATGGTCAGCGAGCATAGTGATTAAAGTGGTCATTGAGAATTGTGATGAAAAGCGGCATAGAGCATTGTGATGACAAAGGTCATGGAGAACTGTGATGACCAGGGTCATGTAGCATTGTGATGACACGGTCATGGAACATTTTGATGACAAGAATTCTGGAGCATTGTGATGACAAAGGCCATGGAGAATTGTGATGACACGGTCATGGAACATTGTGATGACAAGGGCCATGGAGCATTGTGATGAAAAGTGTCATGGAGCATTGTAATGAAATGTTTCATTGTGCACCGTGATGAAATGTGGGATGGAGTATTGTGATGAAACTGGTCCTGGAGCATTCTGATAACAAAAGCCATGGAGCATTGTGACGACAGGCATCATGGAGCATTGTGTAGAAAGGGGCCATGGGGATTTGTAATGACAATAGAGAAATGTGATGAAAATGGTCAGCGAGCATAGTGATTAAAGTGGTCTTTGAGAATTGTGATGAAAAGCGTCATAGAGCATTGTGATGACAAAGGTCATGGAGAACTGTCAAGACCAGGGTCATGTAGCATTGTGATGACACGGTCATGGAACATTGTGATGACAAGAATTCTGGAGCATTGTGATGACAAAGGCCATGGAGCAATGTGATGACACGGTCATGGAACATTGTGATGAAAAGATATCTGGAGCATTGTGATGACAAGGGCCATGCGGCATTGTGATGACACGATCATGGAACATTGTGATGACAAGAATTCTGGAGCATTGTGCTGACAAGGGCCATGGAGCATTGTGATGAAACGGTCATGGAACATTGTGATGACAAGGGCCATGGAGCATTGTGATGACAAGGGCCATGGAGCATTGTGATGACACGGTCATGGAACATTGTGATGACAAGAAATCTGGAGCATTGTGATGACAATGGCCATGGAACATTGTGATGACATGGTCATGGAACATTGTGATGACAAGAATTCTGGAGCATTGTGATGTCAAGGGCCATGGAGAATTGTGATGACATGGTCATGGAACATTGTGATGAAAAGAATTCTGGAGCATTGTGATGACAAGGGCCATGGAGCATTGTGATGACAAGTGTCATGGAGCATTGTAACGAGAGGTTTCATTGTGCACAGTGATGACAAGGGGGATGGAGTATTGTGATGAAACTGGTGCTGGAGCATTGTGATAACAAAAGCCATGGAGCATTGTGATGACAGGCATCATGGAGCATTGTGAAGAAAGGGGAATGGGGAAATGTAATGACAATAGAGAAATGTGATGAAAATGGTCAGCGAGTATAATGATTAAAGTGGTCATTTAGAATTGTGATGAAAAGCGACATAGAGCATTGTGATGACAAAGGTCATGGAGAACTGTGATGACCAGGGTCATGTAGCATTGTGATGACACGGTCATGGAACATTGTGATGAGAAGCATTATGGAGCATTGTGATGACACGGTCATGGAACATTCTGATGACAAGAATTCTGGAGATTGTGATGCCAATGCCATGGAGAATTGTGATGACATGGTAATGGAACATTGTGATGACAAGAATTCTGGAGCACTGTGTTGACAAGGGCCATGGAGCATTGTGATGACAAGTGTAATGGAGCATTGTAATGAAAGGTTTCATTGTGCACCGTGATGACATGTGGGATGGAGTATTGTGATGAAACTGGTCCTGGAGCATTCTGATAACAAAAGCCATGGAGCATTGTGATGACAGGCATAATGGGGCATTGTAAAGAAAGGGGCAATGGGGAATTGTAATGACAATAGAGAAATGTGAGGAAAATGGTCAGCGAGCATAGTGATTAAAGTGGTCTTTTAGAATTGTGATGAAAAGCGACATAGAGCATTGTGATGACAAAGGTCATGGAGAACTGTGATAAACAGTGTAATGTAGCATTGTGATGACACGGTCATGGAACATTGTGATGACAAGAATTATTGAGCATTGTGATGACACGGTCATGGAACATTGTGATTGCGAGAATTCTGGAGCATTGTGATGACAAGGGCCATGGAGAATTGTGATGACATGGTCATGGAACATTGTGATGACAAGAATTCTGGAGCATTGTGATGACAACGGCCATGGAGAATTGTAATGAAAGGTTTCATTGTGCACTGTGGTGACAAGGGAGATGGAGTATTTTGATGAAACTGGTCCTAGATCATTGTGATAATAAAAGCCATGGAGCATTGTGATGACAGGCATCATGGAGCTTTGTGAAGTAAGGGGCCATGTGGAATTGTAATGACAATAGAGAAAGGTGATGAAAATTGTCAGCGAGCATAGTGATTAAAGTGGTCATTGAGAACTGTGATAACATCGTCATGGAACATTGGGATGACAAGAATTCTTGAGCATTGTGATGACAACGGCCATGGAGCTTTGTGATGACACGGTCATGGAACATTGTGATGACAAGATATCTAGAGCATTGTGATGACACGGTCATGGAACATTGTGATGACAAGAAATCTGGAGCATTGTGATGACAATGGCCATGGAGCATTGTGATGACAAGAATTCTGAGGCATTGTGATGACATTTGCCATGGAGAATTCTGATGACATGGTCATGGTACATTGTGATGACAAGAATTCTGGAGCATTGTGATGACAAGTGTCATGGAGCATTGTGATGACAAGTGTCATGGAGCATTGTAATGAAAGGTTTCATTGTGCACCGTGATGACATGTGGGATGGAGTATTGTGATGAAACTGGTCCTGGAGCATTTTGATAACAAAAGCCATGGAGCATTGTGATGACAGGCATCATGGAGCATTGTAAAGAAAGGGGCAATGGGGAATTGTAATGACAATAGAGAAATGAGAGGAAAATGGTCAGCGAGCATAGTGATTAAAGTTGTCTTTGAGAATTGTGATGAAAAGCGACATAGAGCTTTGTGATGACAAAGGTCATGGAGAACTGTGATAACCAGGGTCATGTAGCATTGTGATGACACGGTCATGGAACTTTGTGATGACAAGAATTCTGGAGCATTGTGATGACACGGGCCATGGAGAATTGTGATGACATGGTCATGGAACATTGTGATGACACGAATTCTGGAGCATTGTGATGACAAGTGTCATGTAGCATTGTAATGAAAGGTTTCATTGTGCACCGTGATGACATGTGGGATGGAGTATTGTGATGAAACTGGTCCTGGATCATTTTGATAACAAAAGCCATGGAGCATTGTGATGACAGGTATCATGGAGCATTGTAAAGAAAGGGGCAATGGGGAATTGTAATGACAATAGAGAAATGTGAGGAAAATGGTCAGCGAGCATAGTGATTAAAGTTGTCTTTGAGAATTGTGATGAAAAGCGACATAGAGCTTTGTGATGACAAAGGTCATGGAGAACTGTGATAACCAGGGTCATGTAGCATTGTGATGACACGGTCATGGAACTTTGTGATGACAAGAATTCTGGAGCATTGTGATGACACGGGCCATGGAGAATTGTGATGACATGGTCATGGAACATTGTGATGACAAGAATTCTGGAGCATTGTTATGACAAGGGCCATGGAGCATTGTGATGACAAGTGTCATGGAACATTGTAATGAAAGTTTTCATTGTGCAAGGTGATGACATAGGGGATGGAGTATTGTGATGAAACTGGTCCTGGAGCATTGTGATAACAAAAGCCATGGAGCATTGTGATTACAGGCATCATGGAGCATTGTGAAGAAAGGGGCCATGGGGAATTGTAATGACAATAGAGAAATGTGATGAAAATGGTCAGCGAGCATAGTGATTAAAGTGGTCATTTAGAATTGTGATGAAATGCGATATACAGCATTGTGATGACAAACGTCATGGAGATCTGTGATGACCAGGGTCATGTAGCATTGTGATGACACGGTCATGGAACATTGTGATGACAAGAATTATGGAGCATTATGATGACACGGTCATGGAACATTGTGATGACAAGAATTCTGGAGCATTGTGATGAAAAGGGCCATGGAGAATTGTAATGAAAGGTTTCATTGTGCACTGTGGTGACAAGAGGGATGGAGTATTGTGATGAAACTGGTCCTGGAGCATTGTGATAACAAAAGCCATGGAGCATTGTGATGACAGGCATCATGGAGCATTCTGAAGAAAGGGGCCATGGGGAATTGTAATGACAATAGATAAATGTGATGAAAATGGTCAGCGAGCATACTGATTAAAGTGGTCATTGAAAATTGTGATGAAAAGCGACATAGAACATTGTATTGATAAAGGTCATGGAGAACTGTGATGACCAGGGTCATGTAGCATTTTAATGACACGGTCACGGAACATTGTGATGAAAAGTATTCTGGAGCATTGTGATGAAAAGGGCCATGGAACATTGTGATGACACGGTCATGGAACATTTTGATTACAAGAAATCTGGAGCATTGTGATGACAAGGGCCATAGAGCATTGTGATGACACGGTCATGGAACATTATGATGACAAGAATTCTGGAGCATTGTGATGACAAGGGCCATGGAGAATTGTGATGCCATGCTCATGGAACATTGTGATGACAAGAATTCTGGAGCATTGTGATGACAAGTGTCATGGAGCATTGTAATGAAAGGTTTCATTGTGCACCGTGAAAACAAGGGGGATGGAGTATTGTGATGAATCTGGTCCTGGAGCATTGTGATAACAAAAGCCATGGAGCATTCTGATGAGAGGCATCATGGAGCATTGTGAAGAAAGGGGCCATGTGGAATTGTAATGACAATAGAGAAAGGTGATGAAAATGGTCAGCGAGTATAATGATTAAAGTGGTCATTTAGAATTGTGATGAAAAGCGACATAGAGCATTGTGATGAAAAAGGTCATGGAGAACTATGATGACCAGGGTCATGTAGCAATGTGATGACACGGTCATGGAACATTGTGATGAGAAGAATTATGGAGCATTGTGATGACACGGTCATGGAACATTCTGATGACAAGAATTCTGGAGCATTGTGATGCCAATGCCATGGAGAATTGTGATGACATGGTCATGGAACATTGTGATGACAAGTATTCTGGAGCACTGTGTCGACAACGGCCTTGGAGCATTGTGATGACAAGTGTCATGGAGCATTGTAATGAAAGGTTTCATTGTGCACCGTGATGACATGTGGCATGGAGTATTGTGATGAAACTGGTCCTGGAGCATTCTGATAACAAAAGCCATGGAGCATTGTGATGACAGGCATCATGGAGCATTGTAAAGAATGGGGCAATGGGGAATTGTAAGGACAATAGAGAATTGTGAGGAAAATGGTCAGCGAGCCTAGTGATTAAAGTGGTTTTTGAGAATTGTGATGAAAAGCGACATAGAGCATTGTGATGACAAAGGTCATGGAGAACTGTGATAATCAGGGTCATGTAGCATTGTGATGACACGGTCATGGAACGTTTTGATGACAAGATTTCTGGAGCATTGTGATGACATGGGCCATGGAGAATTGTGATGACATGGTCATGGACCATTGTGATGAAAAGAATTCTGGAGCATTGTGATGACAAGGGCCATGGAGCATTGTGATGACAAGTGTCATGGAGCATTGTAATGAAAGATTTCATCGTGCAAGGTGATGACATATGGGATGGAGTATTGTGATGAAACTGGTCCTAGAGCATTGTGATAACAAAGCCATGGAGCATTGTGATGACAGGCATCATGGAGCATTCTGAAGAAAGGGGCCATGGGGAATTGTAATGACAATAGATAAATGTGATGAAAATGGTCAGCGAGCATAATGATTAAAGTGGTCATTGAAAATTGTGATGAAAAGCGACATAGAACATTGTATTGATAAAGGTCATGGAGAACTGTGATGACCAGGGTCATGTAGCATTTTGGTGACACGGTCACGGAACTTTGTGATGAAAAGAATTCTGGAGCATTGTGATGAAAACGGCCATGGAACATTGTGATGACACGGTCATGGAACATTTTGATGACAAGAAATCTGGAGCATTGTGATGACAAGGGCCATAGAGCATTGTGATGACACGGTCATGGAACATTGCGATGACAAGAATTCTGGAGCATTGTGATGACAAGGGCCATGGAGAATTGTGATGCCATGGTCATGGAACATTGTGATGACAAGAATTCTGGAGCATTGTGATGACAAGTGTCATGGAGCATTGTAATGAAAGGTTTCATTGTGCACCGTGATGACAAGGGGGATGGAGTATTGTGATGAATCTGGTCCTGGAGCATTGTGATAACGAAAGCCATGGAGCATTGTGATGACAGGCATCATGGAGCATTGTGAAGAAAGGGGCCATGGGGAATTGTAATGACAATAGAGAAATGTGATGAAAATGATCAGCGAGCATAGTGATTAAAGTGGTCATTTAGAATTGTGTTGAAAAGCGATATAGAGCATTGTGATGACAAACGTCATGGAGAACTATGATGACCAGGGTCATGGAGCATTGTGATGACACGGTCATGGAACATTGTGATTACAAGAATTATTGAGCATTGTGATGACACGGTCATGGAACATTGTGATTGCAAGAATTCTGGAGCATTGTGATGATAAGGGCCATGGAGAATTGTAATGAAAGGTTTCATTGTGCACTGTGGTGACAAGGGGGATCGAGTATTGTGATGAAACTGGTCCTGGAGCATTGTGATAATAAAAGCCATGGAGCATTGTCATGACAGGCATCATGGAGCATTGGGAAGAAAGGGGCCATGTGGAATTGTAATGACAATAGAGAAAGGTGATGAAAATTGTCAGCGAGCATAGTGATTAAAGTGGTCATTGAGAATTGTGATAACATCGTCATGGAACATTGGGATGACAAGAATTCTTGAGCATTGTGATGACAAGGGCCCTGGAGCATTGTGATGACACAGTCATGGAACATTGTGATGACAAGAATTCTGGAGCATTGTGATGACAAGGGCAATGGAGCTTTGTGATGACACGGTCATGGAACATTGTGATGACAAGAAATCTGGAGCATTGTGATGACACGGTCATGGAACATTGTGATGACAAGAAATCTGGAGCATTGTGATGACAATGGCCATGGAGCATTGTGATGACAAGAATTCTGGAGCATTGTGATGACAATGGCCATGGAGAATTCTGATGACATGGTCATGGTACATTGTGATGACAAGAATTCTGGAGCATTGTGATGACAAGTGTCATGGACCATTGTGATGACAAGTGTCATGGAGCATTGTAATGAAAACTTTCATTGTGCACCGTGATGACATGTGGGATGGAGTATTGTGATGAAACTTGTCCTGGAGCATTTTGATAACAAAAGCCATGGAGCATTGTGATGACAGGCATCATGGAGCATTGTAAAGAAAGAGGCAATGGGGAATTGTAATGACAGTAGAGAAATGTGAGAAAAATGGTCAGCGAGCATAGTGATTAAAGTTGTCTTTGAGAATTGTGATGAAAAGCGACATAGAGCTTTGTGATGACACGGGCCATGGAGAATTGTGATGACATGGTCATGGAACATTGTGATGACACGAATTCTGGAGCATTGTGATGACAAGTGTCATGGAGCATTGTAACGAGAGGTTTCATTGTGCACCGTGATGACAAGGGGGATGGAGTATTGTGATGAAACTGGTCCTGGAGCATTCTGATAACAAAAGCCATGGAGCATTGTGATGACAGGCATCATGGAGCATTGTAAAGAAAGGGGCAATGGAGAATGGTAATGACAATAGAGAAATGTGAGGAAAATGGTCAGCGAGCCTAGTGATTAAAGTGGTTTTTGAGAATTGTGATGAAAAGCGACATAGAGCATTTTGATGACAAAGGTCATGGAGAACTGTGATAATCAGGGTCATGTAGCATTGTGATGACACGGTCATGGAACGTTGTGATGACAAGATTTCTGGAGCATTGTGATGACACGGGCCATGGAGAATTGTGATGACATGGTCATGGAACATTGTGATGAAAAGATTTCTGGAGCATTGTTATGACAAGGGCCATGGAGCATTGTGATGACAAGTGTCATGGAGCATTGTAATGAAAGATTTCATTGTGCAAGGTGATGACATAAGGGATGGAGTATTGTGATGAAACTGGTCCTGGAGCATTCTGATAACAAAAGCCATGGAGCATTGTGATGACAGGCATCATGTAGCATTGTGAAGAAAGGGGCAATGAGGAATTGTAATGACAATAGAGAAATGTGATGAAAATGGTCAGCGAGCATAGTGATTAAAGTGGTCTTTGAGAATTGTGATGAAATGCGTCATAGAGCATTGTGATGACAAAAGTCATGGAGTACTGTGATGACCAGGGTCATGTAGCATTGTGATGACACTATCATGGAACATTGTGATGACAAGAATTCTGGAGCATTGTGATGACAAAGTCCATGGAGCATTGTGATGACACGGTCATGGAACATTGTGATGACAAGAATTCTGGAGCATTGTGATGACAAGGGCCATGGAGACTTGTGATGACACGGTCATGGAACATTGTGATGACAAGAATTCTAAAGCATTGTGATGACAAGAATTCTAAAGCATTGTGATGACAAGGGCCATGGAGCATTGTGATGACACGGTCACGGAACATTGTGATGACAAGAATTCTGGAGCATTGTGATGACAAGGGTCATGGAGCATTGTGATAACACGGTCATGGAACATTGTGATGACAAGAAATCTGGAGCATTGTGATGACAAGGGCCATGGAGCATTGTGATAACAAAGCCATGGAGCATTGTGATGACAGGCATCATGGAGCATTCTGAAGAAAGGGGCCATAGGGAATTGTAATAACAATAGATAAATGTGATGAAAATGGTCAGCGAGCATAATGATTAAAGTGGTCATTGAAACTTGTGATGAAAAGCGACATAGAACATTGTATTGATAAAGGTCATGGAGAACTGTGATGACCAGGGTCATGTAGCATTTTGATGACACGGTCACGGAACTTTGTGATGAAAAGAATTCTGGAGCATTGTGATGAAAAGGGCCATGGAACATTGTGATGACACGGTCATGGAACATTTTGATGACAAGAAATCTGGAGCATTGTGATGACAAGGGCCATAGAGCATTGTGATGACACGGTCATGGAATATTGTGATGACAAGAATTCTGGAGCATTGTGATGACAAGGGCCATGGAGAATTGTGATGCCATGGTCATGGAACATTGTGATGACAAGAATTCTGGAGCATTGTGATGACAAGTGTCATGGAGCATTGTAATGAAAGGTTTCATTGTGCACCGTGATGACAAGGGGGATGGAGTACTGTGATGAATCTGGTCCTGGAGCATTGTGATAACGAAAGCCATGGAGCATTGTGATGACAGGCATCATGGAGCATTGTGAAGAAAGGGGCCATGGGGAATTTTAATGAAAATAGAGAAATGTGATGAAAATGGTCAGCGAGCATTGTGATTAAAGTGGTCATTTAGAATTGTGTTGCAAAGCGATATAGAGCATTGTGATGACAAACGTCATGGAGAACTATGATGACCAGGGTCATGGAGCATTGTGATGACACGGTCATGGAACATTGTGATTACAAGAATTATTGAGCATTGTGATGACACGGTCATGGAACATTGTGATTGCAAGAATTCTGGAGCATTGTGATGACAAGGGCCATGGAGAATTGTAATGAAAGGTTTCATTGTGCACTGTGGTGACAAGGGGGATCGAGTATTGTGATGAAACTGGTCCTGGAGCATTGTGATAATAAAAGCCATGGAGCATTGTCATGACAGGCATCATGGAGCATTGGGAAGAAAGGGGCCATGTGGAATTGTAATGACAATAGAGAAAGGTGATGAAAATTGTCAGCGAGCATAGTGATTAAAGTGGTCATTGAGAATTGTGATAACATCGTCATGGAACATTGGGATGACAAGAATTCTTGAGCATTGTGATGACAAGAATTCTGGAGCATTGTGATGACAATGGCCATGGAGAATTCTGATGACATGGTCATGGTACATTTTGATGACAAGAAATCTGGAGCATTGTGATGACACGGGCCATGGAGAATTGTGATGCCATGGTCATGGAACATTGTGATGCCAAGAATTCTGGAGCATTGTTATGACAACGGCCATGGAGCATTGTGATGACAAGTGTCATGGAACATTGTAATGAAAGATTTCATTGTGCAAGGTGATGACATGTGGGATGGAATATTGTGATGAAACTGGTCCTGGAGCATTCTGATAACAAAAGCCACGGAGCATTGTGATGACAGGCATGATGGAGCATTGTAAAGAAAGGGGCAATGGGGAATTGTAATGACAATAGAGAAATGTGATGAAAATGGTCAGCGAGCATAGTGATTAAATTGGTCTTTGACAATTGTGATGAAAAGCGTCATAGAGCATTGTGATCACAAAAGTCATGGAGAACGGCGATGACCAGGGTCATGTAGCATTGTGATGACACGGTCATGGAACATTGTGATGACAAGAATTCTGGATCATTGTGATGACAAAGTCCATTGAGCATTGTGATGACACGGTCATGGAACATTATTATGAAAAGAATTCTGGAGCATTGTGATGACAAGGGCCATGGAGACTTGTGATGACACGGTCCTGGAACGTAGTGATGACAAGAATTCTAAAGCATTGTGATGACAAGGGCCATGGAGCATTGTGATGACACGGTCACGGAACATTGTGATGACAAGAATTCTGGAGCATTGTGATGACAAGGACCATGGAGCATTGTGATAACACAGTCATGGAACATTGTGATGACAAGAATTCTGGAGGATTGTGATGACAAGGGCCATGGAGCATTGTGATGACACGGTCATGGAACATTGTGATAACAAGAATTCTGGAGCATTGTGATGACAAGGGCCATGGAGCATTGTGATGACATGTGTCATGGAGCATTGTAATGAGAGGTTTCATTGTGCACCGTGATGACATGGGGGATGGAGTATTGTGATGAAACTGGTCCTGGAGCATTGTGATAACAAAAGCCATGGAGCATTGTGATGACAGGCATCATGGAGCATTGTGAAGAAAGGGGCCATGGGGAATTGTAATGACAATAGAGAAATGTTATGAAAATGGTCAGCGAGCAGAGTGATTAAAGTGGTCATTGAGAATTGTGATGAAAAGCGACATAGAGCATTGTGATGACAAAGGTCATGAAGAACTGTGATGACCAGGGTCATGTAGCATTGTGATGTCACGGTCATGGAACATTGTGATGACAACAATTCTGAAGCATTGTGATGACAAGGGCCATGGAGAATTGTGATGACATCATCATGGAACATTGTTATGACAAGAATTCTGGATCACTGTTTTGACAAGGGCCATGGAGCATTGTGATGACAAGTGTCATGGAGCATTGTAATGAGAGGTTTCATTGTGCACTGTGATGAAAAGGGGGATGGAGTATTGTGATGAAACAGGTCCTCGAGCATTGTGATAACAAAAGCCATAGAGCACTGTGATGACAGGCATCCTGGAGCATTGTGAAGAAAGGGGTCATGGGGAATTGTAATAACAATAGAGAAATGTGATGAAAATGGTCAGCGAGCATAGTGATTAAAGTGGTCATTGAGAATTGTGATGAAAAGCGGCATAGAGCATTGTGATGACAAAGGTCATGGAGAACTGTGATGACCAGGGTCATGTAGCATTGTGATGACACGGTCATGGAACATTTTGATGACAAGAATTCTGGAGCATTGTGATGACAAAGGTCATGGAGAATTGTGATGACACGGTCATGGAACATTGTGATGACAAGGGCCATGGAGCATTTTGATGACAAGTGTCATGGAGCATTGTAATGAAAGGTTTCATTGTGCACCGTGATGACATGTGGGATGGATTATTGTGATGAAACTGGTCCTCGAGCATTCTGATAACAAAAGCCATGGAGCATTGTGACGACAGGCATCATGGAGCATTGTGAAGAAAGGGGCAATGGGGAATTGTAATGACAATAGAGAAATGTGATGAAAATGGTCAGCGAGCATAGTGATTAAAGTGGTCTTTGAGAATTGTGATGAAAAGCGACCTAGAGCATTGTGATGACAAAGGTCATGGAGAAATGTGATGACCAGGGTCATGTAGCATTGTGATGACACGGTCATAGAACATTGTGATGACAAGAATTCTGGAGCATTGTGATGACAAAGGCAATGGAGCAATATGATGACACGGTCATGGAACATTGTGATGAAAAGAAATCTGGAGCATTGTGATGACAAGGGCCATGTGGCATTGTGATGACACGATCATGGAACATTGTGATGACAAGAATTCTGGAGCATTGTGATGACAAGGGCCATGGAGCATTGTGATGACACGGTCATGGAACATTGTGATGACAAGAAATCTGGAGCATTGTGGTGACAAAGGCCATGGAACATTGTGATGACACGGTCATGGAACATTGTGATGAGAAGAATTCTGGAGCATTGTGATGACAAGGGCCATGGAGCCTTGTGATGACAAGTGTCATGGAGCATTGTAACGAGAGGTTTCATTGTGCACCGTGATGACAAGTGGGATGGATTATTGTGATGAAACTGGTCCTGGAGCATTGTGATAACAAAAGCCATGGAGCATTGTGATGACAGGCATCATGGAGCATTGTGAAGAAAGGGGAATGGGGAAACATAATGACAATAGAGAAATGTGATGAAAATGGTCAGCGAGTATAATGATTAAAGTGGTCATTTAGAATTGTGATGAAAAGCGACATAGAGCATTGTGATGACAAAGGTCATGGAGAACTGTGATGACCAGGGTCATGTAGCATTATGATGACACGGTCATGGAACATTCTGATGAGAAGAATTCTGGAGCATTGTGATTCCAATGCCATGGAGAATTGTGATGACATGGTCATGGAACATTGTGATGACAAGAATTCTGGAGCACTGTGTTGACAAGGGCCATGGAGCATTGTGATGACAAGTGTCATGGAACATTGTAATGAAAGGTGTCATTGTGCACCGTGATGACATGTGGGATGGAGTATTGTGATGAAACTGGTCCTAGAGCATTTTGATAACAAAAGCCATGGAGCATTGTGATGACAGGCATCATGGAGCATTGTAAAGAAAGGGGCAATGGGGAATTGTAATGACAATAGAGAAATGTGAGGAAAATGGTCAGCGAGCATAGTGATTAAAGTGGTCTTTTAGAATTGTGATGAAAAGTGACATAGAGCATTGTGATGACAAAGGTCATGGAGAACTGTGATAAACAGTGTAATGTAGCATTGTGATGACACGATCATGGAACATTGTGATGACAAGAATTATTGAGCATTGTGATGACACGGTCATGGAACATTGTGATTGCGAGAATTCTGGAGCATTGTGATGACAAGGGCCATGGAGAATTGTGATGACATGGTCATGGAACATTGTGATGACAAGAATTCTGGAGCATTGTGATGACAAGGGCCATGGAGAATTGTAATGAAAGGTTTCATTGTGCACTGTGGTGACAAGGGAGATGGAGTATTTTGATGATACTGGTCCTGGAGCATTGTGATAATAAAAGCCATGGAGCATTGTGATGACAGGCATCATGGAGCTTTGTGAAGTAAGGGGCCATGTGGAATTGTAATGACAATAGAGAAAGGTGATGAAAATTGTCAGCGAGCATAGTGATTAAAGTGGTCATTGAGAACTGTGATAACATCGTCATGGAACATTGGGATGACAAGAATTCTTGAGCATTGTGATGACAACGGCCATGGAGCTTTGTGATGACACGGTCATGGAACATTGTGATGACAAGTTATCTAGAGCATTGTGATGACACAGTCATGGAACATTGTGATGACAAGAAATCTGGAGCATTGTGATGACAATGGCCATGGAGCATTGTGATGACAAGAATTCTGGAGCATTGTGATGACAATTGCCATGGAGAATTCTGATGACATGGTCATGGTACATTGTGATGACAAGAATTCTGGAGCATTGTGATGACAAGTGTCATGGAGCATTGTGATGACAAGTGTCATGGAGCATTGTAATGAAAGGTTTCATTGTGCGCCGTGATGACATGTGGGATGGATTATTGTGATGAAACTGGTCCTGGAGCATTTTGATAACAAAAGCCATGGAGCATTGTGATGACAGGCATCATGGAGCATTGTAAAGAAAGGGGCAATGGGGAATTGTAATGACAATAGAGAAATGAGAGGAAAATGGTCAGCGAGCATAGTGATTAAAGTTGTCTTTGAGAATTGTGATGAAAAGCGACATAGAGCTTTGTGATGACAAAGGTCATGGAGAACTGTGATAACCAGGGTCATGTAGCATTGTGATGACACGGTCATGGAACTTTGTGATGACAAGAATTCTGGAGCATTGTGATGACACGGGCCATGGAGAATTGTGATGACATGGTCATGGAACATTGTGATGACACGAATTCTGGAGCATTGTGATGACAAGTGTCATGTAGCATTGTAATGAAAGGTTTCATTGTGCACCGTGATGACATGTGGGATGAAGTATTGTGATGAAACTGGTCCTGGATCATTTTGATAACAAAAGCCATGGAGCATTGTGATGACAGGTATCATGGAGCATTGTAAAGAAAGGGGCAATGGGGAATTGTAATGACAATAGAGAAATGTGAGGAAAATGGTCAGCGAGCATAGTGATTAAAGTTGTCTTTGAGAATTGTGATGAAAAGCGACATAGAGCTTTGTGATGACAAAGGTCATGGAGAACTGTGATAACCAGGGTCATGTAGCATTGTGATGACACGGTCATGGAACTTTGTGATGACAAGAATTCTGGAGCATTGTGATGAAAAGGGCCATGGAACATTGTGATGACACGGTCATGGAACATTTTGATTACAAGAAATCTGGAGCATTGTGATGACAAGGGCCATAGAGCATTGTGATGACACGGTCATGGAACATTATGATGACAAGAATTCTGGAGCATTGTGATGACAAGGGCCATGGAGAATTGTGATGCCATGGTCATGGAACATTGTGATGACAAGAATTCTGGAGCATTGTGATGGCAAGTGTCATGGAGCATTGTAATGAAAGGTTTCATTGTGCACCGTGATGACAAGGGGGATGGAGTATTGTGATGAATCTGGTCCTGGAGCATTGTGATAACAAAAGCCATGGAGCATTCTGATGAGAGGCATCATGGAGCATTGTGAAGAAAGGGGCCATGTGGAATTGTAATGACAATAGAGAAAGGTGATGAAAATTGTCAGCGAGCATAGTGATTAAAGTGGTCATTGAGAATTGTGATAACATCGTCATGGAACATTGGGATGACAAGAATTCTGGAGCATTGTGATGACAAGGGCCATGCAGCTTTGTGATGACACGGTCATGGAACATTGTGATGACAAGAAATCTGGAGCATTGTGATGACACGGTCATGGAACATTGTGATGACAAGAAATCTGGAGCATTGTGATGACAATGGCCATGGAGCATTGTAATGACAAGAATTCTGGAGCATTGCGATGACAATGGCCATGGAGAATTGTGATGACATGGTCATGGAACGTGATGACAAGTATTCTGGAGCATTGTGATGACAAGTGTCATATAGCATTGTAATGAAAGATTTCATTGTGCACCGTGATGACATGTGGGATGGAGTATTGTGATGAAACTGGTCCTGGAGCATTTTGATAACAAAAGCCATGGAGCATTGTGATGACAGGCATCATGGAGCATTGTAAAGAAAGGGGCAATGGGGAATTGTAATGACAATAGAGAAATGTGAGGAAAATGGTCAGCGAGCATAGTGATTAAAGTTGTCTTTGAGAATTGTGATGAAAAGCGACATAGAGTTTGTGATGAGAAAGGTCATGTAGCATTGTGATGACACGGTCATGGAACTTTGTGATGACAAGAATTCTGGAGCATTGTGATGACACGGGCCATGGAGAATTGTGATGACATGGTCATGGAACATTTTGATGACAAGAATTCTGGAGCATTGTTATGACAAGGGCCATGGAGCATTGTGATGACACGTGTCATGGAACATTGTAATGAAAGATTTCATTGTGCAAGGTGATGACATAGGGGATGGAGTATTGTGATGAAACTGGTCCTGGAGCATTGTGATAACAAAAGCCATGGAGCATTGTGATTACAGGAATCATGGAGCATTGGGAAGAAAGGGGCCATGGGGAATTGTAATGACAATAGACAAATGTGATGACAATGGTCAGCGAGCATAGTGATTAAAGTGGTCATTGAGAATTGTGATAACATTGTCATGGAACACTGGGATGACAAGAATTCTGGAGCAGTGTGATGACAAGGGCCATGGAGCATTGTGATGACACGGTCATGGAACATTGTGATGAGAAGAATTTGTAGCATTGTGATGACACGGTCATGGAACATTGTGATGACAAGAATTCTGGAGCATTGTGATGACAAGTGCCATGGAGAATTGTGATGACATCGTCATGGAACATTGTGATGACAAGAATTCTGGATCACTGTTTTGACAAGGGCCATGGAGCATTGTCATGACAAGTGTCATGGAGCATTGTAATGAGAGGTTTCATTGTGCACCGTGATGACAAGGGGGATGGAGTATTGTGATGAAACAGGTCCTCGAGCATTGTGATAACAAAAGCCATAGAGCACTGTGATGACAGGCATAATGGAGCATTGTAAAGAAAGGGGCAATGGGGAATTTTAATGACAATAGAGAAATGTGAGGAAAATGTTCAGCGAGCATAGTGATTAAAGTGGTCTTTTAGAATTGTGATGAAAAGCGACATAGAGCATTGTGATGACAAAGGTCATGGAGAACTGTGATAAACAGTGTAATGTAGCATTGTGATGACACGGTCATGGAACATTGTGATGAAAAGAATTCTGGAGCATTGTGATGACAAAGGCCATGGAGCAATGTGATGACACGGTCATGGAACATTGTGATGAAAAGAAATCTGGAGCATTGTGATGACAAGGGCCATGGAGCATTGTAATGACAAGAATTCTGGAGCATTGCGATGACAATGGCCATGGAGAATTGTGATGACATGGTCATGGAACGTGATGACAAGTATTCTGGAGCATTGTGATGACAAGTGTCATGTAGCATTGTAATGAAAGGTTTCATTGTGCACCGTGATGACATGTGGGATGGAGTATTGTGATGAAACTGGTCCTGGAGCATTTTGATAACAAAAGCCATGGAGCATTGTGATGACAGGCATCATGGAGCATTGTAAAGAAAGGGGCAATGGGGAATTGTAATGACAATAGAGAAATGAGAGGAAAATGGTCAGCGAGCATAGTGATTAAAGTTGTCTTTGAGAATTGTGATGAAAAGCGACATAGAGCTTTGTGATGACAAAGGTCATGGAGAACTGTGATAACCAGGGTCATGTAGCATTGTGATGACACGGTCATGGAACTTTGTGATGACAAGAATTCTGGAGCATTGTGATGACACGGGCCATGGAGAATTGTGATGACATGGTCATGGAACATTGTGATGACACGAATTCTGGAGCATTGTGATGACAAGTGTCATGTAGCATTGTAATGAAAGGTTTCATTGTGCACCGTGATGACATGTGGGATGGAGTATTGTGATGAAACTGGTCCTGGATCATTTTGATAACAAAAGCCATGGAGCATTGTGATGACAGGTATCATGGAGCATTGTAAAGAAAGGGGCAATGGGGAATTGTAATGACAATAGAGAAATGTGAGGAAAATGGTCAGCGAGCAAGTGATTAAAGTTGTCTTTGAGAATTGTGATGAAAAGCGACATAGAGCTTTGTGATGACAAAGGTCATGGAGAACTGTGATAACGAGGGTCATGTAGCATTGTGATGACACGGTCATGGAACTTTGTGATGACAAGAATTCTGGAGCATTGTGATGACACGGGCCATGGAGAATTGTGATGACATGGTCATGGAACATTGTGATGACAAGAATTCTGGAGCATTGTTATGACAAGGGCCATGGAGCATTGTGATGACAAGTGTCATGGAACATTGTAATGAAAGTTTTCATTGTGCAAGGTGATGACATAGGGGATGGAGTATTGTGATGAAACTGGTCCTGGAGCATTGTGATAACAAAAGCCATGGAGCATTGTGATTACAGGCATCATGGAGCATTGTGAAGAAAGGGGCCATGGGGAATTGTAATGACAATAGAGAAATGTGATGAAAATGGTCAGCGAGCATAGTGATTAAAGTGGTCATTTAGAATTGTGATGAAAAGCGATATAGAGCATTGTGATGAGAAACGTCATGGAGAACTGTGATGACCAGGGTCATGGAGCATTGTGATGACACGGTCATGGAACATTGTGATGACAAGAATTCTGGAGCATTGTGATGAAAAGGGCCATGGAACATTGTGATGACACGGTCATGGAACATTTTGATTACAAGAAATCTGGAGCATTGTGATGACAAGGGCCATAGAGCATTGTGATGACACGGTCATGGAACATTATGATGACAAGAATTCTGGAGCATTGTGATGACAAGGGCCATGGAGAATTGTGATGCCATGGTCATGGAACATTGTGATGACAAGAATTCTGGAGCATTGTGATGGCAAGTGTCTTGGAGCATTGTAATGAAAGGTTTCATTGTGCACCGTGATGACAAGGGGGATGGAGTATTGTGATGAAACAGGTCCTCGAGCATTGTGATAACAAAAGCCATAGAGCACTGTGATGACAGGCATCCTGGAGCATTGTGAAGAAAGGGGTCATGGGGAATTGTAATAACAATAGAGAAATGTGATGAAAATGGTCAGCGAGCATAGTGATTAAAGTGGTCATTGAGAATTGTGATGAAAAGCGGCATAGAGCATTGTGATGACAAAGGTCATGGAGAACTGTGATGACCAGGGTCATGTAGCATTGTGATGACACGGTCATGGAACATTTTGATGACAAGAATTCTGGAGCATTGTGATGACAAAGGCCATGGAGAATTGTGATGACACGGTCATGGAACATTGTGATGACAAGGGCCATGGAGCATTGTGATGACAAGTGTCATGGAGCATTGTAATGAAAGGTTTCATTGTTCACCGTGATGACATGTGGAATGGAGTATTGTGATGAAACTGGTGCTGGAGCATTGTGATAACAAAAGCCATGGAGCATTGTGATGACAGGCATCATGGAGCATTGTGAAGAAAGGGGAATGGGGAAATGTAATGACAATAGAGAAATGTGATGAAAATGGTCAGCGAGTATAATGATGAAAGTGGTCATTTAGAATTGTGATGAAAAGCGACATAGAGCATTGTGATGACAAAGGTCATGGAGAACTGTGATGACCAGGGTCATGTAGCATTGTGATGACACGGTCATGGAACATTGTGATGAGAAGAATTATGGAGCATTGTGATGGCACGGTCATGGAACATTCTGATGACAAGAATTCTGGAGCTTGTGATGCCAATGCCATGGAGAATTGTGATGACATGGTCATGGAACATTGTGATGACAAGAATTCTGGAGCACTGTGTTGACAAGGGCCATGGAGCATTGTGATGACAAGTGTAATGGAGCATTGTAATGAAAGGTTTCATTGTGCACCGTGATGACATGTGGGATGGAGTATTGTGATGAAACTGGTCCTGGAGCATTCTGATAACAAAAGCCATGGAGCATTGTGATGACAGGCATAATGGAGCATTGTAAAGAAAGGGGCAATGGGGAATTTTAATGACAATAGAGAAATGTGAGGAAAATGGTCAGCGAGCCTAGTGATTAAAGTGGTCTTTGAGAATTGTGATGAAAAGCGACATAGAGCTTTGTGATGACAAAGGTCATGGAGAACTGTGATAACCAGGGTCATGTAGCATTGTGATGACACGGTCATGGAACTTTGTGACGACAAGAATTCTGGAGCATTGTAATGACACGGGCCATGGAGAATTGTGATGACATGGTCATGGAACATTGTGATGACACGAATTCTGGAGCATTGTGATGACAAGTGTCATGTAGCATTGTAATGAAAGGTTTCATTGTGCACCGTGATGACATGTGGGATGGAGTATTGTGATGAAACTGGTCCTGGATCATTTTGATAACAAAAGCCATGGAGCATTGTGATGACAGGTATCATGGAGCATTGTAAAGAAAGGGGCAATGGGGAATTGTAATGACAATAGACAAATGTGAGGAAAATGGTCAGCGAGCATAGTGATTAAAGTTGTCTTTGAGAATTGTGATGAAAAGCGACATAGAGCTTTGTGATGACAAAGGTCATGGAGAACTGTGATAACCAGGGTCATGTAGCATTGTGATGAAACGGTCATGTAACTTTGTGATGACAAGAATTCTGGAGCATTGTGATGACACGGGCCATGGAGAATTGTGATGACATGGTCATGGAACATTGTGATGACAAGAATTCTGGAGCATTGTTATGACAAGGGCCATGGAGCATTGTGATGACAAGTGTCATGGAACATTGTAATGAAAGATTTCATTGTGCAAGGTGATGACATAGGGAATGGAGTATTGTGATGAAACTGGTCCTGGAGCATTGTGATAACAAAAGCCATGGAGCATTTTGATTACAGGCATCATGGAGCATTGTGAAGAAAGGGGCCATGGGGAATTGTAATGACAATAGAGAAATGTGATGAAAATGGTCAGCGAGCATAGTGATTAAAGTGGTCATTTAGAATTGTGATGAAAAGCGATATAGAGCATTGTGATGAGAAACGTCATGGAGAACTGTGATGACCAGGGTCATGGAGCATTGTGATGACACGGTCATGGAACATTGTGATGACAAGAATTCTGGAGCATTGTGATGACAAGGGCCATGGAGCATTGTGATGACACGGTCATGGAACATTGTGATGAAAAGAAATCTGGAGCATTGTGATGACAAGGGCCATGGAGCATTGTGATGACAAGTGTCATGGAGCATTGTAACGAGAGGTTTCATTGTGCACAGTGATGACAAGGGGGATGGAGTATTGTGATGAAACTGGTGCTGGAGCATTGTGATAACAAAAGCCATGGAGCATTGTGATGACAGGCATCATGGAGCATTGTGAAGAAAGGGGCCATGGGGAATTGTAATGACAATAGAGAAATGTGATGAAAATGGTCAGCGAGCATAGTGATTAAAGTGGTCATTTAGAATTGTGATGAAAAGCGATATAGAGCATTGTGATGAGAAACGTCATGGAGAACTGTGATGACCAGGGTCATGGAGCATTGTGATGACACGGTCATGGAACATTGTGATGACAAGAATTCTGGAGCATTGTGATGACAAGGGCCATGGAGCATTGTGATGACACGGTCATGGAACATTGTGATGAAAAGAAATCTGGAGCATTGTGATGACAAGGGCCATGTGGCATTGTGATGACACGATCATGGAACATTGTGATGAGAAGAATTTGGAGCATTGTGATGACACGGTCATGGAACATTGTGATGAGAAGAATTTGGAGCATTGTGATGACACGGTCATGGAACATTGTGATGACAAGAATTCTGGAGCATTGTGATGAAAAGTGCCATGGAGAATTGTGATGACATCGTCATGGAACATTGTGATGACAAGAATTCTGGATCACTGTTTTGACAAGGGCCATGGAGCTTTGTGATGGCAAGTGTCATGGAGCATTGTAATGAAAGGTTTCATTGTGCACCGTGATGACAAGGGGGATGGAGTATTGTGATGAAACAGGTCCTCGAGCATTGTGATAACAAAAGCCATAGAGCACTGTGATGACAGGCATCCTGGAGCATTGTGAAGAAAGGGGTCATGGGGAATTGTAATAACAATAGAGAAATGTGATGAAAATGGTCAGCGAGCATAGTGATTAAAGTGGTCATTGAGAATTGTGATGAAAAGCGGCATAGAGCATTGTGATGACAAAGGTCATGGAGAACTGTGATGACCAGGGTCATGTAGCATTGTGATGACACGGTCATGGAACATTTTGATGACAAGAATTCTGGAGCATTGTGATGACAAAGGCCATGGAGAATTGTGATGACACGGTCATGGAACATTGTGATGACAAGGGCCATGGAGCATTGTGATGACAAGTGTCATGGAGCATTGTAACGAGAGGTTTCATTGTGCACAGTGATGACAAGGGGGATGGAGTATTGTGATGAAACTGGTGCTGGAGCATTGTGATAACAAAAGCCATGGAGCATTGTGATGACAGGCATCATGGAGCATTGTGAAGAAAGGGGAATGGGGAAATGTAATGACAATAGAGAAATGTGATGAAAATGGTCAGCGAGTATAATGATGAAAGTGGTCATTTAGAATTGTGATGAAAAGCGACATAGAGCATTGTGATGACAAAGGTCATGGAGAACTGTGATGACCAGGGTCATGTAGCATTGTGATGACACGGTCATGGAACATTTTGATGACAAGAATTCTGGAGCATTGTGATGACAAAGGCCATGGAGAATTGTGATGACACGGTCATGGAACATTGTGATGACAAGGGCCATGGAGCATTGTGATGACAAGTGTCATGGAGCATTGTAACGAGAGGTTTCATTGTGCACAGTGATGACAAGGCGGATGGAGTATTGTGATGAAACTGGTTCTGGAGCATTGTGATAACAAAAGCCATGGAGCATTGTGATGACAGGCATCATGGAGCATTGTGAAGAAAGGGGAATGGGGAAATGTAATGACAATAGAGAAATGTGATGAAAATGGTCAGCGAGTATAATGATGAAAGTGGTCATTTAGAATTGTGATGAAAAGCGACATAGAGCATTGTGATGACAAAGGTCATGGAGAACTGTGATGACCAGGGTCATGTAGCATTGTGATGACACGGTCATGGAACATTGTGATGAGAAGAATTATGGAGCATTGTGATGGCACGGTCATGGAACATTCTGATGAAAAGAATTCTGGAGCTTGTGATGCCAATGCCATGGAGAATTGTGATGACATGGTAATGGAACATTGTGATGACAAGAATTCTGGAGCACTGTGTTGACAAGGGCCATGGAGCATTGTGATGACATGGTCATGGAACATTGTGATGACACGAATTCTGGAGCATTGTGATGACAAGTGTCATGTAGCATTGTAATGAAAGGTTTCATTGTGCACCGTGATGACATGTGGGATGGAGTATTGTGATGAAACTGGTCCTGGATAATTTTGATAACAAAAGCCATGGAGCATTGTGATTACAGGCATCATGGAGCATTGTGAAGAAAGGGGCCATGGGGAATTGTAATGACAATAGAGAAATGTGATGAAAATGGTCAGCGAGCATAGTGATTAAAGTGGTCATTTAGAATTGTGATGAAAAGCGATATAGAGCATTGTGATGAGAAACGTCATGGAGAACTGTGATGACCAGGGTCATGGAGCATTGTGATGACACGGTCATGGAACATTGTGATGACAAGAATTCTGGAGCATTGTGATGACAAGGGCCATGGAGCATTGTGATGACACGGTCATGGAACATTGTGATGAAAAGAAATCTGGAGCATTGTGATGACAAGGGCCATGTGGCATTGTGATGACACGATCATGGAACATTGTGATGAGAAGAATTTGGAGCATTGTGATGACACGGTCATGGAACATTGTGATGAGAAGAATTTGGAGCATTGTGATGACACGGTCATGGAACATTGTGATGACAAGAATTCTGGAGCATTGTGATGACAAGTGCCATGGAGAATTGTGATGACATCATCATGGAACATTGTGATGACAAGAATTCTGGATCACTGTTTTGACAAGGGCCATTGAGCTTTGTGATGGCAAGTGTCATGGAGCATTGTAATGAAAGGTTTCATTGTGCACCGTGATGACAAGGGGGATGGAGTATTGTGATGAAACAGGTCCTCGAGCATTGTGATAACAAAAGCCATAGAGCACTGTGATGACAGGCATCCTGAAGCATTGTGAAGAAAGGGGTCATGGGGAATTGTAATAACAATAGAGAAATGTGATGAAAATGGTCAGCGAGCATAGTGATTAAAGTGGTCATTGAGAATTGTGATGAAAAGCGGCATAGAGCATTGTGATGACAAAGGTCATGGAGAACTGTGATGACCAGGGTCATGTAGCATTGTGATGACACGGTCATGGAACATTTTGATGACAAGAATTCTGGAGCATTGTGATGACAAAGGCCATGGAGAATTGTGATGACACGGTCATGGAACATTGTGATGACAAGGGCCATGGAGCATTGTGATGACAAGTGTCATGGAGCATTGTAATGAAAGGTTTCATTGTTCACCGTGATGACATGTGGAATGGAGTATTGTGATGAAACTGGTGCTGGAGCATTGTGATAACAAAAGCCATGGAGCATTGTGATGACAGGCATCATGGAGCATTGTGAAGAAAGGGGAATGGGGAAATGTAATGACAATAGAGAAATGTGATGAAAATGGTCAGCGAGTATAATGATGAAAGTGGTCATTTAGAATTGTGATGAAAAGCGACATAGAGCATTGTGATGACAAAGGTCATGGAGAACTGTGATGACCAGGGTCATGTAGCATTGTGATGACACGGTCATGGAACATTGTGATGAGAAGAATTATGGAGCATTGTGATGGCACGGTCATGGAACATTCTGATGACAAGAATTCTGGAGCTTGTGATGCCAATGCCATGGAGAATTGTGATGACACGGTCATGGAACATTGTGATGACAAGGGCCATGGAGCATTGTGATGACAAGTGTAATGGAGCATTGTAATGAAAGGTTTCATTGTGCACCGTGATGACATGTGGGATGGAGTATTGTGATGAAACTGGTCCTGGAGCATTCTGATAACAAAAGCCATGGAGCATTGTGATGACAGGCATAATGGAGCATTGTAAAGAAAGGGGCAATGGGGAATTTTAATGACAATAGAGAAATGTGAGGAAAATGGTCAGCGAGCCTAGTGATTAAAGTGGTCTTTGAGAATTGTGATGAAAAGCGACATAGAGCTTTGTGATGACAAAGGTCATGGAGAACTGTGATAACCAGGGTCATGTAGCATTGTGATGACACGGTCATGGAACTTTGTGACGACAAGAATTCTGGAGCATTGTGATGACACGGGCCATGGAGAATTGTGATGACATGGTCATGGAACATTGTGATGACACGAATTCTGGATCATTGTGATGACAAGTGTCATGTAGCATTGTAATGAAAGGTTTCATTGTGCACCGTGATGACATGTGGGATGGAGTATTGTGATGAAACTGGTCCTGGATCATTTTGATAACAAAAGCCATGGAGCATTGTGACGACAGGCATCATGGAGCATTGTGAAGAAAGAGGCAATGGGGAATTGTAATGACAATAGAGAAATGTGATGAAAATGGTCAGCGAGCATAGTGATTAAAGTGGTCTTTGAGAATTGTGATGAAAAGCGTCATAGAGCATTGTGATGACAAAGGTCATGGAGAACTGTGATAACAGGGTCATGTAGCATTGTGATGACACGGTCATGGAACATTGTGATGACAAGAATTCTGGAGCATTGTGATGACAAAGGCCATGGAGCAATGTGATGACACGGTCATGGAACATTGTGATGAAAAGAAATCTGGAGCATTGTGATGACAAGGGCCATGTGGCATTGTGATGACACGATCATGGAACATTGTGATGACAAGAATTCTGGAGCATTGTGATGACAAGGGCCATGGAGCATTGTGATGAAACGGTCATGGAACATTGTGATGACAAGTAATCTGGAGAATTGTGATGACAATGGCCATGGAACATTGTGATGACACGGTCATGGAACATTGTGATGACAAGAATTCTGGAGCATTGTGATGACAATGGCCATGGAACATTGTGATGACACGGACATGGAACATTTTGATGACAAGAATTCTGGAGCATTGTGATGACAAGGGACATGGAGAATTGTGATGACATGATCATGGAACATTGTGATGACAAGAATTCTGGAGCATTGAGATGACAAGGGCCATGGAGCATTGTGATGACAAGTGTCATGGAGCACTGTAACGAGAGGTTTCATTGTGCACAGTGATGACAAGGGGGATGGAGTATTGTGATGAAACTGGTGCTGGAGCATTGTGATAACAAAAGCCATGGAGCATTGTGATGACAGGCATCATGGAGCATTGTGAAGAAAGGGGAATGGGGAAATGTAATGACAATAGAGAAATGTGATGAAAATGGTCAGCGAGTATAATGATGAAAGTGGTCATTTAGAATTGTGATGAAAAGCGACATAGAGCATTGTGATGACAAAGGTCATGGAGAACTGTGATGAACAGGGTCATGTAGCATTGTGATGACACGGTCATGGAACATTGTGATGAGAAGAATTATGGAGCATTGTGATGGCACGGTCATGGAACATTCTGATGACAAGAATTCTGGAGCTTGTGATGCCAATGCAATGGA
This sequence comes from Balaenoptera acutorostrata, assembly GCF_949987535.1. NCBI lineage: Eukaryota > Metazoa > Chordata > Mammalia > Artiodactyla > Balaenopteridae > Balaenoptera > Balaenoptera acutorostrata. The sequence goes on along the minus strand of NW_026646025.1, from coordinate 243,557 downwards.
GAATTGTGATGACATGGTAATGGAACATTGTGATGACAAGAATTCTGGATCACTGTGTTGACAAGGGCCATGGAGCATTGTGATGACAAGTGTCATGGAGCATTGTAATGAAAGGTTTCATTGTGCGCCGTGATGACATGTGGGATGGATTATTGTGATGAAACTGGTCCTGGAGCATTTTGATAACAAAAGCCATGGAGCATTGTGATGACAGGCATCATGGAGCATTGTAAAGAAAGGGGCAATGGGGCATTGTAATGACAATAGAGAAATGAGAGGAAAATGGTCAGCGAGCATAGTGATTAAAGTTGTCTTTGAAAATTGTGATGAAAAGCGACATAGAGCTTTGTGATGACAAAGGTCATGGAGAAATGTGATAACCAGGGTCATGTAGCATTGTGATGACACGGTCATGGAACTTTGTGATGACAACAATTCTGGAGCATTGTGATGACACGAGCCATGGAGAATTGTGATGACATGGTCATGGACCATTGTGATGACAAGAATTCTGGAGCATTGTTATGACAAGGGCCATGGAGCATTGTGATGACAAGTGTCATGGAACATTGTAATGAAAGATTTCATTGTGCAAGGTGATGACATAGGGGATGGAGTATTGTGATGAAACTGGTCCTGGAGCATTGTGATAACAAAAGCCATGGAGCATTGTGATTACAGGCATCATGGAGCATTTTGAAGAAAGGGGCCATGGGGAATTGTAATGACAATAGAGAAATGTGATGAAAATGGTCAGCGAGCATAGTGATTAAAGTGGTCATTTAGAATTGTGATGAAAAGCGATATAGAGCATTGTGATGACAAACGTCATGGAGAACTGTGATGACCAGGGTCATGTAGCATTGTGATGACACGGTCATGGAACATTGTGATGACAAAAATTATGGAGCATTATGATGACACGGTCATGGAACATTGTGATGACAAGAATTCTGGAGCTTTGTGATGAAAAGGGCCATGGAGAATTGTAATGAAAGGTTTCATTGAGCAATGTGGTGACAAGGGGGATGGAGTATTGTGATGAAACTGGTCCTGGAGCATTGTGATAACAGAAGCCATGGAGCATTGTGATGACAGACATCATGGGGCATTCTGAAAAAAGGGGCCATGGGGAATTCTAATGACACGAGATAAATGTGATGAAAATGGTCAGCGGGCATACTGATTAAAGTGGTCATTGAAAATTGTGATGAAAAGCGACATAGAACATTGTATTGGTAAAGGTCATGGAGAACTGTGATGACCAGGGTCATGTAGCATTTTGATGACACGGTCACGGAACATTGTGATGAAAAGAATTCTGGAGCATTGTGATGAAAAGGGCCATGGAACATTGTGATGACACGGTCATGGAACATTTTGATGACAAGAAATCTGGAGCATTGTGATGACAAGGGCCATAGAGCATTGTGATGACACGTTCATGGAACATTGTGATGACAAGAATTCTGGAGCATTGTGATAACAAGTGTCATGGAGCCTTGTAATGAAAGGTTTCATTGTGCACCGTGATGACAAGGGGGATGGAGTATTGTGATGAATCTGGTCCTGGAGCATTGTGATAACAAAAGCCATGGAGCATTGTGATGACAGGCATCATGGAGCATTGTGAAGAAAGGGGCCATGTGGAATTGTAATGACAATAGAGAAAGGTGATGAAAATTGTCAGCGAGCATAGTGATTAAAGTGGTCATTGAGAATTGTGATAACATCGTCATGGAACATTGGGATGACAAGAATTCTGGAGCATTGTGATGACAAGAGCCATGGAGCTTTGTGATGACATGGTCATGGAACATTGTGATGACAAGAAATCTGGAGCATTGTGATGACACGGTCATGGAACATTGTGATGATAAGAAATCTGGAGCATTGTGATGACAATGGCCATGGAGCATTGTGATGACAAGAATTCTGGAGCATTGGGATGACAATGGCCATGGAGAATTGTGATGACATGGTCATAGAACGTGATGACAAGTATTCTGGAGGATTGTGATGACAAGTGTCATGGAGCATTGTAATGAAAGTTTCATTGTGCACCGTGATGACATGTGGGATGGACTATTGTGATGAAACTGGTCCTGGAGTATTTTGATAACAAAAGCCATGGAGCATTGTGATGACAGGCATCATGGAGCATTGTAAAGAAAGGGGCAATGGGGAATTGTAATGACAATAGAGAAATGTGAGGAAAATGGTCAGCGAGCATAGTGATTAAAGTGGTCTTTGAGAATTGTGATGAAAAGCGACATAGAGCTTTGTGATGACAAAGGTCATGGAGAACTGTGATAACCAGGGTCATGTAGCATTGTGAAGACACGGTTATGGAACTTTGTGATGACAAGAATTCTAGAGCATTGTGATGACACGGGCCATGGAGAATTGTGATGACATGGTCATGGAACATTGTGATGACAAGAATTCTGGAGCATTGTTATGACAAGGGCCATGGAGCATTGTGATGACAAGTGTCATGGAACATTGTAATGAAAGATTTCATTGTGCAAGGTGATGACATAGGGGATGGAGTATTGTGATGAAACTGGTCCTGGAGCATTGTGTTAACAAAAGCCATGGAGCATTGTGATTACAGGCATCATGGAGCATTGTGAAGAAAGGGGCCATGGGGAATTGTAATGACAATAGAGAAATGTGATGAAAATGGTCAGCGAGCATAGTGATTAAAGTGGTCATTTAGAATTGTGATGAAAAGCGATATAGAGCATTGTGATGACAAACGTCATGGAGAACTGTGATGACCAGGGTCATGTAGCATTGTGATGACACGGTCATGGAACATTGTGATGACAAGAATTCTGGAGCATTGTGATGAAAAGGGCCATGGAGAATTGTAATGAAAGGTTTCATTGTGCACTGTGGTGACAAGGGGGATGGAGTATTGTGATGAAACTGGTCCTGGAGCATTGTAATAACAAAAGTCATGGACCATTGTGATGACAGGCATCATGGAGCATTCTGAAGAAAGGGGCCATGGGGAATTGTAATGACAATAGATAAATGTGATGAAAATATTCAGCGAGCATACTGATTAAAGTGGTCATTGAAAATTGTGATGAAAAGCGACATAGAGCATTGAATTGATAAAGGTCATGGAGAACTGTGATGACCAGGGTCATGTAGCATTTTGATGACACGGTCACGGAACATTGTGATGAAACGAATTCTGGAGCATTGTGATGAAAAGGGCCATGGAGCATTTTGATGACAAGAAATCTGGAGCATTGTGATGACAAGGGCCATAGAGCATTGTGATGACACGGTCATGGAACATTGTGATGACAAGAATTCTGGAGCATTGTGATGACAAGGGCCATGGAGAATTGTGATGCCATGGTCATGGAACATTGTGATGACAAGAATTCTGGAGCATTGTGATGACAAGTGTCATGGAGCATTGTAATGAAAGGTTTCATTGTGCACCGTGATGACAAGGGTGATGGAATATTGTGATGGTTCTGGTCCTGGAGCATTGTGATAACAAAAACCATGGAGCATTGTGATGACAGGCCTCATGGAGCATTGTGAAGAAAGGGGCCATGTGGAATTGTAATGACAATAGAGAAAGGTGATGAAAATTGTCAGTGAGCATAGTGATTAAAGTGGTCATTGAGAATTGTGATAACATCGTCATGGAACATTGGGATGACAAGAATTCTGGAGCATTGTGATGACAAGAGCCATGGAGCATTGTGATGACACAGTCATGGAACATTGTGATGACAAGAATTCTGGAGCATTGTGATGACAAGGGCCATGGAGCTTTGTGATGACACGGTCATGGAACATTGTGATGACAAGAAATCTGGAGCATTGTGATGACACGGTCATGGAACATTGTGATGACAAGAAATCTGGAGCATTGTGATGACAATGGCCATGGAGCATTGTGATGACAAGAATTCTGGAGCATTGCGATGACAATGGCCATGGAGAATTGTGATGACATGGTCATGGAACGTGATGACAAGTATTCTGGAGCATTGTGATGACAAGTGTCATGGAGCATTGTAATGAAAGGTTTCATTGTGCACCGTGATGACATGTGGGATGGAGTATTGTGATGAAACTGGTCCTGGAGCATTCTGATAACAAAAGCCATGGAGCATTGTGATGACAGGCATGATGGAGCATTGTAAAGAAAGGGGCAATGGGGAATTGTAATGACAATAGAGAAATGTAATGAAAATGGTCAGCGAGCATAGTGATTAAAGTGGTCTTTGAGAATTGTGATGAAAAGTGTCATAGAGCATTGTGATCACAAAACTCATTGAGAAATGTGATGACCAGGGTCATGGAGCATTGTGATGACACGGTCATGGAACATTGTGATGACAAGAATTCTAAATCATTGTGATGACAAGGGCCATGGAGCATTGGGATGACACGGTCACGGAACATTGTGATGACAAGAATTCTGGAGCATTGTGATGACAAGGGCCATGGAGACTTGTGATGACACGGTCATGGAACATAGTGATGACAAGAATTCTAAATCATTGTTATGACAAGGGCCATGGAGCATTGGGATGACACGGTCACGGAACATTGTGATGACAAGAATTCTGGAGCATTGTGATGACAAGGGCCATGGAGCATTGTGATGACAAGTGTCATGGAGCATTGTAATGAGAGGTTTCATTGTGCACCGTGATGACATGGGGGATGGAGTATTGTGATGAAACTGGTCCTGGAGCATTGTGATAACAAAAGCCATGGAGCATTGTGATGACAGGCATCATGGAGCATTGTGAAGAAAGGGGCCATGGGGAATTGTAATGACAATAGAGAAATGTGATGAAAATGGTCAGCGAGCAGAGTGATTAAAGTGGTCATTGAGAATTGTGATGAAAAGCGACATAGAGCATTGTGATGACAAAGGTCATGAAGAACTGTGATGACCAGGGTCATGTAGCATTGTGATGTCACGGTCATGGAACATTGTGATGACAAGAATTCTGGAGCATTGTGATGACAAGGGCCATGGAGCATTGTGATGACACGGTCATGGAACATTTTGATGACAAGGGCCATGGAGCATTGTGATGACAAGTGTCATGGAGCATTGTAATGAAAGGTTTCATTGTGCACCGTGATGAAATGTGGGATGGAGTATTGTGATGAAACTGGTCCTGGAGCATTCTGTAACAAAATCCATGGAGCATTGTGACGACAGGCATCATGGAGCATTGTGAAGAATGGGGCAATGGGGAATTGTAATGACAATAGAGAAATGTAATGAAAATGGTCAGCGAGCATAGTGATTAAAGTGGTCTTTGAGAATTGTGATGAAAAGCGTCATAGAGCATTGTGATCACAAAACTCATTGAGAAATGTGATGACCAGGGTCATGTAGCATTGTGATGACACGGTCATGGAACATTGTGATGACAAGAATTCTAAATCATTGTGATGACAAGGGCCATGGAGCATTGGGATGACACGGTCACGGAACATTGTGATGACAAGAATTCTGGAGCATTGTGATGACAAGGGCCATGGAGACTTGTGATGACACGGTCATGGAACATAGTGATGACAAGAATTCTAAATCATTGTTATGACAAGGGCCATGGAGCATTGGGATGACACGGTCACGGAACATTGTGATGACAAGAATTCTGGAGCATTGTGATGACAAGGGCCATGGAGCATTGTGATGACAAGTGTCATGGAGCATTGTAATGAGAGGTTTCATTGTGCACCGTGATGACATGGGGGATGGAGTATTATGATGAAACTGGTCCTGGAGCATTGTGATAACAAAAGCCATGGAGCATTGTGATGACAGGCATCATGGAGCATTGTGAAGAAAGGGGCCATGGGGAATTGTAATGACAATAGAGAAATGTGATGAAAATGGTCAGCGAGCAGAGTGATTAAAGTGGTCATTGAGAATTGTGATGAAAAGCGACATAGAGCATTGTGATGACAAAGGTCATGAAGAACTGTGATGACCAGGGTCATGTAGCATTGTGATGTCACGGTCATGGAACATTGTGATGACAAGAATTCTGGAGCATTGTGATGACAAGGGCCATGGAGCATTGTGATGACACGGTCATGGAACATTTTGATGACAAGGGCCATGGAGCATTGTGATGACAAGTGTCATGGAGCATTGTAATGAAAGGTTTCATTGTGCACCGTGATGAAATGTGGGATGGAGTATTGTGATGAAACTGGTCCTGGAGCATTCTGTAACAAAATCCATGGAGCATTGTGACGACAGGCATCATGGAGCATTGTGAAGAATGGGGCAATGGGGAATTGTAATGACAATAGAGAAATGTGATGAAAATGGTCAGCGAGCATAGTGATTAAAGTGGTCTTTGAGAATTGTGATGAAAAGCGTCATAGAGCATTGTGATGACAAAGGTCATGGAGAACTGTGATGACCAGGGTCATGTAGCATTGTGATGACACGGTCATGGAACATTGTGATGACAAGAATCCTGGAGCATTGTGATGACAAAGGCCATGGAGCAATGTGATGACACGGTCATGGAACATTGTGATGAAAAGAAATCTGGAGCATTGTGATGACAAGGGCCATGCGGCATTGTGATGACACGATCAAGGAACATTGTGATGACAAGAATTCTGGAGCATTGTGATGACAAGGGCCATGGAGCATTGTGATGAAACGGGCATGGAACATTGTGATGACAAGAAATCTGGAGCATTGTGATGACAATGGCCATGGAACATTGTGATGACACGGTCATGGAACATTGTGATGACAAGAATTCTGGAGCATTGTGATGACAATGGCCATGGAACATTGTGATGACACGGACATGGAACATTTTGATGACAAGAATTCTGGAGCATTGTGATGACAAGGGACATGGAGAATTGTGATGACATGATCATGGAACATTGTGATGACAAGAATTCTGGAGCATTGAGATGACAAGGGCCATGGAGCATTGTGATGACAAGTGTCATGGAGCACTGTAACGAGAGGTTTCATTGTGCACAGTGATGACAAGGGGGATGGAGTATTGTGATGAAACTGGTGCTGGAGCATTGTGATAACAAAAGCCATGGAGCATTGTGATGACAGGCATCATGGAGCATTGTGAAGAAAGGGGAATGGGGAAATGTAATGACAATAGAGAAATGTGATGAAAATGGTCAGCGAGTATAATGATGAAAGTGGTCATTTAGAATTGTGATGAAAAGCGACATAGAGCATTGTGATGACAAAGGTCATGGAGAACTGTGATGAACAGGGTCATGTAGCATTGTGATGACACGGTCATGGAACATTGTGATGAGAAGAATTATGGAGCATTGTGATGGCACGGTCATGGAACATTCTGATGACAAGAATTCTGGAGCTTGTGATGCCAATGCAATGGAGAATTGTGATGACATGGTAATGGAACATTGTGATGACAAGAATTCTGGATCACTGTGTTGACAAGGGCCATGGAGCATTGTGATGACAAGTGTCATGGAGCATTGTAATGAAAGGTTTCATTGTGCGCCGTGATGACATGTGGGATGGATTATTGTGATGAAACTGGTCCTGGAGCATTTTGATAACAAAAGCCATGGAGCATTGTGATGACAGGCATCATGGAGCATTGTAAAGAAAGGGGCAATGGGGCATTGTAATGACAATAGAGAAATGAGAGGAAAATGGTCAGCGAGCATAGTGATTAAAGTTGTCTTTGAAAATTGTGATGAAAAGCGACATAGAGCTTCGTGATGACAAAGGTCTTGGAGAAATGTGATAACCAGGGTCATGTAGCATTGTGAAGACACGGTCATGGAACTTTGTGATGACAACAATTCTGGAGCATTGTGATGACACGGGCCATGGAGAATTGTGATGACATGGTCATGGACCATTGTGATGACAAGAATTCTGGAGCATTGTTATGACAAGGGCCATGGAGCATTGTGATGACAAGTGTCATGGAACATTGTAATGAAAGATTTCATTGTGCAAGGTGATGACATAGGGGATGGAGTATTGTGATGAAACTGGTCCTGGAGCATTGTGATAACAAAAGCCATGGAGCATTGTGATTACAGGCATCATGGAGCATTTTGAAGAAATGGGCCATGGGGAATTGTAATGACAATAGAGAAATGTGATGAAAATGGTCAGCGAGCATAGTGATTAAAGTGGTCATTTAGAATTGTGATGAAAAGCGATATAGAGCATTGTGATGACAAACGTCATGGAGAACTGTGATGACCAGGGTCATGTAGCATTGTGATGACACGGTCATGGAACATTGTGATGACAAAAATTATGGAGCATTATGATGACACGGTCATGGAACATTGTGATGACAAGAATTCTAAATCATTGTGATGACAAGGGCCATGGAGCATTGGGATGACACGGTCACGGAACATTGTGATGACAAGAATTCTGGAGCATTGTGATGACAAGGGCCATGGAGACTTGTGATGACACGGTCATGGAACATAGTGATGACAAGAATTCTAAATCATTGTTATGACAAGGGCCATGGAGCATTGGGATGACACGGTCACGGAACATTGTGATGACAAGAATTCTGGAGCATTGTGATGACAAGGGCCATGGAGCATTGTGATGACAAGTGTCATGGAGCATTGTAATGAGAGGTTTCATTGTGCACCGTGATGACATGGGGGATGGAGTATTGTGATGAAACTGGTCCTGGAGCATTGTGATAACAAAAGCCATGGAGCATTGTGATGACAGGCATCATGGAGCATTGTGAAGAAAGGGGCCATGGGGAATTGTAATGACAATAGAGAAATGTGATGAAAATGGTCAGCGAGCAGAGTGATTAAAGTGGTCATTGAGAATTGTGATGAAAAGCGACATAGAGCATTGTGATGACAAAGGTCATGAAGAACTGTGATGACCAGGGTCATGTAGCATTGTGATGTCACGGTCATGGAACATTGTGATGACAAGAATTCTGGAGCATTGTGATGACAAGGGCCATGGAGCATTGTGATGACACGGTCATGGAACATTTTGATGACAAGGGCCATGGAGCATTGTGATGACAAGTGTCATGGAGCATTGTAATGAAAGGTTTCATTGTGCACCGTGATGAAATGTGGGATGGAGTATTGTGATGAAACTGGTCCTGGAGCATTCTGTAACAAAATCCATGGAGCATTGTGACGACAGGCATCATGGAGCATTGTGAAGAATGGGGCAATGGGGAATTGTAATGACAATAGAGAAATGTGATGAAAATGGTCAGCGAGCATAGTGATTAAAGTGGTCTTTGAGAATTGTGATGAAAAGCGTCATAGAGCATTGTGATGACAAAGGTCATGGAGAACTGTGATGACCAGGGTCATGTAGCATTGTGATGACACGGTCATGGAACATTGTGATGACAAGAATCCTGGAGCATTGTGATGACAAAGGCCATGGAGCAATGTGATGACACGGTCATGGAACATTGTGATGAAAAGAAATCTGGAGCATTGTGATGACAAGGGCCATGCGGCATTGTGATGACACGATCAAGGAACATTGTGATGACAAGAATTCTGGAGCATTGTGATGACAAGGGCCATGGAGCATTGTGATGAAACGGGCATGGAACATTGTGATGACAAGAAATCTGGAGCATTGTGATGACAATGGCCATGGAACATTGTGATGACACGGTCATGGAACATTGTGATGACAAGAATTCTGGAGCATTGTGATGACAAGGGACATGGAGAATTGTGATGATATGGTCATGGAACATTGTGATGACAAGAATTCTGGAGCATTGTGATGACAAGGGCCATGGAGCATTGTGATGACAAGTGTCATGGAGCATTGTAATGAGAGGTTTCATTGTGCACAGTGATGACAAGGGGGATGGAGTATTGTGATGAAACTGGTGCTGGAGCATTGTGATAACAAAAGCCATGGAGCATTGTGATGACAGGCATCATGGAGCATTGTGAAGAAAGGGGAATGGGGAAATGTAATGACAATAGAGAAATGTGATGAAAATGGTCAGCGAGTATAATGATGAAAGTGGTCATTTAAAATTGTGATGAAAAGCGACATAGAGCATTGTGATGACAAAGGTCATGGAGAACTGTGATGACCAGGGTCATGTAGCATTGTGATGACACGGTCATGGAACATTGTGATGAGAAGAATTATGGAGCATTGTGATGACACGGTCATGGAACATTCTGATGACAAGAATTCTGGAGCTTGTGATGCCAATGCCATGGAGAATTGTGATGACATGGTAATGGAACATTGTGATGACAAGAATTCTGGAGCACTGTGTTGACAAGGGCCATGGAGCATTGTGATGACAAGTGTAATGGAGCATTGTGATGACAAGTGTCATGGAGCATTGTAATGAAAGGTTTCATTGTGCGCCGTGATGACATGTGGGATGGATTACTGTGATGAAACTGGTCCTGGAGCATTTTGATAACAAAAGCCATGGAGCATTGTGATGACAGGCATCATGGAACATTGTAAAGAAAGGGGCAATGGGGAATTGTAATGACAATAGAGAAATGAGAGGAAAATGTTCAGCGAGCATAGTGATTAAAGTTGTCTTTGAGAATTGTGATGAAAAGCGACATAGAGCTTTGTGATGACAAAGGTCATGGAGAACTGTGATAACCAGGGTCATGTAGCATTGTGATGACACGGTCATGGAACTTTGTGATGACAACAATTCTGGAGCATTGTGATGACACGGGCCATGGAGAATTGTGATGACATGGTCATGGAACATTGTGATGACACGAATTCTGGAGCATTGTGATGACAAGTGTCATGTAGCATTGTAATGAAATGTTTCATTGTGCACCGTGATGACATGTGGGATGGAGTATTGTGATGAAACTGGTCCTGGAGCATTTTGATAACAAAAGCCATGGAACATTGTGATGACAGGCATCATGGAGCATTGTAAAGAAAGGGGCAATGGGGAATTGTAATGACAATAGAGAAATGTGAGGAAAATGGTCAGCGAGCATAGTGATTAAAGTTTTCTTTGAGAATTGTGATGAAAAGCGACATAGAGCTTTGTGATGACAAAGGTCATGGAGAACTGTGATAACCAGGGTCATGTAGCATTGTGATGAAACGGTCATGGAACTTTGTGATGACAAGAATTCTGGAGCATTGTGATGACACGGGCCATGGAGCATTGTGATGACAAGTGTCATGGAACATTGTAATGAAAGATTTCATTGTGCAAGGTGATCACATAGGGGATGGAGTATTGTGATGAAACTGGTACTGGAGCATTGTGATAACAAAAGCCATGGAGCATTGTGATTACAGGCATCATGGAGCATTGTGAAGAAAGGGGCCATGGGGAATTGTAATGACAATAGAGAAATGTGATGAAAATGGTCAGCGAGCCTAGTGATTAAAGTGGTCATTTAGAATTGTGATGAAAAGCGATATAGAGCATTGTGATGACAAACGTCATGGAGAACTGTGATGACCAGGGTCATGTAGCATTGTGATGACACAGTCATGGAACATTGTGATGACAAAAATTATGGAGCATTATGATGACACGGTCATGGAACATTGTGATGACAAGAATTCTGGAGCTTTGTGATGAAAAGGGCCATGGAGAATTGTAATGAAAGGTTTCATTGAGCACTGTGGTGACAAGGGGGATGGAGTATTGTGATGAAACTGGTCCTGGAGCATTGTGATAACAAAAGCCATGGAGCATTGTGATGACAGGCATCATGGAGCATTCTGAAGAAAGGGGCCATGGGGAATTGTAATGACAATAGATAAATGTGATGAAAATGGTCAGTGGGCATACTGATTGAAGTGGTCATTGAGAATTGTGATGAAAAGCGACATAGAACATTGTATTGATAAAGGTCATGGAGAACTGTGATGACCAGGGTCATGTAGCATTTTGATGACACGGTCACGGAACATTGTGATGAAAAGAATTCTGGAGCATTGTGATGAAAAGGGCCATGGAACATTGTGATGACACGGTCATGGAACATTTTGATGACAAGAAATCTGGTGCATTGTGATGACAAGGGCCATAGAGCATTGTGATGACACGGTCATGGAACATTGTGATGACAAGAATTCTGGAGCATTGTGATGACAAGGGCCATGGAGAATTGTGATGCCATGGTCATGGAACATTGTGATGACAAGAATTCTGGAGCATTGTGATGACAAGTGTCATGGAGCCTTGTAATGAAAGGTTTCATTGTGCACCGTGATGACAAGGGGGATGGAGTATTGTGATGAATCTGGTCCTGGAGCATTGTGATAACAAAAGCCATGGAGCATTGTGATGACAGGCATCATGGAGCATTGTGAAGAAAGGGGCCATGTGGAATTGTAATGACAATAGAGAAAGGTGATGAAAATTGTCAGCGAGCATAGTGATTAAAGTGGTCATTGAGAATTGTGATAACATCGTCATGGAACATTGGGATGACAAGAATTCTGGAGCATTGTGATGACAAGAGCCATGGAGCTTTGTGATGACACGGTCATGGAACATTGTGGTGACAAGAAATCTGGAGCATTGTGATGACACGGTCATGGAACATTGTGATGACAAGAAATCTGGAGCATTGTGATGAAAATGGCCATGGAGCATTGTGATGACAAGAATTCTGGAGCATTGCGATGACAATGGCCATGGAGAATTGTGATGGCATGGTCATGGAACGTGATGACAAGTATTCTGGAGGATTGTGATGACAAGTGTCATGGAGCATTGTAATGAAAGTTTCATTGTGCACCGTGATGACATGTGGGATGGAGTATTGTGATGAAACTGGTCCTGGAGTATTTTGATAACAAAAGCCATGGAGCATTGTGATGACAGGCATCATGGAGCATTGTAAAGAAAGGGGCAATGGGGAATTGTAATGACAATAGAGAAATGTGAGAAAATGGTCAGCGAGCATAGTGATTAAAGTTGTCTTTGAGAATTGTGATGAAAAGCGACATAGAGCTTTGTGATGACAAAGGTCATGGAGAACTGTGATAACCAGGGTCATGTAGCATTGTGATGAAACGGTTATGGAACTTTGTGATGACAAGAATTCTAGAGCATTGTGATGACACGGGCCATGGAGAATTGTGATGACATGGTCATGGAACATTGTGATGACAAGAATTCTGGAGCATTGTTATGACAAGGGCCATGGAGCATTGTGATGACATGTGTCATGGAACATTGTAATGAAAGATTTCATTGTGCAAGGTGATGACATAGGGGATGGAGTATTGTGATGAAACTGGTCCTGGAGCCTTGTGATAACAAAAGCCATGGAGCATTGTGATTACAGGCATCATGGAGCATTGTGAAGAAAGGGGCCATGGGGAATTTTAATGACAATAGAGAAATGTGATGAAAATGGTCAGCGAGCATAGTGATTAAAGTGGTCATTTAGAATTGTGATGAAAAGCGATATAGAGCATTGTGATGACAGACGTCATGGAGAACTGTGATGACCAGGGTCATGTAGCATTGTGAGGACACGGTCATGGAACATTGTGATGACAAGAATTCTGGAGCATTGTGATGAAAAGGGCCATGGAGAATTGTAATGAAAGGTTTCATTGAGCACTGTGGTGACAAGGGGGATGGAGTATTGTGATGAAACTGGTCCTGGAGCATTGTGATAACAAAAGCCTTGGAGCATTGTGATGACAGGCATCATGGAGCATTCTGAAGAAAGGGGCCATGGGGAATTGTAATGACAATAGATAAATGTGATGAAAATGGTCAGCGGGCATACTGATTGAAGTGGTCATTGAGAATTGTGATGAAAAGCGACCTAGAACATTGTATTGATAAAGGTCATGGAGAACTGTGATGACCAGGGTCATGTAGCATTTTGATGACACGGTCACGGAACATTGTGATGAAAAGAATTCTGGAGCATTGTGATGAAAAGGGCCATGGAACATTGTGATGACACGGTCATGGAACATTTTGATGACAAGAAATCTGGTGCATTGTGATGACAAGGGCCATAGAGCATTGTGATGACACGGTCATGGAACATTGTGATGACAAGAATTCTGGAGCATTGTGATGACAAGGGCCATGGAGAATTGTGATGCCATGGTCATGGAACATTGTGATGACAAGAATTCTGGAGCATTGTGATGACAAGTGTCATGGAGCCTTGTAATGAAAGGTTTCATTGTGCACCGTGATGACAAGGGGGATGGAGTATTGTGATGAATCTGGTCCTGGAGCATTGTGATAACAAAAGCCATGGAGCATTGTGATGACAGGCATCATGGAGCATTGTGAAGAAAGGGGCCATGTGGAATTGTAATGACAATAGAGAAAGGTGATGAAAATTGTCAGCGAGCATAGTGATTAAAGTGGTCATTGAGAATTGTGATAACATCGTCATGGAACATTGGGATGACAAGAATTCTGGAGCATTGTGATGACAAGAGCCATGGAGCTTTGTGATGACACGGTCATGGAACATTGTGATGACAAGAAATCTGGAGCATTGTGATGACACGGTCATGGAACATTGTGATGACAAGAAATCTGGAGCATTGTGATGAAAATGGCCATGGAGCATTGTGATGACAAGAATTCTGGAGCATTGCGATGACAATGGCCATGGAGAATTGTGATGACATGGTCATGGAACGTGATGACAAGTATTCTGGAGGATTGTGATGACAAGTGTAATGGAGCATTGTAATGAAAGTTTCATTGTGCACCGTGATGACATGTGGGATGGAGTATTGTGATGAAACTGGTCCTGGAGTATTTTGATAACAAAAGCCATGGAGCATTGTGATGATAGGCATCATGGAGCATTGTAAAGAAAGGGGCAATGGGGAATTGTAATGACAATAGAGAAATGTGAGAAAATGGTCAGCGAGCATAGTGATTAAAGTTGTCTTTGAGAATTGTGATGAAAAGCGGCATAGAGCTTTGTGATGACAAAGGTCATGGAGAACTGTGATAACCAGGGTCATGTAGCATTGTGATGAAACGGTTATGGAACTTTGTGATGACAAGAATTCTAGAGCATTGTGATGACACGGGCCATGGAGAATTGTGATGACATGGTCATGGAACATTGTGATGACAAGAATTCTGGAGCATTGTTATGACAATGGCCATGGAGCATTGTGATGACAAGTGTCATGGAACATTGTAATGAAAGATTTCATTGTGCAAGGTGATGACATAGGGGATGGAGTATTGTGATGAAACTGGTCCTGGAGCATTGTGATAACAAAAGCCATGGAGCATTGTGATTACAGGCATCATGGAGCATTGTGAAGAAAGGGGCCATGGGGAATTTTAATGACAATAGAGAAATGTGATGAAAATGGTCAGCGAGCATAGTGATTAAAGTGGTCATTTAGAATTGTGATGAAAAGCGATATAGAGCATTGTGATGACAGACGTCATGGAGAACTGTGATGACCAGGGTCATGTAGCATTGTGAGGACACGGTCATGGAACATTGTGATGACAAGAATTCTGGAGCATTGTGATGAAAAGGGCCATGGAGAATTGTAATGAAAGGTTTCATTGTGCACTGTGGTGACAAGGGGGATGGAGTATTGTGATGAAACTGGTCCTGGAGCATTGTAATAACAAAAGTCATGGACCATTGTGATGACAGGCATCATGGAGCATTCTGAAGAAAGGGGCCGTGGGGAATTGTAATGACAATAGATAAATGTGATGAAAATATTCAGCGAGCATACTGATTAAAGTGGTCATTGAAAATTGTGATGAAAAGCGACATAGAACATTGAATTGATAAAGGTCATGGAGAACTGTGATGACCAGGGTCATGTAGCATTTTGATGACACGGTCACGGAACATTGTGATGAAACGAATCTGGAGCCTTGTGATGAAAAGGGCCATGGAACATTGTGATGACACGGTCATGGAACATTTTGATGACAAGAAATCTGGAGCATTGTGATGACAAGGGCCATAGAGCATTGTGATGACACGGTCATGGAACATTGTGATGACAAGAATTCTGGAGCATTGTGATGACAAGGGCCATGGAGAATTGTGATGCCATGGTCATGGAACATTGTGATGACAAGAATTCTGGAGCATTGTGATGACAAGTGTCATGGAGCATTGTAATGAAAGGTTTCATTGTGCACCGTGATGACAAGGGTGATGGAATATTGTGATGGTTCTGGTCCTGGAGCATTGTGATAACAAAAACCATGGAGCATTGTGATGACAGGCCTCATGGAGCATTGTGAAGAAAGGGGCCATGTGGAATTGTAATGACAATAGAGAAAGGTGATGAAAATTGTCAGTGAGCATAGTGATTAAAGTGGTCATTGAGAATTGTGATAACATCGTCATGGAACATTGGGATGACAAGAATTCTGGAGCATTGTGATGACAAGAGCCATGGAGCATTGTGATGACACAGTCATGGAACATTGTGATGACAAGAATTCTGGAGCATTGTGATGACAAGGGCCATGGAGCTTTGTGATGACACGGTCATGGAACATTGTGATGACAAGAAATCTGGAGCATTGTGATGACACGGTCATGGAACATTGTGATGACAAGAAATCTGGAGCATTGTGATGACAATGGCCATGGAGCATTGTGATGACAAGAATTCTGGAGCATTGCGATGACAATGGCCATGGAGAATTGTGATGACATGGTCATGGAACGTGATGAGAAGTATTCTGGAGCATTGTGATGACAAGTGTCATGGAGCATTGTAATGAAAGGTTTCATTGTGCACCGTGATGACATGTGGGATGGAGTATTGTGATGAAACTGGTCCTGGAGCATTCTGATAACAAAAGCCATGGAGCATTGTGATGACAGGCATGATGGAGCATTGTAAAGAAAGGGGCAATGGGGAATTGTAATGACAATAGAGAAATGTAATGAAAATGGTCAGCGAGCATAGTGATTAAAGTGGTCTTTGAGAATTGTGATGAAAAGCGTCATAGAGCATTGTGATCACAAAACTCATTGAGAAATGTGATGACCAGGGTCATGTAGCATTGTGATGACACGGTCATGGAACATTGTGATGACAAGAATTCTAAATCATTGTGATGACAAGGGCCATGGAGCATTGGGATGACACGGTCACGGAACATTGTGATGACAAGAATTCTGGAGCATTGTGATGACAAGGGCCATGGAGACTTGTGATGACACGGTCATGGAACATAGTGATGACAAGAATTCTAAATCATTGTTATGACAAGGGCCATGGAGCATTGGGATGACACGGTCACGGAACATTGTGATGACAAGAATTCTGGAGCATTGCGATGACAATGGCCATGGAGAATTGTGATGACATGGTCATGGAACGTGATGACAAGTATTCTGGAGCATTGTGATGACAAGTGTCATGGAGCATTGTAATGAAAGGTTTCATTGTGCACCGTGATGACATGTGGGATGGAGTATTGTGATGAAACTGGTCCTGGAGCATTCTGATAACAAAAGCCATGGAGCATTGTGATGACAGGCATGATGGAGCATTGTAAAGAAAGGGGCAATGGGGAATTGTAATGACAATAGAGAAATGTAATGAAAATGGTCAGCGAGCATAGTGATTAAAGTGGTCTTTGAGAATTGTGATGAAAAGCGTCATAGAGCATTGTGATCACAAAACTCATTGAGAAATGTGATGACCAGGGTCATGTAGCATTGTGATGACACGGTCATGGAACATTGTGATGACAAGAATTCTAAATCATTGTGATGACAAGGGCCATGGAGCATTGGGATGACACGGTCACGGAACATTGTGATGAAACGAATTCTGGAGCATTGTGATGACAAGGGCCATGGAGACTTGTGATGACACGGTCATGGAACATAGTGATGACAAGAATTCTAAATCATTGTTATGACAAGGGCCATGGAGCATTGGGATGACACGGTCACGGAACATTGTGATGAAACGAATTCTGGAGCATTGTGATGAAAAGGGCCATGGAACATTTTGATGACAAGAAATCTGGAGCATTGTGATGACAAGGGCCATAGAGCATTGTGATGACACGGTCATGGAACATTGTGATGACAAGAATTCTGGAGCATTGTGATGACAAGGGCCATGGAGACTTGTGATGACACGGTCATGGAACATAGTGATGACAAGAATTCTAAATCATTGTTATGACAAGGGCCATGGAGCATTGGGATGACACGGTCACGGAACATTGTGATGACAAGAATTCTGGAGCATTGTGATGAAAAGGGCCATGGAACATTTTGATGACAAGAAATCTGGAGCATTGTGATGACAAGGGCCATAGAGCATTGTGATGACACGGTCATGGAACATTGTGATGACAAGAATTCTAAATCATTGTTATGACAAGGGCCATGGAGCATTGGGATGACACGGTCACGGAACATTGTGATGACAAGAATTCTGGAGCATTGTGATGACAAGGGCCATGGAGACTTGTGATGACACGGTCATGGAACATAGTGATGACAAGAATTCTAAATCATTGTTATGACAAGGGCCATGGAGCATTGGGATGACACGGTCACGGAACATTGTGATGAAACGAATTCTGGAGCATTGTGATGAAAAGGGCCATGGAACATTTTGATGACAAGAAATCTGGAGCATTGTGATGACAAGGGCCATAGAGCATTGTGATGACACGGTCATGGAACATTGTGATGACAAGAATTCTGGAGCATTGTGATGACAAGGGCCATGGAGACTTGTGATGACACCGTCATGGAACATAGTGATGACAAGAATTCTAAATCATTGTTATGACAAGGGCCATGGAGCATTGGGATGACACGGTCACGGAACATTGTGATGAAACGAATTCTGGAGCATTGTGATGAAAAGGGCCATGGAACATTTTGATGACAAGAAATCTGGAGCATTGTGATGACAAGGGCCATAGAGCATTGTGATGACACGGTCATGGAACATTGTGATGACAAGAATTCTGGAGCATTGTGATGACAAGGGCCATGGAGAATTGTGATGCCATGGTCATGGAACATTGTGATGACAAGAATTCTGGAGCATTGCGATGACAATGGCCATGGAGAATTGTGATGACATGGTCATGGAACGTGATGACAAGTATTCTGGAGCATTGTGATGACAAGTGTCATGGAGCATTGTAATGAAAGGTTTCATTGTGCACCGTGATGACATGTGGGATGGAGTATTGTGATGAAACTGGTCCTGGAGCATTCTGATAACAAAAGCCATGGAGCATTGTGATGACAGGCATGATGGAGCATTGTAAAGAAAGGGGCAATGGGGAATTGTAATGACAATAGAGAAATGTAATGAAAATGGTCAGCGAGCATAGTGATTAAAGTGGTCTTTGAGAATTGTGATGAAAAGCGTCATAGAGCATTGTGATCACAAAACTCATTGAGAAATGTGATGACCAGGGTCATGTAGCATTGTGATAACACGGTCATGGAACATTGTGATGACAAGAATTCTAAATCATTGTGATGACAAGGGCCATGGAGCATTGGGATGACACGGTCACGGAACATTGTGATGACAAGAATTCTGGAGCATTGTGATGACAAGGGCCATGGAGACTTGTGATGACACGGTCATGGAACATAGTGATGACAAGAATTCTAAATCATTGTTATGACAAGGGCCATGGAGCATTGGGATGACACGGTCACGGAACATTGTGATGAAACGAATTCTGGAGCATTGTGATGAAAAGGGCCATGGAACATTTTGATGACAAGAAATCTGGAGCATTGTGATGACAAGGGCCATAGAGCATTGTGATGACACGGTCATGGAACATTGTGATGACAAGAATTCTGGAGCATTGTGATGACAAGGGCCATGGAGAATTGTGATGCCATGGTCATGGAACATTGTGATGACAAGAATTCTGGAGCATTGTGATGACAAGTGTCATGGAGCATTGTAATGAAAGGTTTCATTGTGCACCGTGATGACATGTGGGATGGAGTATTGTGATGAAACTGGTCCTGGAGCATTCTGATAACAAAAGCCATGGAGCATTGTGATGACAGGCATGATGGAGCATTGTAAAGAAAGGGGCAATGGGGAATTGTAATGACAATAGAGAAATGTAATGAAAATGGTCAGCGAGCATAGTGATTAAAGTGGTCTTTGAGAATTGTGATGAAAAGCGTCATAGAGCATTGTGATCACAAAACTCATTGAGAAATGTGATGACCAGGGTCATGTAGCATTGTGATGACACGGTCATGGAACATTGTGATGACAAGAATTCTAAATCATTGTGATGACAAGGGCCATGGAGCATTGGGATGACACGGTCACGGAACATTGTGATGACAAGAATTCTGGAGCATTGTGATGACAAGGGCCATGGAGACTTGTGATGACACGGTCATGGAACATAGTGATGACAAGAATTCTAAATCATTGTTATGACAAGGGCCATGGAGCATTGGGATGACACGGTCACGGAACATTGTGATGAAACGAATTCTGGAGCATTGTGATGAAAAGGGCCATGGAACATTTTGATGACAAGAAATCTGGAGCATTGTGATGACAAGGGCCATAGAGCATTGTGATGACACGGTCATGGAACATTGTGATGACAAGAATTCTGGAGCATTGTGATGACAAGGGCCATGGAGAATTGTGATGCCATGGTCATGGAACATTGTGATGACAAGAATTCTGGAGCATTGTGATGACAAGTGTCATGGAGCATTGTGATGACAAGAATTCTGGAGCATTGCGATGACAATGGCCATGGAGAATTGTGATGACATGGTCATGGAACGTGATGACAAGTATTCTGGAGCATTGTGATGACAAGTGTCATGGAGCATTGTAATGAAAGGTTTCATTGTGCACCGTGATGACATGTGGGATGGAGTATTGTGATGAAACTGGTCCTGGAGCATTCTGATAACAAAAGCCATGGAGCATTGTGATGACAGGCATGATGGAGCATTGTAAAGAAAGGGGCAATGGGGAATTGTAATGACAATAGAGAAATGTAATGAAAATGGTCAGCGAGCATAGTGATTAAAGTGGTCTTTGAGAATTGTGATGAAAAGCGTCATAGAGCATTGTGATCACAAAACTCATTGAGAAATGTGATGACCAGGGTCATGTAGCATTGTGATGACACGGTCATGGAACATTGTGATGACAAGAATTCTAAATCATTGTGATGACAAGGGCCATGGAGCATTGGGATGACACGGTCACGGAACATTGTGATGACAAGAATTCTGGAGCATTGTGATGACAAGGGCCATGGAGACTTGTGATGACACGGTCATGGAACATAGTGATGACAAGAATTCTAAATCATTGTTATGACAAGGGCCATGGAGCATTGGGATGACACGGTCACGGAACATTGTGATGACAAGAATTCTGGAGCATTGTGATGACAAGGGCCATGGAGCATTGTGATGACAAGTGTCATGGAGCATTGTAATGAGAGGTTTCATTGTGCACCGTGATGACATGGGGGATGGAGTAT
The DNA here is from genome assembly GCF_949987535.1 of Balaenoptera acutorostrata. Lineage (NCBI taxonomy): Eukaryota > Metazoa > Chordata > Mammalia > Artiodactyla > Balaenopteridae > Balaenoptera > Balaenoptera acutorostrata. The sequence goes on along the minus strand of NW_026646025.1, from coordinate 222,027 downwards.
TGTGATGAAACTGGTCCTGGAGCATTGTGATAACAAAAGCCATGGAGCATTGTGATGACAGGCATCATGGAGCATTGTGAAGAAAGGGGCCATGGGGAATTGTAATGACAATAGAGAAATGTGATGAAAATGGTCAGCGAGCAGAGTGATTAAAGTGGTCATTGAGAATTGTGATGAAAAGCGACATAGAGCATTGTGATGACAAAGGTCATGAAGAACTGTGATGACCAGGGTCATGTAGCATTGTGATGTCACGGTCATGGAACATTGTGATGACAAGAATTCTGGAGCATTGTGATGACAAGGGCCATGGAGCATTGTGATGACACGGTCATGGAACATTTTGATGACAAGGGCCATGGAGCATTGTGATGACAAGTGTCATGGAGCATTGTAATGAAAGGTTTCATTGTGCACCGTGATGAAATGTGGGATGGAGTATTGTGATGAAACTGGTCCTGGAGCATTCTGTAACAAAATCCATGGAGCATTGTGACGACAGGCATCATGGAGCATTGTGAAGAATGGGGCAATGGGGAATTGTAATGACAATAGAGAAATGTGATGAAAATGGTCAGCGAGCATAGTGATTAAAGTGGTCTTTGAGAATTGTGATGAAAAGCGTCATAGAGCATTGTGATGACAAAGGTCATGGAGAACTGTGATGACCAGGGTCATGTAGCATTGTGATGACACGGTCATGGAACATTGTGATGACAAGAATCCTGGAGCATTGTGATGACAAAGGCCATGGAGCAATGTGATGACACGGTCATGGAACATTGTGATGAAAAGAAATCTGGAGCATTGTGATGACAAGGGCCATGCGGCATTGTGATGACACGATCAAGGAACATTGTGATGACAAGAATTCTGGAGCATTGTGATGACAAGGGCCATGGAGCATTGTGATGAAACGGGCATGGAACATTGTGATGACAAGAAATCTGGAGCATTGTGATGACAATGGCCATGGAACATTGTGATGACACGGTCATGGAACATTGTGATGACAAGAATTCTGGAGCATTGTGATGACAAGGGACATGGAGAATTGTGATGATATGGTCATGGAACATTGTGATGACAAGAATTCTGGAGCATTGTGATGACAAGGGCCATGGAGCATTGTGATGACAAGTGTCATGGAGCATTGTAACGAGAGGTTTCATTGTGCACAGTGATGACAAGGGGGATGGAGTATTGTGATGAAACTGGTGCTGGAGCATTGTGATAACAAAAGCCATGGAGCATTGTGATGACAGGCATCATGGAGCATTGTGAAGAAAGGGGAATGGGGAAATGTAATGACAATAGAGAAATGTGATGAAAATGGTCAGCGAGTATAATGATGAAAGTGGTCATTTAGAATTGTGATGAAAAGCGACATAGAGCATTGTGATGACAAAGGTCATGGAGAACTGTGATGACCAGGGTCATGTAGCATTGTGATGACACGGTCATGGAACATTGTGATGAGAAGAATTATGGAGCATTGTGATGACACGGTCATGGAACATTCTGATGACAAGAATTCTGGAGCTTGTGATGCCAATGCCATGGAGAATTGTGATGACATGGTAATGGAACATTGTGATGACAAGAATTCTGGAGCACTGTGTTGACAAGGGCCATGGAGCATTGTGATGACAAGTGTCATGGAGCATTGTGATGACAAGTGTCATGGAGCATTGTAATGAAAGGTTTCATTGTGCGCCGTGATGACATGTGGGATGGATTACTGTGATGAAACTGGTCCTGGAGCATTTTGATAACAAAAGCCATGGAGCATTGTGATGACAGGCATCATGGAGCATTGTAAAGAAAGGGGCAATGGGGAATTGTAATGACAATAGAGAAATGAGAGGAAAATGTTCAGCGAGCATAGTGATTAAAGTTGTCTTTGAGAATTGTGATGAAAAGCGACATAGAGCTTTGTGATGACAAAGGTCATGGAGAACTGTGATAACCAGGGTCATGTAGCATTGTGATGACACGGTCATGGAACTTTGTGATGACAACAATTCTGGAGCATTGTGATGACACGGGCCATGGAGAATTGTGATGACATGGTCATGGAACATTGTGATGACACGAATTCTGGAGCATTGTGATGACAAGTGTCATGTAGCATTGTAATGAAATGTTTCATTGTGCACCGTGATGACATGTGGGATGGAGTATGGTGATGAAACTGGTCCTGGAGCATTTTGATAACAAAAGCCATGGAACATTGTGATGACAGGCATCATGGAGCATTGTAAAGAAAGGGGCAATGGGGAATTGTAATGACAATAGAGAAATGTGAGGAAAATGGTCAGCGAGCATAGTGATTAAAGTTTTCTTTGAGAATTGTGATGAAAAGCGACATAGAGCTTTGTGATGACAAAGGTCATGGAGAACTGTGATAACCAGGGTCATGTAGCATTGTGATGAAACGGTCATGGAACTTTGTGATGACAAGAATTCTGGAGCATTGTGATGACACGGGCCATGGAGCATTGTGATGACAAGTGTCATGGAACATTGTAATGAAAGATTTCATTGTGCAAGGTGATGACATAGGGGATGGAGTATTGTGATGAAACTGGTACTGGAGCATTGTGATAACAAAAGCCATGGAGCATTGTGATTACAGGCATCATGGAGCATTGTGAAGAAAGGGGCCATGGGGAATTGTAATGACAATAGAGAAATGTGATGAAAATGGTCAGCGAGCCTAGTGATTAAAGTGGTCATTTAGAATTGTGATGAAAAGCGATATAGAGCATTGTGATGACAAACGTCATGGAGAACTGTGATGACCAGGGTCATGTAGCATTGTGATGACACAGTCATGGAACATTGAGATGACAAAAATTATGGAGCATTATGATGACACGGTCATGGAACATTGTGATGACAAGAATTCTGGAGCTTTGTGATGAAAAGGGCCATGGAGAATTGTAATGAAAGGTTTCATTGAGCACTGTGGTGACAAGGGGGATGGAGTATTGTGATGAAACTGGTCCTGGAGCATTGTGATAACAAAAGCCATGGAGCATTGTGATGACAGGCATCATGGAGCATTCTGAAGAAAGGGGCCATGGGGAATTGTAATGACAATAGATAAATGTGATGAAAATGGTCAGTGGGCATACTGATTGAAGTGGTCATTGAGAATTGTGATGAAAAGCGACATAGAACATTGTATTGATAAAGGTCATGGAGAACTGTGATGACCAGGGTCATGTAGCATTTTGATGACACGGTCACGGAACATTGTGATGAAAAGAATTCTGGAGCATTGTGATGAAAAGGGCCATGGAACATTGTGATGACACGGTCATGGAACATTTTGATGACAAGAAATCTGGTGCATTGTGATGACAAGGGCCATAGAGCATTGTGATGACACGGTCATGGAACATTGTGATGACAAGAATTCTGGAGCATTGTGATGACAAGGGCCATGGAGAATTGTGATGCCATGGTCATGGAACATTGTGATGACAAGAATTCTGGAGCATTGTGATGACAAGTGTCATGGAGCCTTGTAATGAAAGGTTTCATTGTGCACCGTGATGACAAGGGGGATGGAGTATTGTGATGAATCTGGTCCTGGAGCATTGTGATAACAAAAGCCATGGAGCATTGTGATGACAGGCATCATGGAGCATTGTGAAGAAAGGGGCCATGTGGAATTGTAATGACAATAGAGAAAGGTGATGAAAATTGTCAGCGAGCATAGTGATTAAAGTGGTCATTGAGAATTGTGATAACATCGTCATGGAACATTGGGATGACAAGAATTCTGGAGCATTGTGATGACAAGAGCCATGGAGCTTTGTGATGACACGGTCATGGAACATTGTGATGACAAGAAATCTGGAGCATTGTGATGACACGGTCATGGAACATTGTGATGACAAGAAATCTGGAGCATTGTGATGAAAATGGCCATGGAGCATTGTGATGACAAGAATTCTGGAGCATTGCGATGACAATGGCCATGGAGAATTGTGATGGCATGGTCATGGAACGTGATGACAAGTATTCTGGAGGATTGTGATGACAAGTGTCATGGAGCATTGTAATGAAAGTTTCATTGTGCACCGTGATGACATGTGGGATGGAGTATTGTGATGAAACTGGTCCTGGAGTATTTTGATAACAAAAGCCATGGAGCATTGTGATGACAGGCATCATGGAGCATTGTAAAGAAAGGGGCAATGGGGAATTGTAATGACAATAGAGAAATGTGAGAAAATGGTCAGCGAGCATAGTGATTAAAGTTGTCTTTGAGAATTGTGATGAAAAGCGACATAGAGCTTTGTGATGACAAAGGTCATGGAGAACTGTGATAACCAGGGTCATGTAGCATTGTGATGAAACGGTTATGGAACTTTGTGATGACAAGAATTCTAGAGCATTGTGATGACACGGGCCATGGAGAATTGTGATGACATGGTCATGGAACATTGTGATGACAAGAATTCTGGAGCATTGTTATGACAAGGGCCATGGAGCATTGTGATGACAAGTGTCATGGAACATTGTAATGAAAGATTTCATTGTGCAAGGTGATGACATAGGGGATGGAGTATTGTGATGAAACTGGTCCTGGAGCCTTGTGATAACAAAAGCCATGGAGCATTGTGATTACAGGCATCATGGAGCATTGTGAAGAAAGGGGCCATGGGGAATTTTAATGACAATAGAGAAATGTGATGAAAATGGTCAGCGAGCATAGTGATTAAAGTGGTCATTTAGAATTGTGATGAAAAGCGATATAGAGCATTGTGATGACAGACGTCATGGAGAACTGTGATGACCAGGGTCATGTAGCATTGTGAGGACACGGTCATGGAACATTGTGATGACAAGAATTCTGGAGCATTGTGATGAAAAGGGCCATGGAGAATTGTAATGAAAGGTTTCATTGAGCACTGTGGTGACAAGGGGGATGGAGTATTGTGATGAAACTGGTCCTGGAGCATTGTGATAACAAAAGCCTTGGAGCATTGTGATGACAGGCATCATGGAGCATTCTGAAGAAAGGGGCCATGGGGAATTGTAATGACAATAGATAAATGTGATGAAAATGGTCAGCGGGCATACTGATTGAAGTGGTCATTGAGAATTGTGATGAAAAGCGACATAGAACATTGTATTGATAAAGGTCATGGAGAACTGTGATGACCAGGGTCATGTAGCATTTTGATGACACGGTCACGGAACATTGTGATGAAAAGAATTCTGGAGCATTGTGATGAAAAGGGCCATGGAACATTGTGATGACACGGTCATGGAACATTTTGATGACAAGAAATCTGGTGCATTGTGATGACAAGGGCCATAGAGCATTGTGATGACACGGTCATGGAACATTGTGATGACAAGAATTCTGGAGCATTGTGATGACAAGGGCCATGGAGAATTGTGATGCCATGGTCATGGAACATTGTGATGACAAGAATTCTGGAGCATTGTGATGACAAGTGTCATGGAGCCTTGTAATGAAAGGTTTCATTGTGCACCGTGATGACAAGGGGGATGGAGTATTGTGATGAATCTGGTCCTGGAGCATTGTGATAACAAAAGCCATGGAGCATTGTGATGACAGGCATCATGGAGCATTGTGAAGAAAGGGGCCATGTGGAATTGTAATGACAATAGAGAAAGGTGATGAAAATTGTCAGCGAGCATAGTGATTAAAGTGGTCATTGAGAATTGTGATAACATCGTCATGGAACATTGGGATGACAAGAATTCTGGAGCATTGTGATGACAAGAGCCATGGAGCTTTGTGATGACACGGTCATGGAACATTGTGATGACAAGAAATCTGGAGCATTGTGATGACACGGTCATGGAACATTGTGATGACAAGAAATCTGGAGCATTGTGATGAAAATGGCCATGGAGCATTGTGATGACAAGAATTCTGGAGCATTGCGATGACAATGGCCATGGAGAATTGTGATGGCATGGTCATGGAACGTGATGACAAGTATTCTGGAGGATTGTGATGACAAGTGTCATGGAGCATTGTAATGAAAGTTTCATTGTGCACCGTGATGACATGTGGGATGGAGTATTGTGATGAAACTGGTCCTGGAGTATTTTGATAACAAAAGCCATGGAGCATTGTGATGACAGGCATCATGGAGCATTGTAAAGAAAGGGGCAATGGGGAATTGTAATGACAATAGAGAAATGTGAGAAAATGGTCAGCGAGCATAGTGATTAAAGTTGTCTTTGAGAATTGTGATGAAAAGCGACATAGAGCTTTGTGATGACAAAGGTCATGGAGAACTGTGATAACCAGGGTCATGTAGCATTGTGATGAAACGGTTATGGAACTTTGTGATGACAAGAATTCTAGAGCATTGTGATGACACGGGCCATGGAGAATTGTGATGACATGGTCATGGAACATTGTGATGACAAGAATTCTGGAGCATTGTTATGACAAGGGCCATGGAGCATTGTGATGACAAGTGTCATGGAACATTGTAATGAAAGATTTCATTGTGCAAGGTGATGACATAGGGGATGGAGTATTGTGATGAAACTGGTCCTGGAGCCTTGTGATAACAAAAGCCATGGAGCATTGTGATTACAGGCATCATGGAGCATTGTGAAGAAAGGGGCCATGGGGAATTTTAATGACAATAGAGAAATGTGATGAAAATGGTCAGCGAGCATAGTGATTAAAGTGGTCATTTAGAATTGTGATGAAAAGCGATATAGAGCATTGTGATGACAGACGTCATGGAGAACTGTGATGACCAGGGTCATGTAGCATTGTGAGGACACGGTCATGGAACATTGTGATGACAAGAATTCTGGAGCATTGTGATGAAAAGGGCCATGGAGAATTGTAATGAAAGGTTTCATTGAGCACTGTGGTGACAAGGGGGATGGAGTATTGTGATGAAACTGGTCCTGGAGCATTGTGATAACAAAAGCCTTGGAGCATTGTGATGACAGGCATCATGGAGCATTCTGAAGAAAGGGGCCATGGGGAATTGTAATGACAATAGATAAATGTGATGAAAATGGTCAGCGGGCATACTGATTGAAGTGGTCATTGAGAATTGTGATGAAAAGCGACATAGAACATTGTATTGATAAAGGTCATGGAGAACTGTGATGACCAGGGTCATGTAGCATTTTGATGACACGGTCACGGAACATTGTGATGAAAAGAATTCTGGAGCATTGTGATGAAAAGGGCCATGGAACATTGTGATGACACGGTCATGGAACATTTTGATGACAAGAAATCTGGTGCATTGTGATGACAAGGGCCATAGAGCATTGTGATGACACGGTCATGGAACATTGTGATGACAAGAATTCTGGAGCATTGTGATGACAAGGGCCATGGAGAATTGTGATGCCATGGTCATGGAACATTGTGATGACAAGAATTCTGGAGCATTGTGATGACAAGTGTCATGGAGCCTTGTAATGAAAGGTTTCATTGTGCACCGTGATGACAAGGGGGATGGAGTATTGTGATGAATCTGGTCCTGGAGCATTGTGATAACAAAAGCCATGGAGCATTGTGATGACAGGCATCATGGAGCATTGTGAAGAAAGGGGCCATGTGGAATTGTAATGACAATAGAGAAAGGTGATGAAAATTGTCAGCGAGCATAGTGATTAAAGTGGTCATTGAGAATTGTGATAACATCGTCATGGAACATTGGGATGACAAGAATTCTGGAGCATTGTGATGACAAGAGCCATGGAGCTTTGTGATGACACGGTCATGGAACATTGTGATGACAAGAAATCTGGAGCATTGTGATGACACGGTCATGGAACATTGTGATGACAAGAAATCTGGAGCATTGTGATGAAAATGGCCATGGAGCATTGTGATGACAAGAATTCTGGAGCATTGCGATGACAATGGCCATGGAGAATTGTGGTGACATGGTCATGGAACGTGATGACAAGTATTCTGGAGGATTGTGATGACAAGTGTAATGGAGCATTGTAATGAAAGTTTCATTGTGCACCGTGATGACATGTGGGATGGAGTATTGTGATGAAACTGGTCCTGGAGTATTTTGATAACAAAAGCCATGGAGCATTGTGATGACAGGCATCATGGAGCATTGTAAAGAAAGGGGCAATGGGGAATTGTAATGACAATAGAGAAATGTGAGAAAATGGTCAGCGAGCATAGTGATTAAAGTTGTCTTTGAGAATTGTGATGAAAAGCGGCATAGAGCTTTGTGATGACAAAGGTCATGGAGAACTGTGATAACCAGGGTCATGTAGCATTGTGATGAAACGGTTATGGAACTTTGTGATGACAAGAATTCTAGAGCATTGTGATGACACGGGCCATGGAGAATTGTGATGACATGGTCATGGAACATTGTGATGACAAGAATTCTGGAGCATTGTTATGACAATGGCCATGGAGCATTGTGATGACAAGTGTCATGGAACATTGTAATGAAAGATTTCATTGTGCAAGGTGATGACATAGGGGATGGAGTATTGTGATGAAACTGGTCCTGGAGCATTGTGATAACAAAAGCCATGGAGCATTGTGATTACAGGCATCATGGAGCATTGTGAAGAAAGGGGCCATGGGGAATTTTAATGACAATAGGGAAATGTGATGAAAATGGTCAGCGAGCATAGTGATTAAAGTGGTCATTTAGAATTGTGATGAAAAGCGATATAGAGCATTGTGATGACAGACGTCATGGAGAACTGTGATGACCAGGGTCATGTAGCATTGTGAGGACACGGTCATGGAACATTGTGATGACAAGAATTCTGGAGCATTGTGATGAAAAGGGCCATGGAGAATTGTAATGAAAGGTTTCATTGTGCACTGTGGTGACAAGGGGGATGGAGTATTGTGATGAAACTGGTCCTGGAGCATTGTAATAACAAAAGTCATGGACCATTGTGATGACAGGCATCATGGAGCATTCTGAAGAAAGGGGCCATGGGGAATTGTAATGACAATAGATAAATGTGATGAAAATATTCAGCGAGCATACTGATTAAAGTGGTCATTGAAAATTGTGATGAAAAGCGACATAGAACATTGAATTGATAAAGGTCATGGAGAACTGTGATGACCAGGGTCATGTAGCATTTTGATGACACGGTCACGGAACATTGTGATGAAACGAATCTGGAGCATTGTGATGAAAAGGGCCATGGAACATTGTGATGACACGGTCATGGAACATTTTGATGACAAGAAATCTGGAGCATTGTGATGACAAGGGCCATAGAGCATTGTGATGACACGGTCATGGAACATTGTGATGACAAGAATTCTGGAGCATTGTGATGACAAGGGCCATGGAGAATTGTGATGCCATGGTCATGGAACATTGTGATGACAAGAATTCTGGAGCATTGTGATGACAAGTGTCATGGAGCATTGTAATGAAAGGTTTCATTGTGCACCGTGATGACAAGGGTGATGGAGTATTGTGATGGATCTGGTCCTGGAGCATTGTGATAACAAAAACCATGGAGCATTGTGATGACAGGCATCATGGAGCATTGTGAAGAAAGGGGCCATGTGGAATTGTAATGACAATAGAGAAAGGTGATGAAAATTGTCAGCGAGCATAGTGATTAAAGTGGTCATTGAGAATTGTGATAACATCGTCATGGAACATTGGGATGACAAGAATTCTGGAGCATTGTGATGACAAGAGCCATGGAGCATTGTGATGACACAGTCATGGAACACTGTGATGACAAGAATTCTGGAGCATTGTGATGACAAGGGCCATGGAGCTTTGTGATGACACGGTCATGGAACATTGTGATGACAAGAAATCTGGAGCATTGTGATGACACGGTCATGGAACATTGTGATGACAAGAAATCTGGAGCATTGTGATGACAATGGCCATGGAGCATTGTGATGACAAGAATTCTGGAGCATTGCGATGACAATGGCCATGGAGAATTGTGATGACATGGTCATGGAACGTGATGACAAGTATTCTGGAGCATTGTAATGACAAGTGTCATGGAGCATTGTAATGAAAGGTTTCATTGTGCACCGTGATGACATGTGGGATGGAGTATTGTGATGAAACTGGTCCTGGAGCATTCTGATAACAAAAGCCATGGAGCATTGTGATGACAGGCATGATGGAGCATTGTAAAGAAAGGGGCCATGGGGAATTGTAATGACAATAGAGAAATGTGATGAAAATGGTCAGCGAGCAGCATGATTAAAGTGGTAATTGAGAATTGTGATGAAAAGCGACATAGAGCATTGTGATGACAAAGGTCATGAAGAACTGTGATGACCAGGGTCATGTAGCATTGTGATGTCACGGTCATGGAACATTGTGATGACAAGAATTCTGGAGCATTGTGATGACAAGGGCCATGGAGCATTGTGATGACACGGTCATGGAACATTGTGATGAGAAGAATTTGGAGCATTGTGATGACACGGTCATGGAAAATTGTGATGAAAAAATTCTGGAGCATTGTGATGACAAGTGCCATGGAGAATTGTGATGACATCGTCATGGAACATTGTGATGACAAGAATTCTGGATCACTGTTTTGACAAGGCCATGGAGCATTGTGATGACAAGTGTCATGGAGCATTGTAATGAGAGGTTTCATTGTGCACAGTGATGACAAGGGGGATGGAGTATTGTGATGAATCAGGTCCTGGAGCATTGTGATAACAAAAGCCATGGACCATTGTGATGACAGGCATCATGGGGCATTGTGAAGAAAGTGGCCATGTGGAATTGTAGTGACAATAGAGAAAGGTGATGAAAATTGTCAGCGAGCATAGTGATTAAAGTGGTCATTGAGAATTGTGATAACATCGTCATGGAACATTGGGATGACAAGAATTCTGGAGCATTGTGATGACAAGGGCCATGGAGCATTGTGATGACACAGTCATGGAACATTGTGATGACAAGAATTCTGGAGCATTGTGATGACAAGGGCCACCGAGCTTTGTGATGACACGGTCATGGAACATTGTGATGACAAGAAATCTGGAGCATTGTGATGACACGGTCATGGAACATTGTGATGACAAGAAATCTGGAGCACTGTGATGACAATGGCCATGGAGCATTGTGATGACAAGAATTCTGGAGCATTGTGATGACAATGGCCATGGAGAATTGTGAAGACATGGTCATGGAACATGATGACAAGTATTCTGGAGCATTGTGATGACAAGTGTCATGGAGCATTGTAACGAGAGGTTTCATTGTGCACAGTGATGACAAGGGGGATGGAGTATTGTGATGAAACTGGTGCTGGAGCATTGTGATAACAAAAGCCATGGAGCATTGTGATGACAGGCATCATGGAGCATTGTGAAGAAAGGGGAATGGGGAAATGTAATGACAATAGAGAAATGTGATGAAAATGGTCAGCGAGTATAATGATTAAAGTGGTCATTTAGAATTGTGATGAAAAGCGACATAGAGCATTGTGATGACAAAGGTCATGGAGAACTGTGATGACCAGGGTCATGTAGCATTGTGATGACACGGTCATGGAACATTCTGATGACAAGAATTCTGGAGCTTGTGATGCCAATGCCATGGAGAATTGTGATGACATGGTAATGGAACATTGTGATGACAAGAATTCTGGAGCACTGTGTTGACAAGGGCCATGGAGCATTGTGATGACAAGTGTAATGGAGCATTGTAATGAAAGGTTTCATTGTGCACCGTGATGACATGTGGGATGGAGTATTGTGATGAAACTGGTCCTGGAGCATTCTGATAACAAAAGCCATGGAGCATTGTGATGACAGGTATAATGGAGCATTGTAAAGAAAGGGGCAATGGGGAATTTTAATGACAATAGAGAAATGTGAGGAAAATGGTCAGCGAGCATAGTGATTAAAGTGGTCTTTTAGAATTGTGATGAAAAGTGACATAGAGCATTGTGATGACAAAGGTCATGGAGAACTGTGATAAACAGTGTAATGTAGCATTGTGATGACACGGTCATGGAACATTGTGATGACAAGAATTATTGAGCATTGTGATGACACGGTCATGGAACATTGTGATTGCAAGAATTCTGGAGCATTGTTATGACAAGGGCCATGGAGAATTGTGATGACATGGTCATGGAACATTGTGATGACAAGAATTCTGGAGCATTGTGATGACAAGGGCCATGGAGAATTGTAATGAAAGGTTTCATTGTGCACTGTGGTGACAAGGGAGATGGAGTATTTTGATGAAACTGGTCCTGGAGCATTGTGATAATAAAAGCCATGGAGCATTGTGATGACAGGCATCATGGAGCTTTGTGAAGAAAGGGGCCATGTGGAATTGTAATGACAATAGAGAAAGGTGATGAAAATTGTCAGCGAGCATAGTGATTAAAGTGGTCATTGAGAACTGTGATAACATCGTCATGGAACATTGGGATGACAAGAATTCTTGAGCATTGTGATGACAACGGCCATGGAGCATTGTGATGACAAGAATTCTGGAGAATTGTGATGACAATGGACATGGAGAATTCTGATGACATGCTCATGGTACATTGTGATGACAAGAATTCTGGAGCATTGTGATGACAAGTGTCATGGAGCATTGTGATGACAAGTGTCATGGAGCATTGTAATGAAAGGTTTCATTGTGCGCCGTGATGACATGTGGGATGGATTATTGTGATGAAACTGGTCCTGGAGCATTTTGATAACAAAAGCCATGGAGCATTGTGATGACAGGCATCATGGAGCATTGTAAAGAAAGGGGCAATGGGGAATTGTAATGACAATAGAGAAATGAGAGGAAAATGGTCAGCGAGAATAGTGATTAAAGTTGTCTTTGAGAATTGTGATGAAAAGCGACATAGAGCTTTGTGATGACAAAGGTCATGGAGAACTGTGATAACCAGGGTCATGTAGCATTGTGATGACACGGTCATGGAACTTTGTGATGACAACAATTCTGGAGCATTGTGAAGACACGGGCCATGGAGAATTGTGATGACATGGTCATGGAACATTGTGATGACACGAATTCTGGAGCATTGTGATGACAAGTGTCATGAAGCATTGTAATGAAAGGTTTCATTGTGCACCGTGATGACATGTGCGATGGAGTATTGTGATGAAACTGGTCCTGGAGCTTTTTGATAACAAAAGCCATGGAGCATTGTGATGACAGGCATCATGGAGCATTGTAAAGAAAGGGGCAATGGGGAATTGTAATGACAATAGAGAAATGTGAGGAAAATGGTCAGCGAGCATAGTGATTAAAGTTTTCTTTGAGAATTGTGATGAAAAGCGACATAGAGCTTTGTGATGACAAAGGTCATGGAGAACTGTGATAACCAGGGTCATGTAGCATTGTGATGAAACGGTCATGGAACTTTGTGATGACAAGAATTCTGGAGCATTGTGATGACACGGGCCATGGAGAATTGTGAAGACATGGTCATGGAACATTGTGATGACAAGAATTCTGGAGCATTGTTATGACAAGGGTCATGGAGCATTGTGATGACAAGTGTCATGGAACATTGTAATGAAAGATTTCATTGTGCAAGGTGATGACATAGGGGATGGAGTATTGTGATGAAACTGGTCCTGGAGCATTGTGATAACAAAAGCCATGGAGCATTGTGATTACAGGCATCATTGAGCATTGTGAAGAAAGGGGCCATGGGGAATTGTAATGACAATAGAGAAATGTGATGAAAATGGTCAGCGAGCATAGTGATTAAAGTGGTCATTTAGAATTGTGATGAAAAGCGATATAGAGCATTGTGATGACAAACGTCATGGAGAACTGTGATGACCAGGGTCATGTAGCATTGTGATGACACGGTCATGAAACATTGTGATGACAAAAATTATGGAGCATTATGATGACACGGTCATGGAACATTGTGATGACAAGAATTCTGTAGCTTTGTGATGAAAAGGGCCATGGAGAATTGTAATGAAAGGTTTCATTAAGCACTGTGGTGACAAGGGGGATGGAGTATTGTGATGAAACTGGTCCTGGAGCATTGTGATAACAAAAGCCATGGAGCATTGTGATGACAGGCATCATGGAGCATTCTGAAGAAAGGGGCCATGGGGAATTGTAATGACAATAGATAAATGTGATGAAAATGGTCAGCGGGCATACTGATTAAAGTGGTCATTGAAAATTGTGATGAAAAGCGACATAGAACATTGTATTGATAAAGATTATGGGGAACTGTGATGACCAGGGTCATGTAGCATTTTGATGACACGGTCACGGAACATTGTGATGAAAAGAATTCTGGAGCATTGTGATGAAAAGGGCCATGGAACATTGTGATGACACGGTCATGGAACATTTTGATGACAAGAAATCTGGAGCATTGTGATGACAAGGGCCATAGAGCATTGTGATGACACAGTCATGGAACATTGTGATGACAAGAATTCTGGAGCATTGTGATGACAAGGGCCATGGAGAATTGTGATGCCATGGTCATGGAACATTGTGATGACAAGAATTCTGGAGCATTGTGATGACAAGTGTCATGGAGCATTGTAATGAAAGGTTTCATTGTGCACCGTGATGACAAGGGGGATGGAGTTTTGTGATGAAACTGGTCCTGGAGCATTGTGATAACAAAAGCCATGGAGCATTGTGATGACAGGCATCATGGAGCATTGTGAAGAAAGGGGCCATGTGGAATTGTAATGACAATAGAGAAAGGTGATGAAAATTGTCAGCGAGCATAGTGATTAAAGTGGTCATTGAGAATTGTGATAACATCGTCATGGAACATTGGGATGACAAGAATTCTGGAGCATTGTGATGACAAGGGCCATGGAGCATTGTGATGACACAGTCATGGAACATTGTGATGACAAGAATTCTGGAGCATTGTGATGACAAGGGCCAAGGAGCTTTGTGATGACACGGTCATGGAACATTGTGATGACAAGAAATCTGGAGCATTGTGATGACACGGTCATGGAACATTGTGATGACAAGAAATCTGGAGCATTGTGATGACAATGGCCATGGAGCATTGTGATGACAAGAATTCTGGAGCATTGTGATGACAAGTGTCATGTAGCATTGTAATGAAATGGTTCATTGTGCACCGTGATGACATGTGGGATGGAGTATTGTGATGAAACTGGTCCTGGAGCATTTTGATAACAAAAGCCATGGAGCATTGTGATGACAGGCATCATGGAGCATTGTAAAGAAAGGGGCAATGGGGAATTGTAATGACAATAGAGCAATGTGAGGAAAATGGTCAGCGAGCATAGTGATTAAAGTGGTCATTTAGAATTGTGATGAAAAGCGATATAGAGCATTGTGATGAGAAACGTCATGGAGAACTGTGATGACCAGGGTCATGTAGCATTGTGATGACACGGTCATGGAACATTGTGATGACAAGAATTCTGGAGCATTGTGATGACAAGGGCCATGGAGCATTGTGATGACACGGTCATGGAACATTGTGATGAAAAGAAATCTGGAGCATTGTGATGACAAGGGCCTTGCGGCATTGTGATGACACGATCATGGAACATTGTGATGAGAAGAATTTGGAGCATTGTGATGACACGGTCATGGAACATTGTGATGAGAAGAATTTGGAGCATTGTGATGACACGGTCATGGAACATTGTGATGACAAGAATTCTGGAGCATTGTGATGACAAGTGCCATGGAGAATTGTGATGACATCGTCATGGAACATTGTGATGACAATAATTCTGGATCACTGTTTTGACAAGGGCCATGGAGCATTGTGATGACAAGTGTCATGGAGCATTGTAATGAGAGGTTTCATTGTGCACCGTGATGACAAGGGGGATGGAGTATTGTGATGAAACAAGTCCTCGAGGATTGTGATAACAAAAGCCATAGAGCACTGTGATGACAGGCATCCTGGAGCATTGTGAAGAAAGGGGTCATGGGGAATTGTAATAACAATAGAGAAATGTGATGAAAATGGTCAGCGAGCATAGTGATTAAAGTGGTCATTGAGAATTGTGATGAAAAGCGGCATAGAGCATTGTGATAACAAAGGTCATGGAGAACTGTGATGACCAGGGTCATGTAGCATTGTGATGACACGGTCATGGAACATTTTAATGACAAGAATTCTGGAGCATTGTGATGACAAAGGCCATGGAGAATTGTGATGACACGGTCATGGAACATTGTGATGACAAGGGCCATGGAGCATTGTGATGACAAGTGTCATGGAGCATTGTAATGAAAGGTTTCATTGTGCACCGTGATGAAATGTGGGATGGAGAATTGTGATGAAACTGGTCCTGGAGCATTCTGATAACAAAAGCCATGGAGCATTGTGACGACAGGCATCATGGAGCATTGTGAAGAAAGGGGCAATGGGGAATTGTAATGACAATAGAGAAATGTGATGAAAATGGTCAGCGAGCATAGTGATTAAAGTGGTCTTTGAGAATTGTGATGAAAAGCGTCATAGAGCATTGTGATGACAAAGGTCATGGAGAACTGTGATGACCAGGGTCATGTAGCATTGTGATGACACGGTCATGGAACATTGTGATGACAAGAATTCTGGAGCATTGTGATGACAAAGGCCATGGAGAAATGTGATGACACGGTCATGGAACATTGTGATGAAAAGAAATCTGGAGCATTGTGATGACAAGGGCCATGAGGCATTGTGATGACACGATCATGGAACATTGTGATGACAAGAATTCTGGAGCATTGTGATGACAAGGGCCATGGAGCATTGTTTTGAAACGGTCATGGAACATTGTGATGACAAGTAATCTGGAGCATTGTGATGAAAGGGACCATGGAGCATTGAGATGAGAGCCGTTATGAGTCATGGTGATGACAGTGGTCATGGAGCATTGTGATGAAAGAGATCATGGAGCAATATGATAACAGTTGCCATGGAGCATTGTGATGACAGGGGTATTGGAGCATTGTGATGGAAGTAGACATGGATCATTGTGATGACATGTGTCCTGGAACACTGTGATGACACGGTTCATCGAGTATTGTGATGACAAGGGTCATAGCGAATTGTGATGACAAGTGTCATGGGGCATTGTGATGACATTGATCATCTAGGAATTGTGATGAAAGGTATCATGGAGCACTGTGATGACTGGGGGCATGAAGCACTGTGATGAAAATTGTCCTGGATTATTGTGATGACAGCAGTCATGGAGAATTGTGATGACAGGGATTATGCAGCATTGCGTTGACAAGGGTATGGACTATTGTGATGACAATGGTCATGGAGCAATGTGATGAAAGTATTCATGGAACATCGTGATGAAAAGTGCATGGGAGCATTGTGACGATAAAGGCCATGGAGTATTGTGATGACTAGTGTCATGGAGCATTTTAATGAAAGGTTTCATTGTGCACAATGATGACAAAGGGGATGGAGAATTGTGATGAAACTGGTCGGGGAGCATTGTGATAACAAAAGCCATGGAGCATTGTGATGACAGGCATCATGGAGCATTGTGAAGAAAGGGGAATGGGGAAATGTAATGACACTAGAGAAATATGATGAAAATGGTCAGCGAGTATAATGATGAAAGTGGTCATTTAGAATTGTGATGAAAAGCGACATAGAGCATTGTGATGACAAATGTCATGGAGAACTGTGATGACAAGGGTCATGTAGCATTGTGATGACACGGTCATGGAACATTGTGATGAGAAGAATTATGGAGCATTGTGATGACACGGTCATGGAACATTCTGATGACAAGAATTCTGGAGCTTGTGATGCCAATGACATGGAGAATTGTGATGACATGGTAATGGAACATTGTGATGACAAGAATTCTGGAGCACTGTGTTGACAAGGGCCATGGAGCATTGTGATGACAAGTGTAATGGAGCATTGTAATGAAAGGTTTCATTGTGCACCGTGATGACATGTGGGATGGAGTATTGTGATGAAACTGGTCCTGGAGCATTCTGATAACAAAAGCCATGGAGCATTGTGATGACAGGCATAATGGAGCATTGTAAAGAAAGGGGCAATGGGGAATTTTAATGACAATAGAGAAATGTGAGGAAAATGGTCAGCGAGCATAGTGATTAAAGTGGTCTTTTAGAATTGTGATGAAAAGTGACATAGAGCATTGTGATGACAAAGGTCATGGAGAACTGTGATAAACAGTGTAATGTAGCATTGTGATGACACGGTCATGGAACATTGTGATGACAAGAATTATTGAGCATTGTGATGACACGGTCATGGAACATTGTGATTGCAAGAATTCTGGAGCATTGTTATGACAAGGGCCATGGAGAATTGTGATGACATGGTCATGGAACATTGTGATGACAAGAATTCTGGAGCATTGTGATGACAAGGGCCATGGAGAATTGTAATGAAAGGTTTCATTGTGCACTGTGGTGACAAGGGAGATGGAGTATTTTGATGAAACTGGTCCTGGAGCATTGTGATAATAAAAGCCATGGAGCATTGTGATGACAGGCATCATGGAGCTTTGTGAAGAAAGGGGCCATGTGGAATTGTAATGACAATAGAGAAAGGTGATGAAAATTGTCAGCGAGCATAGTGATTAAAGTGGTCATTGAGAACTGTGATAACATCGTCATGGAACTTTGGGATGACAAGAATTCTTGAGCATTGTGATGACAACGGCCATGGAGGTTTGTGATGACACGGTCATGGAACATTGTGATGACAAGAAATCTAGAGAATTGTGATGACACGGTCATGGAACATTGTGATGACAAGAAATCTGGAGCATTGTGATGACAATGGCCATGGAGCATTGTGATGACAAGAATTCTGGAGCATTGTGATGACAAGGGCCATGGAGCATTGTGACGACAAGTGTCATGGAGCATTGTAACGAGAGGTTTCATTGTGCACAGTGATGACAAGGGGGATGGAGTATTGTGATGAAACTGGTGCTGGAGCATTGTGATAACAAAAGCCATGGAGCATTGTGATGACAGGCATCATGGAGCATTGTGAAGAAAGGGGAATGGGGAAATGTAATGACAATAGAGAAATGTGAGGAAAATGGTCAGCGAGCATAGTGATTAAAGTTGTCTTTGAGAATTGTGATGAAAAGCGACATACAGCTTTGTGATGACAAAGGTCATGGAGAACTGTGATAACCAGGGTCATGTAGCATTGTGATGACACGGTTATGGAACTTTGTGATGACAAGAATTCTAGAGCATTATGATGACACGGGCCATGGAGAATTGTGATGACATGGTCATGGAACATTGTGATGACAAGAATTCTGGAGCATTGTTATGACAAGGGCCATGGAGCATTGTGATGACAAGTGTCATGGAACATTGTAATGAAAGATTTCATTGTGCAAGGTGATGACATAGGGGATGGAGTATTGTGATGAAACTGGTCCTGGAGCATTGTGATAACAAAAGCCATGGAGCATTGTGATTACAGTCATCATGGAGCATTGTGAAGAAAGGGGCCATGGGGAATTTTAATGACAATAGAGAAATGTGATGAAAATGGTCAGCGAGCATAGTGATTAAAGTGGTCATTGAGAATTGTGATGAAAAGCGATATAGAGCATTGTGATGACAGACGTCATGGAGAACTGTGATGACCAGGGTCATGTTGCATTTTGATGACACGGTCACGGAACATTGTGATGAAACGAATCTGGAGCATTGTGATGAAAAGGGCCATGGAACATTGTGATGACAAGAATTCTGGAGCATTGTGATGACAAGTGCCATGGAGCTTTGTGATGACACGGTCATGGAACATTGTGATGACAAGAAATCTGGAGCATTGTGATGACAATGGCCATGGAGCATTGTGATGACAAGAATTCTGGAGCATTGCGATGACAATGGCCATGGAGAATTGTGATGACATGGTCATGGAACGTGATGACAAGTATTCTGGAGCATTGTGATGGCAAGTGTCATGGAGCATTGTAATGAAAGGTTTCATTGTGCACCGTGATGACATGTGGGATGGAGTATTGTGATGAAACTGGTCCTGGAGCATTCTGATAACAAAAGCCATGGAGCATTGTGATGACAGGCATGATGGAGCATTGTAAAGAAAGGGGCAATGGGGAATTGTAATGACATTAGAGAAATGTAATGAAAATGGTCAGCGAGCATAGTGATTAAAGTGGTCTTTGAGAATTGTGATGAAAAGCGTCATAGAGCATTGTGATCACAAAAGTCATGGAGAAATGTGATGACCAGGGTCATGTAGCATTGTGATGACACGGTCATGGAACATTGTGATGACAAGAATTCTGGAGCATTGTGATGACAAAGTCCATGGAGCATTGTGATGACATGGTAATGGAAGATTGTGATGAAAAGAATTCTGGAGCATTGTGATGACAAGGGCCATGGAGACTTGTGATGACAAGGTCATGGAACATAGTGATGACAAGAATTCTAAATCATTGTGATGACAAGGGCCATGGAGCATTGGGATGACACGGTCACGGAACATTGTGATGACAAGAATTCTGGAGCATTGTGATGACAAGGACCATGGAGCATTGTGATAACACGGTCATGGAACATTGTGATGACAAGAAATCTGGAGGATTGTGATGACAAGGGCCATGGAGCATTGTGATGACACGGTCATGGATCATTGTGATAACAAGAATTCTGGAGCATTGTGATGACAAGGGCCATGGAGCATTGTGATGACAAGTGTCATGGAGCATTGTAATGAGAAGTTTCATTGTGCACCGTGATGACACGGGGGATGGAGTATTGTGATGAAACTGGTCCTGGAGCATTGTGATAACAAAAGCCATGGAGCATTGTGATGACAGGCATCATGGAGCATTGTGAAGAAAGGGGCCATGGGGAATTGTAATGACAATAGAGAAATGTGATGAAAATGGTCAGCGAGCAGAGTGATTAAAGTGGTCATTGAGAATTGTGATGTAAAGCGACATAGAGCATTGTGATGACAAAGGTCATGAAGAACTGTGATGACCAGGGTCATGTAGCATTGTGATGTCACGGTCATGGAACTTTGAGATGACAAGAATTCTGGAGCATTGTGATGTCAAGGGCCATGGAGCATTGTGATGACACGGTCATGGAACATTGTGATGAGAAGAATTTGGAGCATTGTGATGACACGGTCATGGAACATTTTGATGAAAAAATTCTGGAGCATTGTGATGACAAGTGCCATGGAGAATTGTGATGACATCGTCATCGAACATTGTGATGACAAGAATTCTGGATCACTGTTTTGACAAGGCCATGGAGCATTGTGATGACAAGTGTCATGGAGCATTGTGATGACAAGAAATCTGGAGCATTGTGATGACACGGTCATGGAACATTGTGATGACAAGAAATCTGGAGCATTGTGATGACAATGGCCATGGAGCATTGTGATGACAAGAATTCTGGAGCATTGTGATGACAATGGCCATGGAGAATTGTGATGACATGGTCATGGAACATTGTGATGACAAGAATTCTGGAGCATTGTGATGACAAGGGCCATGGAGCATTGTGACGACAAGTGTCATGGAGCATTGTAACGAGAGGTTTCATTGTGCACAGTGATGACAAGGGGGATGGAGTATTGTGATGAAACTGATGCTGGAGCATTGTGATAACAAAAGCCATGGAGCATTGTGATGACAGGCATCATGGAGCATTGTGAAGAAAGGGGAATGGGGAAATGTAATGACAATAGAGAAATGTGATGAAAATGGTCAGTGAGCATAATGATGAAAGTGGTCATTTAGAATTGTGATGAAAAGCGACATAGAGCATTGTGATGACAAAGGTCATGGAGAACTGTGATGACCAGGGTCATGTAGCATTGTGATGACACGGTCATGGAACATTGTGATGAGAAGAATTATGGAGCATTGTGATGACACGGTCATGGAACATTCTGATGACAAGAATTCTGGAGCATTGTGATGCCAAAGCCATGGAGAATTGTGATGACATGGTCATGGAACATTGTGATGACAAGAAATCTGGAGGATTGTGATGGCAAGGGCCATGGAGCATTGTGATGACACGGTCATGGAACATTGTGATAACTAGAATTCTGGAGCATTGTGATGACACGGGCCATGGAGAATTGTGATGATATGGTCATGGACCATTGTGATGACAAGAATTCTGGAGCATTGTTATGACAAGGGCCATGGAGCATTGTGATGACAAGTGTCATGGAACATTGTAATGAAAGATTTCATTGTGCAAGGTGATGACATAGGGGATGGAGTATTGTGATGAAACTGGTCCTGGAGCATTGTGATAACAAAAGCCATGCAGCATTGTGATTACAGGCATCATGGAGCATTGTGAAGAAAGGGGCCATGGGGAATTTTAATGACAATAGAGAAATGTGATGAAAATGGTCAGCGAGCATAGTGATTAAAGTGGTCATTTAGAATTGTGATGAAAAGCGATATAGAGCATTGTGATGACAAACGTCATGGAGAACTGTGATGACCAGGGTCATGTAGCATTGTGATGACACGGTCATGGAACATTGTGATGACAAGAATTATGGAGCATTATGATGACACGGTCATGGAACATTGTGATGACAAGAATTCTGGAGCATTGTGATGAAAAGGGCCATGGAGAATTGTAATGAAAGGTTTCATTGTGCACTGTGGTGACAAGGGGGATGGAGTATTGTGATGAAACTGGTCCTGGAGCATTGTGATAACAAAAGCCATGGAGCATTGTGATGACAGGCATCATGGAGCATTCTGAAGAAAGGGGCCATGGGGAATTGTAATGACAATAGAGAAATGTGATGAAAATGGTCAGCGAGCATAGTGATTAAAGTGGTCTTTGAGAATTGTGATGAAAAGCGTCATAGAGCATTGTGATGACAAAGGTCATGGAGAACTGTGATGACCAGGGTCATGTAGCATTGTGATGACACGGTCATGGAACATTGTGATGACAAGAATTCTGGAGCATTGTGATGACAAAGGCCATGGAGCAATGCGATGACACGGTCATGGAACATTGTGATGAAAAGAATTCTGGAGCATTGTGATGACAAGGGCCATGCGGCATTGTGATGACACGATCATGGAACATTGTGATGACAAGAATTCTGGAGCATTGTGATGACAAGTGACATGGAGCATTGTGATGAAACGGTCATGGAACATTGTGATGACAAGTAATCTGGAGCATTGTGATGACAAGGGCCATGGAGCATTGTGATGACACGGTCATGGAACATTGCGATGACAAGAAATCTGGAGCATTGTGATGACAATGGCCATGGAGCATTGTGATGACAAGTATTCTGGAGCATTGTGATGACAAGGGCCATGGAGCATTGTGACGACAAGTGTCATGGAGCATTGTAACGAGAGGTTTCATTGTGCACAGTGGTGACAAGGGGGATGGAGTATTGTGATGAAACTGGTGCTGGAGCATTGTGATAACAAAAGCCATGGAGCATTGTGATGACAGGCATCATGGAGCATTGTGAAGAAAGGGGAATGGGGAAATGTAATGACAATAGAGAAATGTGAGGAAAATGGTCAGCGAGCATAGTGATTAAAGTTGTCTTTGAGAATTGTGATGAAAAGCGACATAGAGCTTTGTGATGACAAAGGTCATGGAGAACTGTGATAACCAGGGTCATGTAGCATTTTGATGACACGGTCACGGAACATTGTGATGAAACGAATCTGGAGCATTGTGTTGAAAAGGGCCATGGAACATTGTGATGACACGGTCATGGAACATTTTGATGACAAGAAATCTGGAGCATTGTGATGACCATGGCCATAGAGCCTTGTGATGACACGGTCATGGAACATTGTGATGACAAGAATTCTGGAGCATTGTGATGACAAGGGCCATGGAGAATTGTGATGCCATGGTCATGGAACATTGTGATGACAAGAATTCTGGAGCATTGTGATGACAAGTGTCATGGAGCATTGTAATGAAAGGTTTCATTGTGCACCGTGATGACAAGGGGGATGGAGTATTGTGATGAATCTGGTCCTGGAGCATTGTGATAACAAAAACCATGGAGCATTGTGATGACAGGCATCATGGAGCATTGTGAAGAAAGGGGCCATGTGGAATTGTAATGACAATAGAGAAAGGTGATGAAAATTGTCAGCGAGCATAGTGATTAAAGTGGTCATTGAGAATTGTGATAACATCGTCATGGAACATTGGGATGACAAGAATTCTGGAGCATTGTGATGACAAGAGCCATGGAGCATTGTGATGACACAGTCATGGAACATTGTGATGACAAGAATTCTGGAGCATTGTGATGACAAGTGTCATGGAGCATTGTAATGAGAGGTTTCATTGTGCACAGTGATGACAAGGGGGATGGAGTATTGTGATGAATCTGGTCCTGGAGCATTGTGATAACAAAAGCCATGGAGCATTGTGATGACAGGCATCATGGGGCATTGTGAAGAAAGTGGCCATGTGGAATTGTAGTGACAATAGAGAAAGGTGATGAAAATTGTCAGCGAGCATAGTGATTAAAGTGGTCATTGAGAATTGTGATTACATCGTCATGGAACATTGGGATGACAAGAATTCTGGAGCATTGTAATGACAAGGGCCATGGAGCATTGTGATGACACAGTCATGGAACATTGTGATGACAAGAATTCTGGAGCATTTTGATGACAAGGGCCATGGAGCTTTGTGATGACACGGTCATGGAACATTGTGATGACAAGAAATCTGGAGCATTGTGATGACACGGTCATGGAACATTGTGATGACAAGAAATCTGGAGCATTGTGATGACAATGGCCATGGAGCATTGTGATGACAAGAATTCTGGAGCATTGTGATGACAATGGCCATGGAGAATTGTGATGACATGGTCATGGAACATTGTGATGACAAGAATTCTGGAGCATTGTGATGACAATGGCCATGGAGCATTGTGACAACAAGTGTCATGGAGCATTGTAACGAGAGGTTTCATTGTGCACAGTGATGACAAGGGGGATGGAGTATTGTGATGAAACTGGTGCTGGAGCATTGTGATAACAAAAGCCATGGAGCATTGTGATGACAGGCATCATGGAGCATTGTGAAGAAAGGGGAATGGGGAAATGTAATGACAATAGAGAAATGTGATGAAAATGGTCAGTGAGTATAATGATGAAAGTGGTCATTTAGAATTGTGATGAAAAGCGACATAGAGCATTGTGATGACAAAGGTCATGGAGAACTGTGATGACCAGGGTCATGTAGCATTGTGATGACACGGTCATGGAACATTGTGATGAGAAGAATTATGGAGCATTGTGATGACACGGTCATGGAACATTCTGATGAGAAGAATTCTGGAGCATTGTGATGCCAATGCCATGGAGAATTGTGAAGACATGGTCATGGAACATTGTGATGAAAAGAAATCTGGAGGATTGTGATGGCAAGGGCCATGGAGCATTGTGATGACACGGTCATGGAACATTGTGATAACTAGAATTCTGGAGCATTGTGATGACACGGGCCATGGAGAATTGTGATGACATGGTCATGGACCATTGTGATGACAAGAATTCTGGAGCATTGTTATGACAAGGGCCATGGAGCATTGTGATGACAAGTGTCATGGAACATTGTAATGAAAGATTTCATTGTGCAAGGTGATGACATAGGGGATGGAGTATTGTGATGAAACTGGTCCTGGAGCATTGTGATAACAAAAGCCATGGAGCATTGTGATTACAGGCATCATGGAGCATTGTGAAGAAAGGGGCCATGGGGAATTTTAATGACAATAGAGAAATGTGATGAAAATGGTCAGCGAGCATAGTGATTAAAGTGGTCATTTAGAATTGTGATGAAAAGCGATATAGAGCATTGTGATGACAAACGTCATGGAGAACTGTGATGACCAGGGTCATGTAGCATTGTGATGACACGGTCATGGAACATTGTGATGACAAGAATTATGGAGCATTATGATGACACGGTCATGGAACATTGTGATGACAAGAATTCTGGAGCATTGTGATGAAAAGGGCCATGGAGAATTGTAATGAAAGGTTTCATTGTGCACTGTGGTGACAAGGGGGATGGAGTATTGTGATGAAACTGGTCCTGGAGCATTGTGATAACAAAAGCCAGGGAGCATTGTGATGACAGGCATCATGGAGCATTCTGAAGAAAGGGGCCATGGGGAATTGTAATGACAATAGAGAAATGTGATGAAAATTGTCAGCGAGCATAGTGATTAAAGTGGTCTTTGAGAATTGTGATGAAAAGCGTCATAGAGCATTGTGATGACAAAGGTCATGGAGAACTGTGATGACCAGGGTCATGTAGCATTGTGATGACACGGTCATGGAACATTGTGATGACAAGAATTCTGGAGCATTGTGATGACAAGGGCCATGCGGCATTGTGATGACACGATTATGAAACATTGTGATGACAAGAATTCTGAAGCATTGTGATGACAAGGGCCATGGAGCATTGTGATGAAACGGTCATGGAACATTGTGATGACAAGTAATCTGGAGCATTGTGATGACAAGGGCCATGGAGCATTGTGATGACACGGTCTTGGAACATTGTGATGACAAGAAATCTGGAGCATTGTGATGACAATGGCCATGGAACATTGTGATGACACGGTCATGGAACATTGTGATGACAAGAATTCTGGAGCATTGTGATGACAAGGGCCATGGAGAATTGTGATGACATGGTCATGGAACATTGTGATGACAAGAATTCTGGAGCATTGTGATGTCAAGGGCCATGGAGCATTGTGATGACAAGTGTCATGGAGCATTGTAACGAGAGGTTTCATTGTGCACAGTGATGACAAGGGGGATGGAGTATTGTGATGAAACTGGTGCTGGAGCATTATGATAACAAAAGCCATGGAGCATTGTGATGACAGGCATCATGGAGCATTGTGAAGAAAGGGGAATGGGAAATGTAATGACAATAGAGAAATGTGATTAAAATGGTCAGCGAGTATAATGATGAAAGTGGTCATTTAGAATTGTGATGAAAAGCGACATAGAGCATTGTGATGACAAAGGTCATGGAGAACTGTGATGACCAGGGTCATGTAGCATTGTGATGACACGGTCAAGGAACATTCTGATGACAAAAATTCTGGAGCATTATGATGCCAATGCCATGGAGAATTGTGATGACATGGTAATGGAACATTGTGATGACAAGAATTCTGGAGCACTGTGTTGACAAGGGCCATGGAGCATTGTGATGACAAGTGTAATGGAGCATTGTAATGAAAGGTTTCATTGTGCACAGTGATGACATGTGGGATGGAGTATTGTGATGAAACTGGTCCTGGAGCATTCTGATAACAAAAGCCATGGAGCACTGTGATGACAGGCATAATGGAGCACTGTAAAGAAAGGGGCAATGGGGAATTTTAATGACAATAGAGAAATGTGAGGAAAATGGTCAGCGAGCATAGTGATTAAAGTGGTCTTTTAGAATTGTGATGAAAAGCGACATAGAGCATTGTGATGACAAAGGTCATGGAGAACTGTGATGACCAGGGTCATGTAGCATTTTGATGACACGGTCACGGAACATTGTGATGAAACGAATCTGGAGCATTGTGATGAAAAGGGCCATGGAACATTGTGATGACAAGAATTCTGGAGCATTGTGATGACAAGTGCCATGGAGCTTTGTGATGACACGGTCATGGAACATTGTGATGACAAGAAATCTGGAGCATTGTGATGACAATGGCCATGGAGCATTGTGATGACAAGAATTCTGGAGCATTGCGATGACAATGGCCATGGAGAATTGTGATGACATGGTCATGGAACGTGATGACAAGTATTCTGGAGCATTGTGATGACAAGTGTCATGGAGCATTGTAATGAAAGGTTTCATTGTGCACCGTGATGACATGTGGGATGGAGTATTGTGATGAAACTGGTCCTGGAGCATTCTGATAACAAAAGCCATGGAGCATTGTGATGACAGGCATGATGGAGCATTGTAAAGAAAGGGGCAATGGGGAATTGTAATGACATTAGAGAAATGTAATGAAAATGGTCAGCGAGCATAGTGATTAAAGTGGTCTTTGAGAATTGTGATGAAAAGCGTCATAGAGCATTGTGATCACAAAAGTCATGGAGAAATGTGATGACCAGGGTCATGTAGCATTGTGATGACACGGTCATGGAACATTGTGATGACAAGAATTCTGGAGCATTGTGATGACAAAGTCCATGGAGCATTGTGATGACACGGTAATGGAAGATTGTGATGAAAAGAATTCTGGAGCATTGTGATGACAAGGGCCATGGAGACTTGTGATGACAAGGTCATGGAACATAGTGATGACAAGAATTCTAAATCATTGTGATGACAAGGGCCATGGAGCATTGGGATGACACGGTCACGGAACATTGTGATGACAAGAATTCTGGAGCATTGTGATGACAAGGACCATGGAGCATTGTGATAACACGGTCATGGAACATTGTGATGACAAGAAATCTGGAGGATTGTGATGACAAGGGCCATGGAGCATTGTGATGACACGGTCATGGATCATTGTGATAACAAGAATTCTGGAGCATTGTGATGACAAGGGCCATGGAGCATTGTGATGACAAGTGTCATGGAGCATTGTAATGAGAAGTTTCATTGTGCACCGTGATGACACGGGGGATGGAGTATTGTGATGAAACTGGTCCTGGAGCATTGTGATAACAAAAGCCATGGAGCATTGTGATGACAGGCATCATGGAGCATTGTGAAGAAAGGGGCCATGGGGAATTGTAATGACAATAGAGAAATGTGATGAAAATGGTCAGCGAGCAGAGTGATTAAAGTGGTCATTGAGAATTGTGATGTAAAGCGACATAGAGCATTGTGATGACAAAGGTCATGAAGAACTGTGATGACCAGGGTCATGTAGCATTGTGATGTCACGGTCATGGAACTTTGAGATGACAAGAATTCTGGAGCATTGTGATGTCAAGGGCCATGGAGCATTGTGATGACACGGTCATGGAACATTGTGATGAGAAGAATTTGGAGCATTGTGATGACACGGTCATGGAACATTTTGATGAAAAAATTCTGGAGCATTGTGATGACAAGTGCCATGGAGAATTGTGATGACATCGTCATCGAACATTGTGATGACAAGAATTCTGGATCACTGTTTTGACAAGGCCATGGAGCATTGTGATGACAAGTGTCATGGAGCATTGTAATGAGAGGTTTCATTGTGCACAGTGATGACAAGGGGGATGGAGTATTGTGATGAATCTGGTCCTGGAGCATTGTGATAACAAAAGCCATGGAGCATTGTGATGACAGGCATCATGGGTCATTGTGAAGAAAGTGGCCATGTGGAATTGTAGTGACAATAGAGAAAGGTGATGAAAATTGTCAGCGAGCATAGTGATTAAAGTGGTCATTGAGAATTGTGATAACATCGTCATGGAACATTGGGATGACAAGAATTCTGGAGCATTGTAATGACAAGGGCCATGGAGCATTGTGATGACACAGTCATGGAACATTGTGATGACAAGAATTCTCGAGCATTGTGATGACAAGGGCCACGGAGCTTTGTGATGACACGGTCATGGAACATTGTGATGACAAGAAATCTGGAGCATTGTGATGACACGGTCATGGAACATTGTGATGACAAGAAATCTGGAGCATTGTGATGACAATGGCCATGGAGCATTGTGATGACAAGAATTCTGGAGCATTGTGATGACAATGGCCATGGAGAATTGTGATGACATGGTCATGGAACATTGTGATGACAAGAATTCTGGAGCATTGTGATGACAAGGGCCATGGAGCATTGTGACGACAAGTGT
Source organism: Balaenoptera acutorostrata (assembly GCF_949987535.1). Classification (NCBI taxonomy): domain Eukaryota; kingdom Metazoa; phylum Chordata; class Mammalia; order Artiodactyla; family Balaenopteridae; genus Balaenoptera; species Balaenoptera acutorostrata. The sequence continues at coordinate 192,179 of NW_026646025.1, read as the reverse complement.
CATGGAGCATTGTAACGAGAGGTTTCATTGTGCACAGTGATGACAAGGGGGATGGAGTATTGTGATGAAACTGATGCTGGAGCATTGTGATAACAAAAGCCATGGAGCATTGTGATGACAGGCATCATGGAGCATTGTGAAGAAAGGGGAATGGGGAAATGTAATGACAATAGAGAAATGTGATGAAAATGGTCAGTGAGCATAATGATGAAAGTGGTCATTTAGAATTGTGATGGAAAGCGACATAGAGCATTGTGATGACAAAGGTCATGGAGAACTGTGATGACCAGGGTCATGTAGCATTGTGATGACACGGTCATGGAACATTGTGATGAGAAGAATTATGGAGCATTGTGATGACACGGTCATGGAACATTCTGATGACAAGAATTCTGGAGCATTGTGATGCCAAAGCCATGGAGAATTGTGATGACATGGTCATGGAACATTGTGATGACAAGAAATCTGGAGGATTGTGATGGCAAGGGCCATGGAGCATTGTGATGACACGGTCATGGAACATTGTGATAACTAGAATTCTGGAGCATTGTGATGACACGGGCCATGGAGAATTGTGATGATATGGTCATGGACCATTGTGATGACAAGAATTCTGGAGCATTGTTATGACAAGGGCCATGGAGCATTGTGATGACAAGTGTCATGGAACATTGTAATGAAAGATTTCATTGTGCAAGGTGATGACATAGGGGATGGAGTATTGTGATGAAACTGGTCCTGGAGCATTGTGATAACAAAAGCCATGCAGCATTGTGATTACAGGCATCATGGAGCATTGTGAAGAAAGGGGCCATGGGGAATTTTAATGACAATAGAGAAATGTGATGAAAATGGTCAGCGAGCATAGTGATTAAAGTGGTCATTTAGAATTGTGATGAAAAGCGATATAGAGCATTGTGATGACAAACGTCATGGAGAACTGTGATGACCAGGGTCATGTAGCATTGTGATGACACGGTCATGGAACATTGTGATGACAAGAATTATGGAGCATTATGATGACACGGTCATGGAACATTGTGATGACAAGAATTCTGGAGCATTGTGATGAAAAGGGCCATGGAGAATTGTAATGAAAGGTTTCATTGTGCACTGTGGTGACAAGGGGGATGGAGTATTGTGATGAAACTGGTCCTGGAGCATTGTGATAACAAAAGCCATGGAGCATTGTGATGACAGGCATCATGGAGCATTCTGAAGAAAGGGGCCATGGGGAATTGTAATGACAATAGAGAAATGTGATGAAAATGGTCAGCGAGCATAGTGATTAAAGTGGTCTTTGAGAATTGTGATGAAAAGCGTCATAGAGCATTGTGATGACAAAGGTCATGGAGAACTGTGATGACCAGGGTCATGTAGCATTGTGATGACACGGTCATGGAACATTGTGATGACAAGAATTCTGGAGCATTGTGATGACAAAGGCCATGGAGCAATGCGATGACACGGTCATGGAACATTGTGATGAAAAGAATTCTGGAGCATTGTGATGACAAGGGCCATGCGGCATTGTGATGACACGATCATGGAACATTGTGATGACAAGAATTCTGGAGCATTGTGATGACAAGTGACATGGAGCATTGTGATGAAACGGTCATGGAACATTGTGATGACAAGTAATCTGGAGCATTGTGATGACAAGGGCCATGGAGCATTGTGATGACACGGTCATGGAACATTGCGATGACAAGAAATCTGGAGCATTGTGATGACAATGGCCATGGAGCATTGTGATGACAAGTATTCTGGAGCATTGTGATGACAAGGGCCATGGAGCATTGTGACGACAAGTGTCATGGAGCATTGTAACGAGAGGTTTCATTGTGCACAGTGGTGACAAGGGGGATGGAGTATTGTGATGAAACTGGTGCTGGAGCATTGTGATAACAAAAGCCATGGAGCATTGTGATGACAGGCATCATGGAGCATTGTGAAGAAAGGGGAATGGGGAAATGTAATGACAATAGAGAAATGTGAGGAAAATGGTCAGCGAGCATAGTGATTAAAGTTGTCTTTGAGAATTGTGATGAAAAGCGACATAGAGCTTTGTGATGACAAAGGTCATGGAGAACTGTGATAACCAGGGTCATGTAGCATTTTGATGACACGGTCACGGAACATTGTGATGAAACGAATCTGGAGCATTGTGTTGAAAAGGGCCATGGAACATTGTGATGACACGGTCATGGAACATTTTGATGACAAGAAATCTGGAGCATTGTGATGACCATGGCCATAGAGCCTTGTGATGACACGGTCATGGAACATTGTGATGACAAGAATTCTGGAGCATTGTGATGACAAGGGCCATGGAGAATTGTGATGCCATGGTCATGGAACATTGTGATGACAAGAATTCTGGAGCATTGTGATGACAAGTGTCATGGAGCATTGTAATGAAAGGTTTCATTGTGCACCGTGATGACAAGGGGGATGGAGTATTGTGATGAATCTGGTCCTGGAGCATTGTGATAACAAAAACCATGGAGCATTGTGATGACAGGCATCATGGAGCATTGTGAAGAAAGGGGCCATGTGGAATTGTAATGACAATAGAGAAAGGTGATGAAAATTGTCAGCGAGCATAGTGATTAAAGTGGTCATTGAGAATTGTGATAACATCGTCATGGAACATTGGGATGACAAGAATTCTGGAGCATTGTGATGACAAGAGCCATGGAGCATTGTGATGACACAGTCATGGAACATTGTGATGACAAGAATTCTGGAGCATTGTGATGACAAGTGTCATGGAGCATTGTAATGAGAGGTTTCATTGTGCACAGTGATGACAAGGGGGATGGAGTATTGTGATGAATCTGGTCCTGGAGCATTGTGATAACAAAAGCCATGGAGCATTGTGATGACAGGCATCATGGGGCATTGTGAAGAAAGTGGCCATGTGGAATTGTAGTGACAATAGAGAAAGGTGATGAAAATTGTCAGCGAGCATAGTGATTAAAGTGGTCATTGAGAATTGTGATTACATCGTCATGGAACATTGGGATGACAAGAATTCTGGAGCATTGTAATGACAAGGGCCATGGAGCATTGTGATGACACAGTCATGGAACATTGTGATGACAAGAATTCTGGAGCATTTTGATGACAAGGGCCACGGAGCTTTGTGATGACACGGTCATGGAACATTGTGATGACAAGAAATCTGGAGCATTGTGATGACACGGTCATGGAACATTGTGATGACAAGAAATCTGGAGCATTGTGATGACAATGGCCATGGAGCATTGTGATGACAAGAATTCTGGAGCATTGTGATGACAATGGCCATGGAGAATTGTGATGACATGGTCATGGAACATTGTGATGACAAGAATTCTGGAGCATTGTGATGACAATGGCCATGGAGCATTGTGACAACAAGTGTCATGGAGCATTGTAACGAGAGGTTTCATTGTGCACAGTGATGACAAGGGGGATGGAGTATTGTGATGAAACTGGTGCTGGAGCATTGTGATAACAAAAGCCATGGAGCATTGTGATGACAGGCATCATGGAGCATTGTGAAGAAAGGGGAATGGGGAAATGTAATGACAATAGAGAAATGTGATGAAAATGGTCAGTGAGTATAATGATGAAAGTGGTCATTTAGAATTGTGATGAAAAGCGACATAGAGCATTGTGATGACAAAGGTCATGGAGAACTGTGATGACCAGGGTCATGTAGCATTGTGATGACACGGTCATGGAACATTGTGATGAGAAGAATTATGGAGCATTGTGATGACACGGTCATGGAACATTCTGATGAGAAGAATTCTGGAGCATTGTGATGCCAATGCCATGGAGAATTGTGAAGACATGGTCATGGAACATTGTGATGAAAAGAAATCTGGAGGATTGTGATGGCAAGGGCCATGGAGCATTGTGATGACACGGTCATGGAACATTGTGATAACTAGAATTCTGGAGCATTGTGATGACACGGGCCATGGAGAATTGTGATGACATGGTCATGGACCATTGTGATGACAAGAATTCTGGAGCATTGTTATGACAAGGGCCATGGAGCATTGTGATGACAAGTGTCATGGAACATTGTAATGAAAGATTTCATTGTGCAAGGTGATGACATAGGGGATGGAGTATTGTGATGAAACTGGTCCTGGAGCATTGTGATAACAAAAGCCATGGAGCATTGTGATTACAGGCATCATGGAGCATTGTGAAGAAAGGGGCCATGGGGAATTTTAATGACAATAGAGAAATGTGATGAAAATGGTCAGCGAGCATAGTGATTAAAGTGGTCATTTAGAATTGTGATGAAAAGCGATATAGAGCATTGTGATGACAAACGTCATGGAGAACTGTGATGACCAGGGTCATGTAGCATTGTGATGACACGGTCATGGAACATTGTGATGACAAGAATTATGGAGCATTATGATGACACGGTCATGGAACATTGTGATGACAAGAATTCTGGAGCATTGTGATGAAAAGGGCCATGGAGAATTGTAATGAAAGGTTTCATTGTGCACTGTGGTGACAAGGGGGATGGAGTATTGTGATGAAACTGGTCCTGGAGCATTGTGATAACAAAAGCCAGGGAGCATTGTGATGACAGGCATCATGGAGCATTCTGAAGAAAGGGGCCATGGGGAATTGTAATGACAATAGAGAAATGTGATGAAAATTGTCAGCGAGCATAGTGATTAAAGTGGTCTTTGAGAATTGTGATGAAAAGCGTCATAGAGCATTGTGATGACAAAGGTCATGGAGAACTGTGATGACCAGGGTCATGTAGCATTGTGATGACACGGTCATGGAACATTGTGATGACAAGAATTCTGGAGCATTGTGATGACAAGGGCCATGCGGCATTGTGATGACACGATTATGAAACATTGTGATGACAAGAATTCTGAAGCATTGTGATGACAAGGGCCATGGAGCATTGTGATGAAACGGTCATGGAACATTGTGATGACAAGTAATCTGGAGCATTGTGATGACAAGGGCCATGGAGCATTGTGATGACACGGTCTTGGAACATTGTGATGACAAGAAATCTGGAGCATTGTGATGACAATGGCCATGGAACATTGTGATGACACGGTCATGGAACATTGTGATGACAAGAATTCTGGAGCATTGTGATGACAAGGGCCATGGAGAATTGTGATGACATGGTCATGGAACATTGTGATGACAAGAATTCTGGAGCATTGTGATGTCAAGGGCCATGGAGCATTGTGATGACAAGTGTCATGGAGCATTGTAACGAGAGGTTTCATTGTGCACAGTGATGACAAGGGGGATGGAGTATTGTGATGAAACTGGTGCTGGAGCATTATGATAACAAAAGCCATGGAGCATTGTGATGACAGGCATCATGGAGCATTGTGAAGAAAGGGGAATGGGGAAATGTAATGACAATAGAGAAATGTGATTAAAATGGTCAGCGAGTATAATGATGAAAGTGGTCATTTAGAATTGTGATGAAAAGCGACATAGAGCATTGTGATGACAAAGGTCATGGAGAACTGTGATGACCAGGGTCATGTAGCATTGTGATGACACGGTCAAGGAACATTCTGATGACAAAAATTCTGGAGCATTATGATGCCAATGCCATGGAGAATTGTGATGACATGGTAATGGAACATTGTGATGACAAGAATTCTGGAGCACTGTGTTGACAAGGGCCATGGAGCATTGTGATGACAAGTGTAATGGAGCATTGTAATGAAAGGTTTCATTGTGCACAGTGATGACATGTGGGATGGAGTATTGTGATGAAACTGGTCCTGGAGCATTCTGATAACAAAAGCCATGGAGCACTGTGATGACAGGCATAATGGAGCACTGTAAAGAAAGGGGCAATGGGGAATTTTAATGACAATAGAGAAATGTGAGGAAAATGGTCAGCGAGCATAGTGATTAAAGTGGTCTTTTAGAATTGTGATGAAAAGCGACATAGAGCATTGTGATGACAAAGGTCATGGAGAACTGTGATGACCAGGGTCATGTAGCATTTTGATGACACGGTCACGGAACATTGTGATGAAACGAATCTGGAGCATTGTGATGAAAAGGGCCATGGAACATTGTGATGACAAGAATTCTGGAGCATTGTGATGACAAGTGCCATGGAGCTTTGTGATGACACGGTCATGGAACATTGTGATGACAAGAAATCTGGAGCATTGTGATGACAATGGCCATGGAGCATTGTGATGACAAGAATTCTGGAGCATTGCGATGACAATGGCCATGGAGAATTGTGATGACATGGTCATGGAACGTGATGACAAGTATTCTGGAGCATTGTGATGACAAGTGTCATGGAGCATTGTAATGAAAGGTTTCATTGTGCACCGTGATGACATGTGGGATGGAGTATTGTGATGAAACTGGTCCTGGAGCATTCTGATAACAAAAGCCATGGAGCATTGTGATGACAGGCATGATGGAGCATTGTAAAGAAAGGGGCAATGGGGAATTGTAATGACATTAGAGAAATGTAATGAAAATGGTCAGCGAGCATAGTGATTAAAGTGGTCTTTGAGAATTGTGATGAAAAGCGTCATAGAGCATTGTGATCACAAAAGTCATGGAGAAATGTGATGACCAGGGTCATGTAGCATTGTGATGACACGGTCATGGAACATTGTGATGACAAGAATTCTGGAGGATTGTGATGACAAGGGCCATGGAGCATTGTGATGACACGGTCATGGATCATTGTGATAACAAGAATTCTGGAGCATTGTGATGACAAGGGCCATGGAGCATTGTGATGACAAGTGTCATGGAGCATTGTAATGAGAAGTTTCATTGTGCACCGTGATGACACGGGGGATGGAGTATTGTGATGAAACTGGTCCTGGAGCATTGTGATAACAAAAGCCATGGAGCATTGTGATGACAGGCATCATGGAGCATTGTGAAGAAAGGGGCCATGGGGAATTGTAATGACAATAGAGAAATGTGATGAAAATGGTCAGCGAGCAGAGTGATTAAAGTGGTCATTGAGAATTGTGATGTAAAGCGACATAGAGCATTGTGATGACAAAGGTCATGAAGAACTGTGATGACCAGGGTCATGTAGCATTGTGATGTCACGGTCATGGAACTTTGAGATGACAAGAATTCTGGAGCATTGTGATGTCAAGGGCCATGGAGCATTGTGATGACACGGTCATGGAACATTGTGATGAGAAGAATTTGGAGCATTGTGATGACACGGTCATGGAACATTTTGATGAAAAAATTCTGGAGCATTGTGATGACAAGTGCCATGGAGAATTGTGATGACATCGTCATCGAACATTGTGATGACAAGAATTCTGGATCACTGTTTTGACAAGGCCATGGAGCATTGTGATGACAAGTGTCATGGAGCATTGTAATGAGAGGTTTCATTGTGCACAGTGATGACAAGGGGGATGGAGTATTGTGATGAATCTGGTCCTGGAGCATTGTGATAACAAAAGCCATGGAGCATTGTGATGACAGGCATCATGGGTCATTGTGAAGAAAGTGGCCATGTGGAATTGTAGTGACAATAGAGAAAGGTGATGAAAATTGTCAGCGAGCATAGTGATTAAAGTGGTCATTGAGAATTGTGATAACATCGTCATGGAACATTGGGATGACAAGAATTCTGGAGCATTGTAATGACAAGGGCCATGGAGCATTGTGATGACACAGTCATGGAACATTGTGATGACAAGAATTCTCGAGCATTGTGATGACAAGGGCCACGGAGCTTTGTGATGACACGGTCATGGAACATTGTGATGACAAGAAATCTGGAGCATTGTGATGACACGGTCATGGAACATTGTGATGACAAGAAATCTGGAGCATTGTGATGACAATGGCCATGGAGCATTGTGATGACAAGAATTCTGGAGCATTGTGATGACAATGGCCATGGAGAATTGTGATGACATGGTCATGGAACATTGTGATGACAAGAATTCTGGAGCATTGTGATGACAAGGGCCATGGAGCATTGTGACGACAAGTGTCATGGAGCATTGTAACGAGAGGTTTCATTGTGCACAGTGATGACAAGGGGGATGGAGTATTGTGATGAAACTGATGCTGGAGCATTGTGATAACAAAAGCCATGGAGCATTGTGATGACAGGCATCATGGAGCATTGTGAAGAAAGGGGAATGGGGAAATGTAATGACAATAGAGAAATGTGATGAAAATGGTCAGTGAGCATAATGATGAAAGTGGTCATTTAGAATTGTGATGGAAAGCGACATAGAGCATTGTGATGACAAAGGTCATGGAGAACTGTGATGACCAGGGTCATGTAGCATTGTGATGACACGGTCATGGAACATTGTGATGAGAAGAATTATGGAGCATTGTGATGACACGGTCATGGAACATTCTGATGACAAGAATTCTGGAGCATTGTGATGCCAAAGCCATGGAGAATTGTGATGACATGGTCATGGAACATTGTGATGACAAGAAATCTGGAGGATTGTGATGGCAAGGGCCATGGAGCATTGTGATGACACGGTCATGGAACATTGTGATAACTAGAATTCTGGAGCATTGTGATGACACGGGCCATGGAGAATTGTGATGATATGGTCATGGACCATTGTGATGACAAGAATTCTGGAGCATTGTTATGACAAGGGCCATGGAGCATTGTGATGACAAGTGTCATGGAACATTGTAATGAAAGATTTCATTGTGCAAGGTGATGACATAGGGGATGGAGTATTGTGATGAAACTGGTCCTGGAGCATTGTGATAACAAAAGCCATGCAGCATTGTGATTACAGGCATCATGGAGCATTGTGAAGAAAGGGGCCATGGGGAATTTTAATGACAATAGAGAAATGTGATGAAAATGGTCAGCGAGCATAGTGATTAAAGTGGTCATTTAGAATTGTGATGAAAAGCGATATAGAGCATTGTGATGACAAACGTCATGGAGAACTGTGATGACCAGGGTCATGTAGCATTGTGATGACACGGTCATGGAACATTGTGATGACAAGAATTATGGAGCATTATGATGACACGGTCATGGAACACTGTGATGACAAGAATTCTGGAGCATTGTGATGAAAAGGGCCATGGAGAATTGTAATGAAAGGTTTCATTGTGCACTGTGGTGACAAGGGGGATGGAGTATTGTGATGAAACTGGTCCTGGAGCATTGTGATAACAAAAGCCATGGAGCATTGTGATGACAGGCATCATGGAGCATTCTGAAGAAAGGGGCCATGGGGAATTGTAATGACAATAGAGAAATGTGATGAAAATGGTCAGCGAGCATAGTGATTAAAGTGGTCTTTGAGAATTGTGATGAAAAGCGTCATAGAGCATTGTGATGACAAAGGTCATGGAGAACTGTGATGACCAGGGTCATGTAGCATTGTGATGACACGGTCATGGAACATTGTGATGACAAGAATTCTGGAGCATTGTGATGACAAAGGCCATGGAGCAATGCGATGACACGGTCATGGAACATTGTGATGAAAAGAATTCTGGAGCATTGTGATGACAAGGGCCATGCGGCATTGTGATGACACGATCATGGAACATTGTGATGACAAGAATTCTGGAGCATTGTGATGACAAGTGACATGGAGCATTGTGATGAAACGGTCATGGAACATTGTGATGACAAGTAATCTGGAGCATTGTGATGACAAGGGCCATGGAGCATTGTGATGACACGGTCATGGAACATTGCGATGACAAGAAATCTGGAGCATTGTGATGACAATGGCCATGGAGCATTGTGATGACAAGTATTCTGGAGCATTGTGATGACAAGGGCCATGGAGCATTGTGACGACAAGTGTCATGGAGCATTGTAACGAGAGGTTTCATTGTGCACAGTGGTGACAAGGGGGATGGAGTATTGTGATGAAACTGGTGCTGGAGCATTGTGATAACAAAAGCCATGGAGCATTGTGATGACAGGCATCATGGAGCATTGTGAAGAAAGGGGAATGGGGAAATGTAATGACAATAGAGAAATGTGAGGAAAATGGTCAGCGAGCATAGTGATTAAAGTTGTCTTTGAGAATTGTGATGAAAAGCGACATAGAGCTTTGTGATGACAAAGGTCATGGAGAACTGTGATAACCAGGGTCATGTAGCATTTTGATGACACGGTCACGGAACATTGTGATGAAACGAATCTGGAGCATTGTGTTGAAAAGGGCCATGGAACATTGTGATGACACGGTCATGGAACATTTTGATGACAAGAAATCTGGAGCATTGTGATGACCATGGCCATAGAGCCTTGTGATGACACGGTCATGGAACATTGTGATGACAAGAATTCTGGAGCATTGTGATGACAAGGGCCATGGAGAATTGTGATGCCATGGTCATGGAACATTGTGATGACAAGAATTCTGGAGCATTGTGATGACAAGTGTCATGGAGCATTGTAATGAAAGGTTTCATTGTGCACCGTGATGACAAGGGGGATGGAGTATTGTGATGAATCTGGTCCTGGAGCATTGTGATAACAAAAACCATGGAGCATTGTGATGACAGGCATCATGGAGCATTGTGAAGAAAGGGGCCATGTGGAATTGTAATGACAATAGAGAAAGGTGATGAAAATTGTCAGCGAGCATAGTGATTAAAGTGGTCATTGAGAATTGTGATAACATCGTCATGGAACATTGGGATGACAAGAATTCTGGAGCATTGTGATGACAAGAGCCATGGAGCATTGTGATGACACAGTCATGGAACATTGTGATGACAAGAATTCTGGAGCATTGTGATGACAAGTGTCATGGAGCATTGTAATGAGAGGTTTCATTGTGCACAGTGATGACAAGGGGGATGGAGTATTGTGATGAATCTGGTCCTGGAGCATTGTGATAACAAAAGCCATGGAGCATTGTGATGACAGGCATCATGGAGCATTGTGAAGAAATGGTCCATGGGGAATTGTAATGACAATAGAGAAATGTGATGAAAATGGTCAGCGAGCATAGTGATTAAAGGGGTCATTGAGAATTGTGATGAAAAGCGACATAGAGCATTGTGATGACAAAGGTCATGGAGAACTGTGATGACCAGGGTCATGTAGCATTGTGATGACACGGTCATGGAACATTGTGATGACAAGAATTCTGGAGCATTGTGCTGACAAGGGCCATGGAGCATTGTGATGACACGGTCATGGAACATTGTGATGACAAGAATTCTGGAGCATTGTGATGACAAGTGTCATGGAGCATTGTAATGAGAGGTTTCATTTTGCACAGTGATGACAAGGGGGATGGAGTATTGTGATGAATCTGGTCCTGGAGCATTGTGATAACAAAAGCCATGGAGCATTGTGATGACAGGCATCATGGGGCATTGTGAAGAAAGTGGCCATGTGGAATTGTAGTGACAATAGAGAAAGGTGATGAAAATTGTCAGCGAGCATAGTGATTAAAGTGGTCATTGAGAATTGTGATTACATCGTCATGGAACATTGGGATGACAAGAATTCTGGAGCATTGTAATGACAAGGGCCATGGAGCATTGTGATGACACAGTCATGGAACATTGTGATGACAAGAATTCTGGAGCATTGTGATGACAAGGGCCACGGAGCTTTGTGATGACACGGTCATGGAACATTGTGATGACAAGAAATCTGGAGCATTGTGATGACACGGTCATGGAACATTGTGATGACAAGAAATCTGGAGCATTGTGATGACAATGGCCATGGAGCATTGTGATGACAAGAATTCTGGAGCATTGTGATGACAATGGCCATGGAGAATTGTGATGACATGGTCATGGAACATTGTGATGACAAGAATTCTGGAGCATTGTGATGACAATGGCCATGGAGCATTGTGACAACAAGTGTCATGGAGCATTGTAACGAGAGGTTTCATTGTGCACAGTGATGACAAGGGGGATGGAGTATTGTGATGAAACTGGTGCTGGAGCATTGTGATAACAAAAGCCATGGAGCATTGTGATGACAGGCATCATGGAGCATTGTGAAGAAAGGGGAATGGGGAAATGTAATGACAATAGAGAAATGTGATGAAAATGGTCAGTGAGTATAATGATGAAAGTGGTCATTTAGAATTGTGATGAAAAGCGACATAGAGCATTGTGATGACAAAGGTCATGGAGAACTGTGATGACCAGGGTCATGTAGCATTGTGATGACACGGTCATGGAACATTGTGATGAGAAGAATTATGGAGCATTGTGATGACACGGTCATGGAACATTCTGATGAGAAGAATTCTGGAGCATTGTGATGCCAATGCCATGGAGAATTGTGAAGACATGGTCATGGAACATTGTGATGAAAAGAAATCTGGAGGATTGTGATGGCAAGGGCCATGGAGCATTGTGATGACACGGTCATGGAACATTGTGATAACTAGAATTCTGGAGCATTGTGATGACACGGGCCATGGAGAATTGTGATGACATGGTCATGGACCATTGTGATGACAAGAATTCTGGAGCATTGTTATGACAAGGGCCATGGAGCATTGTGATGACAAGTGTCATGGAACATTGTAATGAAAGATTTCATTGTGCAAGGTGATGACATAGGGGATGGAGTATTGTGATGAAACTGGTCCTGGAGCATTGTGATAACAAAAGCCATGGAGCATTGTGATTACAGGCATCATGGAGCATTGTGAAGAAAGGGGCCATGGGGAATTTTAATGACAATAGAGAAATGTGATGAAAATGGTCAGCGAGCATAGTGATTAAAGTGGTCATTTAGAATTGTGATGAAAAGCGATATAGAGCATTGTGATGACAAACGTCATGGAGAACTGTGATGACCAGGGTCATGTAGCATTGTGATGACACAGTCATGGAACATTGTGATGACAAGAATTATGGAGCATTATGATGACACGGTCATGGAACATTGTGATGACAAGAATTCTGGAGCATTGTGATGAAAAGGGCCATGGAGAATTGTAATGAAAGGTTTCATTGTGCACTGTGGTGACAAGGGGGATGGAGTATTGTGATGAAACTGGTCCTGGAGCATTGTGATAACAAAAGCCAGGGAGCATTGTGATGACAGGCATCATGGAGCATTCTGAAGAAAGGGGCCATGGGGAATTGTAATGACAATAGAGAAATGTGATGAAAATTGTCAGCGAGCATAGTGATTAAAGTGGTCTTTGAGAATTGTGATGAAAAGCGTCATAGAGCATTGTGATGACAAAGGTCATGGAGAACTGTGATGACCAGGGTCATGTAGCATTGTGATGACACGGTCATGGAACATTGTGATGACAAGAATTCTGGAGCATTGTGATGACAAGGGCCATGCGGCATTGTGATGACACGATTATGAAACATTGTGATGACAAGAATTCTGAAGCATTGTGATGACAAGGGCCATGGAGCATTGTGATGAAACGGTCATGGAACATTGTGATGACAAGTAATCTGGAGCATTGTGATGACAAGGGCCATGGAGCATTGTGATGACACGGTCTTGGAACATTGTGATGACAAGAAATCTGGAGCATTGTGATGACAATGGCCATGGAACATTGTGATGACACGGTCATGAAACATTGTGATGACAAGAATTCTGGAGCATTGTGATGACAAGGGCCATGGAGAATTGTGATGACATGGTCATGGAACATTGTGATGACAAGAATTCTGGAGCATTGTGATGTCAAGGGCCATGGAGCATTGTGATGACAAGTGTCATGGAGCATTGTAACGAGAGGTTTCATTGTGCACAGTGATGACAAGGGGGATGGAGTATTGTGATGAAACTGGTGCTGGAGCATTATGATAACAAAAGCCATGGAGCATTGTGATGACAGGCATCATGGAGCATTGTGAAGAAAGGGGAATGGGGAAATGTAATGACAATAGAGAAATGTGATTAAAATGGTCAGCGAGTATAATGATGAAAGTGGTCATTTAGAATTGTGATGAAAAGCGACATAGAGCATTGTGATGACAAAGGTCATGGAGAACTGTGATGACCAGGGTCATGTAGCATTGTGATGACACGGTCATGGAACATTCTGATGACAAAAATTCTGGAGCATTATGATGCCAATGCCATGGAGAATTGTGATGACATGGTAATGGAACATTGTGATGACAAGAATTCTGGAGCACTGTGTTGACAAGGGCCATGGAGCATTGTGATGACAAGTGTAATGGAGCATTGTAATGAAAGGTTTCATTGTGCACAGTGATGACATGTGGGATGGAGTATTGTGATGAAACTGGTCCTGGAGCATTCTGATAACAAAAGCCATGGAGCACTGTGATGACAGGCATAATGGAGCACTGTAAAGAAAGGGGCAATGGGGAATTTTAATGACAATAGAGAAATGTGAGGAAAATGGTCAGCGAGCATAGTGATTAAAGTGGTCTTTTAGAATTGTGATGAAAAGCGACATAGAGCATTGTGATGACAAAGGTCATGGAGAACTGTGATGACCAGGGTCATGTAGAATTGTGATGACACGGTCATGGAACATTGTGATGACAAGAATTCTGGAACATTGTGATGACAAAGGCCATGGAGCAATGTGATGACACGGTCATGGAACATTGTGATGAAAAGAAATCTGGAGCATTGTGATGACAAGGGCCATGCGGCATTGTGATGACACGATCATGGAACATTGTGATGACAAGAATTCTGGAGCATTGTGATGACAAGGGCCATGGAGCATTGTGATGAAACGGTCATGGAACATTGTGATGACAAGTAATCTGGAGCATTGTGATGACAAGGGCCATGGAGCATTGTGATGACACGGTCATGGAACATTGTGATGACAAGAAATCTGGAGCATTGTGATGACAATGGCCATGGAACATTGTGATGAAACGGTCATGGAGCATTGTGATGACAAGAATTCTGGAGCATTGTGATGACCAGGGTCACGTAGCATTGTGATGACACGGTCATGGAACATTGTGATGACAAGAATTCTGGAGCATTGTGATGACAAGGGCCATGGAGCATTGTGATGACATGGTCATGGAGAATTGTAATGAAAGGTTTCATTGTGCACTGTGGTGACAAGGGAGATGGAGTATTTTGATGAAATTGGTCCTGGAGCATTGTGATAATAAAAGCCATGGAGCATTGTGATGACAGGCATCATGGAGCTTTGTGAAGAAAGGGGCCATGTGGAATTGTAATGACAATAGAGAAAGGTGATGAAAATTGTCAGCGAGCATAGTGATTAAAGTACTCATTGAGAACTGTGATAACATCGTCATGGAACATTGGGATGACAAGAATTCTTGAGCATTGTGATACAACGGCCATGGAGGTTTGTGATGACACGGTCATGGAACATTGTGATGACAAGAAATCTAGAGCATTGTGGTGACACGGTCATGGAACATTGTGATGACAAGAAATCTGGAGCATTGTGATGACAAAGTCCATGGAGCATTGTGATGACACGGTAATGGAAGATTGTGATGAAAAGAATTCTGGAGCATTGTGATGACAAGGGCCATGGAGACTTGTGATGACACGGTCATGGAACATAGTGATGACAAGAATTCTAAATCATTGTGATGACAAGGGCCATGGAGCATTGGGATGACACGGTCACGGAACATTGTGATGACAAGAATTCTGGAGCATTGTGATGACAAGGACCATGGAGCATTGTGATAACACGGTCATGGAACATTGTGATGACAAGAAATCTGGAGGATTGTGATGACAAGGGCCATGGAGCATTGTGATGACACGGTCATGGATCATTGTGATAACAAGAATTCTGGAGCATTGTGATGACAAGGGCCATGGAGCATTGTGATGACAAGTGTCATGGAGCATTGTAATGAGAGGTTTCATTGTGCACCGTGATGACACGGGGGATGGAGTATTGTGATGAAACTGTCCTGGAGCATTGTGATAACAAAAGCCATGGAGCATTGTGATGACAGGCATCATGGAGCATTGTGAAGAAAGGGGCCATGGGGAATTGTAATGACAATAGAGAAATGTGATGAAAATGGTCAGCGAGCAGAGTGATTAAAGTGGTCATTGAGAATTGTGATGTAAAGCGACATAGAGCATTGTGATGACAAAGGTCATGAAGAACTGTGATGACCAGGGTCATGTAGCATTGTGATGTCACGGTCATGGAACTTTGTGATGACAAGAATTCTGGAGCATTGTGATGTCAAGGGCCATGGAGCATTGTGATGACACGGTCATGGAACATTGTGATGAGAAGAATTTGGAGCATTGTGATGACACGGTCATGGAACATTTTGATGAAAAAATTCTGGAGCATTGTGATGACAAGTGACATGGAGAATTGTGATGACATCGTCATGGAACATTGTGATGACAAGAATTCTGGATCACTGTTTTGACAAGGCCATGGAGCATTGTGATGACAAGTGTCATGGAGCATTGTAATGAGAGGTTTCATTGTGCACAGTGATGACAAGGGGGATGGAGTATTGTGATGAATCTGGTCCTGGAGCATTGTGATAACAAAAGCCATGGAGCATTGTGATGACAGGCATCATGGGGCATTGTGAAGAAAGTGGCCATGTGGAATTGTAGTGACAATAGAGAAAGGTGATGAAAATTGTCAGCGAGCATAGTGATTAAAGTGGTCATTGAGAATTGTGATAACATCGTCATGGAACATTGGGATGACAAGAATTCTGGAGCATTGTAATGACAAGGGCCATGGAGCATTGTGATGACACAGTCATGGAACATTGTGATGACAAGAATTCTGGAGCATTGTGATGACAAGGGCCACGGAGCTTTGTGATGACACGGTCATGGAACATTGTGATGACAAGAAATCTGGAGCATTGTGATGACACGGTCATGGAACATTGTGATGACAAGAAATCTGGAGCATTGTGATGACAATGGCCATGGAGCATTGTGATGACAAGAATTCTGGAGCATTGTGATGACAATGGCCATGGAGAATTGTGATGACATGGTCATGGAACATTGTGATGACAAGAATTCTGGAGCATTGTGATGACAATGGCCATGGAGCATTGTGACGACAAGTGTCATGGAGCATTGTAACGAGAGGTTTCATTGTGCACAGTGATGACAAGGGGGATGGAGTATTGTGATGAAACTGGTGCTGGAGCATTGTGATAACAAAAGCCATGGAGCATTGTGATGACAGGCATCATGGAGCATTGTGAAGAAAGGGGAATGGGGAAATGTAATGACAATAGAGAAATGTGATGAAAATGGTCAGTGAGTATAATGATGAAAGTGGTCATTTAGAATTGTGATGAAAAGCGACATAGAGCATTGTGATGACAAAGGTCATGGAGAACTGTGATGACCAGGGTCATGTAGCATTGTGATGACACGGTCATGGAACATTTTGATGAGAAGAATTATGGAGCATTGTGATGACACGGTCATGGAACATTCTGATGAGAAGAATTCTGGAGCATTGTGATGCCAATGCCATGGAGAATTGTGATGACATGGTCATGGAACATTGTGATGACAAGTAATCTGGAGCATTGTGATGACAAGGGCCATGGAGCATTGTGATGACACGGTCATGAAACATTGCGATGACAAGAAATCTGGAGCATTGTGATGACAATGGCCATGGAACATTGTGATGACACGGGCATGGAACATTGTGATGACAAGAATTCTGGAGCATTGTGATGACACGGTCATGGAACATTCTGATGACAAGAATTCTGGAGCATTGTGATGCCAATGCCATGGAGAATTGTGATGACATGGTCATGGAACATTGTGATGACAAGAAATCTGGAGGATTGTGATGACAAGGGCCATGGAGCATTGTGATGACACGGTCATGGAACATTGTGATAACTAGAATTCTGGAGCATTGTGATGACAAGGGCCATGGAGCATTGTGATGACAAGTGTCATGGAGCATTGTAATGAGAGGTTTCATTGTGCACCGTGATGACACGGGGGATGGAGTATTGTGATGAAACTGGTCCTGGAGCATTGTGATAACAAAAGCCATGGAGCATTGTGATGACAGGCATCATGGAGCATTGTGAAGAAAGGGGCCATGGGGAATTGTAATGACAATAGAGAAATGTGATGAAAATGGTCAGCGAGCAGAGTGATTAAAGTGGTCATTGAGAATTGTGATGAAAAGCGACATAGAGCATTGTGATGACAAAGGTCATGGAGAACTGTGATGACCAGGGTCACGTAGCATTGTGATGACACGGTCATGGAACATTGTGATGACAAGAATTCTGGAGCATTGTGATGACAAGGGCCATGCGGCATTGTGATGACACGATTATGGAACATTGTGATGACAAGAATTCTGAAGCATTGTGATGACAAGGGCCATGGAGCATTGTGATGACATGTGTCATGGAGCATTGTAATGAGAGGTTTCATTGTGCACCGTGATGACATGTGGGATGGAGTATTGTGATGAAACTGGTCCTGGAGCATTGTGATAACAAAAGCCATGGAGCATTGTGATGACAGGCATCATGGAGCATTGTGAAGAAAGGGGCCATGTGGAATTGTAATGACAATAGAGAAATGTGATGAAAATGGTCAGCGAGCAGAGTGATTAAAGTGGTCATTTAGAATTGTGATGAAAAGCAATATAGAGCATTGTGATGAAAAGGGCCATGGAGCATTGTGATGACACGGTCATGGAACATTGTGATGACAAGTAATCTGGAGCATTGTGATGACAAGGGCCATGGAGCATTGTGATGACACGGTCATGGAACATTGTGATGACAAGAAATCTGGAGCATTGTGATGACAATGGCCATGGAACATTGTGATGACACGGTCATGGAACATTGTGATGACAAGAATTCTGGAGCATTGTGATGACAAGGGCCATGGAGAATTGTGATGACATGGTCATGGAACATTGTGATGACAAGAATTCTGGAGCATTGTGATGACAAGGGCCATGGAGCATTGTGATGACAAGTGTCATGGAGCATTGTAACGAGAGGTTTCATTGTGCACAGTGATGACAAGGGGGATGGAGTATTGTGATGAAACTGGTGCTGGAACATTATGATAACAAAAGCCATGGAGCATTGTGATGACAGGCATCATGGAGCATTGTGAAGAAAGGGGAATGGGGAAATGTAATGACAATAGAGAAATGTGTATTTGTATGGAAATATGTATGGAAATATGTTAATATAAATGTTTCAGACATTACATGAAATTTCTAAAAATCTTATATTTGTATTTGTATGGAAATATGTATGGAAATATGTTAATATAAATGTTTCAGACATTACATGAAATTTCTAAAAATCTTATATTTGTATTTGTATGGAAATATGTATGGAAATATGTTAATATAAATGTTTCAGACATTACATGAAATTTCTAAAAATCTTATATTTGTATTTGTATGGAAATATGTATGGAAATATGTTAATATAAATGTTTCAGACATTACAGGAAACGTCTAAAAATCTTATATGTTCTGGTATAATGTTATAAGTAATAATCCTAGTTATTACTTTAAAATGTATATCTCAGAAATAACTAATTTTCTTGTCAACTGCATTATTATGAACTTTCATCAAATCTTTAACCATGGTCATTTTTAAGTCTTTTGGCATTTACAGACAGTTCTGGGTGTACTCTGATGATTTTGCAAATATGTTCCTATAAAAGAGTTTCATCTTCAAGAAATTCATGGAAAAGACTCTGACAAGTACAGGTTTCTGGTAACTGACTGTACTGCTGAACTGAATGAATAAGCATTTTCAGAACTCTAATGAAAAACTGATGAACTCATAAAAGTGCTAACAAAAGATCAAGATGAAAAAAAAGAAATTAATTACATGGGACTGAGTGAACTGATGAGGATGAGTATAATTTTTGTGACTTTCTGTCTGAATTAAAATAAAAAAAAATCCCACAAGGACTCAGAGGAAAAGAATATACAAATCAATTTTCACTGCAAAGTAAAGGAGCTGTTACAGTGGAGGATTACTGGACTGAATGTCAATGTTATGACATAGTATAAGTGTGTTTCATGTTTGGTAATTGCAATCATTGTTGCTGTTGTTGTGGTCATCCATGTACAATGCTTGGTGTCAGTCTATCTATCTCTTGTAAAAATAAAATACAGTGTGTGTGTGTGGAAAAAAAAAAAAAAAAAAAAAAAAAGAAAGGGGCAATGGGGAATTGTAATGACAATAGAGAAATGTAATGAAAATGGTCAGCGAGCATAGTGATTAAAGTGGTCTTTGAGAATTGTGATGAAAAGCGTCATAGAGCATTGTGATCATAAAACTCATGGAGAAATGTGATGACCAGGGTCATGTAGCATTGTGATGACACGGTCATGGAACATTGTGATGACAAGAATTCTGGAGCATTGTGATGACAAAGTCCATGGAGCATTGTGATGACACGGTCATGGAAGATTGTGATGAAAAGAATTCTGGAGCATTGTGATGACAAGGGCCATGGAGACTTGTGATGACACGGTCATGGAACATAGTGATGACAAGAATTCTAAATCATTGTGATGACAAGGGCCATGGAGCATTGGGATGACACGGTCACGGAACATTGTGATGACAAGAATTCTGGAGCATTGTGATGACAAGGACCATGGAGCATTGTGATAACACGGTCATGGAACATTGTGATGACAAGAAATCTGGAGGATTGTGATGACAAGGGCCATGGAGCATTGTGATGACACGGTCATGGAACATTGTGATGAGAAGAATTTGGAGCATTGTGATGACAAGTGCCATGGAGAATTGTGATGACATCGTCATGGAACATTGTGATGACAAGAATTCTGGATCACTGTTTTGACAAGGCCATGGAGCATTGTGATGACAAGTGTCATGGAGCATTGTAATGAGAGGTTTCATTGTGCACAGTGATGACAAGGGTGATGGAGTATTGTGATGAATCTGGTCCTGGAGCATTGTGATAACAAAAGCCATGGAGCATTGTGATGACAGGCATCATGGGGCATTGTGAAGAAAGTGGCCATGTGGAATTGTAGTGACAATAGAGAAAGGTGATGAAAATTGTCAGCGAGCATAGTGATTAAAGTGGTCATTGAGAATTGTGATAACATCGTCATGGAACATTGGGATGACAAGAATTCTGGAGCATTGTGATGACAAGGGCCATGGAGCACTGTGATGACACAGTCATGGAACATTGTGATGACAAGAATTCTGGAGCATTGTGATGACAAGGGCCACGGAGCTTTGTGATGACACGGTCATGGAACATTGTGATGACAAGAAATCTGGAGCATTGTGATGACACGGTCATGGAACATTGTGATGACAAGAAATCTGGAGCATTGTGATGACAATGGCCATGGAGCATTGTGATGACAAGAATTCTGGAGCATTGTGATGACAAGGGCCATGGAGAATTGTGATACCATGGTCATGGAACATTGTGATGACAAGAATTCTGGAGCATTGTGATGACAAGTGTCATGGAGCATTGTAATGAAAGGTTTCATTGTGCACCGTGATGACAAGGGTGATGGAGTATTGTGGTGGAACTGGTCCTGGAGCATTGTGATAACAAAAACCATGGAGCATTGTGATGACAGGCATCATGGAGCATTGTGAAGAAAGGGGCCATGTGGAATTGTAATGACAATAGAGAAAGGTGATGAAAATTGTCAGTGAGCATAGTGATTAAAGTGGTCATTGAGAATTGTGATAACATCGTCATGGAACATTGTGATGACAAGAATTCTGGAGCATTGTGATGACAAGGGACATGGAGAATTGTGATGACATGGTCATGGAACATTGTGATGACAAGAATTCTGAAGCTTTGTGATGACAAGTGCCATGGAGCATTGTGATGACAAGTGTCATGGAGCATTGTAACGAGAGGTTTCATTGTGCACACTGATGACAAGGGGGATGGAGTATTGTGATGAAACTGGTGCTGGAGCATTGTGATAACAAAAGCCATGGAGCATTGTGATGACAGGCATCATGGAGCATTGTGAAGAAAGGGGAATGGGGAAATGTAACGACAATAGAGAAATGTGATGAAAATGGTCAGCGAGTATAATGATGAAAGTGGTCATTTAGAATTGTGATGAAAAGTGACATAGAGCATTGTGATGACAAAGGTCATGGAGAACTGTGATGACCAGGGTCATGTAGCATTGTGATGACACGGTCATGGAACATTGTGATGAGAAGAATTAAGGAGCATTGTGATGACACGGTCATGGAACATTCTGATGACAAGAATTCTGGAGCTTGTGATGCCAATGCCATGGAGAATTGTGATGACATGGTCATGGAACATTGTGATGACAAAAATTCTGGAGCACTGTTTTGACAAGGGCCATGGAGCATTGTGATGACAAGTGTAATGGAGCATTGTAATGAAAGGTTTCATTGTGCACCATGATGACAAAGGGGATGGAGTATTGTGATGTAACTGGTCCTGGAGCATTGTGATAACAAAAGCCATGGAGCATTGTGATGACAGGCATAATGGAGCATTGTGAAGAAAGGGGCCATGGGGTATTGTAATGACACTAGAGAAATATGATGAAAATGGTCAGCGAGCATAGTGATTAAAGCGGTCATTGAGAATTGTGATGAAAAGCGACATAGAGCATTGTGATGACAAAGGTCATGGAGAACTGTGATGACCAGGGTCATGTAGCATTGTGATGACACGGTCATGGAACATTGTGATGACAAGAATTCTGCAGCATTGCGATGACAAGGGCCATGGAGCATTGTGATGACACGGTCATGGAACATTGTGATGACAAGAATTCTGGAGAATTATGATGACAAGGGCCATGGAGCATTGTGATGACATGGCCATGGAACATTGTGATGACAAGAATTCTGGAGCATTGTGATGACAATGGCCATGGAGCATTGTGATGACAGGGTCATGGAACATTGTGATGACAAGAATTCTGGAGCATTGTGATGACAAGTGTCATGGAGCATTGTAATGAAAGGTTTCATTGTGCACCGTGATGACATGTGGGATGGAGTATTGTGATGAAACTGGTCCTGGAGTATTTTGATAACAAAAGCCATGGAGCATTGTGATGACAGGCATCATGGAGCATTGTAAAGAAAGGGGCAATGGGGAATTCTAATGACAATAGAGAAATGTGAGGAAAATGGTCAGCGAGCATAGTGATTAAAGTTGTCTTTGAGAATTGTGATGAAAAGCGACATAGAGCATTGTGATCACAAAACTCATGGAGAACTGTGATAACCAGGGTCATGTAGCATTGTGATGACACGGTTATGGAACTTTGTGATGACAAGAATTCTAGAGCATTGTGATGACACGGGCCATGGAGAATTGTGATGACATGGTCATGGAACATTGTGATGACAAGAATTCTGGAGCATTGTTATGACAAGTGCCATGGAGCATTGTGATGACAAGTGTCATGGAACATTGTAATGAAAGATTTCATTGTGCAAGGTGATGACATAGAGGATGGAGTATTGTGATGAAACTGGTCCTGGAGCAATGTGATAACAAAAGCCATGGAGCATTGTGATTACAGGCATCATGGAGCATTGTGAAGAAAGGGGCCATGGGGAATTGTAATGACAATAGAGAAATGTGATGAAAATGGTCAGCGAGCATAGTGATTAAAGTGGTCATTTAGAATTGTGAAGAAAAGCAATATAGAGCATTGTGATGACAAACGTCATGGAGAACTGTGATGACCAGGGTCATGTAGCATTTTGATGACACGGTCACGGAACATTGTGATGACAAGAATTCTGGAGAATTGTGATGAAAAGGGCCATGGAGCATTGTGATGAAACGGTCATGGAACATTGTGATGACAAGAAATCTGGAGCATTGTGATGACAATGGCCATGGAACATTGTGATGACACGGTCATGGAACATTGTGATGACAAGAATTCTGGAGCATTGTGATGACAAGGGACATGGAGAATTGTGATGACATGGTCATGGAACATTGTGATGACAAGAATTCTGGAGCATTGTGATGAAAAGGGCCATGGAGCATTGTGATGACAAGTGTCATGGAGCATTGTAACGAGAGGTTTCATTGTGCACAGTGATGACAAGGGGGATGGAGTATTGTGATGAAACTGGTGCTGGAGCATTGTGATAACAAAAGCCATGGAGCATTGTTATGACAGGCATCATGGAGCATTGTGAAGAAAGGGGAATGGGGAAATGTAATGACAATAGAGAAATGTGATGAAAATGGTCAGTGAGTATAATGATGAAAGTGGTCATTTAGAATTGTGATGAAAAGCGACATAGAGCATTGTGATGACAAAGGTCATGGAGAACTGTGATGACCAGGGTCATGTAGCATTGTGATGACACGGTCATGGAACATTCTGATGACAAGAATTCTGGAGCTTGTGATGCCAATGCCATGGAGAATTGTGATGACATGGTAATGGAACATTGTGATGACAAGAATTCTGGAGCACTGTGTTGACAAGGGCCATGGAGCATTGTGATGACAAGTGTAATGGAGCATTGTAATGAAAGGTTTCATTGTGCACCGTGATGACATGTGGGATGGAGTATTGTGATGAAACTGGTCCTGGAGCATTCTGATAACAAAAGCCATGGAGCATTGTGATGACAGGCATAATGGAGCATTGTAAAGAAAGGGGCAATGGGGAATTTTAATGACCATAGAGAAATGTGAGGAAAATGGTCAGCGAGCATAGTGATTAAAGTGGTCTTTTAGAATTGTGATGAAAAGCGACATAGAGCATTGTGATGACAAAGGTCATGGAGAACTGTGATAAACAGTGTAATGTAGCATTGTGATGACACGGTCATGGAACATTGTGATGACAAGAATTATTGAGCATTGTGATGACACGGTCATGGAACATTGTGATTGCAAGAATTCTGGAGCATTGTTATGACAAGGGCCATGGAGAATTGTGATGACATGGTCATGGAACATTGTGATGACAAGAATTCTGGAGCATTGTGATGACAAGGGCCATGGAGAATTGTAATGAAAGGTTTCATTGTGCACTGTGGTGACAAGGTAGATGGAGTATTTTGATGAAACTGGTCCTGGATCATTGTGATAATAAAAGCCATGGAGCATTGTGATGACAGGCATCATGGAGCTTTGTGAAGAAAGGGGCCATGTGGAATTGTAATGACAATAGAGAAAGGTGATGAAAATTGTCAGCGAGCATAGTGATTAAAGTGGTCATTGAGAACTGTGATAACATTGTCATGGAACATTGGGATGACAAGAATTCTTGAGCATTGTGATGACAACGGCCATGGAGCTTTGTGATGACACGGTCATGGAACATTGTGATGACAAGAAATCTAGAGCATTGTGATGACACGGTCATGGAACATTGTGATGACAAAAAATCTGGAGCATTGTGATGACAATGGCCATGGAGCATTGTGATGACAAGAATTCTGGAGCATTGTGATGACAATGGCCATGGAGAATTCTGATGACATGGTCATGGTACATTGTGATGACAAGAATTCTGGAGCATTGTGATGACAAGGGACATGGAGAATTGTGATGACATGGTCATGGAACATTGTGATGACAAGAATTCTGGAGCATTGTGATGAAAAGGGCCATGGAGCATTGTGATGACAAGTGTCATGGAGCATTGTAACGAGAGGTTTCATTGTGCACAGTGATGACAAGGGGGATGGAGTATTGTGATGAAACTGGTGCTGGAGCATTGTGATAACAAAAGCCATGGAGCATTGTTATGACAGGCATCATGGAGCATTGTGAAGAAAGGGGAATGGGGAAATGTAATGACAATAGAGAAATGTGATGAAAATGGTCAGTGAGTATAATGATGAAAGTGGTCATTTAGAATTGTGATGAAAAGCGACATAGAGCATTGTGATGACAAAGGTCATGGAGAACTGTGATGACCAGGGTCATGTAGCATTGTGATGACACGGTCATGGAACATTCTGATGACAAGAATTCTGGAGCTTGTGATGCCAATGCCATGGAGAATTGTGATGACATGGTAATGGAACATTGTGATGACAAGAATTCTGGAGCACTGTGTTGACAAGGGCCATGGAGCATTGTGATGACAAGTGTAATGGAGCATTGTAATGAAAGGTTTCATTGTGCACCGTGATGACATGTGGGATGGAGTATTGTGATGAAACTGGTCCTGGAGCATTCTGATAACAAAAGCCATGGAGCATTGTGATGACAGGCATAATGGAGCATTGTAAAGAAAGGGGCAATGGGGAATTTTAATGACCATAGAGAAATGTGAGGAAAATGGTCAGCGAGCATAGTGATTAAAGTGGTCTTTTAGAATTGTGATGAAAAGCGACATAGAGCATTGTGATGACAAAGGTCATGGAGAACTGTGATAAACAGTGTAATGTAGCATTGTGATGACACGGTCATGGAACATTGTGATGACAAGAATTATTGAGCATTGTGATGACACGGTCATGGAACATTGTGATTGCAAGAATTCTGGAGCATTGTTATGACAAGGGCCATGGAGAATTGTGATGACATGGTCATGGAACATTGTGATGACAAGAATTCTGGAGCATTGTGATGACAAGGGCCATGGAGAATTGTAATGAAAGGTTTCATTGTGCACTGTGGTGACAAGGTAGATGGAGTATTTTGATGAAACTGGTCCTGGATCATTGTGATAATAAAAGCCATGGAGCATTGTGATGACAGGCATCATGGAGCTTTGTGAAGAAAGGGGCCATGTGGAATTGTAATGACAATAGAGAAAGGTGATGAAAATTGTCAGCGAGCATAGTGATTAAAGTGGTCATTGAGAACTGTGATAACATCGTCATGGAACATTGGGATGACAAGAATTCTTGAGCATTGTGATGACAACGGCCATGGAGCTTTGTGATGACACGGTCATGGAACATTGTGATGACAAGAAATCTAGAGCATTGTGATGACACGGTCATGGAACATTGTGATGACAAAAAATCTGGAGCATTGTGATGACAATGGCCATGGAGCATTGTGATGACAAGAATTCTGGAGCATTGTGATGACAATGGCCATGGAGAATTCTGATGACATGGTCATGGTACATTGTGATGACAAGAATTCTGGAGCATTGTGATGACAAGTGTCATGGAGCATTGTGATGACAAGTGTCATGGAGCATTGTAATGAAAGGTTTCATTGTGCGCCGTGATGACATGTGGGATGGATTATTGTGATGAAACTGGTCCTGGAGCATTATGATAACAAAAGCCATGGAGCATTGTGATTACAGGCATCATGGAGCATTGTGAAGAAAGGGGCCATGGGGAATTTTAATGACAATAGAGAAATGTGATGAAAATTGTCAGCGAGCATAGTGATTAAAGTGGTCATTGAGAATTGTGATAACATCGTCATGGAACATTGGGATGACAAGAATTCTGGAGCATTGTGATGACAAGAGTCATGGAGCATTGTGATGACACAGTCATGGAACATTGTGATGACAAGAATTCTGGAGCATTGTGATGACAAGGGCCATGGAGCTTTGTGATGACACGGTCATGGAACATTGTGATGACAAGAATTCTGGAGCATTGTGATGACAAGGGCCATGGAGCATTGTGATGACAGGCATCATGGGGCATTGTGAAGAAATTGGCCATGTGGAATTGTAGTGACAATAGAGAAAGGTGATGAAAATTGTCAGCGAGCATAGTGATTAAAGTGGTCATTGAGAATTGTGATAACATCGTCATGAAACATTGGGATGACAAGAATTCTGGAGCATTGTGATGACAAGCGCCATGGAGCATTCTGATGACACAGTCATGGAACATTGTGATGACAAGAATTCTGGAGCATTGTGATGACAAGGGCCACGGAGCTTTGTGATGACACGGTCATGGAACATTGTGATGACAAGAAATCTGGAGCATTGTGATGACACGGTCATGGAACATTGTGATGACAAGAAATCTGGAGCATTGTGATGACAATGGCCATGGAGCATTGTGATGACAAGAATTCTGGAGCATTGTGATGACAAGGGCCATGGAGAATTGTGATACCATGGTCATGGAACATTGTGATGACAAGAATTCTGGAGCATTGTGATGACAAGTGTCATGGAGCATTGTAATGAAAGGTTTCATTGTGCACCGTGATGACAAGGGTGATGGAGTATTGTGATGGAACTGGTCCTGGAGCATTGTGATAACAAAAACCATGGAGCATTGTGATGACAGGCATCATGGAGCATTGTGAAGAAAGGGGCCATGTGGAATTGTAATGACAATAGAGAAAGGTGATGAAAATTGTCAGTGAGCATAGTGATTAAAGTGGTCATTGAGAATTGTGATAACATCGTCATGGAACATTGTGATGACAAGAATTCTGGAGCATTGTGATGACAAGGGACATGGAGAATTGTGATGACATGGTCATGGAACATTGTGATGACAAGAATTCTGAAGCATTGTGATGACAAGTGCCATGGAGCATTGTGATGACAAGTATCATGGAGCATTGTAACGAGAGGTTTCATTGTGCACAGTGATGACAAGGGGGATGGAGTATTGTGATGAAACTGGTGCTGGAGCATTGTGATAACAAAAGCCATGGAGCATTGTGATGACAGGCATCATGGAGCATTGTGAAGAAAGGGGAATGGGGAAATGTAATGACAATAGAGAAATGTGATGAAAATGGTCAGCGAGTATAATGATGAAAGTGGTCATTTAGAATTGTGATGAAAAGCGACATAGAGCATTGTGATGACAAAGGTCATGGAGAACTGTGATGACCAGGGTCATGTAGCATTGTGATGACACGGTCATGGAACATTGTGATGAGAAGAATTATGGAGCATTGTGATGACACGGTCATGGAACATTCTGATGACAAGAATTCTGGAGCTTGTGATGCCAATGCCATGGAGAATTGTGATGACATGGTAATGGAACATTGTGATGACAAGAATTCTGGAGCACTGTGTTGACAAGGGCCATGGAGCATTGTGATGACAAGTGTAATGGAGCATTGTAATGAAAGGTTTCATTGTGCACCGTGATGACATGTGGGATGGAGTATTGTGATGAAACTGCTCCTGGAGCATTCTGATAACAAAAGCCATGGAGCATTGTGATGACAGGCATAATGGAGCATTGTAAAGAAAGGGGCAATGGGGAATTTTAATGACAATAGAGAAATGTGAGGAAAATGGTCAGCGAGCATAGTGATTAAAGTGGTCTTTTAGAATTGTGATGAAAAGCGACATAGAGCATTGTGATGACAAAGGTCATGGAGAACTGTGATAAACAGTGTAATGTAGCATTGTGATGACACGGTCATGGAACATTGTGATTGCAAGAATTCTGGAGCACTGTTATGACAAGGGCCATGGAGAATTGTGATGACATGGTCATGGAACATTGTGATGACAAGAATCCTGGAGCATTGTGATGACAAGGGCCATGGAGAATTGTAATGAAAGGTTTCATTGTGCACTGTGGTGACAAGGGAGATGGAGTATTTTGATGAAACTGGTCCTGGAGCATTGTGATAATAAAAGCCATGGAGCATTGTGATGACAGGCATCATGGAGCTTTATGAAGAAAGGGGCCATGTGGAATTGTAATGACAATAGAGAAAGGTGATGAAAATTGTCAGCGAGCATACTGATTAAAGTGGTCATTGAGAACTGTGATAACATCGTCATGGAACATTGGGATGACAAAAATTCTTGAGCATTGTGATGACAACGGCCATGGAGCTTTGTGATGACACGGTCATGGAACATTGTGATGACAAGAAATCTAGAGCATTGTGATGACACGGTCATGGAACATTGTGATGACAAGAAATCTGGAGCATTGTGATGACAATGGCCATGGAGCATTGTGATGACAAGAATTCTGGAGCATTGTGATGACAATGGCCATGGAGAATTCTGATGACATGGTCATGGTACATTGTGATGACAAGAATTCTGGAGCATTGTGATGACAAGTGTCATGGAGCATTGTGATGACAAGTGTCATGGAGCATTGTAATGAAAGGTTTCATTGTGCGCCGTGATGACATGTGGGATGGATTATTGTGATGAAACTGGTCCTGGAGCATTTTGATAACAAAAGCCATGGAGCATTGTGATGACAGGCATCATGGAGCATTGTAAAGAAAGGGGCAATGGGGAATTGTAATGACAATAGAGAAATGAGAGGAAAATGGTCAGCGAGCATAGTGATTAAAGTTGTCTTTGAGAATTGTGATGAAAAGCGACATAGAACTTTCTGATGACAAAGGTCATGGAGAACTGTGATAACAAGGGTCATGTAGCATTGTGATGACACGGTCATGGAACTTTGTGATGACAACAATTCTGGAGCATTGTGATGACACGGGCCATGGAGAATTGTGATGACATGGTCATGGAACATTGTGATGACACGAATTCTGGAGCATTGTGATGACAAGTGTCATGTAGCATTGTAATGAAAGATTTCATTGTGCACCGTGATGACATGTGGGATGGAGTATTGTGATGAAACTGGTCCTGGAGCATTTTGATAACAAAAGCCATGGAACATTGTGATGACAGGCATCATGGAGCATTGTAAAGAAAGGGGCCATGGGGAATTGTAATGACAATAGATAAATGTGATGAAAATATTCAGCGAGCATACTGATTAAAGTGGTCATTGAAAATTGTGATGAAAAGCGACATAGAACATTGAATTGATAAAGGTCATGGAGAACTGTGATGACCAGGGTCATGTAGCATTTTGATGACACGGTCACGGAACATTGTGATGAAACGAATCTGGAGCATTGTGATGAAAAGTGCCATGGAACATTGTGATGACACGGTCATGGAACATTTTGATGACAAGAAATCTGGAGCATTGTGATGACAAGGGCCATAGAGCATTGTGATGACACGGTCATGGAACATTGTGATGACAAGAATTCTGGAGCATTGTGATGACAAGTGTCATGGAGCATTGTAATGAAAGGTTTCATTGTGCACCGTGATGACATGTGGGATGGAGTATTGTGATGAAACTGGTCCTGGAGCATTCTGATAACAAAAGCCATGGAGCATTGTGATGACAGGCATAATGGAGCATTGTAAAGAAAGGGGCAATGGGGAATTTTAATGACCATAGAGAAATGTGAGGAAAATGGTCAGCGAGCATAGTGATTAAAGTGGTCTTTTAGAATTGTGATGAAAAGCGACATAGAGCATTGTGATGACAAAGGTCATGGAGAACTGTGATAAACAGTGTAATGTAGCATTGTGATGACACGGTCATGGAACATTGTGATGACAAGAATTATTGAGCATTGTGATGACACGGTCATGGAACATTGTGATTGCAAGAATTCTGGAGCATTGTTATGACAAGGGCCATGGAGAATTGTGATGACATGGTCATGGAACATTGTGATGACAAGAATTCTGGAGCATTGTGATGACAAGGGCCATGGAGAATTGTAATGAAAGGTTTCATTGTGCACTGTGGTGACAAGGTAGATGGAGTATTTTGATGAAACTGGTCCTGGATCATTGTGATAATAAAAGCCATGGAGCATTGTGATGACAGGCATCATGGAGCTTTGTGAAGAAAGGGGCCATGTGGAATTGTAATGACAATAGAGAAAGGTGATGAAAATTGTCAGCGAGCATAGTGATTAAAGTGGTCATTGAGAACTGTGATAACATCGTCATGGAACATTGGGATGACAAGAATTCTTGAGCATTGTGATGACAACGGCCATGGAGCTTTGTGATGACACGGTCATGGAACATTGTGATGACAAGAAATCTAGAGCATTGTGATGACACGGTCATGGAACATTGTGATGACAAAAAATCTGGAGCATTGTGATGACAATGGCCATGGAGCATTGTGATGACAAGAATTCTGGAGCATTGTGATGAAAATGGCCATGGAGAATTCTGATGACATGGTCATGGTACATTGTGATGACAAGAATTCTGGAGCATTGTGATGACAAGTGTCATGGAGCATTGTGATGACAAGTGTCATGGAGCATTGTAATGAAAGGTTTCATTGTGCGCCGTGATGACATGTGGGATGGATTATTGTGATGAAACTGGTCCTGGAGCATTATGATAACAAAAGCCATGGAGCATTGTGATTACAGGCATCATGGAGCATTGTGAAGAAAGGGGCCATGGGGAATTTTAATGACAATAGAGAAATGTGATGAAAATTGTCAGCGAGCATAGTGATTAAAGTGGTCATTGAGAATTGTGATAACATCGTCATGGAACATTGGGATGACAAGAATTCTGGAGCATTGTGATGACAAGAGTCATGGAGCATTGTGATGACACAGTCATGGAACATTGTGATGACAAGAATTCTGGAGCATTGTGATGACAAGGGCCATGGAGCTTTGTGATGACACGGTCATGGAACATTGTGATGACAAGAATTCTGGAGCATTGTGATGACAAGGGCCATGGAGCATTGTGATGACAGGCATCATGGGGCATTGTGAAGAAATTGGCCATGTGGAATTGTAGTGACAATAGAGAAAGGTGATGAAAATTGTCAGCGAGCATAGTGATTAAAGTGGTCATTGAGAATTGTGATAACATCGTCATGAAACATTGGGATGACAAGAATTCTGGAGCATTGTGATGACAAGCGCCATGGAGCATTCTGATGACACAGTCATGGAACATTGTGATGACAAGAATTCTGGAGCATTGTGATGACAAGGGCCACGGAGCTTTGTGATGACACGGTCATGGAACATTGTGATGACAAGAAATCTGGAGCATTGTGATGACACGGTCATGGAACATTGTGATGACAAGAAATCTGGAGCATTGTGATGACAATGGCCATGGAGCATTGTGATGACAAGAATTCTGGAGCATTGTGATGACAAGGGCCATGGAGAATTGTGATACCATGGTCATGGAACATTGTGATGACAAGAATTCTGGAGCATTGTGATGACAAGTGTCATGGAGCATTGTAATGAAAGGTTTCATTGTGCACCGTGATGACAAGGGTGATGGAGTATTGTGATGGAACTGGTCCTGGAGCATTGTGATAACAAAAACCATGGAGCATTGTGATGACAGGCATCATGGAGCATTGTGAAGAAAGGGGCCATGTGGAATTGTAATGACAATAGAGAAAGGTGATGAAAATTGTCAGTGAGCATAGTGATTAAAGTGGTCATTGAGAATTGTGATAACATCGTCATGGAACATTGTGATGACAAGAATTCTGGAGCATTGTGATGACAAGGGACATGGAGAATTGTGATGACATGGTCATGGAACATTGTGATGACAAGAATTCTGAAGCATTGTGATGACAAGTGCCATGGAGCATTGTGATGACAAGTATCATGGAGCATTGTAACGAGAGGTTTCATTGTGCACAGTGATGACAAGGGGGATGGAGTATTGTGATGAAACTGGTGCTGGAGCATTGTGATAACAAAAGCCATGGAGCATTGTGATGACAGGCATCATGGAGCATTGTGAAGAAAGGGGAATGGGGAAATGTAATGACAATAGAGAAATGTGATGAAAATGGTCAGCGAGTATAATGATGAAAGTGGTCATTTAGAATTGTGATGAAAAGCGACATAGAGCATTGTGATGACAAAGGTCATGGAGAACTGTGATGACCAGGGTCATGTAGCATTGTGATGACACGGTCATGGAACATTGTGATGAGAAGAATTATGGAGCATTGTGATGACACGGTCATGGAACATTCTGATGACAAGAATTCTGGAGCTTGTGATGCCAATGCCATGGAGAATTGTGATGACATGGTAATGGAACATTGTGATGACAAGAATTCTGGAGCACTGTGTTGACAAGGGCCATGGAGCATTGTGATGACAAGTGTAATGGAGCATTGTAATGAAAGGTTTCATTGTGCACCGTGATGACATGTGGGATGGAGTATTGTGATGAAACTGCTCCTGGAGCATTCTGATAACAAAAGCCATGGAGCATTGTGATGACAGGCATAATGGAGCATTGTAAAGAAAGGGGCAATGGGGAATTTTAATGACAATAGAGAAATGTGAGGAAAATGGTCAGCGAGCATAGTGATTAAAGTGGTCTTTTAGAATTGTGATGAAAAGCGACATAGAGCATTGTGATGACAAAGGTCATGGAGAACTGTGATAAACAGTGTAATGTAGCATTGTGATGACACGGTCATGGAACATTGTGATTGCAAGAATTCTGGAGCATTGTTATGACAAGGGCCATGGAGAATTGTGATGACATGGTCATGGAACATTGTGATGACAAGAATTCTGGAGCATTGTGATGACAAGGGCCATGGAGAATTGTAATGAAAGGTTTCATTGTGCACTGTGGTGACAAGGGAGATGGAGTATTTTGATGAAACTGGTCCTGGAGCATTGTGATAATAAAAGCCATGGAGCATTGTGATGACAGGCATCATGGAGCTTTATGAAGAAAGGGGCCATGTGGAATTGTAATGACAATAGAGAAAGGTGATGAAAATTGTCAGCGAGCATACTGATTAAAGTGGTCATTGAGAACTGTGATAACATCGTCATGGAACATTGGGATGACAAAAATTCTTGAGCATTGTGATGACAACGGCCATGGAGCTTTGTGATGACACGGTCATGGAACATTGTGATGACAAGAAATCTAGAGCATTGTGATGACACGGTCATGGAACATTGTGATGACAAGAAATCTGGAGCATTGTGATGACAATGGCCATGGAGCATTGTGATGACAAGAATTCTGGAGCATTGTGATGACAATGGCCATGGAGAATTCTGATGACATGGTCATGGTACATTGTGATGACAAGAATTCTGGAGCATTGTGATGACAAGTGTCATGGAGCATTGTGATGACAAGTGTCATGGAGCATTGTAATGAAAGGTTTCATTGTGCGCCGTGATGACATGTGGGATGGATTATTGTGATGAAACTGGTCCTGGAGCATTTTGATAACAAAAGCCATGGAGCATTGTGATGACAGGCATCATGGAGCATTGTAAAGAAAGGGGCAATGGGGAATTGTAATGACAATAGAGAAATGAGAGGAAAATGGTCAGCGAGCATAGTGATTAAAGTTGTCTTTGAGAATTGTGATGAAAAGCGACATAGAACTTTCTGATGACAAAGGTCATGGAGAACTGTGATAACAAGGGTCATGTAGCATTGTGATGACACGGTCATGGAACTTTGTGATGACAACAATTCTGGAGCATTGTGATGACACGGGCCATGGAGAATTGTGATGACATGGTCATGGAACATTGTGATGACACGAATTCTGGAGCATTGTGATGACAAGTGTCATGTAGCATTGTAATGAAAGATTTCATTGTGCACCGTGATGACATGTGGGATGGAGTATTGTGATGAAACTGGTCCTGGAGCATTTTGATAACAAAAGCCATGGAACATTGTGATGACAGGCATCATGGAGCATTGTAAAGAAAGGGGCCATGGGGAATTGTAATGACAATAGATAAATGTGATGAAAATATTCAGCGAGCATACTGATTAAAGTGGTCATTGAAAATTGTGATGAAAAGCGACATAGAACATTGAATTGATAAAGGTCATGGAGAACTGTGATGACCAGGGTCATGTAGCATTTTGATGACACGGTCACGGAACATTGTGATGAAACGAATCTGGAGCATTGTGATGAAAAGTGCCATGGAACATTGTGATGACACGGTCATGGAACATTTTGATGACAAGAAATCTGGAGCATTGTGATGACAAGGGCCATAGAGCATTGTGATGACACGGTCATGGAACATTGTGATGACAAGAATTCTGGAGCATTGTGATGACAAGTGTCATGGAGCATTGTAATGAAAGGTTTCATTGTGCACCGTGATGACAAGGGTGATGGAGTATTGTGATGGATCTGGTCCTGGAGCATTGTGATAACAAAAACCATGGAGCATTGTGATGACAGGCATCATGGAGCATTGTGAAGAAAGGGGCCATGTGGAATTGTAATGACAATAGAGAAAGGTGATGAAAATTGTCAGCGAGCATAGTGATTAAAGTGGTCATTGAGAATTGTGATAACATCGTCATGGAACATTGGGATGACAAGAATTCTGGAGCATTGTGATGACAAGAGTCATGGAGCATTGTGATGACACAGTCATGGAACATTGTGATGACAAGAATTCTGGAGCATTGTGATGACAAGGGCCATGGAGCTTTGTGATGACACGGTCATGGAACATTGTGATGACAAGAAATCTGGAGCATTGTGATGACACGGTCATGGAACATTGTGATGACAAGAAATCTGAAGCATTGTGATGACAATGGCCATGGAGCATTTTGATGACAAGAATTCTGGAGCATTGCGATGACAATGGCCATGGAGAATTGTGATGACATGGTCATGGAACGTGATGACAAGTATTCTGGAGCATTGTGATGACAAGTGTCATGGAGCACTGTAATGAAAGGTTTCATTGTGCACCGTGATGACATGTGGGATGGAGTATTGTGATGAAACTGGTCCTGGAGCATTCTGATAACAAAAGCCATGGAGCATTGTGATGACAGGCATGATGGAGCATTGTAAAGAAAGGGGCAATGGGGAATTGTAATGACAATAGAGAAATGTAATGAAAATGGTCAGCGAGCATAGTGATTAAAGTGGTCTTTGAGAATTGTGATGAAAAGCGTCATAGAGCATTGTGATCACAAAACTCATGGAGAAATGTGATGACCAGGGTCATGTAGCATTGTGATGACACGGTCATGGAACACTGTGATGACAAGAATTCTGGAGCATTGTGATGACAAAGTCCATGGAGCATTGTGATGACACGGTCATGGAAGATTGTGATGACAAGAATTCTGGAGCATTGTGATGACAAGCGCCATGGAGACTTGTGATGACACGGTCATGGAACATAGTGATGACAAGAATTCTAAATCATTGTGATGACAAGGGCCATGGAGCATTGGGATGACACGGTCACGGAACATTGTGATGACAAGAATTCTGGAGCATTGTGATGACAAGGACCATGGAGCATTGTGATAACACGGTCATGGAACATTTTGATGACAAGAAATCTGGAGGATTGTGATGACAAGGGCCGTGGAGCATTGTGAAGACACGGTCATGGAACATTGTGATAACAAGAATTCTGGAGCATTGTGATGACAAGGGCCATGGAGCATTGTGATGACAAGTGTCATGGAGCATTGTAATGAGAGGTTTCATTGTGCACCGTGATGACACGGGGGATGGAGTATTGTGATGAAACTGGTCCTGGAGCATTGTGATAACAAAAGCCATGGAGCATTGTGATGACAGGCATCATGGAGCATTGTGAAGAAAGGGGCCATGGGGAATTGTAATGACAATAGAGAAATGTGATGAAAATGGTCAGCGAGCAGCGTGATTAAAGTGGTCATTGAGAATTGTGATGAAAAGCGACATAGAGCATTGTGATGACAAAGGTCATGAAGAACTGTGATGACCAGGGTCATGTAGCATTGTGATGTCACGGTCATGGAACATTGTGATGACAAGAATTCTGGAGCATTGTGATGACAAGGGCCATGGAGCATTGTGATGACACGGTCATGGAACATTGTGATGAGAAGAATTTGGAGCATTGTGATGACACGGTCATGGAACATTGTGATGAAAAAATTCTGGAGCATTGTGATGACAAGTGCCATGGAGAATTGTGATGACATCGTCATGGAACATTGTGATGACAAGAATTCTGGATCACTGTTTTGACAAGGCCATGGAGCATTGTGATGACAAGTGTCATGGAGCATTGTAATGAGAGGTTTCGTTGTGCACAGTGATGACAAGGGGGATGGAGTATTGTGATGAATCTGGTCCTGGAGCATTGTGATAACAAAAGCCATGGAGCATTGTGATGACAGGCATCATGGGGCATTGTGAAGAAAGTGGCCATGTGGAATTGTAGTGACAATAGAGAAAGGTGATGAAAATTGTCAGCGAGCATAGTGATTAAAGTGGTCATTGAGAATTGTGATAACATCGTCATGGAACATTGGGATGACAAGAATTCTGGAGCATTGTGATGACAAGGGCCATGGAGCATTGTGATGACACAGTCATGGAACATTGTGATGACAAGAATTCTGGAGCATTGTGATGACAAGGGCCACGGAGATTTGTGATGACACGGTCATGGAACATTGTGATGACAAGAAATCTGGAGCATTGTGATGACACGGTCATGGAACATTGTGATGACAAGAAATCTGGAGCATTGTGATGACAATGGCCATGGAGCATTGTGATGACAAGAATTCTGGAGCATTGTGATGACAAGGGCCATGGAGAATTGTGATACCATGGTCATGGAACATTGTGATGACAAGAATTCTGGAGCATTGTGATGACAAGTGTCATGGAGCATTGTAATGAAAGGTTTCATTGTGCACCGTGATGACAAGGGTGATGGAGTATTGTGATGGAACTGGTCCTGGAGCATTGTGATAACAAAAACCATGGAGCATTGTGATGACAGGCATCATGGAGCATTGTGAAGAAAGGGGCCATGTGGAATTGTAATGACAATAGAGAAAGGTGATGAAAATTGTCAGTGAGCATAGTGATTAAAGTGGTCATTGAGAATTGTGATAACATCGTCATGGAACATTGTGATGACAAGAATTCTGGAGCATTGTGATGACAAGGGACATGGAGAATTGTGATGACATGGTCATGGAACATTGTGATGACAAGAATTCTGAAGCATTGTGATGACAAGTGCCATGGAGCATTGTGATGACAAGTGTCATGGAGCATTGTAACGAGAGGTTTCATTGTGCACAGTGATGACAAGGGGGATGGAGTATTGTGATGAAACTGGTGCTGGAGCATTGTGATAACAAAAGCCATGGAGCATTGTGATGACAGGCATCATGGAGCATTGTGAAGAAAGGGGAATGGGGAAATGTAATGACAATAGAGAAATGTGATGAAAATGGTCAGCGAGTATAATGATGAAAGTGGTCATTTAGAATTGTGATGAAAAGCGACATAGAGCATTGTGATGACAAAGGTCATGGAGAACTGTGATGACCAGGGTCATGTAGCATTGTGATGACACGGTCATGGAACATTGTGATGAGAAGAATTATGGAGCATTGTGATGACACGGTCATGGAACATTCTGATGACAAGAATTCTGGAGCTTGTGATGCCAATGCCATGGAGAATTGTGATGACATGGTAATGGAACATTGTGATGACAAGAATTCTGGAGCACTGTGTTGACAAGGGCCATGGAGCATTGTGATGACAAGTGTAATGGAGCATTGTAATGAAAGGTTTCATTGTGCACCGTGATGACATGTGGGATGGAGTATTGTGATGAAACTGGTCCTGGAGCATTCTGATAACAAAAGCCATGGAGCATTGTGATGACAGGCATAATGGAGCATTGTAAAGAAAGGGGCAATGGGGAATTTTAATGACAATAGAGAAATGTGACGAAAATGGTCAGCGAGCATAGTGATTAAAGTGGTCTTTTAGAATTGTGATGAAAAGCGACATAGAGCATTGTGATGACAAAGGTCATGGAGAACTGTGATAAACAGTGTAATGTAGCATTGTGATGACACGGTCATGGAACATTGTGATTGCAAGAATTCTGGAGCATTGTTATGACAAGGACCATGGAGAATTGTGATGACATGGTCATGGAACATTGTGATGACAAGAATTCTGGAGCATTGTGATGACAAGGGCCATGGAGAATTGTAATGAAAGGTTTCATTGTGCACTGTGGTGACAAGGGAGATGGAGTATTTTGATGAAACTGGTCCTGGAGCATTGTGATAATAAAAGCCATGGAGCATTGTGATGACAGGCATCATGGAGCTTTATGAAGAAAGGGGCCATGTGGAATTGTAATATCAATAGAGAAAGGTGATGAAAATTGTCAGCGAGCATAGTGATCAAAGTGGTCATTGAGAACAGTGATAACATCGTCATGGAACATTGGGATGACAAGAATTCTTGAGCATTGTGATGACAACAGCCATGGAGCTTTGTGATGACACGGTCATGGAACATTGTGATGACAAGAAATCTAGAGCATTGTGATGACACGGTCATGGAACATTGTGATGACAAGAAATCTGGAGCATTGTGATGACAATGGCCATGGAGCATTGTGATGACAAGAATTCTGGAGCATTGTGATGACAATGGCCATGGAGAATTCTGATGACATGGTCATGGTACATTGTGATGACAAGAATTCTGGAGCATTGTGATGACAAGTGTCATGGAGCATTGTGATGACAAGTGTCATGGAGCATTGTAATGAAAGATTTCATTGTGCACCGTGATGACATGTGGGATGGAGTATTGTGATGAAACTGGTCCTGGAGAATTTTGATAACAAAAGCCATGGAACATTGTGATGACAGGCATCATGGAGCATTGTAAAGAAAGGGGCCATGGGGAATTGTAATGACAATAGATAAATGTGATGAAAATATTCAGCGAGCATACTGATTAAAGTGGTCATTGAAAATTGTGATGAAAAGCGACATAGAACATTGAATTGATAAAGGTCATGGAGAACTGTGATGACCAGGGTCATGTAGCATTTTGATGACACGGTCACGGAACATTGTGATGAAACGAATCTGGAGCATTGTGATGAAAAGGGCCATGGAACATTGTGATGACACGGTCATGGAACATTTTGATGACAAGAAATCTGGAGCATTGTGATGACAAGGGCCATAGAGCATTGTGATGACACGGTCATGGAACATTGTGATGACAAGAATTCTGGAGCATTGTGATGACAAGTGTCATGGAGCATTGTAATGAAAGGTTTCATTGTGCACCGTGATGACAAGGGTGATGGAGTATTGTGATGGATCTGGTCCTGGAGCATTGTGATAACAAAAACCATGGAGCATTGTGATGACAGGCATCATGGAGCATTGTGAAGAAAGGGGCCATGTGGAATTGTAATGACAATAGAGAAAGGTGATGAAAATTGTCAGCGAGCATAGTGATTAAAGTGGTCATTGAGAATTGTGATAACATCGTCATGGAACATTGGGATGACAAGAATTCTGGAGCATTGTGATGACAAGAGTCATGGAGCATTGTGATGACACAGTCATGGAACATTGTGATGACAAGAATTCTGGAGCATTGTGATGACAAGGGCCATGGAGCTTTGTGATGACACGGTCATGGAACATTGTGATGACAAGAAATCTGGAGCATTGTGATGACACGGTCATGGAACATTGTGATGACAAGAAATCTGAAGCATTGTGATGACAATGGCCATGGAGCATTGTGATGACAAGAATTCTGGAGCATTGCGATGACAATGGCCATGGAGAATTGTGATGACATGGTCATGGAACGTGATGACAAGTATTCTGGAGCATTGTGATGACAAGTGTCATGGAGCATTGTAATGAAAGGTTTCATTGTGCACCGTGATGACATGTGGGATGGAGTATTGTGATGAAACTGGTCCTGGAGCATTCTGATAACAAAAGCCATGGAGCATTGTGATGACAGGCATGATGGAGCATTGTAAAGAAAGGGGCAATGGGGAATTGTAATGACAATAGAGAAATGTAATGAAAATGGTCAGCGAGCATAGTGATTAAAGTGGTCTTTGAGAATTGTGATGAAAAGCGTCATAGAGCATTGTGATCACAAAACTCATGGAGAAATGTGATGACCAGGGTCATGTAGCATTGTGATGACATGGTCATGGAACATTGTGATGACAAGAATTCTGGAGCATTGTGATGACAAAGTCCATGGAGCATTGTGATGACACGGTCATGGAAGATTGTGATGAAAAGAATTCTGGAGAATTGTGATGACAAGGGCCATGGAGACTTGTGATGACACGGTCATGGAACATAGTGATGACAAGAATTCTAAAACATTGTGATGACAAGTGTCATGGAGCATTGTAATGAGAGGTTTCATTGTGCACCGTGATGACACGGGGGATGGAGTATTGTGATGAAACTGGTCCTGGAGCATTGTGATAACAAAAGCCATGGAGCATTGTGATGACAGGCATCATGGAGCATTGTGAAGAAAGGGGCCATGGGGAATTGTAATGACAATAGAGAAATGTGATGAAAATGGTCAGCGAGCAGCGTGATTAAAGTGGTCATTGAGAATTGTGATGAAAAGCGACATAGAGCATTGTGATGACAAAGGTCATGAAGAACTGTGATGACCAGGGTCATGTAGCATTGTGATGTCACGGTCATGGAACATTGTGATGACAAGAATTCTGGAGCATTGTGCTGACAAGGGCAATGGAGCATTGGGATGACACGGTCACGGAACATTGTGATGACAAGAATTCTGGAGCATTGTGATGACAAGTACCATGGAGCATTGTGATAACACGGTCATGGAACATTTTGATGAGAAGAAATCTGGAGGATTGTGATGACAAGGGCCGTGGAGCATTGTGAAGACACGGTCATGGAACATTGTGATGACAAGAATTCTGGAGCATTGTGATGACAAGGGCCATGGAGCATTGTGATGACAAGTGTCATGGAGCATTGTAATGAGAGGTTTCATTGTGCACCGTGATGACACGGGGGATGGAGTATTGTGATGAAACTGGTCCTGGAGCATTGTGATAACAAAAGCCATGGAGCATTGTGATGACAGGCATCATGGAGCATTGTGAAGAAAGGGGCCATGGGGAATTGTAATGACAATAGAGAAATGTGATGAAAATGGTCAGCGAGCAGCGTGATTAAAGTGGTCATTGAGAATTGTGATGAAAAGCGACATAGAGCATTGTGATGACAAAGGTCATGAAGAACTGTGATGACCAGGGTCATGTAGCATTGTGATGTCACGGTCATGGAACATTGTGATGACAAGAATTCTGGAGCATTGTGATGACAAGGGCCATGGAGCATTGTGATGACACGGTCATGGAACATTGTGATGAGAAGAATTTGGAGCATTGTGATGACACGGTCATGGAACATTGTGATGAAAAAATTCTGGAGCATTGTGATGACAAGTGCCATGGAGAATTGTGATGACATCGTCATGGAACATTGTTATGACAAGAATTCTGGATCACTGTTTTGACAAGGCCATGGAGCATTGTGATGACAAGTGTCATGGAGCATTGTAATGAGAGGTTTCGTTGTGCACAGTGATGACAAGGGGGATGGAGTATTGTGATGAATCTGGTCCTGGAGCATTGTGATAACAAAAGCCATGGAGCATTGTGATGACAGGCATCATGGGGCATTGTGAAGAAAGTGGCCATGTGGAATTGTAGTGACAATAGAGAAAGGTGATGAAAATTGTCAGCGAGCATAGTGATTAAAGTGGTCATTGAGAATTGTGATAACATCCTCATGGAACATTGGGATGACAAGAATTCTGGAGCATTGTGATGACAAGGGCCATGGAGCATTGTGATGACACAGTCATGGAACATTGTGATGACAAGAATTCTGGAGCATTGTGATGACAAGGGCCACGGAGCTTTGTGATGACACGGTCATGGAACATTGTGATGACAAGAAATCTGGAGCATTGTGATGACACGGTCATGGAACATTGTGATGACAAGAAATCTGGAGCATTGTGATGACAATGGCCATGGAGCATTGTGATGACAAGAATTCTGGAGCATTGTGATGACAATGGCCATGGAGAATTGTGAAGACATGGTCATGGAACGTGATGACAAGTATTCGGGAGCATTGTGATGACAAGTGTCATGTAGCATTGTAATGAAATGTTTCATTGTGCACCGTGATGACATGTGGGATGGAGTATTGTGATGAAACTGGTCCTGGAGTATTTTGATAACAAAAGCCATGGAGCATTGTGATGACAGGCATCATGGAGCATTGTAAAGAAAGGGGCAATGGGGAATTGTAATGACAATAGAGAAATGTGAGGAAAATGGTCAGCGAGCATAGTGATTAAAGTTTTCTTTGAGAATTGTGATGAAAAGCGACATAGAGCTTTGTGATGACAAAGGTCATGGAGAATTGTGATAACCAGGGTCATGTAGCATTGTGATGACACGGTTATGGAACTTTGTGATGA
This sequence comes from Balaenoptera acutorostrata, assembly GCF_949987535.1. Classification (NCBI taxonomy): domain Eukaryota; kingdom Metazoa; phylum Chordata; class Mammalia; order Artiodactyla; family Balaenopteridae; genus Balaenoptera; species Balaenoptera acutorostrata. The sequence continues at coordinate 148,025 of NW_026646025.1, read as the reverse complement.
CAAGAATTCTAGAGCATTGTGATGACACGGGCCATGGAGAATTGTGATGACATGGTCATGGAACATTGTGATGACAAGAATTCTGGAGCATTGTTATGACAAGGGCCATGGAGCATTGTGATGACAAGTGTCATGGAACATTGTAATGAAAGATTTCATTGTGCAAGGTGATGACATAGGGGATGGAGTATTGTGATGAAACTGGTCCTGGAGCATTGTGATAACAAAAGCCATGGAGCATTGTGATTACAGGCATCATGGAGCATTGTGAAGAAAGGGGCCATGGGGAATTGTAATGACAATAGAGAAATGTGATGAAAATGGTCAGCGAGCATAGTGATTAAAGTGGTCATTTTGAATTGTGATGAAAAGCGATATAGAGCATTGTGATGACAAACGTCATGGAGAACTGTGATGACCAGGGTCATGTAGCATTGTGATGACACGGTCATGGAACATTGTGATGACAAGAATTCTGGAGCATTGTGATGAAAAGGGCCATGGAGAATTGTAATGAAAGGTTTCATTGTGCACTGTGGTGACAAGGGGGATGGAGTATTGTGATGAAACTGGTCCTGGAGCATTGTGATAACAAAAGTCATGGAGCATTGTGATGACAGGCATCATGGAGCATTCTGAAGAAAGGGGCCATGGGGAATTGTAATGACAATAGATAAATGTGATGAAAATATTCAGCGAGCATACTGATTAAAGTGGTCATTGAAAATTGTGATGAAAAGCGACATAAAACATTGAATTGATAAAGGTCATGGAGAACTGTGATGACCAGGGTCATGTAGCATTTTGATGACACGGTCACGGAACATTGTGATGAAACGAACTCTGGAGCATTGTGATGAAAAGGGCCATGGAACATTGTGATGACACGGTCATGGAACATTTTGATGACAAGAAATCTGGAGCATTGTGATGACAAGGGCCATAGAGCATTGTGATGACACGGTCATGGAACATTGTGATGACAAGAATTCTGGAGCATTGTGATGACAACGGCCATGGAGAATTGTGATACCATGGTCATGGAACATTGTGATGACAAGAATTCTGGAGCATTGTGATGACAAGTGTCATGGAGCATTTTAATGAAAGGTTTCATTGTGCACCGTGATGACAAGGGTGATGGAGTATTGTGATGGAACTGGTCCTGGAGCATTGTGATAACAAAAACCATGGAGCATTGTGATGACAGGCATCATGGAGCATTGTGAAGAAAGGGGCCATGTGGAATTGTAATGACAATAGAGAAAGGTGATGAAAATTGTCAGTGAGCATAGTGATTAAAGTGGTCATTGAGAATTGTGATAACATCGTCATGGAACATTGGGATGACAAGAATTCTGGAGCATTGTGATGACAAGAGCCATGGAGCATTGTGATGACACAGTCATGGAACATTGTGATGACAAGAATTCTGGAGCATTGTGATGACAAGAATTCTGGAGCATTGCGATGACAATGGCCATGGAGAATTGCGATGACATGGTCATGGAACGTGATGACAAGTATTCTGGAGGATTGTGATGACAAGTGTCATGGAGCATTGTAATGAAAGTTTCATTGTGCACCGTGATGACATACGGGATGGAGTATTGTGATGAAACTGGTCCTGGAACATTGTGATAACAAAAGCCATGGAGCATTGTGATTATAGGCATCATGGAGCATTGTGAAGAAAGGGGCCATGGGGAATTGTAATGACAATAGAGAAATGTGATGAAAATGGTCAGCGAGCATAGTGATTAAAGTGGTCATTTAGAATTGTGATGAAAAGCGATATAGAGCATTGTGATGACAGACGTCATGGAGAACTGTGATGACCAGGGTCATGTAGCATTGTGATGACACGGTCATGGAACATTGTGATGACAAGAATTCTGGAGCATTGTGATGAAAAGGGCCATGGAGAATTGTAATGAAAGGTTTCATTGTGCACTGTGGTGACAAGGGGGATGGAGTATTGTGATGAAACTGGTCCTGGAGCATTGTAATAACAAAAGTCATGGACCATTGTGATGACAGGCATCATGGAGCATTCTGAAGAAAGGGGCCATGGGGAATTGTAATGACAATAGATAAATGTGATGAAAATATTCAGCGAGCATACTGATTAAAGTGGTCATTGAAAATTGTGATGAAAAGCGACATAGAACATTGAATTGATAAAGGTCATGGAGAATTGTGATGACCAGGGTCATGTAGCATTTTGATGACACGGTCACGGAACATTGTGATGAAACGAATCTGGAGCATTGTGATGAAAAGGGCCATGGAACATTGTGATGACACGGTCATGGAACATTTTGATGACAAGAAATCTGGACCATTGTGATGACAAGGGCCATAGAGCCTTGTGATGACACGGTCATGGAACATTGTGATGACAAGAATTCTGCAGCATTGTGATGACAAGTGTCATGCAGCATTTTAATGAAAGGTTTCATTGTGCACCGTGATGACAAGGGTGATGGAGTATTGTGATGGAACTGGTCCTGGAGCATTGTGATAACAAAAACCATGGAGCATTGTGATGACAGGCATCATGGAGCATTGTGAAGAAAGGGGCCATGTGGAATTGTAATGACAATAGAGAAAGGTGATGAAAATTGTCAGTGAGCATAGTGATTAAAGTGGTCATTGAGAATTGTGATAACATCGTCATGGAACATTGGGATGACAAGAATTCTGGAGCATTGTGATGACAAGAGCCATGGAGCATTGTGATGACACAGTCATGGAACATTGTGATGACAAGAATTCTGGAGCATTGTGATGACAAGAATTCTGGAGCATTGCGATGACAATGGCCATGGAGAATTGCGATGACATGGTCATGGAACGTGATGACAAGTATTCTGGAGGATTGTGATGACAAGTGTCATGGAGCATTGTAATGAAAGTTTCATTGTGCACCGTGATGACATACGGGATGGAGTATTGTGATGAAACTGGTCCTGGAACATTGTGATAACAAAAGCCATGGAGCATTGTGATTATAGGCATCATGGAGCATTGTGAAGAAAGGGGCCATGGGGAATTGTAATGACAATAGAGAAATGTGATGAAAATGGTCAGCGAGCATAGTGATTAAAGTGGTCATTTAGAATTGTGATGAAAAGCGATATAGAGCATTGTGATGACAGACGTCATGGAGAACTGTGATGACCAGGGTCATGTAGCATTGTGATGACACGGTCATGGAACATTGTGATGACAAGAATTCTGGAGCATTGTGATGAAAAGGGCCATGGAGAATTGTAATGAAAGGTTTCATTGTGCACTGTGGTGACAAGGGGGATGGAGTATTGTGATGAAACTGGTCCTGGAGCATTGTAATAACAAAAGTCATGGACCATTGTGATGACAGGCATCATGGAGCATTCTGAAGAAAGGGGCCATGGGGAATTGTAATGACAATAGATAAATGTGATGAAAATATTCAGCGAGCATACTGATTAAAGTGGTCATTGAAAATTGTGATGAAAAGCGACATAGAACTTTGAATTGATAAAGGTCATGGAGAACTGTGATGACCAGGGTCATGTAGCATTTTGATGACACGGTCACGGAACATTGTGATGAAACGAATCTGGAGCATTGTGATGAAAAGGGCCATGGAACATTGTGATGACACGGTCATGGAACATTTTGATGACAAGAAATCTGGAGCATTGTGATGACAAGGGCCATAGAGCATTGTGATGACACGGTCATGGAACATTGTGATGACAAGAATTCTGCAGCATTGTGATGACAAGTGTCATGGAGCATTTTAATGAAAGGTTTCATTGTGCACCGTGATGACAAGGGTGATGGAGTATTGTGATGGATCTGGTCCTGGAGCATTGTGATAACAAAAACCATGGAGCATTGTGATGACAGGCATCATGGAGCATTGTGAAGAAAGGGGCCATGTGGAATTGTAATGACAATAGAGAAAGGTGATGAAAATTGTCAGCGAGCATAGTGATTAAAGTGGTCATTGAGAATTGTGATAACATCGTCATGGAACATTGGGATGACAAGAATTCTGGAGCATTGTGATGACAAGAGTCATGGAGCATTGTGATGACACAGTCATGGAACATTGTGATGACAAGAATTCTGGAGCATTGTGATGACAAGGGCCATGGAGCTTTGTGATGACACGGTCATGGAACATTGTGATGACAAGAAATCTGGAGCATTGTGATGACACGGTCATGGAACATTGTGATGACAAGAAATCTGAAGCATTGTGATGACAATGGCCATGGAGCATTGTGATGACAAGAATTCTGGAGCATTGCGATGACAATGGCCATGGAGAATTGTGATGACATGGTCATGGAACGTGATGACAAGTATTCTGGAGCATTGTGATGACAAGTGTCATGGAGCACTGTAATGAAAGGTTTCATTGTGCACCGTGATGACATGTGGGATGGAGTATTGTGATGAAACTGGTCCTGGAGCATTCTGATAACAAAAGCCATGGAGCATTGTGATGACAGGCATGATGGAGCATTGTAAAGAAAGGGGCAATGGGGAATTGTAATGACAATAGAGAAATGTAATGAAAATGGTCAGCGAGCATAGTGATTAAAGTGGTCTTTGAGAATTGTGATGAAAAGCGTCATAGAGCATTGTGATCACAAAACTCATGGAGAAATGTGATGACCAGGGTCATGTAGCATTGTGATGACATGGTCATGGAACATTGTGATGACAAGAATTCTGGAGCATTGTGATGACAAAGTCCATGGAGCATTGTGATGACACGGTCATGGAAGATTGTGATGAAAAGAATTCTGGAGGATTGTGATGACAAGGGCCATGGAGACTTGTGATGACACGGTCATGGAACATAGTGATGACAAGAATTCTAAATCATTGTGATGACAAGGGCCATGGAGCATTGGGATGACACGGTCACGGAACATTGTGATGACAAGAATTCTGGAGCATTGTGATGACAAGGACCATGGAGCATTGTGATAACACGGTCATGGAACATTTTGATGACAAGAAATCTGGAGGATTGTGATGACAAGGGCCGTGGAGCATTGTGAAGACACGGTCATGGAACATTGTGATAACAAGACTTCTGGAGCATTGTGATGACAAGGGCCATGGAGCATTGTGATGACAAGTGTCATGGAGCATTGTAATGAGAGGTTTCATTGTGCACCGTGATGACACGGGGGATGGAGTATTGTGATGAAACTGGTCCTGGAGCATTGTGATAACAAAAGCCATGGAGCATTGTGATGACAGGCATCATGGAGCATTGTGAAGAAAGGGGCCATGGGGAATTGTAATGACAATAGAGAAATGTGATGAAAATGGTCAGCGAGCAGCGTGATTAAAGTGGTCATTGAGAATTGTGATGAAAAGCGACATAGAGCATTGTGATGACAAAGGTCATGAAGAACTGTGATGACCAGGGTCATGTAGCATTGTGATGTCACGGTCATGGAACATTGTGATGACAAGAATTCTGGAGCATTGTGATGACAAGGGCCATGGAGCATTGTGATGACACGGTCATGGAACATTGTGATGAGAAGAATTTGGAGCATTGTGATGACACGGTCATGGAACATTGTGATGAAAAAATTCTGGAGCATTGTGATGACAAGTGCCATGGAGAATTGTGATGACATCGTCATGGAACATTGTGATGACAAGAATTCTGGATCACTGTTTTGACAAGGCCATGGAGCATTGTGATGACAAGTGTCATGGAGCATTGTAATGAGAGGTTTCGTTGTGCACAGTGATGACAAGGGGGATGGAGTATTGTGATGAATCTGGTCCTGGAGCATTGTGATAACAAAAGCCATGGAGCATTGTGATGACAGGCATCATGGGGCATTGTGAAGAAAGTGGCCATGTGGAATTGTAGTGACAATAGAGAAAGGTGATGAAAATTGTCAGCGAGCATAGTGATTAAAGTGGTCATTGAGAATTGTGATAACATCGTCATGGAACATTGGGATGACAAGAATTCTGGAGCATTGTGATGACAAGGGCCATGGAGCATTGTGATGACACAGTCATGGAACATTGTGATGACAAGAATTCTGGAGCATTGTGATGACAAGGGCCACGGAGCTTTGTGATGACACGGTCATGGAACATTGTGATGACAAGAAATCTGGAGCATTGTGATGACACGGTCATGGAACATTGTGATGACAAGAAATCTGGAGAATTGTGATGACAATGGCCATGGAGCATTGTGATGACAAGAATTCTGGAGCATTGTTATGACAAGGGCCATGGAGAATTGTGATGCCATGGTCATGGAACATTGTGATGACAAGAATTCTGGAGCATTGTGATGACAAGTGTCATGTAGCATTGTAATGAAATGTTTCATTGTGCACCGTGATGACATGTGGGATGGAGTATTGTGATGAAACTGGTCCTGGAGCATTCTGATAACAAAAGCCATGGAGCATTGTGATGACAGGCATGATGGAGCATTGTAAAGAAAGGGGCAATGGGGAATTGTAATGACAATAGAGAAATGTAATGAAAATGGTCAGCGAGCATAGTGATTAAAGTGGTCTTTGAGAATTGTGATGAAAAGCGTCATAGAGCATTGTGATCACAAAACTCATGGAGAAATGTGATGACCAGGGTCATGTAGCATTGTGATGACATGGTCATGGAACATTGTGATGAAAAGAATTCTGGAGCATTGTGATGACAAAGTCCATGGAGCATTGTGATGACACGGTCATGGAAGATTGTGATGAAAAGAATTCTGGAGCATTGTGATGACAAGGGCCATGGAGACTTGTGATGACACGGTCATGGAACATAGTGATGACAAGAATTCTAAATCATTGTGATGACAAGTGTCATGGAGCATTGTAATGAGAGGTTTCATTGTGCACCGTGATGACACGGGGGATGGAGTATTGTGATGAAACTGGTCCTGGAGCATTGTGATAACAAAAGCCATGGAGCATTGTGATGACAGGCATCATGGAGCATTGTGAAGAAAGGGGCCATGGGGAATTGTAATGACAATAGAGAAATGTGATGAAAATGGTCAGCGAGCAGCGTGATTAAAGTGGTCATTGAGAATTGTGATGAAAAGCGACATAGAGCATTGTGATGACAAAGGTCATGAAGAACTGTGATGACCAGGGTCATGTAGCATTGTGATGTCACGGTCATGGAACATTGTGATGACAAGAATTCTGGAGCATTGTGATGACAAGGGCCATGGAGCATTGGGATGACACGGTCACGGAACATTGTGATGACAAGAATTCTGGAGCATTGTGATGACAAGGACCATGGAGCATTGTGATAACACGGTCATGGAACATTTTGATGACAAGAAATCTGGAGGATTGTGATGACAAGGGCCGTGGAGCATTGTGAAGACACGGTCATGGAACATTGTGATGACAAGAATTCTGGAGCATTGTGATGACAAGGGCCATGGAGCATTGTGATGACAAGTGTCATGGAGCATTGTAATGAGAGGTTTCATTGTGCACCGTGATGACACGGGGGATGGAGTATTGTGATGAAACTGGTCCTGGAGCATTGTGATAACAAAAGCCATGGAGCATTGTGATGACAGGCATCATGGAGCATTGTGAAGAAAGGGGCCATGGGGAATTGTAATGACAATAGAGAAATGTGATGAAAATGGTCAGCGAGCAGCGTGATTAAAGTGGTCATTGAGAATTGTGATGAAAAGCGACATAGAGCATTGTGATGACAAAGGTCATGAAGAACTGTGATGACCAGGGTCATGTAGCATTGTGATGTCACGGTCATGGAACATTGTGATGACAAGAATTCTGGAGCATTGTGATGACAAGGGCCATGGAGCATTGTGATGACACGGTCATGGAACATTGTGATGAGAAGAATTTGGAGCATTGTGATGACACGGTCATGGAACATTGTGATGAAAAAATTCTGGAGCATTGTGATGACAAGTGCCATGGAGAATTGTGATGACATCGTCATGGAACATTGTTATGACAAGAATTCTGGATCACTGTTTTGACAAGGCCATGGAGCATTGTGATGACAAGTGTCATGGAGCATTGTAATGAGAGGTTTCGTTGTGCACAGTGATGACAAGGGGGATGGAGTATTGTGATGAATCTGGTCCTGGAGCATTGTGATAACAAAAGCCATGGAGCATTGTGATGACAGGCATCATGGGGCATTGTGAAGAAAGTGGCCATGTGGAATTGTAGTGACAATAGAGAAAGGTGATGAAAATTGTCAGCGAGCATAGTGATTAAAGTGGTCATTGAGAATTGTGATAACATCCTCATGGAACATTGGGATGACAAGAATTCTGGAGCATTGTGATGACAAGGGCCATGGAGCATTGTGATGACACAGTCATGGAACATTGTGATGACAAGAATTCTGGAGCATTGTGATGACAAGGGCCACGGAGCTTTGTGATGACACGGTCATGGAACATTGTGATGACAAGAAATCTGGAGCATTGTGATGACACGGTCATGGAACATTGTGATGACAAGAAATCTGGAGCATTGTGATGACAATGGCCATGGAGCATTGTGATGACAAGAATTCTGGAGCATTGTGATGACAATGGCCATGGAGAATTGTGAAGACATGGTCATGGAACGTGATGACAAGTATTCGGGAGCATTGTGATGACAAGTGTCATGTAGCATTGTAATGAAATGTTTCATTGTGCACCGTGATGACATGTGGGATGGAGTATTGTGATGAAACTGGTCCTGGAGTATTTTGATAACAAAAGCCATGGAGCATTGTGATGACAGGCATCATGGAGCATTGTAAAGAAAGGGGCAATGGGGAATTGTAATGACAATAGAGAAATGTGAGGAAAATGGTCAGCGAGCATAGTGATTAAAGTTTTCTTTGAGAATTGTGATGAAAAACGACATAGAGCTTTGTGATGACAAAGGTCATGGAGAATTGTGATAACCAGGGTCATGTAGCATTGTGATGACACGGTTATGGAACTTTGTGATGACAAGAATTCTAGAGCATTGTGATGACACGGGCCATGGAGAATTGTGATGACATGGTCATGGAACATTGTGATGACAAGAATTCTGGAGCATTGTTATGACAAGGGCCATGGAGCATTGTGATGACAACTGTCATGGAACATTGTAATGAAAGATTTCATTGTGCAAGGTGATGACATAGGGGATGGAGTATTGTGATGAAACTGGTCCTGGAGCATTGTGATAACAAAAGCCATGGAGCATTGTGATTACAGGCATCATGGAGCATTGTGAAGAAAGGGGCCATGGGGAATTGTAATGACAATAGAGAAATGTGATGAAAATGGTCAGCGAGCATAGTGATTAAAGTGGTCATTTTGAATTGTGATGAAAAGCGATATAGAGCATTGTGATGACAAACGTCATGGAGAACTGTGATGACCAGGGTCATGTAGCATTGTGATGACACGGTCATGGAACATTGTGATGACAAGAATTCTGGAGCATTGTGATGAAAAGGGCCATGGAGAATTGTAATGAAAGGTTTCATTGTGCACTGTGGTGACAAGGGGGATGGAGTATTGTGATGAAACTGGTCCTGGAGCATTGTGATAACAAAAGTCATGGAGCATTGTGATGACAGGCATCATGGAGCATTCTGAAGAAAGGGGCCATGGGGAATTGTAATGACAATAGATAAATGTGATGAAAATATTCAGCGAGCATACTGATTAAAGTGGTCATTGAAAATTGTGATGAAAAGCGACATAAAACATTGAATTGATAAAGGTCATGGAGAACTGTGATGACCAGGGTCATGTAGCATTTTGATGACACAGTCACGGAACATTGTGATGAAACGAACTCTGGAGCATTGTGATGAAAAGGGCCATGGAACATTGTGATGACACGGTCATGGAACATTTTGATGACAAGAAATCTGGAGCATTGTGATGACAAGGGCCATAGAGCATTGTGATGACACGGTCATGGAACATTGTGATGACAAGAATTCTGGAGCATTGTGATGACAACGGCCATGGAGAATTGTGATACCATGGTCATGGAACATTGTGATGACAAGAATTCTGGAGCATTGTGATGACAAGTGTCATGGAGCATTTTAATGAAAGGTTTCATTGTGCACCGTGATGACAAGGGTGATGGAGTATTGTGATGGAACTGGTCCTGGAGCATTGTGATAACAAAAACCATGGAGCATTGTGATGACAGGCATCATGGAGCATTGTGAAGAAAGGGGCCATGTGGAATTGTAATGACAATAGAGAAAGGTGATGAAAATTGTCAGTGAGCATAGTGATTAAAGTGGTCATTGAGAATTGTGATAACATCGTCATGGAACATTGGGATGACAAGAATTCTGGAGCATTGTGATGACAAGAGCCATGGAGCATTGTGATGACACAGTCATGGAACATTGTGATGACAAGAATTCTGGAGCATTGTGATGACAAGAATTCTGGAGCATTGCGATGACAATGGCCATGGAGAATTGCGATGACATGGTCATGGAACGTGATGACAAGTATTCTGGAGGATTGTGATGACAAGTGTCATGGAGCATTGTAATGAAAGTTTCATTGTGCACCGTGATGACATACGGGATGGAGTATTGTGATGAAACTGGTCCTGGAACATTGTGATAACAAAAGCCATGGAGCATTGTGATTATAGGCATCATGGAGCATTGTGAAGAAAGGGGCCATGGGGAATTGTAATGACAATAGAGAAATGTGATGAAAATGGTCAGCGAGCATAGTGATTAAAGTGGTCATTTAGAATTGTGATGAAAAGCGATATAGAGCATTGTGATGACAGACGTCATGGAGAACTGTGATGACCAGGGTCATGTAGCATTGTGATGACACGGTCATGGAACATTGTGATGACAAGAATTCTGGAGCATTGTGATGAAAAGGGCCATGGAGAATTGTAATGAAAGGTTTCATTGTGCACTGTGGTGACAAGGGGGATGGAGTATTGTGATGAAACTGGTCCTGGAGCATTGTAATAACAAAAGTCATGGACCATTGTGATGACAGGCATCATGGAGCATTCTGAAGAAAGGGGCCATGGGGAATTGTAATGACAATAGATAAATGTGATGAAAATATTCAGCGAGCATACTGATTAAAGTGGTCATTGAAAATTGTGATGAAAAGCGACATAGAACATTGAATTGATAAAGGTCATGGAGAACTGTGATGACCAGGGTCATGTAGCATTTTGATGACACGGTCACGGAACATTGTGATGAAACGAATCTGGAGCATTGTGATGAAAAGGGCCATGGAACATTGTGATGACACGGTCATGGAACATTTTGATGACAAGAAATCTGGAGCATTGTGATGACAAGGGCCATAGAGCATTGTGATGACACGGTCATGGAACATTGTGATGACAAGAATTCTGCAGCATTGTGATGACAAGTGTCATGGAGCATTTTAATGAAAGGTTTCATTGTGCACCGTGATGACAAGGGTGATGGAGTATTGTGATGGATCTGGTCCTGGAGCATTGTGATAACAAAAACCATGGAGCATTGTGATGACAGGCATCATGGAGCATTGTGAAGAAAGGGGCCATGTGGAATTGTAATGACAATAGAGAAAGGTGATGAAAATTGTCAGCGAGCATAGTGATTAAAGTGGTCATTGAGAATTGTGATAACATCGTCATGGAACATTGGGATGACAAGAATTCTGGAGCATTGTGATGACAAGAGTCATGGAGCATTGTGATGACACAGTCATGGAACATTGTGATGACAAGAATTCTGGAGCATTGTGATGACAAGGGCCATGGAGCTTTGTGATGACACGGTCATGGAACATTGTGATGACAAGAAATCTGGAGCATTGTGATGACACGGTCATGGAACATTGTGATGACAAGAAATCTGAAGCATTGTGATGACAATGGCCATGGAGCATTGTGATGACAAGAATTCTGGAGCATTGCGATGACAATGGCCATGGAGAATTGTGATGACATGGTCATGGAACGTGATGACAAGTATTCTGGAGCATTGTGATGACAAGTGTCATGGAGCACTGTAATGAAAGGTTTCATTGTGCACCGTGATGACATGTGGGATGGAGTATTGTGATGAAACTGGTCCTGGAGCATTCTGATAACAAAAGCCATGGAGCATTGTGATGACAGGCATGATGGAGCATTGTAAAGAAAGGGGCAATGGGGAATTGTAATGACAATAGAGAAATGTAATGAAAATGGTCAGCGAGCATAGTGATTAAAGTGGTCTTTGAGAATTGTGATGAAAAGCGTCATAGAGCATTGTGATCACAAAACTCATGGAGAAATGTGATGACCAGGGTCATGTAGCATTGTGATGACATGGTCATGGAACATTGTGATGACAAGAATTCTGGAGCATTGTGATGACAAAGTCCATGGAGCATTGTGATGACACGGTCATGGAAGATTGTGATGAAAAGAATTCTGGAGCATTGTGATGACAAGGGCCATGGAGACTTGTGATGACACGGTCATGGAACATAGTGATGACAAGAATTCTAAATCATTGTGATGACAAGGGCCATGGAGCATTGGGATGACACGGTCACGGAACATTTTGATGACAAGAATTCTGGAGCATTGTGATGACAAGGACCATGGAGCATTGTGATAACACGGTCATGGAACATTTTGATGACAAGAAATCTGGAGGATTGTGATGACAAGGGCCGTGGAGCATTGTGAAGACACGGTCATGGAACATTGTGATAACAAGACTTCTGGAGCATTGTGATGACAAGGGCCATGGAGCATTGTGATGACAAGTGTCATGGAGCATTGTAATGAGAGGTTTCATTGTGCACCGTGATGACACGGGGGATGGAGTATTGTGATGAAACTGGTCCTGGAGCATTGTGATAACAAAAGCCATGGAGCATTGTGATGACAGGCATCATGGAGCATTGTGAAGAAAGGGGCCATGGGGAATTGTAATGACAATAGAGAAATGTGATGAAAATGGTCAGCGAGCAGCGTGATTAAAGTGGTCATTGAGAATTGTGATGAAAAGCGACATAGAGCATTGTGATGACAAAGGTCATGAAGAACTGTGATGACCAGGGTCATGTAGCATTGTGATGTCACGGTCATGGAACATTGTGATGACAAGAATTCTGGAGCATTGTGATGACAAGGGCCATGGAGCATTGTGATGACACGGTCATGGAACATTGTGATGAGAAGAATTTGGAGCATTGTGATGACACGGTCATGGAACATTGTGATGAAAAAATTCTGGAGCATTGTGATGACAAGTGCCATGGAGAATTGTGATGACATCGTCATGGAACATTGTGATGACAAGAATTCTGGATCACTGTTTTGACAAGGCCATGGAGCATTGTGATGACAAGTGTCATGGAGCATTGTAATGAGAGGTTTCGTTGTGCACAGTGATGACAAGGGGGATGGAGTATTGTGATGAATCTGGTCCTGGAGCATTGTGATAACAAAAGCCATGGAGCATTGTGATGACAGGCATCATGGGGCATTGTGAAGAAAGTGGCCATGTGGAATTGTAGTGACAATAGAGAAAGGTGATGAAAATTGTCAGCGAGCATAGTGATTAAAGTGGTCATTGAGAATTGTGATAACATCGTCATGGAACATTGGGATGACAAGAATTCTGGAGCATTGTGATGACAAGGGCCATGGAGCATTGTGATGACACAGTCATGGAACATTGTGATGACAAGAATTCTGGAGCATTGTGATGACAAGGGCCACGGAGCTTTGTGATAACACGGTCATGGAACATTGTGATGACAAGAAATCTGGAGCATTGTGATGACACGGTCATGGAACATTGTGATGACAAGAAATCTGGAGAATTGTGATGACAATGGCCATGGAGCATTGTGATGACAAGAATTCTGGAGCATTGTTATGACAAGGGCCATGGAGAATTGTGATGCCATGGTCATGGAACATTGTGATGACAAGAATTCTGGAGCATTGTGATGACAAGTGTCATGTAGCATTGTAATGAAATGTTTCATTGTGCACCGTGATGACATGTGGGATGGAGTATTGTGATGAAACTGGTTCTGGAGTATTTTGATAAAAAAAGCCATGGAGCATTGTGATGACAGGCATCATGGAGCATTGTAAAGAATGGGGCAATGGGGAATTGTAATGACAATAGAGAAATGTGAGGAAAATGGTCAGCGAGCATAGTGATTAAAGTTGTCTTTGAGAATTGTGATGAAAAGCGACATAGAGCTTTGTGGTGACAAAGGTCATGGAGAACTGTGATAACCAGGGTCATGTAGCATTGTGATGACACGGTTATGGAACTTTGTGATGACAAGAATTCTAGAGCATTGTGATGACACGGGCCATGGAGAATTGTGATGCCATGGTCATGGAACATTGTGATGACAAGAATTCAGGAGCATTGTTATGACAAGGGCCATGGAGCATTGTGATGACAAGTGTCATGGAACATTGTAATGAAAGATTTCATGGTGCAAGGTGATGACATAGGGGATGGAGTATTGTGATGAAACTGGTCCTGGAGCATTGTGATAACAAAAGCCATGGAGCATTGTGATTACAGGCATCATGGAGCATTGTGAAGAAAGGGGCCATGGGGAATTTTAATGACAATAGAGAAATGTGATGAAAATGGTCAGCGATCATAGTGATTAAAGTGGTCATTTAGAATTGTGATGAAAAGCGATATAGAGCATTGTGATGACAAACGTCATGGAGAACTGTGATGACCAGGGTCATGTAGCATTGTGATGACACGGTCATGGAACATTGTGATGACAAGAATTCTGGAGCATTGTGATGAAAAGGGCCATGGAGAATTGTAATGAAAGGTTTCATTGTGCACTGTGGTGACAAGGGGAATGGAGTATTGTGATGAAACTGGTCCTGGAGCATTGTGATAACAAAAGTCATGGAGCATTGTGATGACAGGCATCATGGAGCATTCTGAAGAAAGGGGCCATGGGGAATTGTAATGACAATAGATAAATGTGATGAAAATATTCAGCGAGCATACTGATTAAAGTGGTCATTGAAAATTGTGATGAAAAGCGACATAAAACATTGAATTGATAAAGGTCATGGAGAACTGTGATGACCAGGGTCATGTAGCATTTTGATGACACGGTCACGGAACATTGTGATGAAACGAACTCTGGAGCATTGTGATGAAAAGGGCCATGGAACATTGTGATGACACGGTCATGGAACATTTTGATGACAAGAAATCTGGAGCATTGTGATGACAAGGGCCATAGAGCATTGTGATGACACGGTCATGGAACATTGTGATGACAAGAATTCTGGAGCATTGTGATGACAAGGGCCATGGAGAATTGTGATACCATGGTCATGGAACATTGTGATGACAAGAATTCTGGAGCATTGTGATGACAAGTGTCATGGAGCATTTTAATGAAAGGTTTCATTGTGCACCGTGATGACAAGGGTGATGGAGTATTGTGATGGAACTGGTCCTGGAGCATTGTGATAACAAAAACCATGGAGCATTGTGATGACAGGCATCATGGAGCATTGTGAAGAAAGGGGCCATGTGGAATTGTAATGACAATAGAGAAAGGTGATGAAAATTGTCAGTGAGCATAGTGATTAAAGTGGTCATTGAGAATTGTGATAACATCGTCATGGAACATTGGGATGACAAGAATTCTGGAGCATTGTGATGACACAGTCATGGAACATTGTGATGACAAGAATTCTGGAGCATTGTGATGACAAGGGCCATGGAGCTTTGTGATGACACGGTCATGGAACATTGTGATGACAAGAAATCTGGAGCATTGTGATGACAATGGCCATGGAGCATTGTGATGACAAGAATTCTGGAGCATTGCGATGACAATGGCCATGGAGAATTGTGATGACATGCTCATGGAACGTGATGACAAGTATTCTGGAGCATTGTGATGACAAGTGTCATGGAGCACTGTAATGAAAGGTTTCATTGTGCACCGTGATGACATGTGGGATGGAGTATTGTGATGAAACTGGTCCTGGAGCATTCTGATAACAAAAGCCATGGAGCATTGTGATGACAGGCATCATGGAGCATTGTAAAGAAAGGGGCAATGGGGAATTGTAATGACAATAGAGAAATGTGAGGAAAATGGTCAGCGAGCATAGTGATTAAAGTTGTCTTTGAGAATTGTGATGAAAAGCGACATAGAGCTTTGTGATGACAAAGGTCATGGAGAACTGTGATAACCAGGGTCATGTAGCATTGTGATGACACGGTTATGGAACTTTGTGATGACAAGAATTCTAGAGCATTGTGATGACACGGGCCATGGAGAATTGTGATGACATGGTCATGGAACATTGTGATGACAAGAATTCAGGAGCATTGTTATGACAAGGGCCATGGAGCATTGTGATGACAAGTGTCATGGAACATTGTAATGAAAGATTTCATGGTGCAAGGTGATGACATAGGGGATGGAGTATTGTGATGAAACTGGTCCTGGAGCATTGTGATAACAAAAGCCATGGAGCATTGTGATTACAGGCATCATGGAGCATTGTGAAGAAAGGGGCCATGGGGAATTTTAATGACAATAGAGAAATGTGATGAAAATGGTCAGCGATCATAGTGATTAAAGTGGTCATTTAGAATTGTGATGAAAAGCGATATAGAGCATTGTGATGACAAACGTCATGGAGAACTGTGATGACCAGGGTCATGTAGCATTGTGATGACACGGTCATGGAACATTGTGATGACAAGAATTCTGGAGCATTGTGATGAAAAGGGCCATGGAGAATTGTAATGAAAGGTTTCATTGTGCACTGTGGTGACAAGGGGAATGGAGTATTGTGATGAAACTGGTCCTGGAGCATTGTGATAACAAAAGTCATGGAGCATTGTGATGACAGGCATCATGGAGCATTCTGAAGAAAGGGGCCATGGGGAATTGTAATGACAATAGAGAAAGGTGATGAAAATATTCAGCGAGCATACTGATTAAAGTGGTCATTGAAAATTGTGATGAAAAGCGACATAAAACATTGAATTGATAAAGGTCATGGAGAACTGTGATGACCAGGGTCATGTAGCATTTTGATGACACGGTCACGGAACATTGTGATGAAACGAACTCTGGAGCATTGTGATGAAAAGGGCCATGGAACATTGTGATGACACGGTCATGGAACATTTTGATGACAAGAAATCTGGAGCATTGTGATGACAAGGGCCATAGAGCATTGTGATGACACGGTCATGGAACATTGTGATGACAAGAATTCTGGAGCATTGTGATGACAAGGGCCATGGAGAATTGTGATACCATGGTCATGGAACATTGTGATGACAAGAATTCTGGAGCATTGTGATGACAAGTGTCATGGAGCATTTTAATGAAAGGTTTCATTGTGCACCGTGATGACAAGGGTGATGGAGTATTGTGATGGAACTGGTCCTGGAGCATTGTGATAACAAAAACCATGGAGCATTGTGATGACAGGCATCATGGAGCATTGTGAAGAAAGGGGCCATGTGGAATTGTAATGACAATAGAGAAAGGTGATGAAAATTGTCAGTGAGCATAGTGATTAAAGTGGTCATTGAGAATTGTGATAACATCGTCATGGAACATTGGGATGACAAGAATTCTGGAGCATTGTGATGACAAGAGCCATGGAGCATTGTGATGACACAGTCATGGAACATTGTGATGACAAGAATTCTGGAGCATTGTGATGACAAGGGCCATGGAGCTTTGTGATGACACGGTCATGGAACATTGTGATGACAAGAAATCTGGAGCATTGTGATAACAATGGCCATGGAGCATTGTGATGACAAGAATTCTGGAGCATTGCGATGACAATGGCCATGGAGAATTGTGATGACATGGTCATGGAACGTGATGACAAGTATTCTGGAGCATTGTGATGACAAGTGTCATGGAGCACTGTAATGAAAGGTTTCATTGTGCACCGTGATGACATGTGGGATGGAGTATTGTGATGAAACTGGTCCTGGAGCATTCTGATAACAAAAGCCATGGAGCATTGTGATGACAGGCATGATGGAGCATTGTAAACAAAGGGGCAATGGGGAATTGTAATGACAATAGAGAAATGTAATGAAAATGGTCAGCGAGCATAGTGATTAAAGTGGTCTTTGAGAATTGTGATGAAAAGCGTCATAGAGCATTCTGATCACAAAACTCATGGAGAAATGTGATGACCAGGGTCATGTAGCATTGTGATGACACGGTCATGGAACATTGTGATGACAAGAATTCTGGAGCATTGTGATGACAAAGTCCATGGAGCATTGTGATGACACGGTCATGGAAGATTGTGATGAAAAGAATTCTGGAGCATTGTGATGACAAGGGCCATGGAGACTTGTGATGACACGGTCATGGAACATAGTGATGACAAGAATTCTAAATCATTGTGATGACAAGGGCCATGGAGCATTGGGATGACACGGTCACGGAACATTGTGATGACAAGAATTCTGGAGCATTGTGATGACAAGGGCCATGGAGCATTGTGATGACAAGTGTCATGGAGCATTGTAATGAGAGGTTTCATTGTGCACTGTGATGACACGGGGGATGGAGTATTGTGATGAAACTGGTCCTGGAGCATTGTGATAAAAAAAGCCATGGAGCATTGTGATGACAGGCATCATGGAGCATTGTGAAGAAAGGGGACATGGGGAATTGTAATGACAATAGAGAAATGTGATGAAAATTGTCAGCGAGCAGAGTGATTAAAGTGGTCATTGAGAATTGTGATGAAAAGCGACATAGAGCATTGTGATGACAAAGGTCATGAAGAACTGTGATGACCAGGGTCATGTAGCATTGTGATGTCACGGTCATGGAACATTGTGATGACAAGAATTCTGGAGCATTGTGATGACAAGGGCCATGGAGCATTGTGATGACACGGTCATGGAACATTGTGATGACAAGGGCCATGGAGCATTGTGATGACAAGTGTCATGGAGCATTGTAATGAAAGGTTTCATTGTGCACCGTGATGAAATGTGGGATGGAGTATTGTGATGAAACTGGTCCTGGAGCATTCTGATAACAAAAGCCATGGAGCATTGTGACGAAAGGCATCATGGAGCATTGTGAAGACAGGGGCAATGGGGAATTGTAATGACAATAGAGAAATGTGATGAAAATGGTCAGCGAGCATAGTGATTAAAGTGGTCTTTGAGAATTGTGATGAAAAGCGTCATAGAGCATTGTGATGACAAAGGTCATGGAGAACTGTGATGACCAGGGTCATGTAGCATTGTGATGACACGGTCATGGAACATTGTGATGACAAGAATTCTGGAGCATTGTGATGACAAAGGCCATGGAGCAATGTGATGACACGGTCATGGAATATTGTGATGAAAAGAAATCTGGAGCATTGTGATGACAAGGGCCATGGAGCATTGTGATGAAACGGTCATGGAACATTGTGATGACAAGAAATCTGGAGCATTGTGATGACAATGGCCATGGAACATTGTGATGACATGGTCATGGAACATTGTGATGACAAGAATTCTGAAGCATTGTGATGACAAGTGCCATGGAGCATTGTGATGACAAGTGTCATGGAGCATTGTAACGAGAGGTTTCATTGTGCACAGTGATGACAAGGGGGATGGAGTATTGTGATGAAACTGGTGCTGGAGCATTGTGATAACAAAAGCCATGGAGCATTGTGATGACAGGCATCATGGAGCATTGTGAAGAAAGGGGAATGGGGAAATGTAATGACAATAGAGAAATGTGATGAAAATGGTCAGCGAGTATAATGATGAAAGTGGTCATTTAGAATTGTGATGAAAAGTGACATAGAGCATTGTGATGACAAAGGTCATGGAGAACTGTGATGACCAGGGTCATGTAGCATTGTGATGACACGGTCATGGAACATTGTGATGAGAAGAATTATGGAGCATTGTGATGACACGGTCATGGAACATTCTGATGACAAGAATTCTGGAGCTTGTGATGCCAATGCCATGGAGAATTGTGATGACATGGTCATGGAACATTGTGATGACAAGAATTCTGGAGCACTGTGTTGACAAGGGCCATGGAGCATTGTGATGACAAGTGTCATGGAGCATTGTAATGAAAGGTTTCATTGTGCACCGTGATGACAGGTGGGATGGAGTAATGTGATGAAACTGGTCCTGGAGCATTCTGATAACAAAAGCCATGGAGCATTGTGATGACAGGCATAATGGAGCATTGTAAAGAAAGGGGCAATGGGGAATTTTAATGACAATAGAGAAATGTGAGGAAAATGGTCAGCGAGCATAGTGATTAAAGTGGCCTTTTAGAATTGTGATGAAAAGCGACATAGAGCATTGTGATGACAAAGGTCATGGAGAACTGTGATAAACAGTGTAATGTAGCATTGTGATGACACGGTGATGGAACATTGTGATGACAAGAATTATTGAGCATTGTGATGACACGGTCATGGAACATTGTGATGACAAGAATTCTGGAGCATTGTGATGACAAAGTCCATGGAGCATTGTGATGACACGGTCATGGAAGATTGTGATGAAAAGAATTCTGGAGCATTGTGATGACAAGGGCCATGGAGACTTGTGATGACACGGTCATGGAACATAGTGATGACAAGAATTCTAAATCATTGTGATGACAAGGGCCATGGAGCATTGAGATGACACGGTCACGGAACATTGTGATGACAAGAATTCTGGAGCATTGTGATGACAAGGGCCATGGAGCATTGTGATGACAAGTGTCATGGAGCATTGTAATGAGAGGTTTCATTGTGCACTGTGATGACATGGGGGATGGAGTATTGTGATGAAACTGGTCCTGGAGCATTGTGATAAAAAAAGCCATGGAGCATTGTGATGACAGGCATCATGGAGCATTCTGAAGAAAGGGGCCATGGGGAATTGTAATGACAATAGAGAAATGTGATGAAAATGGTCAGCGAGCAGAGTGATTAAAGTGGTCATTGAGAATTGTGATGAAAAGCGACATAGAGCATTGTGATGACAAAGGTCATGAAGAACTGTGATGACCAGGGTCATGTAGCATTGTGATGTCACGGTCATGGAACATTGTGATGACAAGAATTCTGGAGCATTGTGATGACAAGGGCCATGGAGCATTGTGATGACACGGTCATGGAACATTGTGATGACAAGGGCCATGGAGCATTGTGATGACAAGTGTCATGGAGCATTGTAATGAAAGGTTTCATTGTGCGCCGTGATGAAATGTGGGATGGAGTATTGTGATGAAACTGGTCCTGGAGCATTCTGATAACAAAAGCCATGGAGCATTGTGACGAAAGGCATCATGGAGCATTGTGAAGACAGGGGCAATGGGGAATTGTAATGACAATAGAGAAATGTGATGAAAATGGTCAGCGAGCATAGTGATTAAAGTGGTCTTTGAGAATTGTGATGAAAAGCGTCATAGAGCATTGTGATGACAAAGGTCATGGAGAACTGTGATGACCAGGGTCATGTAGCATTGTGATGACACGGTCATGGAACATTGTGATGACAAGAATTCTGGAGCATTGTGATGACAAAGGCCATGGAGCAATGTGATGACACGGTCATGGAATATTGTGATGAAAAGAAATCTGGAGCATTGTGATGACAAGGTCCATGCGGCATTGTGATGACACGATCATGGAACATTGTGATGACAAGAATTCTGGAGCATTGTGATGACAAGGGCCATGGAGCATTGTGATGAAACGGTCATGGAACATTGTGATGACAAGAAATCTGGAGCATTGTGATGACAATGGCCATGGAACATTGTGATGACATGGTCATGGAACATTGTGATGACAAGAATTCTGAAGCATTGTGATGACAAGTGCCATGGAGCATTGTGATGACAAGTGTCATGGAGCATTGTAACGAGAGGTTTCATTGTGCACAGTGATGACAAGGGGGATGGAGAATTGTGATGAAACTGGTGCTGGAGCATTGTGATAACAAAAGCCATGGAGCATTGTGATGACAGGCATCATGGAGCATTGTGAAGAAAGGGGAATGGGGAAATGTAATGACAATAGAGAAATGTGATGAAAATGGTCAGCGAGTATAATGATGAAAGTGGTCATTTAGAATTGTGATGAAAAGCGACATAGAGCATTGTGATGACAAAGGTCATGGAGAACTGTGATGACCAGGGTCATGTAGCATTGTGATGACACGGTCATGGAACATTGTGATGAGAAGAATTATGGAGCATTGTGATGACACGGTCATGGAACATTCTGATGACAAGAATTCTGGAGCTTGTGATGCCAGTGCCATGGAGAATTGTGATGACATGGTCATGGAACATTGTGATGACAAGAATTCTGGAGCACTGTGTTGACAAGGGCCATGGAGCATTGTGATGACAAGTGTCATGGAGCATTGTAATGAAAGGTTTCATTGTGCACCGTGATGACAGGTGGGATGGAGTAATGTGATGAAACTGGTCCTGGAGCATTCTGATAACAAAAGCCATGGAGCATTGTGATGACAGGCATAATGGAGCAGTGTAAAGAAAGGGGCAATGGGGAATTTTAATGACAATAGAGAAATGTGAGGAAAATGGTCAGCGAGCATAGTGATTAAAGTTGCCTTTTAGAATTGTGATGAAAAGCGACATAGAGCATTGTGATGACAAAGGTCATGGAGAACTGTGATAAACAGTGTAATGTAGCATTGTGATGACACGGTGATGGAACATTGTGATGACAAGAATTATTGAGCATTGTGATGACACGGTCATGGAACATTGTGATGACAAGAATTCTGGAGCATTGTGATGACAAAGTCCATGGAGCATTGTGATGACACGGTCATGGAAGATTGTGATGAAAAGAATTCTGGAGCATTGTGATGACAAGGGCCATGGAGACTTGTGATGACACGGTCATGGAACATAGTGATGACAAGAATTCTAAATCATTGTGATGACAAGGGACATGGAGCATTGGGATGACACGGTCACGGAACATTGTGATGACAAGAATTCTGGAGCATTGTGATGACAAGGGCCATGGAGCATTGTGATGACAAGTGTCATGGAGCATTGTAATGAGAGGTTTCATTGTGCACTGTGATGACACGGGGGATGGAGTATTGTGATGAAACTGGTCCTGGAGCATTGTGATAAAAAAAGCCATGGAGCATTGTGATGACAGGCATCATGGAGCATTGTGAAGAAAGGGGCCATGGGGAATTGTAATGACAATAGAGAAATGTGATGAAAATGGTCAGCGAGCAGAGTGATTAAAGTGGTCATTGAGAATTGTGATGAAAAGCGACATAGAGCATTGTGATGACAAAGGTCATGAAGAACTGTGATGACCAGGATCATGTAGCATTGTGATGTCACGGTCATGGAACATTGTGATGACAAGAATTCTGGAGCATTGTGATGACAAGGGCCATTGAGCATTGTGATGACACGGTCATGGAACATTGTGATGACAAGGGCCATGGAGCATTGTGATGACAAGTGTCATGGAGCATTGTAATGAAAGGTTTCATTGTGCGCCGTGATGAAATGTGGGATGGAGTATTGTGATGAAACTGGTCCTGGAGCATTCTGATAACAAAAGCCATGGAGCATTGTGACGAAAGGCATCATGGAGCATTGTGAAGACAGGGGCAATGGGGAATTGTAATGACAATAGAGAAATGTGATGAAAATGGTCAGCGAGCATAGTGATTAAAGTGGTCTTTGAGAATTGTGATGAAAAGCGTCATAGAGCATTGTGATGACAAAGGTCATGGAGAACTGTGATGACCAGGGTCATGTAGCATTGTGATGACACGGTCATGGAACATTGTGATGACAAGAATTCTGGAGCATTGTGATGACAAAGGCCATGGAGCAATGTGATGACACGGTCATGGAATATTGTGATGAAAAGAAATCTGGAGCATTGTGATGACAAGGTCCATGCGGCATTGTGATGACACGATCATGGAACATTGTGATGACAAGAATTCTGGAGCATTGTGATGACAAGGGCCATGGAGCATTGTGATGAAACGGTCATGGAACATTGTGATGACAAGAAATCTGGAGCATTGTGATGACAATGGCCATGGAACATTGTGATGACATGGTCATGGAACATTGTGATGACAAGAATTCTGAAGCATTGTGATGACAAGTGCCATGGAGCATTGTGATGACAAGTGTCATGGAGCATTGTAACGAGAGGTTTCATTGTGCACAGTGATGACAAGGGGGATGGAGTATTGTGATGAAACTGGTGCTGGAGCATTGTGATAACAAAAGCCATGGAGCATTGTGATGACAGGCATCATGGAGCATTGTGAAGAAAGGGGAATGGGGAAATGTAATGACAATAGAGAAATGTGATGAAAATGGTCAGCGAGTATAGTGATGAAAGTGGTCATTTAGAATTGTGATGAAAAGCGACATAGAGCATTGTGATGACAAAGGTCATGGAGAACTGTGATGACCAGGGTCATGTAGCATTGTGATGACACGGTCATGGAACATTGTGATGAGAAGAATTATGGAGCATTGTGATGACACGGTCATGGAACATTCTGATGACAAGAATTCTGGAGCTTGTGATGCCAGTGCCATGGAGAATTGTGATGACATGGTCATGGAACATTGTGATGACAAGAATTCTGGAGCACTGTGTTGACAAGGGCCATGGAGCATTCTGATGACAAGTGTCATGGAGCATTGTAATGAAAGGTTTCATTGTGCACCGTGATGACAGTTGGGATGGAGTAATGTGATGAAACTGGTCCTGGAGCATTCTGATAACAAAAGCCATGGAGCATTGTGATGACAGGCATAATGGAGCATTGTAAAGAAAGGGGCAATGGGGAATTTTAATGACAATAGAGAAATGTGAGGAAAATGGTCAGCGAGCATAGTGATTAAAGTGGCCTTTTAGAATTGTGATGAAAAGCGACATAGAGCATTGTGATGACAAAGGTCATGGAGAACTGTGATAAACAGTGTAATGTAGCATTGTGATGACACGGTGATGGAACATTGTGATGACAAGAATTATTGAGCATTGAGATGACACGGTCATGGAACATTGTGATTGCAAGAATTCTGGAGCATTGTTATGACAAGGGCCATGGAGAATTGTGATGACATGGTCATGGAACATTGTGATGACAAGAATTCTGGAGCATTGTGATGACAAGGGCCATGGAGAATTGTAATGAAAGGTTTCATTTTGCACTGTGGTGACAAGGGAGATGGAGTATTTTGATGAAACTGGTCCTGGAGCATTGTGATAATAAAAGCCATGGAGCATTGTGATGACAGGCATCATGGAGCTTTGTGAAGAAAGGGGCCATGTGGAATTGTAATGACAATAGAGAAAGGTGATGAAAATTGTCAGCGAGCATAGTGATTAAAGTGGTCATTGAGAACTGTGATAACATCGTCATGGAACATTGGGATGACAAGAATTCTTGAGCATTGTGATGACGACGGCCATGGAGCTTTTTGATGACACGGTCATGGAACATTGTGATGACAAGAAATCTAGAGCATTGTGATGACACGGTCATGGAACATTGTGATGACAAGAAATCTGGAGCACTGTGATGACAATGGCCATGGAGCATTGTGATGACAAGAATTCTGGAGCATTGTGATGACAATGGCCATGGAGAATTCTGATGACATGGTCATGGTACATTGTGATGACAAGAATTCTGGAGCATTGTGATGACAAGTGTCATGGAGCATTGTGATGACAAGTGTCATGGAGCATTGTAATGAAAGGTTTCATTGTGCGCCGTGATGACATGTGGGATGGATTACTGTGATGAAACTGGTCCTGGAGCATTTTGATAACAAAAGCCATGGAGCATTGTGATGACAGGCATCATGGAGCATTGTAAAGAAAGGGGCAATGGGGAATTGTAATGACAATAGAGAAATGAGAGGAAAATGGTCAGCGAGCATAGTGATTAAAGTTGTCTTTGAGAATTGTGATGAAAAGCGACATAGAGCTTTGTGATGACAAAGGTCATGGAGAACTGTGATAACCAGGGTCATGTAGCATTGTGATGACACGGTCATGGAACTTTGTGATGACAACAATTCTGGAGCATTGTGATGACACGGGCCATGGAGAATTGTGATGACATGGTCATGGAACATTGTGATGACACGAATTCTGGAGCATTGTGATGACAAGTGTCATGTAGCATTGTAATGAAAGGTTTCATTGTGCACCGTGATGACATGTGGGATGGAGTATTGTGATGAAACTGGTCCTGGAGCATTTTGATAACAAAAGCCATGGAGCATTGTGATGACAGGCATCATGGAGCATTGTAAAGAAAGGGGCAATGGGGAATTGTAATGACAATAGAGAAATGTGAGGAAAATGGTCAGCGAGCATAGTGATTAAAGTTTTCTTTGAGAATTGTGATGAAAAGCGACATAGAGCTTTGTGATGACAAAGGTCATGGAGAACTGTGATAACCAGGGTCATGTAGCATTGTGATGACACGGTCATGGAACTTTGTGATGAGAAGAATTCTGGAGCATTGTGATGACACGGGCCATGGAGCATTGTGATGACATGGTCATGGAACATTGTGATGACAAGAATTCTGGAGCATTGTTATGACAAGGGCCATGGAGCATTGTGATGACAAGTGTCATGGAACATTGTAATGGAAGATTTCATTGTGCAAGGTGATGACATAGGGGATGGAGTATTGTGATGAATCTGGTCCTGGAGCATTGTGATAACAAAAGCCATGGAGCATTGTGATTACAGGCATCATGGAGCATTGTGAAGAAAGGGGCCATGGGGAATTGTAATGACAATAGAGAAATGTGATGAAAATGGTCAGCGAGCATAGTGATTAAAGTGGTCATTTAGAATTGTGATGAAAAGCGATATAGATCATTGTGATGACAAACGTCATGGAGAAATGTGATGACCAGGGTCATGTAGCATTGTGATGACACGGTCATGGAACATTGTGATGACAAAAATTATGGAGCATTATGATGACACGGTCATGGAACATTGTGATGACAAGAATTCTGGAGCATTGTGCTGATGACGGCCATGGAGCATTGTGATGACACAGTCAAGGAACATTGCGATGAAACAGATTTCTGGAGCATTGTGATGAAAGGGCTTGGAGCATTGTGATTAAAGGTGACAAGGAACATTGTGATGATATGGGCAGAGAACTCATTGATGACAGTGGTCTTGCAGTATTGTGACGAAAAGTGTCATGGAACATTCTGCTGACAGCGATCATGGAGCATTTTGGTAAGAGAGGCTATGGAGATTTGTGATGTCAGGCGTCATGGGGCATTGTGTTGAGAGCGGTCTTGGAGCATTGTGATGAAAAGGGTAATGGAGCACTGTGATTACAGGGGCCATGGAGCATTGTGAATACAAAGGCTATGGAGCATTGAGATGACAGGGTTCATGGAGCACTGTGATGAATGTGATCTTGGATCATTGTGATGACAAGTGTCCTGGAACCTTGTGATGACACGGTTCATGGAGCATTGTGATGACAAGGACCATGGCGAATTGTGATGACATCTGTCATGGGGCATTGTGATGACAGTGGTCATCTAGATTTGCGATGAAAGGTATCATGGAGCACTGTGATGACAGGGGCCATGGAACATTGTGATGACAAAGGCCATGGAGCATTGTGATGACAAGTGTCATGGGGCATTTTGATGACATTGGCATGGAGCATTATGATGACAAGAGTTCTGGAGCATTTTGATGACAAGGGCATGGAGCATTGTGATGACAGGGCCCACGGAGCTTTGTGATGAAAAGGGCAGGGTACATTGTGATGACAGGGTTCATGGAGCATTGTGATGAAAGGGGCCATGGAGCACTGAGATGAGAGCCCTTATGAGGCATGGTGATGACAGTGGTCATGGAGCATTGTGATGAAAGAGATCATGGAGCAATATGATAACAGGGGCCATGGAGTATTGTGATGACAGGGGTATTGGAGCATTGTGATGGAAGTAGACATGGATCATTGTGATGACATGTGTCCTGGAACACTGTGATGACACGGTTCATCGAGTATTGTGATGACAAGGGTCATAGCGAATTGTGATGACAAGTGTCATGGGGCATTGTGATGACATTGATCATCTAGGAATTGTGATGAAAGGTATCATGGAGCACTGTGATGAAAATTGTCCTGGATTATTGTGATGACAGCAGTCATGGAGAATTGTGATGACAGGGATTATGCAGCATTGTGTTGACAAGGGTATGGACTATTGTGATGACAATGGTCATGGAGCAATGTGATGAAAGTATTCATGGAACATCGTGATGAAAAGTGCATGGGAGCATTGTGACGATAAAGGCCATGGAGTATTGTGATGACTAGTGTCATGGAGCATTTTAATGAAAGGTTTCATTGTGCACCATGATGACAAAGGGGATGGAGAATTGTGATGAAACTGGTCCTGGAGCATTGTGATAACAAAAGCCATGGAGCATTGTGAAGAAAGGGGCCATGGGGTATTGTAATGACACTAGAGAAATATGATGAAAATGGTCAGCGAGCATAGTGATTAAAGCGGTCATTGAGAATTGTGATGAAAAGTGACATAGAGCATTGTGATGACAAAGGTCATGGAGAACTGTGATGACCAGGGTCATGTAGCATTGTGATGACACGGTCATGGAACATTGTGATGACAAGAATTCTGGAGCATTGTGCTGACTAGGGCCATGGACCATTGGGATGACATGGTCATGGAACATTGTGATGACAAGAAATCTGGAGCATTCTCATGACAAAGGCGATGGAGCTTTGTGATGACACGGTCATCGAACATTGTGATGACAAGAATTCTGGAGCATTGTGCTGATGACGGCCATGGAGCATTGTGATGACACAGTCAAGGAACATTGCGATGAAACAGATTTCTGGAGCATTGTGATGAAAGGGCTTGGAGCATTGTGATTAAAGGTGACAAGGAACATTGTGATGATATGGGCAGAGAACTCATTGATGACAGTGGTCTTGCAGTATTGTGACGAAAAGTGTCATGGAACATTCTGCTGACAGCGATCATGGAGCATTTTGGTAAGAGAGGCTATGGAAATTTGTGATGTCAGGCGTCATGGGGCATTGTGTTGAGAGCGGTCTTGGAGCATTGTGATGAAAAGGGTAATGGAGCACTGTGATTACAGGGGCCATGGAGCATTGTGAATACAAAGGCTATGGAGCATTGAGATGACAGGGTTCATGGAGCACTGTGATGAATGTGATCTTGGATCATTGTGATGACAAGTGTCCTGGAACCTTGTGATGACACGGTTCATGGAGCATTGTGATGACAAGGACCATGGCGAATTGTGATGACATCTGTCATGGGGCATTGTGATGACAGTGGTCATCTAGATTTGCGATGAAAGGTATCATGGAGCACTGTGATGACAGGGGCCATGGAACATTGTGATGACAAAGGCCATGGAGCATTGTGATGACAAGTGTCATGGGGCATTTTGATGACATTGGCATGGAGCATTATGATGACAAGAGTTCTGGAGCATTTTGATGACAAGGGCATGGAGCATTGTGATGACAGGGCCCACGGAGATTTGTGATGAAAAGGGCAGGGTACATTGTGATGACAGGGTTCATGGAGCATTGTGATGAAAGGGGCCATGGAGCATTGAGATGAGAGCCGTTATGAGGCATGGTGATGACAGTGGTCATGGAGCATTGTGATGAAAGAGATAATGGATCAATATGATAACAGGGGCCATGGAGCATTGTGATGACAGGGGTATTGGAGCATTGTGATGGAAGTAGACATGGATCATTGTGATGACATGTGTCCTGGAACACTGTGATGACACGGTTCATCGAGTATTGTGATGACAAGGGTCATAGCGAATTGTGATGACAAGTGTCATGGGGCATTGTGTGACATTGATCATCTAGGAATTGTGATGAAAGGTATCATGGAGCACTGTGATGAAAATTGTCCTGGATTATTGTGATGACAGCAGTCATGGAGAATTGTGATGACAGGGATTATGCAGCATTGTGTTGACAAGGGTATGGACTATTGTGATGACAATGGTCATGGAGCAATGTGATGAAAGTATTCATGGAACATCGTGATGAAAAGTGCATGGGAGCATTGTGACGATAAAGGCCATGGAGTATTGTGATGACTAGTGTCATGGAGCATTTTAATGAAAGGTTTCATTGTGCACCATGATGACAAAGGGGATGGAGAATTGTGATGAAACTGGTCCTGGAGCATTGTGATAACAAAAGCCATGGAGCATTGTGAAGAAAGGGGCCATGGGGTATTGTAATGACACTAGAGAAATATGATGAAAATGGTCAGCGAGCATAGTGATTAAAGCGGTCATTGAGAATTGTGATGAAAAGTGACATAGAGCATTGTGATGACAAAGGTCATGGAGAACTGTGATGACCAGGGTCATGTAGCATTGTGATGACACGGTCATGGAACATTGTGATGACAAGAATTCTGGAGCATTGTGCTGACTAGGGCCATGGACCATTGTGATGACATGGTCATGGAACATTGTGATGACAAGAAATCTGGAGCATTCTGATGAAAAAGGCGATGGAGCTTTGTGATGACACGGTCATGGAACATTGTGATGACAAGAATTCTGGAGCATTGTGCTGATGACGGCCATGGAGCATTGTGATGACACAGTCAAGGAACATTGCGATGAAACAGATTTCTGGAGCATTGTGATGAAAGGGCTTGGAGCATTGTGATTAAAGGTGACAAGGAACATTGTGATGATATGGGCAGAGAACTCATTGATGACAGTGGTCTTGCAGTATTGTGACGAAAAGTGTCATGGAACATTCTGCTGACAGCGATCATGGAGCATTTTGGTAAGAGAGGCTATGGAGATTTGTGATGTCAGGCGTCATGGGGCATTGTGTTGAGAGCGGTCTTGGAGCATTGTGATGAAAAGGGTAATGGAGCACTGTGATTACAGGGGCCATGGAGCATTGTGAATACAAAGGCTATGGAGCATTGAGATGACAGGGTTCATGGAGCACTGTGATGAATGTGATCTTGGATCATTGTGATGACAAGTGTCCTGGAACCTTGTGATGACACGGTTCATGGAGCATTGTGATGACAAGGACCATGGCGAATTGTGATGACATCTGTCATGGGGCATTGTGATGACAGTGGTCATCTAGATTTGCGATGAAAGGTATCATGGAGCACTGTGATGACAGGGGCCATGGAACATTGTGATGACAAAGGCCATGGAGCATTGTGATGACAAGTGTCATGGGGCATTTTTATGACATTGGCATGGAGCATTATGATGACAAGAGTTCTGGAGCATTTTGATGACAAGGGCATGGAGCATTGTGATGACAGGGCCCACGGAGATTTGTGATGAAAAGGGCAGGGTACATTGTGATGACAGGGTTCATGGAGCATTGTGATGAAAGGGGCCATGGAGCATTGAGATGAGAGCCGTTATTAGGCATGGTGATGACAGTGGTCATGGAGCATTGTGATGAAAGAGATCATGGAGCAATATGATAACAGGGGCCATGGAGTATTGTGATGACAGGGGTATTGGAGCATTGTGATGGAAGTAGACATGGATCATTGTGATGACATGTGTCCTGGAACACTGTGATGACACGGTTCATCGAGTATTGTGATGACAAGGGTCATAGCGAATTGTGATGACAAGTGTCATGGGGCATTGTGTGACATTGATCATCTAGGAATTGTGATGAAAGGTATCATGGAGCACTGTTATGAAAATTGTCCTGGATTATTGTGATGACAGCAGTCATGGAGAATTGTGATGACAGGGATTATGCAGCATTGTGTTGACAAGGGTATGGACTATTGTGATGACAATGATCATGGAGCAATGTGATGAAAGTATTCATGGAATATCGTGATGAAAAGTGCATGGGAGCATTGTGACGATAAAGGCCATGGAGTATTGTGATGACTAGTGTCATGGAGCATTTTAATGAAAGGTTTCATTGTGCACCATGATGACAAAGGGGATGGAGAATTGTGATGAAACTGGTCCTGGAGCATTGTGATAACAAAAGCCATGGAGCATTGTGATGACAGGCATCATGGAGCATTGTGAAGAAAGGGGCCATGGGGTATTGTAATGACACTAGAGAAATATGATGAAAATGGTCAGCGAGCATAGTGATTAAAGCGGTCATTGAGAATTGTGATGAAAAGCGACATAGAGCATTGTGATGACAAAGGTCATGGAGAACTGTGATGACCAGGGTCATGTAGCATTGTGATGACACGGTCATGGAACATTGTGATGACAAGAATTCTGGAGCATTGTGCTGACTAGGGCCATGGACCATTGGGATGACATGGTCATGGAACATTGTGATGACAAGAAATCTGGAGCATTCTCATGACAAAGGCGATGGAGCTTTGTGATGACACGGTCATCGAACATTGTGATGACAAGAATTCTGGAGCATTGTGCTGATGACGGCCATGGAGCATTGTGATGACACAGTCAAGGAACATTGCGATGAAACAGATTTCTGGAGCATTGTGATGAAAGGGCTTGGAGCATTGTGATTAAAGGTGACAAGGAACATTGTGATGATATGGGCAGAGAACTCATTGATGACAGTGGTCTTGCAGTATTGTGACGAAAAGTGTCATGGAACATTCTGCTGACAGCGATCATGGAGCATTTTGGTAAGAGAGGCTATGGAAATTTGTGATGTCAGGCGTCATGGGGCATTGTGTTGAGAGCGGTCTTGGAGCATTGTGATGAAAAGGGTAATGGAGCACTGTGATTACAGGGGCCATGGAGCATTGTGAATACAAAGGCTATGGAGCATTGAGATGACAGGGTTCATGGAGCACTGTGATGAATGTGATCTTGGATCATTGTGATGACAAGTGTCCTGGAACCTTGTGATGACACGGTTCATGGAGCATTGTGATGACAAGGACCATGGCGAATTGTGATGACATCTGTCATGGGGCATTGTGATGACAGTGGTCATCTAGATTTGCGATGAAAGGTATCATGGAGCACTGTGATGACAGGGGCCATGGAACATTGTGATGACAAAGGCCATGGAGCATTGTGATGACAAGTGTCATGGGGCATTTTGATGACATTGGCATGGAGCATTATGATGACAAGAGTTCTGGAGCATTTTGATGACAAGGGCATGGAGCATTGTGATGACAGGGCCCACGGAGATTTGTGATGAAAAGGGCAGGGTACATTGTGATGACAGGGTTCATGGAGCATTGTGATGAAAGGGGCCATGGAGCATTGAGATGAGAGCCGTTATGAGGCATGGTGATGACAGTGGTCATGGAGCATTGTGATGAAAGAGATAATGGATCAATATGATAACAGGGGCCATGGAGCATTGTGATGACAGGGGTATTGGAGCATTGTGATGGAAGTAGACATGGATCATTGTGATGACATGTGTCCTGGAACACTGTGATGACACGGTTCATCGAGTATTGTGATGACAAGGGTCATAGCGAATTGTGATGACAAGTGTCATGGGGCATTGTGTGACATTGATCATCTAGGAATTGTGATGAAAGGTATCATGGAGCACTGTGATGAAAATTGTCCTGGATTATTGTGATGACAGCAGTCATGGAGAATTGTGATGACAGGGATTATGCAGCATTGTGTTGACAAGGGTATGGACTATTGTGATGACAATGGTCATGGAGCAATGTGATGAAAGTATTCATGGAACATCGTGATGAAAAGTGCATGGGAGCATTGTGACGATAAAGGCCATGGAGTATTGTGATGACTAGTGTCATGGAGCATTTTAATGAAAGGTTTCTTTGTGCACCATGATGACAAAGGGGATGGAGAATTGTGATGAAACTGGTCCTGGAGCATTGTGATAACAAAAGCCATGGAGCATTGTGAAGAAAGGGGCCATGGGGTATTGTAATGACACTAGAGCAATATGATGAAAATGGTCCGCGAACATAGTGATTAAAGTGGTCATTGAGAATTGTGATGAAAAGCGACATAGAGCATTGTGATGACAAAGGTCATGGAGAACTGTGATGAACAGGGTCATGTAGCATTGTGATGACACGGTCATGGAACATTGTGATGACAAGAATTCTGGAGCACTGTGATGACAAGGGCCATGGACCATTGTGATGACATGGTCATGGATCATTGTGATGAAAAGAATTCTGGAGCATTGTGATGACAAGGGTCATGGAGCATTGTGATGACACGGTCATGGAACATTGTGATGACAAGAATTCTGGAGCCTTGTGCTGACAAGGGCCATGGAGCATTGTGATGACACGGTCATGGAACATTGTGATGACAAGAATTCTGGAGCATTGTGATGACAAGGACCATGGAGCATTGTGATAACACGGTCATGGAACATTGTGATGACAAGAAATCTGGAGGATTGTGATGACAAGGGCCATGGAGCATTGTGATGACACGGTCATGGATCATTGTGATAACAAGAATTCTGGAGCATTGTGATGACAAAGGCCATGGAGCAATGTGATGACACAATCATGGAACATTGTGATGAAAAGAATTCTGGAGCATTGTGATGACAAGGGCCATGCGGCATTGTGATGACACGATCATGGAACATTGTGATGACAAGAATTCTGGAGCATTGTGATGACAAGGGACATGGAGCATTGTGATGAAACGGTCATGGAACATTGTGATGACAAGAATTCTGGAGCATTGTGATGACAAGGGACATGGAGCATTGTGATGACACGGTCATGGAACATTGCGATGACAAGAAATCTGGAGCATTGTGATGACAATGGCCATGGAACATTGTGATGACACGGTCATGGAACATTGTGATGACAAGAATTCTGGAGCATTGTGATGACAAGGGCCATGGAGCATTGTGACGACAAGTGTCATGGAGCATTGTAACGAGAGGTTTCATTGTGCACAGCGATGACAAGGGGGATGGAGTATTGTGATGAATCTGGTCCTGGAGCATTGTGATACCAAAAGCCATGGAGCATTGTGATGACAGGCATCATGGAGCATTGTGAAGAAAGGGGAATGGGGAAATGTAATGACAATAGAGAAATGTGATGAAAATGGTCAGCGAGTATAATGATTAAAGTGGTCATTTAGAATTGTGATGAAAAGCGACATAGAGCATTGTGATGACAAAGGTCATGGAGAACTGTGATGACCAGGGTCATGTAGCATTGTGATGACACGGTCATGGAACATTGTGATGAGAAGAATTATGGAGCATTGTGATGACACGGTCATGGAACATTCTGATGACAAGAATTCTGGAGCATTGTGATGCCAATGCCATGGAGAATTGTGATGACATGGTCATGGAACATTGTGATGACAAGAAATCTGGAGGATTGTGATGAGAAGGGCCATGGAGCATTGTGATGACACGGTCATGGAACATTGTGATAACTAGAATTCTGGAGCATTGTGATGACAAGGGCCATGGAGCATTGTGATGACAAGTGTCATGGAGCATTGTAATGAGAGGTTTCATTGTGCACCGTGATGACACGGGGGATGGAGTATTGTGATGAAACTGGTCCTGGAGCATTGTGATAACAAAAGCCATGGAGCATTGTGATGACAGGCATCATGGAGCATTGTGAAGAAAGGGGCCATGGGGAATTGTAATGACAATAGAGAAATGTGATGGAAATGGTCAGCGAGCAGAGTGATTAAAGTGGTCATTGAGAATTGTGATGAAAAGCGACATAGAGCATTGTGATGACAAAGGTCATGAAGAACTGTGATGACCAAGGTCATATAGCATTGTGATGTCACGGTCATGGAACATTTTGATGACAAGAATTCTGGAACATTGTGATGACAAGGGCCATGGAGCACTGTGATGACACGGTCATGGAACATTGTGATGAGAAGAATTTGGAGCATTGTGATGACACGGTCATGGAACATTGTGATGACAAGAATTCTGGAGCATTGAGATGACAAGTGCCATGGAGAATTGTGATGACATCGTCATGGAACATTGTGATGACAAGAATTCGGGATCACTGTTTTGACAAGGGCCATGGAGCATTGTGATGACAAGTGTCATGGAGCATTGAAATGAGAGGTTTCATTGTGCACCGTGATGACAAGGGGGATGGAGTATTGTGATGAAACAGGTCCTCGAGCATTGTGATAACAAAAGCCATAGAGCACTGTGATGACAGGCATCCTGGAGCATTGTGAAGAAAGGGGTCATGGGGAATTGTAATAGCAATACAGAAATGTGATGAAAATGGTCAGCGAGCATAGAGATTAAAGTGGTCATTGAGAATTGTGATGAAAAGCGGCATAGAGCATTGTGATGACAAAGGTCATGGAGAACTGTGATGACCAGGGTCACGTAGCATTGTGATGACACGGTCATGGAACATTGTGATGACAAGAATTCTGGAGCATTGTGATGACAAAGGCCATGGAGCAATGTGATGACACGGTCATGAAACATTGTGATGAAAAGAAATCTGGAGGATTGTGATGACAAGGGCCATGCGGCATTGTGATGACACGATCATGGAACATTTTGATGACAAGAATTCTGGAGCATTGTGATGACAAGGGCCATGGAGCATTGTGATGAAACGGTCATGGAACATTGTGATGACAAGTAATCTGGAGCATTGTGATGACAAGGGCCATGGAGCATTGTGATGACACGGTCATGGAACATTGTGATGACAAGAAATCTGGAGCATTGTGATGACAATGGCCATGGAACATTGTGATGACTCGGTCATGGAACATTGTGATGACAAGAATTCTGGAGCATTGTGATGACAAGGGCCATGGAGCATTGTGATGACATGGTCATGGAACATTGTGATGACAAGAATTCTGGAGCATTGTGATGACAAGGGCCATGGAGCATTGTGATGACAAGTGTCATGGAGCATTGTAACGAGAGGTTTCATTGTGCACAGTGATGACAAGGGGGATGGAGTATTGTGATGAAACTGGTGCTGGAGCATTATGATAACAAAAGCCATGGAGCATTGTGATGACAGGCATCATGGAGCATTGTGAAGAAAGGGGAATGGGGAAATGTAATGACAATAGAGAAATGTGATGAAAATGGTCAGCGAGTATAATGATGAAAGTGGTCATTTAGAATTGTGATGAAAAGCGACATAGAGCATTGTGATGACAAAGGTCATGGACAACTGTGATGACCAGGGTCATGTAGCATTGTGATGACACGGTCATGGAACATTGTGATGAGAAGAATTATGGAGCATTGTGATGACACGTTCATGGAACATTCTGATGACAAAAATTCTGGAGCATTGTGATGCCAATGCCATGGAGAATTGTGATGACATGGTAATGGAACATTGTGATGAAAAGAATTCTGGAGCACTGTGTTGACAAGGGCCATGGAGCATTGTGATGACATGGCCATGGAACATTGTGATGACAAGAATTCTGGAGCATTGTGATGACAATGGCCATGGAGCATTGTGATGACAGGGTCATGGAACATTGTGATGACAAGAATTCTGGAGCATTGTGATGACAAGTGTCATGGAGCATTGTAATGAAAGGTTTCATTGTGCACCGTGATGACAAGGGGGATGGAGTATTGTGAGGAAACTGGTCCTGGAGCATTGTGATAACAAAAGCCATGGAGCATTGTGATGACAGGCATCATGGAGCATTGTGAAGAAAGGGGCCATGGGGAATTGTAATGACAATAGAGAAATATGATGAAAATGGTCAGCGAGCATAGTGATTAAAGTGGTCATTTAGAATTGTGATGAAAAGCGATATAGAGCATTGTGATGACAAACGTCATGGAGAACTGTGATGACCAGGGTCATGTAGCATTGTGATGACACGGTCATGTAACATTGTGATAACAAGAATTCTGGAGCATTGTGATGAAAAGGGCCATGGAGAATTGTAATGAAAGGTTTCATTGTGCACTGTGGTGACAAAGGGGATGGAGTATTGTGATGAAACTGGTCCTGGAGCAATGTGATAACAAAGTCATGGAGCATTGTGATGACAGGCATCATGGAGCATTCTGAAGAAAGGGGCCATGGGGAATTGTAATGACAATAGATAAATGTGATGAAAATATTCAGCGAGCATACTGATTAAAGTGGTCATTGAAAATTGTGATGAAAAGCGACATAGAACATTGTATTGATAAAGGTCATGGAGAACTGTGATGACCAGTGTCATGTAGCATTTTGATGACACGGTCACAGAACATTGTGATGAAACGAATTCTGGAGCATTGTGATGAAAAGGGCCATGGAACATTGTGATGACACGGTCATGGAACATTTTGATGACAAGAAATCTGGAGCATTGTGATGACAAGGGCCATAGAGCATTGTGATGACACGGTCATGGAACATTGTGATGACAAGAATTCTGGAGCATTGTGATGACAAGTGTCATGGAGCATTGTAATGAAAGGTTTCATTGTGCACCGTGATGACAAGGGGGATGGAGTATTGTGATGAATCTGGTCCTGGAGCATTGTGATACCAAAAGCCATGGAGCATTGTGATGACAGGCATCATGGAGCATTGTGAAGAAAGGGGCCATGTGGAATTGTAATGACAATAGAGAAAGGTGATGAAAATTGTCAGCGAGCATAGTGATTAAAGTGGTCATTGAGAATTGTGATAACATCGTCATGGAACATTGGGATGACAAGAATTCTGGAGCATTGTGATGACAAGAGCCATGGAGCATTGTGATGACACAGTCATGGAACATTGTGATGACAAGAATTCTGGAGCATTGTGATGACAAGGGCCATGGAGCTTTGTGATGACACGGTCATGGAACATTGTGATGACAAGAAATCTGGAGCATTGTGATGACACGGTCATGGAACATTGTGATGACAAGAAATCTGGAGCATTGTGATGACAATGGCCATGGAGCATTGTGATGACAAGAATTCTGGAGCATTGAGATGACAATGGCCATGGAGAATTGTGATGACATGGTCATGGAACGTGATGACAAGTATTCTGGAGCATTGTGATGACAAGTGTCATGGAGCATTGTAATGAAAGGTTTCATTGTGCACCGTGATGACATGTGGGATGGAGTATTGTGATGAAACTTGTCCTGGAGCATTTTGATAACAAAAGCCAGGGAGCATTGTGATGACAGGCATCATGGAGCATTGTAAAGAAAGGGGCAAAGGGGAATTGTAATGACAATAGAGAAATGTGAGGAAAATGGTCAGCGAGCATAGTGATTAAAGTTGTCTTTGAGAATTGTGATGAAAAGCGACATAGAGCTTTGTGATGACAAAGGTCATGGAGAACTCTGATGACCAGGGTCATGTAGCATTGTGATGACACGGTCATAGAACATTGTGATGACAAGAATTATGGAGCATTATGATGACACGGTCATGGAACATTGTGATGACAAGAATTCTGGAGCATTATGATGAAAAGGGCCATGGAGAATTGTGATCACACGGTCACGAAACATTGTGATGACGAGAATTCTGGAGCATTGTGATGACAAGGACCATGGAGCATTGTGATAACACGGTCATGGAACATTGTGATGACAAGAAATCTGGAGGATTGTGATGACAAGGGCCATAGAGCATTGTGATGACACGGTCATGGAACATTGTGATAACAAGAATTCTGGAGCATTGTGATGACAAGGGCCATGGAGCATTGTGATGACAAGTGTCATGGAGCATTGTAATGAGAGGTTTCATTGTGCACCGTGATGACACGGGGGATGGAGTATTGTGATGAAACTGGTCCTGGAGCATTGTGATAACAAAAGCCATGGAGCATTGTGATGACAGGCATCATGGAGCATTGTGAAGAAAGGGGCCATGGGGAATTGTAATGACAATAGAGAAATGTGATGAAAATGGTCAGTGAGCAGAGTGATTAAAGTGGTCATTGAGAATTGTGATGAAAAGCGACATAGAGCATTGTGATGACAAAGATCATGAAGAACTGTGATGACCAGGCTCATGTAGCATTGTGATGTCACGGTCATGGAACATTGTGATGAAAAGAATTCTGGAGCATTGTGATGACAAGGGCCATGGAGCATTGTGATGACACGGTCATGGAACATTGTGATGAGAAGAATTTGGAGCATTGTGATGACACGGTCATGGAACACTGTGATGAAAAAATTCTGGAGCATTGTGATGACAAGTGCCATGGAGAATTGTGATGACATCGTCATGGAACATTGTGATGACAAAAATTCTGGATCACTGTTTTGACAAGGCCATGGAGCATTGTGATGACAAGTGTCATGGAGCATTGTAATGAGAGGTTTCATTGTGCACAGTGATGACAAGGGGGATGGAGTATTGTGATGAATCTGGTCCTGGAGCATTGTGATAACAAAAGCCATGGAGCATTGTGATGACAGGCATCATGGGGCATTGTGAAGAAAGGGGCCATGTGGAATTGTAGTGACAGTAGAGAAAGGTGATGAAAATTGTCAGCGAGCATAGTGATTAAAGTGGTCATTGAGAATTGTGATAACATCGTCATGGAACATTGGGATGACAAGAATTCTGGAGCATTGGGATGACAAGGGCCATGGAGCATTGTGATGACACAGTCATGGAACATTGTGATGACAAGAATTCTGGAGCATTGTGATGACAAGGGCCACGGAGCTTTGTGATGACACGGTCATGGAACATTGTGATGACAAGAAATCTGGAGCATTGTGATGACACGGTCATGGAACATTGTGATGACAAGAAATCTGGAGCATTGTGATGACAATGGCCATGGAGAATTGTGAAGACATGGTCATGGAACGTGATGACAAGTATTCTGGAGCATTGTGATGACAAGTGTCATGTAGCATTGTAATGAAATGTTTCATTGTGCACCGTGATGACATGTGGGATGGAGTATTGTGATGAAACTGGTCCTGGAGCATTTTGATAACAAAAGCCATGGAGCATTGTGATGACAGGCATCATGGAGCACTGTAAAGACAGGGGCAATGGGGAATTGTAATGACAATAGAGAAATGTGAGGAAAATGGTCAGCGAGCATAGTGATTAAAGTTGTCTTTGAGAATTGTGATGAAAAGCGACATAGAGCTTTGTGATGGCAAAGATCATGGAGAACTGTGATAACCAGGGTCATGTAGCATTGTGATGACACGGTCATGGAAATTTGTGATGACAAGAATTCTGGAGCATTGTGATGACACGGGCCATGGAGAATTGTGATGACATGGTCATGGACCATTGTGATGACAAGAATTCTGGAGCATTGTTATGACAAGGGCCATGGAACATTGTGATGACAAGTGTCATGGAACATTGTAATGAAAGATTTAATTGTGCAAGGTGATGACATAGGGGATGGAGTATTGTGATGAAACTGGTCCTGGAGCATTGTGATAACAAAAGCCATGGAGCATTGTGAGGACAGGCATCATGGAGCATTGTGAAGAAAGGGGCCATGGGTAACTGTAATGACAATAGAGAAATGTGATGAAAATGGTCAGCGAGCATAGTGATTAAAGTGGTCATTGAGAATTGTGATGAAAAGCGACATAGAGCATTGTGATGACAAACGTCATGGAGAACTGTGATGACCAGGGTCATGTAGCATTGTGATGACACGGTCATGGAACATTGTGATGACAAGAATTATGGAGCATTATGATGACACGGTCATGGAACATTGTGATGACAAGAATTCTGGAGCATTGTGATGAAAAGAGCCATGGAGAATTGTAATGAAATGTTTCATTGTGCACTGTGGTGACAAGGGGAATGGAGTATTGTGATGCAACTGGTCCTGGAGCATTGTGATAACAAAAGCCATGGAGCATTGTGATGACAGGCATCATGGAGCATTCTGAAGAAAGGGGCCATGGGGAATTGTAATGACAATAGAGAAATGTGATGAAAATGGTCAGCGAGCATAGTGATTAAAGTGGTCTTTGAGAATTGTGATGAAAAGCGTCATAGAGCATTGTGATGACAAAGGTCATGGAGAACTGTGATGACCAGGGTCATGTAGCATTGTGATGACACGGTCATGGAACATTGTGATGACAAGAATTCTGGAGCATTGTGATGACAAAGGCCATGGAGCAATGTGATGACACGGTCATGGAACATTGTGATGAAAAGAAATCTGGAGCATTGTGATGACAAGGGCCATGCGGCATTGTGATGACACGATCATGGAACATTGTGATGACAAGAATTCTGGAGCATTATGATGACAAGGGCCATGGAGCATTGTGATGACATGGCCATGGAACATTGTGATGACAAGAATTCTGGAGCATTGTGATGACAAGGGCCATGGAGAATTGTGATGCCATGGTCATGGAACATTGTGATGACAAGAATTCTGGAGCATTGTGATGACAAGTGTCATGGAGCATTGTAATGAAAGGTTTCATTGTGCACCGTGATGACATGTGGGATGGAGTATTGTGATGAAACTGGTCCTGGAGCATTGTGATAACAAAAGCCATGGAGCATTGTGATGACAGGCATCATGGAGCATTGTGAAGAAAGGGGCCATGTGGAATTGTAATGACAATAGAGAAAGGTGATGAAAATTGTCAGCGAGCATAGTGATTAAAGTGGTCATTGAGAATTGTGATAACATCGTCATGGAACATTGGGATGACAAGAATTCTGGAGCATTGTGATGACAAGAGCCATGGAGCATTGTGATGACACAGTCATGGAACATTGTGATGACAAGAATTCTGGAGCATTGTGATGACAAGGGCCATGGAGCTTTGTGATGACACGGTCATGGAACATTGTGATGACAAGAAATCTGGAGCATTGTGATGACACGGTCATGGAACATTGTGATGACAAGAAATCTGGAGCATTGTGATGACAATGGCCATGGAGCATTGTGATGACAAGAATTCTGGAGCATTGCGATGACAATGGCCATGGAGAATTGTGATGACATGGTCATGGAACGTGATGACAAGTATTCTGGAGCATTGTGATGACAAGTGTCATGGAGCATTGTAATGAAAGGTTTCATTGTGCACCGTGATGACATGTGGGATGGAGTATTGTGATGAAACTGGTCCTGGAGCATTTTGATAACAAAAGCCATGGAGCATTGTGTTGACAGGCATCATGGAGCACTGTAAAGAAAGGGGCAATGGGGAATTGTAATGACAATAGAGAAATGTGAGGAAAATGGTCAGCGAGCATAGTGATTAAAGTTGTCTTTGAGAATTGTGATGAAAAGCGACATAGAGCTTTGTGATGGCAAAGATCATGGAGAACTGTGATAACCAGGGTCATGTAGCATTGTGATGACACGGTCATGGAACTTTGTGATGACAAGAATTCTGGAGCATTGTGATGACACGGGCCATGGAGAATTGTGATGACATGGTCATGGACCATTGTGATGACAAGAATTCTGGAGCATTGTGATGACAAGTGTCATGGAGCATTGTAATGAAAGGTTTCATTGTGCACCGTGATGACATGTGGGATGGAGTATTGTGATGAAACTGGTCCTGGAGCATTGTGATAACAAAAGCCATGGAGCATTGTGATGACAGGCATCATGGAGCATTGTGAAGAAAGGGGCCATGTGGAATTGTAATGACAATAGAGAAAGGTGATGAAAATTGTCAGCGAGCATAGTGATTAAAGTGGTCATTGAGAATTGTGATAACATCGTCATGGAACATTGGGATGACAAGAATTCTGGAGCATTGTGATGACAAGAGTCATGGAGCATTGTGATGACACAGTCATGGAACATTGTGATGACAAGAATTCTGGAGCATTGTGATGACAAGGGCCATGGAGCTTTGTGATGACACGGTCATGGAACATTGTGATGACAAGAAATCTGGAGCATTGTGATGACACGGTCATGGAACATTGTGATGACAAGAAATCTGGAGCATTGTGATGACAATGGCCATGGAGCATTGTGATGACAAGAATTCTGGAGCATTGCGATGACAATGGCCATGGAGAATTGTGATGACATGGTCATGGAACGTGATGACAAGTATTCTGGAGCATTGTGATGACAAGTGTCATGGAGCATTGTAATGAAAGGTTTCATTGTGCACCGTGATGACATGTGGGATGGAGTATTGTGATGAAACTGGTCCTGGAGCATTTTGATAACAAAAGCCATGGAGCATTGTGATGACAGGCATCATGGAGCACTGTAAAGAAAGGGGCAATGGGGAATTGTAATGACAATAGAGAAATGTGAGGAAAATGGTCAGCGAGCATAGTGATTAAAGTTGTCTTTGAGAATTGTGATGAAAAGCGACATAGAGCTTTGTGATGGCAAAGATCATGGAGAACTGTGATAACCAGGGTCATGTAGCAT
This sequence comes from Balaenoptera acutorostrata, assembly GCF_949987535.1. NCBI lineage: Eukaryota > Metazoa > Chordata > Mammalia > Artiodactyla > Balaenopteridae > Balaenoptera > Balaenoptera acutorostrata. The sequence continues at coordinate 103,513 of NW_026646025.1, read as the reverse complement.
TGTGATGACACGGTCATGGAACTTTGTGATGACAAGAATTCTGGAGCATTGTGATGACACGGACCATGGAGAATTGTGATGACATGGTCATGGACCATTGTGATGACAAGAATTCTGGAGCATTGTTATGACAAGGGCCATGGAACATTGTGATGACAAGTGTCATGGAACATTGTAATGAAAGATTTAATTGTGCAAGGTGATGACATAGGGGATGGAGTATTGTGATGAAACTGGTCCTGGAGCATTGTGATAACAAAAGCCATGGAGCATTGTGAGGACAGGCATCATGGAGCATTGTGAAGAAAGGGGCCATGGGTAACTGTAATGACAATAGAGAAATGTGATGAAAATGGTCAGCGAGCATAGTGATTAAAGTGGTCATTGAGAATTGTGATGAAAAGCGACATAGAGCATTGTGATGACAAACGTCATGGAGAACTGTGATGACCAGGGTCATGTAGCATTGTGATGACACAGTCATGGAACATTGTGATGACAAGAATTATGGAGCATTATGATGACACGGTCATGGAACATTGTGATGACAAGAATTCTGGAGCATTGTGATGAAAAGAGCCATGGAGAATTGTAATGAAAGGTTTCATTGTGCACTGTGGTGACAAGGGGAATGGAGTATTGTGATGCAACTGGTCCTGGAGCATTGTGATAACAAAAGCCATGGAGCATTGTGATGACAGGCATCATGGAGCATTCTGAAGAAAGGGGTCATGGGGAATTGTAATGACAATAGAGAAATGTGATGAAAAAAGTCAGCGAGCATAGTGATTAAAGTGGTCTTTGAGAATTGTGATGAAAAGCGTCATAGAGCATTGTGATGACAAAGGTCATGGAGAACTGTGATGACCAGGGTCATGTAGCATTGTGATGACACGGTCATGGAACATTGTGATGACAAGAATTCTGGAGCATTATGATGACAAAGGCCATGGAGCAATGTGATGACACGGTCATGGAACATTGTGATGAAAAGAAATCTGGAGCATTGTGATGACAAGGGCCATGCGGCATTGTGATGACACGATCATGGAACATTGTGATGACAAGAATTCTGGAGCATTATGATGACAAGGGCCATGGAGCATTGTGATGACATGGCCATGGAACATTGTGATGACAAGAATTCTGGAGCATTGTGATGACAAGGGCCATGGAGAATTGTGATGCCATGGTCATGGAACATTGTGATGACAAGAATTCTGGAGCATTGTGATGACAAGTGTCATGGAGCATTGTAATGAAAGGTTTCATTGTGCACCGTGATGACATGTGGGAGGGAGTATTGTGATGAAACTGGTCCTGGAGCATTGTGATAACAAAAGCCATGGAGCATTGTGATGACAGGCATCATGGAGCATTGTGAAGAAAGGGGCAATGTGGAATTGTAATGACAATAGAGAAAGGTGATGAAAATTGTCAGCGAGCATAGTGATTAAAGTGGTCATTGAGAATTGTGATAACATCGTCATGGAACATTGGGATGACAAGAATTCTGGAGCATTGTGATGACAAGAGCCATGGAGCATTGTGATGACACAGTCATGGAACATTGTGATGACAAGAATTCTGGAGCATTGTGATGACAAGGGCCATGGAGCTTTGTGATGACACGGTCATGGAACATTGTGATGACAAGAAATCTGGAGCATTGTGATGACACGGTCATGGAACATTGTGATGACAAGAAATCTGGAGCATTGTGATGACAATGGCCATGGAGCATTGTGATGACAAGAATTCTGGAGCATTGCGATGACAATGGCCATGGAGAATTGTGATGACATGGTCATGGAACGTGATGACAAGTATTCTGGAGCATTGTGATGACAAGTGTCATGGAGCATTGTAATGAAAGGTTTCATTGTGCACCGTGATGACATGTGGGATGGAGTATTGTGATGAAACTGGTCCTGGAGCATTTTGATAACAAAAGCCAGGGAGCATTGTGATGACAGGCATCATGGAGCATTGTAAAGAAAGGGGCAATGGGGAATTGTAATGACAATAGAGAAATGTGAGGAAAATGGTCAGTGAGCATAGTGATTAAACTTGTCTTTGAGAATTGTGATGAAAAGCGACATAGAGCTTTGTGATGACAAAGGTCATGGAGAACTCTGATGACCAGGGTCATGTAGCATTGTGATAACACGGTCATGGAACATTGTGATGACAAGAATTATGGAGCATTATGATGACACGGTCATGGAACATTGTGATGACAAGAATTCTGGAGCATTGTGATGAAAAGGGCCATGGAGAATTGTGATGACACGGTCACGAAACATTGTGATGACAAGAATTCTGGAGCATTGTGATGACAAGGACCATGGAGCATTGTGATAACACGGTCATGGAACATTGTGATGACAAGAAATCTGGAGGATTGTGATGACAAGGGCCATAGAGCATTGTGATGACACGGTCACGGAACATTGTGATAACAAGAATTCTGGAGCATTGTGATGACAAGGGCCATGGAACATTGTGATGACAAGTGTCATGGAGCATTGTAATGAGAGGTTTCATTGTGCACCGTGATGACACGGGGGATGGAGTATTGTGATGAAACTGGTCCTGGAGCATTGTGATAACAAAAGCCATGGAGCATTGTGATGACAGGCATCATGGAGCATTGTGAAGAAAGGGGCCATGGGGAATTGTAATGACAATAGAGAAATGTGATGAAAATGGTCAGCGAGCAGAGTGATTAAAGTGGTCATTGAGAATTGTGATGAAAAGCGACATAGAGCATTGTGATGACAAAGGTCATGAAGAACTGTGATGACCAGGGTCATGTAGCATTGTGATGTCACGGTCATGGAACATTGTGATGAGAAGAATTTGGAGCATTGTGATGACACGGTCATGGAACATTGTGATGACAAGAATTCTGGAGCATTGTGATGACAAGGGCCATGGAGCATTGTGATGACACGGTCATGGAACATTGTGATGAGAAGAATTTGGAGCATTGTGATGACACGGTCATGGAACACTGTGATGAAAAAATTCTGGAGCATTGTGATGACAAGTGCCATGGAGCATTGTGATGACATCGTCATGGAACATTGTGATGACAAGAATTCTGGATCACTGTTTTGACAAGGCCATGGAGCATTGTGATGACAAATGTCATGGAGCATTGTAATGAGAGGTTTCATTGTGCACAGTGATGACAAGGGGGATGGAGTATTGTGATGAATCTGGTCCTGGAGCATTGTGATAACAAAAGCCATGGAGCATTGTGATGACAGGCATCATGGGGCATTGTGAAGAAAGGGGCCATGTGGAATTGTAGTGACAGTAGAGAAAGGTGATGAAAATTGTCAGCGAGCATAGTGATTAAAGTGGTCATTGAGAATTGTGATAACATCGTCATGGAACATTGGGATGACAAGAATTCTGGAGCATTGTGATGACAACGGCCACGGAGCTTTGTGATGACACGGTCATGGAACATTGTGATGACAAGAAATCTGGAGCATTGTGATGACACGGTCATGGAACATTGTGATGACAAGAAATCTGGAGCATTGTGATGACAATGGCCATGGAGCATTGTGATGACAAGAATTCTGGAGCATTGTGATGACAATGGCCATGGAGAATTGTGAAGACATGGTCATGGAACGTGATGACAAGTATTCTGGAGCATTGTGATGACAAGTGTCATGTAGCATTGTAATGAAATGTTTCATTGTGCACCGTGATGACATGTGGGATGGAGTATTGTGATGAAACTGGTCCTGGAGCATTTTGATAACAAAAGCCATGGAGCATTGTGATGACAGGCATCATGGAGCACTGTAAAGAAAGGGGCAATGGGGAATTGTAATGACAATAGAGAAATGTGAGGAAAATGGTCAGCGAGCATAGTGATTAACGTTGTCTTTGAGAATTGTGATGAAAAGCGACATAGAGCTTTGTGATGACAAAGGTCATGGAGAACTGTGATAACCAGGGTCATGTAGCATTGTGATGACACGGTCATGGAACTTTGTGATGACAAGAATTCTGGAGCATTGTGATGACACGGGCCATGGAGAATTGTGATGACATGGTCATGGACCAATGTGATGACAAGTATTCTGGAGCATTGTGATGACAAGGGCCATGGAGCATTGTGACGACAAGTGTCATGGAGCATTGTAACGAGAGGTTTCATTGTGCACAGTGATGACAAGGGGGATGGAGTATTGTGATGAAACTGGTGCTGGAGCATTGTGATATCAAAAGCCATGGAGCATTGTGATGACAGGCATCATGGAGCATTGTGAAGAAAGGGGAATGGGGAAATGTAATGACAATAGAGAAATGTGATGAAAATGGTCAGCGAGTATAATGATGAAAGTGGTCATTTAGAATTGTGATGAAAAGCGACATAGAGCATTGTGATGACAAAGGTCATGGAGAACTGTGATGACCAGGGTCATGTAGCATTGTGATGACACGGTCATGGAACATTGTGATGAGAAGAATTATGGAGCATTGTGATGACACGGTCATGGAACATTCTGATGACAAGAATTCTGGAGCATTGTGATGACAAGGGCCATGGAGCATTGTGATGACACGGTCATGGAACATTTTGATGACAAGAAATCTGGAGCATTGTGATGACAAGGGCCATAGAGCATTGTGATGACACGGTCATGGAACATTGTGATGACAAGAATTCTGCAGCATTGCGATGACAATGGCCATGGAGCATTGTGATGACACGGTCATGGAACATTGTCATGATAAGAATTCTGGAGCATTGTGCTGACAAGGGCCATGGAACATTGTGATGACACGGTCATGGAACATTGTGATGACAAGAATTCTGGAGCATTATGATGACAAGGGCCATGGAGCATTGTGATGACATGGCCATGGAACATTGTGATGACAAGAATTCTGGAGCATTGTGATGACAATGGCCATGGAGCATTGTGATGACAGGGTCATGGAACATTGTGATGAAAAGAATTCTGGAGCATTGTGATGACAAGTGTCATGGAGCATTGTAATGAAAGGTTTCATTGTGCACCGTGATGACATGGGGGATGGAGTATTGTGATGAAACTGGTCCTGGAGTATTTTGATAACAAAAGCCATGGAGCATTGTGATGACAGGCATCATGGAGCATTGTGAAGAAAGGGGAATGGGGAAATGTAATGACAATAGAGAAATGTGAGGAAAATGGTCAGCGAGCATAGTGATTAAAGTTGTCTTTGAGAATTGTGATGAAAAGCGACATAGAGCTTTGTGATGACAAAGGTCATGGAGAACTGTGATAACCAGGGTCATGTAGCATTGTGATGACACGGTTATGGAACTTTGTGATGACAAGAATTCTAGAGCATTGTGATGACACGGGCCATGGAGAATTGTGATGACATGGTCATGGAACATTGTGATGACAAGAATTCTGGAGCATTGTGATGACAAGTGCCATGGAGCATTGTGATGACAAGTGTCATGGAACATTGTAATGAAAGATTTCATTGTGCAAGGTGATGACATAGAGGATGGAGTATTGTGATGAAACTGGTCCTGGAGCATTGTGATAACAAAAGCCATGGAGCATTGTGATTACAGGCATCATGGAGCATTGTGAAGAAAGGGGCCATGGGGAATTGTAATGACAATAGAGAAATGTGATGAAAATGGTCAGCGAGCAGAGTGATTAAAGTGGTCATTTAGAATTGTGATGAAAAGCAATATAGAGCATTGTGATGACAAACGTCATGGAGAACTGTGATGACCAGGGTCATGTAGCATTGTGATGACACGGTCATGGAACATTGTGATGACAAGAATTCTGGAGCATTGTGATGAAAAGGGCCATGGAGAATTGTAATGAAAGGTTTCATTGTGCACTGTGGTGACAAGGGGGATGGAGTATTGTGATGAAACTGGTCCTGGAGCATTGTGATAACAAAAGCCATGGAGCATTGTGATGACAGGCATCATGGAGCATTCTGAAGAAAGGGGCCATGGGGAATTGTAATGGCAATAGATAAATGTGATGAAAATGGTCAGCCAGCATACTGATTAAAGTGGTCATTTAAAATTGTGATGAAAAGCGACATAGAACATTGTATTGATAAAGGTCATGGAGAAATGTGATGACCAGGGTCATGTAGCATTTTGATGACACGGTCACGGAACATTGTGATGAAAAGAATTCGGGAGCATTGTGACGAAAAGGGCCATGGAACATTGTGATGACACGGTCATGGAACATTTTGATGACAAGAAATCTGGAGCATTGTGATGACAAGGGCCATAGAGCATTGTGATGACACGGTCATGGAACATTGTGATGACAAGAATTCTGCAGCATTGCGATGACAAGGGCCATGGAGCATTGTGATGACACGGTCATGGAACATTGTGATGACAAGAATTCTGGAGCATTGCGATGACAATGGCCATGGAGAATTGTGATGACATTGTCATGGAACGTGATGACAAGTATTCTGGAGCATTGTGATGACAAGTGTCATGGAGCATTGTAATGAAAGGTTTCATTGTGCACCGTGATGACATGTGGGATGGAGTATTGTGATGAAACTGGTCCTGGAGCATTTTGATAACAAAAGCCATGGAGCATTGTGATGACAGGCATCATGGAGCACTGTAAAGAAAGGGGCAATGGGGAATTGTAATGACAATAGAGAAATGTGAGGAAAATGGTCAGCGAGCATAGTGATTAAAGTTGTCTTTGAGAATTGTGATGAAAAGAGACATAGAGCTTTGTGATGGCAAAGATCATGGAGAACTGTGATAACCAGGGTCATGTAGCATTGTGATGACACGGTCATGGAACTTTGTGATGACAAGAATTCTGGAGCATTGTGATGACACGGGCCATGGAGAATTGTGATGACATGGTCATGGAGCATTGTGATGACAAGAATTCTGGAGCATTGCGATGACAATGGCCATGGAGAATTGTGATGACATTGTCATGGAACGTGATGACAAGTATTCTGGAGCATTGTGATGACAAGTGTCATGGAGCATTGTAATGAAAGGTTTCATTGTGCACCGTGATGACATGTGGGATGGAGTATTGTGATGAAACTGGTCCTGGAGCATTTTGATAACAAAAGCCATGGAGCATTGTGATGACAGGCATCATGGAGCACTGTAAAGAAAGGGGCAATGGGGAATTGTAATGACAATAGAGAAATGTGAGGAAAATGGTCAGCGAGCATAGTGATTAAAGTTGTCTTTGAGAATTGTGATGAAAAGAGACATAGAGCTTTGTGATGGCAAAGATCATGGAGAACTGTGATAACCAGGGTCATGTAGCATTGTGATGACACGGTCATGGAACTTTGTGATGACAAGAATTCTGGAGCATTGTGATGACACGGGCCATGGAGAATTGTGATGACATGGTCATGGACCATTGTGATGACAAGAATTCTGGAGCATTGTTATGACAAGGGCCATGGAACATTGTGATGACAAGTGTCATGGAGCATTGTAATGAAAGGTTTCATTGTGCACCGTGATGACAAGGGGAATGGAGTATTGTGATGAAACTGGTCCTGGAGCATTGTGATAATAAAAGCCATGGAGCATTGTGATGACAGGCATCATGGAGCATTCTGAAGAAAGGGGCCATGGGGAATTGTAATGGCAATAGAGAAATGTGATGAAAATGGTCAGCGAGCATAGTGATTAAAGTGGTCTTTGAGAATTGTGATGAAAAGCGTCATAGAGCATTGTGATGACAAAGGTCATGGAGAACTGTGATGACCAGGGTCATGTAGCATTGTGATGACACGGTCATGGAACATTGTGATGACAAGAATTATGGAGCATTATGATGACACGGTCATGGAACATTGTGATGACAAGAATTCTGGAGCATTGTGATGAAAAGAGCCATGGAGAATTGTAATGAAAGGTTTCATTGTGCACTGTGGTGACAAGGGGAATGGAGTATTGTGATGCAACTGGTCCTGGAGCATTGTGATAACAAAAGCCATGGAGCATTGTGATGACAGGCATCATGGAGCATTCTGAAGAAAGGGGCCATGGGGAATTGTAATGGCAATAGAGAAATGTGATGAAAATGGTCAGCGAGCATAGTGATTAAAGTGGTCTTTGAGAATTGTGATGAAAAGCGTCATAGAGCATTGTGATGACAAAGGTCATGGAGAACTGTGATGACCAGGGTCATGTAGCATTGTGATGACACGGTCATGGAACATTGTGATGACAAGAATTCTGGAGCATTGTGATGACAAAGGCCATGGAGCAATGTGATGACACGGTCATGGAACATTGTGATGAAAAGAAATCTGGAGCATTGTGATGACAAGGGCCATGCGGCATTGTGATGACACGATCATGGAACATTGTGATGACAAGAATTCTGGAGCATTATGATGACAAGGGCCATGGAGCATTGTGATGACATGGCCATGGAACATTGTGATGACAAGAATTCTGGAGCATTGTGATGACAAGGGCCATGGAGAATTGTGATGCCATGGTCATGGAACATTGTGATGACAAGAATTCTGGAGCATTGTGATGACAAGTGTCATGGAGCATTGTAATGAAAGGTTTCATTGTGCACCGTGATGACATGTGGGATGGAGTATTGTGATGAAACTGGTCCTGGAGCATTGTGATAACAAAAGCCATGGAGCATTGTGATGACAGGCATCATGGAGCATTGTGAAGAAAGGGGCAATGTGGAATTGTAATGACAATAGAGAAAGGTGATGAAAATTGTCAGCGAGCATAGTGATTAAAGTGGTCATTGAGAATTGTGAAAACATCGTCATGGAACATTGGGATGACAAGAATTCTGGAGCATTGTGATGACAAGAGCCATGGAGCATTGTGATGACACAGTCATGGAACATTGTGATGACAAGAATTCTGGAGCATTGTGATGACAAGGGCCATGGAGCTTTGTGATGACACGGTCATGGAACATTGTGATGACAAGAAATCTGGAGCATTGTGATGACACGGTCATGGAACATTGTGATGACAAGAAATCTGGAGCATTGTGATGACAATGGCCATGGAGCATTGTGATGACAAGAATTCTGGAGCATTGCGATGACAATGGCCATGGAGAATTGTGATGACATGGTCATGGAACGTGATGACAAGTATTCTGGAGCATTGTGATGACAAGTGTCATGGAGCATTGTAATGAAAGGTTTCATTGTGCACCGTGATGACATGTGGGATGGAGTATTGTGATGAAACTGGTCCTGGAGCATTTTGATAACAAAAGCCAGGGAGCATTGTGATGACAGGCATCATGGAGCATTGTAAAGAAAGGGGCAATGGGGAATTGTAATGACAATAGAGAAATGTGAGGAAAATGGTCAGTGAGCATAGTGATTAAAGTTGTCTTTGAGAATTGTGATGAAAAGCGACATAGAGCTTTGTGATGACAAAGGTCATGGAGAACTCTGATGACCAGGGTCATGTAGCATTGTGATGACACGGTCATGGAACATTGTGATGACAAGAATTATGGAGCATTATGATGACACGGTCATGGAACATTGTGATGACAAGAATTATGGAGCATTATGATGACACGGTCATGGAACATTGTGATGACAAGAATTCTGGAGCATTGTGATGAAAAGGGCCATGGAGAATTGTGATGACACGGTCACGAAACATTGTGATGACAAGAATTCTGGAGCATTGTGATGACAAGGACCATGGAGCATTGTGATAACACGGTCATGGAACATTGTGATGACAAGAAATCTGGAGCATTGTGATGACAAGGGCCATGGAGACTTGTGATGACACGGTCATGGAACATTGTGATGACAAGAAATCTGGAGCATTGTGATGACACGGTCATGGAACATTGTGATGACAAGAAATCTGGAGCATTGTGATGACAAGGGCCATAGAGCATTGTGATGACACGGTCATGGAACATTGTGATAACAAGAATTCTGGAGCATTGTGATGACAAGGGCCATGGAACATTGTGATGACAAGTGTCATAGAGCATTGTAATGAGAGGTTTCATTGTGCACCGTGATGACACGGGGGATGGAGTATTGTGATGAAACTGGTCCTGGAGCATTGTGATAACAAAAGCCATGGAGCATTGTGATGACAGGCATCATGGAGCATTGTGAAGAAAGGGGCCATGGGGAATTGTAATGACAATAGAGAAATGTGATGAAAATGGTCAGCGAGCAGAGTGATTAAAGTGGTCATTGAGAATTGTGATGAAAAGCGACATAGAGCATTGTGATGACAAAGGTCATGAAGAACTGTGATGACCACGGTCATGTAGCATTGTGATGTCACGGTCATGGAACATTGTGATGACAAGAATTCTGGAGCATTGTGATGACAAGGGCCATGGAGCATTGTGATGACACGGTCATGGAACATTGTGATGAGAAGAATTTGGAGCATTGTGATGACACGGTCATGGAACACTGTGATGAAAAAATTCTGGAGCATTGTGATGACAAGTGCCATGGAGCATTGTGATGACATCGTCATGGAACATTGTGATGACAAGAATTCTGGATCACTGTTTTGACAAGGCCATGGAGCATTGTGATGACAAATGTCATGGAGCATTGTAATGAGAGGTTTCATTGTGCACAGTGATGACAAGGGGGATGGAGTATTGTGATGAATCTGGTCCTGGAGCATTGTGATAACAAAAGCCATGGAGCATTGTGATGACAGGCATCATGGGGCATTGTGAAGAAAGGGGCCATGTGGAATTGTAGTGACAGTAGAGAAAGGTGATGAAAATTGTCAGCGAGCATAGTGATTAAAGTGGTCATTGAGAATTGTGATAACATCGTCATGGAACATTGGGATGACAAGAATTCTGGAGCATTGTGATGACAAGGGCCACGGAGCTTTGTGATGACACGGTCATGGAACATTGTGATGACAAGAAATCTGGAGCATTGTGATGACACGGTCATGGAACATTGTGATGACAAGAAATCTGGAGCATTGTGATGACAATGGCCATGGAGCATTGTGATGACAAGAATTCTGGAGCATTGTGATGACAATGGCCATGGAGAATTGTGAAGACATGGTCATGGAACGTGATGACAAGTATTCTGGAGCATTGTGATGACAAGTGTCATGTAGCATTGTAATGAAATGTTTCATTGTGCACCGTGATGACATGTGGGATGGAGTATTGTGATGAAACTGGTCCTGGAGCATTTTGATAACAAAAGCCATGGAGCATTGTGATGACAGGCATCATGGAGCACTGTAAAGAAAGGGGCAATGGGGAATTGTAATGACAATAGAGAAATGTGAGGAAAATGGTCAGCGAGCATAGTGATTAACGTTGTCTTTGAGAATTGTGATGAAAAGCGACATAGAGCTTTGTGATGACAAAGGTCATGGAGAACTGTGATAACCAGGGTAATGTAGCATTCTGATGACACGGTCATGGAACTTTGTGATGACAAGAATTCTGGAGCATTGTGATGACACGGGCCATGGAGAATTGTGATGACATGGTCATGGACCAATGTGATGACAAGTATTCTGGAGCATTGTGATGACAAGGGCCATGGAGCATTGTGACGACAAGTGTCATGGAGCATTGTAACGAGAGGTTTCATTGTGCACAGTGATGACAAGGGGGATGGAGTATTGTGATGAAACTGGTGCTGGAGCATTGTGATATCAAAAGCCATGGAGCATTGTGATGACAGGCATCATGGAGCATTGTGAAGAAAGGGGAATGGGGAAATGTAATGACAATAGAGAAATGTGATGAAAATGGTCAGCGAGTACAATGAAGAAAGTGGTCATTTAGAATTGTGATGAAAAGCGACATAGAGCATTGTGATGACAAAGGTCATGGAGAACTGTGATGACCAGGGTCATGTAGCATTGTGATGACACGGTCATGGAACATTGTGATGACAAGAATTCTGGAGCATTGTGATGAAAAGGGCCATGGAGAATTGTGATGACATGGTCATGGAACATTGTGATGACAAGAAATCTGGAGGATTGTGATGACAAGGGCCATGGAGCATTGTGATGACACGGTCATGGAACATTTTGATGACAAGAAATCTGGAGCATTGTGATGACAAGGGCCATAGAGCATTGTGATGACACGGTCATGGAACATTGTGATGACAAGAATTCTGCAGCATTGCGATGACAATGGCCATGGAGCATTGTGATGACACGGTCATGGAACATTGTCATGATAAGAATTCTGGAGCATTGTGCTGACAAGGGCCATGGAACATTGTGATGACACGGTCATGGAACATTGTGATGACAAGAATTCTGGAGCATTATGATGACAAGGGCCATGGAGCATTGTGATGACATGGCCATGGAACATTGTGATGACAAGAATTCTGGAGCATTGTGATGACAATGGCCATGGAGCATTGTGATGACAGGGTCATGGAACATTGTGATGAAAAGAATTCTGGACCATTGTGATGACAAGTGTCATGGAGCATTGTAATGAAAGGTTTCATTGTGCACCGTGATGACATGGGGGATGGAGTATTGTGATGAAACTGGTCCTGGAGTATTTTGATAACAAAAGCCATGGAGCATTGTGATGACAGGCATCATGGAGCATTGTGAAGAAAGGGGAATGGGGAAATGTAATGACAATAGAGAAATGTGAGGAAAATGGTCAGCGAGCATAGTGATTAAAGTTGTCTTTGAGAATTGTGATGAAAAGCGACATAGAGCTTTGTGATGACAAAGGTCATGGAGAACTGTGATAACCAGGGTCATGTAGCATTGTGATGACACGGTTATGGAACTTTGTGATGACAAGAATTCTAGAGCATTGTGATGACACGGGCCATGGAGAATTGTGATGACATGGTCATGGAACATTGTGATGACAAGAATTCTGGAGCATTGTGATGACAAGTGCCATGGAGCATTGTGATGACAAGTGTCATGGAACATTGTAATGAAAGATTTCATTGTGCAAGGTGATGACATAGAGGATGGAGTATTGTGATGAAACTGGTCCTGGAGCATTGTGATAACAAAAGCCATGGAGCATTGTGATTACAGGCATCATGGAGCATTGTGAAGAAAGGGGCCATGGGGAATTGTAATGACAATAGAGAAATGTGATGAAAATGGTCAGCGAGCAGAGTGATTAAAGTGGTCATTTAGAATTGTGATGAAAAGCAATATAGAGCATTGTGATGACAAACGTCATGGAGAACTGTGATGACCAGGGTCATGTAGCATTGTGATGACACGGTCATGGAACATTGTGATGACAAGAATTCTGGAGCATTGTGATGAAAAGGGCCATGGAGAATTGTAATGAAAGGTTTCATTGTGCACTGTGGTGACAAGGGGGATGGAGTATTGTGATGAAACTGGTCCTGGAGCATTGTGATAACAAAAGCCATGGAGCATTGTGATGACAGGCATCATGGAGCATTCTGAAGAAAGGGGCCATGGGGAATTGTAATGGCAATAGATAAATATGATGAAAATGGTCAGCCAGCATACTGATTAAAGTGGTCATTTAAAATTGTGATGAAAAGCGACATAGAACATTGTATTGATAAAGGTCATGGAGAACTGTGATGACCAGGGTCATGTAGCATTTTGATGACACGGTCACGGAACATTGTGATGAAAAGAATTCGGGAGCATTGTGATGAAAAGGGCCATGGAACATTGTGATGACACGGTCATGGAACATTTTGATGACAAGAAATCTGGAGCATTGTGATGACAAGGGCCATAGAGCATTGTGATGACACGGTCATGGAACATTGTGATGACAAGAAATCTGGAGCATTGTGATGACAATGGCCATGGAGCATTGTGATGACAAGAATTCTGGAGCATTGCGATGACAATGGCCATGGAGAATTGTGATGACATGGTCATGGAACGTGATGACAAGTATTCTGGAGCATTGTGATGACAAGTGTCATGGAGCATTGTAATGAAAGGTTTCATTGTGCACCGTGATGACATGTGGGATGGAGTATTGTGATGAAACTGGTCCTGGAGCATTTTGATAACAAAAGCCATGGAGCATTGTGATGACAGGCATCATGGAGCACTGTAAAGAAAGGGGCAATGGGGAATTGTAATGACAATAGAGAAATGTGAGGAAAATGGTCAGCGAGCATAGTGATTAAAGTTGTCTTTGAGAATTGTGATGAAAAGCGACATAGAGCTTTGTGATGGCAAAGATCATGGAGAACTGTGATAACCAGGGTCATGTAGCATTGTGATGACACGGTCATGGAACTTTGTGATGACAAGAATTCTGGAGCATTGTGATGACACGGGCCATGGAGAATTGTGATGACATGGTCATGGACCATTGTGATGACAAGAATTCTGGAGCATTGTTATGACAAGGGCCATGGAACATTGTGATGACAAGTGTCATGGAACATTGTAATGAAAGATTTAATTGTGCAAGGTGATGACATAGGGGATGGAGTATTGTGATGAAACTGGTCCTGGAGCATTGTGATAACAAAAGCCATGGAGCATTGTGAGGACAGGCATCATGGAGCATTGTGAAGAAAGGGGCCATGGGTAACTGTAATGACAATAGAGAAATGTGATGAAAATGGTCAGCGAGCATAGTGATTAAAGTGGTCATTGAGAATTGTGATGAAAAGCGACATAGAGCATTGTGATGACAAACGTCATGGAGAACTGTGATGACCAGGGTCATGTAGCATTGTGATGACACGGTCATGGAACATTGTGATGACAAGAATTATGGAGCATTATGATGACACGGTCATGGAACATTGTGATGACAAGAATTCTGGAGCATTGTGATGAAAAGAGCCATGGAGAATTGTAATGAAAGGTTTCATTGTGCACTGTGGTGACAAGGGGAATGGAGTATTGTGATGCAACTGGTCCTGGAGCACTGTGATAACAAAAGCCATGGAGCATTGTGATGACAGGCATCATGGAGCATTCTGAAGAAAGGGGCCATGGGGAATTGTAATGACAATAGAGAAATGTGATGAAAATGGTCAGCGAGCATAGTGATTAAAGTGGTCTTTGAGAATTGTGATGAAAAGCGTCATAGAGCATTGTGATGACAAAGGTCATGGAGAACTGTGATGACCAGGGTCATGTAGCATTGTGATGACACGGTCATGGAACATTGTGATGACAAGAATTCTGGAGCATTGTGATGACAAAGGCCATGGAGCAATGTGATGACACGGTCATGGAACATTGTGATGAAAAGAAATCTGGAGCATTGTGATGACAAGGGCCATGCGGCATTGTGATGACACGATCATGGAACATTGTGATGACAAGAATTCTGGAGCATTATGATGACAAGGGCCATGGAGCATTGTGATGACATGGCCATGGAACATTGTGATGACAAGAATTCTGGAGCATTGTGATGACAAGGGCCATGGAGAATTGTGATGCCATGGTCATGGAACATTGTGATGACAAGAATTCTGGAGCATTGTGATGACAAGTGTCATGGAGCATTGTAATGAAAGGTTTCATTGTGCACCGTGATGACATGTGGGATGGAGTATTGTGATGAAACTGGTCCTGGAGCATTGTGATAACAAAAGCCATGGAGCATTGTGATGACAGGCATCATGGAGCATTGTGAAGAAAGGGGCAATGTGGAATTGTAATGACAATAGAGAAAGGTGATGAAAATTGTCAGCGAGCATAGTGATTAAAGTGGTCATTGAGAATTGTGATAACATCGTCATGGAACATTGGGATGACAAGAATTCTGGAGCATTGTGATGACAAGAGCCATGGAGCATTGTGATGACACAGTCATGGAACATTGTGATGACAAGAATTCTGGAGCATTGTGATGACAAGGGCCATGGAGCTTTGTGATGACACGGTCATGGAACATTGTGATGACAAGAAATCTGGAGCATTGTGATGACACGGTCATGGAACATTGTGATGACAAGAAATCTGGAGCATTGTGATGACAATGGCCATGGAGCATTGTGATGACAAGAATTCTGGAGCATTGCGATGACAATGGCCATGGAGAATTGTGATGACATGGTCATGGAACGTGATGACAAGTATTCTGGAGCATTGTGATGACAAGTGTCATGGAGCATTGTAATGAAAGGTTTCATTGTGCACCGTGATGACATGTGGGATGGAGTATTGTGATGAAAGTGGTCCTGGAGCATTTTGATAACAAAAGCCAGGGAGCATTGTGTTGACAGGCATCATGGAGCATTGTAAAGAAAGGGGCAATGGGGAATTGTAATGACAATAGAGAAATGTGAGTAAAATGGTCAGTGAGCATAGTGATTAAAGTTGTCTTTGAGAATTGTGATGAAAAGCGACATAGAGCTTTGTGATGACAAAGGTCATGGAGAACTCTGATGACCAGGGTCATGTAGCATTGTGATGACACGGTCATGGAACATTGTGATGACAAGAATTATGGAGCATTATGATGACACGGTCATGGAACATTGTGATGACAAGAATTCTGGAGCATTGTGATGAAAAGGGCCATGGAGAATTGTGATGACACAGTCACGAAACATTGTGATGACAAGAATTCTGGAGCATTGTGATGACAAGGACCATGGAGCATTGTGATAACACGGTCATGGAACATTGTGATGACAAGAAATCTGGAGGATTGTGATGACAAGGGCCATAGAGCATTGTGATGACACGGTCATGGAACATTGTGATAACAAGAATTCTGGAGCATTGTGATGACAAGGGCCATGGAACATTGTGATGACAAGTGTCATGGAGCATTGTAATGAGAGGTTTCATTGTGCACCGTGATGACACGGGGGATGGAATATTGTGATGAAACTGGTCCTGGAGCATTGTGATAACAAAAGCCATGGAGCATTGTGATGACAGGCATCATGGAGCATTGTGAAGAAAGGGGCCATGGGGAATTGTAATGACAATAGAGAAATGTGATGAAAATGGTCAGCGAGCAGAGTGATTAAAGTGGTCATTGAGAATTATGATGAAAAGCGACATAGAGCATTGTGATGACAAAGGTCATGAAGAACTGTGATGACCAGGGTCATGTAGCATTGTGATGTCACGGTCATGGAACATTGTGATGACAAGAATTCTGGAGCATTGTGATGACAAGGGCCATGGAGCATTGTGATGACACGGTCATGGAACATTGTGATGAGAAGAATTTGGAGCATTGTGATGACACGGTCATGGAACACTGTGATGAAAAATTTCTGGAGCATTGTGATGACAAGTGCCATGGAGCATTGTGATGACATCGGCATGGAACATTGTGATGACAAGAATTCTGGATCACTGTTTTGACAAGGCCATGGAGCATTGTGATGACAAATGTCATGGAGCATTGTAATGAGAGGTTTCATTGTGCACAGTGATGACAAGGGGGATGGAGTATTGTGATGAATCTTGTCCTGGAGCATTGTGATAACAAAAGCCATGGAGCATTGTGATGACAGGAATCATGGGGCATTGTGAAGAAAGGGGCCATGTGGAATTGTAGTGACAGTAGAGAAAGGTGATGAAAATTGTCAGCGAGCATAGTGATTAAAGTGGTCATTGAGAATTGTGATAACATCGTCATGGAACATTGGGATGACAAGAATTCTGGAACATTGTGATGACAAGGGCCACGGAGCTTTGTGATGACACGGTCATGGAACATTGTGATGACAAGAAATCTGGAGCATTGTGATGACACGGTCATGGAACATTGTGATGACAAGAAATCTGGAGCATTGTGATGACAATGGCCATGGAGCATTGTGATGACAAGAATTCTGGAGCATTGTGATGACAATGGCCATGGAGAATTGTGAAGACATGGTCATGGAACGTGATGACAAGTATTCTGGAGCATTGTGATGACAAGTGTCATGTAGCATTGTAATGAAATGTTTCATTGTGCACCGTGATGACATGTGGGATGGAGTATTGTGATGAAACTGGTCCTGGAGCATTTTGATAACAAAAGCCATGGAGCATTGTGATGACAGGCATCATGGAGCACTGTAAAGAAAGGGGCAATGGGGAATTGTAATGACAATAGAGAAATGTGAGGAAAAAGGTCAGCGAGCATAGTGATTAACGTTGTCTTTGAGAATTGTGATGAAAAGCGACATAGAACTTTGTGATGACAAAGGTCATGGAGAACTGTGATAACCAGGGTCATGTAGCATTGTGATGACACGGTCATGGAACTTTGTGATGACAAGAATTCTGGAGCATTGTGATGACACGGGCCATGGAGAATTGTGATGACATGGTCATGGACCAATGTGATGACAAGTATTCTGGAGCATTGTGATGACAAGGGCCATGGAGCATTGTGACGACAAGTGTCATGGAGCATTGTAACGAGAGGTTTCATTGTGCACAGTGATGACAAGGGGGATGGAGTATTGTGATAAAACTGGTGCTGGAGCATTGTGATATCAAAAGCCATGGAGCATTGTGATGACAGGCATCATGGAGCATTGTGAAGAAAGGGGAATGGGGAAATGTAATGACAATAGAGAAATGTGATGAAAATGGTCAGCGAGTATAATGATTAAAGTGGTCATTTAGAATTGTGATGAAAAGGGACATAGAGCATTGTGATGACAAAGGTCATGGAGAACTGTGATGACCAGGGTCATGTAGCATTGTGATGACACGGTCATGGAACATTGTGATGAGAAGAATTATGGAGCATTGTGATGACACGGTCATGGAACATTCTGATGACAAGAATTCTGGAGCATTGTGATGAAAAGGGCCATGGAGAATTGTGATGACATGGTCATGGAACATTGTGATGACAAGAAATCTGGAGGATTGTGATGACAAGGGCCATGGAGCATTGTGATGACACGGTCATGGAACATTTTGATGACAAGAAATCTGGAGCATTGTGATGACAAGGGCCATAGAACATTGTGATGACACGGTCATGGAACATTGTGATGACAAGAATTCTGCAGCATTGCGATGACAATGGCCATGGAGCATTGTGATGACACGGTCATGGAACATTGTCATGATAAGAATTCTGGAGCATTGTGCTGACAAGGGCCATGGAGCATTGTGATGACACGGTCATGGAACATTGTGATGATAAGAATTCTGGACCATTATGATGACAAGGGCCATGGAGCATTGTGATGACATGGCCATGGAACATTTTGATGACAGGGTCATGGAACATTGTGATGAAAAGAATTCTGGAGCATTGTGATGACAAGTGTCATGGAGCATTGTAATGAAAGGTTTCATTGTGCACCGTGATGACATGGGGGATGGAGTATTGTGATGAAACTGGTCCTGGAGTATTTTGATAACAAAAGCCATGGAGCATTGTGATGACAGGCATCATGGAGCATTGTGAAGAAAGGGGAATGGGGAAATGTAATGACAATAGAGAAATGTGAGGAAAATGGTCAGCGAGCATAGTGATTAAAGTTGTCTTTGAGAATTGTGATGAAAAGCGACATAGAGCTTTGTGATGACAAAGGTCATGGAGAACTGTGATAACCAGGGTCATGTAGCATTGTGATGACACGGTTATGGAACTTTGTGATGACAAGAATTCTAGAGCATTGTGATGACACGGGCCATGGAGAATTGTGATGACATGGTCATGGAACATTGTGATGACAAGAATTCTGGAGCATTGTGATGACAAGTGCCATGGAGCATTGTGATGACAAGTGTCATGGAACATTGTAATGAAAGATTTCATTGTGCAAGGTGATGACATAGAGGATGGAGTATTGTGATGAAACAGGTCCTGGAGCATTGTGATAACAAAAGCCATGGAGCATTGTGATTACAGGCATCATGGAGCATTGTGAAGAAAGGGGCCATGGGGAATTGTAATGACAATAGAGAAATGTGATGAAAATGGTCAGCGAGCAGAGTGATTAAAGTGGTCATTTAGAATTGTGATGAAAAGCAATATAGAGCATTGTGATGACAAACGTCATGGAGAACTGTGATGACCAGGGTCATGTAGCATTGTGATGACACGGTCATGGAACATTGTGATGACAAGAATTCTGGAGCATTGTGATGAAAAGGGCCATGGAGAATTGTAATGAAAGGTTTCATTGTGCACTGTGGTGACAAGGGGGATGGAGTATTGTGATGAAACTGGTCCTGGAGCATTGTGATAACAAAAGCCATTGAGCATTGTGATGACAGGCATCATGGAGCATTCTGAAGAAAGGGGCCATGGGGAATTGTAATGGCAATAGATAAATGTGATGAAAATGGTCAGCCAGCATACTGATTAAAGTGGTCATTTAAAATTGTGATGAAAAGCGACATAGAACATTGTATTGATAAAGGTCATGGAGAAATGTGATGACCAGGGTCATGTAGCATTTTGATGACACGGTCACGGAACATTGTGATGAAAAGAATTCGGGAGCATTGTGACGAAAAGGGCCATGGAACATTGTGATGACACGGTCATGGAACATTTTGATGACAAGAAATCTGGAGCATTGTGATGACAAGGGCCATAGAGCATTGTGATGACACGGTCATGGAACATTGTGATGACAAGAATTCTGCAGCATTGCGATGACAAGGGCCATGGAGCATTGTGATGACACGGTCATGGAACATTGTCATGATAAGAATTCTGGAGCATTGTGCTGACAAGGGCCATGGAGCATTGTGATGACACGTTCATGGAACATTGTGATGACAAGAATTCTGGAGCATTATGATGACAAGGGCCATGGAGCATTGTGATGACAGGCATCATGGAGCATTGTGAAGAAAGGGGCCATGGGGAATTGTAATGACAATAGAAAAATGTGATGAAAATGGTCAGCGAGCATAGTGATTAAAGTGGTCATTTAGAATTGTGATGAAAAGCGATATAGAGCATTGTGATGACAAACGTCATGGAGAACTGTGATGACCAGCGTCATGTAGCATTGTGATGACACGGTCATGTAACATTGTGATGACAAGAATTCTGGAGCATTGTGATGACAAGGGCCATGGAGAATTGTGATGCCATGGTCATGGAACATTGTGATGACAAGAATTCTGGAGCATTGTGATGACAAGTGTCATGGAGCATTGTAATGAAAGGTTTCATTGTGCACCGTGATGACAAGGGGGATGGAGTATTATGATGAATCTGGTCCTGGAGCATTGTGATAACAAAAGCCATGGAGCATTGTGATGACAGGCATCATGGAGCATTGTGAAGAAAGGGGCCATGTGGAATTGTAATGACAATAGAGAAAGGTGATGAAAATTGTCAGCGAGCATAGTGATTAAAGTGGTCATTGAGAATTGTGATAACATCGTCATGGAACATTGGGATGACAAGAATTCTGGAGCATTGTGATGACAAGAGCCATGGAGCATTGTGATGACACAGTCATGGAACATTGTGATGAAAAGAATTTTGGAGCATTGTGATGACAAGGGCCATGGAGCTTTGTGATGACACGGTCATGGAACATTGTGATGACAAGAAATCTGGAGCATTGTGATGACACGGTCATGGAACATTGTGATGACAAGAAATCTGGAGCATTGTGATGACAATGGCCATGGAGCATTGTGATGACAAGTATTCTGGAGCATTGCGATGACAATGGCCATGGAGAATTGTGATGACATGGTCATGGAACGTGATGACAAGTATTCTGGAGCATTGTGATGACAAGTGTCATGGAGCATTGTAATGAAAGGTTTCATTGTGCACCGTGATGACATGTGGGATGGAGTATTGTGATGAAACTTGTCCTGGAGCATTTTGATAACAAAAGCCAGGGAGCATTGTGATGACAGGCATCATGGAGCATTGTAAAGAAAGGGGCAAAGGGGAATTGTAATGACAATAGAGAAATGTGAGGAAAATGGTCAGCGAGCATAGTGATTAAAGTTGTCTTTGAGAATTGTGATGAAAAGCGGCATAGAGCATTGTGATGACAAAGGTCATGGAGAACTGTGATGACCAGGGTCATGTAGCATTGTGATGACACGGTCATGGAACATTTTGATGACAAGAATTCTGGGGCATTGTGATGACAAAGGCCATGGAGAATTGTGATGACACGGTCATGGAACATTGTGATGACAAGGGCCATGGAGCATTGTGATGACAAGTGTCATGGAGCATTGTAATGAAAGGTTTCATTGTGCACCGTGATGAAATGTGGGATGGAGTATTGTGATGAAACTGGTCCTGGAGCATTCTGATAAAAAAAGCCATGGAGCATTGTGACGAGAGGCATCATGGAGCATTGTGAAGAAAGGGGCAATGGGGAATTGTAATGACAATAGAGAAATGTGATGAAAATGGTCAGCGAGCATAGTGATTAAAGTGGTCTTTGAGAATTGTGATGAAAAGCGTCATAGAGCATTGTGATGACAAAGGTCATGGAGAACTGTGATGACCAAGGTCATGTAGCATTGTGATGACACGGTCATGGAACATTGTGATGACAAGAATTCTGGAGCATTGTGATGACAAAGGCCATGGAGCAATGTGATGACACGGTCATGGAACATTGTGATGAAAAGAAATCTGGAGCATTGTGATGACAAGGGCCATTCGGCATTGTGATGACACGATCATGGAACATTGTGATGACAAGAATTCTGGAGCATTGGGATGACAAGGGCCATGGAGCATTGTGATGAAACGGTCATGGAACATTGTGATGACAAGTAATCTGGAGCATTGTGATGACAAGGGCCATGGAGCATTGTGATGACACGGTCATGGAACATTGTGATGACAAGAAATCTGGAGGATTGTGATGACAAGGGCCATGGAGCATTGTGATGACACGGTCATGGAACATTGTGATAACTAGAATTCTGGAGCATTGTGATGACACGGGCCATGGAGAATTGTGATGACATGGTCATGGACCATTGTGATGACAAGAATTATGGAGCATTGTTATGACAAAGGCCATGGAGCATTGTGATGACAAGTGTCATGGAACATTGTAATGAGAGATTTCATTGTGCAAGGTGATGACATAGGGGATGGAGTATTGTGATGAAACTGGTCCTGGAGCATTGTGATAACAAAAGCCATGGAGCATTGTGATTACAGGCTTCATGGAGCATTGTGAAGAAAGGGGCCATGGGGAATTGTAATGACAATAGAGAAATGTGATGAAAATGGTCAGCGAGCATAGTGATTAAAGTGGTCCTTTAGAATTGTGATGAAAAGCGATATAGAGCATTGTGAAGACAAACGTCATGGAGAACTGTGATGACCAGGGTCATGTAGCATTGTGATGACACGGTCATGGAACATTGTGATGACAAGAATTATGGAGCATTATGACGACACGGTCATGGAACATTGTGATGACAAGAATTCTGGAGCATTGTGATGAAAAGGGCCATGGAGAATTGTAATGAAAGGTTTCATTGTGCACTGTGTGACAAGGGGGATGGAGTATTGTGATGAAACTGGTCCTGGAGCATTGTGATAACAAAAGCCATGGAGCATTGTGATGACAGGCATCATGGAGCATTGTGAAGAAAGGGGCCATGGGTAACTGTAATGACAATAGAGAAATGTGATGAAAATGGTCAGCGAGCATAGTGATTAAAGTGGTCTTTGAGAATTGTGATGAAAAGCGTCATAGAGCATTGTGATGACAAAGGTCATAGAGAACTGTGATGACCAGGGTCATGTAGCATTGTGATGACACGGTCATGGAACATTGTGATGACAAGAATTCTGGAGCATTGTGATGACAAAGGCCATGGAGCAATGTGACGACACGGTCATGGAACATTGTGATGAAAAGAAATCTGGAGCATTGTGATGACAAGGGCCATGCGGCATTGTGATGACACGATCATGGAACATTGTGATGACAAGAATTATGGAGCATTGTGATGACAAGGGCCATGGAGCATTGTGATGAAACGGTCATGGAACATTGTGATGACAAGTAATCTGGAGCATTGTGATGACAAGGGCCATGGAGCATTGTGATGACACGGTCATGGAACATTGTGATGACAAGATATCTGGAGCATTGTGATGACAATGGCCATGGAACATTGTGATGACACGGTCATGGAACATTGTGATGACAAGAATTCTGGAGCATTGTGATGACAAGGGCCATGGAGAATTGTGATGACATGGTCATGGAACATTGTGATGACAAGAATTCTGGAGCATTGTGATGACAAGGGCCATGGAGCATTGTGACGACAAGTGTCATGGAGCATTGTAACGAGAGCTTTCATTGTGCACAGTGATGACAAGGGGGATGGAGTATTGTGATGAAACTGGTGCTGGAGCATTGTGATAACAAAAGCCATGGAGCATTGTGATGACAGGCATCATGGAGCATTGTGAAGAAAGGGAAATGGGGAAATGTAATGACAATACAGAAATGGGATGAAAATGGTCAGCGAGTATAATGATTAAAGTGGTCATTTAGAATTGTGATGAAAAGCGACATAGAGCATTGTGATGACAAAGGTCATGGAGAACTGTGATGACCAGGGTCATGTAGCATTGTGATGACACGGTCATGGAACATTGTGATGAGAAGAATTATGGAGCATTGTGATGACACGGTCATGGAACATTCTGATGACAAGAATTCTGGAGCATTGTGATGCCAATGCCATGGAGAATTGTGATGACATGGTCATGGAACATTGTGATGACAAGAAATCTGGAGGATTGTGATGACAAGGGCCATGGAGCATTGTGATGACACGGTCATGGAACATTGTGATAACTAGAAATCTGGAGCATTGTGATGACAAGGGCCATGGAGCATTGTGATGACAAGTGTCATGGAGCATTGTAATGAGAAGTTTCATTGTGCACCGTGATGACATGGGGGATGGAGTATTGTGATGAAACTGGTCCTGGAGGATTGTGATAACAAAAGCCATGGAGCATTCTGATGACAGGCATCATGGAGCATTGTGAAGAAAGGGGCCATGGGGAATTGTAATGACAATAGAGAAATGTGATGAAAATGGTCAGCGAGCAGAGTGATTAAAGTGGTCATTGAGAATTGTGATGAAAACCACATAGAGCATTGTGATGACAAAGGTCATGAAGAACTGTGATGACCAGGGTCATGTAGCATTGTGATGTCACGGTCATGGAACATTGTGATGACAAGAATTCTGGAGCATTGTGATGACAAGGGCCAAGGAGCATTGTGATGACACGGTCATGGAACATTGTGATGAGAAGAATTTGGAGCATTGTGATGACACGGTCATGGAACATTGTGATGACAAGAATTCTGGATCACTGTTTTGACAAGGGCCATGGAGCATTGTGATGACAAGTGTCATGGAGCATTGTAATGAGAGGTTTCATTGTGCACCGTGATGACAAGGGGAATGGAGTATTGTGATGAAACAGGTCCTCGAGCATTGTGATAACAAAAGCCATAGAGCACTGTGATGACAGGCATCTTGGAGCATTGTGAAGAAAGGGGTCATGGGGAATTGTAATAGCAATAGAGAAATGTGATGAAAATGGTCAGCGAGCATAGTGATTAAAGTGGTCATTGAGAATTGTGATGAAAAGCGGCATAGAGCATTGTGATGACAAAGGTCATGGAGAACTGTGATGACCAGGGTCATGTAGCATTGTGATGACATGGTCATGGAACATTTTGATGACAAGAATTCTGGAGCATTGTGATGACAAAGGCCATGGAGAATTGTGATGACACGGTCATGGAACATTGTGATGACAAGGGCCATGGAGCATTGTGATGACAAGTGTCATGGAGCATTGTAATGAAAGGTTTCATTGTGCACCGTGATGAAATGTGGGATGGAGTATTGTGATGAAACTGGTCCTGGAGCATTCTGATAAAAAAAGCCATGGAGCATTGTGACGACAGGCATCATGGAGCATTGTGAAGAAAGGGGCAATGGGGAATTGTAATGACAATAGAGAAATGTGATGAAAATGGTCAGCGAGCATAGTGATTAAAGTGGTCTTTGAGAATTGTGATGAAAAGCGTCATAGAGCATTGTGATGACAAAGGTCATGGAGAACTGTGATGACCAGGGTCATGTAGCATTGTGATGACACGGTCATGGAACATTGTGATGACAAGAATTCTGGAACATTGTGATGACAAAGGCCATGGAGCAATGTGATGACACGGTCATGGAACATTGTGATGAAAAGAAATCTGGAGCATTGTAATGACAAGGGCCATTCGGCATTGTGATGACACGATCATGGAACATTGTGATGACAAGAATTCTGGAGCATTGTGATGACAAGGGCCATGGAGCATTGTGATGAAACGGTCATGGAACATTGTGATGACAAGTAATCTGGAGCATTGTGATGACAAGGGCCATGGAGCATTGTGATGACACGGTCATGGAACATTGTGATGACAAGAAATCTGGAGGATTGTGATGACAAGGGCCATGGAGCATTGTGATGACACGGTCATGGAACATTGTGATAACTAGAATTCTGGAGCATTGTGATGACACGGGCCATGGAGAATTGTGATGACATGGTCATGGACCATTGTGATGACAAGAATTATGGAGCATTGTTATGACAAAGGCCATGGAGCATTGTGATGACAAGTGTCATGGAACATTGTAATGAAAGATTTCATTGTGCAAGGTGATGACATAGGGGATGGAGTATTGTGATGAAACTGGTCCTGGAGCATTGTGATAACAAAAGCCATGGAGCATTGTGATTACAGGCTTCATGGAGCATTGTGAAGAAAGGGGCCATGGGGAATTGTAATGACAATAGAGAAATGTGATGAAAATGGTCAGCGAGTATAATGATTAAAGTGGTCATTTAGAATTGCGATGAAAAGCGACATAGAGCATTGTGATGACAAAGGTCATGGAGAACTGTGATGACCAGGGTCATGTAGCATTGTGATGACATGGTCATGGAACATTGTGATGAGAAGAATTATGGAGCATTGTGATGACACGGTCATGGAACATTCTGATGACAAGAATTCTGGAGCATTGTGATGCCAATGCCATGGAGAATTGTGATGACATGGTCATGGAACATTGTGATTACAAGAAATCTGGAGGATTGTGATGACAAGGGCCATGGAGCATTGTGATGACACGGTCATGGAACATTGTGATAACTAGAATTCTGGAGCATTGTGATGACAAGGGCCATGGAGCATTGTGATGACAAGTGTCATGGAGCATTATAATGAGAGGTTTCATTGTGCACCATGATGACATGGGGGATGGAGTATTGTGATGAAACTGGTCCTGGAGCATTGTGATAACAAAAGCCATGGAGCATTGTGATGACAGGCATCATGGAGCATTGTGAAGAAAGGGGCCATGGGGAATTGTAATAACAGTAGAGAAATGTGATGAAAATGGTCAGCGAGCAGAGTGATTAAAGTGGTCATTGAGAATTGTGATGAAAAGCGACATAGAGCATTGTGATGACAAAGGTCATGAAGAACTGTGATGACCAGGGTCATGTAGCATTGTGATGCCACGGTCATGGAACATTGTGATGACAAAAAATCTAGAGCATTGTGATGACACGGTCATGGAACATTGTGATGACAAGAATTCTGGATCACTGTTTTGACAAGGGCCATGGAGCATTGTGATGACAAGTGTCATGGAGCATTGTAATGAGAGATTTCATTGTGCACCGTGATGACAGGTGGGATGGAGTATTGTGATGAAACTGGTCCTGGAGCATTCTGATAACAAAAGCCATGGAGCATTGTGATGACAGGCATAATGGAGCATTGTAAAGAAAGGGGCAATGGGGAATTTTAATGACAATAGAGAAATGTGAGGAAAATGGTCAGCGAGCATAGTGATTAAAGTGGTCTTTTAGAATTGTGATGAAAAGCGACATAGAGCATTGTGATGACAAAGGTCATGGAGAACTGTGATAATCAGTGTAATGTAGCATTGTGATGCCACGGTCATGGAACATTGTGATGACAAGAAATCTAGAGCATTGTGATGACACGGTCATGGAACATTGTGATGACAAGAATTCTGGAGCATTGTGATGACAAGGGCCACGGAGCTTTGTGATGCCACGGTCATGGAACATTGTGATGACAAGAAATCTGGAGCATTGTGATGACAATGGCCATGGAGCATTGTGATGACAAGAATTCTGGAGCATTGTGATGACAATGGCCATGGAGAATTCTGATGACATGGTCATGGAACATTGTGATGACATGAATTCTGGAGCATTGTGATGACAAGTGTCATGTAGCATTGTAATGAAAGGTTTCATTGTGCACCGTGATGACATGTGGGATGGAGTATTGTGATGAAACTGGTCCTGGAGCATTTTGATAACAAAAGCCATGGAGCATTGTGATGACGGGCATCATGGAGCTTTGTAAAGAAAGGTGCAATGGGGAATTGTAAGGACAATAGAGAAATGTGAGGAAAATGGTCAGCGAGCATAGTGATTAAAGTGGTCTTTTAGAATTGTGATGAAAAGCGACATAGAGCATTGTGATGACAAAGGTCATGGAGAACTGTGATAATCAGGGTAATATAGCATTGTGATGACACGGTCATGGAACATTGTGATGACAAGAATTCTGGAGCATTGTAATGACACGGGCCATGGAGAATTGTGATGACATGGTCATGGAACATTGTGATGAAAAGAATTCTGGAGCATTGTTATGACAAGGGCCATGGAGCATTGTGATGACAAGTGTCATGGAGCATTGTAATGAAAGCTTTCATTGTGCACCGTGATGACAAGGGGGATGGAGTATTGCGATGAATCTGGTCCTGGAGCATTGTGATAACAAAAGCCATGGAGCATTGTGATGACAGGCATCATGGAGCATTGTGAAGAAAGGGGCCATGGGGAATTGTAATGACAATAGAGAAATGGGATGAAAATGGTCAGCGAGCATAGTGATTAAAGTGGTCATTTAGAATTGTGATGAAAAGCGATATAGAGCATTGTGATGACAAACGTCATGGAGAACTGTGATGACCAGGGTCATGTAGCATTGTGATGACACGGTCATGGTTCATTGTGATGACAAGAATTATAGAGCATTGTGATGACATGGTCATGGAACATTGTGATTGCAAGAATTCTGAAGCATTGTGATGACAAGGGCCATGGAGAATTGTAATGAAATGTTTCATTGTGCACTGTGGTGACAAGGGGGATGGAGTATTGTGATGAAACTGTTCCTGGAGCATTGTGATAATAAAAGACATGGAGCATTGTGATGACAGGCATCATGGAGCTTTGTGAAGAAAGGGGCCATGTGGAATTGTAATGACAATAGAGTAAGGGAATGAAATTTGTCAGCGAGCCTAGTGATTAAAGTGGTCATTGAGAATTGTGATAACATCGTCATGGAACATTGGGATGACAAGAATTCTTGAGCATTGTGATGACAACGGCCATAGAGCTTTGTGATGACACGGTCATGGAACATTGTGATGACAAGAAATCTGGAGCATTGTGATGACAATGGCCGTGGAGCATTGTGATGACAAGAATTCTGGAGCATTGTGATGACAATGGCCATGGAGCATTGTGATGACACAGTATGGAACATTGTGATGACAAGAATTCTGGAGCATTGTGATGACAAGGGCCTTGGAGAATTGTGATGCCATGGTCATGGATCATTGTGATGACAAGAATTCTGGAGCATTGTGATGACAAGTGTCATTGAGCATTGTAATGAAAGGTTTCATTGTGCACCGTGATGACAAGGGGGATGGAGTATTGTGATGAATCTGGTCCTGGAGCATTGTGATAACAAAAGCCATGGAGCATTGTGATGACAGGCATCATGGAGCATTGTGAAGAAAGGGGCCATGGGGAATTGTAATGACAATAGAGAAATGTGATGAAAATGGTCAGCGAGCATAGTGATTAAAGTGGTCATTTACAATTGTGTTGAAAAGCGATATAGAGCATTGTGATGACAAAGGTCATGGAGAACTGTGATGACCAGGGTCATGTAGCATTGTGATGACACGGTCATTGTACATTGTGATGACAAGAATTATTGAGCATTGTGATGACACGGTCATGGAACATTGTGATTGAAAGAATTCTGGAGCATTGTGATGAAAAGGGCCATGGAGAATTGTAATGAAAGGTTTCATTGTGCACTGTGGTGACAAGGGGGATGGAGTATTGTGATGAAACTGGTCCTGGAGCATTGTGATAATAAAAGCCATGGAGCATTGTGATGACAGGCATCAAGGAGCTTTGTGAAGAAAGGGGCCATGTGGAATTGTAATGACAATAGAGAAAGGTGATGAAAATTGTCAGCGAGCATAGTGATTAAAGTGGTCATTGAGAATTGTGATAACATCCTCATGGAACATTGGGATGACAAGAATTCTTGAGCATTGTGATGACAAGGGTCATGGAGCATTGTGATGACACAGTCATGGAACATTGTGATGACAAGAATTCTGGAGCATTGTGATGACAAGGGCCATGGAGCTTTGTGATGACACGGTCATGAAACATTGTGTTGACAAGAAATCTGGAGCATTGTGATGACAATGGCCATGGAGCATTGTGATGACAAGAATTCTGGAGCATTGTGATGACAATGGCCATGGAGAATTCTGATGACATGCTTATGATACTTTGTGATGACAAGAATTCTGGAGCATTGTGATGACAAGTGTCATGGAGCATTGTGATGACAAGTGTCATGGAGCATTGTAATGAAAGGTTTCATTGTGCACCGTGATGACATGTGGGATGGAGTATTGTGATGAAACTGGTCCTGGAGCATTTTGATAACAAAAGCCATGGAGCATTGTGATGACAGGCATCATGGAGCATTGTAAAGAAAGGGGCAATGGGGAATTGTAATGACAATAGAGAAATGTGATGAAAATGGTCAGCGAGCATAGTGATTAAAGTTGTCTTTGAGAATTGTGATGAAAAGCGACATAGAGCTTTGTGATGACAAAGGTCATGGAGAACTGTGATAACCAGGGTCATGGAGCATTGTGATGACACGGTCATGGAACGTTGTGATGACAAGAATTCTGGAGCATTGTGATGACACGGGCCATGGAGAATTGTGATGACATGGTCATGGAATATTGTGATGAAAAGAATTCTGGAGCATTGTTATGACAAGGGCCATGGAGCACTGTGATGACAAGTGTCATGGAGCATGTTAATGAAAGATTTCATTGTGCAAGGTGATGACATAGGGGATGGAGTATTGTGATGAAACTGGTCCTGGAGCATTGTGATAACAAAGCCATGGAGCATTGTGATGACAGGCATCATGGAGCATTCTGAAGAATGGGGCCATGGGGAATTGTAATGACAATAGATAAATGTGATGAAAATGGTCAGCGAGCATACTGATTAAAGTGGTCATTGAAAATTGTGATGAAAAGCGACATAGAACATTGTATTGATAAAGGTCATGGAGAACTGTGATGACCAGGGTCATGTAGCATTTTGATGACACGGTCACGGAACATTGTGATGAAAAGAATTCTGGAGCATTGTGATGAAAAGGGCCATGGAACATTGTGATGACACGGTCATGGAACATTCTGATGACAAGAAATCTGGAGCATTGTGATGACAAGGGCCATAGAGCATTGTGATGACACAGTCATGGAACATTGTGATGACAAGAATTCTGGAGCATTGTGATGACAAGGGCCATGGAGAATTGTGATGCCATGGTCATGGAACATTGTGATGACAAGAATTCTGGAGCATTGTGATGACAAGTGTCATGGAGCATTGTAACGAGAGGTTTCATTGTGCACCGTGATGACAAGCGGGATGGAGTATTGTGATGAAACTGGTCCTGGAGCATTGTGATAACAAAAGCCATGGAGCATTGTGATGACAGGCATCATGGAGCATTGTGAAGAAAGGGGCCATGGGGAATTGTAATGACAATAGAGAAATGTGATGAAAATGGTCAGCGAGCATAGTGATTAAAGTGGTCATTTACAATTGTGTTGAAAAGCGATATAGAGCATTGTGATGACAAAGGTCATGGAGAACTGTGATGACCAGGGTCATGTAGCATTGTGATGACACGGTCATTGTACATTGTGATGACAAGAATTATTGAGCATTGTGATGACACGGTCATGGAACATTGTGATTGCAAGAATTCTGGAGCATTGTGATGAAAAGGGCCATGGAGAATTGTAATGAAAGGTTTCATTGTGCACTGTGGTGACAAGGGGGATGGAGTATTGTGATGAAACTGGTCCTGGAGCATTGTGATAATAAAAGCCATGGAGCATTGTGATGACAGGCATCAAGGAGCTTTGTGAAGAAAGGGGCCATGTGGAATTGTAATGACAATAGAGAAAGGTGATGAAAATTGTCAGCGAGCATAGTGATTAAAGTGGTCATTGAGAATTGTGATAACATCCTCATGGAACATTGGCATGACAAGAATTCTTGAGCATTGTGATGACAAGGGTCATGGAGCATTGTGATGACACAGTCATGGAACATTGTGATGACAAGAATTCTGGAGCATTGTGATGACAAGGGCCATGGAGCTTTGTGATGACACGGTCATGAAACATTGTGTTGACAAGAAATCTGGAGCATTGTGATGACAATGGCCATGGAGCATTGTGATGACAAGAATTCTGGAGCATTGTGATGACAATGGCCATGGAGAATTCTGATGACATGCTTATGATACTTTGTGATGACAAGAATTCTGGAGCATTGTGATGACAAGTGTCATGGAGCATTGTGATGACAAGTGTCATGGAGCATTGTAATGAAAGGTTTCATTGTGCACCGTGATGACATGTGGGATGGAGTATTGTGATGAAACTGGTCCTGGAGCATTTTGATAACAAAAGCCATGGAGCATTGTGATGACAGGCATCATGGAGCATTGTAAAGAAAGGGGCAATGGGGAATTGTAATGACAATAGAGAAATGTGATGAAAATGGTCAGCGAGCATAGTGATTAAAGTTGTCTTTGAGAATTGTGATGAAAAGCGACATAGAGCTTTGTGATGACAAAGGTCATGGAGAACTGTGATAACCAGGGTCATGGAGCATTGTGATGACACGGTCATGGAACGTTGTGATGACAAGAATTCTGGAGCATTGTGATGACACGGGCCATGGAGAATTGTGATGACATGGTCATGGAATATTGTGATGAAAAGAATTCTGGAGCATTGTTATGACAAGGGCCATGGAGCACTGTGATGACAAGTGTCATGGAGCATGTTAATGAAAGATTTCATTGTGCAAGGTGATGACATAGGGGATGGAGTATTGTGATGAAACTGGTCCTGGAGCATTGTGATAACAAAGCCATGGAGCATTGTGATGACAGGCATCATGGAGCATTCTGAAGAATGGGGCCATGGGGAATTGTAATGACAATAGATAAATGTGATGAAAATGGTCAGCGAGCATACTGATTAAAGTGGTCATTGAAAATTGTGATGAAAAGCGACATAGAACATTGTATTGATAAAGGTCATGGAGAACTGTGATGACCAGGGTCATGTAGCATTTTGATGACACGGTCACGGAACATTGTGATGAAAAGAATTCTGGAGCATTGTGATGAAAAGGGCCATGGAACATTGTGATGACACGGTCATGGAACATTCTGATGACAAGAAATCTGGAGCATTGTGATGACAAGGGCCATAGAGCATTGTGATGACACAGTCATGGAACATTGTGATGACAAGAATTCTGGAGCATTGTGATGACAAGGGCCATGGAGAATTGTGATGCCATGGTCATGGAACATTGTGATTGCAAGAATTCTGAAGCATTGTGATGACAAGGGCCATGGAGAATTGTAATGAAATGTTTCATTGTGCACTGTGGTGACAAGGGGGATGGAGTATTGTGATGAAACTGTTCCTGGAGCATTGTGATAATAAAAGACATGGAGCATTGTGATGACAGGCATCATGGAGCTTTGTGAAGAAAGGGGCCATGTGGAATTGTAATGACAATAGAGTAAGGGAATGAAATTTGTCAGCGAGCCTAGTGATTAAAGTGGTCATTGAGAATTGTGATAACATCGTCATGGAACATTGGGATGACAAGAATTCTTGAGCATTGTGATGACAACGGCCATAGAGCTTTGTGATGACACGGTCATGGAACATTGTGATGACAAGAAATCTGGAGCATTGTGATGACAATGGCCGTGGAGCATTGTGATGACAAGAATTCTGGAGCATTGTGATGACAATGGCCATGGAGCATTGTGATGACACGGTATGGAACATTGTGATGACAAGAATTCTGGAGCATTGTGATGACAAGGGCCTTGGAGAATTGTGATGCCATGGTCATGGATCATTGTGATGACAAGAATTCTGGAGCATTGTGATGACAAGTGTCATTGAGCATTGTAATGAAAGGTTTCATTGTGCACCGTGATGACAAGGGGGATGGAGTATTGTGATGAATCTGGTCCTGGAGCATTGTGATAACAAAAGCCATGGAGCATTGTGATGACAGGCATCATGGAGCATTGTGAAGAAAGGGGCCATGGGGAATTGTAATGACAATAGAGAAATGTGATGAAAATGGTCAGCGAGCATAGTGATTAAAGTGGTCATTTACAATTGTGTTGAAAAGCGATATAGAGCATTGTGATGACAAAGGTCATGGAGAACTGTGATGACCAGGGTCATGTAGCATTGTGATGACACGGTCATTGTACATTGTGATGACAAGAATTATTGAGCATTGTGATGACACGGTCATGGAACATTGTGATTGCAAGAATTCTGGAGCATTGTGATGAAAAGGGCCATGGAGAATTGTAATGAAAGGTTTCATTGTGCACTGTGGTGACAAGGGGGATGGAGTATTGTGATGAAACTGGTCCTGGAGCATTGTGATAATAAAAGCCATGGAGCATTGTGATGACAGGCATCAAGGAGCTTTGTGAAGAAAGGGGCCATGTGGAATTGTAATGACAATAGAGAAAGGTGATGAAAATTGTCAGCGAGCATAGTGATTAAAGTGGTCATTGAGAATTGTGATAACATCCTCATGGAACATTGGGATGACAAGAATTCTTGAGCATTGTGATGACAAGGGTCATGGAGCATTGTGATGACACAGTCATGGAACATTGTGATGACAAGAATTCTGGAGCATTGTGATGACAAGGGCCATGGAGCTTTGTGATGACACGGTCATGAAACATTGTGTTGACAAGAAATCTGGAGCATTGTGATGACAATGGCCATGGAGCATTGTGATGACAAGAATTCTGGAGCATTGTGATGACAATGGCCATGGAGAATTCTGATGACATGCTTATGATACTTTGTGATGACAAGAATTCTGGAGCATTGTGATGACAAGTGTCATGGAGCATTGTGATGACAAGTGTCATGGAGCATTGTAATGAAAGGTTTCATTGTGCACCGTGATGACATGTGGGATGGAGTATTGTGATGAAACTGGTCCTGGAGCATTTTGATAACAAAAGCCATGGAGCATTGTGATGACAGGCATCATGGAGCATTGTAAAGAAAGGGGCAATGGGGAATTGTAATGACAATAGAGAAATGTGATGAAAATGGTCAGCGAGCATAGTGATTAAAGTTGTCTTTGAGAATTGTGATGAAAAGCGACATAGAGCTTTGTGATGACAAAGGTCATGGAGAACTGTGATAACCAGGGTCATGGAGCATTGTGATGACACGGTCATGGAACGTTGTGATGACAAGAATTCTGGAGCATTGTGATGACACGGGCCATGGAGAATTGTGATGACATGGTCATGGAATATTGTGATGAAAAGAATTCTGGAGCATTGTTATGACAAGGGCCATGGAGCACTGTGATGACAAGTGTCATGGAGCATGTTAATGAAAGATTTCATTGTGCAAGGTGATGACATAGGGGATGGAGTATTGTGATGAAACTGGTCCTGGAGCATTGTGATAACAAAGCCATGGAGCATTGTGATGACAGGCATCATGGAGCATTCTGAAGAATGGGGCCATGGGGAATTGTAATGACAATAGATAAATGTGATGAAAATGGTCAGCGAGCATACTGATTAAAGTGGTCATTGAAAATTGTGATGAAAAGCGACATAGAACATTGTATTGATAAAGGTCATGGAGAACTGTGATGACCAGGGTCATGTAGCATTTTGATGACACGGTCACGGAACATTGTGATGAAAAGAATTCTGGAGCATTGTGATGAAAAGGGCCATGGAACATTGTGATGACACGGTCATGGAACATTCTGATGACAAGAAATCTGGAGCATTGTGATGACAAGGGCCATAGAGCATTGTGATGACACAGTCATGGAACATTGTGATGACAAGAATTCTGGAGCATTGTGATGACAAGGGCCATGGAGAATTGTGATGCCATGGTCATGGAACATTGTGATTGCAAGAATTCTGAAGCATTGTGATGACAAGGGCCATGGAGAATTGTAATGAAATGTTTCATTGTGCACTGTGGTGACAAGGGGGATGGAGTATTGTGATGAAACTGTTCCTGGAGCATTGTGATAATAAAAGACATGGAGCATTGTGATGACAGGCATCATGGAGCTTTGTGAAGAAAGGGGCCATGTGGAATTGTAATGACAATAGAGTAAGGGAATGAAATTTGTCAGCGAGCCTAGTGATTAAAGTGGTCATTGAGAATTGTGATAACATCGTCATGGAACATTGGGATGACAAGAATTCTTGAGCATTGTGATGACAACGGCCATAGAGCTTTGTGATGACACGGTCATGGAACATTGTGATGACAAGAAATCTGGAGCATTGTGATGACAATGGCCGTGGAGCATTGTGATGACAAGAATTCTGGAGCATTGTGATGACAATGGCCATGGAGCATTGTGATGACACGGTATGGAACATTGTGATGACAAGAATTCTGGAGCATTGTGATGACAAGGGCCTTGGAGAATTGTGATGCCATGGTCATGGATCATTGTGATGACAAGAATTCTGGAGCATTGTGATGACAAGTGTCATTGAGCATTGTAATGAAAGGTTTCATTGTGCACCGTGATGACAAGGGGGATGGAGTATTGTGATGAATCTGGTCCTGGAGCATTGTGATAACAAAAGCCATGGAGCATTGTGATGACAGGCATCATGGAGCATTGTGAAGAAAGGGGCCATGGGGAATTGTAATGACAATAGAGAAATGTGATGAAAATGGTCAGCGAGCATAGTGATTAAAGTGGTCATTTACAATTGTGTTGAAAAGCGATATAGAGCATTGTGATGACAAAGGTCATGGAGAACTGTGATGACCAGGGTCATGTAGCATTGTGATGACACGGTCATTGTACATTGTGATGACAAGAATTATTGAGCATTGTGATGACACGGTCATGGAACATTGTGATTGCAAGAATTCTGGAGCATTGTGATGAAAAGGGCCATGGAGAATTGTAATGAAAGGTTTCATTGTGCACTGTGGTGACAAGGGGGATGGAGTATTGTGATGAAACTGGTCCTGGAGCATTGTGATAATAAAAGCCATGGAGCATTGTGATGACAGGCATCAAGGAGCTTTGTGAAGAAAGGGGCCATGTGGAATTGTAATGACAATAGAGAAAGGTGATGAAAATTGTCAGCGAGCATAGTGATTAAAGTGGTCATTGAGAATTGTGATAACATCCTCATGGAACATTGGGATGACAAGAATTCTTGAGCATTGTGATGACAAGGGTCATGGAGCATTGTGATGACACAGTCATGGAACATTGTGATGACAAGAATTCTGGAGCATTGTGATGACAAGGGCCATGGAGCTTTGTGATGACACGGTCATGAAACATTGTGTTGACAAGAAATCTGGAGCATTGTGATGACAATGGCCATGGAGCATTGTGATGACAAGAATTCTGGAGCATTGTGATGACAATGGCCATGGAGAATTCTGATGACATGCTTATGATACTTTGTGATGACAAGAATTCTGGAGCATTGTGATGACAAGTGTCATGGAGCATTGTGATGACAAGTGTCATGGAGCATTGTAATGAAAGGTTTCATTGTGCACCGTGATGACATGTGGGATGGAGTATTGTGATGAAACTGGTCCTGGAGCATTTTGATAACAAAAGCCATGGAGCATTGTGATGACAGGCATCATGGAGCATTGTAAAGAAAGGGGCAATGGGGAATTGTAATGACAATAGAGAAATGTGATGAAAATGGTCAGCGAGCATAGTGATTAAAGTTGTCTTTGAGAATTGTGATGAAAAGCGACATAGAGCTTTGTGATGACAAAGGTCATGGAGAACTGTGATAACCAGGGTCATGGAGCATTGTGATGACACGGTCATGGAACGTTGTGATGACAAGAATTCTGGAGCATTGTGATGACACGGGCCATGGAGAATTGTGATGACATGGTCATGGAATATTGTGATGAAAAGAATTCTGGAGCATTGTTATGACAAGGGCCATGGAGCACTGTGATGACAAGTGTCATGGAGCATGTTAATGAAAGATTTCATTGTGCAAGGTGATGACATAGGGGATGGAGTATTGTGATGAAACTGGTCCTGGAGCATTGTGATAACAAAGCCATGGAGCATTGTGATGACAGGCATCATGGAGCATTCTGAAGAATGGGGCCATGGGGAATTGTAATGACAATAGATAAATGTGATGAAAATGGTCAGCGAGCATACTGATTAAAGTGGTCATTGAAAATTGTGATGAAAAGCGACATAGAACATTGTATTGATAAAGGTCATGGAGAACTGTGATGACCAGGGTCATGTAGCATTTTGATGACACGGTCACAGAACATTGTGATGAAAAGAATTCTGGAGCATTGTGATGAAAAGGGCCATGGAACATTGTGATGACACGGTCATGGAACATTCTGATGACAAGAAATCTGGAGCATTGTGATGACAAGGGCCATAGAGCATTGTGATGACACAGTCATGGAACATTGTGATGACAAGAATTCTGGAGCATTGTGATGACAAGGGCCATGGAGAATTGTGATGCCATGGTCATGGAACATTGTGATGACAAGAATTCTGGAGCATTGTGATGACAAGTGTCATGGAGCATTGTAACGAGAGGTTTCATTGTGCACCGTGATGACAAGCGGGATGGAGTATTGTGATGAAACTGGTCCTGGAGCATTGTGATAACAAAAGCCATGGAGCATTGTGATGACAGGCATCATGGAGCATTGTGAAGAAAGGGGAATTGGGAATTGTAATGACAATAGAGAAATGTGATGAAAATGGTCAGCGAGCATAGTGATTAAAGTGGTCATTTACAATTGTGTTGAAAAGCGATATAGAGCATTGTGATGACAAAGGTCATGGAGAACTGTGATGACCAGGGTCATGTAGCATTGTGATGACACGGTCATTGTACATTGTGATGACAAGAATTATTGAGCATTGTGATGACACGGTCATGGAACATTGTGATTGCAAGAATTCTGGAGCATTGTGATGAAAAGGGCCATGGAGAATTGTAATGAAAGGTTTCATTGTGCACTGTGGTGACAAGGGGGATGGAGTATTGTGATGAAACTGGTCCTGGAGCATTGTGATAATAAAAGCCATGGAGCATTGTGATGACAGGCATCAAGGAGCTTTGTGAAGAAAGGGGCCATGTGGAATTGTAATGACAATAGAGAAAGGTGATGAAAATTGTCAGCGAGCATAGTGATTAAAGTGGTCATTGAGAATTGTGATAACATCCTCATGGAACATTGGGATGACAAGAATTCTTGAGCATTGTGATGACAAGGGTCATGGAGCATTGTGATGACACAGTCATGGAACATTGTGATGACAAGAATTCTGGAGCATTGTGATGACAAGGGCCATGGAGCTTTGTGATGACACGGTCATGAAACATTGTGTTGACAAGAAATCTGGAGCATTGTGATGACAATGGCCATGGAGCATTGTGATGACAAGAATTCTGGAGCATTGTGATGACAATGGCCATGGAGAATTCTGATGACATGCTTATGATACTTTGTGATGACAAGAATTCTGGAGCATTGTGATGACAAGTGTCATGGAGCATTGTGATGACAAGTGTCATGGAGCATTGTAATGAAAGGTTTCATTGTGCACCGTGATGACATGTGGGATGGAGTATTGTGATGAAACTGGTCCTGGAGCATTTTGATAACAAAAGCCATGGAGCATTGTGATGACAGGCATCATGGAGCATTGTAAAGAAAGGGGCAATGGGGAATTGTAATGACAATAGAGAAATGTGATGAAAATGGTCAGCGAGCATAGTGATTAAAGTTGTCTTTGAGAATTGTGATGAAAAGCGACATAGAGCTTTGTGATGACAAAGGTCATGGAGAACTGTGATAACCAGGGTCATGGAGCATTGTGATGACACGGTCATGGAACGTTGTGATGACAAGAATTCTGGAGCATTGTGATGACACGGGCCATGGAGAATTGTGATGACATGGTCATGGAATATTGTGATGAAAAGAATTCTGGAGCATTGTTATGACAAGGGCCATGGAGCACTGTGATGACAAGTGTCATGGAGCATGTTAATGAAAGATTTCATTGTGCAAGGTGATGACATAGGGGATGGAGTATTGTGATGAAACTGGTCCTGGAGCATTGTGATAACAAAGCCATGGAGCATTGTGATGACAGGCATCATGGAGCATTCTGAAGAATGGGGCCATGGGGAATTGTAATGACAATAGATAAATGTGATGAAAATGGTCAGCGAGCATACTGATTAAAGTGGTCATTGAAAATTGTGATGAAAAGCGACATAGAACATTGTATTGATAAAGGTCATGGAGAACTGTGATGACCAGGGTCATGTAGCATTTTGATGACACGGTCACGGAACATTGTGATGAAAAGAATTCTGGAGCATTGTGATGAAAAGGGCCATGGAACATTGTGATGACACGGTCATGGAACATTCTGATGACAAGAAATCTGGAGCATTGTGATGACAAGGGCCATAGAGCATTGTGATGACACAGTCATGGAACATTGTGATGACAAGAATTCTGGAGCATTGTGATGACAAGGGCCATGGAGAATTGTGATGCCATGGTCATGGAACATTGTGATTGCAAGAATTCTGAAGCATTGTGATGACAAGGGCCATGGAGAATTGTAATGAAATGTTTCATTGTGCACTGTGGTGACAAGGGGGATGGAGTATTGTGATGAAACTGTTCCTGGAGCATTGTGATAATAAAAGACATGGAGCATTGTGATGACAGGCATCATGGAGCTTTGTGAAGAAAGGGGCCATGTGGAATTGTAATGACAATAGAGTAAGGGAATGAAATTTGTCAGCGAGCCTAGTGATTAAAGTGGTCATTGAGAATTGTGATAACATCGTCATGGAACATTGGGATGACAAGAATTCTTGAGCATTGTGATGACAACGGCCATAGAGCTTTGTGATGACACGGTCATGGAACATTGTGATGACAAGAAATCTGGAGCATTGTGATGAC
Source organism: Balaenoptera acutorostrata (assembly GCF_949987535.1). Lineage (NCBI taxonomy): Eukaryota > Metazoa > Chordata > Mammalia > Artiodactyla > Balaenopteridae > Balaenoptera > Balaenoptera acutorostrata. The sequence goes on along the minus strand of NW_026646025.1, from coordinate 61,986 downwards.
AATGGCCGTGGAGCATTGTGATGACAAGAATTCTGGAGCATTGTGATGACAATGGCCATGGAGCATTGTGATGACACGGTATGGAACATTGTGATGACAAGAATTCTGGAGCATTGTGATGACAAGGGCCTTGGAGAATTGTGATGCCATGGTCATGGATCATTGTGATGACAAGAATTCTGGAGCATTGTGATGACAAGTGTCATTGAGCATTGTAATGAAAGGTTTCATTGTGCACCGTGATGACAAGGGGGATGGAGTATTGTGATGAATCTGGTCCTGGAGCATTGTGATAACAAAAGCCATGGAGCATTGTGATGACAGGCATCATGGAGCATTGTGAAGAAAGGGGCCATGGGGAATTGTAATGACAATAGAGAAATGTGATGAAAATGGTCAGCGAGCATAGTGATTAAAGTGGTCATTTACAATTGTGTTGAAAAGCGATATAGAGCATTGTGATGACAAAGGTCATGGAGAACTGTGATGACCAGGGTCATGTAGCATTGTGATGACACGGTCATTGTACATTGTGATGACAAGAATTATTGAGCATTGTGATGACACGGTCATGGAACATTGTGATTGCAAGAATTCTGGAGCATTGTGATGAAAAGGGCCATGGAGAATTGTAATGAAAGGTTTCATTGTGCACTGTGGTGACAAGGGGGATGGAGTATTGTGATGAAACTGGTCCTGGAGCATTGTGATAATAAAAGCCATGGAGCATTGTGATGACAGGCATCAAGGAGCTTTGTGAAGAAAGGGGCCATGTGGAATTGTAATGACAATAGAGAAAGGTGATGAAAATTGTCAGCGAGCATAGTGATTAAAGTGGTCATTGAGAATTGTGATAACATCCTCATGGAACATTGGCATGACAAGAATTCTTGAGCATTGTGATGACAAGGGTCATGGAGCATTGTGATGACACAGTCATGGAACATTGTGATGACAAGAATTCTGGAGCATTGTGATGACAAGGGCCATGGAGCTTTGTGATGACACGGTCATGAAACATTGTGTTGACAAGAAATCTGGAGCATTGTGATGACAATGGCCATGGAGCATTGTGATGACAAGAATTCTGGAGCATTGTGATGACAATGGCCATGGAGAATTCTGATGACATGCTTATGATACTTTGTGATGACAAGAATTCTGGAGCATTGTGATGACAAGTGTCATGGAGCATTGTGATGACAAGTGTCATGGAGCATTGTAATGAAAGGTTTCATTGTGCACCGTGATGACATGTGGGATGGAGTATTGTGATGAAACTGGTCCTGGAGCATTTTGATAACAAAAGCCATGGAGCATTGTGATGACAGGCATCATGGAGCATTGTAAAGAAAGGGGCAATGGGGAATTGTAATGACAATAGAGAAATGTGATGAAAATGGTCAGCGAGCATAGTGATTAAAGTTGTCTTTGAGAATTGTGATGAAAAGCGACATAGAGCTTTGTGATGACAAAGGTCATGGAGAACTGTGATAACCAGGGTCATGGAGCATTGTGATGACACGGTCATGGAACGTTGTGATGACAAGAATTCTGGAGCATTGTGATGACACGGGCCATGGAGAATTGTGATGACATGGTCATGGAATATTGTGATGAAAAGAATTCTGGAGCATTGTTATGACAAGGGCCATGGAGCACTGTGATGACAAGTGTCATGGAGCATGTTAATGAAAGATTTCATTGTGCAAGGTGATGACATAGGGGATGGAGTATTGTGATGAAACTGGTCCTGGAGCATTGTGATAACAAAGCCATGGAGCATTGTGATGACAGGCATCATGGAGCATTCTGAAGAATGGGGCCATGGGGAATTGTAATGACAATAGATAAATGTGATGAAAATGGTCAGCGAGCATACTGATTAAAGTGGTCATTGAAAATTGTGATGAAAAGCGACATAGAACATTGTATTGATAAAGGTCATGGAGAACTGTGATGACCAGGGTCATGTAGCATTTTGATGACACGGTCACGGAACATTGTGATGAAAAGAATTCTGGAGCATTGTGATGAAAAGGGCCATGGAACATTGTGATGACACGGTCATGGAACATTCTGATGACAAGAAATCTGGAGCATTGTGATGACAAGGGCCATAGAGCATTGTGATGACACAGTCATGGAACATTGTGATGACAAGAATTCTGGAGCATTGTGATGACAAGGGCCATGGAGAATTGTGATGCCATGGTCATGGAACATTGTGATTGCAAGAATTCTGAAGCATTGTGATGACAAGGGCCATGGAGAATTGTAATGAAATGTTTCATTGTGCACTGTGGTGACAAGGGGGATGGAGTATTGTGATGAAACTGTTCCTGGAGCATTGTGATAATAAAAGACATGGAGCATTGTGATGACAGGCATCATGGAGCTTTGTGAAGAAAGGGGCCATGTGGAATTGTAATGACAATAGAGTAAGGGAATGAAATTTGTCAGCGAGCCTAGTGATTAAAGTGGTCATTGAGAATTGTGATAACATCGTCATGGAACATTGGGATGACAAGAATTCTTGAGCATTGTGATGACAACGGCCATAGAGCTTTGTGATGACACGGTCATGGAACATTGTGATGACAAGAAATCTGGAGCATTGTGATGACAATGGCCGTGGAGCATTGTGATGACAAGAATTCTGGAGCATTGTGATGACAATGGCCATGGAGCATTGTGATGACACGGTATGGAACATTGTGATGACAAGAATTCTGGAGCATTGTGATGACAAGGGCCTTGGAGAATTGTGATGCCATGGTCATGGATCATTGTGATGACAAGAATTCTGGAGCATTGTGATGACAAGTGTCATTGAGCATTGTAATGAAAGGTTTCATTGTGCACCGTGATGACAAGGGGGATGGAGTATTGTGATGAATCTGGTCCTGGAGCATTGTGATAACAAAAGCCATGGAGCATTGTGATGACAGGCATCATGGAGCATTGTGAAGAAAGGGGCCATGGGGAATTGTAATGACAATAGAGAAATGTGATGAAAATGGTCAGCGAGCATAGTGATTAAAGTGGTCATTTACAATTGTGTTGAAAAGCGATATAGAGCATTGTGATGACAAAGGTCATGGAGAACTGTGATGACCAGGGTCATGTAGCATTGTGATGACACGGTCATTGTACATTGTGATGACAAGAATTATTGAGCATTGTGATGACACGGTCATGGAACATTGTGATTGCAAGAATTCTGGAGCATTGTGATGAAAAGGGCCATGGAGAATTGTAATGAAAGGTTTCATTGTGCACTGTGGTGACAAGGGGGATGGAGTATTGTGATGAAACTGGTCCTGGAGCATTGTGATAATAAAAGCCATGGAGCATTGTGATGACAGGCATCAAGGAGCTTTGTGAAGAAAGGGGCCATGTGGAATTGTAATGACAATAGAGAAAGGTGATGAAAATTGTCAGCGAGCATAGTGATTAAAGTGGTCATTGAGAATTGTGATAACATCCTCATGGAACATTGGGATGACAAGAATTCTTGAGCATTGTGATGACAAGTGTCATGGGGCATTTTGATGACATTGGCATGGAGCATTATGATGACAAGAGTTCTGGAGCATTTTGATGACAAGGGCATGGAGCATTGTGATGACAGGGCCCACGGAGCTTTGTGATGAAAAGGGCAGGGTACATTGTGATGACAGGGTTCATGGAGCATTGTGATGAAAGGGGCCATGGAGCACTGAGATGAGAGCCCTTATGAGGCATGGTGATGACAGTGGTCATGGAGCATTGTGATGAAAGAGATCATGGAGCAATATGATAACAGGGGCCATGGAGTATTGTGATGACAGGGGTATTGGAGCATTGTGATGGAAGTAGACATGGATCATTGTGATGACATGTGTCCTGGAACACTGTGATGACACGGTTCATCGAGTATTGTGATGACAAGGGTCATAGCGAATTGTGATGACAAGTGTCATGGGGCATTGTGTGACATTGATCATCTAGGAATTGTGATGAAAGGTATCATGGAGCACTGTTATGAAAATTGTCCTGGATTATTGTGATGACAGCAGTCATGGAGAATTGTGATGACAGGGATTATGCAGCATTGTGTTGACAAGGGTATGGACTATTGTGATGACAATGATCATGGAGCAATGTGATGAAAGTATTCATGGAATATCGTGATGAAAAGTGCATGGGAGCATTGTGACGATAAAGGCCATGGAGTATTGTGATGACTAGTGTCATGGAGCATTTTAATGAAAGGTTTCATTGTGCACCATGATGACAAAGGGGATGGAGAATTGTGATGAAACTGGTCCTGGAGCATTGTGATAACAAAAGCCATGGAGCATTGTGATGACAGGCATCATGGAGCATTGTGAAGAAAGGGGCCATGGGGTATTGTAATGACACTAGAGAAATATGATGAAAATGGTCAGCGAGCATAGTGATTAAAGCGGTCATTGAGAATTGTGATGAAAAGCGACATAGAGCATTGTGATGACAAAGGTCATGGAGAACTTTGATGACCAGGGTCATGTAGCATTGTGATGACACGGTCATGGAACATTGTGATGACAAGAATTCTGGAGCATTGTGCTGACTAGGGCCATGGACCATTGGGATGACATGGTCATGGAACATTGTGATGACAAGAAATCTGGAGCATTCTCATGACAAAGGCGATGGAGCTTTGTGATGACACGGTCATCGAACATTGTGATGACAAGAATTCTGGAGCATTGTGCTGATGACGGCCATGGAGCATTGTGATGACACAGTCAAGGAACATTGCGATGAAACAGATTTCTGGAGCATTGTGATGAAAGGGCTTGGAGCATTGTGATTAAAGGTGACAAGGAACATTGTGATGATATGGGCAGAGAACTCATTGATGACAGTGGTCTTGCAGTATTGTGACGAAAAGTGTCATGGAACATTCTGCTGACAGCGATCATGGAGCATTTTGGTAAGAGAGGCTATGGAGATTTGTGATGTCAGGCGTCATGGGGCATTGTGTTGAGAGCGGTCTTGGAGCATTGTGATGAAAAGGGTAATGGAGCACTGTGATTACAGGGGCCATGGAGCATTGTGAATACAAAGGCTATGGAGCATTGAGATGACAGGGTTCATGGAGCACTGTGATGAATGTGATCTTGGATCATTGTGATGACAAGTGTCCTGGAACCTTGTGATGACACGGTTCATGGAGCATTGTGATGACAAGGACCATGGCGAATTGTGATGACATCTGTCATGGGGCATTGTGATGACAGTGGTCATCTAGATTTGCGATGAAAGGTATCATGGAGCACTGTGATGACAGGGGCCATGGAACATTGTGATGACAAAGGCCATGGAGCATTGTGATGACAAGTGTCATGGGGCATTTTGATGACATTGGCATGGAGCATTATGATGACAAGAGTTCTGGAGCATTTTGATGACAAGGGCATGGAGCATTGTGATGACAGGGCCCACGGAGCTTTGTGATGAAAAGGGCAGGGTACATTGTGATGACAGGGTTCATGGAGCATTGTGATGAAAGGGGCCATGGAGCACTGAGATGAGAGCCCTTATGAGGCATGGTGATGACAGTGGTCATGGAGCATTGTGATGAAAGAGATCATGGAGCAATATGATAACAGGGGCCATGGAGTATTGTGATGACAGGGGTATTGGAGCATTGTGATGGAAGTAGACATGGATCATTGTGATGACATGTGTCCTGGAACACTGTGATGACACGGTTCATCGAGTATTGTGATGACAAGGGTCATAGCGAATTGTGATGACAAGTGTCATGGGGCATTGTGATGACATTGATCATCTAGGAATTGTGATGAAAGGTATCATGGAGCACTGTGATGAAAATTGTCCTGGATTATTGTGATGACAGCAGTCATGGAGAATTGTGATGACAGGGATTATGCAGCATTGTGTTGACAAGGGTATGGACTATTGTGATGACAATGGTCATGGAGCAATGTGATGAAAGTATTCATGGAACATCGTGATGAAAAGTGCATGGGAGCATTGTGACGATAAAGGCCATGGAGTATTGTGATGACTAGTGTCATGGAGCATTTTAATGAAAGGTTTCATTGTGCACCATGATGACAAAGGGGATGGAGAATTGTGATGAAACTGGTCCTGGAGCATTGTGATAACAAAAGCCATGGAGCATTGTGAAGAAAGGGGCCATGGGGTATTGTAATGACACTAGAGAAATATGATGAAAATGGTCAGCGAGCATAGTGATTAAAGCGGTCATTGAGAATTGTGATGAAAAGTGACATAGAGCATTGTGATGACAAAGGTCATGGAGAACTGTGATGACCAGGGTCATGTAGCATTGTGATGACACGGTCATGGAACATTGTGATGACAAGAATTCTGGAGCATTGTGCTGACTAGGGCCATGGACCATTGGGATGACATGGTCATGGAACATTGTGATGACAAGAAATCTGGAGCATTCTCATGACAAAGGCGATGGAGCTTTGTGATGACACGGTCATCGAACATTGTGATGACAAGAATTCTGGAGCATTGTGCTGATGACGGCCATGGAGCATTGTGATGACACAGTCAAGGAACATTGCGATGAAACAGATTTCTGGAGCATTGTGATGAAAGGGCTTGGAGCATTGTGATTAAAGGTGACAAGGAACATTGTGATGATATGGGCAGAGAACTCATTGATGACAGTGGTCTTGCAGTATTGTGACGAAAAGTGTCATGGAACATTCTGCTGACAGCGATCATGGAGCATTTTGGTAAGAGAGGCTATGGAAATTTGTGATGTCAGGCGTCATGGGGCATTGTGTTGAGAGCGGTCTTGGAGCATTGTGATGAAAAGGGTAATGGAGCACTGTGATTACAGGGGCCATGGAGCATTGTGAATACAAAGGCTATGGAGCATTGAGATGACAGGGTTCATGGAGCACTGTGATGAATGTGATCTTGGATCATTGTGATGACAAGTGTCCTGGAACCTTGTGATGACACGGTTCATGGAGCATTGTGATGACAAGGACCATGGCGAATTGTGATGACATCTGTCATGGGGCATTGTGATGACAGTGGTCATCTAGATTTGCGATGAAAGGTATCATGGAGCACTGTGATGACAGGGGCCATGGAACATTGTGATGACAAAGGCCATGGAGCATTGTGATGACAAGTGTCATGGGGCATTTTGATGACATTGGCATGGAGCATTATGATGACAAGAGTTCTGGAGCATTTTGATGACAAGGGCATGGAGCATTGTGATGACAGGGCCCACGGAGATTTGTGATGAAAAGGGCAGGGTACATTGTGATGACAGGGTTCATGGAGCATTGTGATGAAAGGGGCCATGGAGCATTGAGATGAGAGCCGTTATGAGGCATGGTGATGACAGTGGTCATGGAGCATTGTGATGAAAGAGATAATGGATCAATATGATAACAGGGGCCATGGAGCATTGTGATGACAGGGGTATTGGAGCATTGTGATGGAAGTAGACATGGATCATTGTGATGACATGTGTCCTGGAACACTGTGATGACACGGTTCATCGAGTATTGTGATGACAAGGGTCATAGCGAATTGTGATGACAAGTGTCATGGGGCATTGTGTGACATTGATCATCTAGGAATTGTGATGAAAGGTATCATGGAGCACTGTGATGAAAATTGTCCTGGATTATTGTGATGACAGCAGTCATGGAGAATTGTGATGACAGGGATTATGCAGCATTGTGTTGACAAGGGTATGGACTATTGTGATGACAATGGTCATGGAGCAATGTGATGAAAGTATTCATGGAACATCGTGATGAAAAGTGCATGGGAGCATTGTGACGATAAAGGCCATGGAGTATTGTGATGACTAGTGTCATGGAGCATTTTAATGAAAGGTTTCATTGTGCACCATGATGACAAAGGGGATGGAGAATTGTGATGAAACTGGTCCTGGAGCATTGTGATAACAAAAGCCATGGAGCATTGTGAAGAAAGGGGCCATGGGGTATTGTAATGACACTAGAGAAATATGATGAAAATGGTCAGCGAGCATAGTGATTAAAGCGGTCATTGAGAATTGTGATGAAAAGTGACATAGAGCATTGTGATGACAAAGGTCATGGAGAACTGTGATGACCAGGGTCATGTAGCATTGTGATGACACGGTCATGGAACATTGTGATGACAAGAATTCTGGAGCATTGTGCTGACTAGGGCCATGGACCATTGTGATGACATGGTCATGGAACATTGTGATGACAAGAAATCTGGAGCATTCTGATGAAAAAGGCGATGGAGCTTTGTGATGACACGGTCATGGAACATTGTGATGACAAGAATTCTGGAGCATTGTGCTGATGACGGCCATGGAGCATTGTGATGACACAGTCAAGGAACATTGCGATGAAACAGATTTCTGGAGCATTGTGATGAAAGGGCTTGGAGCATTGTGATTAAAGGTGACAAGGAACATTGTGATGATATGGGCAGAGAACTCATTGATGACAGTGGTCTTGCAGTATTGTGACGAAAAGTGTCATGGAACATTCTGCTGACAGCGATCATGGAGCATTTTGGTAAGAGAGGCTATGGAGATTTGTGATGTCAGGCGTCATGGGGCATTGTGTTGAGAGCGGTCTTGGAGCATTGTGATGAAAAGGGTAATGGAGCACTGTGATTACAGGGGCCATGGAGCATTGTGAATACAAAGGCTATGGAGCATTGAGATGACAGGGTTCATGGAGCACTGTGATGAATGTGATCTTGGATCATTGTGATGACAAGTGTCCTGGAACCTTGTGATGACACGGTTCATGGAGCATTGTGATGACAAGGACCATGGCGAATTGTGATGACATCTGTCATGGGGCATTGTGATGACAGTGGTCATCTAGATTTGCGATGAAAGGTATCATGGAGCACTGTGATGACAGGGGCCATGGAACATTGTGATGACAAAGGCCATGGAGCATTGTGATGACAAGTGTCATGGGGCATTTTTATGACATTGGCATGGAGCATTATGATGACAAGAGTTCTGGAGCATTTTGATGACAAGGGCATGGAGCATTGTGATGACAGGGCCCACGGAGATTTGTGATGAAAAGGGCAGGGTACATTGTGATGACAGGGTTCATGGAGCATTGTGATGAAAGGGGCCATGGAGCATTGAGATGAGAGCCGTTATTAGGCATGGTGATGACAGTGGTCATGGAGCATTGTGATGAAAGAGATCATGGAGCAATATGATAACAGGGGCCATGGAGTATTGTGATGACAGGGGTATTGGAGCATTGTGATGGAAGTAGACATGGATCATTGTGATGACATGTGTCCTGGAACACTGTGATGACACGGTTCATCGAGTATTGTGATGACAAGGGTCATAGCGAATTGTGATGACAAGTGTCATGGGGCATTGTGTGACATTGATCATCTAGGAATTGTGATGAAAGGTATCATGGAGCACTGTTATGAAAATTGTCCTGGATTATTGTGATGACAGCAGTCATGGAGAATTGTGATGACAGGGATTATGCAGCATTGTGTTGACAAGGGTATGGACTATTGTGATGACAATGATCATGGAGCAATGTGATGAAAGTATTCATGGAATATCGTGATGAAAAGTGCATGGGAGCATTGTGACGATAAAGGCCATGGAGTATTGTGATGACTAGTGTCATGGAGCATTTTAATGAAAGGTTTCATTGTGCACCATGATGACAAAGGGGATGGAGAATTGTGATGAAACTGGTCCTGGAGCATTGTGATAACAAAAGCCATGGAGCATTGTGATGACAGGCATCATGGAGCATTGTGAAGAAAGGGGCCATGGGGTATTGTAATGACACTAGAGAAATATGATGAAAATGGTCAGCGAGCATAGTGATTAAAGCGGTCATTGAGAATTGTGATGAAAAGCGACATAGAGCATTGTGATGACAAAGGTCATGGAGAACTGTGATGACCAGGGTCATGTAGCATTGTGATGACACGGTCATGGAACATTGTGATGACAAGAATTCTGGAGCATTGTGCTGACTAGGGCCATGGACCATTGGGATGACATGGTCATGGAACATTGTGATGACAAGAAATCTGGAGCATTCTCATGACAAAGGCGATGGAGCTTTGTGATGACACGGTCATCGAACATTGTGATGACAAGAATTCTGGAGCATTGTGCTGATGACGGCCATGGAGCATTGTGATGACACAGTCAAGGAACATTGCGATGAAACAGATTTCTGGAGCATTGTGATGAAAGGGCTTGGAGCATTGTGATTAAAGGTGACAAGGAACATTGTGATGATATGGGCAGAGAACTCATTGATGACAGTGGTCTTGCAGTATTGTGACGAAAAGTGTCATGGAACATTCTGCTGACAGCGATCATGGAGCATTTTGGTAAGAGAGGCTATGGAAATTTGTGATGTCAGGCGTCATGGGGCATTGTGTTGAGAGCGGTCTTGGAGCATTGTGATGAAAAGGGTAATGGAGCACTGTGATTACAGGGGCCATGGAGCATTGTGAATACAAAGGCTATGGAGCATTGAGATGACAGGGTTCATGGAGCACTGTGATGAATGTGATCTTGGATCATTGTGATGACAAGTGTCCTGGAACCTTGTGATGACACGGTTCATGGAGCATTGTGATGACAAGGACCATGGCGAATTGTGATGACATCTGTCATGGGGCATTGTGATGACAGTGGTCATCTAGATTTGCGATGAAAGGTATCATGGAGCACTGTGATGACAGGGGCCATGGAACATTGTGATGACAAAGGCCATGGAGCATTGTGATGACAAGTGTCATGGGGCATTTTGATGACATTGGCATGGAGCATTATGATGACAAGAGTTCTGGAGCATTTTGATGACAAGGGCATGGAGCATTGTGATGACAGGGCCCACGGAGATTTGTGATGAAAAGGGCAGGGTACATTGTGATGACAGGGTTCATGGAGCATTGTGATGAAAGGGGCCATGGAGCATTGAGATGAGAGCCGTTATGAGGCATGGTGATGACAGTGGTCATGGAGCATTGTGATGAAAGAGATAATGGATCAATATGATAACAGGGGCCATGGAGCATTGTGATGACAGGGGTATTGGAGCATTGTGATGGAAGTAGACATGGATCATTGTGATGACATGTGTCCTGGAACACTGTGATGACACGGTTCATCGAGTATTGTGATGACAAGGGTCATAGCGAATTGTGATGACAAGTGTCATGGGGCATTGTGTGACATTGATCATCTAGGAATTGTGATGAAAGGTATCATGGAGCACTGGGATGAAAATTGTCCTGGATTATTGTGATGACAGCAGTCATGGAGAATTGTGATGACAGGGATTATGCAGCATTGTGTTGACAAGGGTATGGACTATTGTGATGACAATGGTCATGGAGCAATGTGATGAAAGTATTCATGGAACATCGTGATGAAAAGTGCATGGGAGCATTGTGACGATAAAGGCCATGGAGTATTGTGATGACTAGTGTCATGGAGCATTTTAATGAAAGGTTTCTTTGTGCACCATGATGACAAAGGGGATGGAGAATTGTGATGAAACTGGTCCTGGAGCATTGTGATAACAAAAGCCATGGAGCATTGTGAAGAAAGGGGCCATGGGGTATTGTAATGACACTAGAGCAATATGATGAAAATGGTCCGCGAACATAGTGATTAAAGTGGTCATTGAGAATTGTGATGAAAAGCGACATAGAGCATTGTGATGACAAAGGTCATGGAGAACTGTGATGAACAGGGTCATGTAGCATTGTGATGACACGGTCATGGAACATTGTGATGACAAGAATTCTGGAGCACTGTGATGACAAGGGCCATGGACCATTGTGATGACATGGTCATGGATCATTGTGATGAAAAGAATTCTGGAGCATTGTGATGACAAGGGTCATGGAGCATTGTGATGACACGGTCATGGAACATTGTGATGACAAGAATTCTGGAGCCTTGTGCTGACAAGGGCCATGGAGCATTGTGATGACACGGTCATGGAACATTGTGATGACAAGAATTCTGGAGCATTGTGATGACAAGGACCATGGAGCATTGTGATAACACGGTCATGGAACATTGTGATGACAAGAAATCTGGAGGATTGTGATGACAAGGGCCATGGAGCATTGTGATGACACGGTCATGGATCATTGTGATAACAAGAATTCTGGAGCATTGTGATGACAAAGGCCATGGAGCAATGTGATGACACAATCATGGAACATTGTGATGAAAAGAATTCTGGAGCATTGTGATGACAAGGGCCATGCGGCATTGTGATGACACGATCATGGAACATTGTGATGACAAGAATTCTGGAGCATTGTGATGACAAGGGACATGGAGCATTGTGATGAAACGGTCATGGAACATTGTGATGACAAGAATTCTGGAGCATTGTGATGACAAGGGACATGGAGCATTGTGATGACACGGTCATGGAACATTGCGATGACAAGAAATCTGGAGCATTGTGATGACAATGGCCATGGAACATTGTGATGACACGGTCATGGAACATTGTGATGACAAGAATTCTGGAGCATTGTGATGACAAGGGCCATGGAGCATTGTGACGACAAGTGTCATGGAGCATTGTAACGAGAGGTTTCATTGTGCACAGCGATGACAAGGGGGATGGAGTATTGTGATGAATCTGGTCCTGGAGCATTGTGATACCAAAAGCCATGGAGCATTGTGATGACAGGCATCATGGAGCATTGTGAAGAAAGGGGAATGGGGAAATGTAATGACAATAGAGAAATGTGATGAAAATGGTCAGCGAGTATAATGATTAAAGTGGTCATTTAGAATTGTGATGAAAAGCGACATAGAGCATTGTGATGACAAAGGTCATGGAGAACTGTGATGACCAGGGTCATGTAGCATTGTGATGACACGGTCATGGAACATTGTGATGAGAAGAATTATGGAGCATTGTGATGACACGGTCATGGAACATTCTGATGACAAGAATTCTGGAGCATTGTGATGCCAATGCCATGGAGAATTGTGATGACATGGTCATGGAACATTGTGATGACAAGAAATCTGGAGGATTGTGATGAGAAGGGCCATGGAGCATTGTGATGACACGGTCATGGAACATTGTGATAACTAGAATTCTGGAGCATTGTGATGACAAGGGCCATGGAGCATTGTGATGACAAGTGTCATGGAGCATTGTAATGAGAGGTTTCATTGTGCACCGTGATGACACGGGGGATGGAGTATTGTGATGAAACTGGTCCTGGAGCATTGTGATAACAAAAGCCATGGAGCATTGTGATGACAGGCATCATGGAGCATTGTGAAGAAAGGGGCCATGGGGAATTGTAATGACAATAGAGAAATGTGATGGAAATGGTCAGCGAGCAGAGTGATTAAAGTGGTCATTGAGAATTGTGATGAAAAGCGACATAGAGCATTGTGATGACAAAGGTCATGAAGAACTGTGATGACCAAGGTCATATAGCATTGTGATGTCACGGTCATGGAACATTTTGATGACAAGAATTCTGGAACATTGTGATGACAAGGGCCATGGAGCACTGTGATGACACGGTCATGGAACATTGTGATGAGAAGAATTTGGAGCATTGTGATGACACGGTCATGGAACATTGTGATGACAAGAATTCTGGAGCATTGAGATGACAAGTGCCATGGAGAATTGTGATGACATCGTCATGGAACATTGTGATGACAAGAATTCGGGATCACTGTTTTGACAAGGGCCATGGAGCATTGTGATGACAAGTGTCATGGAGCATTGAAATGAGAGGTTTCATTGTGCACCGTGATGACAAGGGGGATGGAGTATTGTGATGAAACAGGTCCTCGAGCATTGTGATAACAAAAGCCATAGAGCACTGTGATGACAGGCATCCTGGAGCATTGTGAAGAAAGGGGTCATGGGGAATTGTAATAGCAATACAGAAATGTGATGAAAATGGTCAGCGAGCATAGAGATTAAAGTGGTCATTGAGAATTGTGATGAAAAGCGGCATAGAGCATTGTGATGACAAAGGTCATGGAGAACTGTGATGACCAGGGTCACGTAGCATTGTGATGACACGGTCATGGAACATTGTGATGACAAGAATTCTGGAGCATTGTGATGACAAAGGCCATGGAGCAATGTGATGACACGGTCATGAAACATTGTGATGAAAAGAAATCTGGAGGATTGTGATGACAAGGGCCATGCGGCATTGTGATGACACGATCATGGAACATTTTGATGACAAGAATTCTGGAGCATTGTGATGACAAGGGCCATGGAGCATTGTGATGAAACGGTCATGGAACATTGTGATGACAAGTAATCTGGAGCATTGTGATGACAAGGGCCATGGAGCATTGTGATGACACGGTCATGGAACATTGTGATGACAAGAAATCTGGAGCATTGTGATGACAATGGCCATGGAACATTGTGATGACTCGGTCATGGAACATTGTGATGACAAGAATTCTGGAGCATTGTGATGACAAGGGCCATGGAGCATTGTGATGACATGGTCATGGAACATTGTGATGACAAGAATTCTGGAGCATTGTGATGACAAGGGCCATGGAGCATTGTGATGACAAGTGTCATGGAGCATTGTAACGAGAGGTTTCATTGTGCACAGTGATGACAAGGGGGATGGAGTATTGTGATGAAACTGGTGCTGGAGCATTATGATAACAAAAGCCATGGAGCATTGTGATGACAGGCATCATGGAGCATTGTGAAGAAAGGGGAATGGGGAAATGTAATGACAATAGAGAAATGTGATGAAAATGGTCAGCGAGTATAATGATGAAAGTGGTCATTTAGAATTGTGATGAAAAGCGACATAGAGCATTGTGATGACAAAGGTCATGGACAACTGTGATGACCAGGGTCATGTAGCATTGTGATGACACGGTCATGGAACATTGTGATGAGAAGAATTATGGAGCATTGTGATGACACGTTCATGGAACATTCTGATGACAAAAATTCTGGAGCATTGTGATGCCAATGCCATGGAGAATTGTGATGACATGGTAATGGAACATTGTGATGAAAAGAATTCTGGAGCACTGTGTTGACAAGGGCCATGGAGCATTGTGATGACAAGTGTAATGGAGCATTGTAATGAAAGGTTTCATTGTGCACAGTGATGACATGTGGGATGGAGTATTGTGATGAAACTGGTCCTGGAGCATTCTGATAACAAAATCCATGGAGCACTGTGATGACAGGCATAATGGAGCACTGTAAAGAAAGGGGCAATGGGGAATTTTAATGACAATAGATAAATGTGAGGAAAATGGTCAGCGAGCATAGTGATTAAAGTGGTCTTTTAGAATTGTGATGAAAAGCGACATAGAGCATTGTGATGACAAAGGTCATGGAGAACTGTGATGACCAGGGTAATGTAGAATTGTGATGACACGGTCATGGAACATTGTGATGACAAGAATTCTGGAGCATTGTGATGACAAGGGCCATGCGGCATTGTGATGACACGATCATGGAACATTGTGATGACAAGCATTCTGGAGCATTGTGATGACAAGGGCCATGGAGTATTGTGATGACACGGTCATGGAACATGGTGATGACAAGAATTCTGGAGCATTGTGATGACACGGGCCATGGAGAATTGTGATGACATGGTCATGGAACATTGTGATGACAAGAATTCTGGAGCATTGTGATGAAAAGGGCCATGGAGAATTGTAATGAAAGGTTTCATTGTGCACTGTGGTGACAAGGGGGATGGAGTATTGTGATGAAACTGGTCCTGGAGCATTGTGATAAGAAAAGCCATGGAGCATTGTGATGACAGGCATCATGGAGCATTCTGAAGAAAGCGGCCATGGGGAATTGTAATGGCAATATATAAATGTGATGAAAATGGTCAGCGAGCATACTGATTAAAGTGGTCATTTAAAATTGTGATGAAAAGCGACATAGAAAATTGTATTGATAAAGGTCATGGAGAACTGTGATGACCAGGGTCATGTAGCATTTTGATGACACGGTCACGGAACATTGTGATGAAAAGGATTCGGGAGCATTGTGATGAAAAGGGCCATGGAACATTGTGATGACACGGTCATGGAACATTTTGATGACAAGAAATCTGGAGCATTGTGATGACAAGGGCCATAGAGCATTGTGATGACACGGTCATGGAACATTGTGATGACAAGAATTCTGCAGCATTGCGATGACAAGGGCCATGGAGCATTGTGATGACACGGTCATGGAACACTGTCATGATAAGAATTCTGGAGCATTGTGCTGACAAGGGCCATGGAGCATTGTGATGACACGGTCATGGAACATTGTGATGACAAGTATTCTGGAGCATTATGATGACAAGGGCCATGGAGCATTGTGATGACATGGCCATGGAACATTGTGATGACAAGAATTCTGGAGCATTGTGATGACAATGGCCATGGAGCATTGTGATGACAGGGTCATGGAACATTGTGATGACAAGAATTCTGGAGCATTGTGATGACAAGTGTCATGGAGCATTGTAATGAAAGGTTTCATTGTGCACCGTGATGACAAGGGGGATGGAGTATTGTGAGGAAACTGGTCCTGGAGCATTGTGATAACAAAAGCCATGGAGCATTGTGATGACAGGCATCATGGAGCATTGTGAAGAAAGGGGCCATGGGGAATTGTAATGACAATAGAGAAATATGATGAAAATGGTCAGCGAGCATAGTGATTAAAGTGGTCATTTAGAATTGTGATGAAAAGCGATATAGAGCATTGTGATGACAAACGTCATGGAGAACTGTGATGACCAGGGTCATGTAGCATTGTGATGACACGGTCATGTAACATTGTGATAACAAGAATTCTGGAGCATTGTGATGAAAAGGGCCATGGAGAATTGTAATGAAAGGTTTCATTGTGCACTGTGGTGACAAAGGGGATGGAGTATTGTGATGAAACTGGTCCTGGAGCAATGTGATAACAAAGTCATGGAGCATTGTGATGACAGGCATCATGGAGCATTCTGAAGAAAGGGGCCATGGGGAATTGTAATGACAATAGATAAATGTGATGAAAATATTCAGCGAGCATACTGATTAAAGTGGTCATTGAAAATTGTGATGAAAAGCGACATAGAACATTGTATTGATAAAGGTCATGGAGAACTGTGATGACCAGTGTCATGTAGCATTTTGATGACACGGTCACAGAACATTGTGATGAAACGAATTCTGGAGCATTGTGATGAAAAGGGCCATGGAACATTGTGATGACACGGTCATGGAACATTTTGATGACAAGAAATCTGGAGCATTGTGATGACAAGGGCCATAGAGCATTGTGATGACACGGTCATGGAACATTGTGATGACAAGAATTCTGGAGCATTGTGATGACAAGTGTCATGGAGCATTGTAATGAAAGGTTTCATTGTGCACCGTGATGACAAGGGGGATGGAGTATTGTGATGAATCTGGTCCTGGAGCATTGTGATACCAAAAGCCATGGAGCATTGTGATGACAGGCATCATGGAGCATTGTGAAGAAAGGGGCCATGTGGAATTGTAATGACAATAGAGAAAGGTGATGAAAATTGTCAGCGAGCATAGTGATTAAAGTGGTCATTGAGAATTGTGATAACATCGTCATGGAACATTGGGATGACAAGAATTCTGGAGCATTGTGATGACAAGAGCCATGGAGCATTGTGATGACACAGTCATGGAACATTGTGATGACAAGAATTCTGGAGCATTGTGATGACAAGGGCCATGGAGCTTTGTGATGACACGGTCATGGAACATTGTGATGACAAGAAATCTGGAGCATTGTGATGACACGGTCATGGAACATTGTGATGACAAGAAATCTGGAGCATTGTGATGACAATGGCCATGGAGCATTGTGATGACAAGAATTCTGGAGCATTGAGATGACAATGGCCATGGAGAATTGTGATGACATGGTCATGGAACGTGATGACAAGTATTCTGGAGCATTGTGATGACAAGTGTCATGGAGCATTGTAATGAAAGGTTTCATTGTGCACCGTGATGACATGTGGGATGGAGTATTGTGATGAAACTTGTCCTGGAGCATTTTGATAACAAAAGCCAGGGAGCATTGTGATGACAGGCATCATGGAGCATTGTAAAGAAAGGGGCAAAGGGGAATTGTAATGACAATAGAGAAATGTGAGGAAAATGGTCAGCGAGCATAGTGATTAAAGTTGTCTTTGAGAATTGTGATGAAAAGCGACATAGAGCTTTGTGATGACAAAGGTCATGGAGAACTCTGATGACCAGGGTCATGTAGCATTGTGATGACACGGTCATGGAACATTGTGATGACAAGAATTATGGAGCATTATGATGACACGGTCATGGAACATTGTGATGACAAGAATTCTGGAGCATTATGATGAAAAGGGCCATGGAGAATTGTGATCACACGGTCACGAAACATTGTGATGACGAGAATTCTGGAGCATTGTGATGACAAGGACCATGGAGCATTGTGATAACACGGTCATGGAACATTGTGATGACAAGAAATCTGGAGGATTGTGATGACAAGGGCCATAGAGCATTGTGATGACACGGTCATGGAACATTGTGATAACAAGAATTCTGGAGCATTGTGATGACAAGGGCCATGGAGCATTGTGATGACAAGTGTCATGGAGCATTGTAATGAGAGGTTTCATTGTGCACCGTGATGACACGGGGGATGGAGTATTGTGATGAAACTGGTCCTGGAGCATTGTGATAACAAAAGCCATGGAGCATTGTGATGACAGGCATCATGGAGCATTGTGAAGAAAGGGGCCATGGGGAATTGTAATGACAATAGAGAAATGTGATGAAAATGGTCAGTGAGCAGAGTGATTAAAGTGGTCATTGAGAATTGTGATGAAAAGCGACATAGAGCATTGTGATGACAAAGATCATGAAGAACTGTGATGACCAGGCTCATGTAGCATTGTGATGTCACGGTCATGGAACATTGTGATGAAAAGAATTCTGGAGCATTGTGATGACAAGGGCCATGGAGCATTGTGATGACACGGTCATGGAACATTGTGATGAGAAGAATTTGGAGCATTGTGATGACACGGTCATGGAACACTGTGATGAAAAAATTCTGGAGCATTGTGATGACAAGTGCCATGGAGAATTGTGATGACATCGTCATGGAACATTGTGATGACAAAAATTCTGGATCACTGTTTTGACAAGGCCATGGAGCATTGTGATGACAAGTGTCATGGAGCATTGTAATGAGAGGTTTCATTGTGCACAGTGATGACAAGGGGGATGGAGTATTGTGATGAATCTGGTCCTGGAGCATTGTGATAACAAAAGCCATGGAGCATTGTGATGACAGGCATCATGGGGCATTGTGAAGAAAGGGGCCATGTGGAATTGTAGTGACAGTAGAGAAAGGTGATGAAAATTGTCAGCGAGCATAGTGATTAAAGTGGTCATTGAGAATTGTGATAACATCGTCATGGAACATTGGGATGACAAGAATTCTGGAGCATTGGGATGACAAGGGCCATGGAGCATTGTGATGACACAGTCATGGAACATTGTGATGACAAGAATTCTGGAGCATTGTGATGACAAGGGCCACGGAGCTTTGTGATGACACGGTCATGGAACATTGTGATGACAAGAAATCTGGAGCATTGTGATGACACGGTCATGGAACATTGTGATGACAAGAAATCTGGAGCATTGTGATGACAATGGCCATGGAGAATTGTGAAGACATGGTCATGGAACGTGATGACAAGTATTCTGGAGCATTGTGATGACAAGTGTCATGTAGCATTGTAATGAAATGTTTCATTGTGCACCGTGATGACATGTGGGATGGAGTATTGTGATGAAACTGGTCCTGGAGCATTTTGATAACAAAAGCCATGGAGCATTGTGATGACAGGCATCATGGAGCACTGTAAAGACAGGGGCAATGGGGAATTGTAATGACAATAGAGAAATGTGAGGAAAATGGTCAGCGAGCATAGTGATTAAAGTTGTCTTTGAGAATTGTGATGAAAAGCGACATAGAGCTTTGTGATGGCAAAGATCATGGAGAACTGTGATAACCAGGGTCATGTAGCATTGTGATGACACGGTCATGGAAATTTGTGATGACAAGAATTCTGGAGCATTGTGATGACACGGGCCATGGAGAATTGTGATGACATGGTCATGGACCATTGTGATGACAAGAATTCTGGAGCATTGTTATGACAAGGGCCATGGAACATTGTGATGACAAGTGTCATGGAACATTGTAATGAAAGATTTAATTGTGCAAGGTGATGACATAGGGGATGGAGTATTGTGATGAAACTGGTCCTGGAGCATTGTGATAACAAAAGCCATGGAGCATTGTGAGGACAGGCATCATGGAGCATTGTGAAGAAAGGGGCCATGGGTAACTGTAATGACAATAGAGAAATGTGATGAAAATGGTCAGCGAGCATAGTGATTAAAGTGGTCATTGAGAATTGTGATGAAAAGCGACATAGAGCATTGTGATGACAAACGTCATGGAGAACTGTGATGACCAGGGTCATGTAGCATTGTGATGACACGGTCATGGAACATTGTGATGACAAGAATTATGGAGCATTATGATGACACGGTCATGGAACATTGTGATGACAAGAATTCTGGAGCATTGTGATGAAAAGAGCCATGGAGAATTGTAATGAAATGTTTCATTGTGCACTGTGGTGACAAGGGGAATGGAGTATTGTGATGCAACTGGTCCTGGAGCATTGTGATAACAAAAGCCATGGAGCATTGTGATGACAGGCATCATGGAGCATTCTGAAGAAAGGGGCCATGGGGAATTGTAATGACAATAGAGAAATGTGATGAAAATGGTCAGCGAGCATAGTGATTAAAGTGGTCTTTGAGAATTGTGATGAAAAGCGTCATAGAGCATTGTGATGACAAAGGTCATGGAGAACTGTGATGACCAGGGTCATGTAGCATTGTGATGACACGGTCATGGAACATTGTGATGACAAGAATTCTGGAGCATTGTGATGACAAAGGCCATGGAGCAATGTGATGACACGGTCATGGAACATTGTGATGAAAAGAAATCTGGAGCATTGTGATGACAAGGGCCATGCGGCATTGTGATGACACGATCATGGAACATTGTGATGACAAGAATTCTGGAGCATTATGATGACAAGGGCCATGGAGCATTGTGATGACATGGCCATGGAACATTGTGATGACAAGAATTCTGGAGCATTGTGATGACAAGGGCCATGGAGAATTGTGATGCCATGGTCATGGAACATTGTGATGACAAGAATTCTGGAGCATTGTGATGACAAGTGTCATGGAGCATTGTAATGAAAGGTTTCATTGTGCACCGTGATGACATGTGGGATGGAGTATTGTGATGAAACTGGTCCTGGAGCATTGTGATAACAAAAGCCATGGAGCATTGTGATGACAGGCATCATGGAGCATTGTGAAGAAAGGGGCCATGTGGAATTGTAATGACAATAGAGAAAGGTGATGAAAATTGTCAGCGAGCATAGTGATTAAAGTGGTCATTGAGAATTGTGATAACATCGTCATGGAACATTGGGATGACAAGAATTCTGGAGCATTGTGATGACAAGAGCCATGGAGCATTGTGATGACACAGTCATGGAACATTGTGATGACAAGAATTCTGGAGCATTGTGATGACAAGGGCCATGGAGCTTTGTGATGACACGGTCATGGAACATTGTGATGACAAGAAATCTGGAGCATTGTGATGACACGGTCATGGAACATTGTGATGACAAGAAATCTGGAGCATTGTGATGACAATGGCCATGGAGCATTGTGATGACAAGAATTCTGGAGCATTGCGATGACAATGGCCATGGAGAATTGTGATGACATGGTCATGGAACGTGATGACAAGTATTCTGGAGCATTGTGATGACAAGTGTCATGGAGCATTGTAATGAAAGGTTTCATTGTGCACCGTGATGACATGTGGGATGGAGTATTGTGATGAAACTGGTCCTGGAGCATTTTGATAACAAAAGCCATGGAGCATTGTGTTGACAGGCATCATGGAGCACTGTAAAGAAAGGGGCAATGGGGAATTGTAATGACAATAGAGAAATGTGAGGAAAATGGTCAGCGAGCATAGTGATTAAAGTTGTCTTTGAGAATTGTGATGAAAAGCGACATAGAGCTTTGTGATGGCAAAGATCATGGAGAACTGTGATAACCAGGGTCATGTAGCATTGTGATGACACGGTCATGGAACTTTGTGATGACAAGAATTCTGGAGCATTGTGATGACACGGGCCATGGAGAATTGTGATGACATGGTCATGGACCATTGTGATGACAAGAATTCTGGAGCATTGTGATGACAAGTGTCATGGAGCATTGTAATGAAAGGTTTCATTGTGCACCGTGATGACATGTGGGATGGAGTATTGTGATGAAACTGGTCCTGGAGCATTGTGATAACAAAAGCCATGGAGCATTGTGATGACAGGCATCATGGAGCATTGTGAAGAAAGGGGCCATGTGGAATTGTAATGACAATAGAGAAAGGTGATGAAAATTGTCAGCGAGCATAGTGATTAAAGTGGTCATTGAGAATTGTGATAACATCGTCATGGAACATTGGGATGACAAGAATTCTGGAGCATTGTGATGACAAGAGTCATGGAGCATTGTGATGACACAGTCATGGAACATTGTGATGACAAGAATTCTGGAGCATTGTGATGACAAGGGCCATGGAGCTTTGTGATGACACGGTCATGGAACATTGTGATGACAAGAAATCTGGAGCATTGTGATGACACGGTCATGGAACATTGTGATGACAAGAAATCTGGAGCATTGTGATGACAATGGCCATGGAGCATTGTGATGACAAGAATTCTGGAGCATTGCGATGACAATGGCCATGGAGAATTGTGATGACATGGTCATGGAACGTGATGACAAGTATTCTGGAGCATTGTGATGACAAGTGTCATGGAGCATTGTAATGAAAGGTTTCATTGTGCACCGTGATGACATGTGGGATGGAGTATTGTGATGAAACTGGTCCTGGAGCATTTTGATAACAAAAGCCATGGAGCATTGTGATGACAGGCATCATGGAGCACTGTAAAGAAAGGGGCAATGGGGAATTGTAATGACAATAGAGAAATGTGAGGAAAATGGTCAGCGAGCATAGTGATTAAAGTTGTCTTTGAGAATTGTGATGAAAAGCGACATAGAGCTTTGTGATGGCAAAGATCATGGAGAACTGTGATAACCAGGGTCATGTAGCATTGTGATGACACGGTCATGGAACTTTGTGATGACAAGAATTCTGGAGCATTGTGATGACACGGACCATGGAGAATTGTGATGACATGGTCATGGACCATTGTGATGACAAGAATTCTGGAGCATTGTTATGACAAGGGCCATGGAACATTGTGATGACAAGTGTCATGGAACATTGTAATGAAAGATTTAATTGTGCAAGGTGATGACATAGGGGATGGAGTATTGTGATGAAACTGGTCCTGGAGCATTGTGATAACAAAAGCCATGGAGCATTGTGAGGACAGGCATCATGGAGCATTGTGAAGAAAGGGGCCATGGGTAACTGTAATGACAATAGAGAAATGTGATGAAAATGGTCAGCGAGCATAGTGATTAAAGTGGTCATTGAGAATTGTGATGAAAAGCGACATAGAGCATTGTGATGACAAACGTCATGGAGAACTGTGATGACCAGGGTCATGTAGCATTGTGATGACACAGTCATGGAACATTGTGATGACAAGAATTATGGAGCATTATGATGACACGGTCATGGAACATTGTGATGACAAGAATTCTGGAGCATTGTGATGAAAAGAGCCATGGAGAATTGTAATGAAAGGTTTCATTGTGCACTGTGGTGACAAGGGGAATGGAGTATTGTGATGCAACTGGTCCTGGAGCATTGTGATAACAAAAGCCATGGAGCATTGTGATGACAGGCATCATGGAGCATTCTGAAGAAAGGGGTCATGGGGAATTGTAATGACAATAGAGAAATGTGATGAAAAAAGTCAGCGAGCATAGTGATTAAAGTGGTCTTTGAGAATTGTGATGAAAAGCGTCATAGAGCATTGTGATGACAAAGGTCATGGAGAACTGTGATGACCAGGGTCATGTAGCATTGTGATGACACGGTCATGGAACATTGTGATGACAAGAATTCTGGAGCATTATGATGACAAAGGCCATGGAGCAATGTGATGACACGGTCATGGAACATTGTGATGAAAAGAAATCTGGAGCATTGTGATGACAAGGGCCATGCGGCATTGTGATGACACGATCATGGAACATTGTGATGACAAGAATTCTGGAGCATTATGATGACAAGGGCCATGGAGCATTGTGATGACATGGCCATGGAACATTGTGATGACAAGAATTCTGGAGCATTGTGATGACAAGGGCCATGGAGAATTGTGATGCCATGGTCATGGAACATTGTGATGACAAGAATTCTGGAGCATTGTGATGACAAGTGTCATGGAGCATTGTAATGAAAGGTTTCATTGTGCACCGTGATGACATGTGGGAGGGAGTATTGTGATGAAACTGGTCCTGGAGCATTGTGATAACAAAAGCCATGGAGCATTGTGATGACAGGCATCATGGAGCATTGTGAAGAAAGGGGCAATGTGGAATTGTAATGACAATAGAGAAAGGTGATGAAAATTGTCAGCGAGCATAGTGATTAAAGTGGTCATTGAGAATTGTGATAACATCGTCATGGAACATTGGGATGACAAGAATTCTGGAGCATTGTGATGACAAGAGCCATGGAGCATTGTGATGACACAGTCATGGAACATTGTGATGACAAGAATTCTGGAGCATTGTGATGACAAGGGCCATGGAGCTTTGTGATGACACGGTCATGGAACATTGTGATGACAAGAAATCTGGAGCATTGTGATGACACGGTCATGGAACATTGTGATGACAAGAAATCTGGAGCATTGTGATGACAATGGCCATGGAGCATTGTGATGACAAGAATTCTGGAGCATTGCGATGACAATGGCCATGGAGAATTGTGATGACATGGTCATGGAACGTGATGACAAGTATTCTGGAGCATTGTGATGACAAGTGTCATGGAGCATTGTAATGAAAGGTTTCATTGTGCACCGTGATGACATGTGGGATGGAGTATTGTGATGAAACTGGTCCTGGAGCATTTTGATAACAAAAGCCAGGGAGCATTGTGATGACAGGCATCATGGAGCATTGTAAAGAAAGGGGCAATGGGGAATTGTAATGACAATAGAGAAATGTGAGGAAAATGGTCAGTGAGCATAGTGATTAAACTTGTCTTTGAGAATTGTGATGAAAAGCGACATAGAGCTTTGTGATGACAAAGGTCATGGAGAACTCTGATGACCAGGGTCATGTAGCATTGTGATAACACGGTCATGGAACATTGTGATGACAAGAATTATGGAGCATTATGATGACACGGTCATGGAACATTGTGATGACAAGAATTCTGGAGCATTGTGATGAAAAGGGCCATGGAGAATTGTGATGACACGGTCACGAAACATTGTGATGACAAGAATTCTGGAGCATTGTGATGACAAGGACCATGGAGCATTGTGATAACACGGTCATGGAACATTGTGATGACAAGAAATCTGGAGGATTGTGATGACAAGGGCCATAGAGCATTGTGATGACACGGTCACGGAACATTGTGATAACAAGAATTCTGGAGCATTGTGATGACAAGGGCCATGGAACATTGTGATGACAAGTGTCATGGAGCATTGTAATGAGAGGTTTCATTGTGCACCGTGATGACACGGGGGATGGAGTATTGTGATGAAACTGGTCCTGGAGCATTGTGATAACAAAAGCCATGGAGCATTGTGATGACAGGCATCATGGAGCATTGTGAAGAAAGGGGCCATGGGGAATTGTAATGACAATAGAGAAATGTGATGAAAATGGTCAGCGAGCAGAGTGATTAAAGTGGTCATTGAGAATTGTGATGAAAAGCGACATAGAGCATTGTGATGACAAAGGTCATGAAGAACTGTGATGACCAGGGTCATGTAGCATTGTGATGTCACGGTCATGGAACATTGTGATGAGAAGAATTTGGAGCATTGTGATGACACGGTCATGGAACATTGTGATGACAAGAATTCTGGAGCATTGTGATGACAAGGGCCATGGAGCATTGTGATGACACGGTCATGGAACATTGTGATGAGAAGAATTTGGAGCATTGTGATGACACGGTCATGGAACACTGTGATGAAAAAATTCTGGAGCATTGTGATGACAAGTGCCATGGAGCATTGTGATGACATCGTCATGGAACATTGTGATGACAAGAATTCTGGATCACTGTTTTGACAAGGCCATGGAGCATTGTGATGACAAATGTCATGGAGCATTGTAATGAGAGGTTTCATTGTGCACAGTGATGACAAGGGGGATGGAGTATTGTGATGAATCTGGTCCTGGAGCATTGTGATAACAAAAGCCATGGAGCATTGTGATGACAGGCATCATGGGGCATTGTGAAGAAAGGGGCCATGTGGAATTGTAGTGACAGTAGAGAAAGGTGATGAAAATTGTCAGCGAGCATAGTGATTAAAGTGGTCATTGAGAATTGTGATAACATCGTCATGGAACATTGGGATGACAAGAATTCTGGAGCATTGTGATGACAACGGCCACGGAGCTTTGTGATGACACGGTCATGGAACATTGTGATGACAAGAAATCTGGAGCATTGTGATGACACGGTCATGGAACATTGTGATGACAAGAAATCTGGAGCATTGTGATGACAATGGCCATGGAGCATTGTGATGACAAGAATTCTGGAGCATTGTGATGACAATGGCCATGGAGAATTGTGAAGACATGGTCATGGAACGTGATGACAAGTATTCTGGAGCATTGTGATGACAAGTGTCATGTAGCATTGTAATGAAATGTTTCATTGTGCACCGTGATGACATGTGGGATGGAGTATTGTGATGAAACTTGTCCTGGAGCATTTTGATAACAAAAGCCAGGGAGCATTGTGATGACAGGCATCATGGAGCACTGTAAAGAAAGGGGCAATGGGGAATTGTAATGACAATAGAGAAATGTGAGGAAAATGGTCAGCGAGCATAGTGATTAACGTTGTCTTTGAGAATTGTGATGAAAAGCGACATAGAGCTTTGTGATGACAAAGGTCATGGAGAACTGTGATAACCAGGGTCATGTAGCATTGTGATGACACGGTCATGGAACTTTGTGATGACAAGAATTCTGGAGCATTGTGATGACACGGGCCATGGAGAATTGTGATGACATGGTCATGGACCAATGTGATGACAAGTATTCTGGAGCATTGTGATGACAAGGGCCATGGAGCATTGTGACGACAAGTGTCATGGAGCATTGTAACGAGAGGTTTCATTGTGCACAGTGATGACAAGGGGGATGGAGTATTGTGATGAAACTGGTGCTGGAGCATTGTGATATCAAAAGCCATGGAGCATTGTGATGACAGGCATCATGGAGCATTGTGAAGAAAGGGGAATGGGGAAATGTAATGACAATAGAGAAATGTGATGAAAATGGTCAGCGAGTATAATGATGAAAGTGGTCATTTAGAATTGTGATGAAAAGCGACATAGAGCATTGTGATGACAAAGGTCATGGAGAACTGTGATGACCAGGGTCATGTAGCATTGTGATGACACGGTCATGGAACATTGTGATGAGAAGAATTATGGAGCATTGTGATGACACGGTCATGGAACATTCTGATGACAAGAATTCTGGAGCATTGTGATGACAAGGGCCATGGAGCATTGTGATGACACGGTCATGGAACATTTTGATGACAAGAAATCTGGAGCATTGTGATGACAAGGGCCATAGAGCATTGTGATGACACGGTCATGGAACATTGTGATGACAAGAATTCTGCAGCATTGCGATGACAATGGCCATGGAGCATTGTGATGACACGGTCATGGAACATTGTCATGATAAGAATTCTGGAGCATTGTGCTGACAAGGGCCATGGAACATTGTGATGACACGGTCATGGAACATTGTGATGACAAGAATTCTGGAGCATTATGATGACAAGGGCCATGGAGCATTGTGATGACATGGCCATGGAACATTGTGATGACAAGAATTCTGGAGCATTGTGATGACAATGGCCATGGAGCATTGTGATGACAGGGTCATGGAACATTGTGATGAAAAGAATTCTGGAGCATTGTGATGACAAGTGTCATGGAGCATTGTAATGAAAGGTTTCATTGTGCACCGTGATGACATGGGGGATGGAGTATTGTGATGAAACTGGTCCTGGAGTATTTTGATAACAAAAGCCATGGAGCATTGTGATGACAGGCATCATGGAGCATTGTGAAGAAAGGGGAATGGGGAAATGTAATGACAATAGAGAAATGTGAGGAAAATGGTCAGCGAGCATAGTGATTAAAGTTGTCTTTGAGAATTGTGATGAAAAGCGACATAGAGCTTTGTGATGACAAAGGTCATGGAGAACTGTGATAACCAGGGTCATGTAGCATTGTGATGACACGGTTATGGAACTTTGTGATGACAAGAATTCTAGAGCATTGTGATGACACGGGCCATGGAGAATTGTGATGACATGGTCATGGAACATTGTGATGACAAGAATTCTGGAGCATTGTGATGACAAGTGCCATGGAGCATTGTGATGACAAGTGTCATGGAACATTGTAATGAAAGATTTCATTGTGCAAGGTGATGACATAGAGGATGGAGTATTGTGATGAAACTGGTCCTGGAGCATTGTGATAACAAAAGCCATGGAGCATTGTGATTACAGGCATCATGGAGCATTGTGAAGAAAGGGGCCATGGGGAATTGTAATGACAATAGAGAAATGTGATGAAAATGGTCAGCGAGCAGAGTGATTAAAGTGGTCATTTAGAATTGTGATGAAAAGCAATATAGAGCATTGTGATGACAAACGTCATGGAG
Organism: Balaenoptera acutorostrata; assembly: GCF_949987535.1. Lineage (NCBI taxonomy): Eukaryota > Metazoa > Chordata > Mammalia > Artiodactyla > Balaenopteridae > Balaenoptera > Balaenoptera acutorostrata. The sequence goes on along the minus strand of NW_026646025.1, from coordinate 32,843 downwards.
AACTGTGATGACCAGGGTCATGTAGCATTGTGATGACACGGTCATGGAACATTGTGATGACAAGAATTCTGGAGCATTGTGATGAAAAGGGCCATGGAGAATTGTAATGAAAGGTTTCATTGTGCACTGTGGTGACAAGGGGGATGGAGTATTGTGATGAAACTGGTCCTGGAGCATTGTGATAACAAAAGCCATGGAGCATTGTGATGACAGGCATCATGGAGCATTCTGAAGAAAGGGGCCATGGGGAATTGTAATGGCAATAGATAAATGTGATGAAAATGGTCAGCCAGCATACTGATTAAAGTGGTCATTTAAAATTGTGATGAAAAGCGACATAGAACATTGTATTGATAAAGGTCATGGAGAAATGTGATGACCAGGGTCATGTAGCATTTTGATGACACGGTCACGGAACATTGTGATGAAAAGAATTCGGGAGCATTGTGACGAAAAGGGCCATGGAACATTGTGATGACACGGTCATGGAACATTTTGATGACAAGAAATCTGGAGCATTGTGATGACAAGGGCCATAGAGCATTGTGATGACACGGTCATGGAACATTGTGATGACAAGAATTCTGCAGCATTGCGATGACAAGGGCCATGGAGCATTGTGATGACACGGTCATGGAACATTGTGATGACAAGAATTCTGGAGCATTGCGATGACAATGGCCATGGAGAATTGTGATGACATTGTCATGGAACGTGATGACAAGTATTCTGGAGCATTGTGATGACAAGTGTCATGGAGCATTGTAATGAAAGGTTTCATTGTGCACCGTGATGACATGTGGGATGGAGTATTGTGATGAAACTGGTCCTGGAGCATTTTGATAACAAAAGCCATGGAGCATTGTGATGACAGGCATCATGGAGCACTGTAAAGAAAGGGGCAATGGGGAATTGTAATGACAATAGAGAAATGTGAGGAAAATGGTCAGCGAGCATAGTGATTAAAGTTGTCTTTGAGAATTGTGATGAAAAGAGACATAGAGCTTTGTGATGGCAAAGATCATGGAGAACTGTGATAACCAGGGTCATGTAGCATTGTGATGACACGGTCATGGAACTTTGTGATGACAAGAATTCTGGAGCATTGTGATGACACGGGCCATGGAGAATTGTGATGACATGGTCATGGAGCATTGTGATGACAAGAATTCTGGAGCATTGCGATGACAATGGCCATGGAGAATTGTGATGACATTGTCATGGAACGTGATGACAAGTATTCTGGAGCATTGTGATGACAAGTGTCATGGAGCATTGTAATGAAAGGTTTCATTGTGCACCGTGATGACATGTGGGATGGAGTATTGTGATGAAACTGGTCCTGGAGCATTTTGATAACAAAAGCCATGGAGCATTGTGATGACAGGCATCATGGAGCACTGTAAAGAAAGGGGCAATGGGGAATTGTAATGACAATAGAGAAATGTGAGGAAAATGGTCAGCGAGCATAGTGATTAAAGTTGTCTTTGAGAATTGTGATGAAAAGAGACATAGAGCTTTGTGATGGCAAAGATCATGGAGAACTGTGATAACCAGGGTCATGTAGCATTGTGATGACACGGTCATGGAACTTTGTGATGACAAGAATTCTGGAGCATTGTGATGACACGGGCCATGGAGAATTGTGATGACATGGTCATGGACCATTGTGATGACAAGAATTCTGGAGCATTGTTATGACAAGGGCCATGGAACATTGTGATGACAAGTGTCATGGAGCATTGTAATGAAAGGTTTCATTGTGCACCGTGATGACAAGGGGAATGGAGTATTGTGATGAAACTGGTCCTGGAGCATTGTGATAACAAAAGCCATGGAGCATTGTGAGGACAGGCATCATGGAGCATTGTGAAGAAAGGGGCCATGGGTAACTGTAATGACAATAGAGAAATGTGATGAAAATGGTCAGCGAGCATAGTGATTAAAATGGTCATTGAGAATTGTGATGAAAAGCGACATAGAGCATTGTGATGACAAACGTCATGAAGAACTGTGATGACCAGGGTCATGTAGCATTGTGATGACACGGTCATGGAACATTGTGATGACAAGAATTATGGAGCATTATGATGACACGGTCATGGAACATTGTGATGACAAGAATTCTGGAGCATTGTGATGAAAAGAGCCATGGAGAATTGTAATGAAAGGTTTCATTGTGCACTGTGGTGACAAGGGGAATGGAGTATTGTGATGCAACTGGTCCTGGAGCATTGTGATAACAAAAGCCATGGAGCATTGTGATGACAGGCATCATGGAGCATTCTGAAGAAAGGGGCCATGGGGAATTGTAATGGCAATAGAGAAATGTGATGAAAATGGTCAGCGAGCATAGTGATTAAAGTGGTCTTTGAGAATTGTGATGAAAAGCGTCATAGAGCATTGTGATGACAAAGGTCATGGAGAACTGTGATGACCAGGGTCATGTAGCATTGTGATGACACGGTCATGGAACATTGTGATGACAAGAATTCTGGAGCATTGTGATGACAAAGGCCATGGAGCAATGTGATGACACGGTCATGGAACATTGTGATGAAAAGAAATCTGGAGCATTGTGATGACAAGGGCCATGCGGCATTGTGATGACACGATCATGGAACATTGTGATGACAAGAATTCTGGAGCATTATGATGACAAGGGCCATGGAGCATTGTGATGACATGGCCATGGAACATTGTGATGACAAGAATTCTGGAGCATTGTGATGACAAGGGCCATGGAGAATTGTGATGCCATGGTCATGGAACATTGTGATGACAAGAATTCTGGAGCATTGTGATGACAAGTGTCATGGAGCATTGTAATGAAAGGTTTCATTGTGCACCGTGATGACATGTGGGATGGAGTATTGTGATGAAACTGGTCCTGGAGCATTGTGATAACAAAAGCCATGGAGCATTGTGATGACAGGCATCATGGAGCATTGTGAAGAAAGGGGCAATGTGGAATTGTAATGACAATAGAGAAAGGTGATGAAAATTGTCAGCGAGCATAGTGATTAAAGTGGTCATTGAGAATTGTGAAAACATCGTCATGGAACATTGGGATGACAAGAATTCTGGAGCATTGTGATGACAAGAGCCATGGAGCATTGTGATGACACAGTCATGGAACATTGTGATGACAAGAATTCTGGAGCATTGTGATGACAAGGGCCATGGAGCTTTGTGATGACACGGTCATGGAACATTGTGATGACAAGAAATCTGGAGCATTGTGATGACACGGTCATGGAACATTGTGATGACAAGAAATCTGGAGCATTGTGATGACAATGGCCATGGAGCATTGTGATGACAAGAATTCTGGAGCATTGCGATGACAATGGCCATGGAGAATTGTGATGACATGGTCATGGAACGTGATGACAAGTATTCTGGAGCATTGTGATGACAAGTGTCATGGAGCATTGTAATGAAAGGTTTCATTGTGCACCGTGATGACATGTGGGATGGAGTATTGTGATGAAACTGGTCCTGGAGCATTTTGATAACAAAAGCCAGGGAGCATTGTGATGACAGGCATCATGGAGCATTGTAAAGAAAGGGGCAATGGGGAATTGTAATGACAATAGAGAAATGTGAGGAAAATGGTCAGTGAGCATAGTGATTAAAGTTGTCTTTGAGAATTGTGATGAAAAGCGACATAGAGCTTTGTGATGACAAAGGTCATGGAGAACTCTGATGACCAGGGTCATGTAGCATTGTGATGACACGGTCATGGAACATTGTGATGACAAGAATTATGGAGCATTATGATGACACGGTCATGGAACATTGTGATGACAAGAATTATGGAGCATTATGATGACACGGTCATGGAACATTGTGATGACAAGAATTCTGGAGCATTGTGATGAAAAGGGCCATGGAGAATTGTGATGACACGGTCACGAAACATTGTGATGACAAGAATTCTGGAGCATTGTGATGACAAGGACCATGGAGCATTGTGATAACACGGTCATGGAACATTGTGATGACAAGAAATCTGGAGCATTGTGATGACAAGGGCCATGGAGACTTGTGATGACACGGTCATGGAACATTGTGATGACAAGAAATCTGGAGCATTGTGATGACACGGTCATGGAACATTGTGATGACAAGAAATCTGGAGCATTGTGATGACAAGGGCCATAGAGCATTGTGATGACACGGTCATGGAACATTGTGATAACAAGAATTCTGGAGCATTGTGATGACAAGGGCCATGGAACATTGTGATGACAAGTGTCATAGAGCATTGTAATGAGAGGTTTCATTGTGCACCGTGATGACACGGGGGATGGAGTATTGTGATGAAACTGGTCCTGGAGCATTGTGATAACAAAAGCCATGGAGCATTGTGATGACAGGCATCATGGAGCATTGTGAAGAAAGGGGCCATGGGGAATTGTAATGACAATAGAGAAATGTGATGAAAATGGTCAGCGAGCAGAGTGATTAAAGTGGTCATTGAGAATTGTGATGAAAAGCGACATAGAGCATTGTGATGACAAAGGTCATGAAGAACTGTGATGACCACGGTCATGTAGCATTGTGATGTCACGGTCATGGAACATTGTGATGACAAGAATTCTGGAGCATTGTGATGACAAGGGCCATGGAGCATTGTGATGACACGGTCATGGAACATTGTGATGAGAAGAATTTGGAGCATTGTGATGACACGGTCATGGAACACTGTGATGAAAAAATTCTGGAGCATTGTGATGACAAGTGCCATGGAGCATTGTGATGACATCGTCATGGAACATTGTGATGACAAGAATTCTGGATCACTGTTTTGACAAGGCCATGGAGCATTGTGATGACAAATGTCATGGAGCATTGTAATGAGAGGTTTCATTGTGCACAGTGATGACAAGGGGGATGGAGTATTGTGATGAATCAGGTCCTGGAGCATTGTGATAACAAAAGCCATGGAGCATTGTGATGACAGGCATCATGGGGCATTGTGAAGAAAGGGGCCATGTGGAATTGTAGTGACAGTAGAGAAAGGTGATGAAAATTGTCAGCGAGCATAGTGATTAAAGTGGTCATTGAGAATTGTGATAACATCGTCATGGAACATTGGGATGACAAGAATTCTGGAGCATTGTGATGACAAGGGCCACGGAGCTTTGTGATGACACGGTCATGGAACATTGTGATGACAAGAAATCTGGAGCATTGTGATGACACGGTCATGGAACATTGTGATGACAAGAAATCTGGAGCATTGTGATGACAATGGCCATGGAGCATTGTGATGACAAGAATTCTGGAGCATTGTGATGACAATGGCCATGGAGAATTGTGAAGACATGGTCATGGAACGTGATGACAAGTATTCTGGAGCATTGTGATGACAAGTGTCATGTAGCATTGTAATGAAATGTTTCATTGTGCACCGTGATGACATGTGGGATGGAGTATTGTGATGAAACTGGTCCTGGAGCATTTTGATAACAAAAGCCATGGAGCATTGTGATGACAGGCATCATGGAGCACTGTAAAGAAAGGGGCAATGGGGAATTGTAATGACAATAGAGAAATGTGAGGAAAATGGTCAGCGAGCATAGTGATTAACGTTGTCTTTGAGAATTGTGATGAAAAGCGACATAGAGCTTTGTGATGACAAAGGTCATGGAGAACTGTGATAACCAGGGTCATGTAGCATTCTGATGACACGGTCATGGAACTTTGTGATGACAAGAATTCTGGAGCATTGTGATGACACGGGCCATGGAGAATTGTGATGACATGGTCATGGACCAATGTGATGACAAGTATTCTGGAGCATTGTGATGACAAGGGCCATGGAGCATTGTGACGACAAGTGTCATGGAGCATTGTAACGAGAGGTTTCATTGTGCACAGTGATGACAAGGGGGATGGAGTATTGTGATGAAACTGGTGCTGGAGCATTGTGATATCAAAAGCCATGGAGCATTGTGATGACAGGCATCATGGAGCATTGTGAAGAAAGGGGAATGGGGAAATGTAATGACAATAGAGAAATGTGATGAAAATGGTCAGCGAGTACAATGAAGAAAGTGGTCATTTAGAATTGTGATGAAAAGCGACATAGAGCATTGTGATGACAAAGGTCATGGAGAACTGTGATGACCAGGGTCATGTAGCATTGTGATGACACGGTCATGGAACATTGTGATGACAAGAATTCTGGAGCATTGTGATGAAAAGGGCCATGGAGAATTGTGATGACATGGTCATGGAACATTGTGATGACAAGAAATCTGGAGGATTGTGATGACAAGGGCCATGGAGCATTGTGATGACACGGTCATGGAACATTTTGATGACAAGAAATCTGGAGCATTGTGATGACAAGGGCCATAGAGCATTGTGATGACACGGTCATGGAACATTGTGATGACAAGAATTCTGCAGCATTGCGATGACAATGGCCATGGAGCATTGTGATGACACGGTCATGGAACATTGTCATGATAAGAATTCTGGAGCATTGTGCTGACAAGGGCCATGGAACATTGTGATGACACGGTCATGGAACATTGTGATGACAAGAATTCTGGAGCATTATGATGACAAGGGCCATGGAGCATTGTGATGACATGGCCATGGAACATTGTGATGACAAGAATTCTGGAGCATTGTGATGACAATGGCCATGGAGCATTGTGATGACAGGGTCATGGAACATTGTGATGAAAAGAATTCTGGACCATTGTGATGACAAGTGTCATGGAGCATTGTAATGAAAGGTTTCATTGTGCACCGTGATGACATGGGGGATGGAGTATTGTGATGAAACTGGTCCTGGAGTATTTTGATAACAAAAGCCATGGAGCATTGTGATGACAGGCATCATGGAGCATTGTGAAGAAAGGGGAATGGGGAAATGTAATGACAATAGAGAAATGTGAGGAAAATGGTCAGCGAGCATAGTGATTAAAGTTGTCTTTGAGAATTGTGATGAAAAGCGACATAGAGCTTTGTGATGACAAAGGTCATGGAGAACTGTGATAACCAGGGTCATGTAGCATTGTGATGACACGGTTATGGAACTTTGTGATGACAAGAATTCTAGAGCATTGTGATGACACGGGCCATGGAGAATTGTGATGACATGGTCATGGAACATTGTGATGACAAGAATTCTGGAGCATTGTGATGACAAGTGCCATGGAGCATTGTGATGACAAGTGTCATGGAACATTGTAATGAAAGATTTCATTGTGCAAGGTGATGACATAGAGGATGGAGTATTGTGATGAAACTGGTCCTGGAGCATTGTGATAACAAAAGCCATGGAGCATTGTGATTACAGGCATCATGGAGCATTGTGAAGAAAGGGGCCATGGGGAATTGTAATGACAATAGAGAAATGTGATGAAAATGGTCAGCGAGCAGAGTGATTAAAGTGGTCATTTAGAATTGTGATGAAAAGCAATATAGAGCATTGTGATGACAAACGTCATGGAGAACTGTGATGACCAGGGTCATGTAGCATTGTGATGACACGGTCATGGAACATTGTGATGACAAGAATTCTGGAGCATTGTGATGAAAAGGGCCATGGAGAATTGTAATGAAAGGTTTCATTGTGCACTGTGGTGACAAGGGGGATGGAGTATTGTGATGAAACTGGTCCTGGAGCATTGTGATAACAAAAGCCATGGAGCATTGTGATGACAGGCATCATGGAGCATTCTGAAGAAAGGGGCCATGGGGAATTGTAATGGCAATAGATAAATATGATGAAAATGGTCAGCCAGCATACTGATTAAAGTGGTCATTTAAAATTGTGATGAAAAGCGACATAGAACATTGTATTGATAAAGGTCATGGAGAACTGTGATGACCAGGGTCATGTAGCATTTTGATGACACGGTCACGGAACATTGTGATGAAAAGAATTCGGGAGCATTGTGATGAAAAGGGCCATGGAACATTGTGATGACACGGTCATGGAACATTTTGATGACAAGAAATCTGGAGCATTGTGATGACAAGGGCCATAGAGCATTGTGATGACACGGTCATGGAACATTGTGATGACAAGAAATCTGGAGCATTGTGATGACAATGGCCATGGAGCATTGTGATGACAAGAATTCTGGAGCATTGCGATGACAATGGCCATGGAGAATTGTGATGACATGGTCATGGAACGTGATGACAAGTATTCTGGAGCATTGTGATGACAAGTGTCATGGAGCATTGTAATGAAAGGTTTCATTGTGCACCGTGATGACATGTGGGATGGAGTATTGTGATGAAACTGGTCCTGGAGCATTTTGATAACAAAAGCCATGGAGCATTGTGATGACAGGCATCATGGAGCACTGTAAAGAAAGGGGCAATGGGGAATTGTAATGACAATAGAGAAATGTGAGGAAAATGGTCAGCGAGCATAGTGATTAAAGTTGTCTTTGAGAATTGTGATGAAAAGCGACATAGAGCTTTGTGATGGCAAAGATCATGGAGAACTGTGATAACCAGGGTCATGTAGCATTGTGATGACACGGTCATGGAACTTTGTGATGACAAGAATTCTGGAGCATTGTGATGACACGGGCCATGGAGAATTGTGATGACATGGTCATGGACCATTGTGATGACAAGAATTCTGGAGCATTGTTATGACAAGGGCCATGGAACATTGTGATGACAAGTGTCATGGAACATTGTAATGAAAGATTTAATTGTGCAAGGTGATGACATAGGGGATGGAGTATTGTGATGAAACTGGTCCTGGAGCATTGTGATAACAAAAGCCATGGAGCATTGTGAGGACAGGCATCATGGAGCATTGTGAAGAAAGGGGCCATGGGTAACTGTAATGACAATAGAGAAATGTGATGAAAATGGTCAGCGAGCATAGTGATTAAAGTGGTCATTGAGAATTGTGATGAAAAGCGACATAGAGCATTGTGATGACAAACGTCATGGAGAACTGTGATGACCAGGGTCATGTAGCATTGTGATGACACGGTCATGGAACATTGTGATGACAAGAATTATGGAGCATTATGATGACACGGTCATGGAACATTGTGATGACAAGAATTCTGGAGCATTGTGATGAAAAGAGCCATGGAGAATTGTAATGAAAGGTTTCATTGTGCACTGTGGTGACAAGGGGAATGGAGTATTGTGATGCAACTGGTCCTGGAGCATTGTGATAACAAAAGCCATGGAGCATTGTGATGACAGGCATCATGGAGCATTCTGAAGAAAGGGGCCATGGGGAATTGTAATGACAATAGAGAAATGTGATGAAAATGGTCAGCGAGCATAGTGATTAAAGTGGTCTTTGAGAATTGTGATGAAAAGCGTCATAGAGCATTGTGATGACAAAGGTCATGGAGAACTGTGATGACCAGGGTCATGTAGCATTGTGATGACACGGTCATGGAACATTGTGATGACAAGAATTCTGGAGCATTGTGATGACACGGTCATGGAACATTCTGATGACAAGAATTCTGGAGCATTGTGATGAAAAGGGCCATGGAGAATTGTGATGACATGGTCATGGAACATTGTGATGACAAGAAATCTGGAGGATTGTGATGACAAGGGCCATGGAGCATTGTGATGACACGGTCATGGAACATTTTGATGACAAGAAATCTGGAGCATTGTGATGACAAGGGCCATAGAACATTGTGATGACACGGTCATGGAACATTGTGATGACAAGAATTCTGCAGCATTGCGATGACAATGGCCATGGAGCATTGTGATGACACGGTCATGGAACATTGTCATGATAAGAATTCTGGAGCATTGTGCTGACAAGGGCCATGGAGCATTGTGATGACACGGTCATGGAACATTGTGATGATAAGAATTCTGGACCATTATGATGACAAGGGCCATGGAGCATTGTGATGACATGGCCATGGAACATTTTGATGACAGGGTCATGGAACATTGTGATGAAAAGAATTCTGGAGCATTGTGATGACAAGTGTCATGGAGCATTGTAATGAAAGGTTTCATTGTGCACCGTGATGACATGGGGGATGGAGTATTGTGATGAAACTGGTCCTGGAGTATTTTGATAACAAAAGCCATGGAGCATTGTGATGACAGGCATCATGGAGCATTGTGAAGAAAGGGGAATGGGGAAATGTAATGACAATAGAGAAATGTGAGGAAAATGGTCAGCGAGCATAGTGATTAAAGTTGTCTTTGAGAATTGTGATGAAAAGCGACATAGAGCTTTGTGATGACAAAGGTCATGGAGAACTGTGATAACCAGGGTCATGTAGCATTGTGATGACACGGTTATGGAACTTTGTGATGACAAGAATTCTAGAGCATTGTGATGACACGGGCCATGGAGAATTGTGATGACATGGTCATGGAACATTGTGATGACAAGAATTCTGGAGCATTGTGATGACAAGTGCCATGGAGCATTGTGATGACAAGTGTCATGGAACATTGTAATGAAAGATTTCATTGTGCAAGGTGATGACATAGAGGATGGAGTATTGTGATGAAACAGGTCCTGGAGCATTGTGATAACAAAAGCCATGGAGCATTGTGATTACAGGCATCATGGAGCATTGTGAAGAAAGGGGCCATGGGGAATTGTAATGACAATAGAGAAATGTGATGAAAATGGTCAGCGAGCAGAGTGATTAAAGTGGTCATTTAGAATTGTGATGAAAAGCAATATAGAGCATTGTGATGACAAACGTCATGGAGAACTGTGATGACCAGGGTCATGTAGCATTGTGATGACACGGTCATGGAACATTGTGATGACAAGAATTCTGGAGCATTGTGATGAAAAGGGCCATGGAGAATTGTAATGAAAGGTTTCATTGTGCACTGTGGTGACAAGGGGGATGGAGTATTGTGATGAAACTGGTCCTGGAGCATTGTGATAACAAAAGCCATGGAGCATTGTGATGACAGGCATCATGGAGCATTCTGAAGAAAGGGGCCATGGGGAATTGTAATGGCAATAGATAAATGTGATGAAAATGGTCAGCCAGCATACTGATTAAAGTGGTCATTTAAAATTGTGATGAAAAGCGACATAGAACATTGTATTGATAAAGGTCATGGAGAAATGTGATGACCAGGGTCATGTAGCATTTTGATGACACGGTCACGGAACATTGTGATGAAAAGAATTCGGGAGCATTGTGACGAAAAGGGCCATGGAACATTGTGATGACACGGTCATGGAACATTTTGATGACAAGAAATCTGGAGCATTGTGATGACAAGGGCCATAGAGCATTGTGATGACACGGTCATGGAACATTGTGATGACAAGAATTCTGCAGCATTGCGATGACAAGGGCCATGGAGCATTGTGATGACACGGTCATGGAACATTGTCATGATAAGAATTCTGGAGCATTGTGCTGACAAGGGCCATGGAGCATTGTGATGACACGTTCATGGAACATTGTGATGACAAGAATTCTGGAGCATTATGATGACAAGGGCCATGGAGCATTGTGATGACAGGCATCATGGAGCATTGTGAAGAAAGGGGCCATGGGGAATTGTAATGACAATAGAAAAATGTGATGAAAATGGTCAGCGAGCATAGTGATTAAAGTGGTCATTTAGAATTGTGATGAAAAGCGATATAGAGCATTGTGATGACAAACGTCATGGAGAACTGTGATGACCAGCGTCATGTAGCATTGTGATGACACGGTCATGTAACATTGTGATGACAAGAATTCTGGAGCATTGTGATGACAAGGGCCATGGAGAATTGTGATGCCATGGTCATGGAACATTGTGATGACAAGAATTCTGGAGCATTGTGATGACAAGTGTCATGGAGCATTGTAATGAAAGGTTTCATTGTGCACCGTGATGACAAGGGGGATGGAGTATTATGATGAATCTGGTCCTGGAGCATTGTGATAACAAAAGCCATGGAGCATTGTGATGACAGGCATCATGGAGCATTGTGAAGAAAGGGGCCATGTGGAATTGTAATGACAATAGAGAAAGGTGATGAAAATTGTCAGCGAGCATAGTGATTAAAGTGGTCATTGAGAATTGTGATAACATCGTCATGGAACATTGGGATGACAAGAATTCTGGAGCATTGTGATGACAAGAGCCATGGAGCATTGTGATGACACAGTCATGGAACATTGTGATGAAAAGAATTTTGGAGCATTGTGATGACAAGGGCCATGGAGCTTTGTGATGACACGGTCATGGAACATTGTGATGACAAGAAATCTGGAGCATTGTGATGACACGGTCATGGAACATTGTGATGACAAGAAATCTGGAGCATTGTGATGACAATGGCCATGGAGCATTGTGATGACAAGTATTCTGGAGCATTGCGATGACAATGGCCATGGAGAATTGTGATGACATGGTCATGGAACGTGATGACAAGTATTCTGGAGCATTGTGATGACAAGTGTCATGGAGCATTGTAATGAAAGGTTTCATTGTGCACCGTGATGACATGTGGGATGGAGTATTGTGATGAAACTTGTCCTGGAGCATTTTGATAACAAAAGCCAGGGAGCATTGTGATGACAGGCATCATGGAGCATTGTAAAGAAAGGGGCAAAGGGGAATTGTAATGACAATAGAGAAATGTGAGGAAAATGGTCAGCGAGCATAGTGATTAAAGTTGTCTTTGAGAATTGTGATGAAAAGCGGCATAGAGCATTGTGATGACAAAGGTCATGGAGAACTGTGATGACCAGGGTCATGTAGCATTGTGATGACACGGTCATGGAACATTTTGATGACAAGAATTCTGGGGCATTGTGATGACAAAGGCCATGGAGAATTGTGATGACACGGTCATGGAACATTGTGATGACAAGGGCCATGGAGCATTGTGATGACAAGTGTCATGGAGCATTGTAATGAAAGGTTTCATTGTGCACCGTGATGAAATGTGGGATGGAGTATTGTGATGAAACTGGTCCTGGAGCATTCTGATAAAAAAAGCCATGGAGCATTGTGACGAGAGGCATCATGGAGCATTGTGAAGAAAGGGGCAATGGGGAATTGTAATGACAATAGAGAAATGTGATGAAAATGGTCAGCGAGCATAGTGATTAAAGTGGTCTTTGAGAATTGTGATGAAAAGCGTCATAGAGCATTGTGATGACAAAGGTCATGGAGAACTGTGATGACCAAGGTCATGTAGCATTGTGATGACACGGTCATGGAACATTGTGATGACAAGAATTCTGGAGCATTGTGATGACAAAGGCCATGGAGCAATGTGATGACACGGTCATGGAACATTGTGATGAAAAGAAATCTGGAGCATTGTGATGACAAGGGCCATTCGGCATTGTGATGACACGATCATGGAACATTGTGATGACAAGAATTCTGGAGCATTGGGATGACAAGGGCCATGGAGCATTGTGATGAAACGGTCATGGAACATTGTGATGACAAGTAATCTGGAGCATTGTGATGACAAGGGCCATGGAGCATTGTGATGACACGGTCATGGAACATTGTGATGACAAGAAATCTGGAGGATTGTGATGACAAGGGCCATGGAGCATTGTGATGACACGGTCATGGAACATTGTGATAACTAGAATTCTGGAGCATTGTGATGACACGGGCCATGGAGAATTGTGATGACATGGTCATGGACCATTGTGATGACAAGAATTATGGAGCATTGTTATGACAAAGGCCATGGAGCATTGTGATGACAAGTGTCATGGAACATTGTAATGAGAGATTTCATTGTGCAAGGTGATGACATAGGGGATGGAGTATTGTGATGAAACTGGTCCTGGAGCATTGTGATAACAAAAGCCATGGAGCATTGTGATTACAGGCTTCATGGAGCATTGTGAAGAAAGGGGCCATGGGGAATTGTAATGACAATAGAGAAATGTGATGAAAATGGTCAGCGAGCATAGTGATTAAAGTGGTCCTTTAGAATTGTGATGAAAAGCGATATAGAGCATTGTGAAGACAAACGTCATGGAGAACTGTGATGACCAGGGTCATGTAGCATTGTGATGACACGGTCATGGAACATTGTGATGACAAGAATTATGGAGCATTATGACGACACGGTCATGGAACATTGTGATGACAAGAATTCTGGAGCATTGTGATGAAAAGGGCCATGGAGAATTGTAATGAAAGGTTTCATTGTGCACTGTGTGACAAGGGGGATGGAGTATTGTGATGAAACTGGTCCTGGAGCATTGTGATAACAAAAGCCATGGAGCATTGTAATGACAGGCATCATGGAGCATTGTGAAGAAAGGGGCCATGGGTAACTGTAATGACAATAGAGAAATGTGATGAAAATGGTCAGCGAGCATAGTGATTAAAGTGGTCTTTGAGAATTGTGATGAAAAGCGTCATAGAGCATTGTGATGACAAAGGTCATAGAGAACTGTGATGACCAGGGTCATGTAGCATTGTGATGACACGGTCATGGAACATTGTGATGACAAGAATTCTGGAGCATTGTGATGACAAAGGCCATGGAGCAATATGACGACACGGTCATGGAACATTGTGATGAAAAGAAATCTGGAGCATTGTGATGACAAGGGCCATGCGGCATTGTGATGACACGATCATGGAACATTGTGATGACAAGAATTATGGAGCATTGTGATGACAAGGGCCATGGAGCATTGTGATGAAACGGTCATGGAACATTGTGATGACAAGTAATCTGGAGCATTGTGATGACAAGGGCCATGGAGCATTGTGATGACACGGTCATGGAACATTGTGATGACAAGATATCTGGAGCATTGTGATGACAATGGCCATGGAACATTGTGATGACACGGTCATGGAACATTGTGATGACAAGAATTCTGGAGCATTGTGATGACAAGGGCCATGGAGAATTGTGATGACATGGTCATGGAACATTGTGATGACAAGAATTCTGGAGCATTGTGATGACAAGTGCCATGGAGCATTGTGACGACAAGTGTCATGGAGCATTGTAACGAGAGCTTTCATTGTGCACAGTGATGACAAGGGGGATGGAGTATTGTGATGAAACTGGTGCTGGAGCATTGTGATAACAAAAGCCATGGAGCATTGTGATGACAGGCATCATGGAACATTGTGAAGAAAGGGAAATGGGGAAATGTAATGACAATACAGAAATGGGATGAAAATGGTCAGCGAGTATAATGATTAAAGTGGTCATTTAGAATTGTGATGAAAAGCGACATAGAGCATTGTGATGACAAAGGTCATGGAGAACTGTGATGACCAGGGTCATGTAGCATTGTGATGACACGGTCATGGAACATTGTGATGAGAAGAATTATGGAGCATTGTGATGACACGGTCATGGAACATTCTGATGACAAGAATTCTGGAGCATTGTGATGCCAATGCCATGGAGAATTGTGATGACATGGTCATGGAACATTGTGATGACAAGAAATCTGGAGGATTGTGATGACAAGGGCCATGGAGCATTGTGATGACACGGTCATGGAACATTGTGATAACTAGAAATCTGGAGCATTGTGATGACAAGGGCCATGGAGCATTGTGATGACAAGTGTCATGGAGCATTGTAATGAGAAGTTTCATTGTGCACCGTGATGACATGGGGGATGGAGTATTGTGATGAAACTGGTCCTGGAGGATTGTGATAACAAAAGCCATGGAGCATTCTGATGACAGGCATCATGGAGCATTGTGAAGAAAGGGGCCATGGGGAATTGTAATGACAATAGAGAAATGTGATGAAAATGGTCAGCGAGCAGAGTGATTAAAGTGGTCATTGAGAATTGTGATGAAAACCACATAGAGCATTGTGATGACAAAGGTCATGAAGAACTGTGATGACCAGGGTCATGTAGCATTGTGATGTCACGGTCATGGAACATTGTGATGACAAGAATTCTGGAGCATTGTGATGACAAGGGCCAAGGAGCATTGTGATGACACGGTCATGGAACATTGTGATGAGAAGAATTTGGAGCATTGTGATGACACGGTCATGGAACATTGTGATGACAAGAATTCTGGATCACTGTTTTGACAAGGGCCATGGAGCATTGTGATGACAAGTGTCATGGAGCATTGTAATGAGAGGTTTCATTGTGCACCGTGATGACAAGGGGAATGGAGTATTGTGATGAAACAGGTCCTCGAGCATTGTGATAACAAAAGCCATAGAGCACTGTGATGACAGGCATCTTGGAGCATTGTGAAGAAAGGGGTCATGGGGAATTGTAATAGCAATAGAGAAATGTGATGAAAATGGTCAGCGAGCATAGTGATTAAAGTGGTCATTGAGAATTGTGATGAAAAGCGGCATAGAGCATTGTGATGACAAAGGTCATGGAGAACTGTGATGACCAGGGTCATGTAGCATTGTGATGACATGGTCATGGAACATTTTGATGACAAGAATTCTGGAGCATTGTGATGACAAAGGCCATGGAGAATTGTGATGACACGGTCATGGAACATTGTGATGACAAGGGCCATGGAGCATTGTGATGACAAGTGTCATGGAGCATTGTAATGAAAGGTTTCATTGTGCACCGTGATGAAATGTGGGATGGAGTATTGTGATGAAACTGGTCCTGGAGCATTCTGATAAAAAAAGCCATGGAGCATTGTGACGACAGGCATCATGGAGCATTGTGAAGAAAGGGGCAATGGGGAATTGTAATGACAATAGAGAAATGTGATGAAAATGGTCAGCGAGCATAGTGATTAAAGTGGTCTTTGAGAATTGTGATGAAAAGCGTCATAGAGCATTGTGATGACAAAGGTCATGGAGAACTGTGATGACCAGGGTCATGTAGCATTGTGATGACACGGTCATGGAACATTGTGATGACAAGAATTCTGGAACATTGTGATGACAAAGGCCATGGAGCAATGTGATGACACGGTCATGGAACATTGTGATGAAAAGAAATCTGGAGCATTGTAATGACAAGGGCCATTCGGCATTGTGATGACACGATCATGGAACATTGTGATGACAAGAATTCTGGAGCATTGTGATGACAAGGGCCATGGAGCATTGTGATGAAACGGTCATGGAACATTGTGATGACAAGTAATCTGGAGCATTGTGATGACAAGGGCCATGGAGCATTGTGATGACACGGTCATGGAACATTGTGATGACAAGAAATCTGGAGGATTGTGATGACAAGGGCCATGGAGCATTGTGATGACACGGTCATGGAACATTGTGATAACTAGAATTCTGGAGCATTGTGATGACACGGGCCATGGAGAATTGTGATGACATGGTCATGGACCATTGTGATGACAAGAATTATGGAGCATTGTTATGACAAAGGCCATGGAGCATTGTGATGACAAGTGTCATGGAACATTGTAATGAAAGATTTCATTGTGCAAGGTGATGACATAGGGGATGGAGTATTGTGATGAAACTGGTCCTGGAGCATTGTGATAACAAAAGCCATGGAGCATTGTGATTACAGGCTTCATGGAGCATTGTGAAGAAAGGGGCCATGGGGAATTGTAATGACAATAGAGAAATGTGATGAAAATGGTCAGCGAGTATAATGATTAAAGTGGTCATTTAGAATTGCGATGAAAAGCGACATAGAGCATTGTGATGACAAAGGTCATGGAGAACTGTGATGACCAGGGTCATGTAGCATTGTGATGACATGGTCATGGAACATTGTGATGAGAAGAATTATGGAGCATTGTGATGACACGGTCATGGAACATTCTGATGACAAGAATTCTGGAGCATTGTGATGCCAATGCCATGGAGAATTGTGATGACATGGTCATGGAACATTGTGATTACAAGAAATCTGGAGGATTGTGATGACAAGGGCCATGGAGCATTGTGATGACACGGTCATGGAACATTGTGATAACTAGAATTCTGGAGCATTGTGATGACAAGGGCCATGGAGCATTGTGATGACAAGTGTCATGGAGCATTATAATGAGAGGTTTCATTGTGCACCGTGATGACATGGGGGATGGAGTATTGTGATGAAACTGGTCCTGGAGCATTGTGATAACAAAAGCCATGGAGCATTGTGATGACAGGCATCATGGAGCATTGTGAAGAAAGGGGCCATGGGGAATTGTAATAACAGTAGAGAAATGTGATGAAAATGGTCAGCGAGCAGAGTGATTAAAGTGGTCATTGAGAATTGTGATGAAAAGCGACATAGAGCATTGTGATGACAAAGGTCATGAAGAACTGTGATGACCAGGGTCATGTAGCATTGTGATGCCACGGTCATGGAACATTGTGATGACAAAAAATCTAGAGCATTGTGATGACACGGTCATGGAACATTGTGATGACAAGAATTCTGGATCACTGTTTTGACAAGGGCCATGGAGCATTGTGATGACAAGTGTCATGGAGCATTGTAATGAGAGATTTCATTGTGCACCGTGATGACAGGTGGGATGGAGTATTGTGATGAAACTGGTCCTGGAGCATTCTGATAACAAAAGCCATGGAGCATTGTGATGACAGGCATAATGGAGCATTGTAAAGAAAGGGGCAATGGGGAATTTTAATGACAATAGAGAAATGTGAGGAAAATGGTCAGCGAGCATAGTGATTAAAGTGGTCTTTTAGAATTGTGATGAAAAGCGACATAGAGCATTGTGATGACAAAGGTCATGGAGAACTGTGATAATCAGTGTAATGTAGCATTGTGATGCCACGGTCATGGAACATTGTGATGACAAGAAATCTAGAGCATTGTGATGACACGGTCATGGAACATTGTGATGACAAGAATTCTGGAGCATTGTGATGACAAGGGCCACGGAGCTTTGTGATGCCACGGTCATGGAACATTGTGATGACAAGAAATCTGGAGCATTGTGATGACAATGGCCATGGAGCATTGTGATGACAAGAATTCTGGAGCATTGTGATGACAATGGCCATGGAGAATTCTGATGACATGGTCATGGAACATTGTGATGACATGAATTCTGGAGCATTGTGATGACAAGTGTCATGTAGCATTGTAATGAAAGGTTTCATTGTGCACCGTGATGACATGTGGGATGGAGTATTGTGATGAAACTGGTCCTGGAGCATTTTGATAACAAAAGCCATGGAGCATTGTGATGACGGGCATCATGGAGCTTTGTAAAGAAAGGTGCAATGGGGAATTGTAAGGACAATAGAGAAATGTGAGGAAAATGGTCAGCGAGCATAGTGATTAAAGTGGTCTTTTAGAATTGTGATGAAAAGCGACATAGAGCATTGTGATGACAAAGGTCATGGAGAACTGTGATAATCAGGGTAATATAGCATTGTGATGACACGGTCATGGAACATTGTGATGACAAGAATTCTGGAGCATTGTAATGACACGGGCCATGGAGAATTGTGATGACATGGTCATGGAACATTGTGATGAAAAGAATTCTGGAGCATTGTTATGACAAGGGCCATGGAGCATTGTGATGACAAGTGTCATGGAGCATTGTAATGAAAGCTTTCATTGTGCACCGTGATGACAAGGGGGATGGAGTATTGCGATGAATCTGGTCCTGGAGCATTGTGATAACAAAAGCCATGGAGCATTGTGATGACAGGCATCATGGAGCATTGTGAAGAAAGGGGCCATGGGGAATTGTAATGACAATAGAGAAATGGGATGAAAATGGTCAGCGAGCATAGTGATTAAAGTGGTCATTTAGAATTGTGATGAAAAGCGATATAGAGCATTGTGATGACAAACGTCATGGAGAACTGTGATGACCAGGGTCATGTAGCATTGTGATGACACGGTCATGGTTCATTGTGATGACAAGAATTATAGAGCATTGTGATGACATGGTCATGGAACATTGTGATTGCAAGAATTCTGAAGCATTGTGATGACAAGGGCCATGGAGAATTGTAATGAAATGTTTCATTGTGCACTGTGGTGACAAGGGGGATGGAGTATTGTGATGAAACTGTTCCTGGAGCATTGTGATAATAAAAGACATGGAGCATTGTGATGACAGGCATCATGGAGCTTTGTGAAGAAAGGGGCCATGTGGAATTGTAATGACAATAGAGTAAGGGAATGAAATTTGTCAGCGAGCCTAGTGATTAAAGTGGTCATTGAGAATTGTGATAACATCGTCATGGAACATTGGGATGACAAGAATTCTTGAGCATTGTGATGACAACGGCCATAGAGCTTTGTGATGACACGGTCATGGAACATTGTGATGACAAGAAATCTGGAGCATTGTGATGACAATGGCCGTGGAGCATTGTGATGACAAGAATTCTGGAGCATTGTGATGACAATGGCCATGGAGCATTGTGATGACACAGTATGGAACATTGTGATGACAAGAATTCTGGAGCATTGTGATGACAAGGGCCTTGGAGAATTGTGATGCCATGGTCATGGATCATTGTGATGACAAGAATTCTGGAGCATTGTGATGACAAGTGTCATTGAGCATTGTAATGAAAGGTTTCATTGTGCACCGTGATGACAAGGGGGATGGAGTATTGTGATGAATCTGGTCCTGGAGCATTGTGATAACAAAAGCCATGGAGCATTGTGATGACAGGCATCATGGAGCATTGTGAAGAAAGGGGCCATGGGGAATTGTAATGACAATAGAGAAATGTGATGAAAATGGTCAGCGAGCATAGTGATTAAAGTGGTCATTTACAATTGTGTTGAAAAGCGATATAGAGCATTGTGATGACAAAGGTCATGGAGAACTGTGATGACCAGGGTCATGTAGCATTGTGATGACACGGTCATTGTACATTGTGATGACAAGAATTATTGAGCATTGTGATGACACGGTCATGGAACATTGTGATTGAAAGAATTCTGGAGCATTGTGATGAAAAGGGCCATGGAGAATTGTAATGAAAGGTTTCATTGTGCACTGTGGTGACAAGGGGGATGGAGTATTGTGATGAAACTGGTCCTGGAGCATTGTGATAATAAAAGCCATGGAGCATTGTGATGACAGGCATCAAGGAGCTTTGTGAAGAAAGGGGCCATGTGGAATTGTAATGACAATAGAGAAAGGTGATGAAAATTGTCAGCGAGCATAGTGATTAAAGTGGTCATTGAGAATTGTGATAACATCCTCATGGAACATTGGGATGACAAGAATTCTTGAGCATTGTGATGACAAGGGTCATGGAGCATTGTGATGACACAGTCATGGAACATTGTGATGACAAGAATTCTGGAGCATTGTGATGACAAGGGCCATGGAGCTTTGTGATGACACGGTCATGAAACATTGTGTTGACAAGAAATCTGGAGCATTGTGATGACAATGGCCATGGAGCATTGTGATGACAAGAATTCTGGAGCATTGTGATGACAATGGCCATGGAGAATTCTGATGACATGCTTATGATACTTTGTGATGACAAGAATTCTGGAGCATTGTGATGACAAGTGTCATGGAGCATTGTGATGACAAGTGTCATGGAGCATTGTAATGAAAGGTTTCATTGTGCACCGTGATGACATGTGGGATGGAGTATTGTGATGAAACTGGTCCTGGAGCATTTTGATAACAAAAGCCATGGAGCATTGTGATGACAGGCATCATGGAGCATTGTAAAGAAAGGGGCAATGGGGAATTGTAATGACAATAGAGAAATGTGATGAAAATGGTCAGCGAGCATAGTGATTAAAGTTGTCTTTGAGAATTGTGATGAAAAGCGACATAGAGCTTTGTGATGACAAAGGTCATGGAGAACTGTGATAACCAGGGTCATGGAGCATTGTGATGACACGGTCATGGAACGTTGTGATGACAAGAATTCTGGAGCATTGTGATGACACGGGCCATGGAGAATTGTGATGACATGGTCATGGAATATTGTGATGAAAAGAATTCTGGAGCATTGTTATGACAAGGGCCATGGAGCACTGTGATGACAAGTGTCATGGAGCATGTTAATGAAAGATTTCATTGTGCAAGGTGATGACATAGGGGATGGAGTATTGTGATGAAACTGGTCCTGGAGCATTGTGATAACAAAGCCATGGAGCATTGTGATGACAGGCATCATGGAGCATTCTGAAGAATGGGGCCATGGGGAATTGTAATGACAATAGATAAATGTGATGAAAATGGTCAGCGAGCATACTGATTAAAGTGGTCATTGAAAATTGTGATGAAAAGCGACATAGAACATTGTATTGATAAAGGTCATGGAGAACTGTGATGACCAGGGTCATGTAGCATTTTGATGACACGGTCACGGAACATTGTGATGAAAAGAATTCTGGAGCATTGTGATGAAAAGGGCCATGGAACATTGTGATGACACGGTCATGGAACATTCTGATGACAAGAAATCTGGAGCATTGTGATGACAAGGGCCATAGAGCATTGTGATGACACAGTCATGGAACATTGTGATGACAAGAATTCTGGAGCATTGTGATGACAAGGGCCATGGAGAATTGTGATGCCATGGTCATGGAACATTGTGATGACAAGAATTCTGGAGCATTGTGATGACAAGTGTCATGGAGCATTGTAACGAGAGGTTTCATTGTGCACCGTGATGACAAGCGGGATGGAGTATTGTGATGAAACTGGTCCTGGAGCATTGTGATAACAAAAGCCATGGAGCATTGTGATGACAGGCATCATGGAGCATTGTGAAGAAAGGGGCCATGGGGAATTGTAATGACAATAGAGAAATGTGATGAAAATGGTCAGCGAGCATAGTGATTAAAGTGGTCATTTACAATTGTGTTGAAAAGCGATATAGAGCATTGTGATGACAAAGGTCATGGAGAACTGTGATGACCAGGGTCATGTAGCATTGTGATGACACGGTCATTGTACATTGTGATGACAAGAATTATTGAGCATTGTGATGACACGGTCATGGAACATTGTGATTGCAAGAATTCTGGAGCATTGTGATGAAAAGGGCCATGGAGAATTGTAATGAAAGGTTTCATTGTGCACTGTGGTGACAAGGGGGATGGAGTATTGTGATGAAACTGGTCCTGGAGCATTGTGATAATAAAAGCCATGGAGCATTGTGATGACAGGCATCAAGGAGCTTTGTGAAGAAAGGGGCCATGTGGAATTGTAATGACAATAGAGAAAGGTGATGAAAATTGTCAGCGAGCATAGTGATTAAAGTGGTCATTGAGAATTGTGATAACATCCTCATGGAACATTGGCATGACAAGAATTCTTGAGCATTGTGATGACAAGGGTCATGGAGCATTGTGATGACACAGTCATGGAACATTGTGATGACAAGAATTCTGGAGCATTGTGATGACAAGGGCCATGGAGCTTTGTGATGACACGGTCATGAAACATTGTGTTGACAAGAAATCTGGAGCATTGTGATGACAATGGCCATGGAGCATTGTGATGACAAGAATTCTGGAGCATTGTGATGACAATGGCCATGGAGAATTCTGATGACATGCTTATGATACTTTGTGATGACAAGAATTCTGGAGCATTGTGATGACAAGTGTCATGGAGCATTGTGATGACAAGTGTCATGGAGCATTGTAATGAAAGGTTTCATTGTGCACCGTGATGACATGTGGGATGGAGTATTGTGATGAAACTGGTCCTGGAGCATTTTGATAACAAAAGCCATGGAGCATTGTGATGACAGGCATCATGGAGCATTGTAAAGAAAGGGGCAATGGGGAATTGTAATGACAATAGAGAAATGTGATGAAAATGGTCAGCGAGCATAGTGATTAAAGTTGTCTTTGAGAATTGTGATGAAAAGCGACATAGAGCTTTGTGATGACAAAGGTCATGGAGAACTGTGATAACCAGGGTCATGGAGCATTGTGATGACACGGTCATGGAACGTTGTGATGACAAGAATTCTGGAGCATTGTGATGACACGGGCCATGGAGAATTGTGATGACATGGTCATGGAATATTGTGATGAAAAGAATTCTGGAGCATTGTTATGACAAGGGCCATGGAGCACTGTGATGACAAGTGTCATGGAGCATGTTAATGAAAGATTTCATTGTGCAAGGTGATGACATAGGGGATGGAGTATTGTGATGAAACTGGTCCTGGAGCATTGTGATAACAAAGCCATGGAGCATTGTGATGACAGGCATCATGGAGCATTCTGAAGAATGGGGCCATGGGGAATTGTAATGACAATAGATAAATGTGATGAAAATGGTCAGCGAGCATACTGATTAAAGTGGTCATTGAAAATTGTGATGAAAAGCGACATAGAACATTGTATTGATAAAGGTCATGGAGAACTGTGATGACCAGGGTCATGTAGCATTTTGATGACACGGTCACGGAACATTGTGATGAAAAGAATTCTGGAGCATTGTGATGAAAAGGGCCATGGAACATTGTGATGACACGGTCATGGAACATTCTGATGACAAGAAATCTGGAACATTGTGATGACAAGGGCCATAGAGCATTGTGATGACACAGTCATGGAACATTGTGATGACAAGAATTCTGGAGCATTGTGATGACAAGGGCCATGGAGAATTGTGATGCCATGGTCATGGAACATTGTGATTGCAAGAATTCTGAAGCATTGTGATGACAAGGGCCATGGAGAATTGTAATGAAATGTTTCATTGTGCACTGTGGTGACAAGGGGGATGGAGTATTGTGATGAAACTGTTCCTGGAGCATTGTGATAATAAAAGACATGGAGCATTGTGATGACAGGCATCATGGAGCTTTGTGAAGAAAGGGGCCATGTGGAATTGTAATGACAATAGAGTAAGGGAATGAAATTTGTCAGCGAGCCTAGTGATTAAAGTGGTCATTGAGAATTGTGATAACATCGTCATGGAACATTGGGATGACAAGAATTCTTGAGCATTGTGATGACAACGGCCATAGAGCTTTGTGATGACACGGTCATGGAACATTGTGATGACAAGAAATCTGGAGCATTGTGATGACAATGGCCGTGGAGCATTGTGATGACAAGAATTCTGGAGCATTGTGATGACAATGGCCATGGAGCATTGTGATGACACGGTATGGAACATTGTGATGACAAGAATTCTGGAGCATTGTGATGACAAGGGCCTTGGAGAATTGTGATGCCATGGTCATGGATCATTGTGATGACAAGAATTCTGGAGCATTGTGATGACAAGTGTCATTGAGCATTGTAATGAAAGGTTTCATTGTGCACCGTGATGACAAGGGGGATGGAGTATTGTGATGAATCTGGTCCTGGAGCATTGTGATAACAAAAGCCATGGAGCATTGTGATGACAGGCATCATGGAGCATTGTGAAGAAAGGGGCCATGGGGAATTGTAATGACAATAGAGAAATGTGATGAAAATGGTCAGCGAGCATAGTGATTAAAGTGGTCATTTACAATTGTGTTGAAAAGCGATATAGAGCATTGTGATGACAAAGGTCATGGAGAACTGTGATGACCAGGGTCATGTAGCATTGTGATGACACGGTCATTGTACATTGTGATGACAAGAATTATTGAGCATTGTGATGACACGGTCATGGAACATTGTGATTGCAAGAATTCTGGAGCATTGTGATGAAAAGGGCCATGGAGAATTGTAATGAAAGGTTTCATTGTGCACTGTGGTGACAAGGGGGATGGAGTATTGTGATGAAACTGGTCCTGGAGCATTGTGATAATAAAAGCCATGGAGCATTGTGATGACAGGCATCAAGGAGCTTTGTGAAGAAAGGGGCCATGTGGAATTGTAATGACAATAGAGAAAGGTGATGAAAATTGTCAGCGAGCATAGTGATTAAAGTGGTCATTGAGAATTGTGATAACATCCTCATGGAACATTGGGATGACAAGAATTCTTGAGCATTGTGATGACAAGGGTCATGGAGCATTGTGATGACACAGTCATGGAACATTGTGATGACAAGAATTCTGGAGCATTGTGATGACAAGGGCCATGGAGCTTTGTGATGACACGGTCATGAAACATTGTGTTGACAAGAAATCTGGAGCATTGTGATGACAATGGCCATGGAGCATTGTGATGACAAGAATTCTGGAGCATTGTGATGACAATGGCCATGGAGAATTCTGATGACATGCTTATGACACTTTGTGATGACAAGAATTCTGGAGCATTGTGATGACAAGTGTCATGGAGCATTGTGATGACAAGTGTCATGGAGCATTGTAATGAAAGGTTTCATTGTGCACCGTGATGACATGTGGGATGGAGTATTGTGATGAAACTGGTCCTGGAGCATTTTGATAACAAAAGCCATGGAGCATTGTGATGACAGGCATCATGGAGCATTGTAAAGAAAGGGGCAATGGGGAATTGTAATGACAATAGAGAAATGTGATGAAAATGGTCAGCGAGCATAGTGATTAAAGTTGTCTTTGAGAATTGTGATGAAAAGCGACATAGAGCTTTGTGATGACAAAGGTCATGGAGAACTGTGATAACCAGGGTCATGGAGCATTGTGATGACACGGTCATGGAACGTTGTGATGACAAGAATTCTGGAGCATTGTGATGACACGGGCCATGGAGAATTGTGATGACATGGTCATGGAATATTGTGATGAAAAGAATTCTGGAGCATTGTTATGACAAGGGCCATGGAGCACTGTGATGACAAGTGTCATGGAGCATGTTAATGAAAGATTTCATTGTGCAAGGTGATGACATAGGGGATGGAGTATTGTGATGAAACTGGTCCTGGAGCATTGTGATAACAAAGCCATGGAGCATTGTGATGACAGGCATCATGGAGCATTCTGAAGAATGGGGCCATGGGGAATTGTAATGACAATAGATAAATGTGATGAAAATGGTCAGCGAGCATACTGATTAAAGTGGTCATTGAAAATTGTGATGAAAAGCGACATAGAACATTGTATTGATAAAGGTCATGGAGAACTGTGATGACCAGGGTCATGTAGCATTTTGATGACACGGTCACGGAACATTGTGATGAAAAGAATTCTGGAGCATTGTGATGAAAAGGGCCATGGAACATTGTGATGACACGGTCATGGAACATTCTGATGACAAGAAATCTGGAGCATTGTGATGACAAGGGCCATAGAGCATTGTGATGACACAGTCATGGAACATTGTGATGACAAGAATTCTGGAGCATTGTGATGACAAGGGCCATGGAGAATTGTGATGCCATGGTCATGGAACATTGTGATGACAAGAATTCTGGAGCATTGTGATGACAAGTGTCATGGAGCATTGTAACGAGAGGTTTCATTGTGCACCGTGATGACAAGCGGGATGGAGTATTGTGATGAAACTGGTCCTGGAGCATTGTGATAACAAAAGCCATGGAGCATTGTGATGACAGGCATCATGGAGCATTGTGAAGAAAGGGGCCATGGGGAATTGTAATGACAATAGAGAAATGTGATGAAAATGGTCAGCGAGCATAGTGATTAAAGTGGTCATTTACAATTGTGTTGAAAAGCGATATAGAGCATTGTGATGACAAAGGTCATGGAGAACTGTGATGACCAGGGTCATGTAGCATTGTGATGACACGGTCATTGTACATTGTGATGACAAGAATTATTGAGCATTGTGATGACACGGTCATGGAACATTGTGATTGCAAGAATTCTGGAGCATTGTGATGAAAAGGGCCATGGAGAATTGTAATGAAAGGTTTCATTGTGCACTGTGGTGACAAGGGGGATGGAGTATTGTGATGAAACTGGTCCTGGAGCATTGTGATAATAAAAGCCATGGAGCATTGTGATGACAGGCATCAAGGAGCTTTGTGAAGAAAGGGGCCATGTGGAATTGTAATGACAATAGAGAAAGGTGATGAAAATTGTCAGCGAGCATAGTGATTAAAGTGGTCATTGAGAATTGTGATAACATCCTCATGGAACATTGGCATGACAAGAATTCTTGAGCATTGTGATGACAAGGGTCATGGAGCATTGTGATGACACAGTCATGGAACATTGTGATGACAAGAATTCTGGAGCATTGTGATGACAAGGGCCATGGAGCTTTGTGATGACACGGTCATGAAACATTGTGTTGACAAGAAATCTGGAGCATTGTGATGACAATGGCCATGGAGCATTGTGATGACAAGAATTCTGGAGCATTGTGATGACAATGGCCATGGAGAATTCTGATGACATGCTTATGATACTTTGTGATGACAAGAATTCTGGAGCATTGTGATGACAAGTGTCATGGAGCATTGTGATGACAAGTGTCATGGAGCATTGTAATGAAAGGTTTCATTGTGCACCGTGATGACATGTGGGATGGAGTATTGTGATGAAACTGGTCCTGGAGCATTTTGATAACAAAAGCCATGGAGCATTGTGATGACAGGCATCATGGAGCATTGTAAAGAAAGGGGCAATGGGGAATTGTAATGACAATAGAGAAATGTGATGAAAATGGTCAGCGAGCATAGTGATTAAAGTTGTCTTTGAGAATTGTGATGAAAAGCGACATAGAGCTTTGTGATGACAAAGGTCATGGAGAACTGTGATAACCAGGGTCATGGAGCATTGTGATGACACGGTCATGGAACGTTGTGATGACAAGAATTCTGGAGCATTGTGATGACACGGGCCATGGAGAATTGTGATGACATGGTCATGGAATATTGTGATGAAAAGAATTCTGGAGCATTGTTATGACAAGGGCCATGGAGCACTGTGATGACAAGTGTCATGGAGCATGTTAATGAAAGATTTCATTGTGCAAGGTGATGACATAGGGGATGGAGTATTGTGATGAAACTGGTCCTGGAGCATTGTGATAACAAAGCCATGGAGCATTGTGATGACAGGCATCATGGAGCATTCTGAAGAATGGGGCCATGGGGAATTGTAATGACAATAGATAAATGTGATGAAAATGGTCAGCGAGCATACTGATTAAAGTGGTCATTGAAAATTGTGATGAAAAGCGACATAGAACATTGTATTGATAAAGGTCATGGAGAACTGTGATGACCAGGGTCATGTAGCATTTTGATGACACGGTCACGGAACATTGTGATGAAAAGAATTCTGGAGCATTGTGATGAAAAGGGCCATGGAACATTGTGATGACACGGTCATGGAACATTCTGATGACAAGAAATCTGGAGCATTGTGATGACAAGGGCCATAGAGCATTGTGATGACACAGTCATGGAACATTGTGATGACAAGAATTCTGGAGCATTGTGATGACAAGGGCCATGGAGAATTGTGATGCCATGGTCATGGAACATTGTGATGACAAGAATTCTGGAGCATTGTGATGACAAGTGTCATGGAGCATTGTAACGAGAGGTTTCATTGTGCACCGTGATGACAAGCGGGATGGAGTATTGTGATGAAACTGGTCCTGGAGCATTGTGATAACAAAAGCCATGGAGCATTGTGATGACAGGCATCATGGAGCATTGTGAAGAAAGGGGCCATGGGGAATTGTAATGACAATAGAGAAATGTGATGAAAATGGTCAGCGAGCATAGTGATTAAAGTGGTCATTTACAATTGTGTTGAAAAGCGATATAGAGCATTGTGATGACAAAGGTCATGGAGAACTGTGATGACCAGGGTCATGTAGCATTGTGATGACACGGTCATTGTACATTGTGATGACAAGAATTATTGAGCATTGTGATGACACGGTCATGGAACATTGTGATTGCAAGAATTCTGGAGCATTGTGATGAAAAGGGCCATGGAGAATTGTAATGAAAGGTTTCATTGTGCACTGTGGTGACAAGGGGGATGGAGTATTGTGATGAAACTGGTCCTGGAGCATTGTGATAATAAAAGCCATGGAGCATTGTGATGACAGGCATCAAGGAGCTTTGTGAAGAAAGGGGCCATGTGGAATTGTAATGACAATAGAGAAAGGTGATGAAAATTGTCAGCGAGCATAGTGATTAAAGTGGTCATTGAGAATTGTGATAACATCCTCATGGAACATTGGCATGACAAGAATTCTTGAGCATTGTGATGACAAGGGTCATGGAGCATTGTGATGACACAGTCATGGAACATTGTGATGACAAGAATTCTGGAGCATTGTGATGACAAGGGCCATGGAGCTTTGTGATGACACGGTCATGAAACATTGTGTTGACAAGAAATCTGGAGCATTGTGATGACAATGGCCATGGAGCATTGTGATGACAAGAATTCTGGAGCATTGTGATGACAATGGCCATGGAGAATTCTGATGACATGCTTATGATACTTTGTGATGACAAGAATTCTGGAGCATTGTGATGACAAGTGTCATGGAGCATTGTGATGACAAGTGTCATGGAGCATTGTAATGAAAGGTTTCATTGTGCACCGTGATGACATGTGGGATGGAGTATTGTGATGAAACTGGTCCTGGAGCATTTTGATAACAAAAGCCATGGAGCATTGTGATGACAGGCATCATGGAGCATTGTAAAGAAAGGGGCAATGGGGAATTGTAATGACAATAGAGAAATGTGATGAAAATGGTCAGCGAGCATAGTGATTAAAGTTGTCTTTGAGAATTGTGATGAAAAGCGACATAGAGCTTTGTGATGACAAAGGTCATGGAGAACTGTGATAACCAGGGTCATGGAGCATTGTGATGACACGGTCATGGAACGTTGTGATGACAAGAATTCTGGAGCATTGTGATGACACGGGCCATGGAGAATTGTGATGACATGGTCATGGAATATTGTGATGAAAAGAATTCTGGAGCATTGTTATGACAAGGGCCATGGAGCACTGTGATGACAAGTGTCATGGAGCATGTTAATGAAAGATTTCATTGTGCAAGGTGATGACATAGGGGATGGAGTATTGTGATGAAACTGGTCCTGGAGCATTGTGATAACAAAGCCATGGAGCATTGTGATGACAGGCATCATGGAGCATTCTGAAGAATGGGGCCATGGGGAATTGTAATGACAATAGATAAATGTGATGAAAATGGTCAGCGAGCATACTGATTAAAGTGGTCATTGAAAATTGTGATGAAAAGCGACATAGAACATTGTATTGATAAAGGTCATGGAGAACTGTGATGACCAGGGTCATGTAGCATTTTGATGACACGGTCACGGAACATTGTGATGAAAAGAATTCTGGAGCATTGTGATGAAAAGGGCCATGGAACATTGTGATGACACGGTCATGGAACATTCTGATGACAAGAAATCTGGAGCATTGTGATGACAAGGGCCATAGAGCATTGTGATGACACAGTCATGGAACATTGTGATGACAAGAATTCTGGAGCATTGTGATGACAAGGGCCATGGAGAATTGTGATGCCATGGTCATGGAACATTGTGATTGCAAGAATTCTGAAGCATTGTGATGACAAGGGCCATGGAGAATTGTAATGAAATGTTTCATTGTGCACTGTGGTGACAAGGGGGATGGAGTATTGTGATGAAACTGTTCCTGGAGCATTGTGATAATAAAAGACATGGAGCATTGTGATGACAGGCATCATGGAGCTTTGTGAAGAAAGGGGCCATGTGGAATTGTAATGACAATAGAGTAAGGGAATGAAATTTGTCAGCGAGCCTAGTGATTAAAGTGGTCATTGAGAATTGTGATAACATCGTCATGGAACATTGGGATGACAAGAATTCTTGAGCATTGTGATGACAACGGCCATAGAGCTTTGTGATGACACGGTCATGGAACATTGTGATGACAAGAAATCTGGAGCATTGTGATGACAATGGCCGTGGAGCATTGTGATGACAAGAATTCTGGAGCATTGTGATGACAATGGCCATGGAGCATTGTGATGACACGGTATGGAACATTGTGATGACAAGAATTCTGGAGCATTGTGATGACAAGGGCCTTGGAGAATTGTGATGCCATGGTCATGGATCATTGTGATGACAAGAATTCTGGAGCATTGTGATGACAAGTGTCATTGAGCATTGTAATGAAAGGTTTCATTGTGCACCGTGATGACAAGGGGGATGGAGTATTGTGATGAATCTGGTCCTGGAGCATTGTGATAACAAAAGCCATGGAGCATTGTGATGACAGGCATCATGGAGCATTGTGAAGAAAGGGGCCATGGGGAATTGTAATGACAATAGAGAAATGTGATGAAAATGGTCAGCGAGCATAGTGATTAAAGTGGTCATTTACAATTGTGTTGAAAAGCGATATAGAGCATTGTGATGACAAAGGTCATGGAGAACTGTGATGACCAGGGTCATGTAGCATTGTGATGACACGGTCATTGTACATTGTGATGACAAGAATTATTGAGCATTGTGATGACACGGTCATGGAACATTGTGATTGCAAGAATTCTGGAGCATTGTGATGAAAAGGGCCATGGAGAATTGTAATGAAAGGTTTCATTGTGCACTGTGGTGACAAGGGGGATGGAGTATTGTGATGAAACTGGTCCTGGAGCATTGTGATAATAAAAGCCATGGAGCATTGTGATGACAGGCATCAAGGAGCTTTGTGAAGAAAGGGGCCATGTGGAATTGTAATGACAATAGAGAAAGGTGATGAAAATTGTCAGCGAGCATAGTGATTAAAGTGGTCATTGAGAATTGTGATAACATCCTCATGGAACATTGGGATGACAAGAATTCTTGAGCATTGTGATGACAAGGGTCATGGAGCATTGTGATGACACAGTCATGGAACATTGTGATGACAAGAATTCTGGAGCATTGTGATGACAAGGGCCATGGAGCTTTGTGATGACACGGTCATGAAACATTGTGTTGACAAGAAATCTGGAGCATTGTGATGACAATGGCCATGGAGCATTGTGATGACAAGAATTCTGGAGCATTGTGATGACAATGGCCATGGAGAATTCTGATGACATGCTTATGATACTTTGTGATGACAAGAATTCTGGAGC